>NC_142148.1:5000-1205000 GCF_024610735.1 Ursus americanus
CCCTAAACCGTACCCTATCCTAACCTGTTCTCTAACCCATATCCAAACTCTAACCCTAAACCCTAACCAAACCCATATCGTAACCCTAACCCGTACCCTAACCCTAAACCGTACCTAAACCGTACCCTAACCCGTACACTAACCCTAACCTGTACCCTAACCCGTACTCCAACACTAACCCTAACCCTAAACCCAAACCCTAAACGCTAACCCGTACCCTAAACCCTAATCCGTACCTTAACCCATAACCCCTAACCTGTAACCCCTAAAGCCAACCCTAACCCGTACCCTCACCTTACCCTCACCCCTACCCTCACCCGTACCCTAACTGTAACCCATAGCCTAACCCTAACCCGTACCCTAATCCGTACCCTAACCCTGGGGATTGGGTACACCTGAGCCCCACCACGGGACTCAGCCTGCCACCCCTCAGGAAACCATGCCGCTTGGGGCACCGCAGAGCATCCCGTGCAGAACTGGTAGGGCCCACCTGAGCCCCCAGCGATCCTCGGCGGCCCCCTACACCCCAACCCTGAGGCCCATGCTCATCCCGCCCCACGCCTTCCCTTCAGCTTGCCACCGAGCTCGGCGCAAAGCCAGCAGATCAGGCCTGCCGGGGTCCTGGGGCATAGCCCTGACCCTAGGTCGGCTGGGGAGGGCCCCTCCCCCGGGGCCTGGTGCCGCAGCCCCGGGGACTGGGGACACCTGAGCCCCACTGCAGGACAAAGCCCGCCACCCTGCAGGAAACCGTGCCCTTTGGGAGGCTGTAGAGCATTCAGGGCGGGAGAACCGGGAGGGCCCCCAGAGCCCCCGGCAAACTTGGGCGATCCCTAAGCCCCAACCTTGAAGCCCATGCTCAGCCCACCCCGCACCCTCACCTAAGCCCGCGGCAGAACTCGACACAGAGCGGGCAGATCTGGCCTGCGGGGTTCCTGGGCCCCACCCCTAACCCTAGTTCATCTGTTTAGGGGCCCCTCCCCAGGAGCCTGGAGCTGCAGCTGCGGGGATTCGGGACACCTGAGCCCCACCGCAGGACTCAGTCTGCCACCCTGCAGGAAACTGTGCCCCTTGGGAGGCCATAGAGCATTCAGGGCGGGAGAACCAGGAGGGCCCCCCTGAGCCCCCAGAGAACTTCAGCGGCCTCCCGCTCCCCAACCCTGAGGCCCACGCTCACCCTCTCCCCACCCTCACCTCAGCCCGTGTAGCTTGCCATACAGCCAGCAGATCGGGCCTGCGGGGCTCCTGGGGCCTAACCCTAACCCTAGGTTGGCCATGGGTGTGGGGGCCTCCCCAGGAGCCTTACACCACAGCCCCGGGGAATTGGGATACCTGTGCCCCACCGCAGGACTCAGCTTGCCACCCCACAGGAAACCATGCCCCTTGGGGCTGTATGGAGCATAGAGGGCTCGAGAACTTGGGGAGGCCCCCGGAGCCCATCCCCACCTTTGGCAGACCCTGTGCCCCAACCCTGAGGCCCATGCTCACCCTCGCCCATGGCCTCATCTCAGCCCTCCACGGAGCTCGCCGCACAGCCTGCAGATTGGCCCTACTGGGCTCCTGGACCCTAACCCTTACCCTAGGTTGGCCACAGAGGGGCCCCTTCCCAGGGTCCTGGCACCCCACTCCGGGGGATTGGGGACACCCGAGCCCCACCGTAGGACTCAGCCTGCAGCCCACAGGAAACTGTACCATTCTGGGGCACAACAGAGCATTCAGGGCAAGAGAATTGGGGCACCCCCTGAGAGCCCCTGCTGGTGAACCCCGACCTTTGTGGGCCCTTCCGGATGAAACCCCAAGGCTCATATTCACCTGCCCTTGTGCCCTCATTTCAGTCGGCCTGGGAGTTCTCTGAGCACTGGGCAGTTCGGACCTGCTGTCTCTTGAGGCCTAACCTAACCCTGGGTCTTCTGCTGAGGGTCCCCTCCCCGTTTGCCTGCCTCCAAGTTACCAGGCATTGGGCTCACCTCTGCATGACTAGAGGACTCAGCCTGACCCACAGCAGGGAACTGTCCATTTGGGGCTGCAGCAAGGATTCATAGCAGGAAAATCGGAGGGCCCCCCTCAGCCCATCCCAGGGAACCCCCACTTTCAGAGATCTCCCAGATCCAATTAATAGCTTCACACTGACCTTTAAACTTGCTCTCCACGGAGATCTTTTGAAATTCTCCACAATTCCAACCGATGGCATCATCCAGCTTCAGTGCCTTACCCAGCTTTAGGTCTTGACATGGATTAAAATAGGAAGTCATTTCACTGATGATGACGTACTGGTGACCAAAAGATACATGCATAAATGCTTCATATCACTTGGCTTCAGGGAAATGCAAATCTGAACCCCTATAGATGCCATATCACACGAGGCCGAATATCTAAAAATAAGAAGACATGAAACTATACATGTTGGAGAGGATGTGGAGAAACGGGAACCCTCTTACACCCCTGTGCGAATGCAGTCCGGTACAGCCACTCTTGAAAATGGTACGGAATTTCCTCAAAAAGTTATAAATAAAGCTACCCTATGTCCCAGCAATTGCACTACTGGGTATTTACCCCAAAGAGACAGAGGTAGTGAAGACGGGACACATGCACCCCAGTGTTCATAGCAGCAATATCCGTAATAGACAAACTGTGGAAAAGTGCAGATGACCATGGATAGATGAATGGATAAAGAAGATGGGTTCATATATACAATGGAATATTACTCAGCCATCAGAAAGGATGAACACTTACCATCACACCAACCTGGGTGGAGCTGGAGGGTATTATGCTGAGGAAAATAAGTCAATGAAAGAAAGACAATGATCATATGCTTTCACTCGTATGTGGAATATCAGAAACAGGGAAGAAGACCATAGGGGAAGGGAGGGAAAATAGAATGGGAAGTCATCAGAGAGGGAGAAAACCCATGATAGACTCTTAACTATCGCAACAAACTGATGATTGCTGCAGGAGAAGTTGGGGGGGGGGGTAACTGGGTGAGTGGCATTAAGGAGGCCAAACGATACAATGAGCACTGGGTGTTACACACGACTGATAATTTATTGAAGACTACATCTGAAACTAATGGTGTACTGTAAGTTGGCTAATTGAATTAAATTAAAGAATAAAAGACCTCGAATAAACAATCCTAAACATTTGTATGGAGCCACTAAAGATACTGAACAGCCAGTGCAATGTGGAAAAGAAAAACAAAGCTGGAGGACTCACAATTTCAGATTTCAGGTTATACTACAAAGCTGCAGTCATCCTAACAAGACAGTACGGCACAAAAATAGACACAGCGACCAAAGGAACAGGATACAAGTTCAGACAGAAACCCACAATTATGTGGTCCATGAATCTTCCACAAAGCAGGCAACGATATCAAAAGGGAAAAGGACAGTCTCTACAACAAATGGTGTTGGGAAAACTAGACAGCTAGGCACAAAAGAATGAAATTAGACTGCTTTCTTACACAATACAAACACAAAACAGTTTCAAGACCTCAATATGAGACCTGAATCCATAAAAATCCTACAGGAGGGAAGACAGTAACTTCTTGACATGGACCATACCAACGTTTTTCTAGACTGTCTCCTGAGGCAAAGGAAATGAAAGCAAAAATAAACTATTGGGAATAGAGCAAAATAAAAATTTCCACATGGCAGAAGAACAATGAAAACGTAAAAATAATAAGACAACCTACTCAAAGGGAGAAGTTGTTTGCAAAGATCATATGCCATAAAGGGATAGTGTCCAAAACATATACAACTGATACTACTCGACCCCCAAAAAACAAATAATCCAGTTAAAAAATAGGCAGAAGACATGAACAGACATTTCTCCAAAGAAGAAATACAAATGGCCAACTGTCCCGTGAAAAGATGTTCACCATCACCCATCATCAGGAAAATGTAAATCCAAAGGACAATGAGGTAATACCTCAAACCTGTCAGAATGGCTAACATCAAAAGCACAAGAAAGAGCAGGTGTTGGAGGATGTGGATAAAGGGGAATCCTCACGAACTGTGGGTGGGAATGCAAACTGTGGTGGCCACCGTGGAAAACAGTATGAAGGTTCCTCAAAAAATTAAATATAGAACTACCCTACGATGCAACAATCACACTACTGGTATTTACCCAAAGAATAGGAAAACAGTAACTTAAAAGGATACGTGAACCCTTATGTTTCTTGCAACATTATTTACAATATCACAATATGGAAGCAACCCAAGTGTCTGTAGAAAAATTGACAAATGAGATGATAGATGTGTGTGTTCACACACACACACACACACACACACACACACACACACACACAATGGAGTATTACTCGGCTTGAAAAAGAATGAAACCTTGCCATTTGCAGCCACATGGATGGAGCTAGAGAGTATTATCCTAACTGAAATCAGTCAGTCAGAGAAAGACAAATGCCATACGATGTCACTCTTATGGGGAATTTAAGAAACAAACAAAAATAAATAAATAAAAGAGAAAAAGGAGACACACCAAAATACAAACTCTTAACAAGAGAGAACAAACGGATGGTTACCAGAGAGGAGGTGGATAGAGGGATGAGTGAAATAGATGAAGCGGATTAAGAGAACACTTTTCTTGATGACCACTGAGTAATATATAGAATTACTGAATCACTCTCTTGTACACCTGAAACGAATGTAACACTGTATGTTAGCTCTACTGGAATTAAAATAAATTTTTAAAAAAGATTTTTCTTTCAGGAACCTCTTTGAAAAAGCTTTTCCTGTCCAATGTGCATAAGCCCTACTTGGGAGGATTCACTCTAAATAATTATTCACTCTATGCCTCAAATTCAGATTTCACTGAGTTCTTACTGTGGATCCCAGCCCACGGGAGCCATGGTCCTTTTCTGTCCAGGCTCAGCACCTATGCATTCAAGATTGGAAGTAGAGACACATGTCACTTCACAGTCCAGAAAGCTATTATTGTTTCTGTTTCAGTGTGAGAGACTCACAGACTTTGGGACAGGTTTCAGAGCAGGTTTATTATGGATCCTGAATCTCTACTTCAATGTTCATTACCTGGATCCATTTGGCTAATAGGTTCCCTGCGGATGGGCTTGCTTCCAAGCACATACATGGAAGATGCAAAGGTGGGTGGGCTTGGTGCAGGACAGGAAGAAGACCAAAAACAGACAAGGGTCCGACCCCTCCCCTGATCCAGGAACTGCTACGGGAGAGGGTACAGGAGGTAGAATCCATGTGAAACTCCAAGGTCACCAGCTGAACACAGGAGGCACAGGTCAACGGATCTGGAGATGCAGGGGTTGGAGGCTGCTCTGAGCTACCTCTGGGAGGAAGGGAGGGAAGGAATGAGAAGGAGACACTGCCTGCCCCTGGCCCATGCCAGCTGCCCACCGCTCCGACATGCATCCGTCTACACAGCTGACACAGCCTGGGCTCAGGATGGGCTGGCTCGGGTCCCTCAATCCTCAGTGGGACAGCTGGCCCCAGGGCTCAGAGACAGGCTGAGGGAGATGAGAGGGAAAGCTGCCCCACCCAAGTCATCCCCTCCTTGAGCAGACAGCCCTTCAGAACTGCTAAAAAAAAAAAAAACCCACTAACGGGTTTGAAAGACATGCCATGGATGAACTAAGGCATAGAGATATGTAAAATAACATTCATTTTTAAGTTCAGAGCTGTCATCTCAGGAAGTGGGGAGAGCTTCCCTGAGGAAGACTGAGGGGAGGGCAGGCCATGCTGAAAAGGGAGACGTGGCTCTCCTGATTGGGGACCTGCAGCCCCCTTCCAGGGCAGGGCATCATCCTCGCTTCACACGAGATCCATGGAAGTGTTCCATCAGGGCCAGATGTTTGTCTCGAGAAGGCTACCCTGGCATCGGACTGCACAGGGCACCAGGGACGAGGGCCAGATGGAGGACGGACAATACCCCGGAGGCCATGGGGCAAGAGCAGAGGCACATGACCTTGAAGATGATGATGAAAAGCAGGAGGTGGCAGCATGGAGCCGGCCCGAAAGTACCATCAGAGCAAGGCCCACAGCTACACTGACTGGGTGCCTTCTGTGCCCGGTGTGGCTGACTTCAGTGGGCTCCAGACTAGTCCTGACCACAAGTCTAGGAAGTGTGCACCACCCCCAGCCTCTTCTCCCCTTGCAGCTGCTAGGAATCACGGTCACAGGCCCTGGTCAGCTTTCGTGGAAACCAAGCAGTGGCTCCCCCGCACGCTGCACTTCTGGTGGTGGTCCAGTGCGACCCTCGTGCCTGGCCAGACACTGATGTCTACCTGTCTCCACACAAATCCACAGACAGGAGGGTGTCCCTGAATTCCACAGCACCTGATGAGACAAATCCACAGAACCCAACACCCACTGGGTCACTCGGGACCTCACCTATGGTCATGGAGCTCACCATACCCTATTTCTGTCACTTCCCACAGAAAGCCTGGTTCTGATCCCCCACAATACCATACATCCTGGTTGCTGACCTGGGGTCATGCCATGAACCCACATGGCACCTTTCTTTTAGAGAAGGCTATGCCTACACCTCGTAGAAAATATTTCTAATGAAGTACAAGTCCATCAGGATCATGGTGTGAACGGTAGCACACAGCCTGCATGGTAGTCAGTAATTCTAACAAGGGTTAACCCCACCCCCCGTCTCACAAAACCTTCCTCTGTCCCCACAGAACTCATGGTCTGCCCTCAGAAAACCCTCCAGGAAACAAACCTTTCATCTGAATGCTCTCTTCACCTTCTGCTACAAATCTTGTCCAACCACAATGATATGAAACTAGAAATCATTCTCAAGAAAAAAATGGGAGTCAAAAATAGGTGGAGACTGGGGGGCCTGGGTGGCTCAGTCGTTAAGGATCTGCCTTCAGCTCAGGTCGTGATCCCAGGATCCTGGGATCTAACCCCGAATCAGGCTCCTTGCTCAGTGGGAAGCCCGCTTCTCCCTCTCCCACCCCCCTGCTTGCTTTCCCTTTCTCGCTGTCTCACTCTCTGTCAGATACTTAAATAATCTTAAAAAAATAGGTGGAGATTTAACAACATGCTACTGAACAACCAATAGTCAAAGAATAAATCAAAAAAAAAATTAGAAGTACCTGGACACTGATGAAAAAGAGAACCTACAAAAACTTATGGGATGCAACAAAAGTAGCTCTAAGGGGGACCTTCATAGAAATTCGAGTCTTCATCAATCCATGAGAATGCTCTCCAATAAACAACCTGTTTTATGTGGTAAAGAAGTAGAAAATAAAACAACAAACAAAGCCCCAAATTAGTAGAAATAAGGAAATAACAAAAAGGAATGCATAAATTAATCCAACAGAGACTAAAAAGACAAAAAAAAGCAATGAAAATGAGAGCTGCGTTTTTTGGAAAGATAAACAAAACTGACAAACTTAGCTAGACTCACCAAGAAAGACAGAGGACTCGAATACAATCAGGAAAGAAAGATAATGGATTCCTATCTCATATCAAAATCAAAAGAACTCTTCAACCTTGGACACAACAACTTCTTGCAAGCCACGTCTCTAAAGGCAAAGGAAATAAAAGCAAAAATGAACTATTGGCACTTCATCAAGATAAAAAGTTTCTGCACGGCAGAGCAAACGATCAACAAAACAAAAAGGCAACCTATGGAATCGAAGAAGATATCTGCAAATGATATTACATATAAAGGGCTTGTATCCAAGATCTATAAAGAACTCCTCAAACTCGACACCCAAAAAATGGGCAGAAGACACAAAGAGATACTTCTCCAGAGAAGACATACAAATGGCCAACAGACACATGAAAAAATGCTCCACATCACTTACCATCAGGCAAATACAAATCAAAACGACAATGAGATACCACCTTACACCAGTTAGAATGGTTAAAATTAACAAGGCAGGGGGCACCTGGGTGGCACAGCAGTTAAGCGTCTGCCTTCGGCTCAGGGCGTGATCCCGGCATTATGGGATCGAGACCAACATCAGGCTCCTCCACTATGAACCCACTTCTTCCTCTCCCACTCCCCCTGCTTGTGTTCCCTCTCTCTCTGGCTGTCTCTATCTCTGTGGAATAAATAAATAAAAACTTGAAAAAAAATTAACAAGACAGGAAATAAAAAAAGGATGTGGAGAAAGGGGAGCCCTTTTACACTACTCGTGAGAATTCAAGCTGGTACAGCCACTTTTGAAAATAATATGGAGGTTCCTCAAGACGTTGAACACAGAGCTATCCTACGACCCACCAATTGCACTACTGGGTATTTACCCCATAGACACAGAGTAATGAAAAGAAGGGGCACCTGTATCCCAATGTTCACAGCAGCAATGTCCATAATAGCCAAACTCTGGAAGGAGCCAAGATGTCCTTCAGCAGATGAATGGACAAAGAAGATGTGCTTCATCTATACAATGGAATATTACTCAGTCATCAGAAAGGATGAATACCCACCATTTGCACCAAGGTGGATGGACCAGAAGGGGATTATGCTAAGTGAAATTAAGTCAAGCAGAGAAAGACAATTATCATATGGTTTCACTCCTATGTGGAATGGAAGGAATAGCATGGAGGACATTAGGAGAAGGAAGGGAAAAGTGAAGGGGGGGAATGAGAGGGGGAGATGAACCATGAGAGACTATTGACACTGGGAAACAAACTGAAGGTTGCAGAAAGGGAGGGGTAGGGGAATGGGTTATCCTGGTGATGGGTATTAAGGAGGGCACGTGTCATAATGAGCACTAGGTGTTATATGGAAACAATGAATCATGGAACACTACATCAAAAACAAATGAAGTAATGTAGGGTGACTAACATAATTTTTAAAAAAGAGAAAGATATGAAATCCATACAGGAAAACTGTCACTATTTGCAAATGACATGAAATCCTGAAAGATTCCACAAAAAAAAAACTGCTAGAATAAACAAATTCAAGAAAGCTGCAGGATATAAAGTCAATATACAGAGACCTGTTGTCTTTATTTTTTTTCAGATTTTATTTATTTATTTGACAGGAAGAGAAAAAGCACGAGCAGGGGGAGTGTCAGAAAGAGGGAGAAGCAGACCCTCGCTAAGCGGGGAGCCCAACACGGGGCTCGATCCCAGAACTCTGGGTTCATGACCTGAGCTGAAGGCAGACGCTTCACCGATGGAGCCACCCAGATGACCCAACTTCTTGCATTTCTGTATACTGATGACACACTTTCGCAAAGAGAAATTTAAAAAGCAATGCCATTTACAATTGCATCAAAAAAAATCTAGGAATAAAAGTAACCAAGAATGAGAAAGACATAGTACACTCAACACATGGCAGAAAAGAAATGAAAAACATGTGTCGGGGGGGACAGAATGTATGGGTCAAAGATTTGGGAGGAGACACAAACAAATGGAAGCTTACGCCATGCTCCTTAACTGGAAGAGTTAATTATGTGAACATGTCCATCGTACCCAAAGCAATCTACAGATGTGATGAAATCCCTATCTGAATTCCAGTGGCATTATTTGAGGAAATAGAAGACAGTCCTAAAACGTGTATGGAATCACAAAAGACCCCAAATACCCAAAGCAACCTGGAGAAAGAAAGGTGCAGTCAACACACTCCTGGATTTCAAGCTAGATTACAAAGCTGTAGTCATCAAAACAGGATGGTACTGGCATAAACACAGACACCAGGTCAGTGGAACAGAACAGAAAGCTCAGAAACTTACCCACACGTAGATGATCCTAACTTACGACACAGCAGCAGAAGATATGCCATGAGGGAAGGACTGTCTCTTCAGTGAGCGATAACAGGCAAACTGGATGCTAAATGCAGAAGAATGTAACTGGGTCACTTTCTTACACCGCACACAAAATTTTTAATGGATGAATGATTTGAACATAAGACCTGAATCCATAAACCTCCAAGAAGACACAGGTACTAAGTCTCTCGACATTGGTTTTGGCAAAGAGTCTTCAGATCAGACAACCAAATGCAAAGGCAACAAAAGCAAAAATAAACAAGTGGAACAGCATCAAACTGAAATCTTCCACACGGCAAAAGAAACCATTAGAAACTTAAAAGGCCACTGACCCAATAAGAAAAAAATATCTGCAAATCATATGTGTGAGAAGAGGCTAATATCAAAATACACACAACACTCATACAAATCAAAACAAAAAAACTGTATGAAAAAATGGGGGGAATATGTGAATAGATACTTTCCAAAGATGGCGCACAGGTGCCAACAGACAGAAAAAGTTGTTCGACATCACTAATCATCGTCAGGGAAACATAAGTCAAACCCACGATCGGCTATCACAACTGTTGGAACAGCAATTGTCCCAGAGGCAGACACCAGGTGTGGTCAAGACGAGGAGACACTGTGGGAATGTTGGTAGGAATGGAAATTGGTGCAACCACTGTGACAAACAGTATGGAGGTTCCTGAAAAAATAAATACAACTACCACATGACCCAGTAATGGCTCTACTGAGTATTGATTTGGAGAACACAAAAATACTGCCTCAAAAAGGCAGATGCACTCCCACGTTCACTGCAGCATTATTCACAAGAACCAGACATGGAAACACAGACCTTGGGGGCCTTATGCCAAGTAACTCAGACACAGAAAGACCAATACCAGATGCTCTCATGTACATTCCACGTGGAATAAACAAATACTGAACGCATAGATACTGAGAGCAGGTTGGTAGGTGCCAGATTCGGGGATGGGGTGGTAGAAACGGGTGAAGGTGGTCAAAGTCTCAATGTTTGAGTGAGAAAATCCGACAGTCATGAAATGTTCTGTCCAGCATGGAGACTAAAACTAACCCCGCAACATGGGGTATAGGTTTCCCTGCTCTTTGAAAGTACAGAGCTTCTGAGAAACCTTGCACAGCAGAAATGGTGTAAAGAAGGAATGACCATTAATTTACACGGAAAAATTAGAGAGCGCACTCAGACTCCAAAATTCCTTCTCTTTGGCTTTTCTTAGGCCTCAGGACACAACTTTCTAATGGAGGCCCAGCATAAATGAAGATAAAGCACAGCAGAGGCTCACAGACACAATTCAAAGTGCTGGAGGCTGGACGCGGAGAGCGGTTCCCAGCGGAAGGAGCTGGTTGGGGCGCACGCCGCCTCTGTCGTGCTTCTCCCCAAAACAGATGCTGAACGCGATTCTCACTGTTGGACTTTTTTCATAAGAGGGAAATCCTCTTCAGGTCTCTTCCTCTTAATGAAGCTGGGTAATAACGTAAATCTTTCAAGAAAGGCAAGTGTCTTACCGTGAACGTTTAAAAAGTGGGGGATACTTGTACTTGAGCATTGCTGAGGGAGGAGATGTGAAAGGTTCTCCCAGAGACAAACCTCAGCAGATCCACCGGGAAAGGCACCTTCTTCAGCATGCGGAACACGGACTACCTCCTACCACAAGAAACCTTCTCCTTCCCCTTGATCAGGAAAACCCACAACAGCTGGGAGTTACCCCAATTCCTCCTTTCTCCTGCTCCTAATATCGAACCCATCAGCAAATCCTGTGAGCTCCATCTTCAAAATGTACCCAGAATAGGTCTAACCACTCCATCCAAGGCCACCTGTCTGGTCCACACTGGAGCCCATCTCTTGCCTGAGTTCCTGGAAAAGCTTCTTCATTGACCTGCCTTGCCATCCTCAACCCTCTGTCATCTGTTCTCACACTGTAGCCAGGATGGCCCAGTGAAACAGGGTCTCATGGGGTTATAGCGCTGGAGTGGCTTTCTGTCACCCTCTGTCACCTCTCTGAGGTCATGTCCTAAGCTGTCTCCTGTGGCCACAGGGCCTTCTTGCTGATCCTGGACATACCTGGAATTCTCCTGCCCCAGAGCCTTTGCAATGCTTTCCCTTCTGTTTAGAATGCTCTTGATGTGTTCTCACTCACCTTCTGAGAAGTCTGAATTGGAGTGACAGGGACAGAAGATGAGGCTGTGTGTGTTGGGTGAGGCTGGTGGCCCAGAAGAAGGTTCTCTGCCAGCTCTCCGCCTGTGCCTCACTTGTCCTCAGCCAGGAACTTGCACACAGCCCTCACCTGTCACAACTCTCACACAGGAGACCCACAGCCACCCCTGGAGCCCTGCCTGCCCACACTGTGCTGCAGAATGCATTCAGCTCTCCTCTGGGACCCCTGTCAGCTTTACCCAGACCTGGAACTCCCCCATCTCCTGCAAAGCTCCCGGATTCCCCCTCTTCTTCCAAAATCACACTGGTGCAAGGCTTTCATGAGAAAGCTATAATGCTAACTAATGAAAAGTTCACACCTACTTTCCCCTTCTGTTGCCTTTCTCTCCACCTTCTTTCCTACCTGTGCAAACTGTAACATATCAGTGGAACATGAACGTGCTCTGAGATCTGGATCTTTCATTGCACTTTTCTGAGGACTCCTCATGCGATAAGAAACTAGCGTATCCTACAACAGGGTGTTTTACAACTATCATCTACAGAATAGTACAGCCCAAATCACTACAATTTTACCTCACTCTTCATGAAGCAGAACACTTTTTCCTTTCTTCTTTTACTTAAATTCCAGTTAGTTCACATGCCATGGAATATTCGCTTCAGGGGTAGGATTTAGTGATTCCTCATCTGCATACAGTACCCAGTGCTCATCACAAGCGCCCTCCTTAATACCCCTCACCCATTTAACTCTTCCCCCCACGCCCCTGTCCTGCAGCAACACTCAGTTTGTCCTCCAAGGTTGAGTCTATTTCCTTGTTTGCCTCTCTCATCACCCCTCGACTCTGTTCATCTGTTTTCGTTCTGAAATTCCACAAGAGTGAGATCATAAGATATTTGTCTTTCCTCACTGATTTTGCTTAGCTTAATACACTCTAGATCCATCCACATCCTTGCAAATGGTAAGATTTCATTCTTTTTGAAGCTGGGTCATATTCCATTATATATATGTACCCCACATCTGCTTTATCCATTCATCGGTGCATGGACTTTGGGATTCTCTCCATAGTTTGGCTACTGTGGACATTGCTGCTATAAACATCATGGTGCATGGACCCCCTTCAAATCTGCATTTTTGTATCATTTGGGTAAATACTTAGGACAGCAATTGCTGGATCATATGGTTGTTCAACATCTAACTTTTTGAGGAACCCCCACACTGTTTCCCAGACTGGCTGCACCACTTTGCATTCCCACCAACAGGATGGGAGGGTTCCCCTTTAAGCAGAACATTATCTGCCGGCAATTTCATAAGAGGAAACAAAACCTCTGTGAGATGCACCCAGGGTCAGGCAAGCAGTTGCAGAATTCACCCCAAGGCTCCTGACGCCAAGCCCCTTGAAGCCACCAGCACGCCACTATCCAAAAGAATTCCCAGACTCTCCTTCTGACTCCACCACCAAAGAAACTACAGAGAGAATATGGCACCTCAAAATATCGAGATAATACGTTTAGTAAAACTAGAAAGTCAAGCTCAACTTTTAAACAGGAAAAGGCTGCTTTGAATGATTTTGAATGTTACCTCCACCCTAATTTTAACTCTTCTGATGAATAAACTAATCAATGATGAAACATCACCTTTGTCAAATGACGTCATCCAAGTCTGTATCAGATGACAAAAAAGCTACCTAACTGTAGATGCTGGCCACTCAAGCATATCTTAGGCCCAATTGAATAAACACTGTTAGATGAAGGAACAAATTAGATGTTACAAACACGCAGAGAGTGAATCTCACCTTCCCTTTCTAATAAAAGAGGGTTCCTAGGAAACAGATGGTCAAAATACATTTGTAAGCAATAAATGGACAGAGAAATTGTGATCCCCTGCAAAGTTCTACCTGCAGGGAAACTAAGTAATTCTTGCACCAAACCCAGAATCCTGACAGCTACTTCAATTTTACTTTGTGGCTCAACTAGAGAAAAGAGAAAACCCCAGGAGGTTTTGGGATAATGAGTGGTTTTACCTCCAGTACTGACATAGGACATTTTGCCAAATGTACCTGTGCTTTCTCTGAACGCTGGCGTCCTGTGACAAGCTGCCTCGCTGACTCAGATGCTGACGTTCAAAACCTCAGGTCTCGTGGAGCCAGAGCAGAGAAGTGCTGTCAGCTAAAGAGAAGAAGGCACCTCTGACCTAAAGCCTGCACACCTGCTGAGGTTTCTGGGAGAAGGGAAAACACAGACTTGTCTTTTAGTAGTAATTATCTCCCAGCCCATTGCCACCATTCCCAAGAAACAGCTAGCAAAATGCTGAAGTTTGGTAACGGCTCTGGGGTTTCCTAGCACCACACCTGTGCCTGAGAGAACAGGGAACACCTTGCTGAACTCAGGAAACTGCTCAAGGTCCATTACCTGCACTGTCGGGGGACAGGGGGCACTGCATTGAAGTTGGGGACCGTGCGATCCTTATTCTCGCTCCTGCTGGGGAACAAGGGAAACCCTGGAATGTATGCGACTCATCCCACAAAAGCTATGCTGAGTGGATGCCCTGGAGTCTCAGGGTATGCTGCGTAAAACCTGTGGACAGACTAGGCAGAAGAGACTATCAAGGGAAAAAGAAAATTCACCTGAGTCTCCACAATGAACTCCCTCCACATGCCCTTCTAGGACCCCACCTCTCACCCGGGGTTTCCCTACTCCCAGACCACCCACCCCGCAGGAAAACAGCATGCATTCACTCAGCCAGGAATTCCACAGGTCGAATCTCTCAGAGCTCTCCGTCCCTGGTTCCCAGTCTGCATCCTTGGTCTACTCTGGGTCCGCCCACAGAGATGTAGCTCCACCCTCACGGGGTGATTGGTTGGGGAGGGTGTTGCTTCCAGCGCCTTGAATAATGGACAACCGCCCCCATGACTCACAACTCTGGGAGTGCAGGGGGTCCAGGGGGTGCCTCCTTGGCTCAACGCCCAGCGTAGACATGACTGGGATCACGGGCAGGGCCACACACACACACACACACACACACACACACACACACGGTCCCTTCCACGGACCCCTCTAGCTGCAGACCACCCCCTGAGCCGTGCCCCTTCCCTTCTGCACCAACCCTCTCTGCAGGGGTGTGCCTTGTTCCTCTCAAGGTCAGATGCTCTCAGACTGTTCCAGCCTTGAGCTTTAGGAAATGCAATGCTTTCATGCATGTCCAAGGCAATTTCAAGCCCCAAAAGGAATGCTCCAAGCAGGAAGGGCTTTGCCTTCTTGTCTCACCCATGGAGTGGATAGTGCTTCTCAAACCTTTAAAGCATCCTTGTAAGATGAGCCCATTTGTGCTGAAATCTATATACACATGCTTTGTTCTGCAGGGTAGGGGCCAGGAGGAACAGCCGGCCTTCTGTGCTGTCGCGGTTGTGAACCAGGAACATTTATTTTTCACTTGAAAAGAAAACATAGTGTTATTGTCGACACTAAAGGAAGGAATATTTTAAAACATTTTAGAGAGGAAGGAAGAGAGTTTTATTCAAACCCAAGTCAGGACAGATGCCTGGGAGACACAGTCTTCACAAAGAAGGGACGGCTCCAGGGAATGAACATTTAGGGCAGGGTTATGCATTTGTTCTGTTTTGTGTTACGTACAGTTACATATCACGATGAGGAAGAAGATTCCAGAAAGTGAAAGACTTGTTCTTATTTTCAGTATGTACAAGTCAGTATGACTTTATTCTTTTGGGAGCCAGAGAGGTCTTTTGTGTTCCCACCTTGATGTTGGCATTTTTTGGTTCTCTTTTTCTTTTTGAAGCAGATGGAAAATATGTGCTGGGGGCAGAAATAGGGCCCATGTTTTGAGGTTTTTGTCCGGTCGTTTGAGCTGGGTAAAATGTTAAAGGAGAGCTTCCCTGGGAGACCAAGATCAGGGCCCACAGATGGTACGAGATAAAAATTAATCTTATCTTTATCATCACTACCAAATGGAGGAACATGAGATGAAACACCTTTCCCATAGCTCAGAGACATCAAAAGGACCCCTACAGAAGGTTACCTGCTCCATGGTCAACACAGGTAACAGAGGTGTTCACGGTCTCTGGAGTCCTTCCCTTGTTCTGTTCAAATCTCTGAAGCATAGAGATCATTTACAGTCAGAATTTTAGACATCTTAGAGATGTCTGGCACCATTCCCTTGGAGTACAGAATACAACAGTGTCACAACATGAAAGTGCCCCTGGATACACTAAGTTCTTTCTCTGCAACTTTTGCCTCATGGGAATCATAATCCTAACATAGAAACACTACGATGGTTGGGAAGTAAATAATCAGAGGTAAGGGAATATTTTAGCAATCTTTAGAGGAATTGTCTCACTCTGTAGAAGAAGCTGAGTGTTTTTAAATAATATTTCCGACCTTACATCACACTCTGAACAGACCAGAGCCTCCATCAACTAAAAAAGGATAGTTCTTTCAGTCACTTTAATATCAGAAAAATAGTATAGTATCTCTGAGCAAGAGACTTAAAGATCCCTTAGAATAAAGGTCCTCCACTGAGATAAATATCTTCAAGATCATGACGGGCAGAGGTGAAAAGGCAGCTGAATTCGTTCCATTTAGCCACACAATAGAAAATCCTAATACTTCCTAGTTTTCCAGATCGACAAGACCAGAGGTAAGAGCGAAATGGCATCTGGGTGGCTCAATCTGTTAAGGTTAAGCGGCTGCCTTCAGCTCTGGTCAGGTCTCTGGATCCCGGCATCCTGGGATTGAGCCCTGCCTTGGCCTCTTTGCTCAGAGGGGAGCCTTCCTCTCCCTCTCCCTTTGCCCCTCCCCCCTACTCATGGGTAGACTCTCGCACTCTCTCTCCCTCTCTCTCAAATAAAGAAAATCTTTTTAAAATCTTGGGGCGCCTGGGTGGCACAGTGGTTAAGCATCTGCCTTCGGCTCAGGGCGTGATCCCGGCGTTATGGGATCGAGCCCCACATCAGGCTCTTCCACTATGAGCCTGCTTCTTCCTCTCCCACTCCTCCTGCTTGTGTTCCCTCTCTCGCTGGCTGTCTCTATCTCTGTCGAATAAATAAAATCTTTAAAAAAAAATAAAATAAAATCTTAAAAAAGGAATGTCTCTCCCTCCCCTTCTGGCATAGGGAAGACATCTTCCAGGGGTCTGGTTGGGGGATGCTTCTGGGGAGAAAAGGGGGAGAGTCACCGCACACTTCTTACACCTCTGGGGGTGTGGTTTGTGTGTGTGTTTGCTGCTGCCGCCGCTGCTGCTTTTTTGAAGTGTATATGGTTCAAAACAGTACTCTAGTTTCCTTTATATCTAAGGCTTATCTTGGTTTTGGGTTTGGACAGGAGGAGGGAGGGCCACATTTTCTTCTGACAGGGTGGAGAAGGAGAAGAGGGGTGGGGGCTTGTGCGTATTTTTTTCCATATTGCGGTGAGCGGAGGATTCAGATTCAGCTCTTGCCATATGGGATCTACTTTCTCCATAATCAATCAGGCAAAATATCAGGCAAACAGAGGGCGAGTAAAAGTTAGAAGACCATGGACAAGATGGGTTCCAAAGCAATAATTTCGTCAGAGGAACAAAATGTCAAAGATTTCCAGGGACCCTGTTTGTGGATGACTTGGTGTGTAGGTCATTTAAAATTTACGGTGCTGCCATCCGGTCACATTAGCATACTTTCTCCAGCTCACAGGAGCAGTGTAGTCATGCAAATATATGCATAGGGAAAGATCCACATAGTTACAGCTAAGAAACAAGTGTGTCAGGAAAATTCACTTCAAGTCACATCAGGCTTCCTTAAGATGGAAGCATGAATCAATGTGGTTATGATACCATTAGGAACGGCCTACAAACATGCAGCTGAGAAACAACATTATACAGGAACCATCCTACAACGTACAATAACTTTGGTTAATGTGGAATCCCTATTGTGTTTATGGCAACGTAACAAAAATGCCATAAACTTATCTGTAAGAAACAACAGCGTAAGAGAACCCACTTAGCCCTAACATCATCATTCATGAATAAGGAAGCATTAAGCAAAGTGGTCGGGGAAGCCTGACGAAAGTGCCAAGCAGTTATCTCTGAGACACACTATACAAGGAAAGACCAACGAACATCATCTTTCATGAGTAAGGAAAAGTTCATCACAGTGGTATGTAAACATGAACACTGTGCCACATTCTTATATGTAATAGACAACAGTGTCTAGGAACCGTCCTTCAACTAAAACTCCCTCATGCATAGGTATGCTTCTCAAATTTGGGTTTGTAGTCCTAGGAAACATGCAAACCCTTATCTCTAGGACACAACGGTGTCAAGATAATGTCCACCAGTAACATCATCGATTATGAATAGTAAAGCATGAATCAAAGTGGTTGTGGATGCATTAGGAAAGGTCTACGTACATATCTGTAAGAAACAACAGTGTATAGAAACCGTCCTCAACTAACATCACCCTCATGATTCTACATCCCTTCAGAAAATAGGGGGTGTATGAATCACCAAAAGACCACATACATATATCTAAAAAAAAACAGTGTACAAGAAAGAACCCCATACAATGAATATCACCATACATGAATATGGAAACATGAAACAAGGTGAAGTTGGAATCTGAAGGAAAGGACCTTTCCTTAGACTACCTTTCCCTAGAAAACATCACTTTACAGAATAGCATTAACAATTAACATCATCTTTCACGTATGTTGAAGCATTAATCAAAGGATCTGGAATATCAAGGACTGGGCTCCATCCTTATATGTAATAAACCACCGTGTACAGAAAAAAACAACTTCAACTAACATCACCCTCCTCAATATTGATTCCCATTCAACATTGGGTGTGTAGGCCTAGGGAAAGGTCCACGTACTTTTAGCTAAGAAACAACGGTGACAGATTAATGCCCTTCAAGTCACATCAGCCTTCCTGTTGATGGACGCATGAATTGAGGTGGTTATGGTACCATTAGGTAAGGCCTACGAATATATACCTGAGAAACAAATGTGTACAGGAACTGTCTTACAACATACAACACCTTTGGTTAATGTGGAATCCCTATGGTAAGTGGTTGTGGGAACGTAAGGAAAATGCCATAAACTGATCTGTAAGAAGCAGTGTACGGGAACCCACTTAGCCCTAACATCTTCATTCATGAAAATGAAAGCATTAACCAAAGTGGTCGTGGAAGCCTGACGGAAGTGCAAAACACTTATCTCCTGGGCACAACACTATGCAAGGAAGGACTAAAGAACATCATCATTCACGAGTAAGAAAGGGTTCAGCAAACTGGTTTGGAAACAGGAACATTGTGTTGCATTCTTATATGTAATAGAGAACAGTGTCTAGAAACCGTCCTCCATGCATAAGTATCCCTTCTCAAAATTGGGTTTGCTGTCCTAGGGAAACGTCCACACCCTTATCTCTAGGAAACCAGGGTGTCAAGATAATGTCCACCAGTAACCTTATCATTTATGAATAGGGAAGCATGAATCAAAGTGGTTGTGGAGCATTAGGAAAGGTCTAGTACATATCTGTAAGAAACAACAGTGTATAGGAACCACCCTCATATAACATCAACCTCATGATTCTACATCCCTTCAGAAAATGGGGGGTGTATGAATCACCAAAGCACCGCATACCTATATCTAAGACACAACAGTGTACAGGAAAGAGCCTGTTACAACGAACATCACTGTACATGCATAAGGAAACATGAACCAAGGTTGAGGTGGAATCAGAAGGAAAGAACCAGTTACCTATCCCTTGAGAATACCACTTTACAGAATACAATTAACAACACCATCTTTCACATATATGGAAGCATTAATCAACAGGTTCTGGAATATCAAGGACTGTGAGCCATCCTTAATGATAATAAACAACCGTGTACAGGAAAACACCTTCTACTAACATCAGCCTCCTCAATACCGATCCCTATTCAACATTGGGTGTGTAGGCCTAGGGGAAGGTCGACGTACTTATAGGTAAGAAACAACTGGTGTCAGATTAATGCCTTTGAAGTCACCTCAGCCTTCCTGAAGATGGAAGCATGAATCAAAGTGGTTATGGTACCATTAGATAAGGCTTATGAACATATAGCTGAGAAACAAAGGTGTACAGGAACCATCTTAAAACATACAACATCGTTGGTTAATGTGGATTCCCTACCATAAGTGGTTGTGGGAACGTAACGAAAATGCCATAAAATGATCTGTAAGAAACAACAGTGTACGGGAACCCACTTAGCCCTAACATCTTCATTCATGAATATGGAAGCATTAACCAAAGTCGTCGTGAAAACCTGACGAAAGTGCCAAACACGTATCTCTGAGACACAACACTATACAAGGGAAGACCAACGAACATCATCTTTCATGAGTAAACATCTGTTCACCATAATTTTATGGAAAGATGAACATCGTTCCACATTTTTACTGTAATATTCAACAGTGTCTACGAACCGTCCTCCAATTAATGCAACCTCCTGCATAGGTATTCCTTCTCAAAATTGGGTTTGCAGTCCTAGAGAATCGTCCACACACTTATCTCTAGGAAACAATGGTGTCAAGATATAATCCAACAGTATCGATTATGAAGAGGGAAGCATGAATCAAAGTGGTTGTGGCAGCGTTAGGAAAGGTCTACGTACATATCTGCAAGAAACAACAGTGTATAAGAACCGCCCTCAACTAACATCACCCTCATGATTCTACATCACTTCAGAAAATAGGGGGTGTATGAATCACCAAGGGACCGCATACATATACTTAAGGAAAAACAGTGCACAGGAAAGAAGCCCTTACAACGGACATCACCATTCATGCATATGGAAACATGAACCAAGGTGGAAGCGGAATCAGAAGGAAAGTACCACATACCTATCCATAGACAACACCACTTTACAGAGTAGCATTAACAATTAACATCATCTTTCTCAAATATGGAAGTATTAATGAAAAGGTTCTGGAATCCCGAGGACTATGAACCATCCTTATTGATAATAAACAACCGTGTACAGGAAAACACCTTCAACTAACATCAGCCTCCTCAATACTTATCCCTATTCAACATTGGGTGTGTAGGCCTAGGGAAAGTTCCACATACTTATAGGTAAGAAAAATCGGTGTCAGAATACTCCCCTTCAAGTCACATCAGCCTTCCTGAAGATGGAAGCATGATTCAAAGTGGTTATGGTACGTTAGGAAAGGCCTACTAACATATCACTGAGAAGCAACAGTGTACAGGAACTATCTTCCACCGTACAATTCTTTGGTTAATGTAGAATCCCTATAGTAAGTGGTTGTGGCAACGTAATGACAATGCCAAAAATTTATCTGTAAGAAAAAACAGTGTACGGGAACCCACTTAGCCCTAACATCATCATTAATGAGTATGGAAACATTCACCAAAGTGGTTGTGGAGCCTGCCAAAAGTGCCAAAAACTTATCTCTGAGACACAGCACTTCACAAGGAAAGACCAACGACTTCTCAACATTTGCTCCAACACGGAAGGCACTGGATGTGATAATGCTAAGTGAAATAAGTCAAGCAGTGAAAGACAATTATCATTGGGTTTCTCACAGCTATGGAACATAAGAACTAGGAAGATCGGTAGGAGAAGAAAGGGATAAAGAAAGGGGCGGTAATCAGAAGGGTGAATGAAGCATGAGAGACTATAGACTCTGAGAAACAAACAGGGATTCAGAGGGGAGGGGGGGTGGGAGAATGGGATAGGCAGGTGATGGGTAGTAAGGAAGTCACGTACTGCATGGGGCACTGGGTGTTATATGCAACTAATGAATCATCGAACTTTACATCAATAACCAGGGGTATACTGTATGATGACTAATATAATAAAAAAACATTAAGAGGTGGGAGATAAGATGGCAGAGGAGGAGGGGACCACTTTTTCAGCCAGTCCCCTGAGTCGAGCTGGATATGTACCAGACCAGCCTGAACATCCGCAGAATCAGCCTGAGAAGCAGGAAGATACAACTGGATCTCTACAAATGAACATCTCCAGCGCTGCATATTGAGGTATGAAGCTGGGAGCCGTGAAACCGCACACAGATATCGGAAGATAAATGGAAGCGAGGGAGCTGCCGCATTCGGGTGCCAGGAAGCGGTAGCCACCTTCCAGGGGAGCGGGTGGAATCGCGGACCGGCACCCATAGGGAGCAGACTGAGACTGAGAGCAGGGAACGCACGCAACTAGACTGACGGCCGGCGCTTCGGTGCGCGCGGGGGCGGATTATGGCTGGTGGTGTTAGAAACAGAAAGGACAGAGACACGCCAGCCCTGGAAGTGAGGGCTGGGACGCCGGGCATAGGGCACACATCCCGGGATGCTGCAGGGTTGAGCAGCTCCAATAGTAACAGAGTTAAAGTGGCCAGAACATCAGTGGAGAATGGTCCGCGATCCCTCTGTTCTGAGACAGAGGCTGAGATTCGGCCACTGTTGCTCTGACTCTCAGAAGAGGCACAGCAAACCACCAGGGAAAGATGCCAGAGAACAAAAGCCTGGAAAGACTGGCTCACAGTGTGCCCACCCCCATCCCCCCTCGCAGGGGACACAGAGATTCTACCCAAACAGTGTTGCCTGAGTGTCAGTGCTGCAGGCCCCACCTCAGAAGGCAGGTGAAAAATCAAGAAGCCTACATCCCTAAGATACCTATAAAACAAGGGCGCATGGCCGGGGTCGCGGTCAATAATTTGGGCTCTGGACAACCACACAACCTCTCCTCTTCAGACTAACGAGAAGGAGAAGTTCCCCCCAGCAAAGACAATGAGTCTGTGGCCTCTGCCACAGAACTAATGCATATGGATATAACCAAAATCTCAGAAATGGAATTCAGAGTAACAATGGTCAAGATGATGTGTAGACTTGAAAAAAGTATTAACCAAAATATCAATGAGAATATAGAATCTCTAAGGCAGAAATGAGAGCGAATCTGGCAGAAATTAAAAATTCTATGACCAATATGCAGTCAAAACTAGCAGCTCTGATGGATAGGGTGAATGAGGCAGAAGGACGTATCAGCGAATTGGAGGATGGGTTAGTAGAAGAAAAAGCTAAAATAGAATCTGGACTCAAAAAAATCCACGCAAAGGAATGTAGGTTACGGGAGATTACTGACTCAATGAAACCTTCCAGTTTCAGAATCATTGGCATCCCCGAGGGGGTGGAGAAAAACAGAGGTCTAGAAGAGATATTTGAACAACTGTAGCTGAAAACTTCCCTAATCTAGCAAGGGAAACAAATATTCGTGTCCAAGAGGCAGAGAGGACCCCTCCCAAGATAAACCACGACAAACCTACACCACATCATGTCATAGTGCAATTTGCAAATAATAGATGCAAGGATACAGTACTGAGAGCAGCCAGGGCAAAGAAATTTCTCACATACCAAAGCAAAGATATCAGAATTACGTTAGACCTGTCTACACAGACCTGGAATGAGAGAAAGGTTTGGGGGAGCATTTTTAAATCTCTTTCAGAGAAAAACATGCAGCCAAGGATCCTCTATCCAGCAAGGCTGTCATTCAGAATTGATGGAGAAATAAAGACCTTCCAGAATCACCAGTCATTGACCAATTTCATAACCATGAAACCAGACCTACAGGAGATATTAAGGGAGGGTTCTATAAAAGTAAAAAGGCCCCAAGAGTGATACAGAACAGAAAGTCACAATCTATAGAAACAAAGACTTTACAGGCAACATGGCATCATTAAAATCATATCTCTCAATAATCAGTCTCAATGTAAAGGGCCTAAATGCTCCCATAAAATGACACAGGGTTGCAGATTGGATAAAAAGACATGACCCATTCATTTGCTGTCTACAAGAGACTCATTTTGAACCCAAAGATACATTCAGACTGAAAGTAAAGGGATGGAATACCATCCTTCATGCTAATGGACCTCAAAAGAAAGCTGGGGTAGCAATTCTCATATCAGACAGATTGTATTTTAAACTAAAGACTATAGTTAGAGACACAGAAGGGCACTATATTATTCTTAAAGGATGTATCCAACAAGTGGATATGACAATTATAAATATATATGCCGCTAACGGGAGCAGCAAGATACACAAGCCAACTCTTAACCACAATAAAGAGACATAGAGATAAAAATACGCTAATAGTAGGAGACCTCAACACTCCACTATCAGCAATAGACAGAGCACCGGAGCAGAAAACCAACATAGAAACAAGAGCTTTGAATGCCATACTCGACGAGTTGGACCTCATAGATATATATAGAACATTACACTCCAGAACCAAAGAATACTCATTCTATTCTAATGACCATGGAACTTTCTCAAGATTAGACCACGTTCTGGGACACAAAACAGGTCTCAACCGATACCAAAAGACTGAAATTATCCCCTGCATATTCTCAGATCACAACGCGCTGAAATTGGAACTCAACCACAAGGAAAAATTTGGAAGAAACTCAAACACTTGGAGACTAAGAACCATCCTGTTCAGGAATGACTCAATAAATCAGGAAATCAAAAATCAATTAAACAATTTATGGAGACCAACGAGAATGAAAACACAACAGTCCAAAACCTATGGGATACTGCAAAGGCAGTCCTAAGGGGGAAATACATAGCCATCCAAGCCTCACTCAAAAGAACAGAATAATCTAAAATGAAGTTTTTATATTCTCACCTCAAGAGGCTGGAACAGCAACAGAGGGACAGACCTAATCCACTCACGAGGAAGCAGTTGACCAAGATTAGAGCAGAAATCAATGAACTAGAAACCAGAAGTACAGTAGAGCAGATCATCAGGACTAGAAGCTGGTTTTTTGAGAAAATCAATAAAATTGACAAACCGCTGGCAAGACTTATCCAAAGGAATAGAGAAAGGACCCAAATTAATAAAATTATGAATGAAAAAGGGGAGGTCACGACCAACAACAATGAAATTGGAAGGATTATTAGAAACTTTTATCTACAGCTATATGCCAATAAATTAAGCAATCTGGAAGAGATGGAGGCCTTCCTAGAAACCTATAAACTACCAAGATTGAAACAGGAAGAAACTGATTTCTTAAACAGGCCAATTAATTATGAAGAAATTGAGTCAGTGATAAACAACCTTCCAAATAACAAAACTCCAGGCCCAGATGGTTTTCCTGGGGAATTCTACCAAACATTCAAAGAAGAAATAATACCTATTCTCCTAAAGCTATTTCAAAAAATAGAAACAGAAGGAAAACTACCAAACTCATTCTATGAGGCCAATATTACCTTGATCCCCAAACCAGGCAAAGACCCCTCAAAAAGGAGAATTACAGACCGATTTCCCTAATGAATATGGACGCCAAAATCCTCAACAAGATACTTGCTAATAGAATCCAACAGTACATTAAAAGGATTATCCATCACGATCAAGTGGGATTCATACCTGGGATGCAAGCGTGGTTCAATATTCACAAATCAATCAGCGTGATACATCATATCAACAAGAAAAGACTCAGGAACCATATGATCCTCTCAATCGATGCCGAAAAAGCATTTGACAAAATACAGCATCCTTTCCTGATTAAAACCCTTCAGAGTGTAGGAATAGAAGGTACATTTCTCAATCTCATAAAAGCCATCTATGAAAAGCCTACAGAAAATATGATTCTCAATGGAGAAAAGCTGGAAGCCTTTCCCTTAAGATCAGGAACACGACAAGCATGCCCACTCTCACCACTATTATTCCACATAGTAGAAGTCCTTACACCAGCAATCAGACAACAAAAAGGGATAAAAGATATTCAAATTGGCAAAGAAGAAGTCAAACTGTCTCTCTTTGCAGATGACAAGATACCCTATATGGTAAACCCAAAAGAATCCACGCCCAAATATGAGAAGGTATAGAGCAATTCAGTAATGGGGCGGGATACAACATCAATGCTCAGAAATCAGTTGCATTTCTTTTTTTTTTTTAAAGATTTCATCTATTTATTCAACAGAGATAGAGAGAGCCAACGAGAGAGGAAACACAAGCAGGAGGAGTGGGAGAGGAAAAAGCAGGCTCACAGCAGAGGAGCCCGATGCGGGGCCCGATCCCATAACGCCAGGATCACGCCCTGAGCTGAAGGCAGACGCTTAACCACTGTGCCACCCAGGCGCCCCCAGTTGCATTTCTATACACGAATAACAAGACCGAAGAAAGAGAAATTAGGGAATCCATCCCATTTACAATAGCACCAAAACCCATACGTTACCTGGGAAGTAACTTAGCCAGAGACGTAAAGGACCTATATTCTATATACTATAAATCACTCTTGAAAGACATTGAGGAAGACATAAAAAGATGGAAAGATATTCCATGCTCATGAATCGGAAGAATTAACATAGTTAAAATGTCCATGCTACCCAGAGCAATCTACACTTTCAATGCTATCCCGATCAAAATACCGAGGACATTTTTCAAAGAACTGGAACAAATAGTCCTTAAATTTGTATGGAACCAGAAAAGGCCCCGAATCCCCAAGGAACTGTTAAAAGGAAAAACAAAGCTGGAGGCATCACAATGCCGGATTTTGAGCTGTACTACAAAGCTGTGATCACAAAGACAGCATGGTACTGGCACAAAAACAGACACATAGACCAATGGAACAGAATAGAGAGCCCAGAAATGGACCCTCGGCTCTTTGGGCAACTAATATTTGATAAAGCAAGAAAAAACATCTGGTGGGAAAAAGACAGTCTCTTCAATAAATGGTGCTGGGAAAATTGGACAGCTACATGCAAAAGAATGAAACTTGACCACTGTCTCACACCATACACAAAAATAAACTCCAAATGGATGAAAGACCTCGATGTGAGACAGGAATCCATCAAAATTCTAGAGGAGAACAGAGGCAGCAACCTCTACGATATCGGCCAAAGTAACCTTTTTCATGACACATCCCCAAAGGCAAGAGAAACAAAAGATAAAATGAATTTATGGGACTTCATCAAGATTAAAAGTTTCTGCACAGTCAAGGAAACAGTCAGAAAAACTAAGAGGCAGCCCACGGAATGGGAGAAGATATTTGCAAATGACACTACAGATAAAGGACTGGTATCCAAGATCTACAAAGAACTTCTCAAACTCAATACACGAGAAACAAATAAACAAATCAAAAAATGGGCAGAAGATATAAACAGACACTTTTCTAATGAAGACATACAAATGGCTAACAGACACATGAAAAAATGTTCAAAATCATGAGCCATCAAGGAAATTCAAATCAAAACCACACTGAGATACCACCTTACGCCAGTTAGAATGGCAAAAATAGACAAGGCAAGAAACAACAATTGTTGGAGAGGATGTGGAGAAAGGGGATCCCTCCTACATTGTTGGTGGGAATGCAAGTTGGTACAGCCACTTTGGAAAACAGTGTGGAGGTCCCTTAAAAAGGTAAAAATTGAGCTACCCTATGATCCAGCCATTGCACTACTGGGTGTTTACCCCAAAGATACAGACGTAGTGAAAAGAAGGGCCATATGCACCCCAATGTTCATAGCAGCAATGTCCACAATAGCTAAATCGTGGAAGGAGCCGAGATGCCCTTCAACAGATGACTGGATTAAGAAGTTGTGGTCCATATATACAATGAAACATTACTCAGCTATCAGAAAGAACGAGTTCTCAACATTTGCTACAACATGGACGGCACTGGAGGAGATAATGCTAAGTGAAATAAGTCAAGCAGAGAAAGACAACTATCATATGATTTCTCTCATCTATGGAACATAAGAACTAGGATGATCAGTAGGGGAAGAAAGGGATAAAGAAAGGGGGGGTAATCAGAAGGGGGAATGAAACATGAGAGACTATGGACTATGAGAAACAAACTGAGGGCCTCAGAGGGGAGGGGGGTGGGGGAATGGGATAGACCGGTGATGGGTAGTAAGGAGGGCACGTATTGCATGGTGCACTGGGTGTTATACACAACTAATGAATCATTGAGCCTTACATCGGAAACCAGGGATGTACTGTATGGTGACTAACATAATATAATAGAAATCATTTAAAAAAAAGAAATACATGCATAAATGCTTCATATCATTTGACTTCAGGGAAATAAAAATCTAAACCCCTATAGATGCCATATCACACAAGGCTGAATATCTAAAAATAACAAAACATGAAACTATACACATTGGAGAGGATGTGGAGAAAGGGGAACCCTCTTACACCCCTGTGCGAATGCAGTCCGGTACAGCCACTCTTGAAAATGGTACGGAGTTTCCTCAAAAAGTTATAAATAAAGCTACCCTATGTCCCAGCAATTGCACTACTGGGTATTTACCCCAAAGATACAGAGGTAGTGAAAAGACGGGACACATGCACCCCAGTGTTCATAGCAACAATATCCATAATAGACAAACTGTGGAAACAGTGCAGATGACCGTGAACAGATGAATGGATAAAGAAGATGCGGTTCATATATACAATGGAATATTACTCAGCCATCAGAAAGGATGAATACTTACCATCACACCAACCTGGGTGGAGCTGGAGGGTATTATGCTGAGGGAAATAAGTCAATGAGAGAAAGACAATGATCATATGCTTTCACTCCTATGTGGAATATCAGAAACAGGGAAAAAGACCATAGGGGTAGGGAGGGAAAACAGAATGGAAAGTCATCAGAGAGGGAGAAAAACCATGATAGACTCTTAACTATAGCAACAAACTGTGGACGAGAGGTGGGGGGGTAACTGGGTGAGGGGCATTAAGGAGGTCAAGCGATGCAATGAGCACTGGGTGTTACACATGACTGATAATTTATTGAAGACTACATCTGAAACTAATGATGTACTGTAAGTTGGCTAATTGAATTTAAATTAAAAAATAAAAGACCTCGAATAAACAATCCTAATAATTTGTATGGAACCACTAAAGATACTGAACAGCCAATGCAATGTGGAAAAGAAAAACAAAGGTGGAGGACTCACAATTTCAGATTTCAGGTTATACTACAAACCTGCAGTCATCCTCACAACATAGTACAGCACAAAAATTGACACAGCGACCAAAGGAACAGGATACAAGTTCAGACATAAACCCACAATTATGTGGTCCATGAATCTTCCACAAAGCAGGCAAGAATATCAAAAGGGAAAAGGACAGTCTCTACAACAAATGGTGTTGGGAAAACTGGACAGCTACGCACAAAAGAATGAAATTAGACCATTTTCTTACACCATACAAACAAAAAAAACAGTTTCGAGACCTCAATGGGAGACCTGAAACCATAAAAATCCTACAAGAGGGCGGACAGTAACTTCTTGACATGGACCGTACCAACATTTTTCTAGACTGTCTCCTGAGGCAAAGGAAACGAAAGCAAAAAGAAACTATTGGGAATACAGCAAAATAAAAAGTTTTCACACAGCAGAAGAACAATGAAAACATAATAGTAATGATAATAAGACAACCTACTCAAAGGGAGAAGATATTTGCAAATATCATATGCAATAAAGGATGGTGTCCAAAACATATTGAACTGATACGACTCAACCCCAAAAAACAAATAATCCAGGTAAAAAATAGGCAGAAGACATGAACAGACATTTCTCCAAAGAAGAAATACAGATGGCCAACAGTCCCGTGAAAAGATGTTCACCATCACCCATCATCAGGAAAATGTAAATCCAAAGTACAATGATATATTACCTCACCCCTGTCAGAATGGCTAACATCAACAGCACAAGAAACAACAGGTATTGGGAGGATGTGGATAAAGGGGAATCCTCACGAACTGTGGGTGGGAATGCAAACTGTGGTGGCCACTGTGGAAAACAGTATGAAGGTTCCTCAAAAAATTAAATATAGAACTACCCTACAATCCAGCAATCACACTACTGGGTATTTACCCAAAGAATATGAAAACAGTAACTCAAAAAGATACGTGCACCCCTCTGTTTCTTGCACCATTATTTATAATATCACAATATGGAAGCAACCCAAGTGTCTGTTGAAAAATTGATAAATGAGATGATAGATGTGTGTATTCACACACACACACACACACACACACACACATGCACACACACACACACACAGTGGAATATTACTTGGCCATAAAAAGAATGCAACCTTGCCATTTGCAGCCACATGGATGGAGCTAGAGAGTATTACCCTAAATGAAATCAGTCAAAGAAAGACAAATACCATATGACGTCACTCTTACATGGAATTTAAGGCACAAACATACATACATAAAGGAGAAAAAGAGACAAACCAATATACAGACTCTTAGCAATAGAGAACAAACGGATGGTTACAGAGGGGAGGTGGATGGAAGGATGAGTGAAACAGATGAAGGGGATTAAGAGGATGCTTTTCTTGATGACCACTGAGTAATATATAGAATTACTGAATCACTCTATTGTACACCCAAAACTAACGTTAACACTGTATGTTAGCTCTACTAGAATTAAAATAAATTTTTAAAAAATATTTTTCTTTCAGTAACCTATTTGAAAAAGCTTCTGCTGCACAATGTTCATAAGCCCTACTTGGGAGGATTCACTCCACAATAATTATTCACTCTATTCCTCGAATTCAAATTTCACTGAGTTCTTACACTTTACCTGTGGAGCCATGGTCCTTTTCTGTCCAAGCTCAGCACCTATGCATTCAAGATTTGAAGTAGAGACAGATGCCACGTCACAATCCAGAAAGCTGTTATTCTTTCTGTTTTAGTGTGAGATAGTCACAGACTGTGGGACAGGTTTCAGAGCGGGTTTATTATATATCCTGGATCTCTAATTCAATGGTCATTACCTGGATCCATTTGGCTAATAGGTTCTGTGTGGATGGGCTTGTTCCAAAGCACAGACATGGAAGATGCAAAGGTGGGTGGGCTCAGTGAGGGACAGGAAGAGGACCAAGTACAGACAAGGGTACAAGCCCTCCCATGATCCAGGAACTCCTATGGGAGCGGGTATGGGAGGTAGAATCCATGGGAAACTCCAAGGTCACCAGGTGAACACAGGAGGCACAGGTCAAGGGATCTGGAGATGCAGGGCTTGGAGGCTACTATGAGCTACCTCTGGGAGGGAGGAAGGGAAGGAATGAGAAGGAGACACTGCCTGCCCCTCAACCATGCCATCTGCCCACCGCTCCTGGCACACGTCAGTCTACACAGCTGACACAGCCTTGGCTCAGGTTGGGCTGGCTTGGGTCCCTCAACCCTCAGTGGGACAGCTGGCTCCAGGGCTCAGAGACATGCTGAGGGAGGTGACAGGGAAGGCTACCCCTCCCAAGTCATCCTCTCCTTGAGCAGACAGCCCCCCAGGACTGCTGAAAACAAGCTAACTGGTTTGAAAGACATGCCATGGATGAACTAAGGCATAGAGAAATATAAAACAATGTTCGTTTTTAAGTTCAGAGCTGTCATCTCAGGAAGCGGGGAGAGCTTCCCTAAAGAAGACTGCGAGGAGGGAAGGCCAGGCTGAAAAGGGAGACATGGCTCTCCTGATTGGGGACCTGCAGCCCCCCTTCAGGGCAGGGCACTGTCCTCACCTCACGGAGGATCCATGGAAGTGTTCCTTCAGGGGACTGACAGGGCCAGAGGTGCGTCTCGAGAAGGGTACCCTGGCATAGGACTGCACAGGGCACCAGGGATGAGGGCCAGATGGAGGACGGGCAATTCCCCAGAGGCCATGGGGCAAGAGCAGAGGCACATGACCTTGAAGATGATAATGACAAGCAGGAGGTGGCAGCATGGGAGCCAGCACGAAAGTGCCATGGGAACAGTGCCCACAGCTACACTGACTGGGTGCCTTCTGTGCCAGGTGTGGCTGACTTCAGTAGGCTCCAGACTAGTCCTGACCACAGCCCTAGGAAGTGTGCACCACCCCCGGCCTCCTCTCCCCTTGCAGCTGCTAGGAATCACAGTCACAGACCCTGGTCAGTTTTCGTGGAAACCAAGCAGTGGCTCCCCTGCACACTGCCCCTCTGGTGGCGGTCAAGGGAGACCGTCATGCCTGGCCAAAGACTGATGTCTACCTGTCTATACAACAGACAGGAGGGTGTCGTTGAATTCCACAGCACCTGATGAGACAGATCCACAGAACCCAACACCCAGTGGGTCACTTGGGACCTCACCTATGGTCATGAAGCTCACCATGCCCTATTTCTGTCACTTCCCACAGAAAGTCTGGTTCTGATCCCCCACAATACCATCCATCCTGGTTGCTGACCTGGGGTCATGCCATGAACCCACATGGCACCTTTCTTTTAGAGAAGGCTACCCCTGCACCTCCTAGAAAACATTTCTAATGAAGTAAAGTCCATCAGGACTACGGTGTGAATGGTAGCACACAGCCTGCATGGTAGTAGTCAGTAATTCTAACAAGGGTTGACCCCCCCTCCCATCTCACAAAACCTTCCTCTGTCCCCACGAAACTCATGGTCTGCCCTCAGAAAACCCCCCAGGAAATAAACCTTTAATCTGAATGCCCCCTTCACCTTCTGGTTCAAATCTTGTCCAACCACAAGGATATGAAACTAGAAATCAGTCTCAAGAAGAAAATGGGACAGTCAAAAATAGGTGGAGATTGGGGGGCCTGGGTGGCTCAGTCGTTAAGGATCTGCCTTCAGCTCAGGTCGTGATCCCAGGATCCTGGGATCTATCCCCGAATCAGGCTCCTTACTCAGCGGGAAGCCTGCTTCTCCCTCTCCCACCCCTCTGCTTGCATTCCCTCTCTCGCTGTCTCATTCTCTGTCAAATACATAAATAAAAAATCTTTCAAAAATATGTGGACATTTAACAACATGCTACTGAACAACCAACAGTCAAAGAAGAAATCAAATGAAATTTTAGAAGTACCTTGACACAAATGAAAAAGAGAACTTACAAAAATTTATGGGATGCAGCAAAGGTAGCTCTAAGGGGGACATTCATAGAAATTCGAGTCTTTGTCAATCCATAAGAATGCTCTCCAATAAACAACCTAATTTTACATAGTAAAGAAGTAGAGAAAAAAAAAAAGAACAACCACCAAAGCCCCAAATTAGTAGACGTAAGGAAATAACAAAAAGGAATGTGTAAATAAATCCGATGGAGACTAAAAAGACCAAAAAAAGAGAAAGATATGAAATCCATACAGGAAAACTGTCACTAATTGCAAATGACATGGAATCCCTAAAGATTCCACACACAAAAAAACTGTTAGAATAAACAAATTCAGTAAAGCTGCAGGATATAAACTCAATATACAGAGACCTGTTGCATTTATTTTTTTCAGATTTTATTTATTTATTTGACAGGGAGAGAAAAAGCACGAGCAGGGGGAGTGGCAGGCAAAGGGAGAAGCAGACCATCGCTAAGCGGGGAGCCCAATGCAGGGCTCGATCCCAGGACTCTGGGTTCATGACCTGAGCTGAAGGTAGACGCTTCACCGATGGAGCCACCCAGATGACCCAACTTCTTGGATCTCTATATACTGATGACACACTTTCACAAAAAGAAATTAAGAAAGCAATGCCATTTATAATTGCATCAAGAAAAAAAATAGAGGAATAAAAGTAACTAAGAATGAGAAAGACATGGTACACTCAACACATGGCAGAAAAGAGAGGAAAAACATGGGGGGGCAGAATGTATGGGTCAAAGATTTGGAAGGCAACACAAACAAATGGAAGCATACGCCATGCTCCTTAACTGGAAGAGTTAATTATGTGAACATGTCCTTCGTACCCAAAGCAATCGACAGATGTGATGAAATCCCTATCTGAATTCCAGTGGCATTATTCAAGCAAATACAAAACAGTCCTCAAACTTGTATGGAATCACAAAAGACCCCAAATACCCAAAGCAACCTGGAGAAAGAAAGGTGCAGTCAACACACTCCTGGATTTCAAGCTAGATTACAAAGCTGTTGTCATCAAAACAGGATGGTACTGGCATAAACACAGACACCAGGTCAGTGGAACAGAACGGAAAGCTCAGAAACTTACCCACACGTAGATGATCCTAACTTACGACACAGCAGCAGAAGATATGCCATGAGGGAAGGACTGTCTCTTCAGTGAACGGTAACAGGAAAACTGGGCACTAAATGCAGAAGAATATAACTGGGCCACTTTCTTACACCACACACAAAATTTTTAATGGATGAATGATAGGAACATAAGACCTGAATCCATAAACCTTCAAGAAGACACAAGTACTAAGTCTCTCGACATTAGTTTTGGCAAAGAGTCTTCAGATCGGACACCAAATGCAAAGGCAACAAAAGCAAAAATAAACAAGTGGAACAACATCAAACAGAAATCTTCCACACGGCAAAAGAAACCAGCAAAAACTTAAAAGGCCACTGACCCAATAAGAAAAAAATATCTGCGAATCATATGTGTGAGAAGAGGTTAGTATCCAAAATGCACACAACACTCATACAAATCAAAACAAAAAAAACTATATAAAAAAATGGGGGGAATATGTGAATAGATACTTTCCAAAGATGGCACACAGGTGCCAACAGACAGAAAAGTTGTTCGACATCACTAATCATCGTCAGGGAAACATAAGTCAAACCCACAATCGGCTATCCCCTCACAACTGTTGGAACGGCAATTGTCCCAGAGACAGACACCAGGTGGGGTCAAGGGTGTGCAGACGAGGAGACACTGTGCACTGTTGGTGGGAATGGAAATGGGTGCAGCCACTGTGACAAACGGTATGGAGGTTCCTGAAAAAATATATACAACTACCACATGACCCAGTAATGGCTCTACTGAGTATTGATTTGGAGAACACAAAAATACTGCCTCAAAAAGACAGACTCCCACGTTCACTGCAGCATTATTCACAATAACCACACATAGAACACAGACCTTGGGGGCATTATGCCAAGTAACTCTGACACAGAAAGACCAATACCAGCTGCTCTCATGTACATTCCACGTGGAATAAACAAATACTGAACGCATAGATACTGAGAGCAGATTGGTAGGTGCCAGATTCGGGGATGGGGTGGTAGAAACGGGTGAAGGTGGTCAAAGACTCTGTTTGACTGAGAAAATCCGACAGTCATGGAATGTTCTGTGCAGCATGGAGACTAAAGCTAACCCCGCAGGATGGGGTATAGGTTTCCCTGCTCTTTGAAAGTACAGGGCTCCTGGGAAACCTTGCACAGCAGAAATGGTGTCAAGAAGGAACTACCATTAATTTATACGGAAAAATTAGAGAGCGTGCTCAGACTCCAAAATCCCTTCTTTTTGGCTTTTCTTAGGCCTCAGGACACAAGTTTCTAATGGAGGCCCAGCATAAATGAAGATGAAGCACAGCAGAGGCTCACAGACACAATTCAAAGTGCTGGTGGCTGGATGCAGAGAGCGGTTCCCAGCGGAAGGAGCTGGTTGGGGTGCACGCCGCCTCTGTCGTGCTTCTCCCCAAAACAGATGCTGAATGCGATTCTCACTGTTCGACTTTTTTCATAAGAGGGAAATCCTCTTCAGGTCTCTTCCTCTTACTGAAGCCGGGTAATAACGTAGATCTCTCAAGAAAGCCAAGTGTCTTACTGTGAACGTTTAAAAAGTGGGGGATACTTGTATTTGAACGTTGCTGAGGGAGGAGATGTGAAAAGTTCTCCCAGACACAAACCTCAGCAGATCTACTGGGAAAGGCACCTTCCTCAGCATGCGGAACACGGACTACCTCCTACCCCCAGAAACCTTCTCCCTCTTTTGCTCAGGACAACCCACAACAGCTGGGAGTTACCCCAATTCCTCCTTTCTCCCATTCCCAATATCTAACCCACTGGCAAATCCTGTGAGCTCCATCTTCAAAATGTACCCAGAATAGGTCTAACCACTCCATCCAAGGCCACCTCTCTGGTCCACACTGGAGCCCATCTCTTGCCTGAGTTCCTGGAAAAGCTTCATCATTGACCTGCCTTGCCATCCTCAACCCTGTCATCTGTTCTCAACACTGTAGCCAAGATGGCCCAGTGAAACAGGGTCTCATGGGGTTATAGCCCTGGAATGGCTTTCTGTCACCCTCTGTCACCTCTCTGAGGTCATGTCCTAAGCTGTCTCCTGTGGCCACAGGGCCTTCTTGCTGCTCCTGGACATACCTGGAATTCTCCTGCCCCAGAGCCTTTGCACATGCTTTCCCTTCTGTTTAGAATGCTCTTGATGTGCTCTCACTCACCTTCTGAGAAGTCTGAATTGGAGTGACAGGGACAGACGATGAGGCTGTGTGTGTTGGCTGAGACTGGTGGCCCAGAAGAAGGTGCTCTGCCAGCTCTCCACCTATGCCTCACTTGTCCTCAGCCAGGAACTTGCATACAGCCCTCACCTGTCACAACTCTCACACAGGAGACCCACAGCCACCCCTGGAGCCCACCCTGCCCACACCCTGCTGCAGAATGCACTCAGCTCTCCTCCGGGACCCCTGTCAGCTTTACCCAGACCTGGAACTCCCCCATCTCCTGCAAAGCTCCCGGATTCTCCCTCTTCTTCTAAAATCATACTGGCTCAAGGCTTTCATGAGAAAGCTATAAAGCTACCCAATGAAAGGTTCACACCTACTTTCCCCTTCTGTTGCATTTCTCTCCACCTTCCTTCCTACCTGTGCAAACTGTAACATATCAGTGGAGCATGAACGTGCTCTGAGATCTGAATCTTTCATTGCAGCTTTCCGAGGACTCCTGCAATAAGAAACTAGCGTATCCTACAACAGGGTGTTTTACAACTATCATCTACAGAATAGTACAGCCCAAATCACTACATTTTTACCTCACTCTTCATGAAGCAGAACACTTTTTCCTTTCTTCTTTTACTTAAATTCCAGTTAGTTCACATGCCATGGAATATTCGCTTCAGGGGTAGGATTTAGTGACTCCTCACCTGCATACAGTACCCGGTGCTCATCACAAGTGCCCTCCTTAATACCCCTCACCCATTTAACCCTTCCCCCCACGCCCCTGCCCTGCAGCAACACTCAGTTTGTTCTCTAAGGTTGAGTCTGTTTCCTTGTTTGCCTCTCTCAACACCCCTCAACTCTGTTCATCTGTTTTCGTTCTGAAATTCCACAAGCGTGAGAGCATAGGATATTTGTCTTTCCTCACTGATTTTGCTTAGCTTAATACACTCTAGATCCATCCACATCCTTGCAAATGGTAAGATTTCATTCTTTTTGAAGCTGGGTCATATTGCATTATATATATGTATCCCACATCTGCTTTATCCATTCATCAGTGCATGGACTTTGGGATTCTCTCCATAGTTTGGCTACTGTGGACATTGCTTCTATAAACATCATGGTGCATGTACCCCCTTCAAATCTGCATTTTTGTATCCTTTGGGTAAATAACTAGGAGAGCAATTGCTGGATCATGGGGTTGTTCAATGTTTAAGTTTTTGAGGAACCCCACACTGTTTTCCAGAGTGGCTGCACCAGTTTGCATTCCCACCAACAGGATGGGAGGGTTCCCCTTTAAGCAGAACATTATCTGCCAGCAATTTCATAAGAGGAAACAAAAATTCTGTGAGATACACCCAGGGTCAGGCAAGCAGTTGCAGAATTCACCCCAAGGCTCCTGACGCCAAGCCCCTTGAAGCCACCAGCATGCCTCTATCCAAACGAACTCCCAGACTCTCCTTCTGACTCCACCACCAAAGAAACTACAGAGAGAATATGGCGCCTCAAAATATCGAGATAATACATTTAGTAAAACTAGAAAGTCAAGCTCAACTTTTAAACAGTAAAAAGCTGCCTTGAATAATTTTGAATTTTCCCTCAACCCTAATTGTAACTCTTTTGATGAAAAGACTAACCAATGATGAAACATCACCTTTGACAAATGACATCATCCAAGTCTGTATCTGATGACAAAAAGCCACCTAACTCTAGATGCTGGCCACTAAACCATATCTTAGGCCCAATTGAATAACACTGTTAGATTAAGGAACAAATTAAATGTTACAAACACAGAGTGAATCTCACCTTCCCTTTCTAATAAAAGAGGATTTCCTAGCAAACAGATGGTCAAAATACATTTGTAAGCAATAAATGGACAGAGAAATTGTGATACCTGCAAAGTTCTACCTGCAGGGAAACTAAGTAATTCTTGCACCAAATCGAGAATGCTGACAGCTACTTCAATTTTACTTTGTGGCTCAACTAGAGAAAAGAGAAAAGCCCAGGAGGTTTTGGGATAATGAGAGGTTTTACCTCCAGCCCTGACATAGATAGGACATTTTGCCAAACATACCTGTGCTTTCTCTGAACACTGGCGTCCTGTGACAAGCTGCCTCACTGACTCAGATGCTGACGTTCAAAACCTCAGGTCTCGTGGAGCCAGAGCAGAGAAGTGCTGTCAGCTGGGGAGAAGAAGGCACCTCTAACCTATAGCCTGCACACCTGCTTCGGTTTCTGGGCGAAGGGGCAACACATACTTGTTTTTTACTAGTAATTATCTTCATTCTAAATAGACCAATGACCTTGCCTTTTCTGGAAAGCGGAATTACTCTTCCAAACCCTCAACTCATCTGTTCCAAATACAACCAGAGTGGGGTCTGCTTTACGCCCGCCTCCAGGCCCCCACCTGGAGGACCTTCCAGCATGATTCTAACAGCCAAATACCACCAACTCCGGGGCACCGGGGGGGGGGGGGGGCACGGGGTACAATGCTGAGGCTGGGGGATGGAGCTGGGGCTTGTTACTGCCACACCTGTGCCTGGGGCAGCAGGAACCTGGAGGACCCTCCTGCACAATCCTGACAGCTCATTACCACCAACCCCTGGGGACAATGCTGAAGCTGGGGGACTGTTCTGGGGCTTATTATCACCACACCTGTGCCTGGGGCAGCAGGAACCTGGAGGACCCTCCTGCAGGATCCTGACACCCCATTAGCACCAACCCCAGGGGACACGGGGCACAATGCTGAAGTTGGGGGACTGCTCTGGGGCTTGTTACTACCACACCTGTGCCTGGGGGAACAGGGAACACCCTGCTGAACTCAGGGTACTGCTCAAGGTCCATCACCTGCACTGTGTCAGGGAACCAGGGGACACTCCACTGAAGATGGGGACTGTGTGCGGTCCTTACCTGCACTCTTCCCGGGGAACGTGGGAAACCCTGAAATTCTGCAACCCATCCCACAAAAGCTCAGGTGAGCGGGCGCCCTGGAGTTCACGGGTATGGGGAATACGGCCAGTTGACGGACATCGGGCAGAAGAGACTTTAAAGGGAAAAAGAAAACTCACCTGAGTCCCCACGATGAACCCTCTCCACGCGCCCTTCCAGAACCCCGCCTCCCACCAGGGGCACACCGTACCCCCGGACCCCCACCCTGGCGCACAGCCCGCACTCACCCAGCCAGGAACTCCGTAGGGCAACTCTCTCTCTCCCAGCGCCCCTTCCTCTGCCCCAGGTCGGCCCCCCCCCAAGCTCCGGGACCGCCATCGGAGATGTAGCTCCACCCCCACACAGTGATTGGTCCAGGAGGGTGGTGCCCCGAGCCCCTTGGATGCCGGGCAATCCGCCCTCAGGCTTGGCAACTCTGCCAGCGCAGGGGGTCCAGGAGGCACCTCCTCACCCCAACACCTGGCGCAGGCGTGGGTAGGGTCGTGGGCCGGGCCCCACACACACACACCTGGCCCCTTCCAGGGACCCTTCTAGCTGTAGACCACCCTCAGAGCCCTGCCCCTTCCCTTTCTGCACCAGCCCTCCCTGCTGGGGTGTGCCTGGTTCTGGGCAAGGTCAGCTGCTCTCAGACCCTCCAAGGCTTGGGCTTTAGGAAATGCAATGATTTCATGCATTTCCAAGGCAACTTGAAGGCCTAAAAAGTAATGCTCTAATTGGGAAGAGCTTCGCCTCTGGTCTCACCCATGGAGTGGATAGTGCTTCTCAGACCTTCCAAGCATCCTTCTAGGATGAGCCCATTTGTGCTGGAATCTACATACACATGCTTGGTTCTTCAGGGAAGCATCCAGGATGGAGAACAGCCGCCCTTCTGTGCTGTTGCTGTTGTGAACCAGGAACATTTATTTTTCACTTAAAAAGAAAGCGTATTGTTATTGTCGACACTAAATGAACTAAATAAACATTTTAGAGAGAAAGGAAGAGAGCTTTATTCAAACCCAAGTCAGGACAGCTGCCTGAGAGACACAATCTTCACAAAGAAGGGAGTGCTCTGGGGAAGGAACATTTGGGGCAGGGTTACATATTTGTTCTGCTTTGTTTTACGTACAGAGTTACACATCATGATGAGGAAGAAGATTCCAGAAAGTGACAGACTTTTACTTATGTTTTCAGAATGTGCAAGTCAGTATGACTTTAATCTTATGGGAGCCACAGAGGTTCTTTATTTTTTCTCATCTTTATGTTGGCATTTTTGGTTATTGTTTTCTTCTCGAAGCAGATGTACAACATGTGCTGGGGGCAGAAATGGGGCCCATGCTTTGAGGTTTTACCCAGTCATTTTGAGCCGGGTAAAATGTTAAAGGACAGCTTCCCTGAGAGCCCAGGATCAGGGCCCACAGATGATATAAGATAAAAATTACTTTTATCATTATAATTACTCCTAAACGGAGGAATTTGAGACAAAAGCACCTTTCACAAGAGTACCAAGAAATCAAAATGATGCCTACAGAAGGTTACCTGCTCCATGGTCAGCACAGGTAACAGAAGTGTTCACAGTCTCTGGACTCCTCCCCTTGTCCTGCCCAAATCTTGGAAGCACACAGATCATTTAAAATCAGAATTTTAGGGGGCGCCTGGGTGGCTCAGTCGTTAAGCGTCTGCCTTTGGCTCAAGGCGTGATCCCGGCACCTTGGGATCAAGCCCCACATCAGGCTCCTCCGCTGGGAGCCTGCTTCTTCTTCTCCCACTCCCCCTGCCTATGTTCCCTCTCTCACTGGCTGTCTCTCTCTCTGTCAAATAAATAAATAAAATCTTTTAAAAATAATAAAAAATAAAATAAAATCAGAATTTTAGAACTGCTGGACACCTTAGAGAGGTCTGGCACCATTCCCTTGGACTCAGAGTAAAACAGAGTAGCTCATTGTCACAAACTAACTTAAACATGAAGTGCCCCCTGGATGCACTAAGTTCTTTCTCTGCAAATGTTGACTAACGTAAGTCACAGTCATACCATATAAACACTGCGATGGCTGGGAAGTAAATAATCACAGCTAAGGGAATATTTTAGCCATGTTTATAAGCATTGGCTCACTTTGTAGAAGAGGCTGAGATGACTGTTTCTAAATACTATTTCAGACCTGTCTTACAGCACACTCTGAACATACCAGAGCCTGAATCAACTAAAAAAGATAGTTCCTTTCAGTAACTTTAATACCAGAAAAATATTATACTGTCTCTATTCCTAGGGATCTTTGAGTATCTCACCCGGAGGTCCTCCACTGAGATAATTATCTTCATGTTAATGATGAGCAGAGGTTAAAAGGCCAGCTGAATCTGTTCCAGTTGGCCACACAACAAGAAAATCCTGATACTTGATAGGTTTCCAGATTGAGAAGACCAGAGATAAGACGGAAATAGTACCCTGTATGGAATAACAAGGGATTTGGAGTCAATTTGGGGATCCCACTTAGGTTTCTGACACTAAAATCTTCTGTGGCTCGTATTGTCTGAGTCCCCGTCTAACCATCTGAAAAGGGGCCTAATAATATCTACATCCTAGTTGAGAAGTTTAAGAGGGAGAACGCTGGGAGGGAGCCAGTATGATGTCTCTCAAGAACAGGTGCTCAGGAAGCCATAATTGCTATTGGGTCTATTTCTTTTCCAGAAGAAAGAACACATGTTGAATCCATATTTCTAATAGATGACTCACCAGATGATTTTCAAACCTTAAGGAAGGTCAAGAAGCTACTCTGTGTCATGTTTCTCTGAGAAATCATGTTTTTGCAGTGGTGAGAACAATACAATAGCACCATCATCACTAGGAGTGGGGAGTTTCCCATTACCATATGGCCATGTTGTCCCCCTTAGCTCAGGGCCACCAGAAAGGGCAGCTGGGGGCAGAGGCACAGGCCAAGGCTGCTAAGTGTGGCTGGGGCAGGCAGAGCTCTGAATCTGAACTCCCGTCTAGATTAGGATAGTGAGGGCTCTTCACAGATAGAGGGCCATTGTCTGTGAGCCCTGACATGGAAAGGTGGAGAATTTCCATTGCGATTCCCTCTCTGACCCTTAGGATGTGCAGCAAAGTTACATTTAATTTTTTGAACATTGAGGGACTTCCTGGTTTTCTTTTCATTATGACTACAGGCTTGATTCCCCTGTGGTCTAAGAATAGAATCTAGTTAATTTCAGGCTTTTAAAATTGTAGACTTGATTTGTGACCCAGCATACCATCTATTTGGGTAATATTCTGTGACCACTAGAAAAGAATGTATTCTGCACTTATTAGGTAATGTTCCATATATGTCTATTAGGTGACATTTGTTACCAATGTTTTGTCTGCTTTTTCTAGCAGATACTGAGAAAGGTATATTAAAATCCTCAAACAATGCTGCTCTATTCAACATTGCATTGGAGAATCTACCCAGAGTTATAAGGCAAGAGAAACAAAAGGTATAAGAGTTGAGGGGATAACTGTCACTATACACAGATAACATGATGGTGTACACAGAAAATCCAAAATAGTCTATAAATACACTATTAGAATTAAAAATGGAATTTAGAAATTTGAGATGGACCATAGCTTACTGTTAGACCGTTTCTGGAAGATGTGTAGAAAATGTTGATCTTGGAGTGGGACACAGACTGCACTAACCTTTTGAAAAGATTCAGTGGGACTTCATAAAAATGTGACGTTTCTCCTTATCTCATGACCATTAAGAAAATGAAAAGCAAGCCATAGACTGGGAAGTAAAGATTTGCCACACACACACTGACAAAGACTCGTCAATAAAGAATTCCTATGCATCAACCATAAAAGACAGTCTATTTAAAAATGAATACTTCAAAAGTTGGAGAGGATGTGGAGAAAGGGGACCCTCTTACACTGTTGGTGGGAATGCAAGCTGGTACACCCACTCTTAAAAACAGTATGGAGGCTCCTCAAGACATTTGACCCAACAATTGCACTACTAGGTATTCATCTCTAAGATACAAATGTACTGATCCAAAGGGGCACCTGCACCCCAATGTCCACAATAGCCAAACTGTGGAAGGAGCTGAGATGTCTTTTAACAGATGAATGGACAAAGAAGATGTGGTTCATATACACAATGAAATATTACTCAGCCATCAGAAAGGATGAATACCTACCATTTGCATCAACATGGTTGGAACTGGAAGGGATTATTCTAAGTGAAATAAGTCAATCAGAGAAAGACAATTATCATATTATTTCACTCATATGTGGAATATAAGGAATAGCACAGAGGACAATAGGGGTATGGGGGGCACTGAATGGGAAGAAATCAGAGAGGGAGACAAACCATAGAGACTCTTGACTCTGGGAAATGAACTGAGAGTGAGGAAAGGGAGGTGGGGGGAGGGTAACTAGGTGATGGGCATTAAAGAGGGCACATGATATGACTAATGGTGGCTATTATACTGAACTAATAAATCACTGAACATTATATCAAAAACCAATGATGTACTATACCTCGGCTAAAAATTAAATTAAATTAAATTAAATTAAATTAAATTAAATTAAATATTAAATTAAAATGGATGTATCTCAAAAGATGGCCAATAAGACTGGAAAGGGTGCTCAACAGTATTATTTTCAGGAACATCCAGGACCTTTCTAAAACAAAAACATACACACACACCAGTATTCCCTAGATGGATGACATCCTTATTTCTGAGGACAACTTGGAGAACAGACGAGCATCCAAGTCAAGTGATGGAACTCCTGACACTCAGAGGATGGACAATTGACCTCAAACTACAGTACAATTTGTGGGCATCATTCGGTCCTCTAAAGGCAGACAACTACCACACCCCTTCCTACACCACACAGTTTGTTTCCCAACCCCTACCATAAAGGAAGAAGATCATAAACAGATAGGACTGGTAGGAAAGAGCAAAAATCACATGTGGGGATTATCCTGAAACACACTGGTCACATAACTAGTGTAAGGAAGTGTAGGGAACTGACGTGGACGCAGACCCAAGAGGTACTTCTTTGGGAAATGCTGTCTGAAATCGTCACATGCTGGTACCAGCTAATGAGGGCTCTGAGCATACCCTAGAATGCGTATACTCACAAGGGTTTGCGACATGCTCTCTGAGGACTGAAACTCTTCAGGACCTCAAAGTTTACCGTATTGACTGCTGGACTAAGAGATTCCCATGTTCTGAGAACAGATACCAACTAATTGGAGGCTCACCTGGGCTCTCTCATAGGCCCTACAAAAGGCTGGACCATTCACTGAAAATCAATGAAAGAAAGAAAGAAAGAAAGAAAGAAAGAAAGAAAGAAAGAAAGAAAGAAAGAAAGAAAGAAAGAAAGAAAGAAAGAAAGAAAGAAAAGAAAAGAAAAGAAAAGAAAAGAAAAGAAAAGAAAAGAAAAGAAAAGAAAAGAAAAAGAAAGAAAAGACATCAATGATACAAAAACTCCAAAATGCTATTCTGGAGTGGGAAAAGCAGATCCCAGATGAACAAAGCAGAACCACTCCTGACCTTAAGTCCTATTACAGAAATGATACTTTTCTGAGTAGGACAGACAGACAGACAGTCCTACACATCCAATGAGGGTCAGCACAACATGCAAAACAAATAGCTAGAAAACTGGTGATTGATGAATCTGTTCAAGAAAACCAGAATGAGGTGTATCTGTTCTCAGACTCATGGCAGTAACTAATGACACAAAACTGTGGTTGGAAATAGGTCAGAAAAATGACTGCCCAGTAGAAAATAAGAACATAGGAGTTAAGAACATATGGCAGAAATTAGCACCGGCTGGGGCGCCTGGGTGGCTCAGTCGTTAAGCGTCTGCCTTCTACTCAGGACATGATCCCAGAGTTCTGGGATTGAGCCCCGCATCGGGCTCCCTCCTCCGCTGGGAGCCTGCTTCTTCCTCTCCCACTCCCCCTGCTTGTGTTCCCTCTCTCGGTGGCTGTCTCTCTTTCCGTCAAATAAACAAAATCTTTAAAAAAAATTAGCACTGGCTGACATTTCCATGTTCATCATGCATGTTTCTGTACATCAGAGAATAACTCTAAAGTAACCAATTTAAACACCAGGCAGAGAACCTCATCAGGAAAATGAGTGAGGCCAGAATACCTAAAAAGATCATTTAAAAAACCAATGATTTTTGGCAGAAGAGGAAACCATCCATGAATAAGAAGGATAATGGAATATGAAACCGGAACACATAGATATGGCAATCAATACGATCATTGCATGGGCACATCACCAAGGAGGTCATGCTGGCATAACAGAGAACATAGAGGAAGCAAAATGTATACTGTTACCAAACGACTCACTGAGAGAGAGAGAATGCCATAATTACCAAAGTTAAAGCCAAGAGATCTTTAATGAATACCCACATAAAGTCAAAGCTGACAGGGGCGCCTGGGTGGCACAGCGGTTAAGTGTCTGCCTTCGGCTCAGGACGTGATCCCGGCATTCTGGGATCGAGTCCCACATCAGGCTCCTCCATTGTGAGCCTGCTTCTTCCTCTCCCACTCCCCCTGCTTGTGTTCCCTCTCTCGCTGGCTGTCTCTATCTCTGTCAAATAAATAAATAAAATCTTAAAAAAAAAAAAGCTGACAGACTCTTCCAAAATATACAAATTGAATATAACCAACCCTTGTCTGTATCAAAGAATAAACTATACGCATGTACCATTGTAGACACATGGTCAAAAATAGCGTTCTCCTATTCTTCCCAGAAAAAAATGCTTTAAACACTATTATCAAAGCATTAGAAATCTGGATTCATTGCTATGGTATCCCAATCATTATCAAATCAGATCACGGCACCTGCTTCACAGGAAAGCAAATACAACAGTAGGCTAAGGAACAAGGGATAATGTGGAACTTCCACTTACTCTACAACCCAACTACCACTGGGTCAACTGAAAGGTTGAGTAGCTTGAGAAATCAAGGAATCAATCCCATTTAAAACTGCACCAAAAGCCATAGGATACCCAGGAATAAACGTAACCAAAGAGGTAAAAGATCTATACTGAGAAAAGTATAGATCACTTATGAAAGCATTTGAGGAAGACACAAAGAAATGGAAAAACACTCCATGCTCATGGACTGGAGGGGAAAAAAAATGTTAAAATGTCTGCTACCCAAAACAATCTACACATTCAATGCAATCCCTATCAAAATAACACCAGTATTTTTCGCAGAACTGGAACAATCCTAAAATTTGTATGGAACCAGAAAAGACCCCGAACAGCCAAAGGAATGTTGAAAAAATAAAGGAAAGCTGGGGGCATCACAATTCCGGACTTCAAGCTCTATTACAAAGCTGTCATCATCAAGACAGCATGGTACTGTCACAAAAACCGACATATTGATCAATGGAACAGAATAGAGAACCCAGAAATGGACCCTCAAGTCTATGGTCAACGAATCTTCAACAAAGCGGAAAGAATATCCAGCAGAAAAAAAAGATGGTCTCTCCAACAAATGGTGCTGGGAAAATTGGACAGCCACATGCAGAAGAATGGCACTGGAGCACTTTCTTACACTGTCCACAAAGATAAACTCAAAATGGATGAAAGACCTAAATGGGAGACAGGAATCCATCAAAATCCTAGAGGAGAACATAAGCAGCAACTTTTTTGACCTCAGCTGCAGCAACTTCTAGCTAGACATGTCTCCAGAGGCAAAGGAAACAAAAGCAAAAATGAATTATTGGGACTTAATCAAGATAAAAAGCTTTTGTACAGCGAAGGACATAGTCGACAAAACCGACAGACAACCTATAGGATGGGAGATTTTTACAAATTTCTTAACAGATAAAGGGTTACTATCCAAGATCTATAAAGAACTTACCAAATCAACACCCAAAGAACAAATAATCCAGTCAAGAAATGGGCAGAAGACATGAATAGACATTTCCCCAAAGAAGACATACAAATAGTCTACAGACTCATGAAAAATTTTTCCACATCAGTTGCCATCAGGGAAATACAAATCATAAGATACCACCTCACACCAGTCAGAATGGCTAAAATGAACAAGTCAGGAAATGATAGATGTTGGCGAGGATGTGGGACATCCTCAGGAATGGGACAGATGTAGGAACCCTCCTACACTGTTGGTGGGAATGCAAGCTGGTGAAGCCACTCTGGACAACAGTATGGAGGTTCCTCAAAAAGTTAAAACTAGAGCTACCCTATGACCCAGCAATTGCACTACTAGATATTTACCACCCAAATACAAACATAGTGATCTGAAGGGGCACCTGCACCCCAATGTTTATAGCAGCAATGTCCGCAATAGCCAAACTATGGAAAGAGCCCAGATGTCCATTGACAGTTGAATGGATAAAGAAGATGCGGTGTATATACATACACTGGAATATTACTCAGTCATCAGAAAGGATGAATACTTACCATTTACAATGCATGGATGGAACTAGAGGGTATTATACTAAGCAAAATAAGTCAATCAGAGGAAGATAATTATCGTATGATTTCACTCATGTGGAATTTAAGAAACAAAACAGAGGGGATGCCTGGGTGGCTCAGACAGTTAAGTGTCTGCCTTCACCTCAGGTCATGATCCCAGGATCCTGAGATCAAGTCCCGCATCAGGATCCTTGCTCAGCGGGGAGCCTGCTTCTCCCTCTGCCTGCCACTCCCCCTGCTGTGCTCTCTCTCTCTCTTTCTCTCTGACAAATAAATAAATAAAATCTTAAAAGAAAAAAAGAAACGAAACAGAGGATCATAGAGGAAGGGAGGGAAAAATAAAACAAGATGAAATCAGACAGGGAGACAAACCATAAGAGACTATGAACCATAGGAAATAAACTGAGGGTTGCTGAAAGGGTGGGGGGATGGGGTAACTAGGTGATGGGCATTAAGGATGGCATGGGGTGTAATGAGCACTGGGTGTTATATAAGACTGACGAATCACTGAAACTCTACCTCTAAGACTACTAATATACTATATGTTAATTGAATTTAAATAAAATAAAATACAATTTAACAAAATAAATTGTGTTGGGAAGCTAGATATTCCCATGTCAAAGAACAAAGATGGACTCTTCCATTTCCCCTTTTACAGAAATGAACTAAATAATGAATCAAAGACCTCAATGAAAGTCCTAAAACTGTTCATCTCCCATAAGAAAACACAGGGGAAAAGCTTCATGACACTGGATAGGACAATGATTTCTTAGATAGGACACCAAAAACATAGCAACAACAAAAATAAAAGGCAAAGAGGACACATGAAAGTAAAAAACAGTTGTGAATCACAGGACACAACAGGTGAAAAGGCAACCTACAGAATGGGAGAAAGTGTTTGCAAATCATATATCTGATGGTGAGTTAATATCCAGAATAAATAAAGAACTCATGGGGTGCTGGAGGGCTCAGTCATTAAGCATCTGCCTTCAGCTCAGGGTGTGATCCTGGCATTCTGGGATGGAGCCCCACATCAGGCTCCTCCGCTGGGAGCCAGCTCTTCCTCTCCCACTCCCCCTGCTTGTGTTCCCTCTCTCGCTGGCTGTCCCTTGCTCTGTCAAATAAATAAAATCTTTAAAAAAAAAAAACTCATACAGCACAATAACAAAACAAATGACTTGATTTTAAAATGGGCAAAGGACTTGAATTGACTTCTCCAAAGATGTATGCAAATGACCAACAAGCATATGAAAATACACTCATATGACTAATAATCAGAGGAGACTAAACCAAAACCACAGAGATATCAGCTCACATTCATTCTGATGGGTACTGAAAAAAAAAAGACAACCAGAAACAGAAAACTCCAAATGTTGGCAAAGATGTGGAGAAACTGGACATTTTGTGCACTGTTGGTGTGATTGTAAAATGGTGTACCACTATGGAAAACAGTATCAAAGCATCTCAAAAACTAAAAATGCAGGTACAGTATGATCCAGCAATCCCACCTCTGGGTATATATTCAAAAGAATTAGAAAGCAAGTTCTGGAAGAGATATTTGCACACCCATGTCACAGCAGCACTCTTCACAATAGACAAATGGCCAAATGGTAGAAGCAACTCAAATGTCCACCAACGGATAAATGGATAAACCAAATGTGGTCTATCCATCAATGAAATATTATTCAGTCTTACCAAGGAATGAAATCCTGACACCTGCTACAACATGCATGAACTTTGAGGACACGATGCTTCGTGAAATAAGCCCTCACAAAAAGACAAATACTGTAGGAATCCACAGCTGGGAGCTCTCCAAAGTAGCCATATTTCCAGAGATAGAAACTAGACTGGTAGTGGGGCGCCTGGGTGGCACAGCGGTTAAGCGTCTGCCTTTGGCTCAGGGCGTGATCCCGGCATTCTGGGATCGAGCCCCATATCAGGCTCCTCCGCTATGAGCCTGCTTCTTCCTCTCCCACTCCCCCTGCTTGTGTTCCCTCTCTCACTGGCTGTCTCTCTCTCTGTCAAATAAATAAATAAAATCTTTAAAAAAAAAAAAGAAACTAGACTGTAGTAACCAGGAGATTCAGGGAAGGGGGAAATTTGTGATTTAATGGGTGCAGACAGTCAAAGGCCCGTCAGAGAAAGACAAATACCATATGATCCCACTCATATGTGGAATTTAAGAAAGAAAATAGAGGAACATGTGGGAAGGAGGAAAAGAAAAAAAGCAGAGAAGGAAACAAACCATAAGAGAATCTTCATGATAGAGAACAAACTGAGGGTCCCTGGAGAGAGGGGGTGGGGGAGGGGCTAGTCGGTGATGGGGATTAAGGAGGGCACTTGCTGTGATAAGCACTGGGTGTCGTATTCAGTGATGAATCACAGAATCACAGAAACCAATATTGCACAGTATGTTAACTAAAATTTAAATTAGAAAAATAAAGATGCTGATCTGATGAGCACGCACCTAATGAGTCATTGAGCACTACATCAAAAACTAATGATGTTGGCTAATTGAATTTAAATAAAATATAAAAAAAGAAGAATGAGTACAGAATTTCAGATTTGCAAGATGGAACGTTCTGGAGTTCAGATTTGCAAGATGGAATGTTCACAGCAGTGTAAATATACTTAACACTACTGAACTTTATACTGAAAATGTTTAAAATGGCAAAATTAATGTTATGATTTCTTACAATTTTTAAAAGTATTCTGTATGATTCTATTTTTATTTTTTTATCATGTGCAGTTAGCTAGTGTATAGCACATAGTTTTTGATGTAGTGTTTAATGATTCGTTAGTTATGTATAACACCCAGTGTTCGTCACAGCACGTGCCCTCCTCAGTTTTTATAAAGATCTTGTTTATTTAATTTAGAGAGAGAGAGAGCATGGCACGAGAATGACAGGAGAGGCAGGAGGTGGAAGGAGAATCCTGAGCCCACGCTGCACTGAACACAGACCCTATGTGGGGCTCAATCCCAGCACCATGACACCACATCCAGAGTCAAAATCAAGAGTCAGTGGCTTAACTGACTGAGCCGCCATCCATCTCCTTGGGCATTAGTGTTGTTCCGTTCCCTGCTCTCTCCACCACCGCTGTGCTGAACACTCCTGGAAAACCCAGCCAGAGCTCCCGGGGGTGAGTCCGAGGACAAGCACGCTGGGTGATGGGTGCATCTGCGGCCTGGGATGGGTGCTGCTCACTGTTCTCCCAGACAGGGGTGCCCAACACCCTTCTCTCCAGGGGACCTGTGGGGACCACCATGTCCTCAGGAACCTGAGGGCCACCCGGCCCAGGAATTCACCTTCACCAGCAGAGGAAAGATGGGGCGTCTTTCTCTGGCCAGGAATAGGAACCCTGATCCCAGGAAAGGAGGGCTCTTCTGGACACCTGGCCCAGCCAGGCAGCCGTGGGCACCATGTATGTGACGGAGCCAGAGCAGCTGTACCTTGGAGGGAATGTGTGCCTTACACCAGCCGTGTGTAGGGCACGCAGGAGCAGCAGCCCCTGCTTCTTGGGGAGCAGTGATGTGTGTGGAAGGAAGGAGGCCCAGACAGAGCCTTCCCAGCCACACCACAGTCTCTCCCTTGGTCCTGAAACCAGCAGGAAGGGAGTCCTGAGGGCAGAGACGAGACTCCAGGAGGATTCCCACCCAGGGAAAGGAAGCCCGCAGCCCCTGGAAGGCACTGAAGCCTCCAACCCCGCCGGCCCACAGGCCATTTGCACAGGATCACCTCTGGCATTTCCTTAGCACGTTGTCCATGTTCGTGTGTGGACAGTGATTGGCCCACTCAGTGCTGGTGCATTTCCAGAGGCAGACTAGAAACCGTCCGGTACCTGCTGGTGGGACAGAAGACCCCCGCCCATAGAGGCTGAAGATGTCCCTTTTCCTCCAGAGCTGGGGAAGGCAGTCACTGTCCTGGAGCAGGACCTGGTCCAGGTGTGTGTCCTTTCTGAAGTCCCCGCGTTCAGTGGGCATCGTTGTGCCTGAGAAAGGTCCCCTCAGCCTTAGAGTCGGGAGCAGTGAGGGGCTGTCTCTGGCCCTGGCCCCGGATCACGACCTGAAACCATCCTGTCTTTGGGAGGACATGCCCCTCTCCCCTCCCCAGGTCCAGGATGCCCAGGACTCTGCAAGAGCTCTTCATTCGAGGAGTCCTGGAGAGCGTATGTGTCTCATCAGCCCAGCAAGTGAAAGAACCAAACCCCAACGCTCAGATCCTGCCCAAAGCAGAATTTCCATGTACCTTCAAGTCCAGATTTACTGTGTGCAGCAAAGACGCCTGCCCCTCCCCTCTAGGTAAGTGGGTGCTGGGGAAGGGCTGTCTGGGCATGGGGACAGCCTCCTCCCCTCTTACGTGGCCTTGGGGGACCCCAGGGAAAGTCTTCCTTGCTCTCCTTCCCTCAGAGGGAGGGGCTGGCCTCGTGCTCCCAGGGCTCCCGCTGCATTCCCACTCCTGAAGAAGAGCCACCCACCCATGGACCTTGTGTCAGGAGTGTGGTCTGCCACTGCTCCTGGGCTCCCAGTCAGGGGCCTGGCGGCTGCATGGAGGGGCTAGATTGCTTTTGGGGGGAGGGGTGCTCACTGGTGCCCCCGCTCACTATCCCCCACAGTGCTCTGCAATCCAGGCTCTGTGCCCAGCGTAGGTCAATCACCAGCACCCCACATGTTCCTGCCATGGGAGCAATCATTCAGCATCACCCCATTGCACACAGGAGGAGAGCGAGGCCCAGAGAGGGGAAGCAAATGGCTCCAGTCACAGGGCTGCTCAGCAAAGAACCTGGAGGCCAGCCCTCACAAGCCCCCGCTAGCCCAGCCAGAGACTCCCTGAGCCCAGGGTGAGCCCTCCCCGCCTGCCCAGCCACTCACTTGCCCCTGAGTTTGATGATGGCCTGTTCTTCTTGGCTCTGAAGGTGTTGCTGGTCGACTGGGAGGGGGAGTCCAGCTGGCGGGACAGGCGGTAGCTACAGGACAGAGCAACACGTCTGAGCTAGCAGGAGCCACACTCTGGTCTCCCTCCCAGAGCCTGCCCGGGAGCTGGAATCTGGGTGCCCTAGGGGCCAGCATGCAACATGGTCTGTGCTGACCAGGGAGCCATGGTCCTCAAGGAGAATCCACTCTGCCCTCTCCCCACTCCTGCCTGGCCTCACCTCTCCTCACTGTGGGGCTCCAGGACCCGGAACCAGGCCCCATAGGGCTGCTCAGGCTCCAGCTTGTAATGATTTTGCAGCCCCCCTAGCAGCTGGATTTCCTGGGGCTGGAGGGAGGACTGGCTGCTGTCAAGGACTGGGCTGGGGAGGATGCAGGGCCTCGTTGGGGGGGGGGTAGGATGGGGCAGGGGCCAAGTCCTGGGGCCCAGCTCATGTCTGAAAATGGCTGAAATCCCTGAATGCCCACGGGGTCCCTCATTACGGTAACAACACCCTCACACTCGGGCATCCTGGTGGTGGGCGCCTCCTCCCTGGCCTCCTTCCCACCCCTCTGACTCTAGCCAGGGCTGCAGCCAGGGGCAGGCTGGACCTCTGTCCCAGGTCCTGCCAGGAAGATGAGGGAGAATGAGGAGAGGAGAAGGGGAAGGGGCGGACAGATCTTATCCCTGCCCTTAGTCGGCCTCCATTGCTGCCACCAGGTCCCCTGGCCCAGCCATGCACTTAGATAGACCCTGGGAGGGAGTCTGCATTCCAGGCAGCTGGGTGGGGCGGGGGGTATTCAGTGACCTTTGCATCCCCAGATATCCAACCCACCTGGCCTTGCACCCTGAGGGTTGCTGGCTGGGGTGGGCATGGTTCTGGGGCTCAGCAGACTTTGGGGCCACAGAGCACTTGGTGGTGAGGGAACATGAAGGACCAGCCAGGTGTGGAGCCATGGGTCTTGTGCACATCTGCAGCAGGACTGGGTCATGATACACGTGCTGTGTGCAGGTCCCCTGTGAACACCTAACCCTCTCAGTGGGGAGGCCTGTGTGCCTGGTGCACCTGTCCTCCACCTACTCCAGAAGAGCGGCCACATTCAAGCATTTCCATGTCCAACCCTCAGGGACAGTTGGGAACCTGGGGTCCAAAGAGGCAGGGACTGGCCCAGGACAAATGAGGGGTGCAGAGTCCAAGGAGCAGGGCTGCTCTCCAGTCCTAGGCCAGCATCAACCCTCCCATGAGGTTTGCTTTGGGGATGAGAGCCCCTCAGATCCTTGGGGATAGCTCCCCACTCAGTCCCATGTGGGGACATGACCTTGGGCATCCCCAGGCAGGTAGAGGCATGTGCACCTGTGCACACACACACACACACACACACACCCCACTCTGACTGCCCAGCTGGGGGTCAGAAGGGGAGGACACCCTGGGAGCGAGGTGGGTGACAAGGGGGAAAGAAGAAAGAGGTCGGAGACAGCTGGGCCATGGGGCAGGGGCATCAGAACTCCTGGCCATACCCCAGATCCATAGCATGGGGAGGGGAGACACGCCAGGCTGATGGTCAGGGGGTCCTCAAGGGGCCCAGGAGGGTTGCCAGGGCACTGGGAGAGGACAGGGTCTGGGGTCCGGTGTCCATCACCTCCCTGGGCACCTTGAAGTAGGAACAGAAACCCCCCACTAGTGTGGAGGGGGCTACAGCACAAAAGGCCTCAGCTTACTCTTCTATCAATTGGGCTGTAGAGACAGGCTGTCCCCAGGATCCCACAGGCTTGTAGAAGAGCCTGCTGGCCTTGGATCTCCGTCCCTGACCCACTGTGCTCCCAGTCCTGGGAAAATGCTTTGTACTCCCTCGAGGTCCTTCTGAGCAGAGGGCAGCCTGGGGGCTTGGGGGGCTGAGGACCTGGGTATGCAGAACGTGGCAGAGCACTGACCACTGCTCGGGGGACCAAGGTCAGGACCCTCCTAGGTGCAGCCTCAGGGTTCCCATTTGGAAGAGGTTCCAGAGTCAGTGCTCTGACCAGGGTGAGGAGGCCTGAGGAAGGAACTGAGCACCAGGACAGGAAAGGGAAACAGGGACAAGGGAGACTTCTGAGGGTTTCTCACATCGTCCCCGGAGCCCGCGGATCCTGCTCCTGTGAGACACTCAGAGACAGAGACAGAGACTGAACACAGGAGAGAGGGAACCAGGAGAAGTCACAGACTTTCCTCCATCAGCTTGGAAATGACATCCCATCCTTTTGCTCCATTCTCTTCCTTAGAGTGCAGTCACACAGGCCATCCACCCTGGACGGGAGGGGACTCCCCAGGGATGTGTGACCAGGATTCGGGAATGCCCGGGAACCACTGTGGAGACTGCCCCGCACATGGGCACAGATGAGGCCCGGGGACCTGAGCCTCAACTTAATGGGAGCCCCTGGAAGTCTGTGTCGCCAGGGGATAAGGCTGGAATCAGTTCATTGCAACCTTCCCATGGGGCCTGGGACAAAGGGGTGGCTTTGCCTGGACCCCAGAGCAGACCCAGCCCCTCTGAGCGTGTTCCATGCCCCGCCCAGCCCCTGGCTCATCCTTGCATTGCCAAGTGTGTGCCCCAGCCTCCTGTGATAGCAGGAACGGAATGTATGTAGAGGTCCTACCCCTGATGGTGTCCCTAGAAGTAGAAGCCAGAACACCCCACTGTGCAGATGGGGAGCCTGGAGAGTCCCTGAGAGGCACAGGGTCTGTCCAGGGTCATGGCCCTGGTCACGAGCAGAAGCCCGGTCTGAAACCAGCTCTGCATCGTCACAGCAGGGACACTGGCTGCACCCAGGCCCCCTGAGGGCTGTGGGTGGGCGGTGTGGGTGTCACTGTATGGATGGGGCATGGGGTGGAGGGTGAGCATTGAGCAGCTGGGGGAGGGGGACCCCAGGGGGCTCTTGTTTGCGGAGGAAGTCGGGCAAGGGGACCCCAGGCGGTGGTGACCTCACTTCCCTGACAACGGACCCCAACAGAATTTGGAACACGGGTAACCAGGCACCCACATTCCAGAGCCAGCCCCCTGCCCAGCTCATTTCGTTGGAGATCCTCGAACGAAGAACATGTTTGTGTGTTGCATCCCCAAGTCTGGAGGCTGCAGGCTGAGGAAAGCGCGCCCTGCAAACACTTCCCCTCGCTGGGGATGTTCTGTCAGGGCTCCCCGACGCCTCTGGCCATTTGGCAGGAAGGACCAAAAGGTGACACCATGAGGCCCAGAGCCGGCCAGCCCAGCCCCACACACTCTGATCTGACTGTGCAGCCCCGGGTCCCCTCCGTGTGTGTGTGTGTGTGTGTGTGTGTGTGTGTGTGTGTGTGTGTGTGTGTGTGTGTAAAGAGGAGTCTTGTAGGGTGGGGCCACTCCGAGCAGGAGCAGGCTGATGAGGGGTCAATGTCCACTGGGCAGGTCATGTTCACACCTGGCTGGGTGGGACAGGGTGTGTGTGGGCTGCGCCCTTCTGCCCAAGGTTAATCCCGAGCCCTGAAGGGATGGGTCACTGCATCCCAGGTGCAGGGCTGTGCACGCACAGGTCTGTGTCTGATCTGGGAGCAGCAGGGGGCCTGGGCAGGAGGACAGTGAAGACAGCCGGGCAGGGCTGTGATGCCTCTGGGCCGGCTACCGGTCCCTGTCTTTGCAGATGGCCACGGATGAGACTGAGAGGAAGCTGGTGGACACGCCCTCCTCTCCAGGAGCAGGGACAGAGGATCACCTGAGAAGGATTCTGACTCCGCCCAGGCCACTGTCCCCAGTAGTCATTCACTCAGTGAGTGTGGTCCAGGAGCCAGAGCTCACGGAGGCCGAGCCCGAGGGTGAGAAGTCTGGGGCTGGGTGTGTGTGGTGTGTGGGGATGGGTCAGTGCTGGCCCCACAGGGAGGAGCCCCCAGAGGCTGGTGTGGGTCCAGGAGCAAGGACCGGGCTCAGAGCACCCAGTGGGTGGACTGCAGTCGGGGACACGTCCTGGTCAGGGTTCCTTCCTGGCTGCAGCTTCTCTGGGAGCCCCTGGGCTGGGTTCTGTCTCTGCAAAGGCCACGAGAGGCAGGCACGTGGGTGAGCTTTTCTCCTCTCACAGCTGCTCCACCATCTGAGGAACTAGAGCCGGCTCCAAGTTCATGGGCAGCTCCAGAGGGAGGGGTGGTGCCTGCAGCGACTTCAGCAGGAGACGAGGAGCCAGCGGGTTACCTGGCACCTGCCCACGGAGAGCCTGAAGCTGTGCAGGAAGAGCCTGCTGGAGAACCTGCCCACGGAGAGCCTGCCCCTGAGCCCGGCACTGCTCCTGCCCCCACACCTGCCCCTCTCTGTGTTCCTGTTCTTGCCCCTGAACCAAATCCTGCACCTGCCCCTATCCGCGCTCCTTTTCTTGCCCCTGCCCCTGCCCCTGCCCCTGCCTGTGCTCCTGATCCTGCAAAGGATGAAACTCTTGCCCCTGCCCCTTGCTCTGCCTGTGCTCCTGTTCCTGCCCCAGACCCAGCTACTGTCACTGCGCCTACCAGAGCCACTGCCCTTGCCCCTGCCTGTGCTCCTCTTCCTACTCTCCAGCTCTTGCCCCTGCTCCTGCCCCTTCCTCTACCCCTGCCAGAGCAGCTGCCCCTTCCCCTGCCTGTGCTGCCATTACTGCCCCAGAACAAGCTCATGCCCCAACTCTTGCCCCCTCCCCTGCCAGAACTGCTGCCCCTTCCCCTGCCCCTGCCAGAGACCCTGACCCTTCCCCTGCCCCTGCCTGTGCTGCTCTTCCTGCCCTGGACCCAGATCCTGCCCCACATCCTGCCCCTTCCCCTGCCAGAACTGCTGCCCCTTCCCCTGCCCCTGCCAGAGCCGCTGACCCTTCCCCTGCCCCTGCCTGTGCTCAGGTTCCTGCCCCAGACCCAGCTCCTGCCCCTTCCCTTGCCAGAACTGCTGCCCCTACCCCTGCCCCTGCCAGAGCCGCTGACCCTTCCCCTGCCCCTGCCTGTGCTCAGGTTCCTGCCCCAGACCCTGCTCCTGCCCCAGCTCCTGCTCCTTCCCCTGCCAGAACTGCTGCCCCTTTCCCTGCCCCTGCCTGTGCTCCTGATCCTGCCCCAGACCCTGCTCCTGCCCCAACTCCTGCCCCTTCCCCTGCCAGAACTGCTGCCCCTTTCCCTGCCCCTGCCTGTGCTCCAGTTCCTGCCCAGGACCCAGCTCCTGCCCCAGACCCAGCTCCTGCCCCAGCTCCTGCCCCTTCCCCTGCCAGAACTGCTGCCCCTTTCCCTGCCCCTGCCTGTGCTCTGGTTCCTGCCCTGGACCCAGCTCCTGCCCCAGCTCCTGCTCCTTCCCCTGCCAGAACTGCTGCCCCTTCCCCTGCCCCTGCCAGAGCCAGTGACCCTTCCCCTGTCCCTGCCTGTGCTCCTGTTCCTGCCCCAGACCCTACTCCTTCCTCAATTCCTGCCCCTTCCCCTGACAGAACTGCTGCCCCTTTTCCTGTGCCTGCCTGTGCTCCGGTTCCTGCCCCAGACCCAGCTCCTGCTCCTTCCCTTGCCAGAACTGCTGCCCCTTCCCCTTTCCCTGCCAGAGCCTGTGACCCTTCCCCTGCCCCTGCCTGTGCTCCTGTTCCTGCCCCAGACCCTGCTCCTTCCCCAACTCCTGCCCCTTCCCCTGTCCCTGACTGTGCTCCTGTTCCTGCCCCAGACCCTGCTCCTGCCCCAACTCCTGCCCCTTCCCCTGCCAGAACTGCTGCCCCTTTCCCTGCCCCTACCTGTGCTCTGGTTCCTGCCCTGGACCCAGCTCCTGCCCCAGCTCCTGCCCCTTTCCCTGCCCCTACCTGTGCTCTGGTTCCTGCCCTGGACTCAGCTCCTGCCCCAGCTCCTGCCCCTTCCCCTGCCAGAACTGCTGCCCCTTTCCCTGCCCCTGCCTATGCTCCAGTTCCTGCCCAGGAACCAGCTCCTGCCCCAGACCCAGCTCCTGCCCCAGCTCCTGCCCCTTCCCCTGCCAGAACTGCTGCCCCTTTCCCTGCCCCTACCTGTGCTCTGGTTCCTGCCCTGGACCCAGCTCCTGCCCCAACTCCTGCCCCTTCCCCTGCCAGAACTGCTGCCCCTTTCCCTGCCCCTGGCTGTACTCTGGTTCCTGCCCAGGACCCAGCTCCTGCCCCAGACCCAGCTCCTGCCCCAGCTCCTGCCCCTTCCCTTGCCAGAACTGCTGCCCCTTCCCCTTCCCCTTCCCCTGCCAGAGCCTGTGACCCTTCCCCTGCCCCTGCCTGTGCTCCTGTTCCTGTCCCAGACCCTGCTCCTTCCCCAACTCCTGCCCCTTCCCCTGTCCCTGACTGTGCTCCAGTTCCTGCTCCTGCCCCAACTCCTGCCCCTTCCCCTGCCAGAACTGCTGCCCCTTCCCCTGCCCCTGCCAGAGCCGCTGACCCTTCCCCTGCCCCTGCCTGTGCTCCTGATCCTGCCCCAGACCCTGCTCCTGCCCCTTCCCCTGCCAGAACTGCTGCCCCTTTCCCTGCCCCTGCCTGTGCTCTGGTTCCTGCCCTGGACCCAGCTCCTGCCCCAGCTCCTGCTCCTTCCCCTGCCAGAACTGCTGCCCCTTCCCCTGCCCCTGCCAGAGCCAGTGACCCTTCCCCTGTCCCTGCCTGTGCTCCTGTTCCTGCCCCAGACCCTACTCCTTCCTCAACTCCTGCCCCTTCCCCTGACAGAACTGCTACCCCTTCCTCTGCCCCTGCCAGAGCCGCTGACCCTTCCCCTGTCCCTGCCTGTGCTCCTGTTCCTGCCCCAGACTCAGCTCCTGCCCCTACACCTGCCCCTTCCCCTGCCAGAACTGCTGCCCCTTTCCCTGCCCCTTCCTGTACTCTGGTTCCTGCTCTGGACCCAGCTCCTGCCCCTTCCCCTGCCCCTGCCTGTGCTCTGGTTCCTGCCCTGGACCCAGCTCCTGCCCTTTCCCCTGCCAGAACTGCTGCCCCTGCCTGTGCTCTGGTTCCTGCCCCAGACCCAGCTCCTGCCCCAGATCCTGCCCCCTCCCCTACCAGAACTGCTTCCCCTTCCCCCTGCCCCTGCCTGTGGTCCTGTTCTTGCCCCTGACCCAGCTCCTGCCTTGGATCCTGCACCTGCCACTGCTGCTGACCCTGTCCCTCCCCTTGCTCCTGTCCCTGCTCTTGCACCTGTCCCTGCTCCTGTCCCTGCCCCTATCCCAACCCCTGCCCCTACTCCTGCTCTTGCAGGGCTCCCAGAGCCACATCCAGAGCCCACAGCCCTGCAGGAAGAGCTCCTTGTGCAATTACCCTTAGTTCCTTCACCCGAACCCGACGTCCCGCCAGAATGTTTCATCCCCTCCCCCTATGTTCTTTCTCTCTGGTACATATTGACTGTTACTTTATCTTTTCATGTTCTGTATACTGTTTATTATATGTTTTAAGTAAAATTATCTATCTCCTTGGGCATTAGCGTTGGTGCATAGCCTGCTCTCTCCCCTTCCATCCTCCCTCAGGCCCTCCCTCATTCAGCAGAGGATCTGGGGGCCCTGCTGTGTACTGAGCACTGGGGCTTCATCAGTGAGCACCCCCCAACCCATACCATCATGTCCACTGTGGGAGGTGACAGGGGTCACCTCAGGGTGAGCAGGGGTGATGAGCACCAGGAATCTGCTCCTGAAAACAGAGACCAGTTGCACAAAGAATGGAAAGACCCATGCTTAGCACTTCCTCTAGAAAAATCTAGTCCTGAAAAGTAGGTATATCCTAGACTTAACGCAATGTGAGTTCTCATGGCAGGTACGCACTGATTCCTAGAACCAACGAAGAGTAAATCATCCAGTGTTGATGGGGGTTTGTGACACACCTTTTCTGACCAAATGACAGCGATTCAGCCAACATCTCCAGAGCCTCCGAGGCTTCCCAAGGCCTCTGCAATCCTCTGATTCTTCCATCGACCTCCTTGGGAATCTCTGTCCTGTTGTCTTCCTTGTCGCCTGCCTCTTCTGGAACCCTTCTGTGGCCTCCCCACCAGGGCCACCCTCACCGGGATTTCCCGTGACCCGTGGCTAGGTGCCTGCATCCTGTGCTTTGTGCAAGGCCTGTGTGCTCACTCTGGGTCACTTGGCATCTCCCCTTGCAGCGGGCTGCATCTTCTTGCACTGAGTCTCCTCTGAGCAGTCTGTGAGGCCGGACTGTGCCCATGTCACGGGCACCGAAGCGTGAGTCTAGAAGGTCCAGATGACCCACTCCCAGTCCCAGCATGTAGAGAATGGGCCGAGGGTGGTTCCCAAGCAGAGGAGGACTTGGGCCCAGGGGGCCTGAGGGAGGGCATGGCATAGTGAGCCTGCAGAAGGAGAGCGAGCACCGTGGCGGCCTGGGTGCTCAGGCCTGCTGGGAGACCAGGTCCCACATGCACTGGCTCTGTCCCCAGGACTGGAGGCCATCAGGGTATCCACACTCCCAGGCTGCAGGCTGGCAGTGACTTGCAGGGGGGAGGCACCGCTGGTACAAGAGAGAGCCCTCCACAGGGAGGAGGGGGCAGGCGCTCCCCCAGCAGCTAGAGGAACTCAGGGTGTCCACACTCTCAGGCTGCAGGCTGGCAGTGACTTGCAGAAGGGAGGCACCTCTGGTGCAGGAGAGAACCCTCCCCAGGGAGGAGGGGGCAGGTGCTCCCTCAGCAGCAGGTGCACTCCCCAGGGCTGAGGGGGCATCAGCAGACAGCAGTGGCTGCAGCTGGGGTCTCCATACAGGCCCCTGCCTCACGCCCAGCACGAGATTGGATGGCCTTTGTCCCCGAAACACAAAGTCTGGCCCAAGACCCCTCCCTCAAGCCCCCACTCCCAATCCTTTGTACTCAGCTCAAGGGACAAGAAATGGCCAATAGTTTAGGTGGTGTTGGGTGCACAGGGACATTTGCTTTTCTGGCCCATGCTGTTAACACTGCTGGCATTTTAAAGATCTCAAGGCTTTGATTCAAAAACTGTAGGACGGTAGCTTTGTAGCTTTCTGGAAACCTGTCTCTGTGCCTTGCAGCCCTCCCATCCCACCAGCTCTGCTCAGAATTCCTCCAGGCCACAGACCCACAGTCTTGGGTCCTCAGATGGCCCAGACGATGTGATCCAGGTGGGGCAGCAGGACACACTGTGGATTTCAGCAAACCTCCCCCCCCCCATAAAGTGAGGGTACCACTGGGCGAGCTGTCTGAAAACAGCCAGGTCAGGGTTCCAGGAAGACACCAGAGGCACAGGAGGAACTGGGGAGCATCTGAACGTCAGGTGGGGACAGTCAGAGCTTCCAGGCCCTATTCCCTAACACTCCTCATCACTCAGCCTTTCTTCCAGTGAATCTGCTTGGTTTCTGTTTGCCCCAACTGTTACCCGTTGCCCTGGGCAGCAGAGACTCACATATGCCTTTAAATGTTTAGGACATTGAATGCCCTCCAGTAGCCACCTCACTACAGTTGGTGGTAAGCAAGAAGTCACTGAGGTCTCCAAGGGTCTGGACTTGGTGTTTCCCTCTTCTGAGATGGGGACACCTGTGGAAGGTGCAGGTGGCCGGCTGGTGGGGGTTGCAGGCACCTGACATGGACAGATGGGGTAGATGAGGCCCAAGGCCCCGGGGGTGTGTGTCCGGCATCTGGACTGAACAGGTCTTCAAAGCTGCAGATTGGTTGGTATTATCTGCAGGCTGAGAAGGAAGATGAGGGGAGCAGAGGGGAGCAGAGGAGGCTCAGCTTAGACAGGAAAGGGCTGAGCCACTGCTTTGGGGGAAAAGTGGGTCAGGTCCAGGCTCATGGGGACAGACCTTAGGCCACTGTGTTATGTGAAATAAGCCAGTCCCTAAAGGACAGATACTGGAGGACCCCACTCGTGAGGGACGGAGAGCACTCCAATTCACAGAGGTGGAAGGAGCTGCTGGGTGCTGGGGCTGGGGAGGGGGAATGGGGGTTAGGGTCTCGTGGGCAGAGGTTCAGTTTGGGATGACAATGAAGTTGTGGCGATGGATGGAGGTGGCGGGTACAGAGCAGTGAATGTATGTATTGCCACTGAATTGTACCCTGAAACGTGCTTAACGGTATCAGTTGTATGTCCATTACACCACAATAGGAAAGTAGTGAGTCAGGAGGACGGGGCCATCGCGAGTCCCAGGAGGGCCCTGGAGCAGGGACCCTGTATCTTGGTTCTCGCTCTCACGCTCTGCCCCTTGTTGGTGACCGAGCTCACAGTAGGCACTCAGTGAATGCTTGCTAAGATGAAGTGCAGGCAGATGTTCCAGAGAGAGTCCACAGGTGCAAACCCTCCAGTGGGCACTGAGGGATCGCAACAGGACATGCATCCAGACGGAGCCAGTGCCCACATCTCAAACACCAGCACAGAAATAGCCATTTAAAACCAAGGCAGGAACCAGAAATAACCCAGAGGGCTCCATGCTCCTGGAGGCCGTGCTAGCGGTCACAGCCTCTGGTGGTCAGGGGACTGGGGGTCTGAGAGGTGGCTCGGCGCACCCCTGACCCTGAAGGCCCATGGCTGCCGCGAGGTGCAGGGACTGGGAGGAAGACCCAGCCAGGGCCCGTTCTGGCTCCAAGGCTGCTGCAGGGCCGCTCCCAGCCCACCAGGCGATGTCTGTTTAGAACCAGGGAGACAACCTTTTCCCTCAATTGTTCTTTTTAAAGATGGTTGCTTAGCACTGACACAGAAAAACATTCGACATAAAACTGGAGCCGTTCGCAGCTGCAAATGACCCAGAAATGATCGAAATGCACTGACCACAAAGAAAGGAACTTGTGCCCCAGGCAGGCCTCCTGTGCATGGGGGCAGCTAGGGGCCCTGGACATGCCCGAGCGGGCAGTGCTGGACTCCACAGTTGAGGGGACAGAAGAAGGAATCTGCTCTTATGGCTCCGCTTAGAGAGGCCACCCTGACAGAGACGGGGCGAGCCCCTCGTGTGTTCTGGATGTCCTGGTGATTCTTGGGGACTGCCCGAATCTCAGCATCTTCAGGACCGGGGTGGGGGGAGGACAGCCCAGCAGCCTCAGGTCCCACGTGGCCTCCGGGGCTTGGTGGGCTTGTGGTTCAGGTGGCTCTTGTCAGGCCACATGGCCTCCATCCCATTGGCCAGGTCGACCCCCATTGCCTGGTGACAGGCCAATGTCAGTCAGTGAACCTCCACCACTGACCCCCCCAAAAAGGCCCCCATATAGTAAAAGTTGCCCTGGTGCCTGGGGTTGTGGGCCTGGGACTGCGGCCGGCGCGCATAGCTGAAGTTCTCATTGGCCACCCAGTAGAAACTGGGGTACAAAGTGACAAAGGGGGGGACAGGATCTCCACACCCACATGACGCGGAACTTCATGTCCACATCCGCGCACACCAGGTCGTCCACCTCACAGAGGAAGTGCTGCTCACAGAAGCGGCTGATCATCGCCATGTGCTGCATGGACACATCCTGCCAGAGCGGGGCACCGCAGACCTCAAGGACCACCACCCTCTGGCCTTCCCAGAGGGGCATAGAGGCCCAGCAACTGGTGGTTGGTGAAGACGTACTAGGTGACGCTGTGTCCGCCATGAGGCACCGCGGACCTTGAGGAGCACCACCCACTGGCCCTCACGGAGGGGCACAAGAGTATGGCAGCTGTCTGATCGCTGAAGATGTACTAGGTGACGCTGTGTCCGCCATGAGGCACCGCGGACATTGAGGAGCACCACCCACCGGCCCTCATGGAGGGGCACAAGGGTACGGCAGCTGGCTGATCGCTGAAGATGTACTAGGTGACGCTGTGTCCGCCATGAGGCACCGCGGACATTGAGGAGCACCACCCACCGGCCCTCATGGAGGGGCACAAGGGTACGGCAGCTGGCTGATCGCTGAAGATGTACTAGGTGACGCTGTGTCCACCATGAGGACCACCGCCCTCCGGCCCTCACAGAGGGGCACAAGGCACAGCAGCCAGCTGGTCAGTGAAGACGTACTAGGTGACCCTGTGTCCACCATAAGGACCACCGCCCTCCGGCCCTCACAGAGGGGCACACAGGCACAGCAGCCAGCAGGTCAGTGAAGATGTACTAGGTGACGCTGTGTCCACCATAAGGACCACCGCCCTCCGGCCCTCACAGAGGGGCACACAGGCACAGCAGCCAGCTGGTCAGTGAAGACCTAGTAGGTGACCCTGTGTCCCACCATGAAGTGCTTCTTTGCCGTCTGCAGGACCAGCTCCAGGAAGACCACATAGCTACAGGGACAGGGTGAGAGGAGGGTCACTGCCAGAGGCTGGCAGCAGGACCCTGAAACTGAGGGCCATAGACCTGTGTACCTTCTTCAAGGGGTCAGGCCCTGGGATGCTTTAAGCAACAGCCACTCTCCTGGCCTCTCCTGAGTGAGTCTGCCCATGGGGCCTCCCTACCTTCTGCTCCCAGAGATGGGGGCCGTCAGCACCCCATCTTACAAAGGGGTGCCTAAGGCTTAAGAGGTTGGAAGCCCATGCAGCCACACATGGACTCCAGCATGCTGGAGCCAGGAACACGCCCCCTGTGCTGAGCTCCCGGGCAAACCCCCAGGTCCTGTCCCCACCTGCCAGGAGCGGAGCACCTTGGGGCACAGCCCTTGTTTCTATGCCCTACAGTAGAACCAGCAGGGCCGGCCACCAGCCCCATTTTGTTTTGAGTGGGATGTCACCGGCCCCCACAGAGCTGTCTCCACCTCTGTAAGGTCCTCCCTTCAAGGCTACTGGGCATCCTGCTGACAAGGTCCTCAGTAAACCCCTGGTATTCCTAGGAGGGGTCACCCTCGAACTCCCCCAGGTCAGGAATCAGGTCCAGCCCATGGTCAGGGAAGGGGAAAGAGGACCTCTGGAAGAAGAAGGAGCTTGCTTAGGCCCCAGCCTTGAATCCAAGGGTGTAAGCTTCCAGGTCCAGGTCTACATCTCCCCAGACAAGAAGTTGGGAGTCTTGTCCAACCACCTCACATGACTGGTCCCCCTTTGAGGGGACTATCTGCTCCCCACCATAGGGACAGCAGCTCCCCCATCATCAAGCAAGTTTGGTGAGCCCTCTGAGACTGATTTTTTATGCAGACACTAAGGCTACGTCCTTACACCTGCCCCATCACGGGCAGGTTAGCAAATTGCTCACATCGGGAAGGCGGGCACTACATTTAAATAGCGGACAGGCACATTCAACCAGCAGACATGAGTCAGGTCATCAGGGGGCAATTCGGGGCCCAGCCAATGGGGAAACAAGCCAAACATGAAGCAGGGGGAGAGAAGAGTGCTCCTGGGAGAGGGCACAGTGAATGCAAAGTCTTGGACTCAGGCCTGAGGCACATGTGGGACAATCATACCCCTGGGTGGCCCACAGAGGGGCAGGCTGTGGTGGGAGGGGTGAGGCTGCAGAGGATGGGCAGGAGGGGAGCAGACCACAGAGAGGCCCAAATGTAATGTGTCGAAAAGATCACTCTGGTTACTGGAGGAGAATGGGCTCTGTGCAGAAGAGGACAGGGAGACCCCTAACCCTAACCCAACCATAACCCTAACAACCCGTAACACCAATCCTAACCACTAATACCAACCCCAATGAAATCATCACAAAATCAGCAAATACATCCCTACACCCGTCTTAAGATAGATGTAAGAAGCCTGATCAGAAAAATTGCAAAACCAAGAGCTCTTAAATATATTGTACATCATAAGTGTCTCTTCACAAACATCTCAAAGATTGTTCAATATACTGAAACCAAGCAATGTTATACTCCACAATAAATTTTTAAATAAAAACATGTGGTCATATTAATTGATGCAGAAAAGGTTCTAACCAAAATCCAAAGTCTGTTGCTGATATAAACACTCATGAAAACAGGAATAAGGGGTAATTTTTTTTTCAATAAATCTATAGCAAACACCATGCTCAAGTCTGAAGATTGACAGCTCTACTCCGAAATCAGGAACAAGGACAGGATGCTGGCTTTCACAGAAGGGTAGATACTGTGTGATTCCACCTGTATGAGGTATCTAGAGACAGAAAGTTGAACGTGGCTGCAGGGCTGAGAGGAAAGGGGAATGGGGAGTTAGTGTTTCATACATACAGTCTCCCTCAGGGAGAAAGAAAAAGTTCTAGAGAATGATGTACAACCATGTGAACTCACCTAAGGCCAGAGAACTGTGACCCTGAAATGTTTTAAGTGGTAAATGTTACTATGTTTAGTCACAGTGAAAAAATTAAGGACTGATGCATGTCACCACATGGACGGACACTGAAAACAGCCCAAGCAACATAAGCCTCCAGAAAGGCCACCCAGATTGGAGCCATCTGTGCTCCTTAAATCCATCAGGGTTGTGCAAATACGGGAAAGTCTCGGGAGCAGTTGCAGAAGAAGAAAACTGGATCCGAATGGAGCAGGACATTTCAGACAGCAGGGCAGGTGGCAACAGTTCAAGTGGACCTGTGGTCTGGATTATAATAGGGAAACTGCGATGATTTCCTCATTCAGGGCTATGTGGTGGTTCCGCAGGATGGTGTCCCTGTTCGGGGTAAAACGCACTGAAGTATCCCGTGTGAAGTGGCAAATGTGGTAAAGAAACGACAGCTGGGGAGTCCGAGTGTGGAGATAAAGCATATTTGTGCTGCTGTGACAGGTTCACTGCACCTTGAAATCACCGCAGAGTCAAGTACTCTTACAAACAACCAGGTCAGCACCAGGTCACAGGAGAAGAGACCACATCAAGCTTCCTGATGGAGGCCAAGTCCTCCCAGACCCGGTTCGCCCACTGCGGAGAGGCCACTCACCAGTGTAGGAAGCCACAGGTTAGCAAGAGACTCATGGGAGGATGACATCGGGGGCCCCTGTGTCTCGGGTGCAAGAGAAGCAGCGGGATCTGGAATTCGAATTTTCCACAACGCTCCACCAAAAACTGGTTAGAACTGTGAAAATGCGTGAAGGGAAGGCTCAGTCAAGTGGACTAGGGTCGCCAGAAGGGGCGCTGGGCGGGGAAGCCAACCGCTCAGTGTCAATTACACGAACAACTGTCAATTACAGACCCCACATTGAAGCTCCACAGCAGAGACTCATGAGTCACAGGCCCCAAAGGGGAAGACGCGGGTTTTACCTCCTCCAAGAAGTCACCACGCCTGCAGCACAGTGGGTGAGAACCTTCCATCACCCCGAACCTCGCTTTTCTCCAGAACAACCCACCGAACTTCCTCCTCCTCCTCCATGAAATGCTGAACAGGGAACAGCCCTGCTCTCGGACAGCCCTGTCCTCGGACACCCGTTAGACACCAACGACAGACGTCGAGTGAGATGGACAACCCCGCTCTCCGACACCCATGAGACACCAACAACAGACGTCGAGGGAGACGGTCAGCCCTGTCCTCGGACACCCGTGAGACACCGACGACAGACGTCGAGGGAGACGGACAGCCCTGTCCTCGGACACCCGTGAGACACCGACGACAGACGTCGAGGGAGACGGTCAGCCCTGTCCTCGGACACCTGTGAGACACCGATGACAGACGTCGAGGGAGACGGTCAGCGCTGTCCTCGGACACCCGTGAGACACCGACGACAGACGTTGAGGGAGACGGACAGCCCTGCTCTCGGACACCTGTGAGACACCGACGACAGACGTCGAGGGAGACGGTCAGCCCTGTCCTTGGACACCTGTGAGACACCGACGACAGACGTCGAGGGAGACGGTCAGCCCTGTCCTCAGACACCCGTGAGACACCGACGACAGACGTCAAGGGAGATGGACAGCCCTGCTCTCGGACACCCGTGAGACACCGATGACAGACGTCGAGGGAGACGGACAACCCTGTCTTCGGACACCCCTGAGACACCGACGACAGACGTCGAGGGAGACGGACAGCCCTGTCACGGACACCCGTGAGATACCGACGACAGACGTTGAAGGAGAAAGACAGCCCTGCCTTCCGACACCCGGGAGACACCGATGACAGAGGTCGAGGGAGGTGGACAGCCCTGTCCTCGGACACCCCAGAGACACCGACGACAGACGGACACCCGTGAGACACTGACGACAGACATGGAGGGAGACGGACAGCCTATCTTCGGACACCCCTGAGACACCGACGACAGACATGGAGGGAGACGGACAGCCTATCTTCGGACACCCATGAGACACCAACGACAGACGTCGAGGGAGATGGACAGCCCTGTCACGGACACCCCTGAGACACCGACGACAGACGTCGAGGGAGACGGTCAGCCCTGTCCTCGGACACCTGTGAGACACCGATGACAGACGTCGAGGGAGACGGTCAGCGCTGTCCTCGGACACCCGTGAGACACCGACGACAGACGTTGAGGGAGACGGACAGCCCTGCTCTCGGACACCTGTGAGACACCAACGACAGACGTCGAGGGAGACGGTCAGCCCTGTCCTTGGACACCTGTGAGACACCGACGACAGACGTCGAGGGAGACGGTCAGCCCTGTCCTCAGACACCCGTGAGACACCGACGACAGACGTCAAGGGAGATGGACAGCCCTGCTCTCGGACACCCGTGAGACACCGATGACAGACGTCGAGGGAGACGGACAACCCTGTCTTCGGACACCCCTGAGACACCGACGACAGACGTCGAGGGAGACGGACAGCCCTGTCACGGACACCCGTGAGATACCGACGACAGATGGACACCCCTGAGACACCGACGACAGACGTTGAAGGAGAAAGACAGCCCTGCCTTCCGACACCCGGGAGACACCGATGACGGACGTCGAGGGAGACGGACAGCCCTGCCCTCGGACACCCCTGAGACACCGACGACAGACGTCGAGGGAGACACACGGAGACCGGAAGACGCTGCGCTCGGGAAGAACCGACGCCGTGAGAACACCTGCTCTCCCCACAGCCGTCTGTCTGCAGAGCGCGCGCCGTCGCTACCGAACCTCCAGACGCCGAACCGACAGCCCGGACCGGGTGTGGACGCGGGGAGGACCCTGCGGGGCCGAACAAGCACCGGGCGGGCGGCCGGAGGCTCCCTGACTGCAGACTGCCTGCGGAGCCCCCGGAACCGGATCCGTGTGCGCGTAAACACGGACCCGCGGACCAGCCCAGCGGATCCGAGCCCAGAGAGGGGAGACCCCACAGCCCCGCGCGCAGCCCCGCCAGCGACCCCACGGCACCGCACACAATCCACGGAAACCCCACCGTCTACACAGCGCGCCCTTCCTCCGCGGGGTCCTGTGAGCACGGAGCCCTCGGCAGCCCCGGCTCAGGCGGCTTCTCCTCACCTTCTCCTCCCGCGGCGGGTCCTGGGGAGACTCGGGTTCTGTGGGTGTGGACACCGCTCCATGTCCTCCACTGCGGGTCCTTTCGGTGTGGACGCGGAAACACGTCCTCCACTGCGGGTCCTGTCCGCGTGGACGCAGCCCCACGTCCTCCCGAAGTCTCCACAGCGGATCCTGAGGAGGCCAAGCTCCTGTCGGTGTGGACGCGCACCCACGTCCTCCACTGCGGGTCCTTTCGGTGTGGACGCGGAAATACGTCCTCCCGAAGTCTCCATAGCGGATCCTGAGGAGGCCGGGCTCCTGTCACTGTGGACACAGACCCACATCCTCCACAGCAGGTCGTGGGGAGGCCGGGCTCCTGACCGTGGGTGAGGCCCCACGTCCTCCCAGGGCCTGGGCGTCACCACAGAGGGTCCTGAGGACTTGGAACGCCCCTCAGCTCCTGGAAAGCGCATGCCCAGCGGGAGTCACGGAGCGGGACTCGGGCGCCCCCTGCGGGCGGTGGGGGCGGTGCAGGGTGGGGTGCGCTCAGTTCAGTGGAGGCACCTGTCCCTTCTGGAGTCCAGCTGAATCCATTATATTTTGAAAATTCAAACTGAAATGGAGTCCAATTACCCCTGACATCTCCAGAAATAGAAACAATTAATTAGAAACCATACAGAATTAAGTGAAATGCAGGCACAAGCATTACAACTTACACCAAAATTCATTCAACATTGTAGATAAATTTAAAATGTAAAACTGTCAAAAAGAAAACATAAAAGAATATCTACATGACCTTGGGTTTGGTGATGAGTTTTAACACAACACCAAACGCCAACCCACAAAAGAAAAAAAAAACTGATAACATGAACTTCCTAAAATTAGAACTTCTGCTCTGTGAAAGACCTTGCTCAGAAACTAAAAGACAAGCCACAAACTGGGAGAAAATATTTGCAAAATATATATCCGGTAAAAGATCTGTATTCAAAATATACAAAAAACTATCAGAACTGAACAGTAAGGAAACAAACATCCGAACTGATAATGGGTAAGGGTCTGAAAATGCCTGGACAAAGAAGATATGCAGACACAGAATAAGCATACAAAAATATGCTCAACGTCATCATTAGGAAAGAACAAGTGTAAACGACAGTGAGACAGCACTGCACACCTATTCCAAATGCTGAACTCCAGAAACAAGAATACCAACTGCTGGAAGGCGAGGAATGGCAGCAACTGTCCCTTCAGAAGACAGTTTGGCCATTTTCTCCAAACCTAAATAAGTCTCACATTAAGGTCCAACAATTGTACTTCTGGTATTTAGACCACTGCTGTGAAAAGCTATTTCCAAACAAAAACATGCAGTTATGCACAGCAGCTCTATTCATGGTGGTTACAAACTTAACGAATCCAGGATGTCCTTCCGGTAATGAATCCATAAGCAAACTGAGTGCATCCATGTGAAGGAAGCAGAATATGCCAGGCAAAATGTGCCTCTTTGGCACAAGGGTTATTTGGGTGGATTAATTTTAAGAAACAGCACACATGGGAGAATCTCTGACAACTGGGTAGAAGTTGCTGTTTGGTGAGTGAAAGGTACGCTGACAAAGGAAAGCTCCATTGGTAGGCCTGTCTCCCTCTGTATCAGGAACAGAATGACTAAATCTCAAGAAACTCTTACTGAAAGAAAAAGCACAGACTTAAATCTGTGTAACAACCATTCCCTCACTTACTGTGCTCACCTGATAACACCCCTTAACTGGCCTTCCCACCACCTACAATCTTTTGGTCTTTAGTTGAAGATGGCATTTAGAGTGAGGGCTGGGTCACTTCAAGGGGTTACTCCGTTTTCCTGGGTATCTCCCATGAATACAGGACATTTGAATGATATTAAACTTTGACTTGTTTTTCTCCTGTTAATCTATTCAGCAATAAAAATAAATGAACCATCACCCCCACACAATGACATGGATGAACTTTACACGTATTTTTCTAAGTCAAAGAATCCAGTCTGAAAAAGTTACACACTGAGTGACCCCATTTGTAGGAGATTCTGGAAAAGGCAAAACTAGAGGTGATAAAATGATCAAGGGGTGAATTCCATCATATTTTAATGATTTGTACCTGCCATTATTCATTTGTCAAAACCCAAACATTTTGGGGCACCTGGCTGGCGCAGTCGGTGGAGCATGCAACTATTGATCTTGGGGTTGTGAGTTCGAGCCCCATTTGGGTGTGGAGATTACTTAAAAATAAAATCTTTAAAAAACACAAACAAACATGTTTACATCCCCAAGAGTAAATCAAAAGCTACTGAAATAAAGTTACTTAGGATGTGGGAGTGTCGCAGGGTGGTGTAGGGACCAAGGGCAGGCTGCCCCAAATCTGCCACTTTGACATATATATTTTAAATAAAAGTTACTTAAGAGACAGCCTATGTAAGAGGGATGCTCAAACCCTCCTCTGTCCCCCGAAGCAGGAAATCTATCTGCACATGAAGATCTCCCTGTACCAGGAGATGAAAAGACTTCCTAATCACCAGAAATGGGAAGTTTAGAGCCCAGAAGCTGCATAAACAACCCTTGTTACTTTTGACTAACTTACTACCCCAGCCTGAATTCTGTTTAGAATTCCTTACTAATTGAAGCTCCCAAGGTTGTTTTCCTTCTTCTGTGAATTTCTCACAGATTTATTTTCTCTTTGTCCACAAAGTATAAAACCTGCCTGCCTTGGTCATTTAATCATGTGTATATGATTAAACTTTGTGGGTTTTTCCCTCCTGTTAATCTGTTTCATGTCAATGTATAATTCCCAATCCAACTGAAAGAACCTTGAAATGAGCAAAATTTCTTCTGCCCCTTCAGTGGGATACAGAAAATGACAAAGAATCTAACTGTACTGGAAATGTATGGAAAAAACACCCACTGCAGGTTGTATGGCAGAAGATGCTGACCTAAGTAAACTTTGGAAACAAGTGGAATCTGTAGACTAAAGGAAAAAGTTCTTTCCCATCAGGGTGGTAGCTAACAGATCTGAAAACTCCCCATCTGTAATCTGGAATGGCGCAGTGAATTAAATACATAGCAGGTGGTGAGAGCCAGTTTGTCACTGTTGGAGTAGAAAGTTACAGATCAGCCAAGGAAGAATATCACAATACAACCAGGTTGGAGACATCAGCATGAACTCATCTTCTGCTCAGTACGGATACAGACAGTACCACATGGACATCTTTAATTAGGTGTGTTTACATTGGTTGGAATACATGCATATATTGCCTTCCATTGTCTGCTGAGCACATTCAGTTCCCACAGGCAAGACTTTAATACCATTCTCTAATAAAAGGAGCCAGAGCTCTTCTAAGATATTGCTAATAGTAGGACTGAGACTGTAAATATAGGAGCCAGGATAATCTTGAAGTATCAGAAAGTAAAGAATTACCACAGAAAACCCCACAAAGATGGAATGATGTCCACAGAAAACAGGAGACAATGGAAAACACTGGTAAAAAATAAATGATTTGTTAAAAAGAAACCACAGGCCCCAAATGGAGTCACTTAACATTAAGAGACCCGGGTCAGCAAACGAGGTCTTACCGCCTAACCCAACTGCAGTTTCACACACCCCCACCTCCAAGTAAACTTTAATCAGTCAACCAGGAATATGTACTGAATGGCCCCTTCTGTTCCCCTTAGGAGGGCAACCCTGCCTTAAACAATGCATTGTTTGCTAACGATTTCCTTTTTTCAATTCCCTGTCTGCTTTTAAAAGCCTTTCCTTCCGTGCAGCTCACAGGAGGTCCTTTCTATTTGCTAGATGGGATGCTGCCCAATTCATGAATTGTTCAGTAAGGCAATGTGATCTTTTAAATTGCTCAGTTGTATTTTTTATTAACAGATTACACAGGTTTTTACAATTGGGGTTGAATAGACCTCTTCTAACAGAATTCCAAATAATAAATATAGACAGACCCTCAGCTACCCATCAAGGAGGTGCAGCTGACTCCCCTCTCCTAAAGTGTGTGGGCTCCGCACAGTGTCTTCCTACTCACGAGGACACACCATAGGCACCTGGGAAAGTAACTTCATGGTGGGGAAGCCCGACCAACACAGCCTCAGGTGACCAAGGTTAACACAGACAGTGACAAGTGTTCCTTGCTGTACAGTGATGACAGAGCACTTTACCTCTGTGATCCGCTTCCCTGAAAACCACAACCCCCGTCTAACCATGAGAAAAACAAGTAAATCCCAATGCAGGTCTATGTACAAAATGCCTGACCTGTCCTTCTCAACACCATCCAGGTCATCAAAACAAGACAAGTCACAGCCAAGCAGAGCCTAAAGAGACATGATGACCACATGTCACGGGGTGCCCTCACGGGATCCTGGAACCAGAAAAGGTAGAACAGAGGGAACCTGGATAAGTATGGACTTCAGTAAATAATAACGTATCAACATTTGTTCATTAATTGTGACAATTTATGACAAATTTAAAGGTTAAATAAGAGAAACCTCTTACATCAGACTGAAAACCTAGAGGAAATGGGTGATTTCCTAATAAAAATGCACATTAACAAAATAGACCCTAAATAGACCCTAAAATAAGGAAAAAACAAGCAGACCAATTAGCCATCCAGGGCCTCTTCTTCGTGCTGATTCTCGTGCTGAGGTGGATAGAGGGATGAGTGAAATAGATGAAGCGGATTAAGAGGACACTTTTCTTGATGACCACTGAGTAATATATAGAATTACTGAATCACTCTATTGTACACCTGAAACGAATGTAACACTGTATGTTAGCTCTACTAGAATTTAAATAAATTTTTTTAAAAATTTTTTCTTTCAGGAACCTCTTTGAAAAAGCTTTTCCTGTGCAATGTGCATAAGCCCTACTTGGGAGGATTCACTCTACAATAATTATTCACTCTATGCCTCGAATTCAGATTTCACTGAGTTCTTACTGTGGATCCCAGCCCACAGGAGCCATGGTCCTTTTCTGTCCAGGCTCAGCACCTATGCCTTCAAGATTGGAAGTAGAGACACATGTCACTTCACAGTCCAGGAAGCTATTATTGTTTCTGTTTTAGTGTGAGATAGTCACAGACTGTGGGACAGGTTTCAGAGCAGGTTTATTATGGATCCTGGATCTCTACTTCAATGGTCATTACCTGGATCCATTTGGCTAATAGGTTCCCTGTGGATGGTCTTGATTCCAAGCACATACACAGAAGATGCAAAGGTGGGTGGGCTTGGATGGGACAGGAAGAAGACCAATAACAGACGAGTGTACGACCCCTCCCCTGATCCAGGAACTGCTACGGGAGAGGGTACAGGAGGAAGAATCCATGTGAAACTCCAAGGTCACCAGGTGAACACAGGAGGCACAGGTCAAGGGATCTGGAGATGCAGGGCTTGGAGGCTGCTCTGAGCTACCTCTGGGAGGGAGGGAGGAAGTGAGGGAGGGAGGGAAGGAATGAGAAGGAGACACTGCCTGCCCCTGGCCCATTCCAGCTGCCCACCGCTCTGGCACACATCAGTCTACACAGCTGACACAGCCTATGCTCAGGGTTGACTGGCTCAGGTCCCTCAATCCTCAGTGGGACAGCTGGCCCCAGGGCTCAGAGACATGCTGAGGGAGATGAGAGGGAAAGCTGCCCCACCCAGATCATCCCCTCCTTGAGCAGACAGCCCTTCAGAACTGCTAAAAAAAACCCACTAACAGGTTTGAAAGACATGCCATGGATGAACCAAGGCATAGAGATATGTAAAATAACATTCATTTTTAAGTTCAGAGCTGTCATCTCAGGAAGTGGGGAGAGCTTCCCTGAGGAAGACTGAGGGGAGGGCAGGCCATGCTGAAAAGGGAGACGTGGATCTCCTGATTGGGGACCTGCAGCCCCCTTCCAGGGCAGGGCATCGTCCTCACCTCATGGGGGATCCATGGAAGTGTTCCATCAGGGGACTGACAGGGCCAGAGGTGGGTCTCGAGAAGGCTACCCTGGCATCAGACTGCACAGGGCACCAGGGACGAGGGCCCGATGGAGGACAGGCAATACCCCGGAGGCCATGGGGCAAGAGCAGAGGCACATGACCTTGAAGATAATGATGAAAAGCAGGAGGTGGCAGCATGGGAGCCGGCACGAAAGTGCCATGGGAGCAGTGCCCACAGCTACACTGACTGGGGGCCTTCTGTGCCAGGTGTGGCTGACTTCAGTACACTCCAGACCAGTCCTGACCACAACCTTAGGAAGTGCGCACCACCCCCGCCTTTCTCTCCCCTTGCAGCTGCTAGGAATCATGGTCACAGAGCCCGGTCAGTTTTCATGGAAACCAAGCAGTGGCTCCCCTGCACGCTGCCCCTCTGGTGGTGGTCCAGTGCGACCCTCGTGCCTGGCCAGAGACTGATGTCTACCTGTCCGCACAACTCAACAGACAGGAGGGTGTCGCTGAATTCCACAGCACCTGATGAGACAGATCCACAGAACCCAACACCCAGTGGGTCACTCGGGACCTCACCTAGGGTCATGAAGCTCACCATGCCCTATTCCTGTCACTTCCCACAGAAAGCCTGGTTCTGATCCCCCACAATACCATCCATCCTGGCTGCTGATGTGTGGTCATGCCACGAACCCACATGGCACCTTTCTTTTAGAGAAGGCTACCCCTGCACCTCGTAGAAAATATTTCTAATGAAGTAAAGTCCATCAGGACTACGGTGTGAACAGTGACACACAGTCTGCATGGTAGTAGTCAGTAATTCTAACAAGGGTTGACCCCCCCCCATCTCACAAAACCTTCCTCTGTCCCCACGAAACTCATGGTCTGCCCTCAGAAAAACCCCCAGGAAACAAAGTTTAATCTGAATGCTCCCTTCACCTTCTGGTTCAAATCTTGTCCAACCACAATGATATGAAACAAGAAAACAGTCTCAAGAAAAAAATGGGACACGATGGGTAGTAAGGAGGGCACGTATTGCATGGTGCACTGGGTGTTATACGCAACTAATAAATCATCGAACTTTACATCAAAAACCAGGGATGTACTGTATGGTGACTAACATAATATAATAAAGAAACATTTAAAAAAAAGAAGAAGAAGAAAATGGGACAGTTGAAAGTATGTGGAGATTGGGGCACCTGGGTGGCTCAGTCATTAAGCATCTGCCTTCAGCTCAGGTCGTGATCCCAGGGTCCTGGGATCGAGCTCTGCATCAGGCTCCTTGCTCAGTGGGGACCCTGCTTCTCCCTCTCCCACCCCCCTGCTTGCGTTCCCTCTCTCGCTGTCTCACTCTCTGTCAAATAAATAAATAAAATCTTTAAAAAAATATGTGGACATTTAACAACATGCTACTGAACAACCAACAGTCAAAGAAGAAATCAAAAGAAATTTTAGAAGTACCTTGACACAAACAAAAAAGAGAACCTACAAAAACTTATGGGATGCAGCAAAAGTAGCTCTAAGGGGGACGTTCATAGAAATTCAGGTCTTCGTCAATCCATGAGAATGCTCTCCAATAAACAACCTGATTTTATGTAGTAAAGAAGTAGAAAAAAAACAACAACAAGCAAAGCCCCAAATTAGTAGAAATAAGGAAATAACAAAAAGGAATGCGTAAATAAATCCAATGGAGACTAAAAAGACAAAAAAATCAATGAAAATAAGAGCTGCCTTTTTTGGAAAGATAAACAAAACTGACAAACTTAGCTAGACTCACCAAGAAAGACAGAGGACTCGAATACAATCACGAAAGAAAGATAATGGATTCCTGTCTCACATCAAAATGAAAAGAACACAAGCAGCAAACTCTTCGACCTTGGACACAACAACTTCTTGCAAGACACGTCTCTAAAGGCAAAGGAAATAAAAGCAAAAATGAACTATGGGGACTTCATCAAGACGAAAATCTTCTCAACAGCAAAGCAAACAATCAACAAAACTAAAAGGCAACCTACAGAATCGCAGAAGATATTGGCAAATGATATCACAGATAAAGGGCTGGTATCCAAGATCTATACAGAACTTCTCAAACTCGACACCCAAGAAATGGGCAGAAGACACAAAGAGATACTTCACATGAAAAATTGCTCCACATCACTTGCCATCAGGGAAATACAAATCAAAATTACAATGAGATACCACCTTACACCACTTAGAATGGTTAAAATTAACAAGGCAGGAAATAAAAAATATTGGAGAGGATGTGGAGAAAGGGGAACCCTCTTACACTATTGGTGAGAATGCAAGTTGGTACAGCCACTTTTGAAAACAGTATGGAGTTTCCTCAAGACGTTAAACACAGAGCTATCCTACGACCCACCAATTGCACTACTGGGTATTTACCCCATAGACACAGAGTAATGAAAAGAAGGGGCACCTGTATCCCAATGTTCATAGCAGCAATGTTCACAATAGCCAAACTGTGGAAGGAGCCAAGATGTCCTTCAGCAGATGAATGGACAAAGAAGATGTGGTTCATCTATACAATGGAATATTACTTAGTCATCAGAAAGGATGAATACCCACCATTTGTACCAACATGGATGGACCAGGAGGGGATTATGCTAAGTGAAATTAAGTCAAGCAGAGAAAGATAATTATCATATGGTTTCACTCCTATGTGGAACAGAAGGAATAGCATGCAGGACATTAGGAGAAGGAAGGGGAAAGTGAAGGGGGGGAATGAGACGGGGAGATGAACCATGAGAGACTATTGATGCCGGGAAACAAACTGAAGGTTGCAGAAAGGGAGGGGGTGGGGGGACGGGTTATCCTGGTGATGGGTATTAAGGAGGGCACGTGTTGTAATGTGCACTAGGTGTTATATGCAAACAATGAAGCATGGAACACTACATCAAAAACTAATGAAGTACTGTAGGGTGACTAACATAATTTTTAAAAAAGAGAAAGATATGAAATCCATACAAGAAAACTATCACTATTTGCAAATGACATGAAATCCCCAAAGATTCCACAAAAAACTGTTAGAATAAACAAATTCAGTAAAGCTGCAGGATATAAAGTCAATATACAGAGACCTGTTGCATTTATTTTTTTCAGATTTTATTTATTTATTTGACAGGGAGAGAAAAAGCACGAGCAGGGGGAGTGTCAGACAGAGGGAGAAGCAAACCCTCGCTAAACGGGGAGCCCAACATGGGGATCAATCCCAGGACTCTGGGATCATGACCTGAGCTGAAGGCAGACGCTTCACCGATGGAGCCACCCAGATGACCCAACTTCTTGCATTTCTATATACTGATGACACACTTTCGCAAAGAGAAATTTAAAAAGCAATGCCATTTACAATTGCATCAAAAAAAATCGAGGAATAAAAGTAACCAAGAATGAGAAAGACATGGTATACTCAACACATGGCAGAAAAAAAAGAAAAAACATGTGGGGGGGAGGCAGAATGTATGGGTCAAAGATTTGGAAGGCGACACAAACAAATGGAAGCATACGCCATGCTCCTTAACTGGAAGAGTTAATTATGTGAACATGTCCATCATACCCAAAGCAATCAACAGATGTGATGAAATCCCTATCTGAATTCCAGTGGCATTATTCGAGGAAATAGAAGACAGTCCTAAAACTCGTATGGAATCACAAAAGACCCCAAATACCCAAAGCAACCTGGAGAAAGAAAGCTGCAGTCAACACACTCCTGGATTTCAAGCTAGATTACAAAGCTGTTGTCATCAAAACAGGATGGTACTGGCATAAACACAGACACCAGGTCAGTGGAACAGAACAGAAAGCTCAGAAACGAACCCACACGTAGATGGTCCTAACTTACGACACAGCAGCAGAAGATATGCCATGAGGGAAAGGACTGTCTCTTCGGTGAGCAGTAACAGGAAAACTGGGCACTAAATGCAGAAGAATGGAACTGGGTCAGTTTCTTACACTGCACACAAAATTTTTAATGGATGAATGATTTGAACATAAGACCTGAATCCATAAACCTCCAAGAAGACACAGGTACTGTTTCTCGACGTTGGTTTGGGCAAAGAGTCTTTAGATCGGACACCAAATGCAAAGGCAACAAAAGCAAAAATAAACAAGTGGAACAACATCAAACTGAAATCTTCCACACGGCAAAAGAAACCAGCAAAAACTTAAAAGGCCACTGACCCAATAAGAAAAAAATATCTGCGAATCATATGTGTGAGAAGAGGCTAATATCCAAAATACACACAACACTCATACAAATCAAAACAAAAAAAACTGTATAAAAAATGGGGTGAATATGTGAATAGATACTTTCCAAAGATGGCACACAGGTGCCAACAGACAGAAAAAGTTGTTCGACATCACTAATCATCGTCAGGGAGACATAAGTCAAAACCACAATCGGCTATCCCCTCACAACTGTTGCAACGGCAATCGTCCCAGAGGCAGACGACGGGACCCTGTGCACTGTTGGTGGGAATGGAAATGGGTGCAGCCACTGTGACAAACGGTATGGAGGTTCCTGAAAAAATAAATACAACTGCCACATGACCCAGTAATGGCTCTACTGAGTATTGATTTGGAGAACACAAAAACACTGCCTCAAAAAGACAGATGCACTCCCACGTTCACTGCAGCATTATTCACAATAACCAGACATGGAAACACAGACCTTGGGGGCCTTATGCCAAGTAACTCAGACACAGAAAGACCAATACCAGATGCTCTCATGTACATTCCACGTGGAATAAACAAATACTGAACGCATAGATACTGAGAGCAGATTGGCAGGTGCCAGATTCGGGGATGGGGTGGTAGAAACGGGTGAAGGTGGTCAAAGGCGCAATGTTTGAGTGATAAAATCCAACAGTCATGGAATGTTCTGTCCAGCATGGAGACTAAAACTAACCCCGCAGCATGGGGTGTAGGTTTCCCTGCTCTTGGAAAGTACAGTGTTCCTAGGAAACCTTCCACAGCAGAAATGGTGTAAAGAAGGAATGACCATTAATTTATACAGAAAACTTAAGAGAGCGTGCTCAGACTCCAAAATCCCTTCTCTTTGGCTTTTCTTAGGCCTCGGGACACAACTTCCTAACGGAGGCCCAGCATAAATGAAGATAAAGCACAGCAGAGGCTCACAGACACAATTCAAAGTGCTGGTGGCTGGATGCGGAGAGCGGTTCCCAGCGGAAGGAGCTGGTTGGGGTGCACGCCGCCTCTGTCGTGCTTCTCCCCAAAACAGATGCTGAACACGTTTCTCACTGTTCGACTTTTTTGATAAGAGGGAAATCCTCTTCAGGTCTCTTCCTCTTACTGAAGCCGGGTAATAACGTAGATCTCTCAAGAAAGTCAAGTGTCTTACTGTGAACGTTTAAAAAGTGGGGGATACTTGCACTGGAGCCTTGCTGAGGGAGGACATGTGAAAGGTTCTCCCGGACACAAACCTCAGCAGATCCACCGGGAAAGGCCCCTTCTTCAGCATGGGGAACACGGACTACCTCCTACCCCCAGAAACCTTCTCCTTCCCCTCGCTCAGGACAACGCATAACAGCTGGGAGTCACCCCAATTCCTCCTTTCTCCCGTTCCCAATATCTAACCCACTGGCAAATCCTGTGAGCTCCATCTTCAAAATGTACCCAGAATAGGTCTAACCACTCCATCCAAGGCCACCTGTCTGGTCCACACTGAAGCTCATCTCTTGGCTGAGTTCCTGGAAAAGCTTCATCATTCACCTGCCTTGCCATCCTCAACCCTCTGTCATCTGTTCTCAACACTGTAGCCAGGATGGCCCAGTGAAACAGGGTCTCATGGGGTTATAGCCCTGGAATGGCTTTCTGTCACCCTCTGTCACATCTCTGAGGTCATGTCCTAAGCTGTCTCCTGTGGCCACAGGGCCTTCTTGTTGCTCCTGGACATACCTGGAATTCTCCTGCCCCAGAGCCTTTGCACATGCTTTCCCTTCTGTTTAGAATGCTCTTGATGTGTTCTCACTCACCTTCTGAGAAGTCTGAATTGGAGTGACAGGGACAGAAGATGAGGCTGTGTGTGTTGGGTGAGGCTGGTGGCCCAGAAGAAGGTTCTCTGCCAGCTCTCCACCTGTGCCTCACTTGTCCTCAGCCAGGAACTTGCACACAGCCCTCACCTGTCACAGCTCTCACACAGGAGACCCACAGCCACCCCTGGAGCCCTGCCTGCCCACACTGTGCTGCAGAATGCATTCAGCTCTCCTCCGGGACCCCTGTCAGCTTTACCCAGACCTGGAACTCCCCCGTCTCCTGCAAAGCTCCAGGATTCCCCCTCTTCTTCCAAAATCACACTGGCTCAAGGCTTTCATGAGAAAGGTATAAAGCTACCTAATGAAAGGTTCACACCTACTTTCCCCTTCTGTTGCATTTCTTTCCACCTTCCTTCCTACCTGTGCAAACTGGTACATATCAGTGGAGCATGAACGTGCTCTGAGATCTGGATCTTTCATCGCAGCTTTCCGAGGACTCCTTCTGCGATAAGAAACGAGCGTATCCTACAACAGGGTGTTTTACAACTATCATCTGCAGAATAGTACAGCCCAAATCACTACATTTTTACCTCACTCTTCATGAAGCAGAACACTTTCTCCTTTCTTCTCTTACTTAAATTCCAGTTAGTTCACATGCCATGGAATATTCGCTTCAGGGGTAGGATTTAGTGATTCCTCACCTGCATACAATACCCGGTGCTCATCACAAGTGCCCTCCTTAATACCCCTCACCCATTTAACCCTTCCCCCCACGCCCCTGCCCTGCAGCAACCCTCGGTTTGTTCTCTAAGGTTGAGTCTGTTTCCTTGTTTGCCTCTCTCATCACCCCTCAACTCTGTTCATCTGTTTTCTTTCTGAAATTCCACAAGCGTGAGATCATAGGATATTTGTCTTTCCTCACTGATTTTGCTTAGCTCAATACACTCTAGATCCATGCACATCCTTGCAAATGGTAAGATTTCATTCTTTTTGAAGCTGGGGCATATTCCATTATATATATGTATCCCACATCTGCTTTATCCATTCATCAGTGCATGGACTTTGGGGTTCTCTCCATAGTTTGGCTACTGTGGACATTGCTGCTATAAACATCACGGTGCATGTACCCCCTTCAAATCTGCATTTTTGTATCCTTTGGGTAAATACCTAGGAGAGCAATTGCTGGATCATGTGGTTGTTCAATGTTTAACTTTTTGAGGAACCCCCACACTGTTTCCCAGACTGGCTGCACCACTTTGCATTCCCACCAACAGGATGGGAGGGTTCCCCTTTTAGCAGAACATTATCTGCCAGCAATTTCATAAGAGGAAACAAAAACTCTGTGAGATACACCCAGGGTCAGGCAAGCAGTTGCAGACTTCACCCCAAGGCTCCTGACGCCAAGCCCCTTGAAGCCACCAGCAGGCCTCTATCTAAAAGAATTCCCAGACTCTCCTTCTGACTCCACCACCAAAGAAACTACAGAGAAAACAGCTCCTCAAAATATCTAGATGATACGTTTAGTAAAACTAGAAAGTCAAGCTCAACTTTTAAACAGTAAAAGGCTGCCTTGAATAATTTAGAATTTTCCCTCGACCCTAATTGTAACTCTTTCGATGAAAAGACTAACCAATGATGAAACATCACCTTTGACAAATGACATCATCCAAGTCTGTATCTGATGACAAAAAGCCACCTAACTCTAGATGCTGGCCACACATCTATATCCTAGGCCCAAGTGAATAACACAGTTAGATGAAGGAACAAATTAGATGTTACAAACACAGAGTGAATCTCACCTCCCCTTTCAAATAAAAGAGGATTTCCTAGGAAACAGATGTTCAAAATACATTCATAAGCAATAAATGGACAGAGAAATTGTGATCCCTGCAAAGTTCTACCAGCAGGGAAACTAAGTAATTCTTGCACCAAACCCAGAATGCTGACAGCTACTTAAGTTTTACTTCGTGGCTCAGCTAGAGAAAAGAGAAAAGCCCAGGAGGTTTTGGGATAATGAGAGGTTTTACCTCCAATCCTGACATAGGACATTTCACCAAACGTACCTGTGCTTTCTCTGAACACTGGCGTCCTGTGACAAGCTGCCTCCCTGACTCAGATGCTGACGTTCAAAACCTCGGGTCTCGTGGAGCCAGAGCAGAGAAGTGCTGTCAGCTGGGGAGAAGAAGACACCTCTAACCTACAGCCTGCACACCTGCTTCGGTTTCTGGGCGAAGGGGCAACACATACTTGTTTTTTACTAGTAATTATCTTCATTCTAAATAGACCAATGACCTTGCCTTTTCTGGAAAGCGGAATTACTCTTCCAAACCCTCAACTCATCTGTTCCAAATACAACCAGAGTGGGGTCTGCTTTACGCCCGCCTCCAGGCCCCCACCTGGAGGACCTTCCAGCATGATTCTAACAGCCAAATACCACCAACTCCGGGGCACGGGGGGGGGGCACGGGGTACAATGTTGAGGCTGAGGGATGGAGCTGGGGCTTGTTACCGCCACACCTGTGCCTGGGGCAGCAGGAACCTGGAGGACCCTCCTGCACAATCCTGACAGCTCATTACCACCAACCCCTGGGGACAATGCTGAAGCTGGGGGACGTTCTGGGGCTTATTATCACCACACCTGTGCCTGGGGCAGCAGGAACCTGGAGGACCCTCCTGCAGGATCCTGACACCCCATTAGCACCAACCCAGGGGACACGGGGCACAATGCTGAAGTTGGGGGACTGCTCTGGGACTTGTTACTACCACACCTGTGCCTGGGGGAACAGGGAACACCCTGCTGAACTCAGGGTACTGCTCAAGGTCCATCACCTGCACTGTGTCAGGGAACCAGGGGACACTCCACTGAAGATGGGGACTGTGTGCGGTCCTTACCTGCACTCTTCCCGGGGAACACGGGAAACCCTGAAATTCTGCAACCCATCCCACAAAAGCTCAGGTGAGCAGGCGCCCTGGAGTTCACGGGTCTGGGGAATACAGCCAGTTGACAGACATCGGGCAGAGGAGACTTTAAAGGGAAAAAGAAAACTCACCCGCGATGAACCCTCTCCACGCGCCCTTCCAGAACACCGCCTCCCACCCGGGGCTCACCCTCCCCCCGGACCCCCACCGCGGCACACATCCCGCACTCACCCAGCTGGGAACTCCGCAGGACAACTCTCTCCCAGCGTCCCTTCTTCTGCCCCAGGTCTGCAACCCGCTGCAACTCCGGGACCGCCCACAGAGACATAGGTCCACCCCCACGCAATGACTGGTTGGGGAAGATGGTGCCCTGAGCCCCTTGGATGCTGGGCAACCCGCCCTCCCGCCCCGCAACCCTGCGAGTGCAGGGGGTCCAGGAGGCGCCTCCCTGCCCCAACACCGGCATGGGTGGGGTCGTGGGCCGGGCCCCACACACACACCTGGCCCCTTCCGGGGAACCCTCTAGCTGGAGAAGACCCTCAGAGCCCTGCCCCTTCCCTTTCTGCACCAGCCCTCCCTGCTGGCGTGTGCCTGGTTCCAGGCAAGGTCAGCTGCTCAGACCCTCCAAGGCTTGGGCTTTAGGAAATGCAATGATTTCATGCATTTCCAAGGCAACTTTAAGACCTAAAAAGAAATGCTCTAACTGGGAAGAGCATCACCTTCTGGTCTCACCCATGGAGTGGACAGTGCTTCTCAGACCTTCAACGCATCCTTCTAGGATGAGCCCATTTGTGCTGGAATCTATATACACATGCTTGCTTCTGCAGGAAATTGTCCAGGATGGAGAACAGCTGCCCTTCTGTGCTGCTGGAGTTGTGAACCAGGAACATTTATTTTTCACTTAAAAAGAAAGCGTATTGTTATTGTCGACACTAAGTGAACTAAATAAACATTTTAGAGAGAAAGGAAGAGAGTTTTATTCAAACCCAAGTCAGGACAGCTGCCTGGGAGACACAATCTTCACCAAGAAGGGATTGCTCCGGGGAAGGAACATTTGGGGCAGGGTTACATATTTGTTCTGCTTTGTTTTACGTACAGAGTTACACACCATGATGAGGAAGAAGATTCCAGAAAGTGACAGACTTGTTCTTATGTTTTCAGAATGTGCAAGTCAGTATGACTTTAATCTTATGGGAGCCACAGAGGCTCTTTATTTTTTCTCATCTTTATGTTGGCATTTTTGGTTATTGTTTTCTTCTCGAAGCAGATGTACAACATGTGCTTGGGGCAGAAATAGGGCCCATGCTTTGAGGTTTTGCCCAGTCATTTTGAACTGGGTAAAATGTTAAAGGATAGCTACCCTGGGAGCCCAGGATCAGGGCCCACAGATGATATAAGATAAAAATTACTTTTATCATTATAATTACTCCTAAATGGAGGAATTTGAGACAAAAGCACCTTTCACAAGAGTACCAAGAAATCAAAATGATGCCTACAGAAGGCTACCTGCTCCATGGTCAGCACAGGTAACAGAAGTGTTCACAGTCTCTGGACTCCTGCCCTTCTCCTGCCCAAATCTCTGAAGCACACAGATCATTTAAAATCAGAATTGTAGAACTGCTAGACACCTTAGAGATGTCTGGCACCATTCCCTTGGACTACAGAGTAAAACAGAGTAGCTCATTGTCACAAACTAACTTAAACATGAAGTACCCCCTGGATGCACTAAGTTCTTTCTCTGCAAATGTTGACTAATGTAAGTCACAGTCAGACCATATAAACACTAGGATGGCTGGGAAGTCATCGTAGGTAAGGGAATATTTTAGCCATGTTTATAAGCATTGGCTCACTTTGTAGAAGAGGCTGAGCTGAGTGTTTTTAAAACTATTTCAGACCTGTTTTACAGCACCCTCTGAACATACCAGAGCCTGAATCAACTAAAAAAGATCGTTTCAGTAACTTTAATACCAGAAAAATATTACACTGTCTCTATTCCTAGGGGTCTCTATTCCTAGAGGTCCTCCACTGAGATAATTATCTTCATGATTATGATGGGCAGAGGTTAAAAGGCCCACTGAATTCATTCCAGTTGGCCACACGACGAGAAAATCCTGATACTTGATAGGTTTCCAGATCGAGAAGACCAGAGGGAAATAGTACCCTGTATGGAATAACAATGGATTTGGAGTCAATTTGGGGATCCCACTTAGGTTTCTGACACTAAAATCCTCTGTGACTCGTATTGTCTGAGTCCCTGTCTAACCATCTGAAAATGTGCCTCTAATATCTACATCCTAGTTGAGAAGAGGGAGAATGCTACAAAGAGCCAGTATGATGTCTCTCAAGAACAGGTGCTCAGGAAGCCATAATTGCTATTGGGTCTATTTCTTTTCCAGAAGAAAGAATACATGTTGAATCCATATTTCTAATAGATGACTCACAAGATGATTTTCAAACCTGAAGGAAGGTCAAAAAGTCGCTATTGTGTCATATTTCACTCAGAAATCATGTTGTTGGACTGGTGAGGACAATACAACAGCACCATCATCACTAAGAGTGGGGAGCTTCTAATTTCCATACGGACATGTTGACCCCTTAGCTCAGGGCCACCAGAAAGGGCAGCTGGGGAGGGGGCACCGTCATCACTAGGAGTGGGGAGCTTCCCATTTCCATATGGCCATGTTGACCCCCTTAGCTCAGGGCCATCAGAAAGGACAGCTGAGGGGGACCACAGGCCAAGGCTGCCAGGTGTGGCTGGGGCAGGCAGAACTCTGACTTAAAGCTCAACTCCTGTCTAGGTTATTATAATGCTCTTCACAAATAAAGTGCCATTGTCTGTGAGCCCTGATGTAGAAAAGGTTGACAATTTCCATTGAAATTCCCTCTCTGACCTTTAGGATATGTAGCAAAGTTACATTTAATTTTTAAACATGGAGGGACTTCCTGGTTTTCTTTTCATTATGACTGTGGCTCAATTCCCCTGTGCTCTAAGAATAGAATCTAGTTAATTTCAGTGTTTAAAATTTGTAGACTTGATTCGTGGCCCCACCTATCATCTATTTGGGTAAAGAGTCTATGACCACTTGAAAATAATGTATTCTGCACTTACTAGGTAATGTTCCATATAGGTCAATTAGGTCACATTTGTTACCAATGCTTTGTCTGCTTTTTCTATCAGATATTGAGAAAGGTATATTAAAATCTTCAAACAATGCTGCTCTATTCAACGTGGCATCGGAGAATCTACCAGTGTTAGAAGGCAAGAGAAACAGAAAGTATAAGAATTGAGGGGATGATTGTGACTATTCACAGATAATAGGATGGTGTACATAGAAAATCCAAAATAGTCTATAAATACCCTATTAGAATTAAAATGGAATTTAGAAATTTGAGATGGATTATAGCTTCACATTAGACAGTTTCTGGAAGAAAATGTAGACCATTTCAATCTTGGGGTAGGACACAGGGTGCACTGACCATGTAAAAGACTTCAGTGGGACTTCATAAAAATGTGACATTTTTCCTTATCTCATGACCATTAAGAAAATGAAAAGGTGAGCTGCAGACTGGGAAGTAAAGATTTGCAACACACACACTGACAAAGACTTGTCAATAAAGAATTCCTACTCATCAACCATAAAACGCACTCTATTTAAAAACGAATACTTCACAAAAGATTGACTGATGGCTGATAAGAACAGGAAAGGGTGCTCAACAGTATGATTTTTAGGAACATCCAGGCCTTTCCTAAAACAAAAACATAGGCATAAACCAGTATTCCCTAGATGGATGACATCCTTATTACTGAGGACAACTTGGAGAACAGACGAGCATCCAAGTCAAGTGATGGAACTCCTGACACTCAGAGGATGGACAATTGACCTAAGTTAGGGCTGAGGACCTCAAACTACAGTACAATTTCTAGGCATCATTCGGTCCTCTGAAGGCAGACATCAGACCACGTCATATGCCACATAGGTTGCTTACCAACCCCTACCATAAAAGAAGATCAGAAACAGATAGGACTGGTAAGAAATAGCAAAAACCACATGTGGGGATTATCCTGAAACACACTGATCACATAACTAGTGTAAGGAAGTGTAGGGAACTGACAAGGACAGAGACTCAAGAGGTACTTCTTTGGGAAACGCTGTCTGAAATCGTCACACGTTGGTACCTGCTAATGAGAGCTCTGAGCATATCCTAGGGTTTGCTCACAAGGGTCTGCAACACCATCGCTGAGGACTGAAACTCTTCAAGACCTCAAAGCTTGCCTGATTGACTATTGGACTAAGAGATTCCATGTTCTGAAAACAGATACCAACTCATTGAAAGGTTCACCTGGATTCTCTCGGAGGCCCTACAAGAAGCTGAACCATTCACTGAAAATAAATTACACACACACACACACACACACACACACACACACACACAACCTGTCACTGGTCTAATTCACCAATTACTTAAACATTCAGGATTCTTCCTACTTTTTCTTTGTCAGATTGATATTTGTACTCACATGAAATGTCATCATTTCTAATTAACACTGATGTCAAAATAGAGATCCATTGACACAATATTCACAAAATGGAACTTCCCTGTTGTAATTTTCAATATAGCGTTTTTTAAAGTTCATACATATTTTAGGTTTTTGGTAACTCATACAGGAGAATATCAGCATTGAAAAACTCTAAATACTGACAATGAGTTTTAAGACTAGAGAACAAAAATTGTCAAATTTCATAGATAATAAGGAACCAAAGGGAAAGCATGGAAGCTGTAATCGAATAATTTTACACATATGCATCCTCTATTATTGTACTACTGAGGGGTGTGTTTTATTACCACTCTACATGCATCAATTGTCTTCCACGTGCACCTGCACAGGTGTAATGAATTACTACAGTAGAATGAAATGTCTGGGAACTATTTGGCGGCATCTATAATGAACAAATAAATTTCGTTCTATATTTGGTGAACTTCCACTGTCTGTCCCTTTAGACAATGGACCATAAACAGAAGGGGGAATGAACCACGAGAGACTATGGACTCTGGGAAACAAACTGGGGGTTCAGAGGGGGAGGGGTGTGGGGGATTGGGATAGGCTGGTGATGGGCATTAAGGAGGGCACATATTGCGTGGAGCCTTGGGTGTTATACGCAAATAATGAATCATGGAACACTACCTCGAAAACTAAGGATATACTGTATGGTGACTAACATAACATAATAAAAAACTATTATTAGAAAAAAATAAAAAATAAAGGTAAAAAAAAAACCAATACAGCTTTTCTGTTTCAAGAACAATCACAATTGAGAAGAAACTAACTTCCAATTCTTAAAGCAACACACAGACCAAGTTCCATTTCACTCCCCTTTATTCACATTCTCTGTGGGTTCTAAGCTATTTCCCTACCTCCTTTCCTGCTGAGCAGGGAGCCCGGGCTTGATCCCAGAACCCTGGGATCATGACCTCAGCCGAAGGCAGACGCTTACTGGCTGAGCCAACCAGGAGCCCCGCCCATGTTTTTCTTAAGCAAAAGGACACTTTCTCGGATGACTTCACATAACTTCACATGGTACCAAAGATCTGCACTTTGCCTCTAGGAGGTTGGAGATGAAGGCAATTGCAAACTCTCACAGTGGTTTCCCACAATGACCTGCCTGGTGACAGTGAGCCCCTTATGAGCCCACGAGAGGGTGCTGCGACACTCAGCTGTGGCTGGGCTGGCACAGAAAACCAAATCCATTTCCCTGGCGGACGTCTCTGGGGAACAGATGCCCCGCACTGTGAATGAGTCCCTGCCACTGAGCTGTCCAGAGATGGCCATCCTCAGGGAGGATGAAGATCAAGGACAATGCCAGAGGAGACCTCATCTGTCTCTTTTATCTTTTCATATTGTGGACAGTGGACAACTAGCTGCCTACAAGTCCCCAGCTACCTTAGTCTCTTCTGTGAACGACCCAGAGGTTTTACAGAACACTTAAGATTTTGTCCTCACAAGTGCCCAAATATTTACATATAGATAAGAGTGCAATCAGTTCCTTAATTTTAAATGTAAATATGTGAATAAATTCTTATTTCTAAAAAAGATTTATTTATTTTAGAGAGAAGAGAGAGAGCACAAGCAGGAGGGGCAGGAAGAGGGAGGGAGAGTCTCAAGCTGACTCTGCACTGAGCACCCGGACCTTAGCAGGGCTCGATCTCATGACACTGAGATCATGACCTGAGGTGAAACCAGGAGTGGGATACTTAACCAACTACACCACCCAGTTGACCTAATGAATTCTTCATTTAATTTCATCCATAACCAACTGCTATGGGATCACAGAGCTAATAATTAGGCACATTCTCATCTTTAGCATGAATATAGAGGAGGACGACCAAATTCTACCGAACTTCTAATGTGGTGACAAAAATCTCAAATCCTCTAAAACACTCCTCAGGTTATATCCATAGGTTTTAATGATATGCTCAAACAATTTCAAAAATTATCTCTTTTTAATAAAACATACATGGTTTACTTAAAGTCAACTAGCCTTTGCATTTAAGCTCCAAATGGTTTTGTCCTTACCGGGATAGTTAAAATCATCACTACCGAAAAATGGAAGGAAGTTGTTGGGTGGTTGTAGCCATTTCTCATAGATCGGTAAGTTCCAGCTTCATTTATCATATTTAGCCTGAAGAGCTCACCTACTTCCTGCTACACACCTTCTTCCGTTTGGATTTTCTCAGTTATTCCCATACCAGTTAGATTCTATCCTGAGAGTTACAGGGAGAACTGGCAAAGACACTGGACTCTGGGTCTCCTGAAGAGGGAGGGAATGACTTGCTATTAACACTTTGCACCCCAGGCCACATGCCCTGCTGCCGCCTTACACTGAAACAATATTTCTCACACGGAAGTGCTGAGGAAATGATGCAAGTTACAAAGGACTAGATCTCCCTGTGTAAGTTCAAACACAAGTCAAACAAACAGTTGTTTATGAACCCACATATGGGTGGTAAGGCTAGAGTTAGTCAAAAATTATAGTCACAAGTAAAAATGATATCAAAACACAGATTATAACAAAGTCACCATCAAAGGGAAGAGAAAGATATGGAGTTGGATAGAGGCCATCTGAGGTTCTATCCAGGTTCCTTAACAAGGGTGTCAATACATTGACCCTTCACTTTTTTATTATTCTTTATTATTTTTTCTCAAGAAATACATTTATTTAGATTCTCTTGGTCGCACACAGATATGAATATGTCTAATGAATATCGTATTATACATCACATCACTGTCATTTATGTGTCTGTGCGTGGAAAAAACCCAGTACATTGGTTTTACATAGTCTTAGTAGACAGTCCAGCTCAGGTCCTCAGTGAAAGCTTGTTGAGTGAAATAACAGCACTGCCAAATGATTGTCTAGTCCATATTTAAACCTGCAATCTCTGATAAATCTACAGATCCCTTCATGATGTTGAATGTTCTCCATCGTGGTGTTACAGGATTTGTGTCCCCTCAGTGCCCGGGTTCTTGGTCATGCTGCTTCCAAGAATGAAGAGGTAGACCAGACGAAGGGTGGTGGGCATCAAAACAAAGTTTATTGAGCAAGAGTACAAAGCTCCCAGAGAGGGAGGGGACCCAAGTGGGTTGCACCCGGAGTTTCTACGTTTAGGGGTTTTTATAAGCTCTTTTTGTGGAACTTTCTTAAGCAGGGTGTGCTGAGTTGTGCCAATCAGGGCTTTGGTCACATATCTGTCTCCCTAGTAGGTTCATGTCCACTTGCTGATGGTCTTTTTTTTTCCCCTAACATCTGGGGGCTTAGATCTTAACTGCCCCTTGTCCATGATATTGACAAATGCTTTCGTGGTTAATTGTCTTATTTTAGGACGTTTTGCAGAAGTCATTCCTGCAAAGGCTGCAGAGCAGAATGTCCGTGTTGTCCTGTCTAAGCTGCAGAACAGGATGTCAGTGCTATTTTAACTGTCCTGACTCCATATTTTCTTGTTGGGGACCCTGACCCTGACTACCTAACTGTCCAACTAACTCCTAACTTTCCCCCCTCTGAGGAAGTGACCCTAACTGCCGGTAGGGAAGGGGGCAATGACTGGTCTAACTGCTTCCTGCTGGTCGGGGGCCTTGTTGAAGAATCGTAGTCAGGGTTTCATCCCCAGAGATCTGTCCAAAGGTCCTTGGTAGAAGACGGTAGGGGCTGTCTCCATTTGTGGCTGCACAGACAGGACCATCTGTAGCCTGATGGACTTTAAACGAGAAAAGACAAATCAGATAAGGGCATTTAGAATACAAGGTCTGGAAAGGAATAGAAGGGAGATGACTAATAGTGGGGCTCTTATACCAACAACACAGGTCAGGTGGTCTCTCGTTTGGATTCTCAGAACCTGGTAGCCCAAATAGATGACCTCTTCTCTTTCTGCATGTCTCTCAGGGCACAGCTGTGAGAGAAGGCATAAATAAATAAAATTAGACATGTGGAAGCAGAATAATGGTCTCCCAAAGTGTGCACATCCTAACACCCAAATTCAGTGACTGTGACCTCACATGGTAAAAGGGACTCTAAACATAACAGTAGAGAAGGAGGCAGGATGGCGGAAGAGTAGGGGACCTCATTTCATCTGGTCACTTGAATTTAGCTTGATATCTATCAAATCATTCTGAACACCCACAAAATCAGCCTGAGATCTAAGAATATATGTCTGGACCTCTACAAGCAGAAAAGCGACTGTTTTTTTGCAAGGTAGGATGTGCACAGGCATGAATCTGTGGGAGATACTGGAAGATAAACAGAAGCAGGAGGGAGGCTCCATAAGCTGGCTACCATTAAATGATATAACAACAGAGCACAAATCAGAACCCTTAGAAATCTTCTCTGGTGAGAAATATCCCTTTCTGAAAGGGGCTCAGGGGATGAAAAGGGCAGAATTCTACATGGGTCATTGTGGTCTCAGGATCTCAGGAGATACAGAAAGAACAGGGATGCCTGAACCAATACAGTGCCCAAGAAGTGGAGCAAAGAAACTGGTTGTGGTCAGTGAGCCCAGAAGGGACTCTCAGCTCTGGTCACCATAAACCAGGAGATGGGCTAGTATGGCAACCACTCTCTGCCTGACCACCCTGTAAAGGACTGGAACTTGTGGGCTGTTTACCGTCCTCTGGGAGGGGCAAAAAGGCTGTGGAGCTGGGTGCACACAAGAGCCCACAACCGCTCACAGTCCCAAAGACACAAAGTGCAGTGATGGTCTCTGGGACTCCCTCGGGATGTAGTGTCTTCTAACACAGAGACCAAAATTCAATCAGGAACAAGTGACTCACCCTGCTTTGTCCACCCAGTGAGATTATAGTCTCTCCTCCTCCACCTTTTTTTTATAGTTTTCTTTCACTTTGGCTGTTTGCTTTTCTGTGGTGGCTTCCAACCAATTCAGATTTTTTTCTAGGGTGCATTCTGCTTGGATTGTGGATGATATTTTGGACTCTGTTCATTCACTCACCCATCCTTCCCTGGGCAGAATGACAAAAAAGAAGAATTCACAACAAAGGAAAGAGCCAGAGGCAATGTTCTCTGCCACAGAGCTAATGGATATGGATATAAGATGTCAGAGAAAGCATTCAGGATAGCAATTATAAAGTTAATAGCTAAGCTTGAAAAGAGCATAAATGACAATACAGAATCTCTAAGGGTGGAAATGAGATCTAATCAGGCTGAACTTAAAAATGACAATACAGAATCTCTAAGCGTGGAAATGAGATCTAATCAGGCTGAACTTAAAAACACTACGAGCTAGTGTCAATGAGGCAAAAGAGAGAGTAAGTGATCTAGAGGACAGACTGATGGGAAGGAAGGAAGTTGAGGAAAAGAGAGAACGACAACTAATAGCCCATGAAGAAAGGCTACAAGAATTTAATGATCCCTTGAAACAAACCAACGTCAGAATTGCTGGGATCCCAGAGAGGGTGGAGAGAAAGAGAGCTAGAAGGTATATTTGAGCAAATCATAGCTGAGAATTTTTCTAATCTGGGGAAGGAAACAAGCATTCAAGTCAAAGAGCCACAGAGGACCCCTCCCAAAATCAATAACAATAGATCAACACCCCAACATATACTAGTGAACCTTGCAAATCTTACAGCCAAAGAAGCTGTCCTGAGAGCAGCTAGGGAGAGGAGGATCCTTATGTGTGGAGGGAGGAACATCAGAATAACATCAGACCTATCCACAGAAACCTGTCAGGCAAGAGAGGGCTGGCAAGGTATATTCAGGGTACTAAATGAGAAGAACATGCAGCCAAGAATAGTGTATCCAGCAAGGCTGTCATTCAGAATGGAAGGAGAGATAAAGAGCCTCCAGGACAAACAGAAACTGAAAGATTATGTGACCACCAAGCCAGACCTGCAAGGAATCTTAAAGGGGATTCTGTAAGTGAAGAGAGACCCCAAGAGTAATATAGACCAGAAAGTAACAGAGACAATCTACAGAAACAAGGACTTTACAGGCAATACAATGGCACTAAATTAATATCTTTTGATAGTTACTCTGAATGTAAATGGGCTAAATGCTTAAACCAAAAGACACAGGGTATCAGATTGGATAAAAAAGTAAGACCCATCCATATGCTGTCTACAACAGACTCATTTTAGACCTAAAGACACTTCTAGATTGAAAGTGAGGGGGTGAAGAACAATTTATCATGCTAATGGACCTCAAAAGAAAGCTGGAGTAATAATCCTCATATCAGACAAATTAGATTTTAAACCAAAGACTGTAGTAAGGAATGAAGATGGACACTATATCATACATAAAGGGTCTATCCAACAAGATGATCTAACAAAGCAGTAAATATCTATGCCCTGGACGTGGGAGCAGCCAATTATATAAACCAATTAATACCAAAGTAAAGAAACATATTGATAACCATACACGGGTAGTAGGAGACTTCAACACCCCTCTCACAGCTGAACAGATCATCTACACAGAAGATCAACAAAGAAACAAGAGCTTTGAATGACGCACTGGACCAGATGGACTTCACAGATATCTACAGAACATTCCATCCTAAATCAACAGAATGCTCATTCTTCTCGAATGCACATGGAACTTTCTCCAGAATAGATCAGATACTGGGTCACAAATCAGGTCTCAACCATCACCAAAAGATTGAGATTATTCTCTGCATACTTTCAGACCACAATGCTTTGAAACTGGAACTCAAACACAAGAAGAAATTTGGAAGAAACTCAAGCACTTGGAGGTTAAAGAGCATCCTGCTAAAAAATGAATGGGGCAACCAGGAAATTAAAGAAGAACTTAAACAATTCATGCAAACTAAAGAGGATGAAAACACATCAGTTCAAAACCTATGGGATACAGCAAAGGCGGTCCTAAGAGGGAAGTATATAGCAATACAAGCCTTTCTCAAAAAATTAGAAAAATCCCAAATACACAAGCTAACCATATACCTAAAGGACCTGGAGAAAGAACAGCAAATACAGCCTAAACCCAGCAGGAGAAGAGAAATAATAAAGATTAGAATAGAAATCAATGAAATATAAACCAGAAGAACAGTGGAACAGATCAACGAAACTAGAAGCTGGTTCTTTGAAAGAATTAATATGATCGATAAACCTCTGGCCTGACTTATCCAAAAGAAAGGGAAAGGACCCAAATTAATAAAATCATGAATGAAAGGGGAGCGATCACAAACAATACCAAGGAAATACAGACAATTGTTAGAATATATTATTAGCGGGGCGCCTGGGTGGCTCAGTCCTTCAGCGTCTGCCTTCGGTTCAGGGCGTGATCCCAGCGTTCTGGGATCGAGCCCCACATCGGGCTCCTCCACTGGAGCCTGCTTCTTCCTCTCCCACTCCCCCTGCTTGTGTTCCCTCTCTCGCTGGCTGTCTCTCTCTCTGCCAAATAAATAAAATCTTTAAAATATATATATATATATATATATATATATATATATATATATATATATATATATATATTATTAGCAACTATATGCCAACAAATTAGGCAATCTGGAAGAAACGGGTGCATTCCTGGAAACTTAAAAACTAACAAGACTGAAACAGGAAGAGATAGAAAATCTTAACAGACCAGGGGCGCCTGGGTGGCACAGCAGTTAAGCGTCTGCCTTCGGCTCAGGGCGTGATCCCGGCGTTATGGGATCAAGTCCCACATCAGGCTCCTCCACTATGAGCCTGCTTCTTCCTCTCCCACTCCCCCTGCTTGTGTTCCCTCTCTCGCTGGCTATCTCTATCTCTGTCGAATAAATAAACAAAATCTTTAAAAAAAAAAAAAAAGAAAGAAAGAAAATCTTAACAGACCAATAACCAGCAAGGAAATTTGAAGCAGTAACAAAAACCTCCCCCCGCCCCAAAAGGAGTCCAGGCACAGATAGCTTCCCATGGGAATTCTACCAAACATTTACAGAAGAATTAATACCTATTCTCCTGAAGCTGTTTCAAAAAATAGAAACAGAAGGAAAACTTCCAAACTTGGTCTATGAGGCAGCATTACCTTTATCCCAAAACCAGGCAAAGATCCCATCAAAAAGGAAAATTACAGACCAATATCCTTGATGAAATGGATGCCAAAATTCTCAACAAGATCCTAGCCAATAGGATCCAATAATACATTAAAAGAATTATTCACCACGACCAGGTGGGATTTATTCCTGGGATGCAAGGGTGATTCAAACATTCACAAATCAGTCAATGTGATAGAGCACATTAATAAAAGAAAAGAACCATATGATCCTCTCAATTAATGCAGAAAAGCATTTGACAAAATGCAGCATCCTTTCTTGATTAAAACTCTTCAAAGTATAGGGATAGAGAGAACACCCTCAACATGATAAAATCCATCTCTGAAAAGCCCAGCAAATGTCATTCTCAATGGGGAAAAACTGAGAGCTTTTCCCATAAGGTCAGGAACATGACAGGGGTGCCCACTCTCACGACTATTGTTCAACATCGTACTAAAAGTCCTAGCCTCAGCAATCAGACAACAAGAAGAAATAAAAGGCATTCGAATTGGCAAAGAAGAAGTCAAAGTCTCTCTCTTCACAGATGACATGATACTTTATGCAGAAAACCCAAAAGACTCCACCCCAAAATTGCTAGAACTCATACAGGAATTCAGTAATGTGGCGGGATACAAAATCAATGCACAGAAATCAGTTGCATTTCTATACACTAACAATGAGACTGAAGAAAGAGTAATTAGGGAATCAATTCTGTTTACAATAACAACAAAAATCATAAGATAACTAGGAATAAACCTAGCCAAAGAGGTAAAGGATCTGTACTCTAGAAACTACAGAACACTTATGAAAGAAGTTGAGGAAGACACAAAGAGATGGAAAAACATTCCACGCTCATAGATTGGAAGAATAAACATAGTTAAAATGTCTATGCTGCCCAGAGCAATCTACACATTCAATGCAATCCCTATCAAAATACCATCACCATTTTTCACAGAGCTGGAACAACCAATCCTAAGATTTGTATGGAATCAGAAAAGACCCTGAATCTACAGGGGAATGTTGAAAAAGAAAACCAAAGCTGGAGGCATCACAATGCCTGACTTCAAGCTACATTACAAAGCTGTGAGTATCAAGACAGTACGGTACTAGCACAAAAACAGACACATAGATCAATGGAACAGAATAGAGAAGCCAGAAATGGACCCTTAACTCTATGGTCAAACTAATCTTTGACAAAGCAGGAAAGAATATCCAAAGGAAGAAAGACAGTCTCTTCAATAAATGGTGCTGGGAAAATTGGGCAGCCACATGCAGAAGAATGAAACTGGACCATTCTCTTACACCGTACACAAAGATAAACTCAAAATGGATGAAAGATCTAAATGTGAGACAGGAATCCATCAAAATCCTAGAGAGCACAGGCAGTAACCTCTTCGACATCAGTTGCAGCAACTTCTTGCAACACACGTCTCTTAAGGCAAGGGATACAAAAGCAAAAATGAACTCTTGGGACTTCATCAAGACAAAAAGCTTCTGCTTGGTAAAGGAAACAGTCAACAAAACTAAGAGGCAACCCATGGAATGGGAGAAGATATTTGCAAATGACAAAACAGACAAAGGGCTAGTATCCAAGATCTATAAAGAACTTATCAAACTCAACACCCAAAGAACAATTAATCCAGTCAAGAAAGGGACAGAAGAAGGATACAAACCATGAGAGACTCTGGACTCTGGGAAACAAACTGAGGATTACAGAAGGGAGGGGATGGGGAGATGGGGTAACCGGGTGATGGGTATTAAGGAGGGCACATCTTGATATGAGCACTGGGTGTTATACACAACTAATGAACCATTGAACACTACATCAAAAACAAATTAAATTAAATTAAATTAAATTACATTAAAAAGTGATCAACCAAAAGCCAACTTCTCTTTATTATCACTCAACCAGCAACTCTAAACATCAGTGATAAAATATTCCTTTCCAGAAAAAATATTTTGTTTGTTTAATTTCTAAATCTAAACAAATGCTATGGTTACCATTGGCTTTCAACATAGATATTAGCAAATTAGCATTTTTTATAACTTGCTTTTAAGAAACATCATATTCTACAGATAATTTCAATTCTGGAAATTCCAGTGATACAGCAGGCCCCTCAACTCCTGACTCAGCCAAGTGTGCCCCTTCCCAATTATAAGACCCCTTCATGGGCAAACTACTTATCTCTGCATCGAAACAGGAGACAAAGGAAGCAATGACAGCACTGAGGATGTGAAGACAAGACGTAAATTGAGTTATTTTACCTCCGTCTACTTGGACTATTTATTTGTGTTTAAAATTTAAAACAGTGAAAAGGAGGGCAGATTCCAAGTGGTGCTATTTTTGTTTAGTAAGAGTAGGCATGAAATGGAATCGTTTCATTTCACAATTACTGTGGGAAATAATTTTGTCTAAAAGAGGAGAAAGGTGTTAACAAATAATCCACGCCGTTGTCAAAGAGGTCAGCCTGAGCCTCTCATCCCTCCTGACTTTTATTAAGACATAATGCTTAGAGTGGAACAGCTTGGTGGCCTCAAACAAAAAAGACACCAAAATAGGGGTTTTGGTGAATCCTCTTGTAATCAAATCAACACGAACCTATGATAGGTCTTCATGTCTTCTCTGTCATGTATATATTTTTGTTAAGGGCACACTACAAAATTAGAAGGAAGATACCATGGCCCATGTTGGGATGTTCTGGATTCAGTTACAGCATAGTGCAGGACAGCAGGATGGCAGTATTAATTTCCGCATGCCCCAAGTTGTCCCAGAATGCCTAAGTCCTGAGAGAGAGACCCTTGAGCACAAAGCAATAAAATACTAAAGGTGTCTTATATCATGCCGGTGACAAACTCATATATCCATCTTAATTCATGCTTCCTAAGAGCACTCAGCTGGCTCAGTCAGTAGAGCCTGTGACTCTTAATCTCAAGGTTTTCCAGCCCCATGTGGGTGTAGAGATTACTTAAAAATCTATTCATGGGGTGCCTGGGTGGCTCAATCGGTCAGGTGCCCAACTCTTGATTTCCACTGAGGTCATGATCTCAGGTTCCTGAGATTGACCCCCACCATGTGACAGCCTCCACAATCAAGCGAGGAGTCTTCTTGAGGATTCTCTCCCCTCCCTCTGTCCCTTCTCTCTCTCTCTCTCTCTCAAATAAATAAATCTGTAAAAAAAAAAATTGGACAGAAGACATACACAGACACTTCTCCAAAGAAGACATACAAATGGCTAACAGACACATGAAAAAATGTTCAACATCACTAGCCGTCAGGGAAATACAAATCACAACCACATGAGATACCACCTCGCACCAGTTAGAATGGCCAAAATAAACAAGACAGGGAAGAGCAAATGTTGGAGAGGATGTGGAGAAACAGGAACCCTCCTCTTACACTGGTATGCAAGGTAGGAATGCAAGCTGGTATAGCCACTCTGGAAAACAGTGCGGAGGTTACTCGAGAAGTTAAAAATAGAGCCACCCTATGACCCAGCAATTGCACTACCAGGTATTTACCCCAAAGATACAGATGTAGTGAAAAGAAGGGGCACATGCACCCCAATGTTCATAGCAGCAATGTCCACAATAGCCAAACTGTAGAAGGGGCCGAGATGCCCTTCAACAGATGACTGGATAAAGATGTGGTTCATACATACAATGGAATATTACTCAGCCATAAGAAAGGATGAATACTACCATTTGCATCGACATGGTTGGAACTGGAGGGGATTATGCCAAGTGAAATAAGTCAATCAGAGGAAGACAATTATCATATGATTTCACTCATATATGGAATTTAAGAAACAAAACAGAGGATCACTGAGGAAGGGAGGGAAAAAGAAAACAAGACAAAATCAGAGATGGAGACAAACCATAAGAGACTCTTAATCATAGGAAACAAACTGAAAGTTGCTGAAGGGGGGTAGATGAAGTAATGGGTGATGGGCATTAAGGAGGGCACGTGATGTAATGAGCACTGGGTGTTATACACATCTGATGAATCACTGAACTCTACCTCTGAAAATAATAATACATTATTTATGTTAAGTAGATGGATTTAAATAAATTTAAATGTAAAAAAAATTGTGTTGGGAAACTGGATATCCCCATGTAAAAGAACAAAGATGGACCCTTCCATTTCACCTCTTACAGAAATGACTAAAAAATGGATCAAAGACCTCAATGAATGTCCTAAAACTGTCCATCTCCCATAAGAAGACATAGGGGAAAAGCTTCATGACACTGGATAGGACAATGATTTCTTAGGACACCAAAAACACAGCAACAACAACAACAAAAGGCAAATAGGACTACATCAAAGTAAAAAACTGTTGTGAATCACAGGACACAACAGGTGAAAAGACAACCTACAGAATGGGAGAAAATATTTGCAAATCATATATCTGATGATGAGTTAATATCCAGAATAAATAAAGAACTTGTACAGCATAATAACAAAACAATCAGGGGCGCCTGGGTGGCACAGTGGTTAAGCGTCTGCCTTCGGCTCAGGGTGTGATCCCGGCGTTATGGAATCGAGCCCCACATCAGGCTCCTCTGCTGCGAGCCTGCTTCTTCCTCTCCCACTCCCCCTACTGTGTTCCCTCTCTCGCTGGCTGTCTCCCTCTCTGTCAAATAAATAAATAAAATCTTTTAAAAAAATAAATAAATAACAAAACATTCAAATGACTTGATTTAAAAATGGGAAAAGGACTTGAATTGACATGTCTAATTGACAAGCATAAGAAAATATGCTCAATATGATTAATAAGCAGAGAAGACTAAACCAAACCACAGAGATATCATCTACCTTCATTCTGACGGCTACTGGAAAAAAAAAGACAACCAGAAACAGAAAACTCCAAATGTTGGCAAAGATGTGGAGAAACTGGAACTTTTGTGCACTGTTGGTGTGATTGTAAGATGGTGTACCACTATGGAAAACAGTATCAAAGCATCTCAAAAACTAAAAATGCAGGTACAGTATGATCCAGCAATCCCACCTCTGGGTATATATTCAAAAGAATTAGAAAGCAAGTTCTGGAAGAGATATTTGCACACCCATGTCACAGCAGCACTCTTCACAATAGACAAACGGCCAAATGGTAGAAGCAACTCAAATGTCCACCAATGGATAAATGGATAAACCAAATGTGGTCTATCCATCAATGAAATATCATTGAGTCTTACCAAGGAAGGAAGTCCTGACACCTGCTACAACATGCATGAACCTTGAGGACACGAGGCTCCGTGAAATAAGCCCTCACAGAAAGACAAATACTGTAGGAATCCACAGCTGGGAGCTCTCCAAAGTAGCCATATTTCCAGAAATAGAAGCTAGACTGGTAGTAACCAGGAGATTCAGGGAAGGGGGAAAAGGGGGAAGCTGTGATTTAATGGGTGCAGACAGTCAAAGGCCCGTCAGAGAAAGACAAATACCATATGATCCCACTCATATGTGGAATTTCAGAAAGAAAATAGATGAACATGTGGGAAGGAGGAAAAGAAAAAAAGCAGAGAAGGAAACAAACCATAAGAGAATCTTCATGATAGAGAACAAACTGAGGGTCCCTGGAGGGAGGGGGTGAGGGAGGGGCTAGTCGGTGATGGGGATTAAGGAGGGCACTTGCTGTGTAAGCCCTGGGTGTCCTATTAAGTGATGAATCACAGAATTGCACTCCAGAAACCAATATTGCACAGTATGTTAACTAAAATTTAAATTAGAAAATTAAAGATGCTGATCTGATGAGCACGCAACTAATGAGTCATTGAGCACTACATCAAAAACTAATGATGTTGGCTAATTGAATTTAAATAAAATATAAAAAAATAAGAATGAGTACAGGATTTCAGATTTGCAAGACGGAACGTTCTGGAGGTATGTTCACAGCAGTGTAAATATACTTAACATTACTGAACTTTATACTGAAAATGTTTAAAATGGCAAAATTAATGTTACGATTTCTTACAATTTTTTAAAAGTACATTCTGTATGATTCTATTTTTATTTTTTTATTATGTGCAGTTAGCTAGTGTATAGCACATAGTTTTTGATGTAGTGTTCAACGATTCGTTAGTTATGTATAATACCCAGTGTTCATCACAGCACGTGCCCTCCTCAGTTTTTATAAAGATCTTATTTATTTATTTTAGAGAGAGAGAGAGCATGGCACGAGAATGACAGGACAGGCAGGCGGTGGAAGGAGAATCCTGAGCCCACGCTGCACTGAACACAGACCCTATGTGGCGCTCAATCCCAGCACCATGAGGCCACATCCAGAGTCAAAATCAAGAGTCAGTGGCTTAACTGACTGAGCCGCCATCCATCTCCTTGGGCATTAGTGTTGTTCCGTTCCCTGCTCTCTCCACCACTGCTGTGCTGAACACTCCTGAAAATACAACTGAAACACTGGGCCAGAGTTCCCGGGGGTGAGTCCGAGGACGAGCATGCTAGGTGATGGGTGCACCTGCGGTCTGGGATGCGTGCTGCCCACTGTTCTCCCAGACAGGGGTGCCCGACACCCTTCTCTCCAGGGGAGCTGTTGGGGCCACCACATCCTCAGGCACCTGAGGGCCACCCGGCCCAGGAATTCACCTTCTCCCTCAGAGGACAGATGGTACTTCTTTCTCTCCAGGAATAGGAACCCTGATCCCGGGAAAGGAGAGCTCTCCTGGGACTCGTGGCCCAGCCAGGCAGCTGTGGGCACCGTGTATGTGACGGAGCCAGAGCGGCTGGGCCTTGGAGGAATGAGTGTCTTAAACCAGCTTTGCACAGGGCACGCGGGAGCAGCAGCCCCTGCTTCCTGGGGAGCAGTGATGTGCGTGGAAGGAAGGAGGCAGGGGCGGAGCCACACCACAGTCTCTCCCTTGGTCCTGAAGCCAGCAGGAAGGGAGCCCTGGGGGCGGAGATGAGACTCCAGGAGGATTCCCATCCAGGGAAAGGGGACCTGCGGCCCCTGGAAGGCATTGAAGGCTCCAGCCCCACCAGCCCTCAGACCATTTGCACAGGATCACATCCAGCATTTCCTTAGCACGTTGTCCATGTTCGTATGTGGACAGTGATTGGCCCACTCAGTGCTGGTGCATTTTCAGAGGCAGACTAGAAACCGTCCAGTGCCTGCTAGTGGGACAGAGGACCCCCGCCCACAGAAGCAGAGGATGTCCCTTTTCCTCCAGAGCTGGGGAAGGCAGCCACTATCCTGGTGCAGGACCTGGTCCAGGTGTGTGTCCTTTCTGAAGTCCCCACATTCAGCGGGCATCGTTGTGCCTAAGAAAGCCCCCCTCAGCCCTAGAGTCAGGAGCAGTGAGGGGCTGTCTCCGGCCCTGGCCCAGAATCACAACCTGAAACCATACTATCTTTGGGAAGTTGGGCCTCCTTCAGGAGCCAGGGAGAGGACTGGCCCCTCTCCCCTCCCCAGGTCCAGGATGCCCAGGACTCTGTAAGAACTCTTCATTCGAGGAGGAGTCCTGGAGAGCGTGTGTGTCTCGTCAGCCCAGCAAGTGAAAGAACCAAACCCCAATGCTCAGGTTCTAACCGAAGCAGAATTTCCATGTACTCTTCAAGTCCAGATTTACTGTGTGCAGCAAGGACACCTGCCCCTCCCCACTAGGTAAGTGGGTGCTGGGGAAGGGCTGTCTGGGCATGGGGACAGCCTCCTCCCCTCTTACGTGGCCTTGGGGGACCCCAGGGAAAGTCTTCCTTGCTCTCCTTCCCTCAGAGGGAGGGGCTGGCCTCGTGTTCCCAGGGCTCCCGCTTCATCCCCACTCCTGAAGAAGAGCCACCCATGGACCTCGTGTCAGGAGTGTGGTCTGCCACTGCTCCTGGGCTCCCAGCCAGGGGCCTGGCGGCTGCATGGAGAGACTAGATTGCTTTTGGGGGGAGTGGTGCTCACTGGTGACCCTGCTCACCATCCCCCACAGTGGTCTGCAATCCAGGCTCTGTGCCCAGCGTAGGTCAATCACCAGCACCCCACATGCTCCTGCCATGGGAATGATCATTCAGCATCACCCCATTGCACATAGGAGGAGAGCGAGGTCCAGAAAGGGGAGGCAAATGGCTCCAGCCACACGGCTCCTCCGCAGAGAAGCTGGAAGGCCAGCCCTCCCAAGCCCCCACTAGCCCACCCAGAGACTCCCTGAGCCCAGAGTGAGCCCTCCCCTGCCTGCCCAGCCACTCGCTGGTCCCTGAGTTTGATGACGGCCTGTTCTTCTTGGCTCTGAAGGTGTTGCTGGTCGACTGGGAGGGGGAGTCCAGCTGGCGGGACAGGCGGTAGCTACAGGACAGAGTGACACGTCTGAGCTAGCAGGAGCCACACTCTGGTCTCCCTCCCAGAGCCTGCCCGGGAGCTGGAATCTGGGTGCCCTAGGGGCCAGCATGCAACAGAGTCTCTGCTGACCAGGGAGCCGTGGCCTTCAGGGATAGTCCACTCTGTCCTTTCCCCGCTCTTGCCCGTCCTCACCTCTCCTCACTGTGGGGCTCCGAGACCCAGAACCAGGCCCCATAGGGCTGCTCGGGCTCCAGCTTGTAATTATTTTGCAGCCCCCCGAGCAGCTGGATTTCCTGGGGCTGGAGAGAGGACTGGCTGCTGTCAAGGACTGGGCTGGGGAGGATGCAGGGCCTCGTGGGGGTGGGGGGGTAGGATGGGGCAGGGGCCAAGTCCTGGGGCCCCAGCTCATGTCTGAAAATGGCTGAAATCCCTGAATGCCCACAGGGTCCCTCATTACAGTAACAATACCCTCACACTCGGGCATCCTGGTGGTGGGCGCCTCCTCCCGGGCCTCCTTCCCACCCCTCTGACTCTAGCCAGGGCTGCAGCCAGGGGCAGGCTGGACCTCTGTCCCAGGTCCTGCCAGGAAGATGAGGGAGAATGAGGAGAGAAGGGGAAGGGGCAGACAGATCTCCCTGCCATGAGCCGGCCTCCAATGCTGCCACCAGGTCTCCTGGCCCAGCCATGCACTTAGCTAGACCCTGGGAGGGAGTCTGCATTCCAGGCCAGCTGGGTGGGGTGACCTTTTCGTCCCAGATATTGAACCCACCTGGCCTTGCACCCTGAGGCTTGCTGCCCAGTGTGGGCATTGTTCTGGGGCTCAGCAGACTTTGGGGCCACAGAGCACTTGGCGGTGGTGAGGGAACATGAGGGACCAGTCAGGTGTGGAGCCATGGGTCTTGTGCACGTCTACAGCAGGACTGGGTCATGATACACATTCTGTGTGCAGGTCCCCTGTGAACACCTAACCCTCTCAGTGGGGAGGCCTGTGTGCCTGGTGCACCTGTCCTCCACCTACCCCAGAAGAGCGGCCACGTTCAAGCATTTCCATGTCCAACCCTCAGGGACAGTTGGGAACCTGAGGTCCAGAGAGGCAGGGACTGGCCCAGGACAAATGAGGGGTGCAGAGTCCAAGGAGCAGGGCTGCTCTCCAGTCCTAGGCCAGCATCAACCCACCCATGAGGTTTGCTTTGGGGATGAGAGCCCCTCAGATCCTTGAGGATAGCTCCCCACCCCGTCCCATGTGGGGACATGACCTTGGGCATCCCCAGGCAGGTAGAAGCATGTGTACCTGTGTGCGCAGACACACACACACACACACGCACACACACACACACACACACCACTCTGACTGCCCAGCTGGGGGTCAGAAGGGGAGGACACCCTGGGAGCGAGGTGGGTGACAAAAAGAAGAAAGAGGTCGGACACAGCTGGGCCACGGGGCAGGTGCATCAGGACTCCTGGCCATACCCCAGATCCACAGCATGGGGAGGGGATACACGTCAGGCTGATAGTCAGGGGGTCCCCAAGGGGCCCAGGAGGGTTGGCAGGGCACTGGGAGAGGACAGGGTCTGGGGTCCGGTGTCCATCACCTCCCTGGGCACCTTGAAGTAGGAACAGAAACCCCCCACTAGTGTGGAGGGGGCTACAGCACAAAAGGCCTCAGCTTACTCTTCTATCAATTGGGCTGTAGAGATGGGTGTCTCCAGGATCCCACAGGCTTGTAGAAGAGCCTGCTGGCCTTGGATCTCCGTCCCTGACCCACTGTGCTCCCAGTCCTGGGAAAATGCTTTGTACTCCCTCGAGGTCCTTCTGAGCAGAGGGCAGCCTGGGGGCTTGGGGGGCTGAGGACCTGGTATGCAGAACGTGGCAGAGCACTGACCACTGCTCGGGGGACCAAGGTCAGGACCCTCCTAGGTGCAGCCTCAGGGTTCCCATTTGGAAGAGGTTCCAGAGTCAGTGCTCTGGGCATGGTGAGGAGGCCTTAGGAAGGAACTGAGCACCAGGACAGGAAAGGGAAACAGGGACGAGGGAGACTTCTGAGGGTTTCTCACATCGTCCCCGGAGCCCTCAGATCCTGCTCCTGTGAGACACTCAGAGACAGAGACAGAGACTGAACACAGGAGAGAGGAAACCAGGAGAAGTCACAGACTTTCCTCCATCAGCTTGGAAATGACATCCCATCCTTTTGCTCCATTCTCTTCCTTAGAGCGCAGTCACACAGGCCATCCACCCTGGAGGGGAGGGGACTCCCCAGGGATGTGTGACCAGGATTCGGGAATGCCTGGGAACCACTGTGGAGACTGCCCCGCACATGGGCACAGATGAGGCCCGGGGACCTGAGCCTCAACTTAATGGGAGCCCCTGGAAGTCTGTGTCGCCAGGGGATAAGGTTGGAATCAGTTCATTGCAACCTTTCCACAGGGCCTGGGACAAAGGGGTGGCTTTGCCTGGACCCCAGAGCAGACCCAGCCCCTCTGAGCTGTGTTCCATGCCCCGCCCAGCCCCTGGCTCATCCTTGCATTCCCAGGTGTGTGCCCCAGCCTCCTGTGGTAGCAGGTACGGAATGTATGTAGAGGTCCTACCCCTGATGGTGTCCCTAGAAGTAGAAGCCAGAACACCCCACTGTGCAGATGGGGAGCCTGGGGAGTCCCTGAGAGGCACAGGGTCTGTCCAGGGTCACGGCCCTGGTCACGAGCAGAAGCCTGGTCTGAAACCAGCTCTGCGTCCTCACAGCAGGGACACTGGCTGCACCCAGGCCCCCTGGGGGCTGTGGGTGGGCGGTGTGGGTGTCACTATATGGATGGGGCATGGGGTGGAGGGTGAGCATAGAGCAGCCGGGGGAGGGGGGCCATTGGTGGCTCTTGTGGGAGAAGGAAGTCGGGCAAGGGAGCCCCAGGCAGTGGTGACCTCACTTCCCTGACAACGGACCCCAACAGAATTGGAACCCGGGTAACTAGGCACCCACATTCCAGAGCCAGCTCCCTGCCCAGCTCATTTCGTTGGAGATCCTCGAACGAAGAACATGTTTGCGTGTTGCATCCCCAAGTCCGGAGGCTGCAGGCTGAGGAAAGCGCACCCTGCAAACACTTCCCCTCACTGGGGATGTCGTGTCAGGGCTCCCCAACGCCTCTGGCCATTTGGCAGGAAGGACCGAAAGGTGACACCAGGAGGCCCAGAGCGAGCCAGCCCAGCCCCACACACTCTGATCTGACTGTGCAGCCCCAGGTCCCCTCCGTGTGTGTGTGTGTGTGTGTGTGTGTGTGTGTCTGTGTGTGTCTGTGTGTGTCTGTGTGTGTCTGTGTGTGTCTGTGTGTGTATAAGAGGGGTCTTGTAGGGTGGGGCCACTCCGAGCAGGAGCAGGCTGATGAGGGGTCAATGTCCAGTGGGCAGGTCATGTTCACACCCCAGGTCAAGCCTGTCTGGGTGGGACGGGGTGTGCGGGGGCTACGCCCTTCTGCCCAAGGTTGATCCCGAGCCCTGCAGGGATGGGTCACTGCATCCCAGGTGCAGGGCTGTGCACGCACAGGTCTGTGTCTTATCTGGGAGCACCAGGGGGCCTGGGCAGGAGGACAGTGAAGACAGCCGGGCAGGGCTGTGATGCCTCTGGGCCGGCTACCGGTCCCTGTCTTTGCAGAAGACCGTGGATGAGACTGAGAGGAAGCTGGTGGACACGCCCTCCTCTCCAGGAGCAGGGACAGGGGATCACCTGGGAAGGGTTCTGACTCCGCCCAGGCCACTATCCCCAGTAGTCATTCACTCAGTGAGTGTGATCCAGGAGCCAGAGCCCACGGAGGCCGAGCCCGAGGGTGAGAAGTCTGGGGCTGGGTGTGTGTGGTGTGTGGGGATGGGTCAGTGCTGGCCCCACAGGGAGGAGCCCCCAGAGGCTGGTGTGGGTCCAGGAGCAAGGACCGGGCTCAGAGCACCCAGTGGGTGGGCTGCAGTCGGGGGGACGTCCCAGGGAAGGTTCCTTCCTGGCTGCAGCTTCTCTGAGAGCTCCTGGGCTGGGTTCTGTCTCTGCAAAGGCCACGAGAGGCAGACAGGAGGGTAAGCTTTTCTCCTCTCACAGCTGCTCCGCCATCTGAGGAACTAGAGCCGGCTCCAAGTTCATGGGCAGCTCCAGAGGGAGGGGTTGTGCCTGCAGCGACTTCAGCAGGAGACCAGGAGCCAGCAGGTGACCTGGCACCTGCCCATGAAGAGCCTGTAGCTGTGCAGGAAGAGCCTGCTGGAGACCCTGCCGACAGAGAGCCTGCCCCTGAGCCCGGCACTGCTCCTGCCCCCAAACCTGCCCCTCTCTGTGTTCCTGTTCTTGCCCCTGTCCCTGCTCCTGCCCCTGCCCCTGTCTGTGCTCCTGATCCTGCAAAGGATGAAACTCCTGCCCCTGCCCCTTGCTCTGCCTGTGCTCCTGTTCCTGCCCCAGACCCAGGTCCTGCCCCTGCGCCTGCCAGAGCCACTGCCCTTGCCCCTGCCTGTGCTCCTGTTCCTACCCTCCAGCTCTTGCCCCTGATCCTGCCCCTTCCTCTACCCCTGCCAGAGCAGCTGCCCCATCCCCTGCCCCTGCCTGTGCTCCAGTTCCTGCCCCGGACCCAGCTCCTGCCCCAGCTCCTGCCCCTTCCCCTGCCAGAACTGCTGCCCCTTCCCCTGGCCCTGCCAGAGCCGCTGACCCTTACCCTGCCCCTGCCTGTGCTGCTGTTCCTGCCCTGGACCCAGCTCCTGCCCCTTCCCCTGCCAGAACTGCTGCCCCTTCCCCTGCCCCTGCCTGTGTTCCAGTTCCTGCCCCGGACCCAGCTCCTGTCCCAGCTCCTGCCCCTTCCCCTGCCTGTGCTCTGGTTCCTGCCCTGGACCCAGCTCCTGCCCCTTCCCCTGCCAGAACTGCTGCCCCTGCCTGTGCTCTGGTTCCTGCCCTGGACCCAGCTCCTGCCCCAGACCCAGCTCCTGGCCCAGCTCCTGCCCCTTTCCCTGCCCCTGCCTGTGCTCTGGTTCCTGCCCCAGACCCAGCTCCTGCCCCAGATCCTGCCCCCTCCCCTGCCAGAACTGCTGCCCCTTCCCCCTGCCCCTGCCTGTGCTCCTGTTCTTGCCCCTCACCCAGCTCCTGCCTTGGATCCTGCACCTGCCACTGCTGCTGACCCTGTCCCTCCCCTTGCTCCTGCCCCTGCTCTTGCACCTGTCCCTGCTCCTGTCCCTGCCCCTATCCCAACCCCTGCCCCTACTCCTGCTCTTGCAGGGCTCCCAGAGCCACATCCAGAGCCCACAGCCCTGCGGGAAGAGCTCCTTGTACAATCACCCTTAGTTCCTTCACCCGAACCCGACGTCCCGCCAGAGTGTTTCATCCCCTCCCCCTATGTTCTTTCTCTCTGGTACATATTGACTGTTACTTTATCTTTTCATGTTCTGTATACTGTTTATTATTTGTTTTAAGTAAAATTACTTGTTTTCAATTGAACACGTTGTGAACATTAAGTACGTTCCCAACACTGTACCACCCCACCAGAGAACATTGCTGCGGAGTATCTCCTTCCCCAAAGGAGACCCCGAACCAGAAGCCTCCCTGCCCATTTCTCCCCCAGCTCAGACCCTTGCAACCCCTAAGCTGCTCTCTCTCTCTGTTTCTTTACCTGTTCGGATGTTTCTGTAAGTGGAATCACACAACATGTGCCTTCGTGTCTGCCCACCTATTTTCAAAGTGGACTCTTTTTTTCTGTGTTTATTTGACATAGCATTTCCCTTATTCAATACTGAAATCCCCGATGGATTACAGATCAGACATAATCATAGAGACCATTTTAGGAATTATGGGCACAATCTCAGGGCCGAGACCCCTGTTCCTGCTGGGACACCACGGCCCGACCTCAGACAGGAAACAGCTGGTTCCTCCTGTGACCCACACAGAAACCAGGGAAATGCAGAAAGCTAGTAGACACACCACAAAGGGCAAAAGCATTGCTCACAACCCAAGGCCAGAGAAATGTTTCTCCTGCCTCTGGTCCAAACCATGCTCCAAGTCACTGGGTTCTACAGGGACAGAGACCAAACACATTCAAGTCCAAGGGGGAGGATAGGCATGTGGGGAGTATGTGTCAGAGATGCGGAGCTCCCGGGGAACGACTCCAGCAAAGGAAACCCTATGGAGGCAGCCCTGGGGAGAACGTGAGGAAGCGGAGGTCCCCTGCAGGTCCCCTGAAGAGAAAGTACCACCAGACGAGCTGTCCGAAAACAGCCAGGTCAGGGTTCCAGGAAGACACCAGAGGCACAGGAGGAACTGGGGAGCATCTGAAGGTCAGGTGGGGATAGTCAGAGCTTCCAGGCCCTATTCCCTAACGCTCCTCATCACTCAGCCTTTCTTACAGTGAGTCTGCTTGGTTTCTATTTGCCCCAACTGTTACCTGTTGCCCTGGGCAGTAGAGACTCACATATGCCTTTAAATGTTTTGGACATTGAATGCCATCCAGTAGCCACCTCACTACTGGGAGAGTTGGTGTAAGCAAGAAGTCACAGAAGGCTCCAAGGGTCTGGACTTGGTGTTTTCCTCTCCTGAGATGGGGACAACTGTGGGAGGAGCAGGTGGCCAGTTGGGGGGGGTGCAGGCACCTGACGTGGACAGATGGGGTAGGTGAGGCCCAAGGCCCCGGGGGTGTGTGTCCGGCATCTGGACTGAACAGGTCTTCAAAGCTGCAGATTGGCTGGGATCATCTTCAGGCTGAGAAGGAAGATGAGGGGAGCAGAGGGGAGCAGAGGAGGCTCAGCTTAGACAGGAGAGGGCGGAGCCACTCCTTTGGGGGAAAAGTGGGTCAGGTCCAGGCTCATGGGGACAGACCTTGAGGCTACTATCTTATGTGAAATAAGCCAGTCCCTAAAGGACCAATACTGGAGGACCCCACTCATGAGGGACGGACAGCACTCTGATTCATAGAGATGGAAGGAGCTGCTGGGTGCCGGGGCTGGGGAGGGGGAATGGGGGTTAGGGTCTCGTGGGTAGAGGTTCAGTTTGGGATGATGAAGAAGTTGTGGCGATGGATGGAGGTGGCAGGTACAGAGCAGTGAATGTACGTATTGCCACTGAATTGTACCCTGAAACGTGCTTAACAGTATCAGTCGTATGTCCACTACACCACAATAGGAAAGTAGTGAGTCAGGAGGACGGGGCCATCGCGAGTCCCAGGAGGGCCCTGGAACAGGGACCCTGTATCTTAGTTCTCGCTCTCACGCTCTGCCCCTTGTTGGTGACCGAGCTCACAGTAGGCACTCAGTGAACGCTTGCTAAGATGAAGTGCAGGCAGATGTTCCAGAGAGAGTCCACAGGTGCAAACCCTCCAGTGGGCACTGAGGGATCCCAACAGGACGCACATCCAGACAGAGCCAGTGCCCACATCTCACAAACACCAGCACAGAAATAGCCATTTAAAACCAAGGCAGGGGGGCGCCTGAGTGGCGCAGTTGTTAAGCGTCTGCCTTTGGCTCAGGGCGTGATCCCGGTGTTCTGGGATCAAGCCCCACATCAGGCTCCTCTGCTGGGAGCCTGCTTCTTCCTCTCCCACTCCCCTGCTTGTATTCCCTCTCTCACTGGCTGTCTCTCTCTCTCTCTCTGTCAAATAAATAAAATCTTAAAAAAAAAAAAAAAAAAAAAAAAACCAAGGCAGGAACCGGAAATAACCCAGAGGCCTCCACGCTCCTCGAGGCCGTGCTAGCGGCCACGTCCAAGGCCTCTGGCGGTCAGGGGACCAGGGGTCTGAGAGGTGGCTAGAGGTGGCTTGGCGCACCCCTGACCCTGAAACCCCATGGCTGCTGAGAGGTGCAGGGACTGGGAGGAAAGACCTGCCAGGGCCCGTTCTGGCTCCAAGGCTGCTACAGGGCCATTCCCAGCCCCACCAGGCCGTGTCTGTTTAGAACCAGGGAGAAAACCTTTTCCCTCAATTGTTCTTTTTAAAGATGGTTGCTCAGGGGCACCTCGGTGGCTCAGTCGTTAAGTGTCTGCCTTCGGCTCAGGGCGTGATCCCAGAGTCCTGGGATCGAGCCCCGCATCAGGCTCCTCCGCTGTGAGCCTGCTTCTTCCTCTCCCACTCCGCCTGCTTGTGTTCCCTCTCTCTCTGGCTGTCTCTCTGTCACATAAATAAATAAACAAAATATTAAAAAAAAAAAAAGATGGTTGCTCAGCATTGACACAGAAAAACATTCAACATAAAATTGGAGCCGTTCGCAGCTGCAAATGACCCAGAAATTATCAAAATGCACCAACCACAGGAAGAGGACCTTGTGCCAGTGGGCAGGCCTCCTGGGTGCAGGGGTGGCTGGGGGCCCTAGACGTGCCCGAGCAGGCAGTGCTGGACTCCACAGTCGAGGGGACAGAAGAAGGAACCCGCTCTGACGGCTCCACGCAGAGCGGCCACCCTGAGGGAGACGGGGCGAGCCCCTCATGCGTTCTGGATGTCCTGCTGATTCTTGGGTGTGGCCCGAATCTCAGCTTCTTCAATGATGGGGGGTAGCGGGGAGGCCGGGGCGGGGGGGTGGCGCGGGCAGCCCAGCAGCCGCGGGTCCCACAGGTCCTCCCAGGCAGCACCTTAATGGGCTTGTGGTCCAGCAGGTACCTGTTCAGGAGGCTCTCATCGTGCCCCACAGCCTCGATCCCATTGGCCGGGTCAACCACCACCGCCTGGTGACAGGCCAAGGTCAGTTGGTGAACATCCACCACTGACCCCCAAAAAAGACCCCCATATAGTAAAAGTCACCCTGGTCCCTGAGGGGAGAGAAGAGTGATCCTGGCAGAGGGCACAGCGAATGCAAAGGCTTGAAGTCAGGCCCGAGGCACATGTGGGATGACCACACACCTGGGTGGACCACGGTAGGGAGTGAGGTGGGAGAGGTGAGGCTGGAGAGACAGGCAGGAGGGGAAAAGACCACAGAAAGGCCGAAAAGATAACTCTGGTTATTGGAGGATAATGGTCTCTGTGCAGCAGAAGACAGGGAGACCCTCACCCTAACCCTCTAACCTCTAACCTCTAACCTCCAACCCTTTTTCTTTAACTCTAACTTTAACCTTAAGTTTTTACCCTTAATTTTGTTCCTTGCCCTGAAAATACGTCCAACCCTATCCTTCTAGGCCCAATCTCTGGATAATCCTTTCTGTAGTCCCAGCCAATGCTCTTTAAACCACTAACACTAACCCCAATTAAATCATCACCAAAATATATTCCTATATCTTTTGTAAAGTAGGTGTATGAAACCACATCAGAATAATTGCCATATGAAACCAAGAGGACATAAATGTCTTGTGCACCATAAACAAGTGTCTCTTCACCAAAACTTCGAAGGCTATTCAACATAGTGAATCCAAGCAATGTTATACACTGCAATATTGTTTCACATAAAAACTTGTGATCATATTAATTGATGCAAAAAAAGTTTCTAACCAAAATCCAGTGTCAGTTCATGATTAAACACTCAAGAAAGTAGGAATAAAAGGTAATTTGTTCAATATACCTACAGCAAAGATATTGCTCAATAATGGACTGAAAGTTCTACCCAGAAAAATGAGGCAAGAGAAAAGGCATCCACATGTGAATGGAAACAAAAGAACTAGGTCTATTCAGAGACCAGAGGTGATACCATCTTATATAGAAAGCTTCCTAAAGAATCAACGAAAAATGATTACAGCTAGTCACCTAATTCAGCAAAGTTATAGGACTAAATACCTATACACAAAATCTCTCTTATTTGTATACACTAGCAATGAATCATCCGAAACGGAATTTAAGAAAACAATTTCATTTTCGGTAACATAAACATTGACAAAATATTTAGGAATAAATGTAATTAAGGTGTAAGTCTTTTACACTAAAAATTACAAAACACTACTGATTAAAATTAAAGAAAACCTAAATAATTGTGAAGACACCCCCTGGTGAGGAAAAGATAGCACACAACGCAATATGCAGACTCAATGTGGTTCCCAGGGAAATTCACAGAGGCCTCTGGAAGGAAACACATAAGCTAATTCTAAGGTCATATGGAAAATCAGGGACCACAAGGTAGCCAAAACTATCTTGACAAAGAAAATCAAAGATGGAAGCTCATACTTCCCAATTTCAAAGCATAATACAAAGTAACAGTAAATAAAACATTGTGATACTGTCATAAAGGTATACATACAGATCAGTAGGATTTAATCCTTTCATTTATGGTCAATTGAATTTTGATATGGGTGGACAACATTACATTGAGGAGTGAAAGGTCTTTTCAACAAGAGTGCTAAACAATTGGCTATCCATGTGCAGAGAAATGAAAGTGGACCCTTACCTCACACCACAGATAAACATTAACTCAAAATAAGTTAAAGGCTTAAATGTTAGAGGTAAAATTATAAACTCAGTAAGAAATAAATGGGGATAAATCTTCATGACCTTGGATTTAGCAATGCTTTTAGATCTGACACCAAATCACAAGTGAGGAAAGAAAACATAGAGAAATTTAATTTCCTCGAAATTAGAAACCTTTGTGCATCAAAAAGCCCACAGAATGGAAGAAAATATTGCAAATTATTTAACTGGGAAAAGTCTGTTATCCAGAATATATAAAGTGCTTTGATAACTCATCAACAAAGGACATCAAAATTTTAAAAATGGACAAGGGACTTGGACAGACCTTTCTCCAGAGAAGACAAAAAAATGATCAATAACACTTGAAAAGATATTAAACATCATTAGTCATTATGAAATGCAGACTTAAACTACAGTGACATATCCTTTTACACACAGGAGAATCAGTATAATCAAGAAACCTGAAATACGAGGAGTTAAGATGGTGGAGGAGTAGGAGACCCCTTTTTCAGCCGGTCCCCCGAGTCGAGCTGGATAGGTACCAGACCAGCCTGAACATCCACGGAATCAGCCTGAGACGCAGGCAGATACATCTGGATCTCTACAAATGAACATCTCCAGCGCTGAGAATTGAGGTACGAAGCGGGGAGCCGTGAAACCCCGCACAGATATCGGAAGATAAACGGAAGGGGGAGGGAGCCGCCGCGTTTGGGCACCGGGAAGCGGGAGCCACCTGCACGGGGGAGCGGGCGGGCTCATGGACCGGCACCCACGAAACAGCAGACTGAGACGTGAGCCGGGAGCGCGCGCCACCAGGCATCTCGCGGAACACCGGAATCCCGATGTGCTCACTGGAACCAGACTCAGACCGGGAGCTCCGGAGCACACGGGGGCGGCTGGCGGCTGGCAGCGTTAGAAACACAAAGGACAGAGACGCTCCGTCCCTGGAAGTGAGGGCTGGGATACCGGGTGTGGGGCGCACATCCCGGACGCTGCAGGGTTGAGCAGCACCAACAGTAACAGAGTTAAAGTGGCCAGAACATTAGTAGAGAACGGGCCGCAATCCCTCTGTTCTGTGACAGAGGCTGAAATTCGGCCGCTGCTGCTCTGACTCTCAGAAGAGGCACAGCAAACCGCCAGGGAAAGCCGCCAGAGAACAAAAGCCTGGAAATATCGGCTCACAGCGTGCCCGTCCCCATCCCCCCTCGCAGGGGACACGGAGACTCTACCCAAACAGGGTTGCCTGAGTATCGGCGCGGCAGGCCCCTGCCCCAGAACACAGAAGGCAGGCTGAAAAATCAAGAAGCCCACAACCGGGGTGCCTGGGTGGCACAGTCATTGAGCGCCTGTCTTCGGCTCAGGGCGTGATCCCAGCGTTCCGGAAAGAAGTCCCTCACCGGGCTCCTCCGCTGGGAGCCTGCTTCTTCCTCTCCCACTCCCCTGCTTGTGTTCCCTCTCTCGCTGGTTGGCTCTCTGCCACATAAATAAATAAATAAAATCTTTAAAGAAGAAGATCCCCTAAGATCCCTATAAAACAAGGGGCACAGCCTGGGACCCAGTCAATAATTTGGGCTCTGGACAACCCCGCAACCTCTCCTCATCAGAATGACAAGAAGGAGAAGCCCCCCCCCCCCAGCAAAGAAAAGACAGTGAGTCTGTGGCCTATGCCACAGAAATAATGGATATGGATGTAACCAAATTATCAGAAATGGAATTCAGAGTAACGATGGTCAAAATGATGAGTAGAATTGAAAAAAGTATTAACGAAAAGGTTACTGAGAATATAGAATCCCTAAGGACAGAAATGAGAGCGAATCTGACAGAAATTAAAAATTCTATGAGCCAAATGCAGGCAAAACTAGAGGCTCTGACGGCCAGGGTCACAGAAGCAGAGGAACGGGTTAGTGAATTGGAGGATGGGTTAATAGAGGAAAAAACTAAAATAGAAGCTGGTCTTTAAAAAATCCACGTCCACGAATGTAGGTTACGGGAGATTACTGACTCAATGAAACGATCCAATGTCAGAATCATCGGCATCCCCGAGGGGGTGGAGAAAAACAGAGGTCTAGAAGAGATATTTGAACAAACTGTAGCTGAAAACTTCCCAAATCTAGCGAGGGAAACAAACATTCGTGTCCAAGAGGCAGAGAGGACCCCTCCCAAGCTCAACCATGACAAACCTATGCCACATCACGTCATAGCGCAATTCGCAAATATTAGATCCAAGGATACAGTATTGAAAGTGGCCAGGGCAAAGAAATTTCTCATGTACCAAGGCAAAGGTATCAGAATTACGTCAGACCTGTCTACAGAGACCTGGAATGAGAGAAAGGGTTGGGGGGCATTTTTAAAGCTCTTTCAGAGAAAAACATGCAGCCAAGGATCCTTTATCCAGCAAGGCCGTCATTCAGAATTGATGGAGAAATAAAGACCTTCCAGAATCGCCAGTCATTGACCAATTTCGTAACCACGAAACCAGCCCTACAGGAGATATTAAGGGGGGTTCTATAAAGGTAAAAAGGCCTCAAGAGTGATACAGAACAGAAAGTCACAATCGATAGAAACAAAGACTTTACTGGCAACATGTCATCATTAAAATCATATCTCTCAATATTCAGTCTCAATGTAAATGGCCTAAATGCCACCATAAAAAACCACAGGGTTGCAGATTGGATAAAAAGACATGACCCATCCATTTGCTGTCTACAAGAGACTCATTTCGAACCCAAAGATGCATTCAGACTGAGAGTAAGGGGATGGAGTACCATCTTTCATGCAAATGGACCTCAAAAGAAAGCTGGGGTAGCAATTCTCATATCAGATAGATTGGATTTTAAACTACAGACTATAGTTAGAGACGCAGAAGGGCACTATATTATTCTTAAGGGAAGTATTCAACAAGTGGATATGACAATTATAAATATATATGCCCCCAACAGGGGAGCAGCAAGATACACAAGCCAACTCTTAACCAGAATAAAGAGACATATAGATAAAAATACATTAATAGTAGGGGACCTCAACACTCCACTATCAGAAATAGAACACCCTGGCAAAAACTAAGCAAAGAATCAAAGGCTTTGAATGCCATACTCGACGAGTTGGACCTCATAGATATATATAGAACACTACACTCCAGAACCAAAGAATACTCATTCTATTCTAATGCCCATGGAACATTCTCAAGAATAGACCATGTTCTGGGACACAAAACAGGTCTCAACCGATACCAAAAGATTGAAATTATCCCCTGCATATTCTCAGACCACAACGCTCTGAAATTGGAACTCAACCACAAGGAAAAATTTGGAAGAAACTCAAACACTTGGAGACTAAGAACCATCCTGCTCAGGAATGACTCGATAAACCAGGAAATCAAAAATCAACTTAAACAATTTATGGAGACCAATGAGAATGAAAACACAACGGTCCAAAACCTATGGGATACTGCAAAGGCAGTCCTAAGGGGCAAATACATAGCCATCCAAGCCTCACTCAAAAGAATAGAAAAATCTAAAATGCAGTTTTTATATTCTCACCTCAAGAAGCTGGAACAGCAACAGAGGGACAGGCCTAATCCACGCACGAGGAAGCAGTTGACCAAAATTAGAGCTGAAATCAATCAAGCAGAAACCAGAAGTACAGTAGAGCAGATCAACAGGACTAGAAGCTGGTTCTTGGAGAGAATCAATAAAATTGACAGACCACTGGCAAGACTTATCGAAGAGAAAGGAGAAAGGACCCAAATTATTAAAATTATGAATGAAAAAGGAGAGGTCATGACCAACACCAATGAAATTGGAAGGATTATTAGAAATTTTTATCAACAGCTATATGCCAAAAAACTAAGCAATCTGGAAGAGATGGAGGCCTTCCTGGAAACCTATAAACTACCAAGACTGAAACAGGAAGAAACTGATTTCTTAAACAGGCCAATTAATTATGAAGAGATTGAGTCAGTGATAAACAACCTTCCAAATAACAAAACTCCAGGCCCGGATGGTTTTCCTGGGGAATTCTACCAAATATTCAAAGAAGAAATAATACCTATTCTCCTAAAGCTATTTCAAAAAATAGAAACAGAAGGAAAACTACCAAACTCATTCTATGAGGCCAATATTACCTTGATCCCCAAACCAGGCAAAGACCCCATCAAAAAGGAGAATTACAGACCAATTTCCCTAATGAATATGGACGCCAAAATCCTCAACAAGATCCTGGCTAATAGAATCCAACATACATTAAAAGGATTATCCATCATGACCAAGTGGGATTCATCCCTGGGATGCAAGTGTGGTTCAACATTCACAAATCGATCAGCGTGATACATCATATCAACAAGAAAAGACTCAGGAACCATATGATCCTCTCAATTGATGCAGAAAAAGCATTTGACAAAATACAGCATCCTTTCCTGATTAAAACCCTTCAGAGTGTAGGAATAGAGGGTACATTTCTCAATCTCATAAAAGCCATCTATGAAAAGCCTACAGCAAATATTATTCTCAATGGGGAAAAGCTGGAAGCCTTTCCCTTAAGATCAGGAACACGACAAGGATGCCCACTCTCACCACTATTATTCAACATAGTACTAGAAGTCCTTGCAACAGCAATCAGACAACAAAAAGGGATCAAAGGTATCCAAATCGGCAGAGAAGTCAAAATGTCTCTCTTCACAGATGACATGATACTCTATATGGAAAACCCAAAAGAATCCACCCCCAAACTATTAGAAGTTATAGAGCAATTCAGGGGCGCCTGGGTGGCAACAGCGGTTAAGCGTCTGCCTTCGGCTCAGGGCGTGATCCCGGCATTATGGGACCGAGCCCCACATCAGGCTCCTCTGCTATGAGCCTGCTTCTTCCTCTCCCACTCTCCCTGCTTGTGTTCCCTCTCTCGCTGGCTGTCTCTATCTCTGTTGAATAAATAAATAAAATTGTTAAAAAAAAAAGAAGTTATAGAGCAATTCAGTAATGTGGCGGGATACAAAATCGATACTCAGAAATCAGTTGCATTTCTATACACGAATAACGAGACTGAAGAAAGAGAAATTAGGGAATCCATCCCATTTACAATAGCACCAAAAACCATACGTTACCTTGGAATTAACTTAACCAGAGATGTAAAGGACCTTTATTCTAGAAACTATAAATCACTCTTAAAAGACATTGAGGAAGACATAAAAAGATGGGAAAATATTCCATGCTCATGGATCGGAAGAATTAACATAGTTAAAATGTCCATGCTACCCAGAGCAATCTATACTTTCAATGCTATCCCGATCAAAATACCGAGGACATTTTTCAAAGAACTGGAACAAATAGTCCTTAAATTTGTATGGAAACAGAAAAGGCCCCGAATCTCCAAGGAACTGTTGAAAAGGAAAAACAAAGCTGGGGGCATCACAATGCCGGATTTCGAGCTGTACTACAAAGCTGTGATCACAAAGACAGCATGGTACTGGCACAAAAACAGACACATAGACCAATGGAACAGAATAGAGAGCCCAGAAATGGACCCTCGGCTCTTTGGGCAACTAATCTTTGATAAAGCAGGAAAAAAACATCCGGTGGAAAAAAGACAGTCTCTTCAATAAATGGTGCTGGGAAAATTGGACAGCTACATGCAAAAGAATGAAACTTGACCACTCTCTCACACCATACACAAAAATAAACTCCAAATGGATGAAAGACCTCGATGTGAGACAGGAATCCATCAAAATTCTAGAGGAGAACACAGGCAGCAACCTCTACGACATTGGCCAAAGCAACCTTTTTCATGACACATCCCCAAAGGCAAGAGAAACAAAAGATAAAATGAACTTATGGGACTTCATCAAGATAAAAAGCTTCTGCACAGCCAAGGAAACAGTCAGAAAAACTAAGAGGCAGCCCACGGAATGGGAGAATATATTTGCAAATGACACTACAGATAAAGGACTGGTATCCAAGATCTACAAAGAACTTCTCAAACTCAATACACGAGAAACAAATAAACAAATCAAAAAATGGGCAGAAGATATGAACAGACACTTTTCCAATGAAGACATACAAATGGCTAACAGACACATGAAAAAATGTTCAAAATCATTAGCCATCAAGGAAATTCAAATCAAAACCACACTGAGATACCACCTTACGCCAGTTAGAATGGCAAAAATAGACAAGGCAAGAAACAACAATTGTTGGAGAGGATGTGGAGAAAGGGGATCCCTCCTACATTGTTGGTGGGAATGCAAGTTGGTACAGCCACTCTGGAAAACAGTGTGGAGGTCCCTTAAAAAGTTAAAAATTGAGCTACCCTATGATCCAGCCATTGCACTACTGGGTGTTTACCCCAAAGATACAGACGTAGTGAAAAGAAGGGTCATATGCACCCCAATGTTCATAGCAGCATTGTCCACAATAGCTAAATCGTGGAAGGAGCCAAGATGCCCTTCGACAGATGACTGGATTAAGAAGTTGTGGTCCATATGTACAATGGAATATTACTCAGCTATCAGAAAGAACGAATTCTCAACATTTGCTGCAACATGGACGGCACTGGAGGAGATAATGGTAAGTGAAATAAGTCAAGCAGAGAAAGACAACTATCATATGATTTCTCTCATCTATGGAACATAAGAACTAGGATGATCAGTAGGGGAAGAAAGGGATAAAGAAAGGGGGGGTAATCAGAAGGGGGAATGAAACATGAGAGACTATGGACTACGAGAAACAAATTGAGGGCCTCAGAGGGGAGGGGGGTGGGGGAATGGGATAGACTGGTGATGGGTAGTAAGGAGGGCACATATTGCATGGTGCACTGGGTGTTATACACAACTAAGGAACCATCGAGCTTTATATCAGAAACCGGGGATGTACTGTATGGTGACTAACATAATATAATAAAAAATCATTAAAAAAAAGAAACCTGAAATAATAAATGTTGGTAAGGATGTTAGAAAACCGGAACCTTTAACCTTACTTGGGAAATGTACAATGGTGGTGCAGCCTATGTGTAAAATAGTTTGCATTTCCTCAAAAAGACAAAAATAGAATTGTCATATGGTTCAACCATTCTGCTCCTGGACATATACTCCCAAAGAATTGAAAACAGTTGTTCAAAGAAAACCAACAACAGGTACACAAATACTCATAGCAGCGTTTTTCACAATAACCAAAAGGTGGATGCAACCCAGTTGTCCATCAACAAATGCATGGATACACAAAATGGGGTAGATCCATGAATGGCAACATTGTTGTGCCATATAAAGGAATAAGCAAAATGGTGCATCTGTGAAAACCAATATGGTGGCTCTTCAAAACATTTAACACAGAGTTCCATTTCAGCATATGTACCCAAAAGAATCGAAAGCAGAGATGAGCAGATATTCATGTGCCCTTATTCAGAACAGCATTTTTCACAGCAGCCAAAAGGAGGAAGCAGCACAAGTGTCCACTGACAGATGAATAGATACACAAAATGTGGTATGTACACAATGGAACACGATTCAGCCTTAAAAACAAAGGGAGTTCTGACACAGGCTACAACACGGACTGAACCTGGAAGTCATTATGCTGAGAGAAATCAGCCAGTCACAGGAGGACAGATACTGAGTGATCCCACTTATATGAAGTATCTGAAACACAAAGTATAATGTGGCTGCAGGGGACAAGGGAAAAGGGGAATTGGGAGTCGGTGTTTCAGGCATACAGAGTCTCCCTGGGGAGAAGGAAAAAGTTCTGGGCAATGATGTACAACTGTGTGAACTCGGCTAAGGTCACAGAATTGTGTACCTAAAATGCTTTAAATGGTAAATGTTATTAATGTTTAGTCATAGTGAAAAAGTGAATGAAGGACTGATACATGTCACCACGTGGACGGACACTGAAAACAGCCCAAGTGACAAGCCATCTGGAAAAGGCCACCCAGATTGGAGCCATCTGTGCTACTTAAATCCATCAGAGTTGTGCAAGTACAGGAAAGTCTCGGGAGAAGTTCCGGAAGAAGAAAACTGGATCCGAATGGAGCAGGACATTTCAGACAGTGGGGCAGTTGGCGACAGTTCAAGTGGACCTGTGGTCTGGATTATAATAGGGAAACTGCGATGATTTCCTCGCTCAGGGCTATGTGGTGGTTCCGCGGGAGCGTGTCCCTGTTCGGGGTAAAACGCATTGAAGTATCCCGTGTGGTAAAGAAACGACAGCTGGGGAGTCCGAGTGTGGCGATAAAGCGTATTTGTGCTGCTGTGACAGGTTCACTGCACCTTGAAATCACCGCAGAGTCAAGTACTCTTACAAACAACCAGGTCAGCACCAGGTCACAGGAGCAGAGACCACATCAAGCTTCCTGATGGAGGCCAAGTCCTCCCAGACCGGGTTCACCCACCGCGGAGAGGCCACTCGCCAGGGTAGGAGGCCACACGTTAGCAAGAGACTCGTGGGAGGATGACATCGGGGGCCCCTGTGTCTCGGGTGCAAGAGAAGCAGCGGGATCTGGAATTCCAATTTTCCACAACGCTCCACCAAAAAATGGTTAGAACTCTGAAAATGTATGAAGGGAAATCTCGGTAAAGTGGACTGGGGTCGCCAGAAAGGAGACTGGGCAGGGAGCCGACCACTCAGTGTTAGTTACAGACCCCACATTAGAACCCCCACAGCAGAGACTCATCAGTCACAGGCCCCAAAGGGGAAGACGCCGGTTTCACCTCCTCCCAGAAATCACCACCCCTGCAGCTCAGCCAGGGAGAACCTCCATCACCCCGAACCCCGCTTCTCTCCAGGGGACTTTCCTCCAGAACAACCCTCCCAACTTCCTCCTCCTCCTCCATGAAATACCAAAAAGGGCACAGCCCTGCTCTCGGACACAAATGAGACACCGACGACAGACGTCGAGGGAGACAGACAGCCCTGCCCTCAGACACCCCCAGGAGACACCCACAATAGACATCGAGGGAGACATACAGTCCTGTCCTCAGACACCCCTGAGACACCAACAACAGACGTCGAGGGAGACGGACAGCCCTGCCCTCGGACACCCGTGAGACACCAATGACAGTCGTAGAGGGAGACGGACAGTCCTGTCCTCAGACACCCCCAGGAGACACCCATGATAGACATCGAGGGAGACATACAGTCCTGTCCTCAGACACCCCTGAGACACCGACGACAGATGTCAAGGGAGACGGACAGCCCTGTCCTCAGACACCCGGGAGACACCGACCACAGACATTGAGGGAGACGGACAGCCCTGTCCTCGGACACCCGGGAGACACCGACGACAGACATCAAGGGAGACATACCGTCCTGTCCTCAGACACCCCTGAGACACTGACGACAGGTGTTGAGGGAGACGGACAGCCCTGTCCTCAGACACCAGGGAGACATCGACGACAGACGGACACCCGTGAGACACCGACGACAGACGTCGAGGGAGACACACGGAGACCGGAAGACGCTGCGCTCGGGAAGAACCGACGCCGTGAGAACACCTGCTCTCCCCACAGCCGTCTGTCTGCAGAGCGCGCGCCGTCGCTACCGAACCTCCAGACGCCGAACCGACAGCCCGGACCGGGTGTGGACGCGGGGAGGACCCTGCGGGGCCGAACAAGCACCAGGTGGGCGGCCGGAGGCTCCCTGACTGCAGACTGCCTGCGGAGCCCCCGGAACCGGATCCGTGTGCGCGTAAACACGGACCCGCGGACCAGCCCAGCGGATCCGGGCCCAGAGAGGGGAGACCCCACAGCCCCGCCAGCGACCCCACGGCACCGCACACAATCCACGGAAACCCCACCGTCTACACAGCGCGCCCTTCCTCCGCGGGGTCCTGTGAGCACGGAGCCCTCGGCAGCCCCGGCTCAGGCGGCTTCTCCTCACCTTCTCCTCCCGCGGCGGGTCCTGGGGAGACCCGGGTCCTGTCGGCGTGGCCACCGCTCCATGTCCTCCACTGCGGGTCCTGAGGAGGCCGGGCTCCTGTCGGCGTGGATGCAGCCCCACGTCCTCCCACAGCCTCCACAGCGGGTCCTGTCGGCGTGGACGCGCGCCCACGTCCTCCACTGCGGGTCCCGGGGAGGCGGAACACCTGTCAGCGCAGGTGGAAAGGAGGCCTGCGGGCGGAGCGTGTCGAGTCCGGGAGCCGGGCCCGCGCGCCCCCTGCAGGCGGAGCAGGCAGCGCAGAACTCGCTGGGCTCCCTCCAGTCAGACTGAAGCCGTTCACTTTCGGAAATTCAAACTGAACGGAGCCCACTATCCCCCGACTTCTCTAGAAATATTTAAGGAACAGTTCGTTGGAAACAGCATGCCATACAATGCACTGCAATGCAGTATAGGCACAAACTTTACAACTGACACCAAAATTCACTAAAATTTGCAGGTAAATTTAAAGTGCAAAACTACTGAAATATGAAAGAAAACATAAAATCTGCATGACCTTGAGTGTGGTGATGAGTTTTAACACACAACACCAAAACCAATCCACAAAAGAAAAAAACTGGTGGATTTGTGTTAAAAATATACAAAGAACTCTCAGAAAACTCTCATAACTCCATGATCAGAAAACATACAACCTCAATGAAAATGTGTAAAAACCTGAACAGACACCTGGACAAAGAAGATACACAGATAGTAAATAAGCATACGAAAATACGCTCTCCATCATCTACCATTAGGAAATTACAAATTGTTCAACATCTATCAACTGCTGAACTCCAAATAAAAAAAAAAGACAGTACCAATTGTTGGAGGGTGTGGGATGAGAGGAGCTCTCCTTCACTGGGGGATGCAGGTACAGGCACTTTGGAAGTGAAAATTAGTAACGGAGTCTGGGGAGGTTCCATCAGGGAGGTTCTCACACCTACAACTCTACAGCAATTGCAGACCCAACAGGAAGACGTAGACCTTGCCCAGTATGGACCATTTTACTGTCCCAGAAGGAAGAAGAAAGGTTTCCTCCTCCCAGGCAACAGCTCAACCAATGAGAAGCCACACTTTGAGCCCCCAGTTTACTCCAGTGGACTTTCGGTTAATGACAGCCCCTCCCGAAGTCCCGCTTTCCTCTGTATAAAAGAAAACAATCCTCTGCTTTGTTCAGTGTACTTGCCTATGGTTTCGCCTAAGCTTGCTCGTCCTGGATTGAATTTCTCAACTATTCCCAAATAAACCCATTTTGCTGGTAAAATAATTGGCAATTTCATTTTTTAGGTTAACAAGGACAGTTTGGCAATTTTTCCCCAAAGCTAAATGAGTCTCACCTCAGGATCCAACCATCATCACACTTCAGCTATTTATATAATTGCTTTGGAAAACTGTTTCCAAACAAAAACTCGCATTTAGCTATGTACAGCAGCTCTAGTCATCCTGGCTAAAATCTTTAAAAAATCAGGATATCCCTCAACAGATGAATCCATAATCAAACTGCAGTACGTCCATGTGAAGGAAGCCGAAGACTCCACCTAAAAATGTTTCTTGGGCACAAGGATTACTTGGGCCTGATTAACTTTAAGAAACAGCAGACAGGGGCGCCTGGGGGGCTCAGTTGGTTAAGCGGCTGCCTTCCGCTCAGGTCATGATCCCCGGGTTCTGGGATCGAGCCCCGCATCACAATGCATTGCATCACATCAGGCTTCTTGCTCTGCGGGGGGCCTGCTTCTCTCCCTATCTGCCGCTCCCCCTGCTTGTGTTTTCTCTCTCTCTCTCTGGGACAAGTAAATGAAAGAGAAAAAGAAAGAAAGAAAGGAAGGAAGGAAGGAAGGAAGGAAGGAAGGAAGGAAGGAAGGAAGAAAGGAAGGAAGAAAGAGAAAAGAGAGAGAGAAAGAAAGAAAGAAAGAAAGAAAGAAAGAAAGAAAGAAAGAAAATCAGACAAAGGAGACTCTCTGAAAACCGAGTAGAAGCTGTCTTATAGTGAGCAAAAGTTACATTGATGAAGGAAATCCCCATCTGTAAGGGTATCTCCATCCATCTCTGCACCAGAAACCAAAGGATGACTGAATCTCAAGAAGCTCAGTGGAGAAGGCCTGAACTTGAACCTGCACAACAACCTTACCCTTATATGCCGTCCTTGGTCTGATAACCTCCCTTGACTGGCCTTCTCACCACCCAAAACCTTTGTCTTCAGCAGAAGATGGTATTTAAAGTGATTACTTGGGCCATTTCAGGAAGCTAATCTGTTTTCCTGAGTATCTCCATGTACACAAGATGTACACGTTATTAAACTTCTGTTTTTCTCCTGTTCATCTTTTATTGCTAGAAGTGGTCTCAGCCAAGAAGCTAGAAGAATAAAGGAAAATTGTTTTTAGTCACCTCTACATGCAACGCAATACCATTCAGCAGTAGAAAAGAATGAACCATCAGCCCCTACAAAGACATGGATGAATCTTACAAGTATTTTGCTAAGTAAAAGAACCCAGTCTGGAAAGACTAGACACTGTATGGCCCTGTTTATAGGACATTCTGGAAAAGGCAACACTCCAGAGATGATAAACGGATCATGGGGTTAGGGCTTGAAGTATTCCATATGGTGATGAATACCTGCCACCATGCTTTTGTCAACACTCATAGACTTTTATAGGCTGAGGAGTGCACCACAATAATTATTCAATTTGAATTATTTAGGATGTGGGATTGTCACAGGATGGAATACAGAATGTGACAAATTATCTAACTGTATTAGAAATGTATGGAAAAACTCACTGTAGTGGTGGGGTACCAGGTGTTGACCTAAGCAGCTTCGGAGACGAACGGAATGTGTAGACTGAAGTCACGTAAACAGTAAACTCTATTTTATAAAGTTCCTTCCCGTGATGGTGGTACCCAATGATGCAGAAGCAATTGCGTCTGTAATATGAAACGGAGCAATGAATTAAGTGACAAGTGGTAGGAGCCCAATTCATCACTGTTAGAGCTGTAAGTTACTGATGAGCAAAGGGAGACAATGGATCAGGTTAGAGACACCTGTATAAACTCTTTAGCCCAATATGCATACAGACAGTTCCACGTAAAAACTATCAATGTAAAGGTAAAATACCAGTTATGGTTAGCAGTAAAATTAGTTTATTTGGGAAAGGCAGATTTGCTAGCTGGAACAAGTGAGCTATGGCGAACCGTAGGAACATTCAAAGAGACAAAGTGAAGGGCAGCTTTTATTAGGTTTTAGGAGGACACTGGGGAGGTCTGTTCTGAAGTTCATTGGGGATGCCAACAAAAGCTATCTCCCAGCTTTGTCCTCACTGCCCCACATTGTCCCCAAGCTGCAGGGGTACCCTCAAGCCCACTCATGTCCTCACAAAGGAGTGGGGACCGGGAAATGCATGCTCTCCCCTCAGGACAGAGAGCCAGGGTAGGGGGCACTCTGCTCCCTGCTAGGCTGCAGCACAGGACACACCCCACTCACAGTTTAGCCCCTCAGGGCATGTCCAGTGAATACCTGAAATTCAGTGTTCTGATTATTCAGTGCCATAATTTGTAAATTCCAACTGAAATAGAGCCCATCATTCCAGTACCTTGATTGGAAAAATATAGAGATTAAAAAGTAGAGGTTAATATAAAAAAGGTCCAGGGCTATGGTCTGAATGTTTGTTTCTCCCCAAATTCACATGTTGGAATCCTAATGCCGGATGCGATGATGTTAGAACAGGATGCCTTTAGGAAGCGATTAGGTGATGAGGGTAGAGCCTGCATGAATGGGATTACTCCCCCTATGAAGGATCTTAAGCCATTCCCTACATGTGAAAATAGGAGGAGTGTGCCACTACAAAAAGGGCCCTCACCCGATCATGTCAGCTCCCCGATCTCAGACCTCCAGCCTCAGCAACTATGAGAAATGAATTTCCATTTATAAGCCACCCAAAATGCAATAGTTTTGTCTGAGCAGTCTAGATGGGCTAAAACAATCAGCAACCAGTCTGATCCCAAACACTACCCCTAACTTTGTCCCTAAACCCTGAGCCTACAATAGCTAAATTGTGGAAGGAGCCGAGATGCCTTTAACAGGTGAGTGGATTAAGATGTGGTCCATATATACAATGGAATATTACTCAGCCATCAGAAAGAACGATTACCCAACATTTGCAGCAACATGGACGGCACTGGAGGAGATTATGCTAAGTGAAATAAGTCAAGCAGGGAAACACAATTATCATATGGTTTCACTCATTTATGGAACGTAAGAAATAGGAAGATCAGTAGGAGAAGGAAGGGAAGAATGAAATGTGGGGTAAACAGAAGGGGGAATGAACCACAAGAGACTATGGACTCTGGGAAACAAACTGAGGGCTTCAGAGGGGAGGCGGTGGGGGAATGGGATAGACCAGTGATGGGTAGTAAGGAGGGCATGTACTGCATGGTGCACTGGGTGTTATACGCAAAAAATGAATCATGGAACTTTACATCAAAAACTAAGGATATACTGTATGGTGACTAACATAACATAATAAAAAATTATTATAAAAATAAATAAACCCTGGGCCTTTACTCCTGATCTCTGGCCCTCACCCTGGCCCTAGATCCTGACCCTGAGCCTAGGCTCCAATCCTAAAGCATGGCCCTGGCAAATGGTCTCTGACCGCCCCCCCAAACCCAATCCTAAACCTAAGTTCTCACCATCACCCTAACCCTCATCCCTTGCTGCCATGAAAGATACGTTACCATTACCCAATTATCTTTTAACATTTTCATGAAATGGGAAAATTGTGCCCCAAAATTAACCACAAACACCCTTCAGACATACTCTCTCATGGAGTCCGAGCTACCACTTTTCTGTTTTGCCAAACTAAGTGTGTTTAGTTAAAAATAATGTCGACTGGGTGACGTAGTCAGTTGAGAGTCCAACTCTTGGTTCTGGCTCAGGTCACGATCTCATGGTTGTGGGATCGGCTCCGTGCTCAGCACAGAGTCTGAGGGATTCTCTCCCTCTCCATCTCCCCTCCCCCCACTGGAGCGCGCGCTCCCCCACTCTCTCTCTCAAACAAATATATCTTTAAAAAAACACGATGTCTTCTGCAAGGGTACTAGCATGGTACAGAATGAGGCAATGTCACAAACAGTGAGAGAAAACACATGCTTATAATTAAAAAAAAGTTTATTTTCAAAAGATTTTTGGAAAATATGTAGTCAAGAATTTCAATCCCACACAGGAAACACAAGCCATGCCAAGAAGGCCCAAGTGCCGTAACTATGTTTATTGACATCCTTTGTATTTGTCCAATGTATATCCGCTCACTACAATTTTTGTTTGAAATTTCTGGCATTAATTCCCTGAAAGGTCCAGACTCGCAAAAGCAATGTTACATACACAGTTGATTTTTACATTACATACTTGATATTTATACATTTGATATTTCCTTTGCACATGTCTATGGCTTGACTACTTTCAAGACAAAAGTCACATACAGAAATACAGACTCCTCAAAACATAAAAGTCAACAGTTGTCTAGAATGTGGTTTACGATAGAGGCTACAGGTGACACCTGACCCGTCTGTCAGGAAACAGACAGTCGTGCGCATCATACTGGACTCTGGCGAGGGGCGCTTTAGCCCAGGAACCCACTTACAATTCTTCTCTACATGTATAACATAGACACCAAACTATTTCACATGTGTTATATCTATATATACTTTTAACCAAATTCTGGTTTCAACCTCACAAACTGACAACATGTAAATACAAACACAAATGTTAGGAAAGGGTTGACATACATAGGAAAAAACAAATCTTATGCACTACAGTCTAGCATAAAGGCAAATGTGGTTTCAAAAAAAATAAAACCCACATACAATTAAAAAACTTAGTCAAGTCACCTAGTGTAACAGATTCCACAAACATCACGCTCCAGATGTCCACGTACCGCAGAGACCGCTCCGCGTCAATCGGGACGATGTCAGCAAAGACGTGCACTGAGAAGTGACCGCAAGTGAACACAGACCACGCACTTCGGAGACAAAGATGCCCGACCTTCCATTAAAAGCCAGGTTAAAAACGACTATGAAGTACCTGTCTGTACAAAGGGTTACATTCTCAGATCTAGGGCAACAGACATGTTTTCCCAGCTATGCATGCACACAGTATCCCGTGAAACAAATGATTCAGTTACTTAAAGAAGAAGAAAAGGCTAAAAAGAAAGAAAGAAAGAAATTAAATAAATAAATAAACTACCAGAACTCGGTTCGGCTGGTGAAACCACAAAGACACTCAAGCTCAGCAACACCCAAGAGGCTAAGGGATAAAATTCGTCATAAACTCTGGACGACTGATCCAACGTCAGCACTCTGAGTTCGAGTTTCTCGCTACCATTTCATACCATTCTTTTCTTTGGGAACAAAAAGTCAGTTTGAAAAGAACCAGTGTTTTGGAATGACCAACGTTACTTGACAGGATGGCCTTTTCTTCCAGACCCAGAACTTGGTAAAGACAGAGCGCTCAACCCAAAGGGCCTGGAGAAGGTAGATTTCACAAGTCACTGGCGGTTAGACCATCATTCTAATGCAATGGAGCTACTAAAATACATCTATTTGTTATTAAGAAGAATTAGAAAACTAACATGTCCTTTTCTCCAGAATTACAAAAGATAAAATCTATTAATCAGTACTCTAATGTGATTACGGAAAAATAGCCAACTGAAGTTTAAAAAAAAAAGCATAGGCTGTCTATAACATTGTCGCCACTGGATTTCCTGCAGTTTTAATGCTTTCCACCTGTTTTGAGGACCGAGCACATCCAGGCCTTAGAAACCCTTTAGCATATTCATGGTTGGGTCAATAGTCATCCCTACCCTTGGGGTAAAAGTAACGTGGCTTATTACACACACTTGTTTCATTCTTGAGTATTTTCTACGGGATTATCTGACATTCGTTCTTCTAAAGGTAAGAAAAGGTGTCAGGAAAATATTCCTTGAATTATTTTGGAATTCCAGAGAGACATCTGGCAGTTTGATACTTTCCTCCTCCCCCATCACAATTTCCCTCTTTTAAAATTACAATCGACAACTCACATAAGATTTAATCACATTTATTTAAAATAAGGGAGAGCTTTTCAATAATGCTCCCCCCTCCAGAGAACTAAAAGGGTTAGTGGAGCTCAGTGCCAGTAATTAAGAGGTTGATACCATAAAGTTCTAACTTGGACACAGGTGTGTCACACCCAGGAAAGATGTTACACACTTGCAAACTTGTGCTTTCTTTCACATTTTATAAGCAACACAGGTTAATTTCAACTTCACTGCTTCATGGGTAATGCAGACATGTGTATCTTGGGTAGGTCTCTGCGTGCAGATGTCAGAGTTTCACCAGAGCAAAAAGCAAACACCCTCTCCAGGAGACTCTCTCCCTTTTGAGAAAACATTCTCCTATGCACTTTGTTTGTCAGATTATGTTTACTGAAACGATACCAACGAATGGAATTCTAGAGGAAAACCAAGAACAAACTGAACACAGGAAAGTGGAGAGGACCACGCTCTCCTTCCCCACAGCATGTGCCCGGGCGACCCCTGCAAGAGCGTGGGGCGCAGGCCTGGTCTCCGCCTTGGTTTGGTCCCCACAGACTTACTTCTCGCGGTAATAGAGCAGGTAGTATTTCAGGGGATCTGGCAGCGGGAGGCTTAGGACCTTCTCGCGTAGGAAGTTTACTGGCGGGGCTGGCTTCGATTCCGGTGGGGCTCTGTCCTCCTCTCGTTCTTCTTCCAAGTCCTCACAGCTGTTGTCATCAGAGGGGCTGGAGATCCGACTGGCAAATACCTCTTTGTCCAAAAAGACAATCGTTTCCATGCGACGGCGGCGCACTCTCCTTCGCTTGGCCCTGGGAGTGTTCTTCAGTCCGTTTCCGCTGCTGCTCACTGTCTCCTGACGGATGACCTTTTTAATGGTGCCCCGGATGGCGATACGAGCCAGGTCCTGGAGGCTTCGCACGGCCAGCGGTGCTGCGGAGCAAAAAAGGAGACGCGTCAACCTCGTCAGTGAGGGACCCAGACAGCACAGAGCCCTAACTCTTGGAAGGCTGTCCCCTCATGGTCATTCGCAGTCACTGTCATTCGCAGGCATATTTATAGCACAAGCACAGGGGAGCATTCCCAGCAAATGGCAATGACAGCTCTAACGTGCATGCATGTGGTCCTTCCCAAATGGTATTTTCAAACACACTAACCCCGAACTCATAAGGAAAGGAAGCAAGGTCGTCCATCTCATCAGTCAGAAGCAGAAGAAAACCCCAGGTTCATGACTCTGTTGACTGTATTCACTCCTGGACTCTAGCTCACCCAGTGGGAACACAGTGAACGTAGGGTTCCAGAACTCTTTTATCTACCTTCACATTTTCACAGTACTTCACAAATTGAGTATTTGTTCCTTTTTTATTAGAGAAAAGCATATCCAAAACATTTTTAATAAGTACAAAAACTCCAAAGCATACTGAGGAAAAATAAAATCTGGTGATTAAAGTCGAGCTCAGTTTAATGTGGCAGTACACACATGGCGACAGGAGCGTTCTTCTTAAAGGGGGAGGAATCGGGGTTGTGTGTTCAAATACATTATACTGAAAGCCACCATCACTTTTTTCCCTCCAGGACCTCACTTCTTTTTTTTTTTTTAATTTTATTTATTTGACAAAGAGAGAGAGCACAAGCAGCAGGAGCGGGAGAGGAAGATCCGGGGCTCCAGTACCTAACTTCTTCCAAAAAAGATGACAATACGTATAGGGAGGGTTCTTAGGTTGTCTGCAACATTTATTACCCAAATCAGAGCGGCCTGCACAGAATCCCGTGCAATGCTCCCTGTTCCACAGGAGCCGGGGAAGCGCCCGGGCCCCAGGCTCTCGGCACTTTCGCCCCAGTGTCCACACCAGGCCTCCTCTCCTGCTCAACTGTCCAAGACAGGCTCCAGCACGTGTCCCATGTGTCCTGTTACGCCAACACTGTAATCATGACGTTCTGCTCAATACACCTACCTTTTCCTTGCCTTGCCCCTCAGTCTGCTGAATGGACTTCTTCTCTGGCTCTCCCGAGGTCCTGTTTGAGGGGAACCAACTTGGCCCAAGTCTCTCCTGCCAGCCCCTCCTCCACCATGGCTAGTAGTGTTCCCTTGGGTGCTGATTTCTACTATTTTCCCACTCTACGTGTCTATCAATCCTTGGCTGGACAGCCACGCTGTGTATGGTTCAAGTAACAAAGACTAGGCGGCAGCTCCCAGGGCTCTGCTCCATTCCTGACTGGGGTCCTGAGACTCCCCCAGACCCACATCGACAACAGATGCCGGACACTTCAGGGCCCACATCCTTCCTCAGGAACATCCTATGTGCCTGCCCCTGAATCCCTTCCGCTGTCAAGGCCACCATCTCCATGGACACAACTTCGCTAGTGTAGAAAACTCTGGCCCAGGAAGACAAAGTTACACATAACTTCAGGAACCCTAAACAACATCACATGATTATTTATCGCCCAGCATTAGCTGTGAAGCTCTGGCCTCAAAACCAGCATCTCAGGGTGTCCTCCATGCTGTCACAACTCTTACCCAGACCCAATCAAGCCCTCACACCAAGAGACCTGTCTTCAACCAAACCCCCAAGAAGCCTCATAGATGCACCGACTATGGCCCCACCTTCTGACACTCGGGCAGTGTTCTGGAAGGCTGCACCCTGGCTGACTACGAGCAATGCTAGCTTCTCCTGGGGAGACTTCCAGGGAGCATGCATGTGACAAATTCACCCTCCACCTGGCCACCAGTGTCGTCAAGAAGACAGAAGCACCACAGCTTTTAGTTCACACCTCTGGTGGCTCCCACAGCCTCCACGACAAGTCTAACCTACACAGTGGACCCCCACTTGGACCACGCGGAGGATCATCCATGTTCAAAGTCCCCACCAGCCTCTGCTCGTGCTTTTTCTCCCTTTCTTCTCTCTGCAGAGAATTCACTTTCACCCAAAACGTCCCATCCTCTGTCAAACCGTCCCTGGTCCCTCTCAGCCCCTTTCTATATTGTACTGTTGCTCGTTACCACATTTCAAGGACCACATCTACGGCATGCAACCTCCACTTAGCAGAGACCAAGGCAGAGCATGACTATCTGATAAACGATTCCTCATAAATTAAAAAAAAAAAAAATCTGGAAGGAATTTGCCAACATGTATTATCTTTGGGTGGTGAGATTATGGTTATTTTTTCCCTTTTTTTCGTGCATATGGTCAGAATGCAGAATCCATGCTGAATGGTTTTATTTTAAATACAATAATCTGCAATTCTCATTCCCGTGTAAATTTCTGTTTAAATTATAAACCAGTATCTGGATAAATGCTGGCCCTGATGTCAGCTCTTTCTGGTTCTACATCCTGAAGGAGTTGAAGACACAGGCCTAGCCAAGTAAGGCTCCATGGTAAGCCTCCCACCACACACCAGCAGACCGGCTGAAGCATGTGCCCACGAGGCAGCCCCAAGGAGGAAAGGGTCCCATGACTCTGCAAGAGCCCTCTGGCTCAGTGGTGCTGGGAACACACTCGCTCTGTGAGACCTCTCCACAAAGCAGAATTAACTCCCTCTCATGGGAGTCTTCTGCTTTCAGTGGCATGACCAGCAATAATTCCTGTAGATTTAAAAGAAGGCGAAAATAACCTAAAATAGGCCGAAAACAGATTATGATTTTTCAATGTCTAAAAATCATTTGTAACATTTTAAGGTTTTAATAGGTAGAAAAATGCTCTTTAATATCAAAAGGTTCCTTACAATTTGTCTTTCTCTTCAAATTCTAATGAGATTTTTTTAAAGATCTAAAGGATAAGTAAGGGTCTTTGCACTTACGTAACTGGACAAGTCTTGATTTTCCAGACTCTGAATGACAGGGCTGGATCAGAGGAGCAAAAGAAACTGCCAGAATCTTCTTGGTTTCCCAAGCAGAAGGGCCAGTTCGCGTTATCTTAGTCAACTGCCCCAAAGAGAAAACAAGAATATTCACAAGATTTGGCTACTGTTAGTTTATATTAAATCATTCCTACGTATAAACTAAAAATACACAGATATGCTAATAATGACATAACCTGACAACAGGGGCCCCTAATGTGATGTGACATGAAGTACCCATAATGTATTAATATTGTTGCAAGGATGTTTTGCCAGAAAACGTTCAAACCGTCTAGACCTAATTTCTGTTTACAAGGAATACGTATGTTAGAGAAAAGAAGTCAAAGGGTCCCAAGAAGAGACAATCAGATGAGACAACCTCCCTGGGCTCTCCACAAGAGTCAGTGCTGAGGGCAACAGTGGCGGGGGGGGGGGGGCACAGACACCCTAAAGTCAAAGTTATTAAAGACGCTCACCACCACCTGCAATGCTTCCATCTAGACGGGATCCCAGGCTGTTTTTTCTGGAGGACAGAGACCATAAAAAGACCTTCTCGCGACAACATGACCACACACCAAACAGCAGCTACTAGTGCGGTTTCACGGTCACCTCAGGAGCTTCTCCTCACTACAGCATCGTGCTTTGTGACGTCACCACCACGACACACACCCCCCTGCAGTGAAGCTCATGGAAACACCCCTACGAATCACAGTGTTAGGGGCACCAGAAGACCCTCATTAGACAATACGGACCTCCAGTGTGTTCTGTGTGATGGTACCAGTTTCTGAAAGGCCCAAGCAGGTCACAGTGCTATTTTCTGCTCACTTTTGACATGCTAGAATCATACACGCTCTTGTCTAAAAATATCTAAGCCAGCAAATCCTCTAAAAACTAAGATTTTATACCATGAATCTTAGAACTGAAAGCATTAAGCAGCCACGTACTAGGTAAACATCAACAGGTCACTCACACTCTTATGTACCAGCAAAAACTTCTTCTTAAAAACATTTTTTCAAGGAGAAGTTCTACTTACAATGAACATCAAGTATCTAAATACAACCGATAAATAATGTGTGAGCCGTTCAGGAAATCCATGTTCCAGACAAGGGGATGGGTACTGAAAACATGTCTACGACCCTCAAATTAATATGCCCGTAACACAAGTCCAGTAAAAGGGCTGACATATGTTTCTGATACAACAAAGATTTCTAAAATAATTTAAGTAAAGGGGAGCTCAGGTGGCTCAGTTGGTTAAGCAGCCAACTCTTGATTTCAGCTCAGGTCACGATCTCAGGGTTGTGGGATGGAGAGCCTGGATCAGGTGTGCTCAGCAGGGAGTCTGCTCCAGGATTCTCCCTCTCCCTCCACCCCTCCGCCCACCCCCCTCACCCCCCCACACCCCCTGCACAAGCACTCCCTCTCTCAAATAAATAAATCTTTTTTTTTTTAAGATTTTATTTATTTATTTGACAGAGAGAGAGAGACAGCCAGCGAGAGAGGGAACACAAGCAGGGGGAGTGGGAGAGGAAGAAGCAGGCTCCCAGCACAGCAGGGAGCCTGATGCGGGGCTCGATCCCAGAACCCTGGGATCACGCCCTGAGTCGAAGGCAGACGCTTAACGACTGAGCCACCCAGGCGCCCCTCAAATAAATAAATCTTTTAAAAAATAATAACAGGGGCGCCTGGGTGGCACAGCGGTTAAGCATCTGCCTTCGGCTCAGGGCGTGGTCCCGGCGTTCTGGGATCGAGCCCCACATCAGGCTCCTCCGCTATGAGCCTGCTTCTTCCTCTCCCACTCCCCCTGCTTGTGTTCCCTCTCTCGCTGGCTGTCTCTATCTCTCTGTCAAATAAATAAATAAAATCTTTAAAAAAATAAATAAATAAAAAATAATAATAAATTAAATAAAGATGTATTTAAAACAATATTCTGAGAAAGAAGAGGAAAAAGGAGGACATGTAGCCCTGCTATCCACAATGATGACAGCAATAAGCACGTGAGACTGTCGGCAAGGGCATGGGTGGCTCCTCTCCTGCAAGGCAGCTGTCCGAAGTTAAAATACGGAGCCTCTGATCAAGCACTTCTGCTTTTGAGACTGCACCTGGAAGAGCTCATGGGTGTAGACAAAGATTAAGATAAATAATACCCACAAACATGTCTACACACACCCTCTTCACAGCAGCACTGCTTGCAAACAGAAGAGTGGAAAGAACCCAAACGTCCATCAAAAAATCACATTTTCATATGCCAACAAAGAACATTTTTAAATAAAAAAAATAGGGACAGAAAAGAATTTCCACTTATACCAAATATCAAATACTTAAAATGAACAATAAGCGACGTGTAAAACCTAAAACTATCAATTCCTATTTCATATGTCTGGATGAATACATGGAATGGAAAAAAATTTGCATATTTTCACCAAAGTAAAGTTATGAAAAAGGTGTGTTTGCTTATATATTTTTTGAGTAAACAGATAAAGACAAACAAAGTGGCTACTACAGAGGAAGAGGAGGGAACATACGTGGAAGGGAATTCTGTGAGTACTCATTATTTAGATCTTGGAACTTGGAAATACTTTACAAAGTTATAAACCCTAAAACGGCAATCCCTAAACACTGGAACAGATGAGCTGTAAGTCAGGCTGACGGTACAACCTCACAGGGAAGCATTATTCCCAGTAACTTTCAAACACATGAGTCTGTACATCCCCAGGGGAACAGAAGGGCAATCTAAGGGCAGTCAGGGAGCAGGCCTTCCAGGATAGGACACAGGTAATGCTGATTTAAGACGGAAGAAGTCAGAAAAACCCTCTGGTCCTGACTTTGAGTTGGAAATACCAATATAAACCCACGGTGTGTTTTATGTCCAAAAGCCAAAGCAACAGAAACGTAAGTAAGTACTGGGTGGTGTGGGGGACTTCCTAGCTCCAGAATTCCACTGAAAAATATAACCCAGTATTAAAGACTCCAACAAAGGCCCCACCTGTGTTCTCTAAACACCAATTCCCACTGAACTTAAAATTAACACAGATCCTCAGAAATGGTTAATTCCAACTTTGTGGTAAAAAATACACAAAATATGCGTGGAACAGCTTTTCTTACCAGAAAGTAACAAAACCATCAAAGACCACTGAGAGTATATCAGAGCCCAAGAGCCAAACTGGAGAGGTGCCCATTGGTCAAGACAGGACATTTTAAGCTTTAATAAGAATCACACGATGATTAAAATTTTAAGTATGTTTATATCCATAAATTCAGACCGCCACTGGAAACCAAAAAAAATCTTATTAGTCACCACTTTCAAGAGATGCTAGAGAACCAGATTATTGAGCAAACTGATAAACAAAGCTTAAGAATCAGAATTTATGCAGCCTCTCCTTATACAGTGAACCTGGGGTAACCAAGGCAGTATATAGTTGCAGGGTACAAAATCAGTGTGCAGAAACCCACCGCACATATACACACTCATAAAGATGCAGCAGAAAGAGAAATTAAGAAAACAATCCCATTTACAACTGCTCCAAAAATTACAAAATATCTAGAAATGAACTTCAAAAGGAGCTGAAAACCTCTACTCTGAAATTTATAAAACACTGATGAAAGAAACTGAAGACAACACAAAGACACAAAATGGATTAAGGCCCTAAATGTGACACCTAAAGCCATAAAAACCCTAGAAGAGAGCCCAGGCAGTCATGTCTCCGACATCGGTCGTAGCAACATTTTTCTAAATAGGTCCCTTGAGGCCAGGGAAATAAAAGCAAAAATTAACTGCTGGGACTACATCAAAATAGAAAGCTTCTGCACAGCAAAGCAAACAACCAACAAAACTAAAAGACAACCTCCTGAATGGGAGAAGATATTTGTAAACGACATATCCGATAAAAGGTTCGTATCTAAATTACATAAAGAACTTACACAACTCAATGAACTCAATGCCCAAAAACCCAATAATCCGACTTAAAAATGGGCAGATGACCATGAGCAGATATTTCTCCAAAGAATCCAGATGCCAACACACACACATCACTCGTCACCAGGGAAGTGCATATCAGAAGCACAGCAAGGGGCGCCTGGGGGGCTCAGCTGGTTGAGGGTCCAACTCCTGGTTTCAGCTCAGGTCGTGATCTCGGGGTTGTGAGATTGAGCCCCGCATCAAGCTCCATGCTCAGCACGGAGTCTGTGCGATTCTCTCACCCTCTCCTCTGCCCCTCCTGCTTGCGCTTTCTCTCTCTAACATAAATAAATAAATCTTTAAAAAAACAAAACACCACAATGAGATACCACCTCACACACATCAGAATGGCTAAACTCAATAACACAGGAACAAGTGCTGGTGAGGACACAAGAAAAAAGAACCCTCCTGCACCACTGGCGGGAATGCAAACTGGTGCAGCCACTCTGGAAAACAGTACAGAGCGTCCTCAAAAAGTTAAAAACAGAAGTACCTTACAATCCAGCATTGCACTACTAAGTATTTTCCCCAAGAATACAAAGACACTAATTCAAAGGGATACACGCACCCCCGTTTATGGCAGCATTATTTACAATAGTCAAGATATGGAAGCAGTCCAAGTGTCCACGGAGAGATGAATGGATAAAGAAGATAGAGGGCGTATACACACACACACACACACACACACACACACACACTGGAATATTATTTGGCCATAAAGAAGAATGAAATCTGGCCATTTGCAATGACATGGACAGAGCTAGAGAGTATTATGCTAAGCAAAATAAGCCAGTCAGAGAAAGACAAATACCATATGATTTCACTCATGTGGAATTTAAGAAACACAAACACTGAACAAAGGAAAAAAAAGAGACAAACCAAACAACAGATGTTCTCTTAAAGAACAAACGGAGGGTCATCAGACAGGAAGTGGGTGGGGGGTGGGGGAAACAGGTGAGGGATGAAGAGAACACATACGTTGATGGGCACCGGGTGACGTACGCAAGTGCTGGATCACCGCCTCACACGTCTGAAGCTACTGTAACACTGCACGTTAGCTATACTGGAGTTAAAACTGAAAAGAAAAAAGTAGTCGAGGTACGAAATGCAGAGAAATGATCGAATCAGAATGTACCGTTCTGCATCCCTTAATGAGATATTGGATCGGGACCACAACCGCACTGCCAGCATCGGAAACGGAGACAACAGGCGTGATGTGCGTGCATACGACGTACACTGTAGCACGTGGTAAGTACTCTCACACCCCGCCCTCCAAAACCTAAGTCCAACTAGAAACTAAGCAAGGCTTTAGGTCCAACTAACAATTTATAATGGAAACCGGGAGCAGAAGAATATGGACAACATCAGCACAGAGTCATGTCACATCCAAATCCAGGCTACAGGAAACTGTAAGACAAATCACCTGATTTCTTTTCCTCAACAAGTATATTACAAGGAAAAAGTAAAAAGAAAAAAGAAGAAGTTACAGATAAAAAACACTTAAGAGATCTATCAACCAGGGGAACCAGGCAGGCTCAGTGAGTGAGTGGAGCGTGCAAGTCCTACTCTTGGGGTCATGAGCTAAGCCCCATGCTGGCTGCAGAAATTACTTAAAAATAAAATATTTAAAAGAGAGAGAGAGAGAGCGAACAACCAAATACAAGACATAAATCTTAAATGGAGACCCATTCTATTCTCCAAACTAGTCAAACAAATTTTGAGGCAATCAGGAAAATTGGAACACTAGCTGACCATTACTAGGAAATTGGTGGTAGTTTTTTAGATCGATAATGGTTTTGTGGTATCTGAAAAAAACAGCCCTTATCTTTTATAGATACACTTTGAAATATTTATGGATAAAAATTTTGTTTTACTTAGCAATATTCACTACAGTCTGTATAAAACAGTAAATCACAGAATATTATACACACAGCCTCATGCCCAATTCCAGGAACCAGAGGATACGCTATTGTCCACAATTCCACAGCTTACTATATAATCGCTCAATATGATGATAGGAAATGTTAAATGGCTTAAAATTATCTCATCAATTAAGTAAAACATCGTAACTTCTAAACCGTATGCACAATGACCTTCTTGGAAAAGGGTACAAACTACAAGAATCCTACAGTAACAGTGCTTAAGGTGAGGATTGTGAGCAATTTTTCTTAATTTTCATATGTTCTGGATTTTCAACAATGAATGATTACTTTCTAAGCAAAATAAATTAAATGCTAACATTTTTAAATTGCAGAAAATCACACAAAAATGCACACTCTCCTAATTTTTATCACACCCGTTTCCTAGTTCTTTGTGACTAAGACATTCTCCCTGATGACCAATTCAGGTTTGATTAATCTGCTTGTTTATTACAACTTGTTTTTCTCAATGAAGCACAACAGCTACAACATACAGAAACATGCACGACCAAACAGCAGACTGAGACAAGGTTCCTCCTAAGGAAGAGATTCCTGTTGAATACTCGCTGTCACAGAATTTAACAGTTACAACAGAACTACTCTAATGACTTTTACATATAATTTCTAACAACAGAATAAGCATACTAGAATAGCTGTGGAGGAGGGGAGGGAGGCGGGAGAGAGGAAGGGAGAGAGGAGGAGACAGAAGGGAGGTGAGGGTAAGGGCTCACAGTGCAGGCTCCAGGGTGCCTACTGAGTCAGGCCCTGGCCCAAGCTAGGCTGTCTTTCTAACCTGTCCCCGCCTGCGTCCTCGTTTGTGAAACGGAGGGAGGTGTCATGAGGGATCCAAGGAAAAATACACGGAAACTTCTTAGAACAGACCTTGGCCAATAGTAAGCGTGTCAGTTATGAGAGGGATCTGACCTTCTCTTCCAGTGGCATGACAAGGATGCCCCCTACTTTGAGAAGACTCTTCATGTACTCTTCATGCTCTTTCTGCACACCAGCCCCACAGTACACACGATCGTACTGAGAACAATCTGGAGAAATCTCCAGGCAATTGCCAGTAACAAAGGAAGGTTCACAGAAGTCAAATCTGAAAGCAAAAAATGTTTTCTGTAACTGAATATATCACAGTGTAGCAAGTCTCTATAGAGACTATACTAACCACAGGTTATGTTTTCCTTGAACAACCCTATAATGACATAATAAATTGACAGAGCCAGAAGCTGGAAGTCAGACCTCCGAAAAGAATTATATTATTAATAAACAGAACCCTCGAAATTCCAAACAAAATATTGTGAAAGTGAATGTCATAAACTTAATACAGACTTAAATCATCTAACATCCAATCATCACTGTCTTTGCTCTGTTTTTATAAATCATTACCTTACTTAAGCTCTACTAAAACCACGTAGAACGAGGGTGTCCGGTGGCTCAGTCGGCTAAGTGTCCAACTCTTGGTTTCAGCTCAGGTCATGATCTCAGGGCTGTGAGACTGAGCGAGTTCGCGTCGGGCTCCCTACCCAGCGTGGAGTCCGCCCGAGAGCCCCTCTGTCCCTCTCCCTCTGACCCTCCCCCGCGCTGTGTGCACATGCCCGCGCGCTCTCTCCCTTTCTCTAATAAATCTTCAAAAAAATATATAAAAACAAGTAAAATGAAAGAAAACTACATTTGGTGTTTCTAAAAATGTTAAACCCTAAAATAAGAACTTTAATGCCTTATTTAAAAATGGCAAGAGGTAGTTATATATACTGTTTAAAGACAAATGCAACAGTTCTGTTTTAGAAACAATTAGATGATAAATTGTTGTCCGTGCTGGAAACATGAAAATTGGGCAAAATGAACATTCCATTTCCTTCCCTTATTATATTGGTGAAAAATTACCTTTCCCTGGTATCATAGTTAAAAAACCTAAAGCCCTCAAAAGCACAAAATATTTAAAAAATAATTAGAACAGCTATGCATATACCCTGATTCTCCTGCCAAAGTTGAATCATGTTTGCTGGTATATGAACACTAATAAATTTATTTCTCCCGCCTCCTCAAAAGTTTAAATTATAATCCACACAGCAACCCAAGAGTAGAATTTGATCTTACTTGTCAAAGCTGTCGCTGGTTCTAATGAAGAAGTCCAGCTTCTGCTTTGCGTATTCTATTACGTCCGAGTGGAGTTCAACCCCATGGTTCACACCAAAAGGACCTAAAATGTTCCAGAATAAGAAAACTTTTAGAACTAGGGCAAGAACTCTTACTTTTAATCTCTACTTTATCAACTGCAATGCACCAGATCAGCATGTATAATTACATGAAGAAATTCGCAAGGTTTTGAGGTCTTACCACATTACTGGACCTAAATCACCCAAGCTAATCTTTAAATATGCAGGACAGACTATGCTCACAACATTGTAAATGCTTCTTTCTTTGACATTAGCAACGCCACAGCTTTCCAAAGCCCGGGTCTCTCTGCTCTCAAACTTTTTTTTAAAGATTTTATTTATTTATTTGACAGAGATAGAGACAGCCAGCGAGAGAGGGAACACAAGCAGGGGGAGTGGGAGAGGAAGAAGCAGGCTCCCAGCGGAGGAGCCCGATGTGGGGCTCGATCCCACAACGCCGGGATCACGCCCTGAGCCGAAGGCAGACGCTTAACCGCTGTGCCACCCAGGCACCCCTCAAACTTTTTTTTTTTTAATTTTTTTATTTATTCATTTGACAGAGAGAGAGAGACAGCCAGCGAGAGAGGGAACACAAGCAGGGGGAGTGGGAGAGGAAGCAGCAGGCTCATAGCGGAGGAGCCCAATGCGGGGCTCGATCCCAGAACGTCGGGATCACGCCCTGAGCCGAAGACAGATGCTTAACGACTGAGCCACCCAGGCGCCCCTGCTCTTAAACTTTTAAAGAATTATTTGAAGATGTAAAAAAGCCAAGATCTGCAACGAAGAAATCAAGATCTTACTAATGAATTAAGAAAGAAAAATGTTATTTCCAAATGAAACCGGACTCAGGACGTGTTCCACTAAAGGTCGCCCCAAACACTCAGACATGGACACAAATAGCTTTTGATCATCATTAAAATAAAACTATGACAAGGGCGCCTGAGTGGCTCAGTCTGTTAAATGTCCGACTCTTGATTTCAGCTCAGGTCAGGATCTCGGGGTTGTGGGATCGAGCCCTGTGTCGGGCTCTGTGCTCAACATGGAGTCTGCTGCAGATTCTCTCTCTCCCTCTCCCCCTGCTCCTTCCCCCACTCGTGTGCATGCGCACACTCTGTCTCTAATAAATAAATAAAATCTTGAAAAAAATGAACAAAATAAATAAATAAAACTATAACCAAGTCACTGACTTCCATCCCCGCTGCCCTCTGGCTAGCAGCACATGCCAGAAACGAAGGAACCCTTTACTTTCCTACTCGTCATAGTTTCATTAGTCCCTCTCACCCTTTACCAAAACCTATTAAGTAGTTAATTCTCATAACAGACATAGGACATAGTTCCTACCCCCAAGAAGCTTAACACCAAACAGAGTAATAACATATTGACCCTGACTCACCCCAATAAAAAGATGACTAAGAGGAGAGGGAGGGCACAGGAGGAGTTAGGACTAAGACATCAAGGGCAGCACTGAAGCCAGACTGAAAGCCACCCCCTGCCCCCCGCAGGAGGACATTCCACGCCCTAATCACACAGCACTTTCAGGTCAGCTGCACAGGAATGCAGCAGAAAAGGGATAAAGTTCAGGGCCAGACAGAAAGGCAGTTGGGTTTATAAAAGAGTCAGATCAAAGACTCCAGACCTCACATCTGCAGGCACTGGGAAGCCAACACGGTCTTCAGCTCTGGAGTGATGTGCATGAAGCAACATTAACGGCTGAGGAACCTAGAGAGGGAGCCCCAGAACACATGGTGCAGTGCGTGCAGCCTCCTCCCTGCAAGTGCAAGATGTCTACCCGTGAAAGGAAACTCTCCAGCCACCTCCTTCAAATACATCACACCAGTACAGAGTATCCACTGCAGCCCCCAAAAAAGCTTCCCTTCCTTTAGATCTCTCTCCACCCCAACATGTAATTACATTCCTAGCAAACAGCTGACTCAGAGAAGAGAAGCTGTTTATAATTTCCAGGGAATGTCAAGTGCACCAGGTCACCTCAGGCTTACTGTGAGAACTGAGAATCTCAGCTCTTTTCAAAAGCATTTCTAACCTAGTCAATTTGATGCCCCATTCCCCTCTCCCCAAACAGCATCTCATCCTTAGCTCCCCCAATTTCTCTGCTCCACTGATTTGCCCTTTGCTAATTCCAGAAGGATACATCACCTGGGCTCTTCACAAAGCAGTCTCAATCCAAGACAAATTAACTTCAAAAAGCATTTAGCTTTAAAAAACAAAACAAAAACAAACCTAAAAATTTGAGGATAGCAATCTATAGCCTAAAGTCAAATGATGTCACAAAACTTCACCAAAATTCCAAAGTCTATGAACTTATAAAGAACAAAAATACCATTCCATACCCACAAAAATCACCTGTTACTGCTAAGATTTTCTGTAACAACCTCAAAGAAACAATGCCGTGGTGTAGTGGTGATGGCGCCTGGGGTCCAGATGCCACCCTCTCTCACAGATGCTGCAGCAGCCTCAGCCCTGCTTCCTCTTCAGAGAAATCTTTTAAAGGACAGGTCAGCCCCTGTTACTCCTCCAGCAAAACCATTCTATCTCAGAGTAAAAACAGACACCTAAACCCTCAATTATCTGATATTGTTGTTTCAATAACAAAAATGCCAATCCCCATGTGTAGTCTCACAACTTATTTGGGAAAAGAGGCAAAACCTGTGAAGTCCTTACCATCCCTAGAATTTATTTACAAAGAACAACTTACAAGTATTAGCTCTTAGAGCATTAAAACAATATAAACCAAAACTGCTTAGAAGAACTTTAACTTCCAGAGAACTTTAAACTTAGTCTCAGTTTACAGACAAAGTGACAAAGCAGGCTGGGTGATTGTATTAAACAAGAAATCACTGTAAGGTCCCAATTTACACAATTTTCTTGGTCCTCTGTTGTCCAGAAGGAGGGTGCGCTGAACAGACAGTGGAGGTACAGGTGGGAGGGGGTAGGCAACAGGAGGGGTCCCTCCGAAAACTCGGAGCCCTCCCTTCACCAGCCCACCCAATGACTATGTATGAACCACAGCAGACGACTGCTCAGAAGGCCATAGACAAGGGCCCTACAAAGGAAACACTGCCGTGCACCATGAGACAGAAGGTGCTCGGCCACACTCTGCCCAGACTCACCTAGAATGAGCCCCACCATGGAGCTGAGGTAGCCAGTGCCACTGCCCAGGTTCAGGAAGGAGAGCCCCGGCTGCAGGTCCAGGGCCTCCATCACTTCCGAGTAGATGCATGGAGCCGAGAGGTGGATGTTGCCATGCTTCCACGCCAGATCTTTATAAGCATTTTCTTTAAATTCTTCAAGATAATAATCTGCGCGATCGATAGCTCGGAAAGCCTGCTCAACCAGCTCTGTCCGGATGTACTGTGCTTCTTTCAAGTTGTCTATTAGCTCGTCATTGTCTTCACCAGCACTCACAGCACCTCCCATCTTCAAGATCACACTTAGGCAACACTGCAATTAAAAGTGTTTTTAAAGAGCTATTTACATTAAAGGTAAGAGCACAACAGTTAAAGTTCTCATAACATGGCAATTTCAAATTCTGAATTCTGAAAATATCACAGATGGAATATATTTTGTCAGCACCCACCCAACCTACCCCACCCCCGCCAGATTCAGAAGGAAAAAAAAACCAAACCAGTTAAATATGAAATTCCATTGTATCTATCCGGAAGTAAGTTTGTAATTTACAACATCAAATGAATTCAAATGAACCTGAGGTACCTAACACATATTTGACAGCTGAAAACATCATTAAAGTAGAAACTCAATATTTTACTACAAGTCGTCAATCTACAAAGCCAGGTATTTAGGATTAAAATTATCTTGACTATAGATCTCCTTAATGGAAATATATTCACGCATGGCAACGTCAATGGATATAAGCATAAAAAGAATACAGATATGTCTAGAAAAATCACACTAATGTCAACTCCCTTTGAATATTTCAAGTGCTACAGATCAATTTTGAATAATAAATCTCCAAAAGCAAAAAAATGAAATAAAGATAAACAACAAATACTATAAGGTTACAGTTTATTTGAAATTCAAATTTAACTGGTGTCCTAAATCTCACCTGACAACCCTACACCCCACCCACACGCGAGTACGCGAGGGGTCCATTCAATCTGTTCACTTGGATTCAGACGTACACATTTCAGCCAAAAATACCACTAACAAAACTCTTACCCAGTAGGACGAACGGTGGCATTTTACCATAACAAACACAAAATCTGTTTTCAGGCTACAGCTGCTCCAAGAACTCCTACACCCCCTTTGGAAGTGTATGGTAGGCAACCTTTCTACCTCTTTAACAATAAAAGGTACATTGCTTACCTTCTTCCCAACTGCCTTTAAGAAGAAAAAGCAACAGTGTGATCACTTCTGAGCCACCTGCTAACATACAATGTGCCTCCATCTAATTCACAGGGGCCTCATCTTCATGAACCATAAAGATATCTTCTCCAATTTTATACATACCCCATGTAACTCTTTCCAAAAGAATGATTTTACTTCACATTAAATGGTAATGTTTTACAAAACATCGGATGTAAATTGTTGGGAAAAACACAAAACACCAGACTTCACAAAGACTGACACATTTTCTGATTCAGGACAACTTCCATAATAACATACTATAATTTATTATTGCAATCCTCTGGACTTCTAACAGCAGAACGAGAAGCATAAACACTGGGGGAAGAGATTCCACACACACACACACACCATGCACACTACTGGCAACTGTGGTGGCAGACGTTTTCCCAGGAATAAAAATTAATGAGCACATGATAAATCTTCAGCTTCTCACAACAAATACACAAGATATGTGAAACGTAGGGCTTAGTATAAATGCTCTAACACTTCACAGTTGGAACAGTTTGTCTTCATCATCAAGATTTTAGAGCTGAATATTATACTTTCCAAATCACCAGATTTTGACCCCATTTCAGTTGTTTTTGAGCCCTTGTTAGGTTAAGGTCCACGACCAGTTAACTTAGCCGATTGGATAAAGTACTAATGAGGTCGAGTTTAATCTTCGATAAGCCACTTAGTTCTGAGGCTACAGTCTACATCTGTAGTCTAGGACAGTCATCTGGAAATTTAGGTCACTGCTTAAAAGTGGAGTTGCGTTTATTGCCTAAAGGTCTGCTCAGGAGCAGGCCTGGAAACCACGCATCTTGCACCGCGGATCAAACCGTGCACGTGATGTCCTACCACGCCAGCTCAGTACCATTACTCTACCTTCAGAAAGCAGACGCTAACTATATATCGGGCACATTTTATTTTCTACTGTGTAATCTATCGCTTATTTTCAACTTCACCTCACTTTGAAAGTTTATTCATATGCAAAAGCTAGCATTTTAGTAAAAAGAGCTACAACCTTTACAGGCACCACCCGCCAGTCACAGGCGGTCACGTTACTTTCACTACTGAGGCAAATTGGGGCCGAGCAACTATTTTGCTTATGATCACACACCAGCGCATGAAGAGAAGGCTAGAATTCAAACCCAGGACTGTCTAGCCAAAGGCCTACGTTCTCAAATTGTCAAAGGGAAAACATTCTTTAATACATACCATGTCGGTGACCCTTGCCACACACAACAGACCATGTAACTACGGGTGGTAGGTTGCATGTGACTATCTACAGGGTCTGAGAATACTGCCTTTGCCGGGTCATCTCCCACTCCCTCACACTGGATACAATCACTGCTCATTCCTGACCGCCCCTGTGACTGGTCAGAAGACCACCCAAAAACAGCAACAACAGATTCAAAGATATCCTTGCCAAACCAAATATGGATCTACAGTCCCGTCAAATCCAATTGTTCAAAGTAATGGGAAATAATTTCTGGATGCTGTACTTAATTATACTTTGCAATCCCCAGTATAATTCACTACTCTGGGGTAACTGGCCAACAGGACAACCCTACTCTCACACTGCTCCTTCCAAAACCAACTTCGAGAGCACAGTGAAGAAGACAGTTGAGGAGCAGACACGGGAAGGTCTCATGACTGACAGCTAAGAAGGCTATAGTTGGCTCAACACAGCCTGAAGCCATGATAATGGGAATTGCAATTCCAGTCTACACTGGGTTTGTCAGACTACACATGGAGGGCCATGTTCCAACCTGAATATCACTTCTTAAGGGAAATGTGGACAAGGTAATTTCATGTGAAAAATGAGCTGGGAGAAAGGACCCTGTCGTGTAAGCCCTGAAAGGCTTTTCTTTTTTGTAATGCAAGGGCCTGACTTAAGTTTTGACTGGCGAAGAATAAACACTTTGCCTCCTGCCACTCCACTTGAAGAGCCAGGCCTTTGCTTGAGACCAGATCTTAGTTGATATCCACAACAGACCTTTTGGGCCACTTGTCTTTTCTCTTCCCATGCTTTACATTCCCTCTTTTGTTTTATATTCCCCCAAAAAGAGCAAGCCTGAGAAGCCCTAGGCTCCCACCCTCAACCCTAATACAAGCAGAAACACAGGCCCGTGCTCCTCGAGCTCTCTCTTCACAGCCCCCATCTCACTGTGTAGCCCCAGGTATGCTGTAAAATTTCCAGGTTCTCTAATAGTAAGTAATAAACCTTTATTTTTTTTTTCAGTTTCCTGATGGTTGTTGCTGAAAAGTGTCTTGCAATCGTAATAATCATATTGGTTATTGACAGACTGAGACCAGCAGAACACAGAACCAAAACCACACCTCCTGCTGGCAGAATAATGAAAGAAATACAGACTTATCTTGAAAACTAGAACTCTTGTAAGGAATACATATAGAAGAATTTTTTTGCAAACACTTGAAAGGCTGCCATGTACATACTATTCCTGGAGCTGGTAAAAGCTGGGTCCGTGGAACATGTTAGATGAAGACAATTTCTACTAAACACAGAAAAGCTTTCTAACAACTAGAATTCTAAATACTGAACTGTTCTTAGAACCTCGACAGCCTGTCACCCCCAGGGATGTTCCAGGTTAGGTACAAGCTGAGGTGGGCCCAGAAGGCCTAGGGACTGACCCCATCACCTCAGACATCCCCTCTCATTCCACCTCTAAAGCTCTATTTCACCCAAGCACAGCCACAAGTTCTGAGTTGTTTGCAGGACCCTGACTTCACTAATACTTGATTGACAGTCTACTCAACACCCAAAACGGAGTTCTTTACTTTAGCTACTCCTCTGCCAAAAAGAAAGAAAGAAGAAAACTATCATAGGCTTGTGACAAACAAAGGGGACAGACGGAGATTTAGGTAACTTTTTTGAAAGCACACATCAACTTGGGAGGCACATCCTATGGCGAAAAAAACAAACACGGGCACCAAGCCCAGCCAAGTTTTCCTCCCCCAACTATAGACCTTTTTCAGGAGCCTGAAGTTAAGTCCCAGGGTTCTGTGCCAATTCTTGGTATCCCCAAGGCTTGGAAAGGCAACTATCTTTAGAATTCTGTTTTTTGTTTTTTTAGAGATTTAATTTTAAGTAATCTCTACACCCAACATGGGGCTTGAACTCACAACCCCAAGATCAAGAGTCACACGCTCCATCGATGGAGCCAGCGGGGGGGGGGGGGGGGGGGCCTAGACTGTCACCTTCCGAAAAGGTCCAAGATAGAATTTGTTTTAAACGTTGATAAGCCTTGACTTGCCTCAGAACTAACTGCAAACGCTTCCTACTTAGTAAACTAGGGACAAACTGCATGTCTGTAGAGTCAAGTACATCCAAGGGTGCAAGCAACGGGCACTAGGAGAGAGACCTCCGGGAGGCCCTGGATCGCTAGAGGGCAAACCACAGGGCGCACCCGGGACAACCCCCCAGCGGAGCGCAGCAGGGGAAAGAGACACGGTCTTGGAGGATAAACGCCTGGGTGGGTTGGAAGGTTGAGGGGAGAGACGCAGGAGGGGGAAGCCCAGGGACTGGAAGGGGGAGACGCAGTGGGGAGGGCTGAGGGACGCTGGTGGGGGAAGGGGAGGAGGGGGAGACGCCAGGCGGGGGCTGGGGGGAGTCGCCGGTAAGGGGAGACGGGGAGGGGGGGGCTCAGACGTCCAGGGAAGTCCGGGGGAAGGCGAAGACAGGATAGGAGGACGCCGAAACCGAGGGGGACGCCCCCCGGAGGGGGGTCCAGGCGCTCGGGACCGGGGGAGAGGAGGGGAGACAGAGAGGAGGGAGGGGTCCAGGGGGAGACGCCGCCGCCCGCCACAAGCCGGGCCGAGGGCGGCGGCGGTGGCGGCTCTACCTCCGGGCTCGGCCGGCCCGCGAGATCGGGCTCCCTAGGCCGCGACCTGGAGCTCCTCGGGCGCCCCTCGCCCGTCCGCGGCCCGGCTGCGCCGCCCCGACCTCTGCCGCCGTAAACATCCGCCGCCCCACTGCGCATATGCGCGCAACGGCCCGACTGCGCGTGCGCCCACGCCTGGCGCTTAAAGGGGCAACAGCGCTGCTGGTGGGCCCCGGGGCCGTCCCTGCCCTCGACTTCCCCACGGCGGACTGACCGTGAGGCGCATGAGAGGAAGGAGAGAGACGCAGGGCCGGCCCTGCACTCTTCGGGGGTATTGGAGGGGGAGCGGTCAAAGGACAGCTGCAGGTGAGGTTTATGATTTCCACGCACCACCCAAAGCTGGGACCCAGCGAGGAAGGGCCAACAGGTGAGAAAGAAATGAAAAACCCGTGTGATGGAATCGTAACTCACGGCAGTGGCTACTCTGGCTTTGATGACACGGAAGGGACATTCGAGCTAAGGTGCGTAGGACAAGAAAGATCCAACCGTGCGAAGAGAGGGTCCATTGGCTGCAGACCACGGAGAGCGGAAGTGGGCAGGAGCCACCTGCCGGGCACACACCTGAGAGGAGGCCACAGCAAGCAGCCCTGCCACCTCTGCTCAGCTTCAGCAGGCTGCCACCTCCAACACCTGCATCTGGGCAGACCCTTCACCTCTTTTCTGGGCCTCAGCGGGGAAACACGGAGTTGGAATAGACCCCATCTAAGCTCTGTCCCACAAAGTGAACCGTGAACCCATAAATTCCCATATTGTGGAGCTGCTGTGCACAGTAGTCTCCATAACAGACAACTGGAGACGTCTCAGATGACACAAAGACCCAGCATCGTGGATTCTCAAGGTTTCTGTTCCTAGAGGATGATGGAGTTTTGGCAAGGGGGCAGACTAGTAACAATTTCTCTGGGTCCTACGAGGCAAAGAGAACTATTTTTGAATAATAGGAATAGGAATACTATAACAAGGACCATTATGATACGAACTTCCTAACTGCACAGGAGGAAGGAGAAGAACGCCGCCTCTAGGAGGAGAACGCTGCTGGGTGGGTCATGTGCTGGCTGACAAGAGGATGTGGCTGCAGACCCCACAGTCCTGCAGGAGCCAGGGTGTGTGTGCACCCACATGTGTGTCCCACACAGAGAGTGCAGAGCAAGGGTGTGTCTGCTTTGTTTGTCCTAGTGAAGCAGACCAACCTAAGCTTCTGTGGCTTGTGGGACACCACGTAGGAGGCCGAGCCCCTGAGGGCTGAAGTTGGACCCAGTCTCAGAGCAGGGAAGTTGTGCTCGCCAGCATCATGCTTTAGATGTTGACCAGGCCCATGGCCCCTGCACAGGCTGCCCTCCATGTGAGAACAATCTGAGATACCTTTGCTGGACATCAGTGAGGGTCATCCCGCATCCCAAAAGTGACCTTGTGGCTCTCTGTCCAGGTCCTCAACGCTGCCTCCCCTCGCCAGCCCCAGTCACCCTGGGACCTGTCCTCTTCTGCCACCTGCCTACCATGTCCCTTTTGTGAACTGCCTGCACAGCCTACCCGGTCACTTCTGTGAAATTCTACCCTACTCCTCCTTTCACTTCAGCCCAACCTCACCTGTGGTTTTCCAAATGAGCTTTTAACAGCAGAACCCTTTCTTTGGACACAGTCTTAGAAGCCACCCCATCTATACAGCAGCTATAGCCCTGCTGCTGTGGAGGAGAGGACTTGCCACCAATCTCATGACCTTGACACTCACTCTCAGAGTCCTTTCTACTGCATACCTTTGGTCATCTGTGACAGTTTCAAATTACAGAGATCCTAGAGCCATCCTTGACCCTCTCCCCACTGTCTACACCCTCCATATACTTCACCTTGTCCTGTCCCTGTACCCCTCACCTCTTACCAGGATAATGTCTTCACTGACCTCCTACATACCCTCTCACTACGCTCCCTCCCTGGGCTCTGCCAAGTGGTTTTCCTAAAGCACGGTCTGATCACATCGGTCCTCTAGACCTTCCCTTAAGACCCATGTGCTTGGCTCTCCGAGGTTATCCCCCACCCACCTCCCTGTCAGCTCCACCATCTCTATACCTATCAGTATTAATCTTTGTAGAGTGTCACAGTAAGCACTTTACATGGGTTATTTCCATGACGTAGATCCTAAAATGATCTCTGAGGATGAGAAAGGCAGTCTCTGACATTGGGAGCTGGCCTGGCGCTCACACCAACACCATGGTTCTCCTGTTGGATATGGGCAGTCTTGCAGAGGCACTGCATTGTGATACAGTGAGAGACAAAACGTCATAATCGTGGGGCGCCTGGGTGGCTGTGTTGTTAAGCGTCTGCCTTCGGCTCAGGGCATGATCCCAGAGTTCTGGGATTGAGCCCCACATCAGGCTCCTCTGCTGGGAGCCTGCTTCTTCCTCTCCCACTCCCCCTGCTTGTGTTCCCTCTCTTGCTGGCAGTCTCTCTCTCTGTCAAATAAATAAAATCTTAAAAAAAAAAAAGTCATAATCGTGCCCAAGCACAGACCAAAACAAGGTCCCTGAGTCATCCACAGAATCTCAGACACTCTGTCTCCTAGCCAATAGCAGCAACCCCTGCTCCTTCACTGTTACAGGTGAGCCTCTCTCCCCTGCCCTCCTAACAGACATCACGTATTGAGATGACCCTGCTTCCTAACAGCAAGCAGTCCCCTCAGTGTTTCCCCATCTGTCAAATGGAGGTACCAGCACCCTGCCAGAGGCTGCCAGATGCGGACGAGCTTGTACTTCTTGTTCCGTGGTGGGATGCACACCGTGGATGGCTGGAGGTGTCTCTAGCAGGTGTTGGGAAGGATTACTGAAGGGTGAGGGCTTGGGTTGGGTGTGTGTGGGCTGCTTGTGGTTGGCATATCTGGAGGAGGAGTCCCCAGGCACAGGGAAGGTCATGTAGAGGCCTGAGGTCAGGGTGTACCTGGGCACTTGTGGCTGGAGCCGCATGCAGTGGCTGTGTTGCTATCTTCAAAGTGCAATATGAAGACTTCCTTTCAATTAAAGTAGCCCTTTAAAAATGTTTTTATTGTAGTAATATGTAGATAACATAAAATTTACCATTTTAACTATTTTTAAGACATAGAATTTACCATTTTAGCCATTTTTAAGTGTACAGTTCAATGGCATTAAGTACATTTCTCATTGTTGTGCAACCATCACCACTATTCATCTCCAGCATTTTTTTCCTCATCTCTAACTGAAATGTGCCAAGAAACTCTGAAACTCTGACCAAAATGGACTGGACTTGCTCTCATGCCTGAGACAGCCAAGAAATGGAGTAATATGTGAAGCAACAGTTCTCAGAACCTGGGCATTGTGCAACAAAGCTCAGTGACTTCTGAGAGACGAGAAACCAACGGGCTGAGCCCTTACAGCTGCCTCATCTCACCACTGCGAGTGTCTTCAGGCTGCAGGGCGGGAAGGGCATCCCACGCAGAGCCTGGAGGACTCCCTGAGTTGAGAAGATAAAACTGAGAGTGTAGGGAAACCAAGTGTCTAGAGGTCCCAGGGCAGAGTACAGGTGGGGAGAAAGTTACAGAGAGGACTTGGGAACCTGCAGCAGCTCGCCCTCAAGCGTTCAGCAGAGAACTAATCAGCACACGTGTGTGCAGAAACAACCCAAGGCTAGGGAAAGAACTGTCCAAAAGGGCTAGAGGTCACACTGCCCATGGTAGCACGAGGCAGAGAGTGGCGTCGGTTGCCAGCAGCCACACCAGGAAAATCTCTTGGTTCATGAACAGTGGGAAGAGCACGCACGAGGGTCTTGCCTCAAAAGTGAGTCATAGGTCCCCCCAGACTGGTCACTGCTCAGACCCCACCTAACTCATCAGAGAAAGATCTGAAAGATCAAAATGTTTCCTGGCCACCGTGTCCCAGAGCAAAGGTCAAGAATATCTATACAGAACACCGGACACTCAACAAGGTAAAATTCACAATGTCTGGCATCCAATCTAAAATTGTCAGAAATATAAAGTAAGGAGGTGTAACAAGGAGTCAAGTGCAGACACAGAGGTTACATAAAGAGACCCAAATATAACTTCCAGAAATAAAATTACAATTCTGAGTTGGAAATACAGTGGATGGTATGAGCAGCAGATTGGATGTTGCTGAAGGGTTGGAGACACAGCCGTAGTAACTATCCCAAATAAAATGTGAAGAGAGAAGAGAATAAACTAACAGCATCAATGGCACCTGTGGGGCAACCTCGTGTGGCCTGACACGCATGTAATGACCTTCCCAGAAAGAAGGGACACAAGCTGGGACAGAAGGAAATAATGGAGAAAATGCTGGAATCTTTCCCAATTTGATAAAAACTCTAACCCTCAATGAGCCCAAGCACAGGAACGTGAAGAAAAGTACCACGGCACAATAGAATCAAATTGCTAAAAACCAATGATGAAGAGAAAAAGTTTGAAACCCCCAGAGAACAAAGAGATGTTACAAAGGATCCAGAGGAGGACGCGGGTTACAAGACCACACTGACCACGAGGCGTCGCCCCTGCGCCGCTGTTGCGTTGAGAGGCTCCAAACCGTCCACCAAAAAGGGAAGAAACAGTTCTTCCTCCTCATAACCCTTTTGCAGCCCGGATGTGGTACTAACCAGTTCGCAGACGTGCCTCGCACTTCCCTGCTCTGCAGGTGAGCGCAGTTTGCCGTGATCTGGAAGCATTGGCGAACGCCAGTGTGTTTGTATTACAAAATGATTGAGAAGGGAGTCCAAAAAATAATTTCTTGTCTTAAAACAAACCACTTGAATAAAAAGTTAGTAATGCATGGGCACAGGGAAGAGGTCTGTGATGGCTGATTTTATGTGTCCGCTTGGCTAAGCTATGGTACCCAGGTGTTGGTCAAACACCGGTCTAGATGTTACTCCGGGGGTGGTTTTTAGATGTGCTTAACGTTTAAATCAGCAAGCATTGAGTGAAGCAAATTAACCCTCTATAATGTGCGGGGGTCTTATCCAAGCACTTGAGGCCCTAACATACCCCAGGGAAGGAGGAATTCTGCCTCCGACAGCCTTGGACACCAGACTGCAACATCAGTTCTCCCGGGGTCTCCAGCCTGCCCCATGCTCTGCAGATTTCAGATTTAGCCACCACAACTGAGTGAGCCAATTCCACAAAATAAATCCCCTCCCCAGCCCACTTCCTGTTTGTGTGTCTGAGTTTTCTCCATATATGACACAAAGAAGTAGTGTCAGACCAGGGTTCAGAGGCCTGCCCACAGGGTCAGTGTCCCTGGGATGGAAGCACCCTGAGGAGCTGACACCCACATTTCTTTTTTTAGAAATAGAGAGAGGGGAGGGGCAGAGGGAGAGGGAGAGAGAGAATCTTAAGCAGGCTTGACTCAGGGCTCAGTCTCACCACCCTGAGATCACGACCTGAGCCGAAACCAAGAGTCGGACGCTTACCCAACTGAGCCACCCCCACGTTTCTAAAGTTGTGAGTCCTAGGGTTCAAGGGTCCCCTCCCCCTTTGCCAGCCCCTCAGACTCTCCTCCCTAGCTTATAACTTACAAGAGGAAAGGCTTGAGGGGAGAGCATGAGTGGGCAGCAGCCTTGGAGAAGGGAGGCCAGTCTGGGAAGACCAGACTCTGGAACTTTTGGAATGCAGCTGTTGGTGGGCCAGACCAGTTGCTAGCAGAGCTGGGAACAGATGTACTCACTCCTCAGGCACCTAGACTCGGGGGTGCAAACAGGAGGGCCCTGGCTGGTGCCTACAAACCCAGACCTTACCTGGCAGCTGTGGTCACATGTAAGGTGGCTTGGCAACCCCCCAGAGGCAGACCTTGGAGCTGGGAGTGGTGGCTGACATAAATGGGGAGATGCAGGGAAGGGGAGGTGAGTTCAAGGGTTCCTCAGAGTATTGGGGGTTAGTGCCTGACCTGGGGCCTGGGCCCACACTTTCCACCGTCTCTCCCTCCCTCCTTCAGTAGCATGTGTTGTGGACCCCTCTACAGAGAAGGGAACCAAAGCACAGAAGCTAGAAATGACCTGCCCAAGGTCCCCAGCTGTGAGACGGCCCCTGACTCAGACGGAAAGAGCTGTGTCTGAAACCAGGAGCCCCCACAAAGGGGAATTGCCCAGTACCCCAACTCTCGTCCATGCAGCCACCCCTTGCAGACACATTTCCTGCCCCCCGCCCAACCCTACAGAGCACACATCCCATACTTGGCTGATTCCTCCACGTGGTTTCGTAGGCTCTGTACGTGGCTGGTGAGGGAGGTGGCTAGAGACTCTCTCAGGGAACATCTGTCTGGAGCTGCCCAAACGTGCTGGGCCTTTCCCTTGGGCCGCACCAGCTCTGACCCTCACCCTTAGCCAGAACAGCACAGCGGCTCTGTGTGACCCTCCATGGAAAGGGTGTGAGTGCTTGAACAATGTCTGAAGGTCACCAGTCCTGACTGAGGGCCTCAACGAGCAGGGCAGCTGCATTAGCCCGTCCGCCCATACCACTGGCCCCTCGGGCATCATGATACTGTTGGAAGTTGCCCCAGGACACCCCCACATGGTTGGGGGGGGGAGTGGTTAGTGTCTGGGGCAGGGTTCTATAGGCATGGAGTGGGCCTTGAGGCCTGAAGCGGACCAGCATCATCACAGGCCCCTCTCACGGATGCCTCTGAGGCAGCTTCCCAGGGACTCTGAGCTGGTGGAGAGTGGGGGCATTCGACTGTTTCAGAATGACCCGGTCTCCACTGCGGCGAACGCACATGCCCTACTTCTTCAGATGCCCCCTCTTTCAGTACTGATAAGGAAACTGCAGCACAGAGAGTCAACTTCCCAGGGCCTAGTCAGTGCCAACGGTAGTCTCCAGCCTATGGCCATTATGAATGTCATATTCATAGGACTCTTGGGGACTATGAGTCAGGAAGTTTCCCCACTGCTCAAGATTGTGGGAAGGCTGTGCATCAGGAAAAAGACCCCCCTCCCCCACACATGCACACATGATTTCTCAAACAATGTCAAAGGGTTCCAAACCCCAGAAAGGCTTCCCCAGCACTGCAAGAAGGAAATGTCCCTTGGGGTCTCTCCCAGAGTTCTAAACCCCAGAAAGCCCCTCCCCAGATTCAGCACTACAGGAAGGAAATGTGCTTGAGGGTCTCTCCCAGTGATCCCAGACCTGCTTTCAGGCCCCACCTCAGACGTGAGCTTGGCAGAAATCACACGGAGGGACAGCACCTGGGATGGGGCCAGGCAGCTAGCTATCATACCCTCTGGGAACAGCATGAGCGTACAAGTGCGGTGGTGACTAGGGAATGATCAGGAATGTCCTGGAGGCCGCGATCCCAGTACAAGGACCACGTCTTAGCCCTTTCTGTTACTGACTAAAAATGTGTGCAGGGGGAGAAACTGCCTTTAGGAGCCTAGAATAGGGATCCTGGACAAGCCTAACTGTCCTGTGGGAAACCCCTGGCCAGCTCTAGTGACAGAGAATCAGCCGGGCAGCCCAGACCAGCTGATGGGGGCAAGGAGAGGCCAGTGCAGGGACGTGGTCCACCCTGCTCAGCCCTGCAGGCAGGAGGAGCCGGAGGGTCGCTGGAGAACCTGCCCTCGCCTAGATGAACCTTCAGTCTGTGTCTGGTCCCGGCCACCTTAGGGAAGGGTCAGAGCCCCCCAGAAGGCAGTGGGGTCTGCCAGGCCAGCTGTCCCAAGACTGGGAGACCTGTCTGTCCACACTGAGCCTGGACAGATTCTTCCTGGTGCCTCCTGCCTTCTCCTCTGGCTCCTCCGTGCCCACTGGGTCTGACCTCTCCATGGGGCTCAGCTGGGCTGGCACCCGTTCCTCTTCCTGAGGAGGACAAGCCCCAGGGCCAGAGGCCTGGTGTCAATCCTGGCTGCATAGCCAATCCCTGTGTGACCCCGAGCAGCCTCCTGGGCCTCAGTCTCCTGGTCCGTATGATGGGGACAGTCCTGCACCACAGTGTTGAGAGGTGGGCTTGTCATCGCTTCTCTCCTGTACTTGCTCGGGGCTGAGCCAGGTAGGGTTTGGTGTGGGGTGACTCAGCTGTGACTGACCGAGCCCTTCCAGATTTGGTGCCTGATAGGCTCTTGGGTTATCAACCTCTGCTTGCGTCTCAAGCAGCGGCTGGGGGGGATGGTGTGGGACTTACAAGCACTTCTGCTTGGTCTTCACAGTACAGCAGGTGGGCCTGGGTGGATTCCTTATCGTCTTAACATAAACAGCACCAGGTTTCTCCTTTGCTGTTTTGACAACTTCTACAGAGAGAACCACGACAGAATTAAATACAAGGAAAACATTTTTGACAGTGTGTGAAAGACACGGGCAGAAATGTGTCCAATTTGGCAGAAGGCACCCTAGGAGCAGCGATGGGTGGGTCTAATGAGGGGATGTTTGCTGGCAGGGTGCTGGGGAGGAAGCTGTACTTTCCTCCTCTACATCCACTCCCAGGATCCCATGTGGGAAGCAGGGTGGCTCTGTGGGCTTCCCTGCCCCTCCCCCTAGACCCCTCATCCTGGAAGTGGCGGACTGGGGATGGCGCCACAGGGCTGAGACTGTACCAGCTCCTCCAATTCTGTGGGGCTCCCGGTGTGCCCCTAAGACCTATACTGGCTCAAGAAGCTGCTGCAGGGAGTGGCCAGCCCTCAAGAGCCAGAACCAGCCCAAGCAGACACCTCAGTTACTGGGAGGGGCTCCCTTGGAGCTCAGCAGTCACGGTGTCCACACTGTCCCCTATGGTGGACAGGGCATGGCTGGTGCCATAATACATGCATCCCTGCACAGCTAGACATGTAATCCAAAGAACCGCCTGTTTTTCCTCAAATCACACACTGCCCTCGTTAGGCCAGCACCCACGGGTGGCCCTGTCTGGGCAGCACACACGACCTAGTTGGTGTTCCGTGGTGACATCAGCATCCATGTGCTGGCTCCTCTATGTAGCTTGCATGTGGCCATGATCTCTTCAGCTGGATGACGGCTGGTATCTTGCTGGGCCCAGGGACGGTCAGGCTGGGAGCAGCCAGTGGGCTAATGTGGTCGCCTGGGTATATGTCCTGTGGCCTGTGGGATGTCCAAGTGGAGTCCCAGAAAGTGCTAGAACCGGGAAAAGCAGGCTTAGGAAACAGTGTGGGAGTTCTCTGCAGGTGGCAGACATGAGCTGTAGGGATGTCGATTCAGGGAAGGAGGGAGGCCAGGATATGGACTGGGGCATCCCCTGAGGGGCATCCACAGGGACAGGGCAGGGTGGGGCAGAAACCAGGAAGGGGCCATAGGCAGATGAGAAGAGGGCCCAGTGGAGGAGGGGAGGAGGGAGCCGTAGAAGTTTCCAGAAGGGAAGAGACCAGGCTTCAGAAGCCTGCACATGTAGACACTAAGAGGCCCGAGAGAGGCAAAGACAGTGGGAAGCAGGGGTGGGGAGGTGGGTCTGGGGTGCAATGAAGGCTCATGGGCAGCTTTCCTAACGGTCAGCTGCCCCCACAAACACACCAGATGCCCCCTGACTCGGACAGGGTTTGGAAATGAGGTCAGAATGTCTAAGAATTTTCCTTTGTCAGGTCAGATGGTAGCTCCAGTTTGGCCTTTGGGGCCAGATTCCCAGGGAGGTCAAAAGCGGTGGACAGATCACATCAAATATCCAAACCGAAGTCAGGTCAGAAACCCCAAACCTAAGTCTCACCCTGGGAGAGCTGGAGTTACAGCCAACACTAACGCGTGGAAATAGTGGGCTGCCACTGCAGAGCCAAAAAGCCAAACAGAAGAGCTTAAGCAACAAGGAAAAGAAGAAGTGGAGGGGGCGGGGAGGATGAAGAAGAGGAGGAGGAGAGGAGGAGTGCATTGCCCCACATAACTGGGAAGTGCAAGGGTGGATGACCTTCAGGTATGGCTGGATCCAGGAGCTCTGAAAGGATCAGCGTCCTCTCATCCTCCCTCCACTTCCACCATAATCTCTCCATTTCTCAGCTCTGCCTCCCTCCAGAATGTCCAAACTGTCTCCTTATGGCCAGAAGAGATAGACTGTGGCAACCCCCATTCCACCCTGCAACCCCACCCCCCCACGACCCTACCTGGTTGGACAACCCCAACAGGAAGACTTCTCTCTGAGCCCAAGAGAAAGTGGTGCGTTGCACGTGCTCAGTCACGTGGGAGGGGGCAGGGCACCGTGACTTAGATCTCCTAGAACCACACCTTGGGGGAAAGTTGCTGGTTCCAAATGTGGTATCAAGAAGAGACCCAGATGGAAGAGTCCCCAAGAAGGTGACAGAGGCCGGCGTCACAGCACACACCGCTCCCGTGCACAGTCAGAGTGGACTTTTATTAGGAAATCACCCTGCAAACACACCGAGAAGTGCTGTGCTGTGGGTTCCACGCGTTTCCTGAGGAAGGGGATCACAGTATCGGAGCTGTCAGAGGGACAGGGAGCCTGGGAGAGGGGACTGCTCAGTGCTGCCTGTGGCCAGCAGTCCTTCACAGCAGCGCGACTCAGCCATCAAGAACCAGCACACAGACGCAACACGAGGATCACACCAGAGCACACACGGCTGCGCTACACTTAAATAAATAATAACTACAGAATTCTGTTGGCCGTTGTCTGTGCCTGAAACAAAAGGAACCAAAGGGGTAAAGAAAACCAAAAGTCTTTCTTTCCATTGGACCCAGGGAAAAATATCCCCAAATTATCAAAATTCCTCAGTTACAAAATACTTTTTTAGAAATTCCATTATTAAAAGAATAAATAACAAAATATATAAAAAATAAGTTGGTTGCATCAAAATTATAAGAAGACTTCTATATAAAGAAGTTACAGCAAGATTTTTTTTGTGGCCTATCTCATAGTCCAATAGTTAATTTTGCTTTGATTTCATTGATTTCCCTCTCATGGTGTCCTGGTGTGGGGTCTGGTTGAAATAGTACAAAATTAATAAATAAAAATGTTAAATAAATAGCAAATGTTAACATAAGAGGTTGTGAATATACTTACATCTTGACAAAATTAAATAATTTACAGAATAATTAAACTAACTACTTTTTTATTTCTTCCAGGAAGTGCAATTTCTCTACGTTTAAATACTAACTTGGAATTGTAGTCACAATCGATTTGGACTCTATTTACATGTTAGGAACATTGTGTTTAACACTTTCTATTAAAATTTTTTTCGCATCTTGAGTGGATCTAAAAAGAAATGAATCTTGGTGGTCTCCGAATTAGGAATTTATCCCCTGACTTTGCTGACGCCGTCCCCACCTCAGTCGAGCTCGGCCGTGACCCGGGCAATGCGGCAGTGACAGGTCACCGGCACGGGTGGACACACAGAGAACCAGAGACCCTGGCCCTGACCCAGACCTGGATCTGTCGGCTGCAGCCCCAAGAGGGGGCGTGACCCCGAGCTGTACACGTCTGTGCAGGCAGGGGGTGCCAGCCACCCCTAGATATGTGAGGTGCTTTCATGTGGAACGTCCAGGGGCATCCCAGGTTACAGTCCTCAAGGGGACCATGGGCTGTAGGTCTATTTCTAACCCTCTGGAACAGTGCTTTATTCCATCCTTAAGACAAAAATGAATTAAATGAAAACAGAAAACACACTTGCCACATTGACCTCACTGAGCAGACACGCACCCTGGGGCGCGTGCTCCAGGCTGACACTGTCACACGCACCATCCGCCCCGTGCCCACGGCTACCCTCCCAGCCTCGACAGACAAAGGAATACTGTGGTTGCAAACTCCAAAACTTCCCTGAGAACCTTGTCCATGAGCTTCCACTGGAGACTTTGAGCTGCTCTTCAGATTTCTTTCAAAAAACAAAAATAAATCACTTTGTAGTATGCCGTGCCTTGCCCTGCACTCGTGTGGGGAGGTCAAGGCCTCCAGCCTGGCAAGCGTAATAAGAAGGACACGGATTTCCAGGCACCCCTTTGGATAAGCCTGCCTGAGGCTGCCCTGGGCTGCCAACTAGTCACTGTGAGTTGGGAATCTCCACTGCGGGGGCAGGGCGAGGGAGGTAAACGATGGAGCCAAGTCGGGGTGCCCCAGGTGTCCCGATTGGCAGGGTGGCTTCTGGACGATGAGGTCTAGACCTGGATGCCCCTCACAGCCCGTTTGATGCTCTCCAGGAGGTCCTTGTTCTCGGGGTTCTGGTAGCACTCCTGGTTGGAATACATGTCAGTGAGGGTGCTCACGTAGGCATCGAAATTCTGCTCACATATTGGCTCCTGGAGAACAGAACAGGGTTAGCGAGCCCCACCCATGCAATGGGCCCCATGATTTTCAGAAGCCACAGAAATCCATGGATGAACATAGAACGCCCCCTGAGACAAGCCCACACCTATCAGGGGCACCGCTGGCACCCTTGGGCTGAAACAATCATGAGTATTCTGCTGTGGATTCCTCAACCCTTCCGGAGCGCTAGAGCTGCCACGGCCAGCAGCCTGCTGGGCAGAGCGCCTGGATCGGGGCCCTTCTGGCAGGACCCCAGACACAGAGGGGTGCCCTGCCCTCCTCACCTTCCCCAGAGTCCTGGGGGTCAGCTACCAGCTGAGCTGAGTGCCCACAGGGCCACATCCTGCTTACCATGTGCGGAAGGCGGATGTTGGCGAGACTTTGGATAAGGGCCTGGCTCAGGCCCGACAGCTCCAGAAACAGGGCTTCATTCTGCTCCTCGATGAGCTTGTTCTCCTCTTCGATGTTCTTTAGGCTCTTCTCCATGGAGGAGATCTGCACCAGACCAAGATGGGAAATGCCTCCTGCCATGGGTGTCCCATGGACCACATCCCTCATGTCCTCCTGGGACACAGCCAGCATGCTAACTGTGCCACATTTCATGTCTCTCTGGGAGAGGGTGAAGAGGCAGGGACCCTGGTCCCTGGACGGAGGAGGGGATGCACTGACTGAGCTAGGGACTATGTGGGGCCATAGCCTTCTGTGCCACATCTGTCCTGTAGGGCTACGGAGGAACACGGACTCCAAAGCACCCTGATCTCAAGTCCCAGCCCAGCACCAGCTATGCAGTTAAGTTCACCATGTTTCTTCTTCTTTTTCTGTAATGGGATTACTGCATCCACTTTGTGGGGTGTCTGACCACTTTCGGGTCTTCCCCCCACCAGAGAGACTGACAAAATGCCTTAATAACCCCGTGGAAGGCAAGCAGAACGGGCAACTACTCCCTCTGCAACTCCTGGCTGAGTGGAGCCAGTCATTGACTCCTCCAGCACACCCTCACAGTGACAGTGACAACAGGGCTGGCGGTCATGAGCAGTCCTGCCTGCTCTGATCAGCTCAGGTGAGCAGACAGGTGAGGCTCAGGGTCAGCACAACCCTATGCAGAGGTTCACAGCCAGAGTGGGGAAGGTGGAAAGTCTGCGCTGGGGCCCAGTCTGGACGAGACTTGCTTGGGAGGGCAGTTCCCAACCAGGATCCCAAAGGAGCCTTGGGCAGAGGCAAGCTCACACAATGTGTGTAACTCCGAGCCATCCCCTAGGTGCAGAAAGGGGAGCTGCCTTTTAGGAGGCAATGGATGGGGTGGAGGGCTTTCTTCCAACCACGTGGCTGGGAAACATCACACCTGGTGACAAGTCTTTGGCTTAAAACAGTTTGAGTAGGAGTTAAGGGCCTGCCTGCTCTTTGCCTGAGCCTTTCTGCAGAGCATAGGACTGAAAACTCCCTCTAGGGGAAAGGGGGCTCTGAGTCAGTCCAAAAGGATGCTAGTGAATAAAAAGGTGGAAATCGGTAAAAAGAAAGAAAGAAAGAAAGAAAGAAAGAAAGAAAGAAAGAAAGAAAGAAAGGAAGGAAAAGAAAGAAAGAAAGGGGGAGGAGGAGGGGAAAGGGGAGGGGAGGGGGGAGAGGGGAGTGGAGGGGAGGGGAAGGGGGAGGGGAAAGGGGAGGGGAGGGGAGGGGAAGGGGGAGGGGAAGGGGGAGGGGAAGGGGGAGGGGAAGGGGGAAAGGGGAGGGGAAGGGGGAAAGGGGAGGGGAAGGGGGAGGGGAAAGGGGAGGGGAGGGGAAGGGGGAGGGGAAAGGGGAGGGGAAGGGGGAGAGGGGAGGGGAAGGGGGAGAGGGGAGGGGAGGGGAGGGGAGAAATCAGAGGTGCTGCTCCAAGGTTACTTTGGGGAGAGAGAGAGCAGTGAGAGACAGAGAGGGTGGCAGTCGCACAGTGATGTGTCTCGGCACCCAGAGATGCCCCAATACTCAGTCTGCTTCTACTGCGTGTGAGCCTGGGGAAGATAATGCATGGCAGAATGAAAATCCTTCCTGATCTCTACAGGCTGATGCTATTTTTATCTAGGCTTCCGAGTCACAGGAGGTCAGCATAAAAGCCTCTTGGCTGATGGAAGAAGGAACGGCATAACAAGACACGTGGGGCTCCAATATGTCACACTGCAGCCTCTGGGAAAGGGCCTCCCCACCTTCCCATCTGTCCCTTCTGCCCTCAGATCCTGCAGGGCCGGGTCACCTCCTTGTCCCTCTGTCCCTCCAAGCCATAGGGGACAGAGCTATGTGTAGCCACTCCTTCTGTGCCCCCAGCTCTGCTCTGGCCCCCTACTCAGCAGCTAAAGTCAGGGCTTCTTTTCAAAATAAAACTCTCATTGCATTTTTTTTCTGATGACCAATGTTCATTTTGGGGAAATCAGAGAGATACGACACATACACTTACAGTACTTTGTAAACCTACCACACAGCAATAGTGACTCTTTCAGGGTCAGACACTTTCCCATAGAAATGCGTTTATCTTACAACAACCTCACGGAGTTGATTCCTATTATCATCCTCATTCTACCAGTAAGGACATCAGTACAGACTGATAGCAGGTTTGTCAGGTCACTAGGCTGCTACACGGCAGTTCTGGGGTAGAATCAGACTCCAGCCAGGCCCTCAGAACCCACCCTGTAATACTATTCCTACTGACAGGGCCAACAGCCAACCCTGACGGGACCCCCAGCATGGGCACCTCAGGACCCCTACTGCTGGAAGAACTACCAAAGCTGGCAGGTGGCTTATTCTGAGCATCCCTGAGCGCTGCACCATCAGCTCAGCCTAACAGCGACCTGAACGAGCTCAGCTCTCCTGCCTCACAGAAGAGGAGGCTGAGGACAAGGACCCCCTTGGGTTGGGGGGAGGTGGCTGGTGGGCAACCTAGGACTGCAACTGCGCCACCCACCTGGGACTGCAGCTGGGACTGCAGCTGCGCCACCCACCTGGTACTGCACCTGAGACTGCAGCTGTGCCACCCACCTGGGACTGCACCTGGGACTGCCGCTGCGCCATCCACCTGGGACTGCACCTGAGACTGCAGCTGTGCCACCCACCTGGGACTGCACCTAGGACTTCTGCTGCACCACCCACCTGGGACTGCACCTGGGACTGCAGCTGTGCCACCCACCTGGGACTGCACCTGGGACTGCAGCTGTGCCACCCACCTGGGACTGCACCTGGGACTGCAGCTGTGCCACCCACCTGGGACTGCACCTGGGACTGCTGCTGCGCCACCCACCTGGGACTGCACCTGGGACTGCAGCTGTGCCACCCACCTGGGACTGCACCTGGGACTGCAGCTGTGCCATCCACCTGGGACTGCAGCTGGGACTGCTGCTGTGCCACCCTCCTGGGACTGCAGCTGGGACTGCTGCTGCACCACCCACCTGGGACTGCACCTGGGACTGCTGCTGCGCCACCCACCTGGGACTGCACCTAGGACTGCTGCTGCGCCACCCACCTGGGACTGCACCTGGGACTGCAGCTGTGCCATCCACCTGGGACTGCAGCTGGGACTGCTGCTGTGCCACCCACCTGGGACTGCAGCTGCACCATGGCGGCCTCCATCTCAGAGTTGGACTCGTTCAGGTCATGAATCTCCTGGTTCAGCTGCTTGATCTCCTCATCGTTCTCCAATACTGCTCCAGAGAGAAACCTTGGTTGTGGCTCTTGGCTTTACGCCCAGGCCAGCATGTGGGGGTGCAGTGGAGGCCTCTTTTCTAGATGGAACTAGGGATTCTTTCCAAGCAGAGGCAACTGGCCTGGCATGCTGGGCACCTCGTATCCCACATGTCATGCTGGAAAAGTCGGTCTTGGAGACTAGTAGCATGTGTCTACATTTGCCTCCTGACCCTGGGTGATGGGTAGGATCTCTCCGGCAGGTATTAATCGCTAAGATAAAGATGAAAGTTTTCCAGGTGGTGCTGAATTTCCTCAGCTTCCCTCTTCCTTGAAACTGAGTTCACAACTCCACAAACCCCGAGAACGTGGCTTCTGATGCTGCCACTAGGGTTCTCTGACGCCAACACTTAGCAATATCCAGGTTAGAGCAAGCAAGGCCACTTGAGGGCCAGGAACCCAGACTCCAGGCAACCAGGGGTTCAGACCTGAGGCTGGGAGACCTGTCGGCTCAGGTCAGAGGTCTATCTCCACCATGACTCACTCCAGGAGGGACTCTCTCCCTAACCCCTTCCGCCAGCACTGCTCACTCACCCAGGTCACAGAGATCACTTGGACGAACTGCAGGAGGGACACCTTACCATCACTCGTCTTGAACTTCGTGCTGAGAACCTCATCCCCTGAGACTTTTCCCTTCTTTCCAGCAAAGGTTGCTCTGGGACAGCCAGATAAGCTGGAAGCAAAGGTCACACACCAAAAACCAGTCCAAAGTCACAAACCAAGAGCCAGTCCAAGATGGCACATCATAGTGAAAGCCAAGTCCTCGCTGGCTGGCAGCCTGGTAGGATCCTGGCTTGGAACTTTCTCCTTCATCTCCTTTTGCCCCCTGCTCCCTGGCTCCAGCCCCCAAGCTGTCACACTCCTTATTTAACAGCCCAGGCCTTTCCCAGCTCGGGCCACTGCCCTAAAGGTTCATCCCCAGATGATGTGGGGCCAGCTCCTTACCCACTTCTCAGAGAGGCCTTCCTCACTCCTGCCTGCCGCTATTCTCCCCACAGCATCTACCCCTTTGGCTGTCCTAGGTAGCTCACTCATTTCTTTGCTTACAGTCGGTGCCCCACCCGCTTGGCCCAAATTAGCTCTTGTTCTCTGCTCTATCTCAGGGCCTGGTATGTAGTGGACATACCAGTAAAGGCTTGTGGAACGAATGAGCTAATTAATCTTGTAGGTGGAGAGACTAGGGCAGAACAAAAGAAAGACAAAGAAGGTTTCTGAAGGACTGTGTGGTAACCCCCTGCACCTCAGCCGACACCTTGACTGCCTGTCACCCAGAGGAAGCGAATGGGGGTCCAAGGCCCCCCAGCCCTGGAGCAGGTACTGGGGGGGGGGGGCAAGTGAGAGCCCAAGCAGGGAGGGCTCTTGTCACCATGTCCCCTCCACAGCAGGCAGAGGCCTAGACCCAAACTTCAAAGAAGAGGCCCCAGCTGGAGGGGCAGGGCATGGGGTATAACAAAGCCTCTAGGAGAAGCTTGCGGCCTGTTTCCAGAGTGCACACACCAGACTCAGGGCTCTGCTTGCTCTTGCCGGAGGGACTCTACTGGGATGTGGAAGGAGGCTCATGACAGCAGCCACATGGGGTGACATGTGTCACAAACACCATGATCCGGTCCCAACAGATTGCCTGTGGCTTCCCCCAGTCAGCTATCAGTCTGGGCCTTGCTTTTTCCTGGAGAAACTATAGGCCAAAACTGAGCTCTAGTCTGGCCCTTCCTGAAGAGCCTTGCCCACACGCCCAAGGCTGGGGTCCCAAGGAAACACAGAATGTGCAGGGCAGTTACCTCCTGTGGGTGAGGAAGCTACCGTTGGCATGGCCGGAACCATCACAGCCCGGAGTGGGGCAGGTAGGCCCCTCGTTCTTCAGTGACTTCCAGGAAAAGGGTGAGCCATTAAGGGAACCCTCTTTCTGCCTCCGAGCGGCCAGTGGGCAGCCAGATGCACTTCTGTGGGAAGCGTATTTGCCGCTGATGTGACCGAGCCCCACACAGCCTGGAACAGGGCACCTGGCACAGAGAGGTCAGAGATGAGCACAGGGCACTGGAGGAGGGAGGAGAAGCCCAGAGACTCTCCCAAGCCAGACACTGAGACTGCTGGAGGCTCCTGGATAAATTCCCACTGTCCAGGCGATTCCTGAAGCCTTCCCAACCAGACACGAAGGCAGCAGGGATCATGCTTCCTCTCCAGCCGCAACCTCATGCCCCCTGCACCCCTGGAAGGTCAGCAGCTGCCCCCTCTCCCCACCCCCCACGGGAGCTAGGATGCCCCTGGGCCCTGGTCTAGCTCTCTGGGGCCTCTGGATCTACACCTAGACCTTGCTGCCACATCGCGTCCACATCACCCCAGCAATGTGGAGGCCATTCCCTGGGGATTTCACCAAGCACAGTGCTGGGGGTTCTGGGGGTCACAGAAGGACACAAGTACACTGCAGCCAGGCAGTGTGGGGACAGCAGGGGCTCCATCACCCCACAGCATCCCAGAATGAGACTGTCATGGCATGATGTCCATAGATGTCCCAGCATTGCCACATCCGAAATGTGTGTTCTGGAAGGAAGAACCCAGGCCACGGGGCTCATGCAAGAAAGACTCCTGCCTGAGGCTGGCTTGGAATGGCATTTTCCTTTGCTCAGGTTGTTCCAGGACAGGGAGAGAATCCCCTGAGGAAATAACATATGCCCCAGGAACAGGTGACGTAACTGGAGAAAGGTCCAGAGTGAGTCCCCCTCAGGCTGCCGTTGGAATCCGTGCACCACAGAGAACCGGCTGCTGCACAGGGCTCTGGGCATCCGCCCTCGTGGCCGTCAGGAGGGACCTGGACCAGGAACTCCCTGCGATGCCTTCTGAGCACGACATTTCAGGATCGTGGGATCTGAGCTCAGGACCACCTCGGAACCAAAAACTGACCGAGGACGACATCCTGGCCCTGCAAGTTCTCCGTTTTCTCCCTCTAGCAAACGAGACTCATATAATTTGCCGTTTGTTTTCACCCACTTTTTATGGGCTGCAGACTGTCAAACACAAAGGACCCTGAAAAGGGACACATTGCCCCAGTTTAGACAGAGGCCCCTGGGGTGGGGAAGTCAGAGGCAGGACGTCTTCTGGAGGGCAAGGGCCGCCCTGGGGCTCCTGCCACAGCAGGTGAGGGGACAGGGCCTCACTGCCCAGAAGTTGCCCCCACACTGTGGCCTTGCCCCCCAGGTGGCCACTGCAGACATCTTCCCAGCCTCCTTGGCCTGGAGCCGTCCTCACTTGTCTCCTCTCTTGGTGCCCGTCCCTCTCTCTTCTTCGTCCCACTCATGTGGGCCTCCGCCATGCAGGGTGGCTACTGAGCCGGTCCAAGGTCATCTCGCAATCAGTCCAGAGTGGAGACACAGCCACGGGCCCTGCGAGGAGCTTGGGGAGGATCCGCTCTATGTCTGCCCCTCACACCTGGACGCCGCCCAGCTGTGGGGTCCCAGCGGACACCCCGAAGCACTTCTGAGCACCCGGCAGCACAAGATCAAAAGACCAAATGAGAGGCAGCTCTTCATGGTTACAACACACAGTTGACTCTGAACTCCTTTTACTCACATTCTTTGCAAAACCCTAACCCTCCTCAACAGGAATGATTCCCTGGAATTTATTCATAGTGGGTATTTCAGACATGTGGACGGTCACACTGCTTTTCTTTCCCTCCACATCCAGTGTCCACCTCTTCAGAGCTGCAAGGTGACCTCACGTAAGACGTGTGTGGGGTGCCATGTCAGGCAGCTTCTGCACCTACCAGGTGAGCCGGTGGTGGGGCCACCAGGACCCCAAGGTCCGAGGCATCTCTTCTGTTGGAAGCCGGTGTGGTTGGGGACAGCGGGGGAGGGGGGCTCTCCACAGGCGATGGGCGTGGAGCTCCTAACCCCACACCGGAACATCCACAGACTCTTCATTTTGGTCAAAGGGATTTACCACAATGTGCCAATATGACTTAATCTTAAATGGTACAGACACAAGATGTCATAAAAGGGAATTCTTCCTCCAGCAGGCCTCCACAATCACATGCTCACGAAAGCCCGTCACGCCACAGGACCTGAGCACCGATTAAACTTTCTGCTGCAGTCTGCACTTGTTTAAAAATGATAATCAATTATAAATACAGTTAAAGTTTATGGCTGGAGAGGAGGCGCTATAAAATGGAGGTGTTGAATGGGCAGCCCCCCCCCCCGCCATGGAGCCATTAGGAACTTCTTCCATCCTCTAAATGCTGACCTGCTTCTAAGTCATAGTCTCCGCTTGGCTGCAAAAATCTTGTTTTTTAAAAAGCAAAGTCGACAGCACATTAGGAGGGAACCATCTTTCCCAGTGATTGAGCTTGAAAACGCTGATCTTGATCATTTGCAAATGCAGCACAATTCACTTAGCGTAACCCTGCAGCAGGACCCGCACTACATCCATAGCGGCTTGCGTTTATACGGCTTCTCAGAAGGGTAAATGCTCTTCCTCCACCCTAGCATTTAGTGGGCTGCATTCGTGACACTGACATCCACATACTTGGCATTTTTGCGTTAGCATTCACCAAATTAAATAAACAAGCCACAGCCTTTTACACCAAACAGCTGGTGGGGCTGGCCCCTTGGAAGGGTGTGATGCTGGTCAGTCAGGTCTGTCCTCTGTGGCCAAGCAGATGTTCAGGTGCAGCTGGGGGAAGCTCCAAGGAGGACCTACTGACTCGTGGTCCAGTTTGCTCCCCTCTGCAGGGGTGAGCATCCACTGTGCTTGGCCCAAAGGCAACACAATCAGGGCAGACGGGCTTTCTGAGCACCTGCCTGGCTATGCCCTGACCAAGAGAGCCCCGAGGCCGGCACTGCAACACAGCCAGAGCCGCCCCCTTCCACTCTCCAGCTGGCAAGGGGACCCACAGCTCTGTCCACTGTCAGCTCTGAAAGTCCTGGGGAAATTGAATGGTGGGTCACTCTGTTTGCTCCTGTGGCCCAGCCTTGCCCCTACTGGCAAGTGGGGGTTCAGGGGGCAACTTCCGTTCTGGAAGCATAAATTTGCAACGATGCAACCCCTTCCAAGTGGGGCACTCACGGGGTCAGAGTTCACACACACTCCCCTGATGACATGTTAGGCACCCAGTGAGGTGGTCAGCAGTGGGTATCCAGGGCTTCGGTCACGTAAGGCCCAGGATGTCCTTGCTCCTCCGCACAACAGGGTCGAGGTCCCAGTTCAGGGTGACCCTCCTGGGCTCCCTCTTTCCACACCAGCTCCCTGCAAAGCTATGTGAGTGTGCAGACACACATGATTCAAAGACTGCTCATGTCTCTAACCAGCCTGTCCTCTTGACTCCTGCACCTGTCCTTTCCCATCAGACCACAGCCGTGCAGGTGTCAATACCCATGAACACCCTGTGGGGCTGCTCCATGCCCTGAGCCCTCACCCAGGTGGCCATCCAGGTGCATGGGCAGCAGGGCCCTTTGCCTCTCCTGGCCCCATCCAACACCCCCAGACCTGAGAAGCCCAGACAGGAGCCAGTGCCTGTGCATGCCCTCGATATGACACACATGGCTCACAGCTGCTAGGCGTCCATATGCACAGCAGGAGAACTTCCACTGTCATTGACCAGCTGTGTTAATGAAAAAAGAGTCTAGAAGGAGCTTTTTAAAATTATAACACACAGGAGCTTTTTAAAATTATAACACCAGTTCTGCAAAGCAACCACGGGAGTCAGCAAGACCCCAACTCACTTCATCAGCTCGGGGTCTTCCTTGTCATCCTTTGTGGGTGTCACCCTGGCTCCACTTTTCTTGGCACGAGGGCAGCCTGACAAGCTAGTTTTGAAAAAGGAAAAAAAGCCACCGTGGTCCCAGAACAGCAACTTCTCACACCCATCTGCTCCACCCGCCCCCTCCAGCTCTGTGCCCAGCAGCCCCCAGGGGGTCCGGAGGGAGCGTCTGTCCTGGCGCACTCTCAAGGGCAGGAGGGCAATGGCAGGAGGTGTCACCACGAGCCCCTAGGTCTGGTGGCAGAGGGCAACCTGATCGGGCCTCAGGAACGACAATTCAGATTGCAGAGACGAGCCAGGCTCCAGCTGCCAGCAACACTAATGTCTTCTTGGGAGCACTGCAACTTCATCTGAGGAACAGCCCCACCCCACTCCATCCGGCCGGGCACCCCGGGGCACGGCGGGCTCACCTTCGGTGTGAGGCGTAGTTCCCCGTTATGTGGCCAGAGCCATCACAGCCGGGTGTGGGGCACCTGTGGAGGACAGCGGAGCTGGAACCAGAGCCAGGGAAGACCCTTGACCAGAAAAGGACCCCATCTGTGCCCAGCCCCCATGTGGGCCCACCCACCTCCTCAGCACTGGTCTCAGAAATGGCCTGCGCATCCCGGCCAGCCTGCTGCTATGACTCCCGGCCTTCAGAACGTTGCCACCCCATCTCCCCAGGGGTCTAAGAAGGCCAAGACAAGAGCACATCTCCACTGCAGGAATGATGGGCCCCTATTTCGGCCTTCTATGGGGTTCTAGGCTGGACTAGAAGGTTCCAGAACACATATGGGCCTTTAGACAGCATTCAGAAAGGCAACCCTAACACCTAAGATGGGTCATCTTCCTTGACATGACTAGGAGGAAGAGGGGTTGTTTTCATGGAGGATTGCCCCCACGTGAGCAAATGAGCTGATGTCTACTGAGCGCCCATGACACGCCATCCACAGCACCGGTCCCTAGAGGTGTAACTCTCCGTGAGTGCAGAATTCACACAGCCAGCGGCTGGTCAGGGGCGGCAGGCACTGGCCAAGGGTGAGGAGGGGGACACAAAACACAGAAGCCCAACTTGATGCGTCTAAAATGTCTGACAAACATATCATGTAGAAGGTGAAAATTACACTTTAATACACAAGTATGGGTTTTCTTAAAATATGTTTCCCTGAATGTCCACAGCGGAAGAGTGAGTGGGTTCCTGCTGGTGCCAGAATGGGGAGGTGCGCCTGATTCTGCAGGCGGGTCCACCAGCCACCTCTGGAGCAGGTCTGCCACTTTGTACCTTGTTCCGTGGAAGGGCGCAGCTCCGACGGTGTGGCCCCTGGCAGGACCTTGGGGCTTGCATCTGGAATCTCAGAATATTCATCTGCCAGTTCTGGTTTCATCCTCACACAGAGAAGAAACCGTGGGAGCCGGGGCTGTTTCTCAATATAAAAGTGGTCCCAAGAGGGTTATGGGGACTCACACCAACTAAAACAGAGCATAGGTCTCTGCCTCTCAATCAACAGAGTTCTCTGAGGCACTTAGGCCCCGGTGCTGTGCCCACGGCCCTTCCTCAGCATCCTCTTCCCACGGCAAATGCAACATCTGGCGTTTGGAGCAGGACAGAGGAAGCCGGCGCAGCCAAAGGACTCCCCGCCGCTCTTCAGCTACCTCTTAGAACTCAGCAGGACAACACTGCCTGTTCCCATCGAGGAAGCTCAAAGCTGGCATGGCAACCTGGAGAGGTCAGTGCCCATCCCACCAGCTGCTTCTCCAGCCCTTCTGTCTCTCAAGGCACCCGCTTCATCCCTGTCCTGTGGGCCACACATGGGATGCCTCCCTGGCCAGCCAGCAAGTCAGCCAGTCCAGTCACCCTCCTGCTGGATTTAGGGATAACTCAAACCCTGTGAGGTTATGATGGCTTCTACTCTGGTCATGTGTGGTCACATTCCAACCCACACGTGTCTAGGGCGTGGAGGTTTTTGCATTTTAATAGAAACCACACATCACCTCCATCTAGGGGGGCTTCACCCCTTTCACACAAACCCCCAACTGGTACAGGGTCCTGTTGGGACACTTGGTGTCTCTGCCTCACCCGAGGTCCCAGGATGCGAGCTGCTGGGGTCGGCCCCTTGCTGTGGGCACCAAGTCCTTCAGGCATGTCCGGGTATGCCCCCACACGACTCTCTGCTGAGGCCAAGGCCCCACTGATGCCCTGCCGCCCCCTCCTCCGCTCAGAGTGTCCTGTCAAGCAGTGTCATGGCCCGCGCCAGCAGAAGCCCTGTTCCTGCTCTCTGGAAGGCTACGTGCAGAGACTGAGGAGGGCACTTCTCCTTCCTGGGTTTTCAGGTGCTCGGTGGCTGCCTGGAGCTCCACTGCTTCTCAGCCTCAGGCAAACAGAACTCAGGCTCAGTCCTGCAGGTGGTGGTTAGGGCATCAGCAGCCCCAGGCCTCGATGCCCGTAAGTGCAGGTCCAGACTCCGGTGCAGACCCCATGGCATCTGTGAGTAAGGCTGGCAGGGGAGACCACGCACATGGCGATGGTCCCTGCCAGGCCCCAGCAGAAGGGGGCCCACTGAGGCACACCTTCTCCAGGCAGGGGGGCCACCTACACTCCTCGCCGAGCCCGAGTCAATGGCTTTTCCCAAAAAGGCATGGCCTGCAGAGGGTGATGTTCGTGCGGCTGAAGAAGCAGGTGTCCGTGCCGGGTGCTGGCTGTGTCAGGCACTCTCGTGCCCCTGAGGACCCACAGGGTCAGTTTCAGGAACCCTCCCGCTATCTGCTTCTGAGTGCGTTCTCTGGGCAAGAGGAAGAATCCTGTGTCTGAGGGACACACTGCAGCTTGATGGCACACACCAGGTCTCGCCTCGGAGCCTCATCCCTGTCCTGCGGTGGGGAGGCCACCCCACCCTGTCAGAGCCCCCGTCACATCCTTGCAGGGCGCCTGCACCGCAAGTCCACACACAGACTGGTCTGAGTGGCCCGGGGCAGTGGTGTCCCCAGCCCCTGACCACACTGGGCACTTGGTAGGGAAGAGCTAACACCCTTGGGATGCGATTAAAGCACAGAAAACACGTGATCAGAGACCATCACCGCACCCAGTTGTCGATAGGGAGGCCACCAAAGGAGCCCCGTTTGCAAGGCAGTGATGTAGGTGTCTTTTCCTCCCTGGGGACAGCTCACCTCCCCCCCTCACAGCCACAGGCGGGTCAGGAGCAGCTGCTACGAGACACACACTGGACAGGAGGAGGGGGAAGAACTATCACACCAGCACCACACTGGAAGCTGCCCACGTCCACCCCAAGCCCTTGCTGTGGCCTGAGAGGACAGAGTTGACTCCCACAGAAAGACCTCTGGAGCCAGAGAAGAGCTTGGGAGGAGTCGGGGCACCTTCCCAGACCTTGCCAAAGCTGATGAGTGACTTGTTTCCACACAAGGAAGACCTTCCGCTGCGATTTCTAAACAAGTTTGGGTTAAGGCTCCTCACGGGCTCTTGGTCGTAGACAAGCGCTAACCCTCCCGGATGACCATGTTTCCAGACCCAGACCAGGCCTCGGGCACCTGCTCTGCAGGAGGAAATGTCCTAGAGCTCTAAAATCATTCAGGCCCTCAAACTGGAAAACCATGAAAACTAATTATAGTAAGACGCAAGTTGAATCGGAAAAGGAAATAGGAAAAAGGCACATGGGAAAGACGTTAAGAGAAGAGAGGAAGGAATGGGAAGAGGGTCCTGAGCTCACAGGACGGATGGTTTCACTAGACACCTGGGGCTGGACACGGCCAGTGGATGAGTGAGTGTGTGAATGTGCCATGATGACCCGAGCCTCAGAAAACGTCTACGTGAAAGCTGTTAACTCGCAGAAGGACGACTCTGGTGGTGAACGTTGCCCACAACACAACGGGCAATGACACGCTTCTGGCTGCTGGGACCTGAACAGCCTCCCCAGGGTGACAAAGAGGAGGCTGGCAGGAGGGGGGCACCCTTAGAGATCCACAGCCTTCTGCCCTGTTTCTAAATCAGCTCAGGTCCCTTGGAATCCTTTGGCAGCAACAGCTCCTCGTCTTGGAGGCCCTAGGGCCCTGGCTCCTAACTGGCCCCAGAACGGAATGAGCCTAGATTCAGGGGCACCCAGTATGGAGGCCCAAGGGAGGGACAAACACCCCTGAGGAGGGAGTGAGCAGAGAGGACAAGAGTAGGACCTCCTTCCTGAGCCTCTGCTCGGCCTGGGAGCCCAGGATCAGCACTGCATGGCTCAGGGTCATGGTGGCTACAATGTCACAGCTCAACTGAATGCATAAAAGCCAAAGGCTACGACAGTCCCCAACTCCAGCCCCCAGAGGACACTGACAACCTGGGAAACCTCTAGGTGCTTGCATCGCACTTGAGAAGGGCGGTCAAGCAGGCTGGTGGGTGCCCACAGGGCCTGGCCTGCCTGTGTGTTAGGGACAGGGAGGAGAAGCAGAAAGAGGGGGTGCTCAGCAAAGAGAAGGGTTGAGCATGGGGAGGCATATCTGGGAGGATCACCAGGGGCCAAGACAGAAGCAGCTGCAGGGGTCGTAGGAGAAGGGAAGGGCAAAGAGTTTTCTCTTTCATCATCAGCACCCAGATCCTTAGCGAGAGCCGCACAGCCTGAAGCCCGCTGAGCCACAGCAAGATTTAGAAGCCAAGGCCAGCTCTGGGCTTCTCCCACACCTCAAGGGCAGTGAAGAAGAAGGCCCGGACAACCCCGTACTGCGTCCTCAGGAAAGGGAGGATGGGATGGGCCATCAGGAGCCAGAGGCAGGTCCTGCTCCCCTCAAGGCCCTCCAGCCCTCAGTCCTCAGAGCAGCTGGCAGAGCCGAGGGCAGCACAGGGGCCTGCAGCAAGGGACAGGCAGACAGCAGCACTCAGAGCAGAGAGACACAGGCAGCAGCAGCAGGAGCCCCAGGCAAGCAAGTCGGCCCCTCCATGGCCTGTCTCTCTGCCCCATCCTGCTAGGAGGGGCTCCCCTGGGGCTGGAGCCCTGGAGAGGGCCGACTTTGGCTGGAGCCTCAAGGAAGGAGAGAGCAGAGCAAGGGAGCCACCCAAGAGACAGGAGGCCAGGAGGGCAGACATACTTGAGGTCAGCAGAATGGGCAGCCATGAGGTTTCTGAGGCTCTTGTCAGCAAGAGGGCAACCAGAGAGGCTGAAAGAGAAGAGATGGGACATTGGGGTGAGCCAGAGGGGGAGCAGAGGAGGAGAGGGGAAGACCCACCACACAGCACCCAGGCCAGGCTGGACCCGAGCAGGGACAAACCTGCGGTGAGAGGCATAGTTCCCGGTGATGTGGCCGCTGCCGTCACAGCCAGGGGTGGGGCAGCTGGACAAAGGAAAAAGAGCGTCAGAACAGAGAGCAGGGCACACCTGCCAGGCCTGCCCCCGGGCGGAGCCTCCTCAGGGACACCAGCTGACACTTGGTCTCGACTCACCCACGGGCTAAGGGGTGACTCCCCACCCTCGGTCCTCAGACTGCAAGCTTCTCCCACACAACTTAACTCAAGGAGGAAAAAGGAACCAAATTCAAGCTCAGCCTGAAGCTAGGGTGACTCTGCACACACACGTGTGTGCACCCGTGAACACGTAGGCAGGAAGCTCCTTCCTAAAGCAGCGTGACCCTCCCTGAGGACAAGGTGCCAGACCAGAGCCCGGGAAGAGCCAGCTACAGGTTTGGTTCACAGCAAGGAGAAGAGGAACCCCAGAGACAAACTGGGCACAGGGGAGGGCTGGGTCACCGGCGGTGCAGGTGACAGCTACAGCCTCCCACAGTCCGGTAGGAGAAGCAATTCTCAAGGGGGCTGACCGGAAGGCTGTGGGGTGGCATCCAGCCATGGGGTGACTCCTATCTACCAGCAGCTTCCCCAGTCTGCAACGGTTTCTGCTTGAACCCTGTGATGACCAGCTCAAAGGGGCTGGCTGGGCTGCCAGAGCCAAGGGCCCCGAGTCCTAAAGCAGAGTACACGTCAGGCCTGGGCAGATGGCTGTGACTCAGGAGAGGGTCAGCTTCCCTCGGCCCTCGGCCCGCTCTGTGGGCCCGAACAGGGGCTCTTCGTGCTTTACACTTTTGAAGGTTGTGTTACATCCCAGTGCAGCACAGACATGACGGGAAACCTGTCACCCATTGCCAGGCTCAAGAGGGTCATCGTGCAGGGTGTCCAACCTCTCTGGCCAAGAGGACGGTCAGAGCTAAGCTGGGGCAGGGACAAGGCCTGGGGCTGAGCAGACGCGGTCGTCAGAGACTCAGACCAGGGCGCACTTTCTTCCAGACTACGGAGGTTCTCGGGGAGCCTCTTGGCCCAGGTGGGGACTTACGTGAGCAGCTCCTTCTTTATGTCCTTGGAGAGAAACTTCATCTTAAAGTTGGTCAGGGTAACTTCCCCGGGATACTTCCGCTCCTCAAAACTCTCTTCCGACACTTCCTGGTCATCTGCTTCAGAAGAAGCAAAAGAATGGGCTGCTGGCTCTGACTGCAAAAAACCAGCAGGGAGACATTTTAACCGGCTGGCGGGGGGCCAGGCGCCCGACCCTGGGGCTGAGGGAGAGGGACCCTTCAGAACAGTGTTCACAGAGACATTTTCTGGAGTCTCCTGCCTTCTGGATGAGGGAGGAAGCCTTACCTCCCTAAAAAACACAGAAGACAGCATCCCTGAGGGGCCAGAGTGCTCCCCCACCTTGGCCAGAGATGCTCAGCTGCCCCAGGAATGAGGGGGCTTGGGTGCTGCCCAGTGTGGCCAGCAGCACCACCCTCCCCCGGCCTCGGGCGTGTGGTCCCCTCCGCCTAACGGCGGCCAGGCCACCCTTCTAGACACAAGAAACTACACACAGTGCAGCTCCCCAGGGCTCCGCAGACAGTAGCACCAGACAAGTGTTTGTTGAAACACTATGACCATGAGGACACAATGCAAGCAATAGCATACAGAATGTGACCTGTGACCCCTGTGCCTCCCCAGCCAGGGCCAGGCCCCGACCCCAGAGGCCCTTCCTCAGCTCGAGTTCTAGGTCTGGAGGGAATCAGTAACCAGCAGAGGACACAGGCTGAACAAGGACAAAAGTAGAGAAGGTCAACACCCTGCAAGTGGGTCTGTGCTAGTTCGTGGTCCAGATCCCAGTGTTGGCGTGTATGTGTCTCAGGCAAGGTGTTCGAGCTCTCGTGGCCCAGATGGTACACTTTCAAATGTGATAACAGCACCTGCTTACAGGATTTCTGGGGATCCAGAGTGCAGAGCCCAGTGCAGTGGAGGCTCTCCAGAACTGACAGTGAGCACAGTGGAGCCTCTCCAGAACTGACAGTGAGCGCAGTGGAGGCCCTCCAGAACTGAGAGTGAGCGCAGTGGGGGCCCTCCAGAACTGAGAGTGAGCGCAGTGGAGGCCCTCCAGAACTGACAGTGGGCGCAGTGGAGGCCCTCCAGAACTGACAGTGGGCGCAGTGGAGGCCCTCCAGAACTGACAGTGGGCGCAGTGGAGGCCCTCCAGAACTGACAGTGGGCGCAGTGGAGGCCCTCCAGAACTGACAGTGGGCGCAGTGGAGGCCCTCCAGAACTGACAGTGGGCGCAGTGGAGGCCCTCCAGAACTGACAGTGAACCTCGTCAATGTCAGGGGTGTTGGATTCCCACGGCCGACACTATTACGGCACACGGCACGGCAGAAGCGGCTTGTTCCCCTGAGCAAGTTGGACTTATGCTGAGTCCTCAGGATAAATGGCAGCTTCCCAGAAGCACAGGGAGGAGGCTGTTCCAGAGCAGGGAAAGCATCCCAGAGGCCCACGGACACTGTCCTGGCTGCTGCCGGAGGCTGGGGTGGGAGGTGAGGCTGAGGGTGGGGTGCAGCCTTACACAGGATGGATCAAGGAGCCTTGGGCAGAGCTGGAGAGTCTGAGTCAGGAGTCCAGGGCCATGGTAGAGGGGCCAGGAAGGCCTAGATGAGGGAGACATTTCTGGGGGTGACCCACCTGAGCCTGGAAGGGAGCTGGAGGAGAGGAAGGAACTGGGAGTGAGCTGAGACTCTGAGGTGGAGAATGACTGTAGGGTGGAGTGGGGGGGAGGCTTCTGTGGGCAAGGACCTCAAGACCTCTGAGACAGATGACATGAGTCTTGGGGTGCTCAGAGCATGTGTGAAGGGAGAGGGGAGGGGCAAGGCAGCCAGGGATGTCAGCCTGAGCTGGGGGTCATGGAAAGGGGCAGGGAGGGGCCAAGCGATGGGCTGCAGTCACCAGGAAGGGGGCTTAGGCCTGGGGGCAGGACTGGAACGAGGTAAGAGCAAACTGTACTGGTGGCCCCCCCATAGGAGGGCCCCACCTGGCCTCAGACTGGGCTCCAACTGACCAGGGAGAAAACCATCCACACAGTCCCAGGAGGGCGTGTCCCGGGCCAGCCCCTTCTACTCAGGGCTCAGTCTCAGAGGTGCCTCCCTTCTGGGGCTAACACCAAGTTAAAGCCACAGGACTGTGCCAAGTGACCTGAGCCTTGGGCCCAGTAGAGATACATGTGAGGTGTGCAGAGGGAGCTGGGGGAGGGTGGTAGTTTCCCAGAAAGGAATCTTCCACAGGGGCCAGCCCCCCTGCCCTTCTGAGGTTGGGGGGGTGCTGGCAGCAACGGGGAGGGAGAGGGAGGGGAAAGGCGGGCCTGCCCACACTGTGCGGAGGCTCTCCGGAGTCTATGCCACCCTCACTGCTGGGCTTTGCTACTCGGGACGCACACCTCTGTGGGGAAGAGCCTTCGATCGGTCCCACTCTCAAGAGGGTAGAATGGTTAGAAAGGGATGTTCCCCGTCCCCAGACTGCGGTTCCAACCGAGACACCTAGCTTGTTGCTCTTTAGCAGGTGGTGCTGGTCTTGCGACTGAGGCCACTGCCCACCACGGGGGCTCCTCTGTCCAAGGAGCCAGGTGGCTGGGGTGTCCTGCCGACGATGAGGAGGGACTGCTGCCAGAATCAGGGTGTCCCTATCTGGACAGCAGGTTGGGGGGAGGCCACAAAACCAAGGAATTTGGAGCCATTCCCAAATATTCCCATGGGATGCAAAAGAAACCCCCTCCTCCCCATGCTTTCCAAGGGCCCACAATGGTGTTGATCACTGAGTCCGAGGAAGTGAGAAGACGACTTCTCTCTCGGGTGGGACAAGACCAGAGCGTGGCCCAAGGGTGAAAAACCCTCCAGGAGGGCAGGCCGGGTCCTAGCTTCCTAGAGGCGGCAAGGCCCCGCGTGGACAGGGACGGGACCCTAGAAGCTCTTCCTGGAGAAGCCAGCACTTTTTACACGAGCCCTCAGGCCCCGCACCCACCTCCTCGGGTTCCTCCTCTCGTTGGCGGCTGGGCTTGGTATAGTCCAGAGGTCGATCCCACTCATCCTGGCGGGAAGCCTGGCTGGACTGAGGCGAGGTCATGGAGCTGCTGGGGGCGCTGGTGCTGCTCTGGCGCTGGGAGGCCTCGGGAGACTTCACGCCAGGGCTGCTGCTGCTGCTACTGCTGCTGGGGAAAGCGCTTTCTCGTTTGCGGTGTTTGTGCATGCTTAAGTCCAGGGTTCCGTTTTCATCCACCTCAATGTCCGCAGCCTGCAAGTGTGAAGGCAAAATCCGTGCTAATGACGTACCCCTTCCCGTGTGTGCCTTCTGGGACACGAAATCAGCATTACAGAAAGCCCAGGGCGGTGTTTCCCTTGGAAGGAAGCCGACCCAGACAAGAGGAGAACCTCTGAGCAGCAAGAATCTTGACTTGCCACTTCCCGAAATTCACGTGGAGGAGCCTCCACTCTCGCAGGTCTTGCGAACATCACAAAACCTTGAGACACACTGACCATGCTCACACAAGGACACGTGCTTGACCCTCAGACTCTGGGGAGCATGAGGTCACACGTTGTATGCAATGACCCTCAGACTCGGGGGAACACAGGGGAACGTGTGTGTGCCTGACCCTCAGACTCAGCGGAACACGAGGACACCGGACCTTCAGACTTAGGAGAACATGAAGGAATACGCGTGTGCACAGCCATTCAGTCCTCCTTAGGCACAGCACACACAGCTCTCAAAGGGAACTCACCCTACCTCTCTGGTCACCAGGAGCGATGACCAGCAGGAAGAACAGGTAAGAATGATAATGATCAAGTGGACACTGGGTATCCCTGAGCACATTTCCCGTGGGGGCATGGGGTCCTGACTGTAAATCCCACCCTCCCATCTCTGCCTCAGAGGGGTTCCTTGGAGGGGACACGCCAACCTTGCTGGGCAGGTCCTGTGGCTTCGTGCTGAGGTTCTCGGGCATCTCCCAGCAGCGCGTGGAGAGGTTCAGGATGGCTGTGGCGGCCATGTGCGCGGCCTCGGCGTCGTGCGCGTAGTCGAAGCCTACAGAAGAGGATGAGGTGCAGGGGCTGTGCCTGGGGGAAGAGGCCTTTGGGAAAGGTTTGGCTGCAAAAAGGGAACAACACCAGGCTGATATACGACTGGAACGGGAGGTGGCCACACAGACACGGGGGAACTTTGGGGTGGCGGGGAGTGCGCGGGGCCCACAGCACACCCCTACTCATCCTCTCATAGGGCATTCAGGAGGCCATTGCTGGCTCGTTTAAAATTTGGGCAGAGAGAGCAAAACCCTCCAAAGACATTCCAGCATCTGATGTATCAAAGGGACATGCGTGTCTACCGGTGAGCGCTGGCTGAGAGAGTAAAGAAGTCTGTAATAGGAGTGGATGGAATATCATTCAAGTGGGAAAATTTTTGTCACAACATCTCGAAAGCCTACTTTTGGTGTCCCCATAATACAACTTAATAAAGTTATGTTACTATTCAAATAAACATGACCAATGAGGGCATAAAATGTTATCTTTTCTAGTAATTATACTTAGTCATAAACTAACCCTCAGTTATGACATTTCTGACATCATGGTATCACCAGTGAATTTCCAGATCTACGAAGAGCTCCTTGTTAGGTGGTACCCAGGCATAACGGCACCGAGCAAGTGGAACAGATGTCCGCACTGTAGCTGGCAGCTACGTCATCCCTCAGCGTTTTCAGTATTAACAGGACGGAAACTCCTCACTGCTGCGTTTGAGGGCCAAACACCCACTGGGACACGCCAGTTCCAATCTCATGAGCACAATGGGGTGCTTTTCCATTTCATATGTGTTTCCAGGGTTAACGGGCTTGCAACCCACAAACTGGTATATTCAGTGACCAAAACAGACAGGAAGGGTTGTCCTCAAAAGTTTGTAGGAATGCATTTTGTTAGTACAAGTACCCAGAAAGCTTGGGGCTAATATCACAACACACTGTATCCAGCAAGATAGTCCACAAGCAGGAAGACAAATAGCTTCTGTGAGGTATCCAGGCTCAGCCTAGTGGTTGTCTGAGCCCCCGCAGGGTGGACCACATCACGGAAGTTATTCTTAGCCCTCTGGACATGCACACCATAAAGGACCTAGGTTTTGTTTCACAGATAGTGAAGAGATACATCAAGCTTGATGGCGAACATGGCAGCAGGGCCATGAGCAAGATATAGACTCTAGGAAAGCCGCCATGGTCGACACTGGACAGCCAGGTACTCCCGGAGGAGAGATTCCCTACGTGCTCCTGGCGAGGGGGTCCCTCCTCCCCCGTCTCTCAAACCCTCCACCTCCCAGGAGTGGATCTCCCCAACTTACATTTAAAGGCTTTAGGTGAGGTTTCGCTGGTCTGAATCTTTGGGGCAAGCATGCGTTTGCCAAAAACCTGAGCGTCAAAACTTGCGTAGTCAAAGGTGACCTTGGAGAACTTCTCCAGCTCCTTGGCCAGGTTGGCCCTGGGTGTGGCGGGGGCCACACTAGGCCGGTAGCTTCCATACGGAGGGACTTCAAGCTGCTTCACGAAGCACATAGGCCTGAGGTGCAGGACAGAGGTGCAGAAACCATGAGGACAGGGCCCAGGGACCCCAAGCCCCATCCCACAGCCTGCGCAGGAACCGCTCAGAGCCCTATGTGCACAGAGACCCTCCTCCATGTCCCACCACTAAAGGGTGCCTGGGGCCTGCTCTGTATGAGGAAGAACTGCCTGCATGGAGCAAGCAAGAGGAGCCTTGAAGAAACAATGGAATGTGTCCTTGAAGACCAGAGGAGGAGGGAGGGCTGTAAACGTTCCCCCAGAACTTAGGAGGGCAGGTTTCAAACAACTCCACCACCACCAGTGTGAGCCCTTGGCAGGCAAGCCTACAGGAGCATCCCTCTGTGGCCAGCCACCCCCAAACAGAATTGTCCTGGTGCAATGACACAGCTGCCCAGTGAGGACAGAGACAGGGCATCCAGAGGGGACGGGGTGCTTCTGAGAACAGGCTCAGGGAGGGCCCAACTCAGCTCTTCCAGGCCAGGGGCTCAGCCCTCCACTATTCTCTGCTTGAAGCCAGTGGAGAAGAGCCCCAGAGGGGCTGAAAGGTTGAGGGCAGGAATGAAAGGCTACTGCGGGCATTCATTCCCTGTCACCAAAGCCCTTGGAAGAGCTCAGCATCGTCAATGCGCCAGAGGTAGCATAGACAGCCCAGACAGCACAGGAGCCAGGGCACGAAGACCAGCCAGGGGCCAACGGCCCCCACACAAGGTGTGGACGGCCTCTGTGCTGGCCAGCTCAGAGAGAAGGGAAGGAGGAGGAGAGGCTGGGAGGACCCCAGCTCTCTTTGCTCCTGACTCTGAACCAAGCAAGGACTGCAGTCTGGAATTAAGAAGGGGTCGATGGTAAGGTCTCCAAGGGGCCGAGTACTGCAAGAACAGGCGCCCAGTGACAGAAAGACCCTGCAAGCATGAGGAAGTCAGCTCTGAGCCTGGACCTTGGAAAAGCAGATGCCCCCAAGCACGGGCACACTCTCCTTCCCCAAGGAGGGTTGGAGGGCCAGGCACATCTGAAGAAGTTCCTGGAGAGAGCTCAGGCACCGCCCAGGGGAGAGAAGAACTGGATGTTGGTGCCCTGTTTCGTTGTCTTCCTTGGCCAGGGCTCCAGGGCTCCACCCCGCGGCAGACCTAGCGTCTGTGACGCCAGCAGAGATTTGCAAAGACTCGCCCCACACCCCAGGCTATGACCCCCAGAAACGTGGCCACAGCGAATGAGCAGAGCTTAAACACAAAGGCCCTGCATCCTGGCCCCAGTAGCTACCATTTGAGGCTCTTCACCAAGGGCCTGGGGAGGCTAAATATCACGGTCTTGCTCACGCCGCACGGGACACGTGTGAAGTCCACAAGTTAACACTGTTGTCCACTTTCACAGCAAACAGATGGAGGCCAAATTCCCAGGAACGCAGCCACCGTGTTGCCCCCGACAACTGGGCTCACAGGACCTCACCTGCCTGCTAGTTTGACATTTTACCAGCGACTTGGATCAAGGCAGGAAAAGAGCTGGATTAGTAACCGACGGGAAGCTGGAAGGAACAGTTACAGGGTGGAAGTAAGGAGCAGCTTCCCACCACGCTAACAGCCAGCAGGTGGAAAGGAGCCCACTGGACATGCAGCGCTGAAGGCACGCGTGGATGGGAGTGCCGGAGGGTGAGGCCCCAGCTCTGCCCCCCCCAGAGACCCCTCACAGGGAACCCGCAGAGCAAGCCACGGTGGGTGGCCAGGTTCTCTGCTTGAGACCTCGGCCGGCACACGCCAGGGAAGGGACAGGGGGTTGGGTGGGCCCTGAAAGGAGGTGGGCCTCCCTCCAGACCAGGGTCCGTGTTCGTGACCGCCCGACAACACTAGCCTCCCACATTCTCCTTTGAGTGGCACACATGGAACTCGGGTCTGGAGAACTGGGGACGGGGAAGACTTCTGTGAGTCCTAGTCCCTCAGGGAGACAGGAAGCAGAGTATCCACTGAGCCAGGGCAGCCGGGGAGGAGACACCGGCTGGTCAGGAACGAGACTTCGAGGCCGGGCTGGCTCGGGGCCAGCTCCAGCTCCCCCAGCTGATAACTGCAGCCTCAGGCAAGTTCCTGAGACTCTGGCCTTCATCGTGGCCCCTGCTTCAGAGTCACATGGGTGGCAGGAGTGCCAAGCAGATGCATTTCAAATGGCCTTTCGGGACCCCCTTAATTCTGACATACGCCTACAAACCGGCGTGCCGACGGCTGCCTCAGAACCTCTGGGGCCACAAGCAGGCCATGCTCTAAAGGGCACCAGGTGCGCCCACTCCTCTCCCTCAGTTTAGGGTCTCTCTTTGGGTTGAGGGAGGCGTAGGCAGGACAGCCAGGAAGGAGCCGCTCTGGTGCTTCTGGACGGCCGTGGCCCTCAGCTAGCGTAGTGTGCTGTCTCGAGACAGGACCAGCATCTCCACAAACAGACCCCTGAGCAATCTCAAGCTGTGAGGATCAGGTGCCTTTGGGGAGAGCAAGGCAGGGCGGCCTCACGGGTGTTTGTGCCACAGCCGAGACGCTGGTCAGTGCAGCGTATGTCAGAGTCTGTCCTGCGTGCCCCAGGAACTACCCTCCAGCTCCGCCCCTGGAGGCCCCAGGGCAACTCGGGGCATCAGCACACACACGCACACGGGCACATGCAGTCTGACACTGGGAGACCCTGCAGGATCTGGGGAGGCAGTCCCCTTCAGTCTGTGCCCCTTTAGCTCACCTGAGGATCCGATCTGAATTGGAGCTATTCTTGGAAGGGTCTCCTGTTTGCGGCTGTTGCTTCTCGTGAGATTTGGCTAATTTTTCAGCAGCAGCAATGGGACACCCAGACAAACTGGAGAAAAGGCAAAGAGGACGGCTAAGCACTCTCCTCCAGACCCTGCCTTACCAAGCCGGGAACCCTGCAGGCACCCCCCGGAGCCCAGGGAAGGCTGCTGTGTCTCTCACTCTGTCCCCGAGCCCTCCAGGTAGCAGCTGCACAGTTTCTGTTGGGGGAAACTCTAAGCAATGACACACAGAGATGAAGTGTGTCCTCAACACCTTCACAGCTTTGGGCAAAGGCATCTCCCCTAGGCCGGTCTGGGCAACGGGCCTGCCGCTCACCTCCCTGCCCTCCCCTCACTGCAGACCATAGCGGCCCTTGGGACCTGTCTCTGGCTCACGTTTCATCAGCCAACTCGGGGGCCACACAACCTGGGTGCGGACCCTGGAGGCCCAGCTCCCTCCCAGGAAATGACCCAATCTAAGACATCAGGGGAGCAACATCATCAGTCAGAATTATACTGACCGGCTACGGACGAGGTGACAGTCACAACCCCGCTCAGGAATTTAACCTCTTCTCAGTGAAGTGGCCTCAAAAGCTCTAGCAGCCTTTGCAAGGACACATCCCATCCCAGCCACGCTACCCAAGGCAAGGGAGGGGGATCTGGTCACCTCTGGCTGTGCAAGATGGCAGACAGCCAAACCCTGAGTGCCTCCCGGGAGTCTCGCGTCTACCTGGCCTACGGCACCCACAGTCTAGCCCAGAGCTTGGTCCAGGCCGGTGGAGGCCCGGTATGCCAAGGCTTCCTAAACGTCGCAGGACTCACAGCCTGCACCTGGCTTTTCCCAAGGGCAGGAGGCCTCTCTGAAGGGCACGTGCCCATCGCTCCAGCTGTCCTCTGGTCTCTCAAGACCCCCCACCACACAGGGACCGCACCTCTGAGCGTCCTTCTGATGCCCCACTGAGAGGCCTGCCCTGACCTTGCACCCGTCCCAAGCCGGGGCACACACACGAGGCCCAGCCCACCCCACCACGGCCCTCGCCACACCTGGCTCAAGCTAAGTACCTTCTGTGCGTGTTGCGGTTGCTATTCACATGGCCTTGGCCTGTGCAGCCAGGGGTAGGGCACTTCAACACGTTCTCATGCATAGCCAAGACTGTAAGGGAACCAGAGGGAGGGACACCGTGAGCACCGCCAAGGAAGCTGTAGGAGCCTGCAGCAACTTTGTAGGAGGACAGCAGCTTAGAGCAGCAAGCCAGGATGGCCCGCAAGCCTCAGCCTGGTCAAGCCGTTCTCCCTCCCACTCTGGCCCCCTGCCTCCCTGGGGCAGAAATCAACTTGGCCTCAAACCCTCTGGTTGTTCTGTGATTTGCCTTTGAAATTCACGTTCGCAATCACTGCCTCCAGCCTAGAAGTGAGGACAGGCTCTCTCCTTGTGCCCTTTGGAGCACAGGTGGCTGGCTCTTCCCTTGCAGGCCTCCTGGGGGCCCTGACACGGGTTGCTGTCTCAAGGTAGGTAACTGGGCACATTCCCCATCCCCAGCCTTGTAGGACTCAAGTTTAGGCATCTGGACAGTGCCAATCCAAAGGGACAGGGCCCTGGGTGACCCCTCCTCCATGGGAATGTCATCTAAGCAGCAGAGATGGCCTGAGCCACGCACAGCTACTCACTCTCCGGGGGGATCCTGTCCTTGTGGGGGCAACCCGACAGGCTTCGGTGGTGAGGGTACAACCCTGTGACGTGGCCAGTGCCGTCACAGCCTGGTGTCGGACACTTGATCTCACGCTTCTCAGCTCTTGAGGGATCTAAACACACAAGACGCATCGGTTAGAGAGTAGCCAGAAAGCTGTGTGGCAGGTGGAGAGCGGGGAGGAGGATGGGACAGCCACGGTTCTTCATTCACTCTGTCCAGAGGAGAGCGGCCAGACTGCCCAAGAGCCCAAGAAGGACTGAGGCTGCACAGTTCTGGGGAAACTGGTCCACCTCAGCCATCCTCAAGGAAAACTGTCCCACAGAGCAGGACATGCAGCATTTTAAAGAGAAGGACCCAGGTGGCAGCTGGCGCCCTCTATCCCTGCTTCCATTGACATTGTGTGAGTCTCGCTGGCCTCCTTGTGTGGGCCATGCCTCCAAGAGCCCCCATGCCTAGAGGTCCAGCCTCTGCACAGAGAGGTGAAAGATAGGGCAAGTTCCTTGCCAGGACATGTCCTTTGGATCTGACAAAATGAGGAGGACAAAGAAGTTAACTTGCCAAAAGCTGCGTGACTATTAAATGCAGAAATTTTAACTCGAATCTCAGTTGCTGACCTCATCTAGCCTCTGTGGGCCAGGAGATGTCACTAGTGGGTGTGGCGGCCAGAAGGGAACACCTGTTGGGACACGGATGATCCCCAGAGCACAGCCCACGTCCCAGAGAGATTCCTATCCTAGGTGGAGCCATCCCCTCTGGGAGAATGCAGAAGTCACATAGCCACACTCAGAACTCCCACCCCAGGCAAGGTGGAAACCCCTGGCTCTGCATCTCTGCGTTCAAATGGGCAGGAAGTTGGGGGTTCACCAACCCAGCGGGCAGGGTCGTCACCAACCCTTCCCCAGCGCCTGCTTCCTGAGCTGCTGCTGTCGCCACAAAGACTCTACCCGGGGCTCACGCTGCCTCAGTCCCCCATCTCTCCACTGCCCGGTGCTTCCAGCTCGGCCATCTGCCTCACCCTGAGGCTCTGGCCTCTGGGTCCATGCCCTCAACTCTACCCCCGAAGGCAGGTCCCCAGTGTCCATTCCCACAGGTCTGAGTCACTCAAATACCTGAGCCTGGGGCTGTCCCTCTGCCTGTGTCCCCCAGCCATGCCCTCTTCAACAGTGTCCCACCGATGTCTGCCCTGATCTGTGAGTCCCACACAGGCCGCAACACCTGTCCCTAAATTTGTGTCACCTTTACCTGGGTCTCCCTGCATCTGTGTCCCCTCAAGGCCTTGCCAGTCAGAATCTGAGCTCACAAGCAGCTGTCCCCCACATCTGTGCCACCCTGAAAGGGGGTCCCCTTGACAGCTGTCCTCCAGGCTGAAATAATGTCCTCATCTGTGTACCCTCAGCTGTGTCCTCCATATCTGCCCCAAACCTGTCTCGTGTCAGTATCCCCAGAAAATCTGTGCCCTATGTCCCTACCTACCTACCGCCTGGGGTTCCCCAAAGCTCACTCCAGTGTCTCCATGACCCAGATGTGTCCTCCCAGGGTCGGCCTGTGTCTCTCCATGACCAAGGCAGACCCCCCAGCTCAGTGTCCCTCCCACTCTCCTCTCCCCACCTGGAGCTCTGCTCCTGACCCCAGACCACCCTGTGTGAGCAGCATGAACCCATTTTCTCAGTATCAACAGCCGCTCTGTGGTTATGTGTATGTTTGTCCTTTGTCTGCACCTGTCAGCCCTGCCTCCAGCCTGTAAGTGCCTCTGGCCACGCCTCTCACTCAGCCCGCATCTCTGCGCCCCGTGGGCACAGGGGGCTACCATCCCTGGATGGAGGGAGGAAGGGTGGGTGTGCGGGGCCCGGCCGCCAGCCCTACCTTTGCTGCAATAGTTCTTGCGGGCAGCATCCAGGGGCCTCACTGCCTTCCCGGGCTCGCAGGGGCCCTGCTCGGTGGGAGGGCAGCCTGGCTCGCAGACGGCCTGTACCTGCCCCGCCTTCAAGGCGATAGCCTGCTCCAGGAGGCCCAGGTTCCCGCGTGTCATCATGTCATACATCTCCGACTCGTCCGTGACCGCAGACTTCTGGGAGCGCGAGTCTTCGTCCTTGCCGTCATCAGAGCGCACCTCCACTATAACAGAGTACTCGGGCTTGGGGCTGGGAGACGCCGGATGCCGGAGTTCAGGGGCCTTCTGGGTGGGGGCAAGGGGGGCATCCTCCTGGCAGAGGACATCAGGAGCGGCTACCTCCTCTTCCTCCTCTTCCTCCTCCTCCTCCTCCTCCTCTTCCTCCTCCTCCTCCTCTTCCTCCTCCTCCTCCTCTTCCTCCTCTTCCTCCTCTTCCTCCTCCTCTTCCTCCTCCTCCTCTTCCTCCTCCTCCTCCTCTTCTTCCTCCTCGTTACCCAGGGCGACTTTCATCTTGCTGGACTCCTCGCTGGCCACACCCTCCACGGACTGGGGACAGAGCTCCTGGGAGTGCTCCTTGGTGCCTCCCACGACTTCCTCGGTACCGTCTGGCCGGAGGAACACGTCCTTCTCCCCCTCGTCACTGGTGGCCCCTTCCTCAGCCTCCTCCTGAACCAGGTGCACGACACCAGGGCCCGGCTTGGCCACCTGGCCCAGGTCCTCCCCAACTAGGGTCTCTACAGCGATTTGGCCCAGGTTTAGGAGAGAAGTGGCAATGATTTCCTGGTAGCTGCTGTAGTTGCCCTTGGCGGGGCCTGCGGAGCTGCCGATGGGCTTGGATCCGAAGTGGGACTTGACGGGGCTCCTTCCTGCACAGAATCAGAAACGTGCGGGATGAGCACAGGAACACCCTGCCCCACACGGCCTGGCGAACACGAAACCCCCAGTAAGGGGAGTGTGGTCGTTGTGCCAGCCCCTCCACCTGGACCTTGGAGAACTTATTTTAGGAGGAGAAGCTGAGAAACACTCTGATACTTGTGATTAATGGTCCTCCCCTTCACAGCTACTTTCTCAAATCAGGTAAACCTGAATTTCACAAAATGGAAATTAAAGAATACAACAGATTTTAAAAATCGCTTCACAAACACAAAGCAGAAACCGAACAGAGGTTTCTAAAAGACACAAATTTAGGGGCACCTGGGTGGCACAGCGGTTGAGCGTCTGCCTTCAGCTCAGGGCGTGATCCTGGCGTTGCGGGATCGAGCCCCACGTCAGGCTCCTCCACTGTGAGCCTGCTTCTTTCTCTCCCACTCCCCCTACTTGTGTTCCCTCTCTCGCTGACTGTCTCTATGTCTGTCGAATAAATAAATAAAATCTTTAAAAAATAAAATAAAATAAAATAAAATAAAAGACACAAACTTAGACCCCTCAGCTGCCGTGACTGGGCTGTGGTGTTTGCTCAGCACACACAGGCCCTGTGGGACGGTCGACAGGGGTATCCAGGGTGCAGGAGCTGGCCCTGACATCCCCCATTCCAGGAGGGAGCCCGCCAGGGCTGGTGCCCAAACCCCAAACTCTGTCCTCTGTAAGAAAAGCAGGCAAGCTAGTCCTTTCTCCCTAGAGCCCATGGGGCCGCACGCCACTTCAAGCACAACAAGAGACCCCCCAGGAGGGAGGCAAGTGTGAGGACTCTCCCTAAGGATAGGCTCCAAACTAAAATAAAAATCCATCTCAGACCCTGCAAGGTCAGAAGACACAAGCACCTTGGGAGGTCCTGGGGGGTTGGGACCCCAGGTCTCAGTCCCACCCCCAGGACTCTGAAGTCTGCCAGACTGGGGGGCAAATGGACACTTCCCTCCAGAACCTGGGGTCACCTTCACACCAGCATTTGCCAAAGTCTGGCTGCCCCCCCAGGGAAGAAAGTGCAGCAGGGAATCCCTTGGGTTCCACATCCCGCCCCAGTCTCACCTGATGCCAAGTAGACCCCCTCACCCCCACCCCCAGCTGCTATTCCCTGGGGCCAAGTGGGGGGAGGGTCTGTCTGAGACCCCCCCCACCACGCACCGACACACAGCCCATGTCCATCTGTCCATCCATCTCCCCCATGCGCACAGACACACACCCGCACTCACACACACAGTGCTCACAGAGACGTGCCCACAGGCCCCTCAAACGCCCTGTACCAGCCCCTCTCCAGGAAGCCCCAACAAATGTCAGGACAAGACCTCGCTTGTTCTCAGGAATGGCTTCCTTGGCGGCCCTTTCACTGATGCGGAGTGGGGCCCCCTCCCCACTCACAGGCTGCGATTCTCCGGGGCCACACTAAGCGCCCTTTATTTCGGGGGAAAAAGAGCCACAAAGCACCTTCAGCTGGCTCAGGACGATGAATCCCCTCCTGTCCTGACATTTCAGCCTCGTCCTCCTCCAGAGTTCCTTCCGATTCATCTGAAACAGAGGCGTCCTTCACCTCGGCGTCCTCGCTGCCGTCGGTGTCCACGCTGTAGCCCTCGTCCAGAGCCAGCTTCAGGGGGTGGGACTTCCGCGTGGACGCCAGGTGCTCGGCCTGGGCCCCCTCCAGCTTCCTCTTCTTGGCCAGAGGGCAGCTCTGCAGACTGGGAGGAAGGGGACCAGGGCCACGCCGTCAACACTCCCTGGGGTCCCCCACCCACTCTTCACCCTCACACCCTCCTGTTGTGAAAGCTCTTCCACATCTCATCACTCTCCCTCCGTCAGAAGCCCCACATTCACGACAGGCAGATTGACGTGCTTACAATTTTACATCAATTGTCCACATCAAAAACTCGTGATGTGCTTTAAATTGCACTTCGTTCTTCTCTAAGACCTAACTTCAGTGGCCCTGTCCACACCACTCCCCCTGTGGCAAAGAGGAGGGCACTGGCCCTCTGTCAGACCCAGCCCACCTCCTCCCATCAAGCAGGTCATCAGGACGCCCTACACCCTTCCTTCTCCACCTCCAGACCCTGCACACCCTCACCCGCCCGCAGTCGAGCTGAACTGCCCCCACCCCAGGATGACACCGGGGGCAGCTCAATGGGGTCACCCCGAGGCATGGCAGGTCTGCTCTGAGCTCTCCCCCGTGGACTCATCCAGCCTCACAGCCCCCAAGAGAGAGACCGCGGCATGACACGCCCTGGCCCTGTTGGCCCCAGCAGCCGCAGGCAGAGATGGAAGGTTCTAAGTCTACAGCAGGGCCCAGAAAGGGAGAGGGGCTCCAACACCCCGCAGCCCAACCTCTCTCCCAGGAACCTCCTTACCTGCGGTGCCTGGAGTACTTGCCCCGGATGTGCCCTGAGCCGGTGCATCCTGGGGTGGGGCAGCTGGGGGGAGACAAGCAGGGGTGGTCACTTGGGGGAAGGACCCGCCCAACCCAGACCCTCACTCTGGGCAGTGGGAGATTGTCTCCAAAGAGTGCATCTCAGAATGGCTGCTTGCAGTTGGCTGAAAATTAATGAAATAACTCACCCCATTTAAATAAACGAATGGCTCATTACAATTTTATGTGTGTTTAATTAAAGATCTGTATGTATGAGATCAAGACTTCCAATATCAGTGTCTCCTAGACAGCTTCTTTTTCTGTGGATAAGTCTTTCCCACTGCCAGCAAACTGCCACCAGGCTTCCAAGCAGCTGGGAAACAGGACACTCTGTGGAGCCCCAGAGCCAGCACCTGAGGCTGGCCCCAGGACAAAGCAGGCCATCGCTGGTGCTCTGGGGCCGCAGCCCCCACAGGCACACGCCTGGCCTGGCGGACTGAGCAGCTGCCTCCAGGCGGGACCCGCTCAATGTAAACACGCAGGCCTGGCCCCAACGACAACCCACCTAGAACAGGCAGCCTGGTGCAGGGAGGTGAGGCCAGGAGGGCTGATGACCCAGGGGCTACCCATAGATGTGGGGAAGGGAGCTGCTGGGCCTCATGCACCCTGTGTGCCAGCTAGTGCATGGGGATGAAGGCAAGGCCCCCAGGAGTTCCTCACCCTCCACTATCATCTGTCTCCTCACTGAACCAAACCACAGAAAGCTCTGGAAGCTTCTGATCATGGGCACAGGGCAGGCCACCCAACCCACTTCTCCTGGAGTCAGCTCCATGCAAGGCCAGGGCCCTGTAGGCTGCGAGGCATGACCACAGACCACAGACATCAAGAAGCAGGCATCACCCCCTCTTCCGGAGTGGCAAGCTAATGCCCAGAGAAATGGCAGAACGCCTGGGTGGTCGCCCAGAGGAGGCTGTGCCCAAGCCCCTCCTGGGAGTGGCCGTCCCAAGGTGCCCAAGATGGGAAGACCTTGTTTTTCCAGATTCTGTAAGGGAAGAACAGGGTGGACCCCAGAAGGCACATGGCCCTAGACCTCTGTCTAGACATGCCTGGTGGTCTCTAATTTGATTGATCAGGGGCCTGACTGCAATGCACTGTGGGGCTCATCTGACCATGCAGGTCACAATGAGAGATGGGTCAGGGAGAAACAGAACCGTCGATGGAGGCAGAGCCCCACCCACCCTGAGCTCAGCAGCAGCTTTCGGGGGGAGCGGCGGTCTCCCTGCAGCCCTACAGGCTGGGGCCACCATGGCTGAACTCAGGGCTGGTTTTCAAGAGTTCACAAGGAAGAAAGGAAAGGAGGAAGGGAAGAGAGAAAAGAAAGGGAGGGAAGGAGGGGGGAGAGAGGACAGGGGAGAGGGAGGGAAGACATGCCACATTTTATTGTGGATTTCCCTTCCAGACAGACAGGACTTACTCCTGCACCCGGCCTGTCTATTCTAAAATCTATGCCCCATACTTGCTTTCTCTCTCTCAAGAGCTAGCTTTGAGACTTTTCACAAAAGGTCCTTGTTACTGGGGATTTGAAGCTGAGGTCCCAATTAGCCGATTAATCACTGAGTTAATCAGGCAATTACGGGACAGCTGCTGTGAAGTCCTGTAGGCCACTGGCCCTGCCCCCAGACACGTCACCAGCTCCGAGCCACACCTCCAGCTCCCAGTTCACAAGAGTCCTGGCCTCTAGTCCAGGGGGCAGCAGCCCAGGCTGCGAACCCACATGTCTGGAGCAGGTGAGGACCACTGCGAGAGAAGAAGCGGGAGCCCTTGCACTCCTCCCCATGCAGCGGCGACCGGAGACCTGGCCGAAGCCCAGCAGCTGCTTGCAAGCAGCCTGTGCCACACGGTTCGCACCGTTTCCCCTACAAGCACCCCCAGGGTGGCATCACTGGTGCCATCACGGTGCTCAGGGCCAGAGTGAAGAAGCAGCACCAGCTCCAGGCCTCGGGAGCCTCTTCCCAGCCTGAGGAATGAGGCAGATGCAGCCCAACCTTCTCCTTGAACTCCCCGGTGCGGTTCCCTGAGTGTGGCAGAGACAGGAAGATAGGCAGGGAGGCTTACAGAGGGCTGCTCACAGTCAGCACTGAGCAGGGTCCTGGTGACCATAAACAGTAGGTGTCAAGGAAAGTCAAGGCCAAGGCCACGAAGAACCAAGTCCCACCCGGAGCCCAGCACTCAGCTACCAGCCCTCAAAGGGACTGGCTTCCTTCCAGCCCCCGGAAGCAGGAGGAAGAGCCCGCCCCCTAGGCAGGAGCTGGCCACTGACTCAGAGGAGGCCCTCAGGTGAGGTCACGTGGGCTGGGAGGGAACCCGGATGCAGGTGTGACAGATAGACAACTCTCCTCGGACTTGGAAGCAGCCCTGAGGATGCTCCGGAAGGGGTCCGGCGGCTTGCGTCTGTGAAGGGGCAGGTGCCTCACCTTTCCACTGGCCAACACCTCCAACAGAGCCACCCCAAGGTTGTGTGGCAGCGGATGGGTCCAGACTAAGATACGAATGGAAGTGTCTACCGGTTCTTCACTGATGCAAGGGAGAACCCGTCAAGTCCGTTTGCTTTCTCGTGGGCACTCAGTGTTCAGTCCAGGGCCCAGAGAAGCAACGTGGGCTCCAGGGGTGGGGGAAGGCACTCAGAGCCCTGACTCAGCTCAGCTCCTAAGAACCGCCGTGCCACCACCCTGAGAGCAAGCAGCTTCCTGGGAGCCTGCTCTTCCTGGGAAGAGACACACTGGGGCAGGGGAAAGTGGTCGAGTTCTGGGACAGGGAGGCACCCATCCCTCATCTGTGGAGAAGTCTCACAGTAGAGCTTCACCCTAACTCAGCTCTTGCTTCCAGTGACCCTGCATGAGTTTATCTAACATCATGCCGTCCTGCTCCAGGTCGTGATCTCCCTGCACTGGCGCCCACTGTAAGCCTCACCAGGTCGGGGCAGAGCGCTGGTGAGCTGGGGAAGACGTCCGGGCCGGCACTGTCTGCCCATTCGCACGGCATGAAGGTGCCCGTGGGGCTGACGTGCACAGTTAAGGAGCGAGAGCCGTGAGGGTGCCACAGATCACAGCTCCGGGCGTAGCTCACGGCCAGCGAGCGGTGGGGACGCAGCGTGACCGGCACCTTCCAGGAAGAGCGTGTGCGACGCTTAGGCACGCCCACTCCACTCGACGGCAAGCAGCCATTCCCTGAAACTTGAGGAACCGTCAGAGACGCTGCTGCTAAAACTTAGACGTCAATGCGCTCGTCCCCAGTTTCTCCACTAAAAACTGTTACCAGTCTCACTATCACTGCGGAAGTAGGTTGGAACCACACGGTTAATGAAGGTGCTCACAGACCCCTCTCGTGGCCGAGTCCCCTCTGAGACTATTTCAAAACATTCTACCTTCAGAGTCATTTTTGCTTCTGCTGTTTCAGAATTATGCGAGAAAGCTCTTTGGATCTGCCTTTGCAAGTTCCTCCATAACTTTATCTGTTGCCAAAATTAATTGCTGTTTCCCAAACCCAGAGCTTCCTCGAGTCCTCTGCCTCCTTCCCTTCACTGTCCTGAAGATGTCCTCTGGGGAGCATCACATGCCCAAGGGAAGTGGAGCCTCCTCCTGGAAACCTTCTCTCCCTCGGGTGCCCCTGGCCCCTTTGAGCTCCACTGGCCTGGTCTGGCGGCCTTTCCACCCTAACCTCTCACCCTGTGACCTGGGCTGGGGCTTTGAGTGGTGCAGCGTGGGATCCAACTCTTCTGGTCAAACGCTAACCTTCTGAGACTCGGTTTCCCCACTTCACGAACGGGGTGATAATAGCACCAGGCAGCGCCTCCTGAGAGCAAAACGAGGCTGTGCGGCCATCGCAGAGCCCGTCACAAGCCAGGGCCTCCAACCTCCCTCCAGCCCCTTCCCTTGCAGCCTCAAAGGTCTGAGGGACGCTGGGACACTCCGGGGTCCTCTTGTTGTCCTGATTGGCAAAAGCCAGCCATCAATAACTCTGATGAAGAACGAGGTGGCCCCGGCCCCAGACTTGTTCAATTTGGTGCAAATCTTTCCCCCTAAGAATTAGGAAGCGCCGAAGCTCTGGACACGTGCAGTGACGTGGAAAGGGCTGCTCCAGGCTGGGGGCAGAGGGGGCAGGGAAGGAACGGCGCAGGCCCTAAGATACTGGAATGTTCTGCACATCCCCAGCCGGGAGTCCAGAAGCTCACAGAAGCCCCATCGAGGTGTGGTGGTCGCCTTTGGCCCTCCACATGGGCAGAGCGCCTCACCAAGGCAGCCCTCGCCAGCCATCTCTGGGGGCCTGGGGGCTGAGGGCTCTGTGGTGTGCTCTATGGGAAAGAGGGTGGGCCTGGAGCCCTTCCATCCGCCAAGGACAAACCTCTGCAGGTAGCCTCGGCTGCAGTCCAAGCCTAGCTTCGTCTCGTGGGGAATTTGTGACCATTAAAGGGGGCCTCTGATGCCTACCTGACACGCTGGGACCCTCCACGAGCACCACTTCCCTCTCATCTTTCCTGTTAGAGCCAGAATACACTGGCAGTACCCCTCCTCAGAAAACAGGGGGCTCTGGGGCTGGTTTTCCTTGTCTGTTACTGGACATCATCAGCACCGTCTAAGCAATACTGCACCAAGAACCCAGGCCCACAGAGTCTGAGGTTCAAAGGTTGTGTGGGTGGTTCTGGGACAGCCCTGACACACAGGCCTGGGTGGGCTTTCTGTCTGGCCATCCCCCTGCTCCAATCCCTGGGGCCAATGCCAGAACAGAAGCCAGCAGGTGAGGGCAAGTCAACCTGGCCCCTCCTGCTTGGACCCAGCAAACCCTTGCAGTGGGCTGTCCTCCCTTTCTCCTCAATGTGCTCATCCCTGGTGAGCCATGACCTAGAATATGGAAAGTCACAGAGCTCAGCCATTGCAAGATCACCAACACACCAACCACTGTCTGCATCTGGAGCCCGTGGATGACTTGGGACCTGGACAGCCCATTCCCTCATCTCTGGCCAAACGGGGCCTCCGGCCACCAGACACAGAAGCCTTTGTGAGAGCCCCCTAATACAGCACCTTGTTGCTGGCTGGGGACCATGGTGACAGTCAGGTCCTGCACATCTGTGCCCCTGTCTCAAGGCTGGCTGCATGGTGGGGCCGGGACAGAGGTGGGAGAGGTCAGAGTCAAGGTAAAGACAGTGGGACTCACAGCAAGGAGGAAAGGGGTTCAGGAGTGCGGTTGGGCAATCCGAAGTGCCCCATGCGGGACATTGGGGTGTTCAGGGTCACAGGCATGCGCAATGCTGGGTGCTAGCAGAAAGCCTTTCTTACCTGAGGTCAGCACCTGTAGGCTCTGGGGGCACTGGGTGAGAGAAAGAGAGAAATGGAAACACATGTGGGAGTCCGAACAGAAAAGGCACATTGCCCTCATGGCACAAATGGAAAAAAAGTGGAGGCAATCCCAGTGAGAACTGAACCCCTCCTTTCCTGACCTCCTGGAATGTCCTGCAGGGCCCAGCGGAGTGAGCTGCCACCTCTCCCCTGATGCTTGCACCAGACTCTCCCCCAGAGAGGCTGGTGGTTTTCAGAGTGGGTCAGGCGCCCCCACCTAACACCAGCTCTCTGGGCCTTCAGAGCCAGGACAGTATCTCTTTCTCTAATTGTAGCTGGAAGTCAGCTTCTGACAGGAAACTTGACCCAGCAGATAAAGCTGGACAGAGAGAACAGATGGGCCAAGCGGCTGGTCCCTAGCAATGGGGCCACTGGGGGCAAAAATGCTCGGGGTCCAACTGGGCAGCTCACCTGAGAAGCTCAGAGCTCTGGCCACCCACACATGGGACATGCGACCCTGGCCCAGCATGTGCTTACGGTGTCAGGGAGGTGAGCCGGCCAACGGGCCCTGCCCACTGCCCGCTGCCGGTTCAATCTGACAAGCTCCCAATGCCCTCCAGCACCAAGACTGACATCCTGGGAGGGCAGGAGGCTGGGACAGAAGCCTGGCAGCATTTCAACTCTAAACAGAAAGGTGTCCTGGCTGAGCTTTGCCTTCCCTACTCTGTGCAGCCGTCTGCCTCCTCACCTCCACCCCAGGCAGATTTGTCTGGACCCCACAGCACACTCTCAGGCGCCACACACCATGGACCCCAAGGGCCCAGCATAAGGGGAGGAGCGTCCCAGAGCCTGGTCATCACTGTGAGTTTCTGCTTTCCTGAGCAACGTGACATTTGCTGCTTTCGGACCTGGGACTCACAGCCAGACCCGGCTGAGAGGGGGCGGCACTCACCTCGGAGGGCCTTGGAGCGCGTGCGAGCCCGCTTATCCTCATTTTCTAAGCTCATCTGCAAGCAAAAACAACTGTGATGTTAACGGAGGCCAAGCACAGAACCACCCCCGGAGGGCTGCGCGGGGCCTCCAGCCGTGGTCTCTCTCCAGCTGTGCTGGGCACGGTGAATCTGTGACACAGAAGGGGGTGGGCTCGCAGGAGGGGAAGACCTGAAACCCGGGGCAACAGGCTGGGGGAGGTGCTTCAGTGGGGAAACCACGCTCCGGCCCTGCTCTCAGCCCTCCCGCTGCCCCCAGGTTCCCACCCCCTAAGGAACCTCAAGCAGGAGCCCCACCCCACCTGCCGGACCCTCATGGATGGTAGGGGTCCCGGCCCACGGTCTCCTGGCAAGGCTGAGGGGCACCACCCACTGATCACGTGGGGTGCGAACTGCTCAGGCTTTATGGCCAGCCACCCCCTGGGCCCCAGAGCCCAGCTTCCCATCGCAGTGAGTGCCCCACCACGCTGGAATCATCCTTTAGAAACAGACGGATGGGACCAGAACGGGCCTCCACAAAGGTTCCAGAAAATGAATGACTTCGATTTCTACCATGTACAACCCTGGAGAGAGCCCAGGGACAGGCGGCCTGAGCCGACCAGACCGTCCCTAACACAAGACGGGATGTGCTTACTGAGTGTGTGTTCCCAGAGGTGGGGCACTACGACCCCGTGGGAACGGAGAGCAAGTCAGGCATAGTGCTTTCAGTGTCCTAACAGCCACATTACACATGTAACAGGACACACGACATGGATTTTAATACTAACCTTCACCTAGCCCAATCTACCCAAAACATTATCATTTCAACAGTAATCAGCAGAAAACACTGTGAGTGGGATGCTGTTTTGTACAAACTTACAGAGACCTTGCATGTCTCCTGGACTCACAGCACATCTGAGTGTGGCTGGCCACATGCCACGGGCCCATGGCCACTGTGCTGGACAGCATGGCCCTAGACTTGGGAAGCAGTCTCAAGTGGGAGCCAGCTTCAGGCAAGAATGCAGGCCCAGGGGCCATCTGGACAGGACCCACGGGCCACCCTCCCAGGGACATTGCTTCTCCCAGGACAGGGTGAGTGGGGCCCCCTGAGGGGGACAGGGCACCCCACACAGTGCAGACCCCTCACATCCTCTGGCCACCCAACCTGAGCCCATCGCTGTACCCCCACATTCCCTGCCCCTGACCAACTTCCATGGACCAACACTGTCCACAAAGTCCTGTGAGGGAGTCAAGGAAGAGCCCTCAGGAGGGTGAAGCCTGGGGACAATGGTGACAGAGAAGCCCGAGGAGGGGATGCCCCTTGGAGCTACAGGTCATCACATAGAATCTTGGGCCTATGTCACCCATAACAAATCTGGGCAGATAGGCCATGAAGAGGTAGGAGGTAGGTGGGACCCCTGAAGCGCTCCTTGTCTCTGAGGCCAGGTGGGGAGGGGCCTCTGTCAGGGTGTGTCCCATGAGTCCCATGAGCCCACAAGGCTCACCACCGGTCCCTGTGGTCAGGAAGGGGAGGGAGCAACTCCACCTGTCCCAGGCCATAACCAAGGCTGTCAAAGACAAGGCCAGATGGCAGGAGAACGGAAGGAAGGGTGACAGAAGTGGGCTTTAGAGCCTGGAGACCTGCAAGAAAGCCTGAGCTCTGAGGTGCAGAAGACCCTCCAAGGAGGGGAAGGGAATCCCCCCAGTTAGGAAGACGGAACTTGCAAAGTGAACCTCCCCACAGGCGGCACCAACATACAACAATTTATATGATTTGTTAGGGAAGAAAAATCAAAACCTGGGGTAGATCGTGCAACCTGCCCACCCCGGGCTGCAGAGCCCGCGTCAGGAGCCGTGCGTCTATTACAGCCTTCCAATGGCACGGAAGACAATTACTATAATCTCTATTTTTAAAGCAGAGGTTCCCCGTGGACCAATGACTCACATTTAAAGTGAAGAGAGGAGCAGGTGTCAAAGGGACTTCATTACATTTATGAGCCTTCAAATGTCATCTGCGCGGAGCCCAAGCGCAGGGCCTTCCCATGTAGGCCGCACAATGGAGCTAATGCGTCTGATTGCCGGCGCCTGCTTTCAGCTGAAATGCAATCTACAGCTCTTTTTTTTTTTTTTTTTTTTTTGTCAGTTTTCCCAAGGAAATTGGCAATCATTCTGCTAGGTTAAAGCGTGCCTTGGCAATTTGGATTTCCTGCAGATAAATTATTCAAAGAGCAGAGAATAGAGAGGGTTGCAGGGATGCGTAATGGGCGCTGCTTGCAAACTGCGAGCTCCCGTTGATGAAGCTAACAGCTGTGACATTCATTTTGCCGAGCACCTTTCCATTCGCAATTTATCTGCATCAAATGGTCAATAAGTGAGAAGTTCTCTTCAGTGCATGGAGCTTTGATTTTAAAAGGGGAAAAAAAAAAAAGAAAACCTCAACCACAGGAGGAAAAACGGGTTAGCTCTTTAATATGAGAATGAATCTGTGAGAGGATGACGTGGGATCAACAATGGACAGGGAGACTTTGATTTCTGGGCTGCTTGAAAGGAGCAGTGGTGGCTGCCTCGCAAGCGTCTGGGCAAAGCTGTGATAAAACCAGCCCCGCTGCATCTCCGATTTCCGTTGTCTTCCTTCCCAGAGAGCTGGAAATTCTTCAGAGGCGGGTTCTCTGCTGGCCTCCCTCCCTGGGCTGTAGATGGAGAACCAAAGCCCATACAGCCCAGCACCCCTGGGCTCATGCTCCTACTTGGCTTACTGGCAGCCCCCCAGGGCCTTCTGTCCCTCACCACACAAAGACAGGCCACTCATTGGTCCAAAGACCAGACATGTCCCAATGTTTCACCGATTTATTTTTAAGAACGCTTCTCTTGTTCCAAGCACAAGTCAATCACGTCTCTGTTTTTGTACAGCCCAGAAATAACTGAATGGCCTCTTACCTGGAAGGTGAAAAGGCCCCCTTGTCACAGCCAAGCCAACCTCAATCCCCCCCTCACTAGGGGACAGTGATCTTTCTCGAGAACATCGTCTGCACTCTGCCTCTTTGAGCCACCCTCATTCTGCCACCAGGACCATGTCTTACAGCTTCCCTGTGCTCCTTAAACCATCACTCCACCGTAATTAATATTTCAATAGGAAAACTATGGGGAGGAGAATCATTTACAAATGCAGATACATCCTGTTTTGCCACATCCATTAACCAGAGAGAATTGTCTCTTCACCCTTCCTTTTAACTTACTTTGTTAGTGCCGTATAATGGGTCTCACTCAAGAAGGTGTTACTATTTTGTTCCGTTTTGTATTTTTTTATAAAGTCAGGATTCATCACATAAGCTCTTTTTAAATCTAAACGGTTCTCACAACATCATTCTACAAAGACCCTTTTCAGACCTATCTGCGTAGCACCTTTACCAGAACTGAGTTCCCTAAGTTGGACATTTACAAACTTGGGGACCAAAAAAAGCAAATGCAGTAATCATGCAGCCTTGAAACCACAGATTTGTCTGGATTCTCAGAAACCAGCCACACAGCCAGGAAGAAAGCACAGAGGATAGACTACCAATGTCCAAGAAAGTCCAGTCCGAGATTTTTCATGAGGTGTGCAATGAGGCCCAACAGACTTTGTGCCAATCTTTGCCTTTACCTTCAGAGTCCAGGTCTCTCCCTGACCCCCTGCCCACCCCCAAGTTCAGGAACATCCGTGGTGGTCTCTGGAGGGACCCTCCCCCCTCGCACATCCTCCCTCTCTCCCTCTCTCACATCTTGACTCTTCCCAGGCTCTCACAACTCCTCTCCAGCCTATGCCGTGTCCCTGCTCTTCTGCATGGACGGCTAAGGGTGGGACGAAGAATGGAATTCATGCTGAAGCTGTCCTGCCTCGGCAGCCCCTGTCCTGGCAGGAGCCATGCCTGCCTCAGCAGCCAGGTGGCAGGGTCCCTACCCCAAGGGAGAGCTCAGGAGGGAGGGGCCTGTTCAGACCTGGGATCCTGGGTGGGAGCGGGGAGGCTCAGGGAGTCAGTGAGGACCTGAGGGTCTTAGGGGTGATGGCCTCAGGCTGAGAGGTGCTCTAGTCCTGGGAAGCAGGAAACATCCCTGAGTGTCCTCTCAAAAGTCAGGCCTGTGCCTCCTGTTTCCCACCGCCACGCCCCCGGCCTCCATTCTGTGCCTGTTCATTTCCCTCGAGGTCCTCATCTCAACGTGCAACGAGCTCATCCATTCACGTTTTCAAGGTCACTGCCTCTCCTACGGGGCTTCGTTCACTGCTCAGCCCATATTATGTAAGGAGGGACAGACAGACGAACAGAGAGAGATGGCCATACTTGGAAATAACTCTGAGATCCTGGACCTGGGGAATACGGATAGGAGCAGTCAGAAGAGGCTGAGCACATACCAAAGCCTGAAGCTGGGCAGGGGCTCCAGACTTCCTGACCCTGGGGGACATTCCTCCCAGCCCTGGGCTGGAGGAGGAGACAGGTTTGTGTTCCAGTTTATTTAGAATGTGTTCCACGAACCTAGGACCGTTTTTTAAATCCACAAGATTTTATGGATTATAGTGTCCCTGTGGGCGGGTTTCGGTGTTTTCCCTCCTGGAAAACCTAGACAAAGAGAGGGGGGCATCCACTGACTCCCAGGAGACCACAGGCAAACCTGCCTAGAAGGAAGGGGTGACGTGGGATGAGGAGGGCAGAGGGACATAGCAGGAGTCGCAGGGAACCAGCTGTCCCCCACCCTATTGGCTGCAACAACATCTGCCAGTGTCCCCTTTCTCCGGGGGCGGGAGGCAGTGGGGGAGGGGCAGCAATCTGGGTGCACACAGCCAAGAGCAATGCCAGCTCACACACCACCACCAGGAAGCCCTTCCAGCAGACCCACATTCCCACCATTGAAGGATTTAGGAGCAGCATCAAATATGTTCCTTGCTGCTTCTCCCCACCAAGCACTGCAGTGGAACCCTTCAGAGCCCCCATCCCCAGTCCCACAGGCTGCCTGCCTGCCCACCCTCCCTGGCTCCCCGTTCTTTTGAGCACATACCTGTATGCGGACCAAGGGTCAGCCCGAAGAGCAGCCTTCTTCTTCGAAGAGGGACACGTTCTACTACCTCAGGACCCCTGTGCACACATTCAGCTTTCCATTCTCTGATCCTCAAGGCTAAACCGCGTGCCCACAGCCCTGCCTCCCCACCAGAGCCATCACTGCACCCCTGGGTCCCTTGAAATGATAGTTCTGTCCCCCTTTGGGGGGCGTCCCACTGTGTCTCTGAAATTTTGCTGACATTCCACCCATTGTTCAACCTACTGGCAGCTGAATAGAGCAAGCTTCTCCTTGGTTTCTAGAAAGGACACCCCAGGGAGCATTATTTAACGCATGTCTTGGGAGCAGTTTTCCTAACATCTCTGAGCAGGGGATTGGGGCTCACTCCAACCCACAAATTAAAAATTATAGTTACATGGAGACAAACAAACAAACAAGAAGTCCCAGATTCTGAACTCGGGAGAACAGACTGGTGGCCGCCAGAGGGAACGTGGGTGGGGGATGGGTGAAACAGGTGTTGGGGATGAAGAGCACACACATTGTGATGAACCCTGAGTCATGTATAGAATCACTGAATCGCTATATTGTACACCTGAAACTAATATAACGCTGTATGTTAATTGTGCTGGAAATTAAAAATACATTAATTCATTAGATTATAGCTATAAGGGCACCTGGGTGGCTCAGTCAGTTGAGCATCCGACTCTTGGTATCAGCTCAGGTCATGGTCTCGGGGTCCTGGGATCGAGCCCTGAGTCGGGCTCTGTGCTCAGAGGGGAGTCTGTGGAGGATTCTCTCTCTCTCTCTGCCCCGCCCCCCACTTGCAAGCACTCTCTCCCTCTCTCTCCCTCTCTCTCCCTCCCTCAAATAAATAAATAAATCTTTCGTAAAAATTACAGCCCTGTAGTAGACACCCTGATAAAGCAGCTATGTGTGGGTCCATCTGTTTAAAACTCTAACATAAAAGGAATTTCTATCTACTCAAGGGTAGAAATCTAGGGACACCCAGTGAAGCAGGCCAGAAAGGTCATGCAGAGTGGTACCCCTCCCTTGTCAGGAAGAAGGACTGGTAGACTCCCACACAATCAGCCTTCTCCTGGATTCATATCCAAGTTCTCCATTGAATATTATGTGATTGGAGCCTAAATGTTTCATTCTTAAGGTCAAAAAGTGCGTTAAGGACTTACCATCAATGCCTACTCCTGTTTTCCTTAAGTTAAAAACTAAAAATACACAGCTCAATGCCCAGCACTTTCCCCAAACACACAGCACCTCCTAACAGCCCCTTCTCAACCCAGCTCTGAGCTGTCCACACGCCTAGTGCTGAACCCAGAGGCAGGCGGCAGGCACTGAGCACTGTGCTCCCGCCCGCCACCCTCCAGACACGGAGGTCCACATCACCCACCCCCATATGAAGTCAGTCACCCCGGCTGTGTGATACTCTGCTCTCCTGTGGCCACCACTGCCCCCCTGCTTCGGCCTCCCCTAGCCCGCTCAGTGAGCACATACCACCTGGGCCAGCCCCTTAGCCCTTCTGAAAACCCACCCTGTCTGTCAAAGGCACATCCTCCCTCCTTCTCTGTCCTCTTAGCTTCTCTGCTTAGAACAGTAAATCAGGCCCTATCTACCCAAACTAGAGGGAAGACTCTGTAACGGAGAAGTTGTTGCTGGGAAAGACTGACCACAGGCCACCAGGCTGCTCACAGCAGGCCCTGAACCCTCTGAGCTTCTCAGCCGGCGCTGTCCATCCCACACCTCCAAGATCTGTCCAGACATGTCATCCAAAGCCCCTGACCTCGGGTAACTCTTTCAGTCACAAAATGTCTGTTTGAATGTTCAGCACTGGGAAGAGATGAGTGAGGCATTCACCCAGGTGCAAATTTAAGGTGGGAAACAAAAATTCAGGGATGGTGGGGCGCCTGGGTGGCACAGTGGTTAAGTGTCTGCCTTCGGCTCAGGGCGTGATCCCGGCGTTATGGGATCGAGCCCCACATCAGGCTCCTCTGCTATGAGCCTGCTTCTTCCTCTCCCACTCCCCCTGCTTGTGTTCCCTCTCTCGCTGCCTGTCTCTATCTCTGTTGAATAAATAAATAAAATCTTTAAAAATAAAAAAAAATTCAGGGATGGAGATAATGGTTTAATGTGATATTTCAAAATATCAAAATTAATGCCAAAAATCCATGATGAACAAAATGCCCAAAATTTAAATAAAGATAGTTTCGGTACTACCAACTTTTCCTTTTGCCTCAGGCTCCAGCATGGCAGAACACTGACAAGCCTACAGGAATAAAAGTGGGAGTGGAGGAACTTAGCAAGGTGCCAGGAGAGACCCATTAAGAAGTATATTCTAGTCACCAGGTTCAAAGGAAACTACTAACATCCTCAAATAAACTTGCTGCTTCAACCTTTCTAGCCCTTCCCATCCATACCCTGGGCCATCACATCTTGGGGGCCATGCCCTGCCTCACAGCTTGGATCCTTGATGGGGACCATCTCCATGTGAAAAAAATGAGAGACTGGAGTCTGAGGTCCAGAAAGGAATACCCAAAGGCCTGTTGTCCCCTCTACTTCCACCTCTGAGAGTCACCAGCCCCTGGGAAGCCGGCGTCACCCAGAGTGCATCCTGGGAGGTTCCAGAACTGGAGGCTTGGTGTGGCTGCAAGCACATGGTATGCCCTGGGTTTGGGAGCATCTCTGGTGAGGCAGGGAGCCTGAGTCACCTCCATCAGTGAGTTCTAGGTAGGAATGAGCAGGCATGTGCCATTTGCCTCCACTTGGGAAGATGGAAATGAACAAGGTCAACAGACCTCGTGAGCTCCTGCAGCAAAGTCTACCAAGGATTCTCAGCCTGCCCAGGGAGCAACTATGGAGGCAGCCCAGGTGTGGCCAGACATGGAGCAGGGACTTGGCCCGAGGTGACACTCTGCTGTCACATTTTAGTTTTACTCTATTCAGAGTCATTTTTCTTCCTTTAAGTTTACAGTGACCAGATCACTGATGGTCCTAGACCCCACTTAACCCTCTACCTACTCAAGAATAATGGCGACCAGACCAAAAGTCACCTCTGCACTGCATGCCTGGAAGTGAGAAGGACCCCTGCCCCCCTGCCGGTGGGCAGGGGCAGGAAAGGGGCTGCCCTCCAAGCACCTCACCTTGCCGCGTCTGCCCAGGAGAAGCCTCGAGGTCCTGCAGTTGCTGGCTTTGTCTCCTTGTGTCCACCTCTGACTCAGCAGCTCGCCCCGGAACTCATTTTCTGAGGGGTCAGAAAAGAAAACCTAATGAAGGCAGCTCAAGGTGGGGAGATGGAGAAACTTGGACCACTCTTTTTCACAGGATTTATGCAATCCCCCCTTTCTGGAATCCACCAGAAAGATGTGCAAAGTCGAGGCCCCATTGCTGTTCCAGGGGCAAGGGACAGAAGCTCTCTGAGGAAAACCAGCCTCTGATTGGGACACTCCCCAGAGGTTCCCAGCACCCTGCACCCCTGCACCATGTCCGGGAATCTGCCTCAGCGCGGGTGTGGTTTCCACTAACGGCCACTCCAACAGGGGGCAGATGCAAGTCAGGTGAGGTCGGACACCCTGCCTCCCCTCTGCCCTGGTTTCCGCCATCTTTCCTCTCCCTGTTTCTGCCTCTCTTCAGGGCAATGTCTCCAGTGAATATTTAATTCCACACATAAATTCACATGTCTAAGCAGAGGCTGAAGGCATCAGCTGGACATGACAAAGAAATGCCTATTCCCTGCATGGCACTCCCTGTTTCCATGACAACTAGCTTTCTACAACTGCAGCGTTTCAAAGGAAGGTCATTAAGTAACCAACAATAAAAACAGGAAATGAGTGTTCCCGCATTCTGCTCTCTGCTTCTCTTTAGAAGTGAGTTTGGATTCTGCTGAAGGTAGGTCAGCACAGTGCTGTCATACCCATTATCTCTCTTCCCCTCATGCTTCTGACATGCACTCCAAATGCTGCTTTTCTAAATTCCACCACTCCTGCCCCAGGCAGCCCTGTGGCTCCGGCCAGAGCATCCTCTTGTCTGAAAATGTCTCCATCCCATTAAAGGGCCTCCTGTGACCTCAAGGAGCACAAACAGAGAGGGAAGCAGACTGGTTGTCAAGGAGATGGCCTAATACAAGGTCTTCAAAGGAATGAGTAAAACCACCAGGCCTTGACACCTACCGTGTGCACCTACTGTGTGCCTCCCTCTCGCTGAGGTATGGGTCACCTGCAGGGGACCCTGTGAGGACTGGCCTCCCCCAGGGCAGTGAGAGCAATGTAGCTCTTCCTGGGTGGGTGTCCAGCAGTCAACAGCACACTCCAAATGGGACCAGACCACCCACTGGGTACTCACATTCCCAGACCTATGCTGGGAATGTGGGGGATCACCCTGAACTCACAAGGAGGAGGATGGAAGAGGAAGCATCCCACCACGGGGGTGGGAGGGAGGAAATTAAGGAGATGAGTCAACAAGAATCACCCATCACCCCTGACAGGGGGATGAGAGTGTCCCTTGCAACTCTGGTGACCGTGGAAGCTGGGAGACCCCAGGCCACAAAGTCCATGGGGTTCACTTTCTACACATACCTCCCAGGAAGAACCCTGCACTTGGGGCTGAGCCGCAAGGCCCAGGAGGAATTTCTTGTCACGGTAACACGTGTAAATATATGAGGTAACTGCAGCACATCTAACAGCTGGAGGGAAGGACGTGAGATCCTAAGATCCTGGCAGGAGCAGGACTGTCCCCTCCTCCTCACACGCCAGCAGGGTGCCCTAGAAGCTGAGGGGGGATGAGCTCTTTCTCCCTCAGTCTCCTCTGCTTCCCAGGGGAGCCCAGCCAAGGTGAGCTGCACGAGTCTGTGAAGGGACCTCTGGTTTCCTGTGTGACACTCTCACCTGCCCCGGGGGTCTGCAAGTAGAGCCTGTGGAAGGCTCCATAGCCCCCATCGGCAGAGGCAAAGCACTAGGGCCTCCCGAACATCTGCTCCAGCCTCACAACCTCTAAATAGCCACTCCTGCCTCCTCTGGCCAAAGGAGCCTAAGAGCGCCCTAGTGACACATTTAGTGCTGTGCCCCTGGGTGGTGGAGCCATGTGAACCAAGGCACACACTCTCAAGGCCAGAACCTCACTTAGGAGGACCCAGCTCTACCTTGATGCAATTGTCTCCTTTTCCTGGGAAATGTTTGGCAGCAAACTATAGTCACTATTAGAAGCCCAGTAAAGTGCAGCCGTGCTTCTCGCTGCTGAGAAACCCCCGCGCGGCCCTCTTTGTCCCCCGTTGGGGAGTGCGTGTGGCCAGGCCCCACAACAGGCAAGACCCTGCCTGTCTGGAAGTACTGAGCGGCTAGCAGCCCAGCCCGCACAGAGGCAGCCCCCACACTCCAAACAACTGCAGAGTCCCCAGGCCAGAGGAAGGCCCTGCACAGAGACATGGGGGTCCCCTCCAGATGCTGCTTCTGGAAGTCATGCTGCCAGCCAGCACTCAGGGGGTGGCAGGGAGGCAGGCGGTGATGCAGATCTGGCTCCTGGTCCCACACCTGACCTGCAAGTCACCTCCTTCATCCACACATTAAGTGGGAGGAAAGAACCATCGGGATTTGGAGCATGTCTGGAAAGTGGCCTCTCGGGGTCTGCTGCATAGTGAATACATGAGAATATCACTTCCTCTATTATCAGGAATTGCAAGTGAGGAACACGTTTTCCTCAAGACAGGTTCCTTTCTTGGGTTCTTAGGTCTCCAATGAGTTCTTCTTTTTTTTTTTTTTTTTTATTAAAAGATTTTATTTATTTATTCGACAGAGATAGAGACAGCCAGAGAGAGAGGGAACACAAGCAGGGGGAGTGGGAGAGGAAGAAGCAGGCTCATAGCAGAGGAGCCTGATGTGGGGCTTGATCCCATAACGCCGGGATCACGCCCTGAGCCGAAGGCAGACGCTTAACCACTGTGCCACCCAGGCGCCCCTCCAATGAGTTCTTCTGAACCGGCTCATAGACACAAAGTTCCTTAAGTGCAGGCGGCAAGGACGGTGACACTGGCTGTGACCTCTCTGGGGCCTGGGCCTGCACACCCCGCCTGCTCCATACTGCCTAGCATCTGTCCCCACAGAGGCCCCAAACTCACTTTTACAGGACTCTAGTGGACAGATAAGCTCCGAAAAGTAATCAAGGTCTGTTAGCAGATACATGTGGGTCCTCAGGGAGGGGAATCTCCTGAGAGATCAGTTGGCATCTCCCTCCACTGGGTCAGAGCCATGACCCAGGCTAGAGCCAGGTTCATCTACTAAAGAAACCCAGCCACCCCAACGCAGAATACTGCAGACCGGCAACCAGCCCAGCCAGTCCCCTGAAAAGGCAGCGCGAAACCCTCCTTCCCATACCTGGGGAGACCCCAGGCGGCCCATCTGGAAACCCTTGGGCCCACAGGTGGCATCCATTTCTCCTTCCAGTGTTTTGTGCCCACTCCCAACCCCACAGACTCTTGGAGGGCCCCATACAGAATGATATGTCCTCCTAGTGGGTTCCTAGACCACTCTCCCTCTAGCCCTGCCTCAGCACTGACAGCCCAACACCTTCCTCAGTTCAAAACCTTCCCCACCCTCTCCAAAATGAGAACAGAGGACAAGAAGCCTGAGCAAGGGGTCAGGAGGTGATTGCAAAAAGTCAAAGTGTTTTCAGAGCCTTCGCAAGGTTTTGCATCTCTGGTGACCATGGGCTGCCTTTGGAGCCAGAGGCTGGTCTCACCTGCCCCTCACCCAGCATGCGAAGGGGGAATGGTCTTCACACAGAGAGAGCCTACATCTGGGCTCTCCCATGTTCCTCACACTTATCAGAAGTTCTCACCACTTAGTAGGAGATGTCAGGCCCTCAGCCCCAGCCCTTCTCGGTCCCTGCTGTCCCCAACACAGGGAGGGAGGTCTTGCATGCCAGCTGAGCCAACCACTCCATCTGGCTTGATATCCCCTCCTTCCCACTACTGATTAAAGGGTACCTAGAGTATCAACCATATTCTTCTCGAATATTTGATCACTCCCTCTAAACTGAACCCTAGGGCTTTTCAACTCTTCAACGAGCTAGAGACATCCATGTTTAAAGAACACAGTCCATCTGGACAACACATCCCAGCCCTGCTACCACTCCATCTCCACCCCCTGCATGACCATGTTTCTTAAGGAACTCAAATTTGCTAACTTTATTCTTCACTCCCCACTCCAAGTGGCCTCCTCCTACAGCCCTCCACCAAAACAGTGGGTGGGAGATCACCACTAATGTCTATACCACATCCTCACTGTGCACCATTACATGCTGACTCCCTCCTCGTGCTCCCCCACATCCCCCTGCACCCCGAGTGTCTCTTCTCCATCACCGCGTGCCCTTTCTGCTCCACTCACTCTCCCCACTGCCATCCCACATACTCCTTTTCCAACTCCATCACTTCTCATAACATCAGCCTCTCACAGGACTCAAGCTTCCCCTTCCCCAAGCTCAGCCATCAGCTCCTCGAGCATGAACACTGGGGATTGTCCCAAGTCCCAAATCCTGCCGTTGCCATTTGCTGGAATCTGACCACTTCTGACCTCTCCAGCCATTGTTTTGTTTTCAGAGATTGACACACTGATTCTAAAATTCATATGGCAATTCAAGGAACATGGGATAACCAAAACAATGAAGTCGAACCCCTCTCACACCATACACAAAAATTAACACACAATGAATCACAGATCTAAAGTTAAAACTCATGTTACATAACATTGCAGTAAATCTTCCTGACTTTGGCTTAGGCAGTGGTTTCTTAGGTGGGACACCGAAAGCATAAGCAGCAAAAGAAAAAAATGGATAAATTGGATTTCATCAAAGTTTAAAACTTTTGCATGACAAACAACACCATCAGTAAGGTGAAAATACAACCCATAGACTGGGAGAAAATATTTGCAAATCATATATCTAACTCATTTTAGATGAACACCTAATTCTTTCAGAATACAAGACAAACTCTTAAAACTTCATGATTAGACAAATAACCCACTTTAAAAATGGGCAAAATGTTTGGATAGACATGTCTCCAAAGACAACACATAAATGGCCAACATGCACATGACAAGAAGCCCACCGTGTAGTCATTCGGGAAATGGCCATGAAATTCACAACGAGCTGCCACTTGACACCCACTGAAATGGCCCTAATTAAAAACAACAAACAAACAAACAAAGACAGATAACAGCGAGTGCTGGAGAGAATGTGGAGAAGCCGAAACCCTCAAACACTGCCAGTGGGAACACAGAACGGCACAACTACTTTGGAAAACAGTCTGGCAGTTCTTCCAAATATTAAACAGATTGACCATATGACCCAGCAATTACACGCCTAGATACAGACACAAGAGAAATCTACTCAAAGTCTTGTCCACAAAATTTATCATAGCTTTATTCAGATTAGTCCAAAACGGAGAATGCCCAAGCGTGCGTGGTCTGAATAGACCGAGTACCTGGCAACGAGACAGCGTTAAAGTGATCCCACGCGGTACAACGTACTCAGTCAGACACAAGGGCCACGTATTGTACGATCCCGTATTTATGGAATGGAATTTGCAGAATTCCCAGAAATGGGAAATCCAGAGACGGAAGGTAGCATAGGAGATTAGCTGCCAGGAGGGCTGGGCGGGGGAGGCGGGCAAGGGGAGAGCCGCGGTTAATGGGCAAGGGTTTGGTTCTGGGGTAACGAAAACGTTCTGAAATCAGCTGTGGTGACAGATGTGCAGCCATCAGTCTGCTAAGACCACTGAGCTGTGCACTGCTAATGGGTGAGTTGTATGACGGGTAAATTATATTTCAATAATGCCGTTTTTAACAGTCCGTGGCATACACAAAGGAGCCTTGGTGTGAGTCTCCCTCACTCACCAGGGCTCACCCACTGGGCCACGATGACCAGCTCGATGGCAGGGAGAGGCCTGCACAGGTCGGATGCCGTCTGCAGTGTCCTGCTCAGCCCAGGGGAGTGAACCTCGAGGGTGGCAGGGAGAGCAGGTGGTCCTGCCGAACACCAGGTCACGGGGGAAAGCGGAGCTCGGGGTGGGTGAGGGCTGCTTCACACATCAGGGGCCGTGCGCAGAGGATTCTGTGTGTTCTGGTAGTTTCAGGAGGACCGTCAAGTGGATGCTCAGATCAGAAAATAATTTTCTGGAGAGAGCTGCCTTACAAGAGAGGAATTGCCTCCCGCTGTGACGTGGGAGCCCCTGACCTGGAGGCACGTGGCCAGTCAGTGAGGCCAGCTCTGGAGACTCTTACAGAGGCAGGAGGTCTGAGTGGGTTGCCTTCGGTTCTCCCAGCCCGGGGTTCTGTGAGCCTGTGTCCTGGTCTGGCCTGGACTACCCACCAGTCCCTCTCCTGGAGGCCGTGGAGGGCAGGGGGATGCATGGGGGACGTACCCCCAGCAGCTTCGTGAACACAACCAGAGCTTCTGAGCAGCCCGATCAGCACAGACACGGAACAAATACGCCTCTGCCGTCGGGGTGTATCGGCAGCTTTATGGCTCGGCCGATCTCTCCCCCACCCCCGCATGTAACTAACCAACCACAGGGCCCCCTGTCCAGCTTGGGCCTGTGTGTCACTTGGCCGCCATGCTGGGCAAGCCCCAGCCACCCCTGCCTGGGGCCCTGCTGCCCGGGAGAGGGCAGGCCTCCTCAGTTTCCTGGGCCCTTGAGCAGAGTGGAACTCTGGCCGTGCATACTTCTCCCCCATCGTTCCCAAACCACCTCAAAGCCGTGAATCGAATGTATCCACTGAAAAGCTGGGCCCTGGAATTGAGGACGAACAAATCTTCCCATTTAAAAGGAAAAACATTTTTTTCTGTTTTTCATCTCCATCTTCATCCATCCCCTCAGCTCCCAGGCCTTCTCGCCTGCCGCTCAGACTTAAGGCAAAGCCCAGAAACTCAAGAAGGAAAGTTAGAATAAGAATGTAGAAATAGGGGCGCCTGGGTGGCACAGCGGTTAAGCGTCTGCCTGCGGCTCAGGGCGTGATCCCGGAGTTCTGGGATCGAGCCCCACGTCAGGCTCTTCCGCTATGAGCCTGCTTCTTCCTCTCCCACTCCTCCTGCTTGTGTTCCCTCTCTCGCTGGCTGTCTCTCTCTCTGTCGAATAAATAAATAAAATCTTTAAAAAAAAAAAAAAGAATGTAGAAATAATTGAAGGCCCACACAAAACCAACCACATGTCACAGTAGACACTTGGGGGAACCACAGCCCAGAATTCCACCCTCCAGACCTAGAGACTCTCTGAACCCAAAACCCTGAGGTCCAGACGGTGCCTCCGGAGGCAGGAAGACAAGGCCCTCGGAGGGCACAGAGGTACATGTCATGCAGCTCCCAGGGGTTGCAAGAGGCAGTCTAGCACCTCTCCAAGTTCAAAGTAAGATCGCCATCCCAGATCCCTCTTCCCAAGACCTTCCCTACATCTGTGGGCCAGAACCTTGGGTTGGGGGGTGGGGGGAGTGCATCTAGGAGCCTGTACCAGATGAGCACGTCCATGTCTTAGGAAGCTCCCTCTTCCACAGGCTGGAACAGAGCAGAAGCTAAGACAGAGCCCAGGACAGCCAGACAGAGCAGACGTGGCCTGGCCCAGCCAGCGGTGGGTGCTGGAGACTGATATGGGAGTTATTTGGGAAGGCTCCACACCTCTGTGTCTGTCTTTCTCAATTCGGAAATAAAATGCAAAATCCACAGGAAGAATCCAGTACAAAACCTGGTAGGGAGAGTTGAAGATGTTGAAGATGTGTGCTGGAAAAGTTAGTAAGGAGACTGGAATAAGGAGGGAGACTAGGTGAGGAGAAACACCTGACTCCGGGATTCCAGAAGAGGAGAACCGAAAACATGGGAGGGAAAAGTTGGAATTAACTAACAAAAAATTATTTCCCAGCATTAAAGGAAATTATATTTTTTGATTAAAAGACCCATTAAGTACCCAGCAGTTAACGAAACAAAAATCCGCTCCAACCAAGCTGAGCACAGTAAAATTCTAAAATACCAGGAATGCCAAGGGGGTCCTGGAAGCGTCCACAGGGGAGAGGTCACAAGCAGAAGATACCGTCCGAATGTCTTCAGGTTTCTCAACAGGAAAGCGAGAACTTCAAAACTAGGAGGGTGAAAATCAACCTGTGTGCTGTCTATGCCCAGACAAAATATCAGGTGAGGGAAAGAGCAGAATAAAAATACTTCAGGAGACACATAGTCACCAAAGCACGTGCCCACTGGACACTACGTGAGCCAGGGGAGAGGGGCGGGGACGATTATGTACAAGAAAAACAAGAACTTATATGAGAAATAACCCTGGCACATACCGCTTGGCCCCATGATGAAAATAAATGAACAAAGACGCTGTTCGACATAAGAAGGTTGTCCTGAGGCTGTCCCTCACGTCGGGTCTGTCCTAGAGCTAACCCCACAGACCACAGTCCTGGGCAAACTGGGCCATCAGATCCCAAGCAGGAGGAGAAGGCCTCCCCTGGAAGGCCTGGCCTGAATGGAGTGCGGGGCTGTCCCGTGAAGGGTGAGTGAGGCGGGAATCGGGGGTTGATTAAATAAGAATATATTTTAAGGATGATGGAAACCAGGTTTCTCACTGTTGGGGGAAGAAGGTACACACCAAGAAAGGCAGAAACCTAGAATGTACCCTGTGGGAAATTAGTGTTGGAGGTATCTGTGTGGACTTGTGATTTTTGATATCTAGAGAAAATGGAGAAATAAAGACAGACGTAGGCACAAGGATGCATGTGTGTAACTGTGTGTGTGTGTGTGTGTGTGTGTGTGTGTGTACACGCGCACGTGCTCAGAGGCTGGGGGCCCACCCAGCACCAGGTCCTCCCACGGAAAGCTGCTGCCGGGTGGACGCCGGGCTCTGGCCGGGAAGGCACCACAGGAGCCTGGGGTGAGCAAGGGGGCGTTGGAAAGCGTTAAGGATGCATCGGGACACACTGCCGGGTTGGGTGGCCTCACTGGCCCACAGCCACAAACATCGAAATAACAATTATAACCCACTGGATAAAATAAATTGTGAGTCAATACAGGTATCAATAAAAATAAGTAAATTGGTAGTTTGATGAGGAATGAGGTATTTCCATGGCTTCAAAGTACCTTCCCAATACTTATTAACTGCAAAGGGAACAGGAGCGTCGTTGCAGCAAGAAATGGTGGCACAGCACCCTGTAACCCAGTGATTGAAGTAACAGCGCGAGGGTGCAGGGAGAAGAGCCTGACTCCTGAGTGTCCCACAGAAGCCACGTCCAGTCATGGGGAACAGCCAACAAACCCAAACTGAGGGGCGCTCTACTGAAAACGGACAAGCATTCTTCCGAAAGGTGAATGCCGTGATAGACGCCACACTGGTAGGGTGACTCTGAGCCCACCCTTTGAGGCAGCTGGAGAAGTCTGAGCACCGTCTGAGGAGCAGATGTCCATGCAGGCGACTGCGATTCTGCAAGAGAAGCCCTTCTGTGTCGGGAACACCCAAACAAGTGTTCTGGGCAACGGACGTGGACGTGGCCCACATACTCTCAGGTGGCTCAGGAAAAACGGTTTTTGTCCTGTATTTGATACATGTCCCTGAGCTTGAGTTCGTTTCAAAATATATTTTTAAAATAACGGGCTGTGGGGTGTGATTTCAGTAAAAGGTGGTCAGTGGAGGCCTCTGTGAGGAGGTGTTGAAGCCAGAACCCAGGGGCGGGGGTCTTCAGGTCCCTCCAGCTGCAAGTCTCCACCTTCCACATACCCGAGAGCTTTTCCTGGAAGCCTACAAGGGCTAAAATGTTTCCAGGCCAAGGCCGGCTCCAACTGGGTCACGGCCCAGCCAGGCCTGGCGTCTCCCTGGAGAGCCCAGGGACAGAGGGGCAGGGTGGGCCCTCGGGAGAGTCCAACAACCCTGAAAATCCAAAAGGAAGTGGCATCCGTGCCCTGAACATTTCAGGGAGGGACTGCAGGGAAGGCAGGGCACGCTCAAGACCCTTCATTCCGCCCCCAGCAGTTCCCAGGCCTGAGCAACCTCCCCTCGACCCGCATCCCTCAGGGGCGAGACACACCGGCGTGGGGGCCCTTCTCAGCTCCGTGCCAGTGAACACAGCACAACTGCGTGGGGTTTCTGTCCTGGGTTTTGGGAGTCTTGAAGCAGTGTCAGCACCCCACCCACTGGACCACCTTCTGGCCGAAACACCATCACGGCCCAGGGGAAAACGAGGGCAAGTTTTCCTCTTTCTTTCCTTTTTTTTTTTTTAGCTGGAATTCAGAGAGAAGTAAAATGGAGACTTGCTGAGTGGAGCAAAGCAGACCTGCTTTTGCTGAGTTTAGGTGAAAATGAGAGAAGGGGGAGGGGGGCAGGGGAGTCGGCAATTCTATAGCTTTGCACATTTCTCTCATTATTTTGCTTCTACATCAGCCTCGCTGGTACTTTCTCTCTTCTATAAAAGCCAGATCCAAGCCATGTCCCGTAATCCCTCCAACAGCAGCTCACTGCTGAGAAAATAATACAGATGTAACTTCCAGCTTCATACACTTTCTCTTTCATTTATATGCAAATCGTGACCTTTCACCCAAGCTGTCTCAAAGAAGTGTTTCCTTAAAAATGCAAATAGCATGTTGCAGGCAGTGACTGTGGCTGAGTCTTTCTTATATTATTATTATTATTATTTCTTTTAACCTTACCAGTGCTGTAAAAACAACAGCTACACTGCTTGGCGGTAATAATGACTTTCCAAACCAAATCACGGGACAGCTCTCCAGGCGGCCTGTCAGTGAGCCAGCCAGGAGAGGGAGGAGCTCAGGATCGAGGGGAGGGTGCTCCGCCCCAGGGCGCCCAGTGTCCGGGGAGAGGCGCAATGGGTGGCGGCCAGCCTCCGACACCCAGGCCCCAGGCAAGAGCCAGGAATGAAGGCAGCAGGACGAAACCGCTCAGCTCAAGCCCTGCTCCACGCAGGCACTCATAGGGTTTCATCAAGAACTTCCCACCCCAAGAGGGGCTCAACAGTGACCCCAATCCCCACCTCCATCCAGGCTGGCAAGAAAATTCGGAGCCCAGAGGCTGGGCACACGCACTCTGCCCCCAGGTGAGGAGCCAGGCAGGTTCCAGGAGCCCTGTGTCTCCCCCTCCCCACACCAGGAGGATAGGCCAACAGGAGAGAACAGGAGGCTAGCCCGAGGGAAAGGGGTGCAGCTACTGTGTCCACAAAGGCAATGGGATGAGGGGCTCCCACTCCCCTAGACCCACCCCACTGACCAAGCCAGACTGCAGTCCAGAGGGGGTGCTGGGCAAGGGGCCCCCTTAATCATCTGCACCCACTCACAGCTCCCAGGCCCCCACAACTCCCCCCCCCCCCAAGACCCAACCACCCATCATGTGTCCGTCCTGCTGCTCTCCAAGGCCTGGAGCCTGGGCCACACCAAGGGCTCAGGAAAGGAAGGTGTGGACGATGAGGCTGACCCATGGGCCTTGGGGTGCACAAGGAGGTCCACAGAGGGAAACCAAGGCAGGGGGAAGGGACGGGGACGGCTCTGGCCTTATCCAACAGGTTGGGAACCAAGAAGGCTAGTTTCTGGGCACCCTCCTTGTAGGTCTCTGGGGTCTTCAAACTGGCCTCCCAGGATCAGGAGGGGCCTTCTCTGGAATTCTGCTCCCATGCCTCTCGTCCCTGAGTCCCAGAAAGCCCTTCCGTAGTCAGAACTGTCCAGCCCAGGGAGAGGAGAAAGGGTCACTTCCATCTCCCTGGAAACCACACTTTATTTAGGCTCTTGAAGGTGACCCAACTAAAACGGGCTCTCTCTTGTACAAACAGAATAAAATTAATCTGCTCAGCGTTCTCTTTAGGGTCTCTCCGTACCCTTGCTCATGTCCAGCTCAGTGAGGAGAAGGCTCGCAGGCACCCAACCTGGGAATCCAGGCAGGAAAGGAGGGAGAGTTCCCTCCAGCCAGGCACAGGCAGCCCTGGGGGTGGGGGAGCAGGTTTTGACAACAGTGCTCTTTTCCTTCTCCCACCCCCAGTCCCTCTGCAGGAAATGGAAGCATTCCTGTTTAGGGGGAGAAGGGCGAGCCCCAGGCGGTTGACGGGAGGCAGCTGCTCCCCGTGCTTTTAATTGTAGCCCCAGCTCCAGGGCTCAGAGTCGCCCCCAACTTTCGGGTGGGGGAGGGGGAACCCACCTGTCATCCTCCTAGTGCTGTGCAGCAACAGCCCACCCTCCTGCCTTTTAGGCTCAGAAATGTTGGGGTGTTGCACATGCTGATTCCCCAGTCTGGATGGACAGTGCCCAGCACACCGAGAGGCAGCACACAACAGAATTTGGAGAAAACATAAACACTTCACACAGACCACAGGTGACAGGCCTCTGAGGGACTTGGGGCAGGAAGGGGGCCCTCACTGGGAGGCGCAGAGCAGAACAGGGCTGGGAAGAACCAGCCCCCGTGCTAACACACGTGTTCGTGGAGTGCTCTCCAGGAACGCATCCTGACCACAGGAGCGGACTCTAGTGTCCATTCGGGTCCTTCAGATGCTGGAAGTGCAGCCCCCAAGCTGAGAGCACGAAGGGGACCCCACACCCAGCAGCAGGTTCTGAACTCAGGAGCTGAACACGGGATTTGCTGCCAGGCAAGTAAAGTCAGGGCCCAGCCACCGACAGACAGCCGACCCCTGGTGACATGCTCCAGCAGCCTTGCAGGTGACAGGGCTTCGCCGGACGCAGTTCCAACAACAGATCCACCTCTTTTCTCCCTCCGGGATGATGTGCTGAGCACTTAGACCCCTGACTCCAGGACTTCAGGGCCTCTGTGAGCTTTTCCGATGGCCCCAGTGGCTTCCTAGGGAGCATCAGAGCTGCTGGATGAGAGAAGGCGTCAGGCACACAGCCCTTCCCAGACGGTGGAAATTTCTGGTTTGTGTGTGTCGTGGAGACGAGAGCCCTCCGGTTAGGCTGCTTCGGTGCACAATGAGGCCTCAAGAAGCACCGGAGGCTGGAGTTGGGGCCTGGGCTGCATGAGTATAAAATAGATCACACAAAACCCAAGCCAGCTCGCCAGAACAAAGCCAGACCATCAAAAAGCACTAACAAGGGGCACCTGGGGGGCTCAGTCCATGAAGCGTCTGCCTTCGGCTCAGGTCATGATCTTGGGGTCCTGGGACCGAGCCCCGCATTGGGGGGGGGGGTCCCTGCTCAGCGGGGAGTCTGCTTCTCCCTCTATACCCCTCCCCACTGCTCGTGCTCTCGCTCTCACGCTCCCTCTCTGTCTCTCAAATAAATAAATAAAATCTTCGGGGGGGAGAAAAAGTACTAACAAGAGGCACTCTTTAGTTTGGAAAACCAGAGTTTTCCATGTGTAAAACTAGGATTACCGAACCAATTAACTGTTCAGTTAGCAGTCCCATGACTGAGCGGGTCACTTTGAACCACCAAGTCTGGGGAACCCGAGGACAGTCACCGCCCCAGGAAACCCAGGGCCGAGAGGACCCCCGTCCCCAGGCTCCTTATCTATCTCCCAGGCGATGTTCTGGGTCCACGAAAGCCCTCTCAGAGAACAGGCTTCCCTTCCCATTGGGCACACACAGCTTGACTGCTGAGGCCATCTTACTGTCAGGATTCAACAGTCCTGTGGGTACAGAGACTGAAGTGCTTCAGAATCAGGGGTGCCCCTCGGCGACCTCAGGGCTGTGAGCCTGGTGTCCTGCAACCCAGGGCCTTGCACCCGAGGTGTTTGCTGCTGTCGGTCTGAGGTCTTCTAAAGCAGACACCAGAGGTCTAGTGGGGCTCTGAGGCCTGCCCAGGAGGGAGAAACTGAGACCCTCTCCCTCCCAGGCCGAGGTGGAGCAGCCCTGGAGCTCTGGGGGGCGCCGTCCCTTCTGCTACTCCTCTAATGTGTAGTTTTTAGGCAACAAAATGGGAAAAAAGGAAAGGACCCAGATGGCTCCTGCCGGCACCCTCAGACTGATGTCGAGCATGATCAAGGTGTGAAGCCAGGCGTGAGGGTGAGGTGGGAGCCCGGCAGGCTGATCTGTCAGCAACTCAGACCATATGGCGCGTCCGCTTTTCCTCCCAGCATCCAGATCTCACACACACACACACACACACACACACGTTCGCACCTTGCCCACCACCCTGAGCGATGCAGGAAGACCCAGCCGGCCGGTACTTCAAGGCCTGTCCTTCAAGGCCTGTCCCACATGCACCCTCCACGCAGCCCGGCTCCCAGGCCACAGCTCCCTGGCACACGGCCCCTTCCAGATCCCAGGGCCCATCGGAAGGCAAGCACAAGGCCTGGGACCCTCATCCCTGCTTGCCGACCTCTCTAACGGCTGGACTAACCCCATGGAGTCGGGGGTACTCAGTCAGGCTGGGACAGATTGGAGCTGTCCTCTGAGTTATTCTTATTCCATTTGATTGAAATAACACTGCATTTTTTAAGCACAAATTTTAAAAGAAAAGAGGGATGAAACAATGGGTGAAGCCCCCATTCTCACAAGGAAAGTGCCTTTGCTCCCAACTGCAGGAGCCCGCGAGGGCAAAGGTGGGAAAGTAGCACAAGGCCAGCTTCAGCAGCCCGGAAGACGGAAAGCACACCAACTGCAAGCCTGAGAGCAAAAGCATTTCAAGTCAGGTGAAAAACGTCTCCCTCGTTTCGTTTTGAGGGTTTTCTCAAGTGACATTCAGGAAAGACAGAAAGTACGCTGACAACCTCAGACGTTCCGCCCCAGAGCCTCCAGCAAGCGCTCTGGGCTGGGCAGCAGGAGGCCCCTGGTCAGGGCTCCCAAGGAGGACAAAGCCCACCTGGGGGACAGGACCTGGGGCAGCTCTGCTCCGTCCTTCTGGGAAACAGCATTTTTCGGGCTGACTAATCTCCAAATGTTGCTGACTCCCAAAGACCGTTTTCCTGTAAACTCACACCACAAAATTCCCGTTAAAATTACCTCGGTAGACAACCAAACTCTGGGTTATTCATGAGTGAGTTCACCAGGGAAGAGCAGAGAGGGCAGCTCTAGAAGCTGGGGGGAGTGGAGGGAGGGGACCCCAGCCAGGCACCCCTCCGAAGCCAACAAAAACAAGATCTTCCAGGGCCAGGACGGGAGCAGGGTTTATCTTTCCCATATGCCTGAGTAACGTGCAAGTCTGACAGGCTGCCCAGAGCCCTGCCTGCCCGGGATCAGGTGACTACTGACAGTCCCTGCCTGCCTGGCAGACACACCTCGGCCCTGCTGGCCAGGCCAGCCAGCTTCCTGCCTCCCTGTCCACTCCAGGCCCAGTGCTGACCAAGGTGTTCTGCGGGCTCCTGGTCCCACCCTCCCCAGGCAGGCGGGGGTTGGGCAACCCCAGGCCTTGCTCACTCTTCACTCAACAGACACGCCTCTTGCATGGTGTCCCTCCAGGAGGCACTCAGCCCCACCAGCCTGCCCACTGCCATCCAGGCCGCGGTGAGAGGCCCAGGGGTACTTCTCTGCTGTCTTTGCCCGGTGCTGGTCCATGCAAACCCAGGCATGGGCACTGCCAGCGCATGGTCGGCCCATCTCTGTGTCATACGCACTCTCAACTCCCCAGCCAGAGTTAGCACAGATCCTCTCTGCCCCACCCCACACGCTCACACAGAACTCGTGTCCTCGTGGACCCATTCAGTGACCCCAGGCCAGAGGAGGACCATGGGGCCCAGACAGGAGGGGCCTGGGCTCTGGGCAGCACCAGGGAGAGTGCCCTCCACAGCCAGGGCCAGGCAGCTGGCCAAATCCCGGCCAAAACCTGCACTGCCATAGGCCCGGGGCGTGTCTGAGTGCCCAGCGAGTGCTCCCGAGGCAGCACACTCTGCCAGCCTCTCCCCGATGCCTCCGGGCACTGACACCTCCGGGCACTGACGGGACTTCCCTGGGAAACGCTGCTATGACCCACCGCCCCAGCTCGGGGACCGAGCCGCTCTGCTTCCCTGGAGTCTCTGCTCACAGCTTCCTGTCCTTCAGCTACCAGGAGCATTCAGGTGGGCAATGGGTGACAGCTGCCATTCCCAGAATCTTCCAAGAGAGCCCAGAGCATTGGCTCCGAATATTTGGGGCCGCCTCCAGACCTGGGGCCAATGCCTGAGGGTCACAGAAGCCCCCTGGGATATACTCTAGACAGAAAGAGCTCCCCTCCCTGGTGAGTTCCCAGGCCCACATCTAGGCCCTATGGTCCAAGGAAGTCAGAGCTCAGATGGTCCAGGATGGACAGGCCTCCATGTCAAACTCTCCACAGCCCCTGCTGAGCCCTCTAGATCCTTAAACATCCTATGAGATCAGGGGGTGACCCAGATGCCGGAGGCCTCAGTCTCCAGCTCCAGGGCACAGAGGGGTCACGAAGCTGTCGCCTCCTCTTTGCAAACAAACTACCCTCTAACCCTGACCGACCTCCTCTGCACAGTGAACAACTCTGGGGAGACAGGCAGAGTCCTGCCCTGTAGGTGACACCGTCCCCACTGACACCACAAAACTCCAATCTCTGCTCTCCCACTCTTTTGTTCACCATTAGTTAACAGGGCCATATGGAAGGGGGTGATAATCACAGCCGAGGACCAATGGGAAGGGAGCCCTGGTGACCAGGAGCCTGGGCCTCTCCCCAGTGCCTGCCCAGCCCCAGGCAAGGACACCCCTGCCCCCTCCGCAAACCACCCCCCCCCGCACCGGGGTGGAGTGAGGGCAAGGCAAGCTCCCTCAGCATCGCAAGGGGCAGGATCCACGCCTCTCACGGAGACTGGGGCTCGCCTCCTCCAGGTTCGTCCCCACACTCCTCTTGCCGTTTGTTCACTCAGCCGGTAGCCTCAGACAGGCCCTCGGCTTTCTCTCATCTCTGGTTGTTGTTGTTGCTGCTGCTATGTAGACCCCTGGGGCAAAATCCCTCACTTCCCTCTCCCAAAAGGGTAATAATAATAATCACTGTCATTAGCACTATCCGGGTGACACAGTGTGAGGGCCCACGACCAGACACACCTCTCAGAGGTTTTGTTTCAGAAATTACATACCCAACTGGGCCAGGAATGAGGTCCCACTGACGCAAAGGTGGCAGTGAGACCAGAACAGCCCTCCATGACTCGGAGACAGCAAACAGGACCCTCGTGGTGAGACCCACGACCACAACACCAGAGCCACCAGAGGCCTATTTATTTCCTGATTCACAAAGAAGGAAGTGAATCCAAAGGACAGAACAAAGTCCCTAGCCCCAGAACACATCAACCCACAGGGAACGGCGTGATGCTGTTCAAAGCTCATACCATCTTCCTGGCCAACCCTGATTTCTAGTTTTAAATACACAAATCCAGTTACACTAATATTATAAACAGGCACACTGGTGACCCCCATCACCGCAGGAAAAGCAGCTGGGGAGAGCAGCCGGTATTTAGTTCTGTGCGCTTATCCCACAGACACATGCACCCTAAATGCTGTTCCTTAAGTTTAGAAATACGTGACACGCAAAGACAAAATGCTCACATGACCATCTCTCCTCCGTGTCTTGGATGGGGGGCTCACACGAGGTAGCAACTCTGAGATCCCCGCTCCAGAGAGGTCTTCCGCTTAAGGGGGCAGCATTCTCCCCCAGCACATAGCTGCTGGGTCCCACGGCTGCTGACAGATCTGTGCTCCTCGTCCAGAAATGCACATAAAGTTTCTTGTCTTGGTACACGGTCCCCCCAATGTCTTTTCTGTCAGACGCACTGCATGTCCACTAGACTCTCGGAGAGGCCGAGTGCGTGAACAAGCCAGGGAGAGACAGAAAAAGAGAAGGAAAACAGCCACGGGCAGACCCGGTAGGAGAAGAAAGCCTCAGTCCAACAGAGCAGCTTTAAAAAGCCATCCCCAGACCTGCTTTTCCTGCAAAGAACGCCTTCATCTTAGAAATTAACTCTGCTCGCACACCCTCTCCCTGTCTCGGTCCAAGGGGAAAAGCCAAGCACTTGGATATCTGCCTTTGTCAGCGAAAGAGCATAACATGGACTTACCTTTCCCCACAGCTATTGTCTGTCCTCCTTCAAAATGACATCACGGAAAGCAATCATGAAATTTACATGGGGGGTGCAGGGTGGACGGGGGAGGAGAGGGGAGGCAGCTGCCTCCCTTACAGCGGTCACATGTGGGGAAGCCTGTGTGCGGGTTTCAATTAAATATCTTCTCCCCTTAGTGTGCGACTCCTAAGCCAGCTAAGGCGACGTCTCATTTACTTAATGACCGCTCTCATTAGCAGCGGTGGCACGGGCTGGCGGAGAGGCTCCTTTGTAAATACGCTACCCATGAACCCTCGGGGCTCCAATATATCTGTTTACTCTCCGAGGTGAAATAAATTTACAGTATAGCATCAGAAAGATGGATCTGCTGACTTGGAAAGTGAGAGGTGCCCAGGCCGGCAGAGCCCCGGTCTCCTGCTCCAAGCATCAGCCCACAGAAGGTGGCTGTGTTTGCCCACACTGAATCATAATTAATATGCAGCATGATTGGGGTTTTTCTATGCAAAACACACAGAAGGGCAGAGAGCGTCACAACCGCCATACTCACCCCCCTGTGCTGTCTCCACCAGTGGTTCAGTCCAATAATTCCTAATAGCAGCAACCGGAATGACAGATGCCCTGGGTTAGCACGGCTGCAGCGAAAGTACTTTACAATATTTATTGGTGGTTAGGAATATGACCTACCATCATAAAGGACGGACTGCAGATTTATTACTCAGATGGACCGGGAGGGGTGCATAGGGTTCATCTGCATGTTCAAGTATCAGTGACTTCAAAGGAGAGGTGTATATTTTTTAAAGTTCGTAAAAGGTGCCTATGGCCACAGACCCAAAACCAAAGTCATACACACAAAGAAGAGATCAGAAAAAAGATATTTTTCTTTTATCACACATTCTCTTTTTGGCTTAAGTTTTAAAATAATAAAATCCTCTCCATGAGCTCTTGGGCACAAGTCCTCTATGCCCTAAAACCACCAAGTTTATCCCAGCCAGAGGGGAGCACACGGCTCAAGTTCTCGGCTCTGTCTTTCTGAGTCTTTCTAAGCTGACTGCAAGCAGCCACCCAGTGAAATCGAGGAGGAGAAGGCATCACACACACAAGGGACCTGCCCACCTACACTTCCAGCAGTCAAATTGTTTTCCCCTTTCAAGGATAATGTAGGAACCTCCTCAGGAAGAGGACCCGGGGCCAGGGTGTTCTTGCTTCCTACCCAAACTTCCTCTTCCTCCTGGTCGGTCAGGCAAACGAGTGACCGTGATTGTCATCAGGTTGTCAGAAGCTGTGCCCTGAGACAGGACACAGGCTGGGTTTTAGACGCCCGTGATGAGCGGCTGTCTAAGACACGTGCAGAAGCAGGCCAGCCCGGTGAAGTTCGGGGCAGAGATTTCAACACAGTAAATATCATTTCCTGCTATGTTAAGCAGGAGCACAAGCCCCCCGGCTTAATCAGCACTAAATGGCTCAGGCCACCAAAAGCATGAATTAGGCTTAAAACATTGAGCTTCCTCTAAGAAAGCATGTTTTGAAAATCAGCCCAAACTCTTCCACAAGCAATTATTTTTAACATGCAGTGCTGCAGCCCACTTTCCATGTAAACCAACAAGCTTCGTCCTAAAGCAAGTATGTTCAGCTCTTACATACACACACATTCTTCTCAACAAACAAAGTGCGCGATGTGCTCAGGGTACCCTTTTAGATTGAGTAAAAGGAAATAAACACAAGCGTTCACTGGTCAAACTGAGGATGAAATAGTAATTAGCCAAATGAGAACAGTTCGAGGCTCCTCCAATGACTGCCTACCATTGTTTTTATTCTTTTGTGAGCTCATATCCATTAGCATAGAAGGACATATTCAGCCGAGAGTTCTCCTGAAAAGCCATTTTCTGTCTCCTCTGGACACGCTGTGAGTGCTGGGATATTTTACATCCCAAACCTTTGGCATTCAGAAATTCTATTAAACTCTTATCGGCAGGCTGCAGGCTGAGGCAGCCCTGCACGCCATTGTTCCGCGAGGAAGATAGAATCAAAGGGAGGGCCGGTGCTGAATCAGCCGTATTCCCCAACAATACCCAGTGTTTCATCAAAGTATTTAATTCAGATATGTGACCGTCAAACTTAGGGGACAACAGCCGACAGCAGCGACAAGAGGGAGAGATCGCTGTGTAGACAGCACACAGCCTGGCGTGCATAATTGGTTTTCCAGGTAACATACGTCGTATTTGCGCAAACCTCTGCCTCTCTCGGCATTGCCCACCTCCCCCATAGAGCAGGCACAGTGTCCTGAGGAGCGTGGCTCCGGTGGTCAGGATAGGGCTCCACCTGAGGCTGCTCGGGCCAGCCTTTCTGAATGTGCTCGGAGATTTCAAGTCGGTGCCTGTTCCAAGAACCTGGAGAGAAGCCCCAGGAACTCCCACTGGGAGGTTACAGTTGAATGAGCTGTTTCAGAAGATGGGTTTTGATGAGTAAAGGTTCAAAATCTTTAGCGACTCCGTCTAGAGAACAAAGAGGGGTTATAGGCAAGGAGCAGGGCAGGGACTGTGCGGGCAACTTGCCGGGGGTCTGGGTTCTTGCTCCAGCCTGAGTGGTGGGTGCGGACGCGCCCGCGGTCTGATCAGCACTTTGGACAGCGCTCCCTCCCCCGGAGCCGGGCCCTTTGTTCTCCGCACACTGACGTCTTGTCCGGACTCTGGGCTGGGAGAAGGGATTTCAAACCCAGGCTCCCAGCCGTGCCCGAGTGACAACAGCATGGTGTAACCGAAAACTTTCTGATACAGGTTGAAAACTGTCGGGATTTTTTTGGTCATAAAATGTTTTCTTTTCCGTAACCAAGAATGGAGTACATTGTTCCTGTAAGCTTTATTTCTTAAGAATCTGTGGGCAAGTCGCACGTGACTTTTAAGTCTGGGAGCCACACAGGGGGACAACCTCTGTCTGACCGGAGGGTCCCCCGAACGAACCGGGCACGGGGAGAAAAGGGGGAGATTTGCAGAACCAAACTTGTGGCTGCAGCACTTGCTGAGGAAGTGCTTTGCGGGAATCGGGGGAAACAGGCTTAATGATGGCTTCGCGGTAAGACCATTTCACATAAAATGTCATTACTTGTGCAAATCTGCACACAGACATTCCAAGTGTCAGTTCATTTGCTTCATAAAAACTCTTTCAAGTAATTTTGGTCTAAACTTTCTGCATCTGTAATTGGCACCTTCTCCGGTGACCAGCTGGGGGTGAGAGTTTTCTTGTTTCCTTCTGAAAGCTTCCCTGCAGATGGGCGCCCGCCTTAAAGCTGCAGACGACAATTAGGGCCGTTGTGTGTGGAGCCGAGATGGTCAGCATTAATATTGTATAGGAACAGCTGAGGGCGAGGGGGCCGCTGCCCCAGGCAGGCTCTGGCAGATGGAGCAAACAAAACCGAGAGCCCCTCTTACCAACACCCTGGGCTGACTCTGTGTGCCTGTCTCACACTTGCTGGGTTCTGAGCCTTTCACACGCACGCACGCACACACACACACACACACACACACATGCTCTGGGCCATATTGTGGGATGGTTTTGTGCTGGGACACCCAAATACCAACCCTCTGACACTGTGTGAACACACATGCTCAGACACACACGTTTGGGGGGTACTGTGGGGCTCACGCACGAACTCTTGCCCTAACACTGTGCTAATATTTCAAACACAGACACACACGCAGCAACTCTGTGTGTGCTGGAAACACAAACAGCAGCAGTCCCCGTCAAAGCCTCTTGGCTACGGCTAGTCTCAGGTGCATGTCGGTCACACACATGCCTTCTTTCCACCCCACATTCCCCCAGAGCCTCCGGGCCCCTGCATACAGCCCCACCCACTGTCCTCACCCTCAACCTCTGAAGGCAAGTCCACAAACAGGGCAGCCTTGGAGTCCCGCAAGACACAAGCAGCGGGAAGGAGAGGCGTCGGGCCAAAGACCCTGGCCTTGCTCAGGAGGGAGCATATGTCTGTCACCTCCTCGGCTGCCCAGAAAAGAACGCTGAGTGCTGACGGACACACAGCTAATTAGTCCCCTTGGTGTCCTGGCAGAAATGTGTGAACAGGCCCAGGGAGGGGTGTGCAGGGCTGGGAAAGGTACGCACCCAGGAAGGTCCCACAGAGCGTCATCCTGGCTGGGCGGGCACACCTTCACTCCGAAGTCTGGACACACAGTCACATCACGCTGGAAAAAGTTGCTACAAACTTCTGTGTCCCCGGGCCCTGGGGAGTCTCCTTCTCGTCCAGCCAATCCGGGCCAGGGAGCAGATAGTCACAAATTGATGCCCTGCCAATGAGGCTCCCTTCCCCACACAATGGGCCTGGAGACCCCAGACAATGAGCCCCTCCTGCAGGTGGGGGAAGCGAAGCCTCCTCTCACTGGGGGACAAACAAATGAGGGAGGGGAGGGGCTATTCCCAAAGATGCTTCCTCCTCCCCTCTCCCACTTTCCCCCTCCCCCTGGATTCTTTCTCCCCTCCTCCCCATCCCGTTCCTCCTCCCACTTTCCCTTCTCTTTGCCACACTCCAGACAAAGTCGGGCCAGAAACCTGGTGGGAGAATGGTCTGGATGGGGTGGGGTGGGATCAGGTCTGGGGAGTCCTTGCCTCTCCCTAACACAACAGCTGCCAAGGGGATAGGCCCCTGTGCCCCTGAACTATGGACTACCCACCACCCAGGTCAGGAGGCTTGGGGGCAGGGGTGGGGAAGGTGAAGGGAGGGCCAGGAACTCACTCCCTCAAGAGGTGGAGGGTTAGGAGGGGTGGAACTTGCAGGGACAAGGAGAAGAACTTGGCTTTGGACTTCCACCTGCTCCCCAGACCAGGTGTGGGGAGGGCGGGGGTGCAGGGTGGGGGTGGAGGGTGGAGGAGGCCTTTCTGGGTTGACCTCTCTTGCCTCGTTCCATGTTCATGACCCTTCACAACCCACCAGTGCCCTTTGGAAAAAGACTGGACCTGGCTGGACACTCCCAGCTTCGAGCCTGGCCATCCCCTCCACCAGACTTCCCCAATGCTGGGAGGAAGCTCCCACTCAATCCCAAGGCGAGTCCAATGCCACCTCCTTAGGAGGCCCCCATTCCATCCTCAGCTCTGGGTACTGGCCTGCTCCTGTGCAGGTGTCTATCCCCCACAGGTAGAGGCCTGAGTCCACTGTGGGGTAGCTGCGGCCCATAACAGGAGCCCTCTGTTCACTGACTCTAGAGCAGGCCTGGAACCTAGGGCCAGGTGGAGCCCTCCAGGCCATGAAGGGTCCCAGACATGGACCCCCTGCAAGGAGAGAAGGTCAGATGAAGCCCCATGCCTACCAGAGCATTCCTCTAGAGCAGAAGGCCCCAAAGCTGGCCTCTCAGGTGATGGGGTTGGGAAAGGAACTCCCAGTCTGTGTCCTCACAGACGCACCCTTAAGCAAAGGCTGTTGGTGGTGAAGACCACCTATCTGCTAAGGCCAGCAGGGGTGCTGGGCACTCTGGGGCTGCCTTCCAAGCTGGAGGAATAGGTTGTGTGGTTAGGCTTCACCGTCCTAGAGCCAGGCAGATCCCCTAACCCCTCCCAGCCCTGTGACTGGTTGAATGTCTCCACACCTCCAGTGAAACCTCCAGTAAAGGTCAACTGGAGAGAAATGGACAGCTGGGGGTCCAAGGAGAAGAGTGTCCAGGTTGGGCTACTGAGGATGCGGGTGGGACTCCAGAGGGCAGCCCTGAGCCATCGGGTGGGGGCAATGCTTACTTACTGAGAGGGGGAGCTGGTGGGGAGCAGGTTTGTGGGAATTGGCTCCTGCTGTCCCCAGGAGCGCGGCTCCAATCTGAGGCTCAGGGCCAAGATCAAGCTGGAAATAAAAGGTGAGTCATCTGGTTAGAGGTGGTACTGAGAGAGCCTGGTGAAGGTGTGGGCAGCTTGGAGGCAAAGCAGAGGCATGGAGGAGTGGCGGCTGCAGAGGCTGCTGGGGCAGAGTGGGAGGCCCCCTCTAGGCCGTCGCTGTGCCTCGTCTGCAGTGACAGACGTGCTTGCAGAGAGGTGGCCTCAGGTGAGTTATCTAACCCTTCTGTGACTCAGTTTACTCATCTCCAAAGGGAGAGCAATAGAGCACCTTCCCTGAGGGTCCTCCGATGGGGCCCACATACATTGGCTGGTGGTCATTGCTAATGAGCCCCCATCCCCTCATATCTTCTGGCCGCTCAACCTTGGAGACCCCCCCAGAAGCCTGAAAGGCCTTTTCCCAGCACTGCAGAATCCACCTGATTAGGACTCCCTAACTTTGAGAAAATGCATTCTTTGGATGTAGTTAATTGAGACCGGTTATTTAAAGTCCCAATGAGGGGAATGTGGGAACACTGGTGCTGTTTCCTTTACTAAAACCAAACAGCGGGATGCCTGGGGGGCTCAGTGGGTTAAGTGTCTGCCTTCGGTTCAGGTCATGATCCCGGGGTCTGGGATCGAGTCCTGCATCAGGCTCCCTGCTCAGGGGGAAGTCTGCTTCTCCCTCTGCCTGCCGCTCCCCCTGCTCCTGATCTCTCTCTCTCTCTCTCTGACAAATCAATAAATAAAATATTTTAAAAAATAAAATAGAATAAAACCAAACAGCCTCATAATCCGTCATATGAAAAAACCACTCATACAAGTTCCAGGTCAGGTGAGGCAAAGAATGTATTCTCTGAAGGCCTGAGGGGCTGCAGGGGGTGGTCCTCGAGGTTCCCCCACCCCCCCACCATCCACCCCCTCCCTGCCCACCCCACTTAAAGTGTGCTCAGGGACCAGCACAGGAGCCTGCAGTGACCCGCAGGCCCCTGGGAGAGTTCCATCTGTAGGCAGCGGCTCCAGCCGCCGGCAGCAGCCATGGCCCCAGGCTCTCCCAGGGGCCTGTGCCGCTATGGCACCTCCCTCCCTCTGACCAGACCGCAGCCCTGAGCGCAACTGTCCTGACCGAAGAAAGCCCGCCACAGGTATATTCCTGCTGAGACGTGAGCAGCTCCAGGGGTCAGCATTGTGTGCTTGAAGAACAGCGAGAGTGGGGTCTGCCCAGTGGGGCCTGTGGGGGCTCCAGGCGCCACAAGATGCCCAGGCGGGAAAGGCATTTCGGATCACAGCCACTGGAAATCCAGGCTTGCACCAGTTTTGGGAGTGTTTTCACAGAGCCCCACCCAATATATGTGCCCAAGAGGACCCCTGGTCTGCCCCTTCAGGTCCCCTGCCTACCTGTCTCTGGGCAGCTCTCAGAAAATTTAGCAAGAGCTCAGGCCCAGAAGGGAAAGGACAGAGCACCACAGCACAAGCACCGAGGAAGGACTGTGTGGTCCCAGAGAGGCTGGGGGCTGCCTGCCCAGACAGCGAGGGTCATGGTGCCAGCTGTGGGCAGGCTCCCCAGGCTACCCCAAACCCTGGGAGAGCCAGGAAGCCGAGAGCAGTCTCTGGCCATCTGGGTCAGAGGAGGGGAGGAAAGGGAGCATGGAGAGCAAACATGTCCAGGTATGAACAAGCAGCTGGCCCTGCCAAACTGTCTGGGCCAACCAGGACCAGGGTCAGGAAGACCAGGGTTAGGATCGGAAGCCTCCTGAGGACAGAGAAGGCAAGAAAAGAGAGCAGCTGAGCTGCTGGGAGAGAGGCAGAAATGGGGAGGGGCTGGAGACCAGGGTCAAGGGGACCAGAGACAGATACAGACAAGCAAAAAAGGGGACCAGAGTGGGGATGAAGGAGAGACAAAGGCCGAAATCAGACGGGCTTGGACAGACAGAGAGGTGAGGAGAGGAGGGAGAAGGGGAGGGAGGGGCTATGAAGGAGACAGGTTGCCCTGGGCCCAGGAGAAAGTGAGCACTGGGTGGGAGCCTCCCCTGATTCTGCCCTTCCGCTGTCCTTGCACCTGCAGGGAACGCGCCTCATTCGCCCGCGCGTGCATGTGCGTACGTGGGGCGTGAGTGTGTGTGCTGTGTTCTTACGTGTGCACACACACGTGGGTGGGTACAGGGCTCGGCTCCTTGCCCCGATCCAGGCCGTGCTCAAACCGCTCTGGAATGCTGCTCTCAAAGCAGATGGCCTCGGAGATAAAGCTGCCCAGAGCCCGGACAGGGAGGGAGGCCGCGGCAGTTGCCATGGCAGGCTGGGCCGGTGGTGTCTGCTTATTAGTGGCCACGAAAGCACGGCCCACAATGTCAAGACGGGTTCATGGGGAAGGGAGCCCCCCAGCAGAGTCCCAGGAGGGAAACACCTTTGCCTGAATGTCCCACCCCACCGTAGCAGGCACGGGTTTTGGAGCCCGTGGTACTGGCTGGTCACGGGCTGAGGTCTGAGAACAACACTCTGGCCACATCAGGAGAAGCACTGCCTCCCAAAACTCTGTGCTGAGATGCCCAAGCTGGAGCCCAGGACAGGCTGACCCTGTCAGACTGTGGCTGCACCCAGGACTGCAGACTAAAAGCCAGCCAGGGGCCAACAGCACAGTTTGGATGTGACAACAGCTTCGTGGGTGAGTGAAGGAGTGAAGGCACAGAACCGTCACTCCCAGTCTCCCACACAGTGCCCCGGGGTGAGGGCCAGAGGTGACCAGGGCCTCGCATTCCAAATGGGCCCCCAGAGCCCAGGAGGGGGAAAGGGCAACTGGGGCCCTCAACAGAGCTAGTGGTGGGGGACAGAGCGTGGTGAATGCTGTCTTGGCAACCCAACAAACACACTAACCCCACCAAGGGAGCCAGGCAGTATGTCCCCACTGGTTACTTGACCACAGGTCTAGGCCCTGAGGGGGAAGAACAGGAGACTGTCCGTCTATGCTGGGTACCACATGCCCACAGGCATGCAGCCCGACAGGGACTGTTGTTGTTCCTGACTTGTAGATGTGACAGAGAAGGGCTGGGGCCCGGGCCTGGGCCTTCTGCACCACAAAGAGAGCCTCCAGGCATTTGTTCCTCAAGTGGGAGCTCACTGGGAAAAGGTCTTTAGTGAAAGCCTCTGCTGAGGAAGGGTCCCACCATAGGCTGAAAGGTAGAGTGGGGGAGGGGGATGATGAGACTCAGCGGCTAGTCCTAGCCCTGGAGTGGGCAGGAAGCATCTGATGGGAACGCGAGCAAAGCCAGAAAGGTAGGAGGGCAGCAAGGACAGCTGAAGGGTTCCTGGGCTGATGCCCGAAGGACACATTCTCAAGGACAACCACAGGGAACACAGGCCTCAGGGCTTGGGCCTGGTCAGCCCAGGGCTGCCCACCTGAACCAGTCCAGACCTAGCAGCTCTGCTGGGGGCCCCGAGGCCTCACCTTTCCCTGGACCCCAACCCAGTTCAATCTCTAGATATCCCAGCCTTCACAGGTAAGAGCAGCTTGGAACCTTCCAAACTCTGTGCAGCCCTCCCACCCACCACACACACCAGAGTCCTGAACCTCCTGGATGAGACCACAATGAGCCCATCAACAGCCCTGACCCCTCAGAGCTCCAACCCTGCCATCCACAAGTGCATGAATGGGTTGGGGGTAGACAGATGGATGGAGGACGGATGGGTGTGTGGGTGAGTAGATGGATGGGTGGGTGGGTTTGTGAATAGGGGATAGGAGATGGATGCATCAGGTTTCCTAGTGCAGATCAGCAAATGTGGGAGAGGCTACACCCAGAGTTGAACACAGGAGACATGGCTCACTGAGGCCACCAGGAAAATACTCCACAAAGCCCCTGAAGCCCAGAACCCTTTGTCCCCCTACCTAATTGACCCCTAACACACACACACACACACACACACACACACACACAGCCCTGAACACATCCAGGCAAGGCAACCCCATGCACAAACAGAGACCTGAATAACATTGATCCCAACCCAAATGCCAGGCATCCATGAGTCTGGAAGGAAAGAGAGACAGGCCAATAGAACATGGCCCCCCTCCACCCCAGGAGCACAGGCTAGGGAAAGGAGATGAGAGACAGGCATCTGGGAAAGGGCCCAGAGCTGGCCGGAAAGTGGGTACTGGGAGACGGGAAACTCCCCAACTTTCACCAAGGTGGTACCAGAATCTCATGAGACCAGGAAAGGGAGACCCTTTCCCAGGGCGCTAGGAAACCGAGAACGCCAAAGCAGCACCACCAAAAATGGGATGTGGGTCCAACATGTACATTTTAAAATTCAACCCTTTTCACAGTTGGACAATTTACTAGATAATTGCTGGATTAGTATTAAAACCATGTCAGACACTCGGCGACATCAAGGTCTGTTGATGGACGTGCTGAGCCCCACCCCATGTGGAGGGAGCCCCAAAGTCTTTGTGCAAGTTCACATCTGGGCCACACCCTGTGCCCCCCAACAACTCAGTTATAAACAAGGAACTGAGCTCAGCAGTGACTAAGCAGAACAAGGCTCCAGGGGGAGCTAATGGCAGAACAAGGGCTCCCCAGAGGCTCCCAGCGTTAGAGCCCGCCTCCCCCAACTGGCCCGGGAGCGAGGCCACAGCTCTGAGAAGGAGGCAGGAGAATAAAACCCACTTTGCTAGTGGCCATTGTCCCAGCACCTGTGCTCCCTCGCCACGGCCCTCCCAGCGTGGGCTACTGAGCCCCACCCCCACCCCTTCAGCTGCACCAGACAGGGGCACCTGTATGCAAATCCCGCGGGGGGCACAGGGGAGGGAGGGTTGAGCAGACCAGACACGGGCAGGGTGCTGGTGAGGAGGGTGGGGAGGAGGGCAGCCTCAGAGGACCCACTGACCTTGGGGAGACGTGCTTGCGGCGGCCATAGGACCCCACCCCGGAAGGGACGAGCGGGGTCATGGGGTCATGGGAGGAGGGGCTGGGAGCCCTGAGCTTGAGGAATAGGACAGGACCCTGCGTGAACCTAAACCTTCAGCAGCTGTGGGATCTCCACGGAGACCCTGCCGGCTTGGGTTTGCAGAGACCGATAATGAGGGTCAGTGACCATGAAGGGAGCCCCTCGCAGGCTCCCGCTTACCGCAGTGAACCATGCCTGAGTTTCAGCTAACAGGGATTCTACCTGTTTTATGGGCTCAGAGAAATTAAAGGACTTCTCTGGGGTCCACAGAAGCAGGCCACAGTGGAGGCCTGGGGGTGGTGGCGCACTGTCAGCCAAGACAGACAGGGAAGCCCAGAACCACACCGACGTCCCACACGCGTCCCAGGAAGCCAAGCACAGGGCGCAGGCCTCGTGTGACACACCGAGTCCTGGGGTCCGAATTGAAGCAGCTGAGACAACGGCACGTCCACATGCCCCCACATGCCCCTGTCCTGCATCCTCGCTGCGTGTCCTGGGCCCTCCTGAACCAACCCGGCCCTGACTCATACCCTAACACTTGCTTCTAAATCAAACAAGACTCCGGACCCCACATCAGGCTCCACGTGAACAGGCAGCCTGCAAACTCCCACCACTCCCGCCATTTCCCTTTGTGCAACTAAACATTCATCTTCAACGTTTGCAAAAAAGCTGATTTCTCCCGGTGCTGGGCAGAAGGCAAACACAAGTGGAAAACCAGCAGGAGACTTATCTATGACTGGTGCTTTTCCATGACCGTCCCCTCTGTTGCCAGCTCCATCCTGGACGGAGGTGGGTTGGAAGCCCCTGGCAGCCCACCAGCATCCTGGGGACAGGGGGCCGGACTGGGCGGCACAGCAGCCAAGCTCAGAGCCCTACCTCCTCCAGGGCGGGGCAGCCGCATCCTCCTCCTGGCTCCACGCCAAGCCTGCTCTGCACTCGTCTTTGGCCCCGCCCCAGGTCACCTGGGGGCCCCGCCCACCCCAGTGACCACATGAGCCTCCTCCCTGGGCGGTCCTCCAACTCCCCAGCAAGACCAGTTCTGACCAACCCAAGGGCCTCGGATGCCCCAGCTGTGACTGAGGACTGTGTGTGTGTTGCTGTCTCTGGCACGGGGGCTCGAACTCCACGCGAGGCCTGTTAGTGCTCCTGGAACCTCCCGGGCACTCTTGAACAAACACCGCGGCCCCGACGCCTCCCCTCCGGAGGCAGCATGTGCAGCGGCTGCCCACAGACACCCTCACGCCTCACTCCAGCCATGGCCCTTGGCTCCCCTCCCAAAGCCGGCTCCTTGGGCCCCTCCCCTCCTCAGGGAGGCCTCCCTGACCCCCGCTCAACCACCCCAGGCACTTCATACTTTCCCCAGTTTGGGTGACCTCCTGTGTGTCAGCCTGACCGTTCCCCATGGCACTCCCTCCTCCCACAACAAAGTGGGGCCCGCCTATCCTCCAGCACCCCAGGGAAGGGCCTGCCCGTGCTCCCCACAGCGTCCTGACACCTAGAGTGGTCCCCACCCTGCTCTCCACAACGGGGGCCCTGTGTGCTTCCTGAATGAGTGAATACAGACACAAGAATCAGAGAGGTACACGGCGCCCCTGCTCCGGGAAGGGTTGGCTTCCAGTGAGCTGTGGGCCATCTGGGTCCCTGTGTCTGCACGGAGCTGAGAGAAGGAGCAAAGAGTCACAAGAGAAAACTCTGCAGCCCCAAACCAAGCCTGCTCCCAACTCCCTCGGAAGTCTACAGACCCACACGTGGGTCCCCCACATCTCAGCAGGAAAAGCCAAAACCATGACCCTGTCATCACAAACTGGGACAGCCACATCAGTAAGTCCCACCCACTCCGAGCCCCTGGGTCTGGGGTGGCCAGGCCAGGCCAGGCCGTGGACAGCCGCCTTGCTGATGTGCTCAGGGGGTACTGCACACAGCTGCCGGCGGGTCGTGGACGGGGGCGTGACTGTCCAGCGCCGACTCCTGCCCTGACACCATGGCGGCCTCACGCTGGCCACCCTATAGGGCAAGACAACAGAGCCGCCTGTGAGAATCAGTTGTCTCAGGGCTTGGTGGGTGGCTCCCAGATCCCATCTGAGAGTGGTGGAGCCCCCAACCCCAGCCAGGTCTCCATGGGTCCGTAGATTTTGTCCTTGAACCAGGGTTCTGAGGTAAAAGTTCTCAGCTCACTGGGACCTCCTGACCCCACTCTGCCCAGTCACTTGGCCTTTTGACCAGAAGTTCTCCAAAAGTCCCTCAGAATGTATAGGGTCTATAGCGGGTTGGCCCACCAGGGGCCTGGCTTCAAGGAGGAGAGCATGGGAGGGGGCCGTAGGTGTCAGGCTCCAGCTGGCACTGAACCCAGTCCTGCCAACCCACTGCAGGGAAGTGACGTCTGCTATCCCGTCGACCCCCGCCACATGCACAGACAGAGCCCCTCCCCTTCTTCAGGAGCCCACCCACCCACTCCTGGGCCCCAGAGCACAGACACTAGGGTGGCGCTGCCCCTACAGGAATAAGTAACCTCGTTGATGGCCCAGCACCGGCCCCTGGCCCATGAGAGCGCACTGAACCCCTCCAGCAACCTGTGAGTGAAATGCCAGTGTCCCCAGTCCACAGACAGGAAAACTGAGGCCCGGAGATGAGAGTCATAATTCAAACCCAGGCCTCCAAACAGTGCGCGCTCATCCCTGAGCTCTGCTGTCTTGGAGTGAGAACCCATGGATGGGAGAAGCCGCACAGAGGGGCTGCTGTATGTGTGTTCTGTGCACACGTGTGCACACCCGTGTGGACATGTGTGTGCACATGTGTGCACTGTGAGCACATCTGTGATCACATGTCTGCGTGTGCACATCTTGTACAGGTTTACTGCACATTTATGTGTGCATGTGTGTGCACGCCTGTGTGTCGTGTGGGTCTCTGTGGATCTCTGTACACGTGTGCCTGTGCACGTGTGTTTGCACATCGGTGCATGTGGGCATGTGTCAGTCCACACTCACATCTGTGTGACAGCACCGCTGGGGATGCTGGAGGCGCCTGGAGCTGGAGTAAGCGTAAGAGCTCCAGGCCCCACCCCTCACCCGCCAGAGGGCCCCACATGGACCGGCCCCCCAGCAGCGGTCATCCTTCCTGCCCATCCTCACCGTGGTGACCTCCCTCTCAACCCAAGGCCCATCATGTTGCCCTACACGCCTCTCCTCGGGCTCGGAGGCCTACCTCAAGGTGGGCAGTGTGCATCCCCCGGAGCAAGGGCCTTTGGGGCCCCCACTCCCGCAGGGCTCTCTGCGTGCCGGCCACAGCAGACACTCTCCAATTGTCCGCCGCCAAGGGAGCAGGCTGCCTTCTCCCTCCAGAGGCTTGCCCTGCACCACACCCATCCTGGGGTTCCTCCCCCCCCATCCCCACCCCCCGCACCATGTCCCAACCATGGGTGCAAATGTGTACCTCTCCCGCTGGCCTGGGAGCCTCATGAGACGGGCACCTGGTCTGGGGTGGGTGCCCTCTTCAGACCTGAGCGTGTCAGACCACAACCACAAGCTACCGGCCCCTACTGTGCCTTCCGCAGGTGACATCGACGTGCCTTCGTCCCCTTGCCTCTCTCCGGCAGTTTTCCACACTTATCCTGCAGTGTGGGGCCGTTATGCTGTAAATTGCTTCAGGAAGGGAAAACTTGTAATGGGAGCAGTGAGTCCCGGGGACAGAAGGTCCTGCCCATCAAGCATCACTTGAGACCTCTCCACCTTCCTGTGTCTGCGCAGAAGCCCTCGGTGGGGCGGGGGCTGGGGGGCACAGAAAGCAGCCCTTCTCTACTGGGAGGCCCCCAAACCCAGGAACTGGCACACAAGGTCAGAAGGGAGGTCTCTAATGTGAAGAGTTGCCCTGGATTTGAGATGATGCCCTTTCAGGTGGGGGACATCTAAGACGTGTTCTGTTTTGACCAGATGGTGACATGAGTTCGTGGTTCACAGTGGCCCTGTGGGTGGTCCCACCATTTCTAATGGAATTTGACTAGATTGTGAGATCCGCAAGTCTGGAGCCCACTGCCTTGTACGCCTCAGCATCCCTTCCCTGGCGGGGGGCCTCCCCAGGTACACTCACCTGCTCTGCGGCAGCTTCAGGGACAGGGGGCACGGATACCTGCATGCGCAGGAGCCAAGGGTGACTGGGCCCAGGGAGGGCCGCCAGCAGGCATGGCCAGGGACAGTTAGAGCAAGACAGGGGTGACCGGACCCAAGTGTCAGTGTAACAAGTAGAGGTGGGCTGGTTGCCTTCACCTCCTGCCATCAAGGGGCAAACATCCTCCCCAGACCATTCAGCTGTCCACAGGGAAATGTGTGGGCCTGCCAAGCTTGGCCCTGTGACATTATCCCTGCTGAGTTAGGCATGCCCCTTCCCAGGCTGGGGAACAGATGGGGTCCCCCCACACACATACACGCCCAGCCCCTCCCTGTACCTACCTGACTGCAGCCACCACCCAGTCCTTTGCCCCAGCCCTTCAGACCTCCACCTGCCACCCAGACCCCCTTCAGGCCTCAGGCCTCTCTCCCCAGAGCTCAGCCACATTCAGCTTTGCTCCCTCCCACCTCCCGGGATCTGCCACACCCAGCTCCTCCCCCCTCCCCCTCCCATCCTCCTGCTAAGCCTTCCCTGGGAAGCTTCCAGATTGGGTCTGGTGTCCTTGGAGCTCTGCTGGTCCCCAGTCCCTCCTCCTGGCAGCCTTATCAGATGCGCCGGCACAGTAATTGTACCGTCCTTCGTCCAGCATCCGACTCCTCAGGGAGAGGATGAGGGACAATGCGGGTCTGCCTTACCCAGGGCCCAGCTCAGGGCCTGCTCATAGTTTCAGAGCCGCATGGGTGGGCGAAAGAAGGAAGGGCCCTGTTGAGGCCCACACACATCTCAGGGAGGCTGCGCTCTTTGGGGGGGGGGGGTCTCCCAGAGGAGGCTCAGAGAACAGGCCTTCTTTGAGAGGCTGGGGGAGTGGGGAGGGGCAGGGCCGGAAGGCTTGGGGAGGGGTGGGTGGGTCCCAATACAAAGGGTTCTGTCTGCAAAGTCAGGCCTGCACCTGGCCTGTCCCCCCCCCCCCAGTCCATCCTCCTGGAAGAGGGGCCCAGGCCTCGGACCCAACCCGGGTTCTGCAGCACAGGGGCCACCTCCCCCATGCTGCTCTGGAGCTAGCCCTTGCCACATGCAGGGCTACAGGGCTGTGCACCCACTCACCCTGGTATGCAGAATGCAGGCGCCAGAGCCCCAGACAGAGGTTTCCTTCTGATGCACAACTCCCTGTCTGGCCAAGGGGCGCAAGGGGTCCCAGGCTGGGGTCCCCTAGAGGACACAGAGTGGAGGCAGAAGCTGGCACATCCTCCCTCCCCAGAAAACTGCTGCACACCCCTTTCCTCCTCTGAGACCACAGAAGTGGGAGCAGCTGTCTGAGCAGAAAAGTCACAAACACCCAGTGCCCTCAGCACCAGGAAGGTAAAGGTTTAATTCTCTCCCTCCAAGAGAGGTCAAGGAGGTCAGTGAGGGGGAGGAAGGGAGGAGAGGAAGGAGAAAGAAGAGGGAGAGGTGGAGGGAGGTGGGGGAAGGAGGGGAGGTGCACAGAAGAGGGGCTGGCTCTGGTCAGGGCTTTGCATTTGCACCCAGCACCCTGGCTCAGGGGTTGAGCTTTGAACCAGTGTTCTCTCTTTGTCTTCTCTGAAAGCAACTCCATGGTTTTTCATTTCCTTGTCCCCCTTACTTGCCCCACTTCTAGTCTCAGCACCCGTGTCTCTGGGTGTCTCCCCAGGGCTGCCTGCCCTCCCCTCTGCAGACCCTGTAGAGAAGGTGAGGACTGAGCTGGAGGGCAGCTGCCAGGCTGGGGACAAAGGGGGATGGGGCAGGTGGGGGGGCCAGGAGTACATGCCTGCAGCAGCCCACTGCTAATTCTCTCTAATTGCTTTAAAGTTGTACTAATTGAACTGATTGAAAACAGAGTCTGGGGGTGAGGGGTATGAAGGAAGGAAAGGGTGTTGTCCAAGAAGTCAGCAGCCCATCCCCCAGCCCAAGCTGACGCCACTCAGCTGCCCAGGGCCTCAGCCCGGGCAGCTCTTTGTCTCCTGACCACAGGCCTAGCCTGAGCCCCCTGCCAGATTTGGAGGTGGGGCTGGTGGGCACAGGGAGAAAGGGCCAGACTCAGAGCCAGAGAGTGTCCAATCCCAGGACAGGACAGGGCCCACAGGCCCTCTTATATCCGCAGATCCCACGAGCTGGTCCAGGGCATCCTGCCAGGCCTCTGGGCTGCACGCAGCCCAACCCACTGGTCCGCTGATACACTTGACAAATACCAGTGCCCACGCACCAGGCCCAGGCCTGAAGACAAAGGGTCCTGGGACCCCCATGTCTCACTTTGATGTGGCTATGTCAGATTTGCTCTCCACCTAACCAGGAGACCTGAAAAGCAGGCCTGGTCCAAGTCCTCCCCTGGACCCCAAGAGAAGGGGCCAGGAAACATTTGGGAAGGTGAGTGGGTATAAATGGCCCCTCACCAGCTCAGGATTCAAATCCTGGACTTGCCCTTCCCGCTTGGAGTAAAGCCTGTGGGGAGAAGCCCTGATGGCTTTTCCTACCAGCGGGCTTTAGTCTGGACACTCAACCCATCAGAGAGGCTCTAATAGTGTTTGATTTAAGAAAAGAAAGGGTTGGTGGGATGGGGTAGTCTCTCTCCCTTTCCTCCCAAGAGGCTCCTGTGTTAACATGTCCTCCTCCCAAGCTTGGCCACGTGACATGGCTAGACCCCCAGCATGGAAGGGAAGCCCTCAGAATGATATCTCAGGAGGCCCTGACCACAGGAAGCCCTTTTCTCTGTACTGAGGGGACTAGAGAGGACTCCAGAAATGCCACCCAGAAGATTAATCAGTTATTCTCAGAAAGTTCAGAAACCAAGGCCCTAGGCCTGTGGTCTGGTGGGGCAGGCATCAGGGTGTCCAAGTGCTGGGTGGAAAGTCTGTCCCACCCAGGGTGTCCACTAGCCCAGGGGCCAGCCTGCAGAGGGGACATGGGAAGGAGGGAAAGAGGACTTCTGCAGTGCTGAGGGAGAAGAGCTCCCAGCACATCCCATACACATCAGGTGGTCAAGGTTGAGCAAGGGGACACACAAAGGCATGAGCAGGTGCGAGCCCAGCCTCCCAGGTGCTACCCTAGGCACCCACAGGCACACAGCAAGAGCTGGGTATTAGGGACATGGCTGGCTTCAGGACAGGAATGAACCTCAGGGATCCCAAGTTTCAGTTTCCTGTAATTCCCAGTGTTGCAGAGATGGCTGGAGACCTCCAGGCAAGATGAGGGGCTGTGACAAAGGCAAGGAGAGAGACAAGGTGAGGCGCGCCCTGGGGGTTGCAAGGTTCAGGAGCCGGAGAAGGAAGACAAGCCAGAGCAGGTCAGCAGGCTTATCCACAGACGGGATGAGGCTTCTAGAGCAGTGCCCGGCAGGCTGGAGAGCAGGGGCGACCTGCCGGGACGTGGGTGGGCACAGCCTTGGAGCCGGGGCTGGAGGACAGCTTTGGGGGCAGTCATGACAAACAGCAGGATTTGGGAAGTGGAGAAAGGTAGTTGGATAACGAGCTGATTGGCAATGAGTAAACAGCAATTGCTTGATGAAAAACGTTTACGGTGCAATTAGCAGCTGTGCCATAAATAAAAGTTTAACTGTGTTTATTATAAACTTGTTGAACCACAGGAAACAGCTCCATGATTGAGCTAGCCTGTAACGCTCTGTGTACTGCTCGAGACGTTCTCCGTACGATGCATAATTAAGTGTGCGCTCGGCCTCCGCGCGAGAGGCCCACTCTTCAGCCCTCCAGCCCTCTCTACTCCATGCCTCCGTGCCCAGCTCTATCCCGACCCTCTACCTGACCCCAGAAGCCTGGATGCAGAGGACGTGACCCCTCCTTGGGCCACACGCTGCCTCTACTGTCCAGATTCTGCGGTATGATGCATGTCCCCGCCTCACCCCACGTTCCCACGAGTGTCATTCTTTTTGTTTTTAAGATTTATTTATTTGAGAGAGACAGAGGGAGAGGGAGAAGCAAACCCCCTGCCAAGCAAGAAACCCCCCCGCCGACGCAGGACTCGATCCCAGGACCCCGGGATTGTGACCTGAGCCGAAGGCAGACGCTTCACCAACTGAGCCACCCAGGCGTCCCCACAAGTGTCATTCTGAGACCACGTGACTTGCTCGGCACCCGGCCACCTTGACGCCAGAAACTGAGTACCTGCCTTACCCCTGACCCTCCCAGTCCTCTCCAGAGGCCTTTGCCCGGGACTCTTTCCCTTCTCTTCAGCTCTTCCTGCTACCAAATTCTGTCTGGAACCCTCAGAGTTCTCCGTCTGCCCAGCCCCCCCCACTCCTCCACCACCTGGGGACGAGCGCCCTTCAGCAAGCTGCCTTTGCATCTCATCTCCCATCATGTATTTTGGGGTTGTTTTTTTTTTTAAGCATGGAAATGTTCAAAAACAAAGATGATGAGAAACATTTGGGCCTTCACCACCCTTCCTAGAGGGAGCATCTCTAAAATTGGTTTGTGTCATCTCTCCACTTGTTTTCATAGTTTTACCATTTACATACACATCCAAGAACAGCCGCACAGCCCTCTTTGCAGGTCACGTTACTGTGGTCACAAACAACAAACCTTTTCCAGCTCCCTTTTACTGCTCAGCACTGTTGTTGAGGTGTTTCAGAGTTGGTCTGGCTGGTTTACCCCTGTGTGGCATGACGAAGGAGTACACATGCCTCTGTCTTTTCCCGCTGAGGGACACACGGGCCTGCAACTTTGTCATGACAAGTACATTTTCTTTCTTTTTCTTTCTTTCCTTCTTTCTTTCTTTCCTTCTTTCTTTCTTTCTTTCTTTCTTTCTTTCTTTCTTTCTTTCTTTCTAATTTTATTTATTTATTTGACACAGAAATAGAGACAGCCAGCGAGAGAGGGAACACAGGCAGGGGGAGCGGGAGAGGAAGAAGCAGGCTCCCAGCGGAGGAGCCCGATGTGGGACTCGATCCCGGAACTCCGGGATCACACCCGGAGCCGCAGACAGATGCTGAATGACTGCGCCCCCCAGACGCCCTGACAAGTACATTTTCAATGGTCCTGTGTCCTTGCTGCTGGGCGCCTCGCTGACCCTGGCTGCTACAGATGACGCCGGTGCCTCAGATCTCTTTCTCCAGGGCTCTTGCCACCGCGTAAAGTTCACCCCTCCGCCTCTACTCTCCTTCCTTAGAGTTCCTGAGCTTTTGGCTTTGCCAGCCTCTTGTGTTTTCTGGATGGCTAGTGAGGTTGGGTGTCTTTCAGACAACTGGGGCTGTAGTGACAGCCTCACGGACAAGCAGGCACCACACACTCCAGTTCCCAATTTGGAGGCCATGACCCTGAGCTTTAGGATGGTCTTCAAGGGCAGGAGGGGCTTTTCCTGGGTCTTGCTCCTGAGGACCCCCGGGCCTAGAACATCTCCATGCAAGACGGTGATGCATCACAGCCTTCAGTCCCAGGAGCCCACCGTCTGCTGCCCAGGACAGCTTGTGAGTGTCACGCTCAGCACCTGTAGGGCCACTTCTCTGGGGAGAGACGGAGGCAGCACGCAGGGTCCCCAAAGCCATTTCTCCATTCCCACTCCTGCACACGCCCTGTTGCCCTTTATGCCTGTTTGGTAGTGATTATGTGATTGATTTGTGAACATTTCCGTGTTTCTGAGTAACCCTTGCTGGTTGCGAATGTGACAGACCTCCACAGCCAGCTGGCCCTCACTTTCCTTCCTGATGACATTTTGCCCCTTTACCGCTGACCCTGCATACCTTGCTGCCCTGGCCTGCCCGCAGTGTGGGGCCTCCCTCCACGAGCCAGCGCTCCTCCCCCCAGCCCCGCCTCGCAGCACTTTCCTGCTCTGTGTGTCGGGTGTTTTTGAGAAACCCTCTTCTTCATAGAAGGAGTGGGATGATGTTTCCAACCTGGAAAATAAGGATGAAACGCCTCTTTTGGTGTCCCGAGTGTGATTTCCCACGGCTATCTCCGGGTACACGCCACATAAGGCTGTTGCGCAAGCTCTTTGTGTCTGTATCTGTCTGTCCCATTGGCAGCCATGCCCGGGGGGAGGGGGCAGCTGGCAGAAGACCTCAGAGCAGCAGCGGCTCCACAGCCGTGAAGAGACAAAGGTGGAGAGAGGCCTTGGGGTTGTTTCTTAGTGTTTGAACTCCACGGGGCAGGACTTAGATGTCTGAGGGGGAAGGAAGGAATCCTGCAGGGAGGGCACCTCCTCCCCAACCCAGCCACACACCCCCACACCTCTTCACGGACTCCTTGCAGACCTTCCCAAGTGCGGCTCTCTGCACCTATCCATCCTGCACCAGCCCTTCCACAGCCCCATTCCTGCTCTCCCTTTCCTTTCTGGGCCACAGACACGTCTTCCAGGCATGTCTGTCCCCCCAGAGTGTGGGCTCTTGGCACAAAAACTGTACCTGCCTATAGGTAAATACGTTTATCTCCAGTCCTGAATGGCTACCCGGTCCACAGGTGCACCTTGCCTTCCCTCTACACGGCATCTTCTTCCAGGGGCCTGAGGCGGGGACAGTCTTGGGTGGAAGGACAGCCAAGGCCATGCCATCCCATGCCTTGCCCAACCAAGGGTCAGAAGAAGGCCCCCAGGCCCCAGTCAGAGGGCCACCAAGCACAATTACCCAATGAGCCTGAGAATGATGGTAGAAAGGTGAACTGTCCCTTTAATTTCTTCCCAGGAAAAGCCTCCAGACTACAAAAACAACATTTTAATTTAAATTCTGATTCCACATTCATTCACGGAGCAGCTCTGAGCAAGGATTTCATTAAAGGCTTTAATAGATTTTATAGGACTTGTCACATCCAGGAAGGTGATGGAGCAAATGCATTTTCTTTGCCTCCAGAATTTCAAGAGCGGCTCAGAAAACAAATTTACCGTGAAAATGCAGAGCAGGCCAGCCTTGTACAGACAAGGAGAAGTGACCTCACCCCAGGTGAGCAGAGCCAGGCCACCCTCCCTGTCTTCCCCACTTGCTGGGGCTGCGACCACCCATGGAACCACAGGATGGGCAAGACCCTGGGGTATACAGAGGATCTTGCCAGGAACAGGGAAGCAAGGGGTCTCAGGTGGCCCAAGTCCCAGCAGCACCAGCAGGACCGGGCTGGACGCCTCCTCTGTGAGCTGGTAGGTACGGTGGGCAGGGCTGCCCCTGCATCTATGGCTCCCGGGGTTGGAACTTTGAACTGACGTCTTTCCCTCTTTCCTGCAGGGCTCCAGCCCCTCAGATGCAGGGGCAGCTGCCTATTAACTCAGCCACGTCAAGAACAAAGACATACAAGCAGGGCGGCTGACTTGCCAAGGTTTTCCCAGACTGTCCAGATTTTAAAACCTAGAGTCCTAGAAACACCCTCAGTCAAGCAAACCACAGTGGGGGACCACAGGGTCAGGCAAGCAGCAGGTCAGGCCCTCAGCCCATTCCGCACTGCATCTGCCTGGGCCCCTGTGGATTCCCCCAATTCAACCGCCATTAGTGGGGCCATCAGCCCTTGTGCTGCAGGACCTCCTGTGGGTTCTGGACCCCTTTGCCAGGTGCCCCCAGAGGAATATCCTGCCAGCTCTCCTCGTCTCCCCACCTTCTGCTTTGACTTAGCCATGGACCACGGGGGCCACCCCTCGCACACCACAGTCACGCTGCCCAAGCTCTGCTCGTTGCTGTCCTCCGTGGCCCATGGCTCCTGTTCCTTCCACCCCAGGGACCAGGACGCTGTTGGCAACAGCTCCTGCAGGATGGCAGCCAAGCCCTTTCCTTGGGCAGCCTGAGCTGCACCCAAACTCCCACTCCCCTCTCCTAGGTCTGCCCAGTCAAGGCTCCACCCACAGGGACCCCACGTACCTGAGCACTGAATTTCTAACATTCAGAGGAAGTGTTTAAGGAACTATCTAAGCAAAGCACCAAAAACAACTGTTTTAAGAATTTGGCTTTTTTTAAAAGGTATTTATTTATTCATTTGGCTCTGTATTTGAGAGAGGGGGCAGAGGGGCAGAGGGAGAGGGAGAGAGTCTCAGGCAGACTCTCTGCTGAGTGCTTAACCTGACACAGGGCTCGATCTCATGAACGGGAGATCAGGACCTGAGCCAAAACCAAGAGTCAGACACTTACCAGCTGAGCCGCCCAGGCACCCCGCAGCTTTTTTTTCCCAAAAGTGTGCAAATAGTCATCCTGAGGAAAATTAACAATGTTTTGGACTTCGCTACGCCAATTTATAGTTTAATATTGTTTTAATGTTGAATTTTATGTCAAGAAACATAACTTTTTGGCAAGGGCCTGACCCCTTGCTGAGTGGATGAGTGAATGAGGGTGCAGCACGGTGCACTCGCTGGCCTCTGGGTCCTCCTCTGGGAGGAGGCTGGGGGCCCCTGTTCACACCAATGGCCTCCCCCGCACTGTCCATCCCCACAGACCCTGCTGTACGCACAACCTAGTATCATCCTCCCACCACCCCAGAGAGGTCCCGTGAGCTCCGTGGAGACAGCCTGGGGCTGGAGAGGCGTCACGGCTTTATCCAGAGGGCCACCAGCCTGAGGTCAGCTCATCTTGCACAGATCCTTCTCCTTGGCCTCCAGAGCCTCCTAACTCCCAATCCCGTCTTGTACCCTGGAGGCTCTGTCCAAGGCCCCTGGGGAGCTCCTCAAAGAGCCCCCCTTCCCAAGTCAATGTGCTGATTCAGTAACTGGTTCGCCATCTGGGGCTGGACACGCCCAGCACGCAGCCTATCCCAGCCTTCATCTCTCCGCTCTGCCCGGAGCCATGGTGCACTTGCTAGCCACCTGTGTGCCGGCTACTGGCTGAGGAGCCTTGCAGGAGATTGGAACTGGGGTGTTTATTCTCACCCGCAGGTCTCAGCTCCTGTAGGGGGCCTGCCCTGGGCCCTCTCGTGTCTAAAGGTAGACCCCACTTTACCCCAGGTGGTCCCTCTGCCTACACCTTAATCCCCTTATTCAGCTCTCCTCAGTTTCCCAGCTGGAGTGTGACATGTGTCTCTTACCTAGACCCTAACTGACACAGATATCTAACTTGAATTTTATACCAAAATAAATACAAATGGACCGAAGATGCAGACGTTTAAATAGAACCATAGAAGTACTGGAAGAAATCATAAGAATATTATGAGCTCACAAAGCCCAAATTATAAAAAATTAATCACTTCACGTAGTAAAAACATTTCTACAAGGCAAAACTACTTTAAACAAAGACAAAGTCAAATGACAAACGAAGAAAAATATTTGCAAGTATTTAGGCATAAAGCCTCACTGTGCCAAAAGGCCGTACAGATCGGTAAGACCAAGTCCAACAGCCCAATAAAAAGTGGGTCAAGGATTAAATAATTTATAGAAGGAGAAATATGATTTTTAAACATATAAGAAGTTGTTCGGCTTGAGTCCTGGGGGAGAAATGTCATCTCAAACCGTGGAGCTTCCCTTCCAAACCCCTTAGACTGGCCAAGATCCAAGGGCTTCTTAGCACGGCCGCGTGGGGAGAGTGCAGGCGGAGCAGCTCACACGGCTGCGGCCGGGGCCTGGGCCGGCCCTGACGAGGGCAGCTTGACAACAGATCCTGCAAAGTCAGAACTGCACACTCTTGCCCAGCACCTCCAGGAACCCAGCCCAAGACAAGACGTCACTGGCACCACCGTCCACGAACAAAAGGTCAGAAACAGCCTGAATGTCCATGCACAACGGCTAGGCAGCTCGTGGACCCTGTGGGGTCTCTTTCGGACACCAGGCCACATGGACAGACTCCATGGAAGTGCGTGTGCGTGTGCGTAGCACAGACCTGCCCTGAAGGGCCTGGGAGAGACTGGTCACTCTCTGTGGCTGAAGAGTGGGAGAGGTCCCTCCTCACTGTGTCCCTCCCTCATGCCTTTTTCTGTGTGAACCATCTGCTTGTATAACCCTAACCCTCTCCTCCAAAAAGGAAAAAAAAATGTATTAAAATATTGATATATACCTTTCTTAGTTCCCAACCCTGCAGCCAATCCCAGAGGTTCCGACCCTGGGGCCTGGAGTGGGGATGACCCCCCAAGTGATTCTGAGTGTTGGGAGACCAGGGGCTGGGACAACAGTCGCCCCCTATTGATGCCAGCCCCTCTGAGACGGGAGCGTCTGCCGACGCCAGCCCCCCACAGACGGCTCCCCCCAGTATTCCGGGACGAGGAGACTCTGCTGCCCTCTGGCAGAGGACGGAGGAGACGCAGGCTGAGGCCCTGTTGGAACCTGGGGGGGACGTGTTCCGGGGCCACATCCTGCGTGACCTAGGGGTCTCTGTGAGGGCCCACGGGGCACACACTGGATCTGAGCGCATCAGTGTGTTTGCTTCAGTTAAAAATAAATCCAGAGCGGCACCCGGGCGGCTCCGTCAGCGAAGCGTCTGCCATCAGCTCAGGTCATGATCCCAGGGTCCTGCTGCTCCCTCTCCCTCTGCCCCTCCATCCCACTCATGCTCTCTCGCTCTCTCTTTCAAATAAATAAATAAAATCTTTTTTAAAAAATAAAAAATAAAAATAAAGAAAACTCAGGCACCAGGCCCGCCCTGCCCTAGGCACTGGGGTGCGGTCCTGAGGTTACTACAATCCCCAGGAGCTCCTGAAGCAAGCTGGGCCCTTTCCAACGTGGCTTGTGGACCAGGACCAATGCCCCAATGACCCCAGGGAGAAACGTGGCCTGACCACAGGGCTCCAATGGGACAGACAGAGCTCAGGCTGGGGGGCCATGAGGACAGATAGTGACAGGGTCCCCACAGGATGTGAGAGGCCATGACCCCCCCCCCCCCCCAGGGCATGCTGACCTGGGCTCAGGGCTGAGTTTCAGCCTCTCTGATGGGCAGCCCAGCCACAGCCCGGCAGCCGTCCTCACCCTGCCTCCCGGCCCAGCCAGATGCCTCGGAACAGTGGTGTGCATAGACGGCCCACACGGTCCACTCCAAGGCCTGCTTCTGAACCACAGAGTCTACACTGCAGGGCGTCTATACTGCCGCCAGCATGTCTACTGCAGAGGGTCCTCCCTGCGCGACACCCTGTACATCCAGCTTGCAGTGTGCAGAGTGGAGTGGGTCCACCCCAAAGGGTCTACACCGCGGTGCATCTGCAGTTCACCTTCCAGGGCACGGGTCCGCGTCTGCATTCACCTTGTGTCTACAAACACGTGTGCACACACATACGCACATCTGGAGCCACGAGGGCCAGAGCCACTTCCACTGTCCTTTGTGGACTGATCGAGAAAGCATCGGCGACCCAGGACAGACGGGCTAATGCTCTACCTCCCACACAGGAGCCCTGCCCTCCCCTGGGCTGACCTCTGCCGCCATCACCTGCAGAAGCAAGTAGGCTGCACACCCTGTTCTCAGCCCCACGAGTTAGAGCTCATGAAAGTAAGACGAACGGGGCACCTGGCGGCTCCGTCGGGGAAGCGCCTGCCTTCGGCTGAGATCATGATCCCGGGGTCCTGGGATCGAGTCCCACGTTGGGCTCCCTGCTCCACGGGGAGCCTGCTTCTCCCTCTCCCTCTGCTGCTCCTCCTGCTTGTGCTCTCTTACTCTTTCTCTCCAATGAATAAATAGAAACTTTTTATAAAAAGAAAGTAAAACGAAATCTTGGACATGAAGATCTTGACTTTACCTTCAAAAGTTTATTCTTTAACATTTTTAGAATGATTTTGGTTTTTACCTTTTGCATCTTTTCCCAAATGCCTCCCACTGCCTTGGAAAAAGTACAAACTCGTCTCCATGACCCCCCCTCCACCCCCCTCGTTTCCTGTAGGCCTGACCCCTCTATTTGGAGTTCCCGGGGAGAGAGAGCGGTGAGCAGCATGAAAGCACTGTGCACATTTCCTGCCACAGATGGGGAGGGGTGGGGGTGCACAGAACCCTTCAATCAGCACAATTTACTCTCTCACAGCTCCGGAGGCAGAACCCCAAAACCAAGGTGTCAGCAAGGCCACACTCTCTCCAAAGCCTCTAGGTGAGCACCCTTTCTCACTTCCTCCAGCGTCTGTGGTCTGCAGGGCTCCGTGGCTTGTAGACACTCATCACCCCGATGTCCGCCTGCATCGTGCGTCGCCTGACCCTCTTGCTGGATCTTCTGGTCTGGACACAACTTTCCCTCTTCCAATAAGAATTTGACTGCCGTGTGACCTCATCTTAACTAATCACATCTGCAAAGACCTGACTTCCAAATAAGGTCACGTTCACGGGTGCTGGGGTTTAGAACGTCAGCCTCATCTTTTTAAGGACACAACTCAACTCACAACACTCATTGATGAAGAAACCAGTAAAATGTTACAACCTACTTCAAAGGAAAATCCAAACCACAAACATATACACAGGCAATCAGTGAATTTGTAAGAGACGCACCGCTGTTCACCACCCAAAGAGCAATCATCAGTTGCTTTCCACCAGACAAAATTAATTTGCATTTCAATGAACAAGAAACGTTGGCATTACTATCAATTTTCTGCAATTATAGAGCTATAAAATAGCTCAAAGATAATGAAAGACAGAAAATCTGGAAGGGAGAGCCAACAGGACACCCAGTAGTTTTTTTTGACATTTCCTTACAGTTTATCCTGACAAAACTTCACGCATACACAGAAGTAAAGAACGCAAGGGTTGCCCCTGCTGGTCACCGAGCGCTAACAAAGATCAGCTCCAGACCATTCCCATTTTGTTTACTCTGTGTCCACGCCGACAGGGTTATCTTGGGGAAAATCCCAAACATGATCGCATCACTTCATTCATGAATATTTTAATGAGTAGTTTTTAAAGGATTTTAGAGAGAGAAATGACATAATCCTACTGGATTTTAGAAAAATCAGTCTGGTTGCCAAGTACAGAAGGACTGAAGAAATTAGCAGAGGCAGAAAGGAGAACGCCCAGATAGCCAACACATGTGCACACACACCACACACAGTGCACACACCACACGCTGTGCACACACCACAGGGGTGCACGCACCACACGCAGTGCACACACCACACGCAGTGCACACACCACACACGTGCACGCACCACACGCAGTGCACACCACACGCGTGCACACACCACACGCAGTGTATACACCACACGCGTGCACACACCACACGCAGTGTATACGCCACACGCGTGCACACACAACACGCATGCACACACCACAGGCATGCACATACCACACGCAGTGCACACCACACGCAGTGTATACACCACACGCGTGCACACACCACACGCGTGCACACACCACACGCAGTGTACGTACCACACGCGTGCACACACCACACGCAGTGTACGCACCACACGTGTGCACACACCACACACAGTGCACACACCACACGCTGTGCACACACCACAGGGGTGCACGCACCACACGCAGTGCACACACCACACGCGTGCACACACCACAGGCGTGCACACACCACACGCAGTGTACGCACCACACGCGTGCACACACCACAGGCGTGCACACACCACATGCAGTGTATACACCACACGCTGCACGCACCACACGCAGTGCACATCACACGCGTGCACACACCACACACGTCGACACACCACACAGTGTACACACCACACGCGTGCACACACCACACGCAGTGTATACACCACACGCGTGCACACACCACACGCGTGCATGCACAACACATAGTTTGCACACGTGCTCAGAACACCACACATACACATGCATATTCTCTTGCCCATCACATAAGCTCGCACCAACGTAGGAATGACACACACAGATCACACAGAAATGTCAAATCCCCAGGGACCCCGGGGGTGGCTCAGTCGGTTGAGCGTCTTACTCTTGGTTTTGGCTCAGGTCATGACCTCAGGGTCGTGAGATCAACCCCACGTCAAGGCCCACATCGAGTTGGACGCTCAGTGCTGAGTCTGCCTGAGGATCTCATCTCTCCCTCTGCCCCTCCCCCCCGCATGTACTCTCTCCCCCTCTCTCTGTCTCAAATAAATACATAAATCTTTAAAAAAAAAAAAAAAAAGGAAAAGAAAAGAAGAAAAGAAACATCAAGTCCCCAAAGCCCCTCTGGACATCTCTGGAGCCTTTCAAGCGGCTATGTCCCTGCTTAGGCCCCCAGGCCCCTGCCTCGTCTATCATCCCGCTGGGCTGCAGGCAGCCTTCCACTGCCCAGACACCTCCCCACTCTCAAAATACCCCTGGGACCTTCTTCTCTGCTCTCTGGAAATGTAAGATTTGGCCGCCAGGGTTGCCCTCAGAGCTCTGCACTGCCCCTGCCCCGCTGGGAAGAAAGCAGACTGAAGCATCAGGCAGGGACGGAGTTGAGACGGGTGAGCCCCTCCCCCACGGACCCCTCCGCACCTGCTCCACCACTAGGTCAGCTGGCCGTTGAGGCTCCAGCCCAGGTCTCCCAGCATCAGGTAGCACCACCTTTCTGTCTTCAAGGGCACTGGTACCCGCAGTTCCCCTGCAAGTCAGCCTGTCCCCAGGCCCCGCTTGTCCAGGTTATTCTTTAGAAAGGGTACCGAGGGCTGGAGTCGCCCTGCTCTCCCAGCTGTCCTGTCTCTTCTGCAGCAGTGCTCAAAACCGGCCACTGGGTGTCAGGGTTGGGCTGCATTGCACAGAACGCACATGGCCTGGGAGATGGAGGGGATGCTGCCCTTCCACCGAGCCTTGGGGAAAATGGCTGCCCTTCTTGGGTTAGACAGAACTAATCTGAGAGGGCCTCTTGGAAGAGGGGGGCTTCAAGGTGCTTTGGGCCAGTAGCTAGCCTCCTGGTTTCCCAGTTCCCTATACAAGCTGATGATCCCCCCCTTCCCCGGCACACCCACCTCCAGGAAGCCCTGTTCCCCTGTATCATGCAGCCCACGGCCCCTTAGCAGCCTCCTGTCCCACTCACGGCTGATGTGAGGTCACCATTGGCTCCCGGTGTTCATCTGAGCTGTCCAAGCCCCAGGCTGAAACCCCAGACCAGCTCCAGAGCTGCATGGGCAGGTAGGAAGGCAGACTCCTCCCAGCATCAACAGGCACTGGGCCCAACTTATGAGGGCAGCGAGCAGAGTCATCGGCCGGCACCGTCTCAGCCTGTCCCCCATCACACTCTAAGGCAGGGAAATTATGATCCCGATTTGGCAAAGGAGTAAATGGAGGTTCAGAGAGGTTGAGTGCCTCACCCTGGGTCACACAGCAAAGACAGAGAGGGCTCTAGACCCGCACTCCAGACCACTGCCTGGGGGTGTAGACAGAGACCTCAGGCAGGATCCACCTCCGTGGCCTGAGCCACCCGCTCCGAGGGTCTCCTTGGTGAGAGCATGAGCTCTGCTCACAACCATACTTCTCGACCCCTGGGAGGGAAGCAGGGGCTCTGAGTTTCCAGCTGCTCCAGCACCTGCCTACGGAGACCAGGCTCCTGAGGGAACAGCCGGTGGTTGGTGCCAGGGCCAGCCCCTGAGTACCCTCCCGTGGATGACGCTGACGGTGGCAGCTCCGTCGGAGGCTAAACATGTCCCGTTGCGCTAGGATGGCAAGCTCATGCTGGAGAGGCCGTCAGAGCCTCCTGTTTTCACCTCCAGAGTGGGCGAGGAGCGGCACCACCTCCTGGGTCATCGTGGGCCACAAAAACACCAGTGGTATTGCCTGGCCCACAGTGGGCATTCGGATAACACAGAAGGAAGTGGGGCAGGGGATTTGGGGAAGGTGCCTGGGCCCTGCATGGAGGTGGGGGACACGAAGTCGTCTTCTGGCAGAGCCCAGGCCTGGCCCCCATGGGCTACACCAGGCGGCCTTCCCTCCAGGGGAAGTACCCTCTCATAAGTACCCTGACAGTCCCCACAGATAAATGGTTTGTCCAGGGCCAAGGGGTTTCCTGGAGTTCAGATGCTCAGTAGTAAGGAGAGGTTCAGGTAAACCAGGACGGCTGGTCACCCCCCTTCCCACAAAAGGGATGCTGAAGCCGCAGGGTCGCAGGTGGGGAGCGTGGGGCTCTTCAGAGGGCACAGCCAAAGTAGACACCAGGTAAGACCTGTCCAGACAGGGTTGTCATGGCGACTAGAGAGCCTATAGGCGGGTGGGAGCTGGGCCCTTGCTGACTCACCCAGGACAGGGGTGGGGCACACAGCCTCCTCCAAGACCTGGCAGCTCCTGGAGCTTCAAGAAGAGGCCAGGTAAGGAAGGACATCCAGGCCTGGGTGCTAGACACAGCCCTGAGGACACCCTAACTCAAGCGTGGGCCTCAAGCCCAGTGGCAAGACAGAGCAGGAGCCCCAGCGAAGCACTTGGAGGGACTCTGCGTACAAGGGAACACTGACCAGTGCGGAAGGCCACCTCAAAGCTAGACCCCGAGCGTCTGCTATGACACTGGGCCCTGGTGCCCCTCACCTCCTCCACCCCCCACCCCCGGGCTGGCCTGGCTCTGCTCCATCCTCAGCTGGGTCTGGGGGGTCCCCGCCTCAGCCCCTTCTCCTGACCAGCAGGAGGCCCCTCCCATAAGCCCTAGACAGAGGCACTACCCCAACCCCACCTAGGTCGTAGCCTAATCGGGCCCCCAGCACTATGTCTAAGGCCTGGTGCACGCACAGCGGGCCAATATCAATGTCTGTTACCTGGACCCGCAGGGGTACCAGTGAGCCAAAGGGTGAGTGGAGCCCAGGGCAGCCCCATGAGCAGGAGACCCAGTGTGGGGCAGGGCCATGGCTGGGGCCACTCCTGGAGGCACCCTTCCTTCAGCAGCCAACACTGGCTTGCGGAGCAGAACACCAGGGCCTGCACGGAGGGAGGACAAGGATTTGGAGGGAGAGGCCGGGGCCAGCTCCAACGCCCCCCAGCTGAGCCCTGCCTCCTCCCCACACTGCCCCAGGCTATGGACTGCTTCTCCCAGACCCAGGCACAGCCTCTCTCAAACCCTGCCCCCAACACCCAAATCCCCCCCACCCCCCACATCACAGCCGTGCAGACACCAGGCCTGCCGGTTTCCACCACAGCAGGACCCTGTTCACTGGCCACAGAGGCCAAAGAGAAGGCGAGGGTGGGGGGTGCCCCTGGGAAAGTTCCCCAGGGCGCACAGAGGAGACTCGTGCTGCTGCCACGTGCAGACCCAAGGTGGGGCACAGAAGTGTCTCAACCAATCACATGTGCACATGAGCAAGAGTGAGTAAGACGCTGTGAACACAGGGCAGGAAGCACATGTGCTAGCCACACTGGTGCATCTGGAATGCGGCGAAGTAAGCATGGGACCTGGGGCCCCATGCCTGCCCTGGGCACCTTGCCCCATCACTGGTGGCCCTCCAGCCAGAGAGGGCCCCTCGCTGGTGCCCAGCCTCAGTGACCTTCCCAGAAAGCCCCGCCCGACCATCTGGAACGAAAGACAACGGACGGGGCCTGGAGTTGACCAGGAGTCTGTGTGAACATGGGGGGCGGGGAGGACAGGTGTGCTGGGATCTAGGTACCGTGCGAAGTTGTGCATGGTATGCTTGGTACAGGGCCCCGGGGTCAGGCCAGGGTCCATCCTCTGAGCCTGGGGTTGGTGCCAGGCAGGTGGGAAGGGGTAAGGAATGAGCAGCCTTGCACAGCAGGACCCGTCGTCTGGCCCTACTAGCTGCCAGCTCGGTCTGTCCTCCCCTGCCCAGGAGTTGGGGAGGCTCAGGAGATGGGAAGACCACTTCGCCCTGGCCTTACTCCTCCAACCGTCCCACCCCTGCATCACCTGCACACAGACAGAGAGCCTGGTCCAAGGTCAACAGCTCTGGCCTGTGGAGCATCCTGTACCCTGCCCCACCCGTGGAAAAGTCTGGCTGCTCACACTCCCTGGGACCAGAACCAAGCTGAGCGGTGTGGCAGGATCCCGCACGGAGGCAAAGCACCGGCCACCCCCAGAGCCCCCCTCGGCCTGGCCTTCTGGCCTGAACCACGGCTCTGCGGGGGTTGATACGAGCCTGAATCAGCCTTGCCAGCCCACCGACCTTTGGCATAAACCTGCTCACGACGGCCCGTTCCCGGGTCCATCTCTGGCCCAGGCGGAGGGTGTCAAGCTACATCCACAGTCTCCCACCCCCCACATGCATATTTACGTACACGGAGATGCCTGTGACCCCTCGCACTCGAGACACATCGGCACCTGCACCTCCCTCCCTCCCTGCCCTGCTCTCAGAGTGACCATAGGAACTCTGGGGGAGGAGAGGAGAAGACACCCCTCCACCCCTCTCACCAAGTGCACCAAGACCACACAGGAGACATGCCCCCAAACTCGGGACAGGCCCCCGGGTCCCACCCAGTAGGGCCTGTTTCTGGTTGTTGGAGCCTGGGCAGGAAGGAGGGGGAGGCTGTCACCACAAAGCCACCCACATCTGCTGTTCCATCTCTACTTGAGTTCCCCCATCCCTCCTGATCCAAGTTTCTGGGAGACAGTAAGCTCTCTGGTAATGGACCTCAATGACCTTCCCAGGCTGAGAAGGACCTGGGCTGCCTTGGGGAGCCATCGGGCCTCCTTCCTGCTTGGGTGTTTCTCAGCTTGTGCCTGGAGGGGAAGGGGGAGAGCATGTGGGCAAAGCGAGTGCCACAGCCCAGGTAGCCCCACACCCTGCTTCCCAAAGACCTCAGGTGAGGCTGATGCTGGCCACGGCCAGCCAGACTCCGGATGTTGTCCTGTCCTCTGACCTGGCTACCCCTTCGGAACCCCCGGGCAGGGCTCCCGCAAAGGGCCCTCCCCAGCCTCCTCGGCCCTCTCCCCCCGCCCTCGCCTCACAGACCCTCTTCACCTGAGGACCTGGCAGGACCACCCTCCCCTCCTCAACACTTCCACACAGACAAGAGCCAGTACCCCCAGGAGGGCAGACAAAGCCCCAGCTCCTTCCTCCCCGAAGGCTTCTCCCTCCCTCCGTGGCCCTCTGTCCTCCACACACACGCTTACGAGGCCCCTCTGCTTTGCTTCCCCATAGCGCGCCTCGTCCTGGACCACGACGTACACGGGACCGACGCTGCCCCACTGCAGGGTCGGCCCCGCGAGGGCAGGGGTCTCCCTTGTTTACTGCTATATTCCTGATCAAACTTCTGTGACGCGGACGCTGACTCTGAGCCGAGGGTTGGGTATCTGAGAGTTGACTGAGCAAAAGCCTCTGTGGGACCCCAGTCTGGCTGCCCCAAGGAGCTGGAGGCCTCCCTCACAGCCTGGCACAGGAACCCCCAAGCCATGACCTGCCCCTGGGCACAGCTCAGTGTCCACTGGCTGTTGGAGGAGGGGGAGGCAGCTAGGCGCCCAGTGGCAGGGAGGGGAGTCCTGAAGGGGAGAAGCCGCCTCTGTTTTATAAATACAGAGCTCTCTCTGCTTCCCTGGAGAGGTGGGAGAACCTGGGTCCCATGCTAGGGAAATGGGCCCTGAATCGCCTGCCTTTTTCCAGTGAGCTGAGCTTCTGTTACCTGCTGAGAAACAGCAGAGGCCCAGGCCCTCTCGGGAGCACGTAACCTGCAGCGCCTCAAGCCGCAGGCTGGTTCCTGGTGAGCCAGTGAGGGGGACAGCAGGAGAGCAGACAGGCCTGGACTCTAGCCTGCAGCGCAAAGCCCCCACCCCCTCCCACCACGCCTGCCTGCATGGAGCTGAGATGGCACACAGGTGAGCCACGTGTGTGAGTGTGCGTGCATAAGTGCGTGTCCACATGTCTCCGTGTGTCTCTGCACGTGTCTGCTGACGCCTGTACCAGTGTGTGTGCGTGGGGGGGTGCGTGTGTGCACATATGTGTGTGAGCACGTGTATGTAAGTGCGTGTCCGCATGTCTCCGTGTGTCTCTGCACGTGTCTGCTGACGCCTGTACCAGTGTGTGTGCGTGGGGGGGTGCGTGTGTGCATATATGTGTGTGAGCACGTGTATGTAAGTGCGTGTCCGCATGTCTCCGTGTGTCTCTGCACGTGTCTGCTGACGCCTGTACCAGTGTGTGTGCGTGGGGGGGTGCGTGTGTGCATATATGTGTGTGAGCACGTGTATGTAAGTGCGTGTCCGCATGTCTCCGTGTGTCTCTGCACGTGTCTGCTGACGCCTGTACCAGTGTGTGTGCGTACATGTGTGTGTCTATATGTGTGTGTGAGTGTGTGCACGTATGGGTGTGTGTGAGCGAGTGTGTATGTGTGTGTGGAGACCCAAGTCACCCGGTTTACTCAGGGACAGGTGGAAGGTGACGGCCACACCCAAGGGAAATGACAGTGAGAATAAAGCTAGCAGGATGAGGGCACCTGGCAGTCAGCGGGAGTCGGCTTGCCCCTCTCCCTCTCCTCTGCCTCTCCCCCACCCCACTGTTCCACTCCTGCTGTCTTTCTCTCAAATAAATAAAATCTTTAAAAAATAAATTAAAAAGCTGTCACGATTGAGCCTGCTCCTTTCTACACTGTCTCAGGGTCCTGACACACACTTCCCACTACTCGGGGCAGGGTCCGGCGTGGCCACACCCCTCCCTGCCCCCACTCCGGGGGGGCAGCAAGAGCTCCCACGGGCTCTCTGGGTCTGCTTCCCCCCACACGTGAGCAGCTGCACACAGCAATGCACAAACCCACGCTCACCAACACGCAACATCACACACACACGCTTCCACGCTCCCTCCTCCACGGCTCCTCTCCACAGGCCTGACTCATTTCTGACAATGGAAATCATTTCCGCAGAACGACACTCACCAATGCCCAGCCCACAGGGCAGCGCGGAGGGCTGGGGGCGTAAGGGCTGGGGCACGAGGCCCTTGGGCCGTGGTGTTGCTCTGGGCCTTGGATGAGGTGCTTCTGAGGCTGGGAGGCGGCATCTGGGAGTCACTGCTCCCGCAAGGCTGGAGCTGGCCCCCGGGGGTCCTGAGCACCCACAGCCAGTGCCCCCATTTCCCCCTAGCCCCTGCTGCCCCTGGGCCCCCCACCCTCCCATCTTCCACCCCCCATCCCACTTCAGATGTGATAGGCTGAGTGGGAAGCCAGGCCAGCCCCCAGGACAGACTCAGGAGAGCAGAGAGCAGTCTGGGAAGGGCTCAGACTTCCAGACCCAACCAGAAACCGGTGGGGTGAAACCCAGGCTCAGGTTTGCCTCAGAGGGAGCCAGAGGCATACGGGGAAGCCCCATGAGGGTTCTCGTACTTCCGATACTGGGCTGTGCCCCCTCCCAAGGGCTTGAGAAAAGACCTGCCTGGAATTACCAGCTCCAGAGAAAGTCTGGGGTAGTGTTTGGTGTCTTGCTGCAAGGGGCAAAGCAGGAGGGATGCAAGGGTCCCATCAGGGGCAGGCCTTGCTGTGAAGAACCCCCACACCAGAACTTGCCCTCAGGGCAAGACAGGACACCGACCTGCTGGCCAGAGGGCAGACAGAGCCCTGGGCGCCCCCTAAGATGAGCAGGGGAGGGGTACCCCCAGCCCCTCCCACGGAAAGCCCACAGCCAGACCCAGAGTGGTCAGCCACTCAGCACAGCCCACACACCCGCCAACAGAGGCTACACGGCCCGGGGGATGGGGCCACGCGTGCTCTGAGCCCGGTCCTGTCTCTGGTGTTCAGGGACTGTGCGCTAACCCACACCTCACCCCCCACAAGTACCCGAATCAGGAAATCCAGCCCCAGATTGCAGGAAGGAGCCACCACATGGACCTCCTCACACTTCCTGCCTTCCAGCTCCTGGCCTTGCTGCTTCTCAGCCCGGCACATGCCCAAGCTACAGAGCCTGTCCTGCCAAAGAGCACCCCCCCCCCCGGTACCCAGGCCCAGGCTGGTCCACAGAAGCAAGGAGGACAGGGCTCCCTCATGTCTCAAAGAGAATCTCCTCATTCAGATCCATGAAATCTGGGGCGCCCGGCTGGCACAGTCGGCTAAGTGTCCAACTCTTGGTTTCAGCTCCGGTCTTGATCTCAGCATCGTGCTATTGGGGTCGTGAGATCGAGCCCCGAGACAGCTCCACACTCAACGCGGAGTCTGCTTTAAAGACTCTCCCTCTCCCTCTGCCTCCACCCCACCCCGCTCGCTCGCTCATGCCCTCTCCCAAATAAATGAGTACATCTTTTTAAAAAATCTATGACATCTGAGGGTGCTCGTGTGGGACAGTGAATTGTTTCAAAGTAAGTTCCAGCCACGGCGGCCCGTACACACCAGAGACAAATGTCAGCGTGTTCCTCCGTGAAGGTGAGTGAAGGCCCGTTTGGAGGCCCAGGACCCTTGGGGCTGCCAGGGTGTGGAGTGGGCCTTACCTTGAGGGTCCCCTGCTGGGTGGAGGCTCAGCCCTGGAGGGACGGCTGGAGCCCCTGGCTGAGGCTTGCAGGCCCCGCACACCCTGCTGTGCCCACATCTGGGCCCGCGGGAGGGTACACTGGTGCCCCCGGACACGCTCAGGCCTAGTGGCTTCAGGGTGCTTGGGCAACCAGCCAGGCTCCTGTCCTGACTCAGGCCATGGGGACACAGGAACTGCAACTCTGGTGAGGGAAGCAGGCAGGTGGGGAGGGTGGGGGGACACCCTGCGGGCAGCAGGCAGCCGTGTCTCCCCAGAGCCTCAACGCAGAAGTCACGCTGAGGAACCATCCAGAGATGGTGCGGGGCACCCGCGGTAGCTGCCGCAATGCCTCAAACAGCCCAGCAGTCTGGGTATTAGGGTTGGACAAGTCTTTGCGAGCAGGTAGTGGCACTGGGCAGCTCACGGAGGGACCAGGAGCTGGACAAGAGCCGGTCACCTTCTCTCCACAGACTTCCACCGCACACACGGTTTTTGCACACACACATGTTCTTCTCTCAGGAAAAAAAAAAACGAGAGAGAGAGTGAGAAAGAGAGAGAGAGAAGTTGGGTTGTCTGTGGGCAACAAATTCTGCTTCCACACAAAGACATCCAGCACCCCCAGACCCTTACATGCAGCGGGACCTGTACAGAGCCCCCCAGACACGGGTACAGAGCTAACCACAGGAACCACACACAGACACACACGGGGTCCAGCACAAGACCCACCAAGGCACCACGCACAGAATAGGGTGCCCAGGTCCACAGAGACCCACAGACAAAGGCGCAAATGTGCTCAGCGGGGCACGCAGACCTGGCCCCCTCCCACTGCCACTCCGGGCACGCCAGAGGCCCCTGCACGGCCTGTCCTCCCCACACACAGGCACACGTGCACGTGCACACACACACACACACACACACACCAGGGCCGCCCACTGGAGTGAGCACTGCAGTATGACCCTGGGATGACGGCAGGTGCTACGCGGCCCTGCCCCTGCTGTTTCCCACGGCTCCACGTCAGCAGGAGGGTCCGCCTCCCCCCTTCACCACTCATTAGTGCTTCCCCCAGGCTGGAGACCTTGCCGGGAAGCCAGCTCACGCTGAGGCTGTTGACCAGGCAGGTCCTAAAAGCCTTCCCAGACACTGGGACCCTGGTGAGAGCCTGTCGGCGGGCCTCACCTCCCTCCGTCATGCCTGCCACAGCCTGCACTGGCCTCCTTCACACATCCACTGAGGCCACCAAATTCTGGCCACGTGTCATCGGACAGGTCAGTGGGGGCAAAGAGCAGGTGGCCCTGCAGAGGGTGTGACTGGGTAGGCTCTGGCTTCAGGACCCCTGGATTCGAAGGGGGCAGGGGTGAGCCTGGAAGGTGTGTCTGCAAAGGCACTGCCTTGATCCCATGTAGATTACGCACGGGCGGGGGGCAGGACAGGGGAGGATGGAGAGACCCTGTGCATCCTCAGCCCTGGCAAAATGGCCACAGCCTCTGCCAGAGAACCTGAGGCAGCTGCTGTTCTCAGCTAATAGTCAGATCCCAAATTTCTCTTTGTCTCTTTCTCAGAACCCAGCCCAAGGAGGCCCCTACCCAGACTCCCCACCCCAAGGCACCTCCCACCGGCCCGGGGTCCCACCTCAGGATGCAGGCTGCTGGGCTGGATCCCCCTGAAAACAGAGGCTCCCCCTTCCAGGCTGCGATGGGCACCAACGGCACGTGGGACAATGGCAGCCGGTCCCACGTCAGCCCCCCTGAGCTGCTGACAGCCCTCTATGGGCTCCTGCCAGCAGTATACTCCCTGATCTGTGCCGTAGGGCTGACAGGCAACACGGCGGTCATCTATGTGACCCTGATGGTGCCCAAAATGAAAACAGTGACCAACGTGCTCACCCTGAACCTGGCCGTCGCCGACGGTCTCTTCACGCTGGGGCTGCCCATCACCATCGCGGAGCACCTGCTGCAACGCGGGCCCTTCGGGGAGCTGCTGTGCAAACTGGTGCTGGCCGTCGGCCACTACGACGTCTTCTCCAGCATCTACTTCCTGGCCCCCATGAGTGTGGACCACTACCTGGTGGTGCTGGCCACCACGCAGTCCCACCACGTGCCCCGGCGCACCCTCCAGGGCGCCAAGATCACCAGCCTGTGCGTCCGGATCGGTGTCACTGTCATGGTGCTGCCCTTCGTCGCCTTTGCCGGGGTCTACAGCAACGAGCTGCAGGTCACGAGCTGCGGGCAGAGCTTCCCCCAGCCTGAGAGGGCCTGGCTGAAGGCCAGCCGCATCTACGTGCTGGTCCTGGGCTTCGTGGTGCCCACGTGCACCCTCTTCGCGCTTTACGTGGACCTGCTACATCGGCTGTGGGCCCTGCAGCTCCACTCCAGAGCCAAAGCTCTGGGCAAGGCCAAGCGGAAGGTGACCACCCTGGTCCTGGCTGTGCTGGCCGTCGGACTGCTCTGCTGGACGCCCTTCCACCTGGCCTCCGTCGTGGCCCTGACCACAGACCTGCCCCAGACGTCCCTGGTCATCAGCATCTCCTACGTCATCACCAGCCTCAGCTATGCCAGCTCCTGTCTCAACCCTTTCCTCTACGCCTTCCTGGATGAGAGCTTCCAAAACAGCTTCCGGAGCACATTCCGGTGCCTGGGGGCCTGAGCACCCCTCCCACCAGAGCCCCAGTGCGTGTGCTAGGAAAAGTGCTGTCGCTTTGGAGGAATGGCCCACTTGCTCACATCCCATCACTATCTTCTCCACGCAGAGAGAAAGACCCACGAAGGTTGGCCACCAAACCTGCAGAGATGACCATGAGCCTGTCCCTTCCCATGTCTGCCGCCTGGACAGGCCCTGGGTGAGGAGCTGCAGGGATACAGGTCCTAGCCCCACCCTGCCGATCTGACCCCGACCGAAGTTCTTGGCACAACAGACCTCCTGACTCTACTTACCTGCAGAAAGACAGACAGACAGACAACCTCCGTGGAAGCTCCTTCCCCATCTGCCCTGACAGCTGTAATCTGGAGGGAAAGAAACCCAAACTGTGATCTCTTCCCGCAGCCACCACTGCATTCCACACCCAGGACGCTCACGTTGGCTCCTCCCAAGACAGTATTAACAGATGATAAAAGTGTGAACACCTGGGGCAGGAAAGCCAGGTGTTACTGCAAAAACCACAGACTGGTCCTCAGATAAGGCCATGGATTGCACTCTCATCACTTGAAACTTGGAAGCCTGTGCCCCCCTTATGCCTTCCCTTGACCCCCCCCCATGCTGTGGCCTATGCCCCTTTTGTGCCTTCCATGTCTCAGCCTGTGGTCCCCTTAAAACCTGCTGTAGGACCCAGGGCCCTTCTGCCAGGACCTCTGGACACCCACAGTCTAGAAAGGGCATCTGTCACTTGGATGGGCTGGCGTCTGGATCCCTTTCTCCCTGGGGTGTGGCCTGGGACCTAGATTCATCCAGCAGGAGTGCCGTGCTGAACCTCTGGGGGCAGGGTGGAGACACTGAGGTGCTGGCTGCTCAAAGACCATTTTCCGCCAGGAGGGGGGAGGGGAAACAAGTCCCTGAAGACTGCCCTGGTGGGCCTCAGTCAGGCTCCCCACCCTTGGCCCCATGGCTCCCAGCTGGTTCTATGCCTGGTGTTCTAGCTATGCTATTCTGAGTCACGGGCACGGCCCAATACCCTCCGTGGCTCACAGGGGCCCAGACTGGCTGTAGTCCACATGGCGCAGAGCTCTGACCAGTCTGTCCACCTGACATGCAACACCCACCATTCACCACCCCGTGAGGTCACCCCACGGCGCATAGCCACCACTTTTCATATACTCCAGTTTCCCCAGTCACATGGGTCCTCAGAGCTCAGACCCACAACCCTCTCCTCTCTTCTCTCTCAGCCTGAAACAATTCCAATGCCACCTGTGCGCTGTCTCTTCCCTGACAACACTGTCACCTAGTGCTGTATAACAAAGTTCCCCCAAATCTAGCGGCTTACAACATTTCTTATTTCATAGCTCCTGTGGGTCAAGAATTTGGGAGCAGTTCTGGAATGGTTCTGGCTCAGGAACTGTCCTGGAATTACGGTCAGGCCGTGGGCTGAGGCTCCGGTCCCATGAAGGCTGGACGCAGATGCTGCTTCCAAGGAGGCCCCCTCATGTGGTCCCCCAAACAAGGCCTGAGGTCCTCACCACGTGGACTCTCCCCAGGGCTGCTTGGGTGTCCTCCCACGTGGCAGCTGGCCCCACAGGGCGAGCAGGTGGGGAGGGAGAGGCAAAAGGATCGACACCATTTAAGACAGTCTTGGAAGCCATTTGCCACATTCTGTTTATTAGAAGCAAGTCACTAAGCCCAGCCCACACGCAGGGGCTGTGGACATCTTCTAAGCCATCACTAACACCCACATCTCTCCCTGGAAGATTCTGGGTCCTGTTGTCGCACTGCAGTGCGGTCATCCCTCTGCCAGCAGCAGCCCTAATGACTGCCTCCGCAAGGGCCCTGCCCTGCAAGCTTCTCGAGGAGAGGAGCTGAGACTGTCAGTTCCCATCTGAGGTGTGAACAGGTGCGAGGTGCAAATGAGTGAACAGGGCGCAGAAGCAACAAAGGGCAGGGGCTGCGGTTCCTGAGAAGCAGCGGCAACAGGAGGGGAGGGAAGGGGCGCTAGAATAGGAGACCCTGTCCCGGTGTGCCCCTGGCCCCAGCAACGCTGGGAACACCTTGGCCGGACGATCAGGATCAGCCAAGTGGCGCACATATCCGAGGGGAGGGAGGGTCCTCGTGCAAGGGTGAGACCCCAAGGACGGGCGGGCCATGGGCCAGCCAAGACGAGGAGAGGTGAATCTCCACCGAGATCCTGCCCGAGCAAGTTGCGGGGCCCCAGGAAAAGGCCAGCACCCGCCCCCCACCCCAACGCGCTTGTCTCCGCACCCTCCACCGTGACTTCCTGGGATAGGTGGGGCGAGAGGGCTCTGGACTCCTCGCCGTGCGGGCGAGCCCGGCCCTCCCCTCGGGGCCCAAAGCCCGCCGCGGGAGCGGACGTCGGCGCGGAGCTCCCGCGGTCACAGCGCCCCTGGTGGACAAAGTCCAAAGCGGCCGGAGGACCCTCCGCGTCGGCGCAACCCGGCCGCCGACCCCGGCCCCGGCCGCCGCCTTCCCGCACGAACCCGCAAGGCAGGTTTGGCCGTCTTCTGCACAGGCTCAGAGAGGAAGCTGACCAAACTCAGGGGTTGGTGGGGGCAGAGGGGAAGGCGGCGGGGCGGGGGGCCCAGGCGGGGCGGCGGAAGAGGCGGGAGGAAACGGGTCCGAGACGCGGTGGGGGTGGGCGGCGGGCGCGGCGCAGTCCTGCAGAGCGAGGGTTGCGACCCGCTTCCGCCGGCCTGCGGGCTGCTCGCAGGCTCCTCAGCCCAGCCGGCGCGGCGCCTCGACCGCGTCTCCGCACAGGTGCTCACTGCGGGCTTGGCCCTGGACGCGCAGGACGGTCAGCACCCCCAGGACCCCGCCGCCGCCGCCGCCGAAACCGCACGAAGACCTGAGCACTCTTCATGTTCCTGCCGCTGTAGGCCCATCGCCCCCAAATTTCCCTTGATGCTCAGTTTTGTTTTGTTTTTAAGATTTTATTTATTTATTTGACAGAGATAGAGACAGCCAGCGAGAGAGGGAACACAAGCAGGGGGAGTGGGAGAGGAAGAAGCAGGCTCCCAGCGGAGGAGCCTGACGTGGGGCTCGATCCCATAATGCCGGGATCACGCCCTGAGCCGAAGGCAGACGCCTAACCGCTGTGCCACCCAGGCGCCCCGATGCTCAGTTTTTGTTTTAACAGCGAAGTGCCCATCATTAAAACTTGCATTGAACTGTACATTGGCCCATCTGCCCGTGCCAGGACACCTCACCCCGAGCTCGCCCTGGCTGCCCCTCCGACGCCCCTCTTTCTGGGAGGGTCATCCGCCTGGAGGTCAACCTGGACAGAACCGGGTCCACACAGGAGCCAGGAGGCGTGTCCACATCTCAGGGCCACCAAGGGAAGCTGTTCTGCTCATCTTCCATCAAAACTCCCCTTGGGTCCGCTCAAGGAAGGGGAAAGGGGCTGGGACAGGGAGGGGGTGTGCTGAGATTAATGGTCTGAGAAAACCGTGTGACCCAGGGCGAAGAGCACCTTGCACCCTGGATCCACAGGGAACCTCCAGCGGCAGGGGGCAGGATGGAGTTGCAGCAGTTGGTTATTCAAGGAGAAGCTATTTGTGCTGAAGAAAAGGTAACAGACCTCCAGGGAATCATGAACTAACCATGCCCCTCCAAGGGTACTGTCCCCTAAGGGCAGAGCCTGGCCAGGTGAGGAGCTCAGAGCATGAGGGAAGACTCACGACCTCAAGGGCCCCACCCCACGAGAGTCAGAAACACCTGCTCAGTGGGCAGGGATTTATTCTGGCCCCCAGTGACCCCTGGAGGCAGGGTCAGGGTTGGTTACATGTAGGGAAATCACACGAGAGTCAGAAACACCTGCTCAGTGGGCAGGGATTTATTCTGGCCCCCAGTGACCCCTGGAGGCAGGGTCAGGGGTGGTTACATGTAGGGAAATCACACTTGTCGCATGCATAAATACATGAAGGTACGTGTGACACTAGCACAGAGCACAGATCTTTCAGCCTTGTCATGGAAATGCCCCGGCTGTGGCAGCTGCCGTCCCCCGAGCCTCCCAGGGCAGGCAGCACAGCTCCGTCCTTCCCAGGAACGACCCCCCAGAACCCAGGCTCCCTGCGGCAGAAGCCAGCCCAAAATCAGTGCTTCCTATTCTTTGCAGGTGCCTGAGGCCACCTGGCTGAGGTCTGTGGCCCAGCTCACAGGCAGAGGCAGAGTAGTCTTTCAGTGTGGCGAGTATTTCAGTAGTTTATCTGCAGGAAACAGTGTTTGCAAGGCCACCAGACTGCAGCTTCCATCTGCAGACCGGGGAGGGTGCTTCTCCGGTGACCACAGCAGGGAGACCCTCTCCCCCACACAGTGTTCCCACACCGGAGAGTTCTCACACTTGGCTCAAGGAGGCCCTGTTGAGCCCCACCCCTTGTACCAGCGCTGCGTGTGAAGCCACCCTGATGTGGCACCATTTCGGACAAATCCTGGTAACAGGAAGCTCAGGCCTCCCCCGCAGACACCTGGAGGCTTGTAAATGAAGCCAGCTCAGTCACTGGAGAGGCAGAGCAGAACCCATCCTCTTCCAAGTCCACCAGGACCCAGACAGGCGCAGGGCCTGGCCAGCTGCGTAGCTGCTGACCTCCGATTTCAAGAGAGTCAAGGAGGCCCCACGGACCCCTAGACAGAGCACGGCAGAGCGCCCCCAGCACTGCGCAGCCAAGACCAGGCATGCAGGGCTGTTTCAAGAATGACAGAGTGGCCTGAGGTGATCAAGCAGCCCACCGTCCTTCTGAGCCACCTCTGCACATCTGGACAGCCACATCTGTGGCTGATAGCTCTTCGTGCTTCTGGAGTGAAAAGCCTCTCTGAGAAAAGTGGGAGCAGGAGACGAGGACGTGACAGCAGTTGGGGCGCAGGCAAGTCCGAATCAGCAGCTCCAAGCCCCACTCCCACAGATGCCTGCCAGCTCTCCAGGCAGCTCCAAGCTCATCCAGCTGCCCCAAGGAGGGGCTGTAGGGCTCCATGCAGAGAGCACATGGCACAAGGGTGCGGGACTGACACACTGCTGTCACACCTCCAGGTATGTGCATACCAAGAGCACGCAGGGTGCAGCAGGGGAGAGGCCAGAAGAGTCCATGATGGGTAAAGGTGTTGGCGTGGGCTCTGGCCAGGCACATTCACTGGTGGGTGTCCCCTCTCTGCTCCGCACTAGGAGGGCAGCTTTAGTCTGACCTGTCCCATGATGTCACCAGGCCCTCTGGGGCCACAGTGAAGTCCACGAGTCTGACAATGCTCAGGACTCAGGTTGGGTGTCAGCCTAGAGAGCAGTGACCTGGGTGAGCTCCGTGTTGGGTGTTGACGGGCTCTGCGGGCTGACAGGCACCATGGGCAGGTCCACGCCTAGTCATGCGGGCCGTGGTACTGTCTCAGAGGTCTTGCAGGCAAGGGCCACATCCTTGGCAATGCTGCGCACGCGGTCAGACACCTGCATCTCCCGGCGCAGGGCAGGAGCACAGCAGAACTTTCGGAAGCAGGCCTTGAAATTCTCGTCCAAGAAGGCGTAGAGGATGGGGTTGAGGCAGCTGTTGACATAGCCAAGGGCTGTGCAGAAGCGCAGGACAGCCACAGCAGTCTCGCTGCCCGGCTGAACACCCAGCCCTTGGACCAGCACAAAGACCTGCACGGGCGTCCAGCAGCCCACAAACACTGCCACCACCACCAGCACCAGCCGCGTGATGCGCCGCAAGTTCCGGTCCTTCTCTCGGGAGCCAGAGAGCAGGCGGACACCACGCAGCCGCCGGATCATGAGGCTATAGCAGATGGAGATGATGAGCACGGGAATGATGAAGGAGAAGAGGAAGATGCAGATGGCAAACACGGGGCCCCAGTAGTCCTGTGGGGTGGGGATCTCCACCAGACACTCAATCTCTGCGGGGAGAAAAGCAGGGTCAGGGTGGGTAAACCAGGAGGGACCCTCTGGGATCCAGGAGACAACAGCACTGGGGAAGGGGGGCCACCCCACTGACCTTCATCCTCGACCTGTGCCGAGCCCATGATGGCAACAGGAACGCCGACGACAGACGCCAGAGCCCAGATGGCCACGTTGACAGCCTGGGCCTTGCTGGACGTCCGGACATCGAGAGCACGGATGGGGTGGCAGATGGCTACATAGCGGTCCACACTCATGGCAGTCAGTGTGAAGGTGCTGGTGAACATGTTGTAATAGTCGATGGCAATGACTGTCTTGCACAGGGCATTTCCAAACGGCCAGAAACCCAAGAGGACGTCTGTGCCCTGGAAGGGCAGGGTCAGCAGCACCAAAGTGTCTGCCAGGGCCAGGTTAAAGATGTAAATGTTGGTAGCTGTCTTCATCTTGGTGTGTCTGCGGAGAGCACAAGGAGAAGGAAGGCTTCATCCAGTCCCCCTGGCTGGATCTAGCAGCAAAGGCCCAGGGCCCTTCTTATTGCCACCACGAGGAGCACCCAGTCTGAGCCCCTTGTTAAAATGCAGGTTCCTGGGCCAAGAACAAGGGCAGGGAGCCTGGGGGCTTCTGGCACACACAAAAGTGTTCCAAACCCAAAGTCTGGTCTTTGGAAAAGTTGGGTGTGTAGGGTAGCAGAGCACACACCTGACTCCACATGGGAACAAAAGGGTAGGAATCATAAGAAAAAGAACCTGTCCTCCTCCCTCCCTTTCAAGTCTCCTGAAGACCCTTCACGGACTACAAGGTTGGCCCTACAGATACTAGAGGTTTCTAAGGGCTCCAAAGTCTGTAAGAACACAACAACGGCCATCCCAGTCCATGTTGTGGTCTGGTGATAGAGACAGGAAATGGTGACAGGAATGGGAGAGGTGCTAATGAGGTTTGGTTGTATCCAAGGAACAGATCTGAGGACATTATGGCTACTTCATAAATATTTGTTGAATGAATTAATAGTTATGATAGTGGTGATGGTGGTGGTGGAGATGGTAATTATGGTGGTGATGGTAGAGGTGGTAATTGTGATGGCGGTGGTAGAGGTGGTAATTGTGATGGCGGTGGTAGAGGTGGTAATTGTGGTGGCGGTGGTAGAGGTGGTAATTGTGATGGCGGTGGTAGAGGTGGTAATTGTGATGGCGGTGGTAGAGGTGGTAATTGTGGTGGCGGTGGTAGAGGTGGTAATTGTGGTGGCGGTGGTAGAGGTGGTAATTGTGGTGGCGGTGGTAGAGGTGGTAATTATGGTGGTGGTAGAGGTGGTAATTGTGGTGGCGGTGGTAGAAGTGGTAATTGTGGTGGCGGTGGTAGAGGTGGTAATTGTGGTGGCGGTGGTAGAGGTGGTAATTATGGTGGTGGTAGAGGTGGTAATTGTGGTGGCGGTGGTAGAGGTGGTAATTGTGATGGTGGTGGTAGAGGTGGTAATTGTGATGGTGGTAGAGGTGGTAATTGTGGTGGCGGTGGTAGAGGTGGTAATTGTGGTGGCGGTGGTAGAGGTGGTAATTATGGCGGTGGTAGAGGTGGTAATTGTGGTGGCGGTGGTAGAGGTGGTAATTGTGGTGGCGGTGGTAGAGGTGGTAATTATGGCGGTGGTAGAGGTGGTAATTGTGGTGGCGGTGGTGGAGGTGGTAATTGTGGTGGCGGTGGTGGAGGTGGTAATTGTGGTGGCGGTGGTGGAGGTGGTAATTGTGGTGGCGGTGGTGGAGGTGGTAATTGTGGTGGCGGTGGTAGAGGTGGTAATTGTGGTGGCGGTGGTGGAGGTGGTAATTGTGGTGGCGGTGGTGGAGGTGGTAATTGTGGTGGCGGTGGTGGAGGTGGTAATTGTGGTGGCGGTGGTGGAGGTGGTAATTGTGATGGCGGTGGTGGAGGTGGTAATTGTGGTGGCGGTGGTAGAGGTGGTAATTGTGGTGGCGGTGGTAGAGGTGGTAATTGTGGTGGCGGTGGTAGAGGTGGTAATTGTGGTGGCGGTGGTAGAGGTGGCAATTGTGGTGGCGGTGGTGGAGGTGGCAATTGTGGTGGCGGTGGTGGAGGTGGTAATTGTGGTGGCGGTGGTGGAGGTGGTAATTATGGTGGCGGTGGTAGAGGTGGTAATTGTGGTGGCGGTGGTAGAGGTGGTAATTGTGATGGTGGTGGTAGAGGTGGTAATTGTGGTGGCGGTGGTAGAGGTAATTGTGGTGGCGGTGGTAGAGGTGGTAATTGTGGTGGCGGTGGTAGAGGTGGTAATTGTGATGGTGGTGGTAGAGGTGGTAATTGTGGTGGCGGTGGTAGAGGTGGTAATTGTGGTGGCGGTGGTGGAGGTGGTAATTGTGGTGGCGGTGGTAGAGGTGGTAATTATGGTGGTGGTAGAGGTGGTAATTGTGGTGGCGGTGGTAGAGGTGGCAATTGTGGTGGCGGTGGTGGAGGTGGCAATTGTGGTGGCGGTGGTGGAGGTGGTAATTGTGGTGGCGGTGGTGGAGGTGGCAATTGTGGTGGCGGTGGTGGAGGTGGCAATTGTGGTGGCGGTGGTGGAGGTGGCAATTGTGGTGGCGGTGGTGGAGGTGGCAATTGTGGTGGCGGTGGTGGAGGTGGCAATTGTGGTGGCGGTGGTGGAGGTGGCAATTGTGGTGGCGGTGGTGGAGGTGGCAATTGTGGTGGCGGTGGTGGAGGTGGCAATTGTGGTGGCGGTGGTGGAGGTGGCAATTGTGGTGGCGGTGGTGGAGGTGGCAATTGTGGTGGCGGTGGTGGAGGTGGCAATTGTGGTGGCGGTGGTGGAGGTGGCAATTGTGGTGGCGGTGGTGGAGGTGGCAATTGTGGTGGCGGTGGTGGAGGTGGCAATTGTGGTGGCGGTGGTGGAGGTGGCAATTGTGGTGGCGGTGGTGGAGGTGGCAATTGTGGTGGCGGTGGTGGAGGTGGCAATTGTGGTGGCGGTGGTGGAGGTGGCAATTGTGGTGGCGGTGGTGGAGGTGGCAATTGTGGTGGCGGTGGTGGAGGTGGTAATTGTGGTGGCGGTGGTGGAGGTGGCAATTGTGGTGGCGGTGGTAGAGGTGGCAATTGTGGTGGCGGTGGTGGAGGTGGCAATTGTGGTGGCGGTGGTGGAGGTGGTAATTGTGGCGGTGGTAGAGGTGGCAATTGTGGTGGCGGTGGTGGAGGTGGTAATTGTGGTGGCGGTGGTGGAGGTGGTAATTATGGTGGTGGTAGAGGTGGCAATTGTGGTGGCGGTGGTAGAGGTGGCAATTGTGGTGGCGGTGGTAGAGGTGGCAATTGTGGTGGCGGTGGTGGAGGTGGCAATTGTGGTGGCGGTGGTGGAGGTGGCAATTGTGGTGGCGGTGGTGGAGGTGGCAATTGTGGTGGCGGTGGTGGAGGTGGCAATTGTGGTGGCGGTGGTGGAGGTGGCAATTGTGGTGGCGGTGGTGGAGGTGGCAATTGTGGTGGCGGTGGTGGAGGTGGCAATTGTGGTGGCGGTGGTGGAGGTGGCAATTGTGGTGGCGGTGGTGGAGGTGGCAATTGTGGTGGCGGTGGTGGAGGTGGCAATTGTGGTGGCGGTGGTGGAGGTGGCAATTGTGGTGGCGGTGGTGGAGGTGGCAATTGTGGTGGCGGTGGTGGAGGTGGCAATTGTGGTGGCGGTGGTGGAGGTGGCAATTGTGGTGGCGGTGGTGGAGGTGGCAATTGTGGTGGCGGTGGTGGAGGTGGCAATTGTGGTGGCGGTGGTGGAGGTGGCAATTGTGGTGGCGGTGGTGGAGGTGGCAATTGTGGTGGCGGTGGTGGAGGTGGCAATTGTGGTGGCGGTGGTGGAGGTGGCAATTGTGGTGGCGGTGGTGGAGGTGGCAATTGTGGTGGCGGTGGTGGAGGTGGCAATTGTGGTGGCGGTGGTGGAGGTGGCAATTGTGGTGGCGGTGGTGGAGGTGGCAATTGTGGTGGCGGTGGTGGAGGTGGTAATTGTGGTGGCGGTGGTGGAGGTGGTAATTGTGGTGGCGGTGGTGGAGGTGGTAATTGTGGTGGCGGTGGTGGAGACAACAGTGATGGTCGTAGTGATGATGGAGGTAGTAGAGGTGGGAGTAGTAATGGGGTGGTGATAGTGTTGGCAGCGGCAACACCAGAGATGACAATGTTCCGTGTCAGTTAAGCTGCCATAAAGGAACCTGGGGTCAGTTCTGTGTCTTAGAGAGGGATTAGGAATAAGCACAAGCAGGCCTTCATGATGACCAAAGAACAGACACCTGTGCCAAGCTCTTCACATGGATTTTATCTCATTTAAGATTTCAAAAATGCTATTTTGATCCCCCACTCTATGCAGAAGGACACGTAGGCTCAGAGGATCTAAATGGTCTTGAAAAGAGCTGGTGAAAACGCAGAGAGGATCAAGAGAACTAAAGACGAGCCACAGACAGGAGGAAAGACTTGCCAAAGACACATCTGATACAGGACTGCTGTCAAGAATATACAAAGAACTCTTAAAACTCAACGATAAGAAAACAGACAACCTGGGGCACCTGGTTGCTCCATCAGTGGAAGTCTAACTCTTGGTTTCGGCTCAGGTCATGAGCTCAGGGTCCTGGAATCAAGACCCACCTTGGGCGCCATGCTCAGCGGGGAGTCTGCTTGAGATTTTCTCTCCCTCTCTCTCTCTCTCTCTCTCTCAAAAAAAAAAAAAAAGGGCCAAAGACTGTAACAGATACATCACCAGTTAGAACAACAGCAAGATACTACTACACACCTCTTAGAACGGGCCACGTCCAGAACACGGACCCCAAAGCCTGGTGAGTGTGTGGGGCAGCAGGAACTCTCACTGGTTGCCGGTGGGAATGCAAACTGGCGCAGCCACTTTGGAAGACAGGCTGGTGGTTTCTTACCAAGCTAAACACGCTCTTACATACAATCCAGCAATCACACGCCTGGATATTTACCCAAAGGAGTTGAAAACTTGTATCTGCATAAAAACCTACATAGAGAGGTTTACAGCAGCTGTATTCATTGCCCAAACTTGGAAGCAACCAAGACGTCCTTCAGAAGTGATGGATTAGTAAACTGTGGTAGATCCAGAAAGTTGAATATTATTCAGTGATGAAATGAGCTATTGGGGGTGCCTGGGTGGCTCAGTTGGTTAAGCGTCTGCCTTCGGCTCAGGTCATGATCCCGGGGTCCTGGGATCAAGCCCCACATTGGGCTCCCTGCTCAGCGGGGAGTCTGCTTCTCCCTCTCCCTCTGTCCCTCCCCCCTCCACTCGTGTTCTCTCTCCCTCTCTCTCTCTCTCTCATGAATAAATTTTTAAAAACCTTTTTAAAAAATGAGCTATTAAGCCGTGAAAGGACACGGAGGAACCTTAAATATATACCGCTAAGTGAGAGAAGCCAATCTCAGAAAGCTACACACTGTACGGTTCCAGCTGCATGACATTCTGGAAAAGGCAGAACTATGGAGACAGTGCAAAGATCAGCGGCTGTCGGGGCTGGGGGGTGAGGAGGGTTGAGCAGGCAGAGCACAGAGCGTTCGCAGGGCAGCGAGACTGTTCTGTGTGAGACTAAATGGGGGACACACGGCGTTTCGTATTTGTCAGAACCCATAGAACGTACACCAAGAGTGAACCATAGTGTCAGCTATGGACCTTGTGTGATAGGATGTGTCAGTGTAGGGTCGGCTGTAAAACTGAGTTGTAATTAATTATAAAATGCACTATTCTAGTGGGGATGTTGGTAACAGGGGAGACTATGCATGTGGGGGGACAGAGGGTATGTGGGAAATCTCTGTCCTTTCCTCTCAATTTTGCTTTTAACCTAAAACCGCTCTAAAAAAATAAAATCTCTTAAGAAGGGCGGGGCTTAGAACCGGTGTCTCTGACTCCTGAGGCAGCCGACCCCAGTCCACAGGCTCAGAATACGTACCCCGCACGTCAGTCTCTCTGGGGACCTTCCCTGTTTGCTCTCATCAGGACGTGGCTCTGAGTCTGGATGCCCCAGGGCAGAGGAGAGATGCACAGAAGCCGTGACGACGGGAAGAGTGAACAAGACCACCACAGGTTGGGGCACTTGTCAGCCACACACACCCTCCAGGCACAGAGGGGCATGAGTCCAGCCCCCGGGGTCAGCCCTGGGGACGGACAGCCGTTCTTCCTGGCCCCTTGCGTGAGCATGTGCACCATATTCACCAACACACACACCTTGCACATGTCCATGTGCACACCCACACGGACACACACCGGTTTTTACACATACGAGCACTCACGCATACATGTGCACACTCACGCCCGTATGTACATGTGAACGTGCTCATATATGCGTGTCCGGCTTTAAGGTACACGTGTGTGCACACATGTACACCATGCAGCACGCTAACTCATATGTGCGCACTCTCGCACATACATGTGTGTGCACTAACAGTTGTGTGCCCACCCACGTGTGTGCATTCACACATCGGTGTGCGCACGTGTGTGTCCATGCTTGTACCTGTATGTACACATGAACACACACATAACTCATGCACATCCTCGCACTGTCCCCATGCTGTTCCCCTACGATGTCCCCCATCGGGCAGTCTGGCCACCCCTCCTGATTCCACAGGCTTTCCCAGTCTGAGCACCAGCAGATGCTGGAGTCAGCCCAGACCCCAGCAGTGACGATGGAGCCCTGGAGCCGAAGGGAAGGGGATTTGGGCACCAGCCCAGCAAGCGCCCTGGAACAGGACGAGAGCTGCATCTCAGGGTCACTGTGAGATCCGTGAGATGCTCACACGGTGGCTCCGCAAGGAGCTGGGCCCACAGCTCGGATCAGGGAGGGTTACCTGTCAGGAGTCAGGGTGATGTTCCACCTGGGACACGGCTGCACCCTCCCTCCTCCCCACTGCCAGGACCATGGTGAGCAGGGCGGATCCTTTCCTCTCCCTCCCCCCCTCGTCAGGTGCCCCAACCATGAAGACGTGAGCATCCAGGGCCTCAGGACTGACCCTGACCCTGACGCTGCCCGACAGGGTGAGCAGACACTGAATGGGCCAAGTGTGAGATCTCTGCGTGCCAGGCCCCCAAACAGCCCCGCCTGCTTCCCCTCGGCAGCCTACCTGAGGATGACGTACATGACGAGGCAGTTCCCCAGCAGTCCCCCGATGCAGACGGCCAGGTAAAGCCCCACGATGGTGACCTTGAGCCCGAGGGGCAGAAAGGCGCTGTGGCTGGCATTGAGCAGCAGGTCGGGGGGCAGCAGGCTGTGGTTGGGGCTCAGGAGGGACAGGTTGCCCTGCAGGTGGCTGCTGTAGAGGGCCTCCCAGAACGGGGCAGGGAAGAGGGACTCCATGCCACCTCCCTGTGTGTAAAGCCACCTGGTACCTGGGAGAGAACAGGAACACATGACCACAGCCCCCGACACCCGCCCAGCTTGGAGGCCTCCAAGCACAGTGTGTGCGGCCCACCAGGCACGTGGACCCCCCCGACAGCCATAGACACGGAGGCACACACAGAAACAATGGAGACAAGCAGACACGTATGCACAGACAGGGACACATGTAGAGGCGTGTGTGCAGACAAGGACACGGTCTCGTTCGGCTTCAGACTCCCCCCAGGGACGTGCGGACGTAGTTATGCAGTTACACACCGAGACACGTGTCCACCCACAGGGACTCATGGACACACGGCCATCCATGTGCGCACACCGCCCACAGACATGTCCAAACCTGGCCTCATGCGCACACAGGCACAAAAGGGACGGAGACACACCCAGAAACCCCTGGGACGCAGGACACAGGCTGACCAAGCACACGACTTCCTCCTGCCCCTCCCCAGTCCTGCCTGAGGGCTGCAGTCTGTCCAGAGCCGACCCCCGACCCCCGACCCCCCGCAGCTTAGGCCTTACCGTGGCAACCTCCGTGGGAGCCGAGGCTGTGGAGACCGTAACCCTCAGCGCCGGCGGAGCAGGGCGGGGGTCCCACTGCCGCCTCAGCAGCCGATCTGCATGGGGCTGCCGCAGGAGCGTGGAGCGGCTGCTTGCCAGTCGCTGCCAGACCAGACGTGGCAGCCTAGCGGAGCCGGGGGATGGGGTGGAGACTGCCGCTCCCGAGGAGGAGGGGCCGCGCAGGCTGGAGGAGGGGGCCACAGGGAAGGGGGGTGGCCAGGCCCCACACTGGATGTCCTGTGGACAGAACCAAGGACCAGGGCACACACTTAGAGATGAACAACAGAGACAGGCTCCCACACACAGACGCAGGGACGCAGATGAACACAGGAACTGAGTCAAGGGACAGACATACACACAAGGACACACACACCAACATGGGACAGAGGCAAGATGCATAGACTGGGACGCAGAGGTGGGGCCTCATCTAACACACGGAGACACTGCCTCGGGCGACTCAGACCAGCCTCGGTTGGCATTCTGTGCCCAAAACGGCACCCTCAGCTGGTCTCCCAGGGGAACTGAGCTGCGGCAGGCCAATAGGTGGGTGGGTACACAGCAGTGCCCCTGCCTGGCCAGGCCTAAGTGGATCAGAGCCTTGTGCACAGGCAGGATGTCTTGACCCCACCGTGCACTGCTGTGTGCCTGCTGCGTGCCCCACACGCCCATCATGAACACACACTCATCCGTCCCCACCACACCAGGTCACTGCCATCAGCATCACCTCTGTGCAGACAAGAGCATTAAGCCCCAACATTGTGAAGCCGCCTGTCGAAGTGGCAGAGACAGGCTCAAACCCAGATCCATCTGCCACTTTGAGGCACACCAAAGGTGTCTCTGCCACAGCTGGGTCCCAGAGCAACATCTGAGCATCACTCCCTCACAGCCTGGGCCCCCAGAACCTATGCAGCTAAACACCTCCCGTGGAGCAGCCTCCTTCCCAGCACTGGGGTCACATGCCATGGGGGTGACCCCTGAGGGGAGTCATCAGCCTCGAAGTCATGGGGTCCTTCTTCCTGCACAGGCTCTACTCACATAGCCCAGACCCTGCTTGGAGCACCCGTCTCCAAGCATGGGGACCTGGTTGCTAGGCGACTGGCAGCAGCGTTGCTAGGATACCTGGCAAATCAGGAGAGGACAGAGCAGGCAGATGCCCTAGGACTCAGCATCCCAAGATCTCCCCCAGGACTTACCTCTGTATCTTCACTGCCGCTGATTCAGGGACAGTATGGAGATACAGGGCACGACCACAGAGACACTCACTCGGGACACGCAGACACACACAGCTTCACACGCCTGCGAACACACACAAAGGTGCCCAAATAGACACACGAGTGAACACACAAGCATGGGTGTATGCTCAGAAATGCACACACTCGCAGGCACAAACACATGGGCCACACACGCATGAGCCCACACCAGCATGCACTCGAGACACGATAGACAGGAGAGCACGGGCAGACACACAGATCAAGGCCTTCAGACTGCCAGGAGGCACACATGCGCACCACACTCTCCAGCTGGCAGAGCTTGAAGCAGGACCCTGCTGACCAGCAGGGACAGGAGCCCAAGGAGGCTTGCCCTCCTGCAGCCTCCCCTCGCTGGGCTCACCAAGGTCTGAGCAGCCAAGTCCAGTCCCTCGTGCCCCAGCTGCCTGTGCCCACCTGCCCACTCAGGAGCCTACAGAGCTGCATTCCACGGTGGCCTTCAGTGGCCTCCCCGCTCAGGCACAGACTAGGAAAAGCGGGGGTGGGGGGCGTGAGGCTGGTCTGGAAAGACGTCCCATGTGATTGCACCCAGTGGGCCTGGCACAAAGGACAGCAGAGGCATATCCCTGGCCCCTCACAGGGACAGTCTTGGCCAAAGGACAGGCTCGGTCACCTGGCTCGTGGGTGGTCAGCCTGGGAGGCTGACTATACTCTCTGGACCGTGACGTTTCCCACAAAGGGAGCTGGCCGCACAGAGGACACAACCCAGGCCTCTCTGGGCCCTTGAGGAGCCAGAGTAAGACCCAGAACATATGTGTCACACACAGGACAGCAGGGGACTCATTATGCGAGAGAGCATTTGTGTCCCAGCAGGACACCCTCAAACACATGTCACATGCAGGCAAAACAAAACACACAGGTGATGTGGAAATGTGGGGGTTTGGAGACGACAGCCAAGAAAGAATTCTTAAGACATCTTCAATCGAGAAAGGTGTGTTTATTAAAGCACGGGGACAGGACCCGTGGGCACAAACAGCTGCACCGGGCCTGTGAGGAGCCGTTGATTATACACTTTGAAGTTGGGAGGAGGGTGGGGACACACAAGCCTCCAAGGTATTTTGGATGCAAGGTTTCCAGGACCTTGAGGGGGTAGCTATCGTTAGGAAAGGGTCATTTATTACTGACTTGTAAACCCTCAGTCATGAGACCCTTCCGAGATGTATATCGGTGGGTCATATGCTCGGGGGATGATTGCCAACGTACATCTTGGGGGTAGAGAGAAAGGAACTTTCCAAGGGAATTTCCATATGTTTAAAGTAGACCTCAGGGGCGCCTGGGTGGCTCAGTTGGTGAAGCGACCGACTCTTGATTTCAGCTCAGGTCATGATCTCAGTGTCATGAGATCGAGCCCCACGTCCAGCTCCCTGCTGAGTGGGGAGCCTGCTTGGGACCCTCTTCTCTCCCTCCCCCTCTACCCCTCCCTGCCACCCCCACCCACCCTGCTTGCACACCCTCTCTTTCTCTCAAAAAAAAAAAAAAAAAAAAGTAGACTCCCAGGATCCTGGGGGCCGAGCTAAGATTGCCTTTTGCCCTCAGCAAAATGCCCACATCCAGGCAGCTGAGTTCCCAGAGGAAGGTCTGCCTGTTTCAAGGACTTGTCAGTGGGCTGTAAGTAGTAGGACGTTTAATTTTTCTTTGGCCTTTGTTTCCCACATCACAGGGAAACCAGGGACAGCCCAAGACACGCAGCTCCCGTGAATGAGCACAGAATTCGTGTCCACAAACCGTGGCTAGAGCTGCCTGGCTGCGCTCAGGAGTCATGGCATTTGGGGCAGGACCTGGTCCCGGAGAGAATTACACCCACAAAGCGGGGCGGATGCACTTTACTCTTGCCCAGTGAGCCAGAGCCCAGAAACGCCAGCACTCACAGACCCAGGCAGGCATGCTGTCTGCTCCCTTCCGTCGGCTTGCTTCCCTGGGCTGGGCTCAGGGGTCCCCATACAGTCACCGGAAGCCTCACACAGAACAGCCGCTCTGGGGCAGGTTAGCCCATTTGTGCTGTTAAAAAGTGAAATGATTTTAACGATTCTGAGTTTCATCATAATAAATTAGTTTGTGTGATTTTAACCGTATCATAGTTATAAAAGACAACAGGAGAATTGAGTTTTGTGTGGATTTTCAATATAATGTTAAATTCTGTAGTCATTTAATAAAGCTTTGAATTTTATTTTGGGGTTTTATTTTCAGGCTTTGGAGCCAACCAACATGCTTTTAGATCTCAGCATTTCCATCACCCCTTGAAAAACACATGAATCCTGGACACAGAAATAGATGGAAGACACCTCCCTGGTGGTCTCTCCCAGGTGCTGGGCCCCAGACACACAGGAAGCACCTCCCCCATCCCCCCAGAGAACCACAAGGTGTGGGGAGAAGCTGGAAGAAACTACTTTCAGGGATGTGAGCTGTGTGGGCACCAAGCCCTCGGAGGATTTGGGAGGAAGGCTACCAAAATTTTTCCATCCTACAAAAACAGAGGGAAAGTTACAAGTCCCTTCTTCCAGGAAAGCATGACCCCACTTGCCCTCTAAAACCCACTCCACTGCCAGGAGCCAGCAAGCAATTCCCCTGGCCCGGACCAGGGAAGCCGAGAGGAGAACCCAGACCCCCGTCTCCCCTTCTGCGAGCCCTCCTGGCCCAGACCAGGGAAGCTGAGAGAAGAGCCCAGACCCCTGTCTCCCAGAACTCACCAGTGTGGGAGCACAGAGCTGAGCCAGAAGCAGCCCCTCCCTGGGCTATATGTATCCAGGAGGCCTGCCTGGAGGAGGATGCCTGTTAGGTCGGACCCCCCCCTAAGCCCTCACTGCTTCTGGATCCCAGAGACCTTTGTCTTCAACAAGCCCCAAGGTCTGTGCTGAATCCCAAGGCCCAGGCCACACCCCAAAGGCCCATGCTGGGCAGGAACAGGCAGCACACAGGGGCTTGTGCCAAGGCTTGGGGGCTGGAAGGATGGACAGTCGTTCTGTGCAGCTTGGGGCTGGCGCGGACTCTGGGATATAGGGGCACAAAGTCATAGTTTACCTTTTCACCAGGAAGCCAGAGCAAGCTTCCAAAAACCATGTGAACAATCAACAAGGTCCCGCACAAAGGCCAGAACCTCCGCTGAGACCCCAGCCCCAAAGCCAGGATAGTTCCCACCTCAGGGCAGCAGGTCCTAAGCCCCCAAGCCCTTGGCACACATCCATGAATGAAGGGGACAGTTGTGTAGGCACCATGGAAGTCACCCATGCATTCACGATTATGGACTTAATGCACTAACTTTGGCCTAATGTGAACTGTAGCATGACCGTACGAATTCATGAATTCTAGGATAAACTGATGAGTTGCATGAGTGAGTTGTAGAATTCATACATTGAGAAGTGAATTGGTTATAAAATAGTATGAAATTAACAAATACACAAATAGATCACAGAAATCTAAGTCCCAGGACCCAGAAATTTGGGGTTCAGCAAACGTGGCTCTGGGATCATGCAGGACCACCGAGACCCCAGACTTGCCCTGGAAGAGGTGAGGATCCTGAGCCCTACCCCAGTTTCCCTTTCCTGTGAACAACAGCAGCTGTGGGAGCCCTTTTGGGTGATGCATCAGGGAAAACATATCAGACAGGAAGGTCTCATAAGCTGTGCCCTCTGCTCCCAAAACTAGCCCCCCAAAGACCTCTCCAGCCAGGAAGCTGGGCTCACAGACCCCAAAAGAGTGCATTTGGGGCCGGAGGAAGGAAAGAAAGGGCACCCGGGCTGGAAAAACTGGCAGTCACCTCCTCCAGCCCGGAAGGGGCCAGGACAACCTCGGGCATTTCACCCCTTGAATTGAGGCACCCTCCAAGCACCACCCCCCACCCCCACCCCCCAAGCACCACCCCCCCACCCCCACCCGCCAAGCACCACCCCCACCCCCACCCCCACCCCCCCACCCACCCCCACACCCACCCCCACCCCCACCCCCACCCCCCCACCCCCACCACCCCCACCCCCCACCCACCCACCCCACCCCCACCCCACCACCCCCACCACCCCCACCACCCCCACCCCCACCACCCCCCACCACACCACCCCCCACCACCCCCCACCACCCCCAACACCCCACCACCCCCACCCCCCACCCCCCCGACCCCCCACCCCCACCCCCCACCCCCACCCCCACCCCCCAAGCACCACCACCCACCCCCACCCCCACTTCCCCCCTGCTCTGCTCAGGCCCCTCCTCCCCAGGGACAGCCCTGCTTTCCCGTCCCACCGTGGTGGTGGGGGTGGGGGCCTCGGAACTCCTGGTTGCCAGGCAACCGCGTCTACAAGCCCCAGTGAGTCAGGGCTCAGTTGGAGGCTCAGACCCTAGAAAGCAGAAAGTATGGGGTGTAGGGAAGCGGGACGTGGAAGGGGGAGGAGGGCCAGGCCCTCCACCGCTGTAGCTAAGAATGGGGTGGGGAAGCGAGCTGGCCACCAGCAGATGCACTTTGTGGCTCTGCCTCCCATCCACAGTGGGCCAGGATGTGGCCCAGGGTCTGGGGCCTGAGGTGCTGTGGGCTAGGAAAGAGCCCGCAGGCTGAGCCAGGACCCTAGGGGCATTTCTCTCTCCCCACTTGTGGGCCCTAACTGGTCTATCACCACCCTGGGCTCTGCTCTCCCCTCCTCCTTCTAGACCCAGCAGGGGACAGGCTAGTAGCACAGGGCCCTCCCACCATCACCACCCCACCCCACCTTGGGCAGCAAGCCAGCTGTCCATTCTGCTTTCAGAGTCCCTGGCACACATGTGGGACCTCCCACAGACACACAGACTGACCCCCACACACACACACATCTCTGCCCACCCTCTCCGTCTCCAGCCCCTAACACTAAGACAGATGTGCCTAGGCCGGGGCTGGCAGACTAGAGCAGCCCTGGGGTTCCAGTGGGGTGGGGGTTTGCTGAGGGACTGGTAACTACAGACATGGGGGACTGGGGCACATCAAGGGTCCCAGAATTGTGGGGAAGGGTCTACAAAGTGTCACCCAGATCAGTCTAACATGGTCTCCATCCCTGCGTAGGGCCAGAGGTCAACTCAGGGGTCTCAGGATTTTCTCAGCGGATAAAGAAACAGCCCGTGGGCAGGAAGGGAATTTCCTGAAACTAAGTGAATCAGAAATTTCTGGCTGACTGCAAGGATAAATAGGACGTGCGCTAGGCTCGCCCAAAGGTGCAGAGGCTGGGGGCGCCTGGGTGGTGCGGTCGGTTAACCGACTCTTGGTTTCTGCTGAAGTCGAGATTGATGGGCGAGGGGCTTCCCGCTCAGCGTGGGAATCTGCTTAATCTCTCTCTTTGCTCTTCGTCCCCCCCTCCCCCGCCCTCAAATACGTAGATATAAATCTTAAAGAAAAAAAAAAGGCGCAGAGGCTGGAGGAGCAGGACCTAAAGCCCTGGAATCTAGAGCGGCCAGGCCAGAGGGGCTGGTAGGTGACCAATGGGACTCACTCTTCCCTCGGCAGGGCCCAGGATGCCGTCGCCAGCGGGGAAGGAGGCTGCGCGCAGGGGCCCGCGGGAGCGAACAGGAAAGGGGTCCCGTGAGGAGCGAGCCAAGGGGCCGCCCGCCGCGGAGCCCCCCGCGCGGGGTTGGGCCCTATCGCTGGAGGGACTGGCGGCCATGCGCCCCCCGCAGCGTCGCCGCCACCTGCTCTTCGGGGACCTGCTTGAGGACGTGGGCACGGCCGCCTCCATCTTCCCCCGCGAGTCGGTGGAGCTCGGGTACCGCATGCCCGACCCGCGCGCGTGGACGCAGTCGCTGGAGCCGCCCGCGGTGCGCCAGGACCTGCTCCTCGGCGTCCTCAAGGCAGCCGAGGCCCGAGGACGCATCCGTGCCCTGCGGCTGCGCTACATCCGCATGCGGGTGAGGCCGGGGGCCGGAAGGAAGGGGCGCGCAGGCGGCAAGGTTGCGGGGCAGACGGAGTGGGGAGACCGGCCCCGGTCCGCTGAGGAAAGGAGTGTGTGGGGATGGGTCAAACGGCGGGCGGGACCGGCCCGGGCGCCCCGCAGGAGGGGGCGGGCGGAGCCAGACACAACAACCCGTAGACTCAGAAACACCCCCGACCCGCACCCCGCGACCCGCAGGCGGAGGAGATCTCGCTCCTCATCCTGCAGCAGAAGTCCGCGCGCGCCGCCATCCGGCTGGAGCTGTTCCTGCCGCCGCAGCTGAAGCCAACGCGAATCCCGGACCCCTTGGACCGTCAAGAGGTGCCCACAGGCCCGGGAAGGGGGAGGGGGGCGCCCGCCTCCCCGCACACCTGGCCCCAGCCCCTCTCACCCACAGAGGAGGCGCGTGGAGACCATCCTAGAGGAGAAAGTTGATGGCAGCATCTTCCCACGTTGACTGGGACCCACAGTGGGGGAAGGCGCCCCACCCTCCCACATAAAGTTCTCATTGTCCAAGAGCCCCCTGGTCGTGACGCTGCCTCTGTCCAGGTTCCCTCCCCGGGAGGGAAGGGGAGAGTATGTGTGCTGCCTCCCCCGCATCCGGTGTCACAGACATCTGGATACTAGAGCAGGGCCTTTCCAACAAAGCCAGCAGTCAGGAGTCAGAGTAACAGAGGACGCAGGTAATCCCTCAAATCCCGCACTGCCCCCCTCAGGCAGCCTGGTGCCCTGCAAGTCTCTGAGAGCCCCCGGTCTGAGGGCGCAGGAGGGAGAATTGCGCGGGGCAACTGTCACAACCCCAGAGTGAAGGGCAAACTCAGGGAGAACGTGGGACCCAAGTGGAACCCCAGATTGTAGGTCATTCCATCAGGGATCAGAGAGGAGGGTGCCATTCTGGGCAGGACGAGTGACTGCACAAGCCAAGGGTGGCCTTTGGAGCCGGCTGTGCCCGGGAGGTCCTCCAGGGGACTGAGCCTGGGGGAGACTGGGGAAAGGGAGACTGCCGGAGGAAGGCCCCTACTTCTCCAGACAGAAAGTCACCTTTTCATTCTGAATGAGTTCCCCGGCTCTGCTCCATCCCTTACACACAGACACACATATACAGGAAGGAAACCACCCATCCCACTCTTTTTTTCTTTTTTTTTTTTTAAGATTTATTTATTTATTTATTCGACAGAGATAGAGACAGCCAGCCAGAGAGGGAACACAAGAAGGGGGAGTGGGAGAGGAAGAAGCAGGCTCATAGTGGAGGAGCCTGACGTGGGGCTCGATCCCGGAACGCCGGGATCACGCCCTGAGCCGAAGGCAGACGCTTTAACCGCTGTGCCACCCAGGCGCCCCAACACCCATCCCACTCTGAACAAACCCACCTCCTGCAAAGGCCCTAGATCTGAAGAGTCTCCCAACTTTCTGGACAGACCTTCCCTTAGAGAACTTAACTCTGCTCCCTGACACGCGCTCTTTGCAGAGCCTAGAACTTGGCCGCGTCTCCCTTTTCTTCCCTCCTAGTCCCTAGCTGGCTGCAGAGGTGGGGGCCAAAAGGATTCAGACAAGCCCCCACCCGTGCCAGGGAGGCCCGCTGAGTGGCCCTCGGTAAGCCCTTCTCCCCCTGCACCTGACCCTTCACCCTTTCTGTGCTGTTGCTGCACTTGGCCTTGGTCCCAGCCCACAAGTGCTTATGGAGCTGGGGTCTGCAGCAGCTCTGGGAGGAAGGCAAGAGCTATGCATGGCAGTCGTGGTGGGGGGTGGGCGGTTGAGCGGAGCTGGGGAAAGAGGAATGGGGCGGGGGGAGGTAGCTTGGGTTGAGGACAAATCGACAGGGAAAGGGAGGTATTCTCTCTGTCCACGTACACCCTGTCATGAACAGGATGACAGCCGGCCCTGACTCCCCAGGACCCCAGCACTCTGTCTCGGGGATGTACTGGCCACCTAGGACCATTTCACCTGTTTGGTAAATGCATATCTCACTCGGTCTCTTCTCTGAGTCTCCATTTCTTTATATTTAAAATAGAGATCTTGAGGGTGTCACGCGGGCTGTGAGTGAGCACAGTGAAGGCTCCGTAAGGGTGTGGTCACTCTTCGTTGGGCGACCGCACAAAGCCCCGTGGAGAAGACCTGCAAGAGAGTGGCCTCACGGACAGCTGTGCACCAGGCACTGAGCTGACACCTGGGGGGCCCTTTGATCCCCACACCAGGGAGGGGGGCCCGAGGTCTGCAGGAGGCCAGGGAAAGTGGCTGAGGACATTTCTGTGGGGCCCAGAGGAGTCCTCCGCTGTGGAAGAGTGAGGCATGCAGGCCAGGGCCCAGTGTACTGGGGACTGTGAGGAGTCAGGTGCATTCCTGGAGCTGCAATCACGCTCATGCTCTGGACAGAGGGTCCTGGATTTAAATCCCATATCCACCATACCTGCTGCACGGCTTTGAACAAGTCCCTGCCCAGCCTGTCTGGACTCCTCCCATGGAATATGTGTATGCTCTGTGTAGAGACAGACTCACAGAGAAGGTGCAGGACACCCAAAACAGCTGGGGCAAGGGGAAGGGAGTGCACACCCAAGTGGCCAGAGGACACGGGTGAGTGGCCAGAGAAGGCACAGTGTATGGAGGGCTGGGAGGACAGAGGGAGTAGGGAATGGCATGAGTGGGGAGAGAAGCATGCTGACCTCTCCCCATGCTCAGCTGCGTGGCACATTTCTCAGGATGGAGACACACACCAAGCACCGTGGGATCAGCCTGGCTGTGTGGCGTTGCACAGGTGCTGGCCTGACTGTGGGACCGACCTCTCAGGACAATGACGTAGGCTAAATAAGCAGCAGCCACCTCCTCCTGTCTGGACAGGCTTCTGGGCTCTGCCCTGTCCTGGCCAGCCTGTCAGCTTGGCAGCCAGTAGCTCTGTGGTCATGCCAGCCAAGGCCCCTGAGCACAAAACACCAGGAGGCACCCCAGCCTCCAGGGCCCCTCTCACCTCTCTGACCTTGTCCCACACTCTCCTCCAGCTTGGCCTCCACTCTCCCAAGGCCCCCGTCCTGCCGTTCTGCCAACACTGTCCTTCGCCGAGTGACACCTCCCTCCTCTGCTCCGCGGCCCTCCTTAGCCCTCCTGACCTCTAACCCAGTCTGCCAGTCTGTTTCTTGGCTGCCCCAGGGCTGGTCGGTCTCGCTTGCTGCTGGGGCCCACTGTCTGGCTCACAGGGAACACCCAGATAATTGCTGAATGAATGAGGAGCACATGTAAAATCACTTCCCTTTCCATCTTGAAGAGTTCTGAGAAACGTGTGCATATCGACTTGTGCAACTGGAAGGCATTTTTTTTTTTTAAGATTTTATTTATTTGACAGAGAGAGGTTCAGAGAGAGAGGGAACACAAGCAGGTGGAGTGGGAGAGGGAGAAGCAGGCTTCCCGCCGAGCAGGGAGCCGGATGCGGGCTGGTCCCAGGACCCTGGGATCATGACCTGAGCCCAAGGCAGACACTTAACGGCTGAGCCACCCAGGCGCCCCTGGAAGGCATTTTGTGAGCCGGCCTCAGGCATCAGGAACCCACGGGGCTGAGTGCCTGCACGGGGGACAGGAGATGCACATGGTCCAAGGCCAGGGGGCACAGACACTCTGCAGAGCATTTCCAGAGCAGTGTCGGGGCCACGCTGACACTGGCCCAAAGCACGCTGGCATGAGAAATCTAACTGACCGCTGTAACGGATCATAAAATATCAGGAGAGTCAGCCAAAGAAAAGGCACAGGGCATCCGTGGCAAATGGGAGGGTGTGGCTTTAAACTTTAGGACATCTTGGGGCAACTGGACGCTTTGGAAGAGCCTCACCCAGGCCCCACAGACAGGAACGTTTGGTGACTCCAGATGTAAGAACCCATACCCCAGCATCCACCAGCACCGCGGCATCGGACCCACTTTCCTTGGGAAGCGCCCTAGAGCACGGTGTCACCACACTCGTAACCCCACTTTACCGGCGAGAGCAGAGAGGCTAGGGATGGGCCTGGAGGGCAAGGAGCGTCTAGGATCCCCTTGAGGGCTCCTGTGGCCAAACACTGGACCAAAGTCTCATGAACACACACAAGAATGGCAAAGCTTGACTGGCCCCCCTGCACAGAGTGGGGGACACGGCCACACCCCCATCTATTACAGTGCCAGCGCAGGCCGCCCTGGGTCCAGAGGCTTCATTATTAGCACCTCATCTCAACGCGCTACCCTAGGCGATGGTGGGGACCTGAGCGCCCCACCGGATCTGCCGGGTTGTGGGGAGGGGGCGGATGGGGCACAAGGCCAGGCGAGCGCGGGGCGGGGCGCGCCTGGCAGGGCGGGCCGGGCGCCTCCCCGCGCGAGGAAGTCCCGGCCCCGCGCTTTGGGGAAGTGCAGCCGAGGCGCCTGCGCACTGCACCCTGCGCCCCCTCCCCGACGATCCGGCCGGACCTCGGGGCGCGCGGGCCAGCAGCGGCGGCGCGAGCGGCTCGGGAGCGCGGCCGGTGAGTGCGCGCGCGCGCGGCGCTGAGGACGGCGGCCCTGCCCCTCCCGGCCCGGGGCCCGGGGGCCGTACGGGGCGGGAGCCTCGGGAGCTGGCGCCCAGATCCGCACCCCAAGGACTCCAGCCGCGGGGTCCACGTGGACCCTGGGCCGCGGCGGGACTGGAGCCAGTCCCCCGCGCGTGGGGGAGGGGGCGCTGCAACCCGGTTCCCCTTTTTCTGCAGCTCAAAGCCTGGGGAAGTGATTGCTCAAAGGGGGGGCCCGGAAGAACCCAGGTTTCCGCGTCTCCCGCCCCCCCCCCAGCCTGGTGGGGAGGGGCCGAGGCGGGACACCCTGTCCGCCCCCGCCCCTACCCCCTTGGATCTGGCAGCCACTCACCCTGCAAGGCGCAGGGGAGGCGCTGCGCCCCCCGCCCCAGCTGATCGGGGGCTCCCGGCGCCGGCCTCCCTCCAGAACGCCGCAGGAGTACCTCCTGCCGTCTGACTCGAGTCCCTGCTGCTGCAGTGCACGCCCCTTCGGCAGCCAGGGTGGGGCCCAGAGGGAACCTGGCCCCTCCCGCCCCCACCTCGCCTTTGGGTCGATGGTGAGTGGGGCGCCATGGCGAGTTCCTTGAGATAGGGGTGGGGGCGTCAGAGGCTGGAGGAAGGGGCCCCTAAAGGAGACAAGCTCTACCAGGCCAGACCTTGCCAGCGGAGAGAGGAAGAGAGAACTGGGTTGCCCCCACCACTGCAGAGGTGGGGTGGGGGCAAGGGTCACCAGGGTTAGAAAGACCTGGCCTGCCTTGGAGGAGTCAGGCTGGGGCTCCCCCACCAATTGAATGGGGAGCAGCAGACAGGAAAGGTACTGAGTACCATCAGAAGCAGAGAAAGGAGCCCCTCTGTCAGCCCTCCGCCCAAAGGTTATGGCATTTTTTTCTGGGATTGTCACATTTTCTTATTCTTTTTTTGGACTGGGCGGGCTCAGGGACGTTCTTTTTCCTTCTGTGGAGCAGAGTAGCAGCCGCTCCCAAGGGAACCTCTGTCCCCAGAGGCCAGGCTTTTGCTGCCTGTCCAGCCTCTCCCATCCCAGACTTGGGGACCAAAGCCTAAGGGGCTGGGAAAAGGGAACGAGTCCCCTCCCAAATGCCAGGATGAGGGGCAGGAACCCCAATTCAGACCCTGTATCACCTCAGGAGAGAGTGGGTGAACAGGTGACCCCAGCCAGCCTAAGGAGGGTGAGGGAGCCAGGTCCAGGCCTGCAACTGGGACGGAAGACACTGACCCCAAATGTAGCCTCTAGCCCCAGGGCCCCCCTGGATCTGCACCCCCAGACAGAGCCCCTCCTCTAATTCAGAGCTGAGTCTTTGGGTGCTAGGGAGGGGACAGGGCCCTGCCCCCACTCACAGTGGGTGGGGGTGCAGAGGAGGAAGAGCAGTTTTCTGCCTGGCTACCAGACCTCAGAGGTTGCCACACCCCTTCCTTTCCCTAGAAGCTTGACCCCTGAGGGAAAGGCAAACTGTGGGGCTGCTGCTTCCCCATCTGCTTGCCCCGAGCCTGTGAGAGCCTGTGAGACCCGGTTGGGGGTCCCCTCCCCCATGATCTCAGGGCAAGCCAGGTAGCTGGTAAGGGGCCTCAGCCCCAGGGTACCCTACGCTTTGCCCCTAGATTTGGGTCAGGGCAGGGCCTCTGTGTGCCCGAGCCCGGGAGGCAGGGGTGCTCCAAGTGTACCCTGACACACACAGTCCCGTCATCCCTGCTCCAGGAGCTGTCCAGCCCAGGAGCACCCACCCTTCCCTCCTACCCTGGGAGACCCCAAGAGCCCAACACGGACCAAACGGGGATTGAAAGTCCACAAGCTGAGGGATGGGGGCAGCAGGGAGGATGATAATTACATGAGAAAATAAAGTGAAAGTAAGTCATGAGCCTCTGGACCGCCAACACCGGGGGGGGGGGGGGGGGCAGGGGGCAGGACTGGGTGGCTCAGGAAGGTCCTTGTCAGCAGTGCAGGGGAACCCCAGGCCCTGTGGGTCCTCACCTAGGCCAAGGTGGGCACAGACGGGGCTGTGATGGGGGCTGTGATGGGAAAGCGTTCAAAACTGCCCCCAGGGCATGGATTGCCCACCCTGGCGGGAACAATGGAATCTGTGGTTGGCCTCGCCCAGGGTGGGGGTGGGGGGGTCAGGCTCTTCACCCTGGCTTTGGGCTCCAGGGCCCAGTGCCCCCTGCACGCCTCCACCATGAAACGTGGATACAGACACTGAAAAGAATGCTGGCCCTCACCCCCTCCAGGGATCCCGCATCTCTAACCTGGGGAGCAAGACACCCCAACCCATTGCTACCCCCACTCCCTTCCCCTACTGGCACCCAGGCCACACTGGTTTCCACAGCCTGGTGGGGGTGGAGGGAAGGGAGGCTGAGAAACCCTGGATGTGGTATGGTACCAGCGGGGGTTGGGGCCCTAGGGGCAGCATCTAGGACCTAGGAGCCATGGGTCCCCAGGAGGCTCATGGCCCTCCTCCCCCATGCCCTGCTCCATTCCCCACACCCTCAGAAGGTCCTGCCTCACTCTTCTCCATGCTGCAGGCCTAGTCAGCTGCAAACAGAGCAGATCTGGACTCCTGGTGGGGAGCAACCCTCCCCACCTCCCCCACCCCCTACAGAAAACCCAGAGTGGAGGGAGCTGGGGAGGGGGTCTAAATGTCTGACCACCACCCTTATGCATTAACCTGATAGCCCCAGACTCTTGGGGCCCCCAGTCCCCTTGGGAGGGGCCAGGAGCCGGAAACCAAGAAAGAGGAACCCAGACTTCCGGCTTCCCAGGGACCGAGCAAATGGGGGTGTCCCGGAACCTCCTGTGGAGATCTTGTCTGGGGCCCCCTCCTCACTGACCTGTCCCTGCTCACAGGCCTGGTGTAGGCTGGGGCGGAGGTAGGAGCCTGAACAGAGTGGCCTGAAGCGGGGGGCAGGGGGCAGGCCCCTCAGGGCTCTTGGGAGGAGGGAGACACTCTCAGGACTCCTTCCAGGAGACAAGTGGCGGCTGTAGCCCCAGGTTCTCAGTGAGAACCTCCACCTCTCTTCTCAGACTCCCAGGCTGTGGTGAGGGTCCCGGAGCCAGCACCACGGAGCCCGGGCAACCTCCTCCACCCACCCATGCCCACCCCGCATGAGACTGAGAAGCAGGTGCACCACCTCCACCCCTGCCTCTGCCCCCCTTGTGGGAACCGGGGGCGGCGGGGGGACGAAGAGCTGGGAGGCTCTTGACCGCCTGGGAGGCCAGCGGGGGGGGGGGGGTGACCACCAAGGGGAGTCAGGGAGGAGGCGTGCGGGCCCCAGGTTCTGGCCTGGAGCTGAGGAAGCCCCCATGTCGCCAGCACGTAGGGCCAGAGGAGGCAGACCAGCCCCCCTCGATGTCCAGTCATGACGCGGCCCCCCCCGGCTGCCCCCAGCCGCAGCCCCTGCTGCCTGTGCTGGTGCTGCTGTTGTGGCTGTTCCTGGTATGTGGGGCCTGGGGGGAGGGGGCCTGGGGGGAGGGGGGCAGGGCCGGGGGGGGAGGGGCGGGCTGTGCAGACGTGGGGCCCCAGGTCCTGCCCCCAGACCCTCAGATGGCTTCCGAGGAGTTACCTCAAGGCAGGAGGCCTCTCATCCAGGGGCTGCTGGGCCCTGCTGACCCATGGCCAGTGCCCAGACCCCTCTGCATGTGTGGGTTTCATGCCTGGTGTGTCCAAGGGTGCGTCCGTGTGCAGGCACCTGGCCAGCCCACCGTGCGTGCACTCATCTGTCCGTGTACTCGGCACATGCTGACGCCACTGTGGCCCCGCCTGAGCTGGCCCTGGGTCCTACAGAGGGATGAGACAGAGCACACCCTACACACTGTTAGACAGAGGGACCCTGAGCGGGGACCTGGCCCGGGGACAACAGGGATGAGCTTCCAGAGTAGTCTGCCAGAGGGCGGGTGTGGGACCCCCAGGTGGCAACGGGGTCCTGTAGGCCTGGGGGAAGCTGTTGGGAGTTTTCAGGTCTGACAGAGGTCTGGCCCTATTCAGGCTTCCAGCCCGTGGCTGCTGAGTAGACGGCCTCAAAGGGGTTTCCGCGGACCCGTGAGCAGTTTCAGCCCTGAGACGGGAGAGGGGGGCCATGAAGAATTAGGACACAGTAAGACTTTGGCTGTGCAGGCCGACGGAGAGTTTGGTAGGGTAGGGTAGGAGAGGAACAGAGTTCTGTCTGGCTGCTTGGGTTTGAGATGTCCGTTACACGTTTCGGTGGCCCTGGAGGGGGATCTGGCTGGAGGCATGGCTATGGAAGCCAGCACTGACACCGCGTGAAGAGCCAAGGGGGGGGAGAACGGTCCCTGGGGGAGAATCAGCAGGCACACACACAGGCTGGGGCTTTCCTACTGCATCACTGAGGCTCTGGGAGACGGGTGGCGGCCGAGGTCAGGCCAGGGAGGTCAGGTCAAGGAGGCACACAAGGCATCGGTGCAGTCCCAGAGGTCTCCTGAACACCCCTGAAACAGCCTCGGTCCCAGGGAGAAACGGGAGGGCTGGTGGGCCGCAGGTGCAGACGCTCCTTCCCTGGAGGGCGTGGAAGGAGCAGACCCCAGAGCCTCCCGCCCGCAGCGGTTTACGTGTAAGCTGAGAGCCCCACGCCCCGCGCGTGTGTGTGCGTCACACGTGCGCACCAAGGCCAGGGCTCCCCGGAGGCCGCTGCCACCTTTCTCTCTGTGGGTAGGAATGAAGAGCGGCGGCGAGCGTGGCGGGCCTCCCGGGAGGACAAGCGGCAGCCTCTCCCCAGCTGCGAGGCATGGTAAGTGTGGCCGGCCGGGCGCGCGCGGTTCTGGGTGGCGGGGGTGCGGGCCTGACCCGGCCTGGCGGGGTGCCCACAGCGCCACGCCGAGCCCTGAGGACGTGCGGAGCTGGGCGCAGTCGTTCGACAAGCTGATGCACAGCCCGGCGGGACGAAGCGTGTTCCGGGAGTTCCTGCGCACGGAGTACAGCGAGGAGAACATGCTCTTCTGGCTGGCCTGCGAGGAGCTCAAGGCCGAGGCCGACCAGCACGTGGTGGACGAGAAGGCCAGGCTCATCTACGAGGACTACGTGTCCATCCTGTCCCCCAAGGAGGTGCACCGCCGTGGGGACCCGGGGCGGGGTTGGGGGCTGGGGCCACGCCCTGGGCCCTGACCCCGGCGTCCCGTCCCGCAGGTGAGCCTGGACTCCCGGGTGCGGGAGGGCATCAACAGGAAGATGCAGGAGCCGTCCGCGCACACGTTCGACGACGCGCAGCTGCAGATCTACACGCTCATGCACCGCGACTCCTACCCCCGCTTCCTCGGCTCCCCCACCTACCGCGCCCTGCTGCTCCGGGGCGGCTCCCAGTCCTCCCACGAGGCCTAGGCTGCCCCCACAGCCGCACAGACGCGGCACCCCTCCGGTGGGCAAAGACTCGGTTATCCGCGCAAGCATGTGTCCGCAGGTGTCCGGCACGCCCGCGGGGGCCCGGCACCCCTGGGGCAGTCCCAGACTGGAGCCCCCTCTACCCAAGGGACCTAGTACCCTGAGGTCCTGCTAAGGGGCAGGTGTGCGGCCCCTCCCCAACCGGCTCCCCGCTGGCTGGCCAAGCGCTCCTGCTGGGGCTCCTGCCTGGGGAGAGGGACCCTCCCAGGAGCTATCACGGACCCAGCAGCTTCACTTGGGCCTCCTCCCCAGGCAGCGGGGGACCTTGAGAAATGCCTCTGATGGGAAGTAGAACCTCCGTATGGCCTAGTTGTACCATAGCGGAGACCCTCCGATCAAAGCTGTCTGCATCCCCATCAGACCCAGAACCTCAGAACTAGGCTCAAGGCAACAGGAGCCAGTTTCTTTTTTATATTTTCATTAATTTTAAACCTGGAAACATGTCCTTACTGTATTTTATCAAAGAAAGAAAAGGATGTTTTCATATTTCTCTCTCTTCCTTCTTCATTCAAAGTAGGATCTTATTATTGAAGATATTTTTAAAGCAAACATCTCTCCTTTCTTTCCACATCTGGGGGGAGATTCGAGGAGAAGAACCGTCCCAGACCTAGTGCAGGGAGCAGAGGAGACCCTGCCCCAGGGAGGGTGCCAAGGCTAGGGCAGGACGCTGATGGGGTGGCCTCCACGAGGCACGCGCTTGCCCTCTCATTGCCCAAATTTCTGGGAGGCAAAGCGATTCAAAGCTGTAGCAGGTCTAGTGCCCACACCATCCCCTCCATCGTCAGGAGCAGAGGGTCAGGGTGAGGACCCAGACGTGGCCTCCTGCCCATAAGCCCTGGACCTGAGCTACGGTGCCCAGGGAGGTTCGGGAGACTCTGGGTCCTCCGTGTGCCGAAGGCCCCCTCTGCCCACACCCGTGCTCTGTACCCCCAGCACCTGCCCCTCGTCCACAGGCACACCCAGGCAGAGTCAGCCCCCAGTGTTCTGAAGACCCACGGGCTCTTCCCCCACCTCTGCTCCATTGGGGCCAAACCTAAGTGTCACCCGATCCCAAGGAGGGGGGTCATCGTACCCCGTGGCGGGGGGGGGGGGGGGACCCAGCTCACAGCACAGACCATGCGTGGTCCACCAGAACCAAGGGCCGGAAACAGCACAATGGCAAAAAGAAACGTTTAATGATTTGGGGGAAAGAGGAAGAAAGGTGTACTGCAGGCAAGGTGGGGGAGCAGGGTACACGGCCCTCTGGGGAAGTTCAGGTGGGCACAGGGCGGATCTCGAGAAGCGGTGTCTGTCGACAGAGGACGCAGGGAAGGCCGTGGCAATGTGCTGGCCACAGCCCAAGGCTTCAAACACGTCTCAAGGAGGGCTCAGCAGAACTGCAGCAGACAGAGGAGAGGCGTCCGCCACATGGGCTCCAGGACCCCGCAGGGCGGGAGGCAGAGCTGGGGGCTCCACCCACGTGCTCTGAAGCCCCAGGAGGCTGGCTGGGCATGGCTGTCCCCCATCTTGTGTCACATGGGTCTCACACCTGGGGGGTTGGAGACACCCACCTCCAGAGAAGGCCCCACATACCTTCCAGCGATTTCCACACTCATTGCAGACGACGAAGGTGGTCATGGGCTCATCAGAGCTGCGGGTCTGCACCTGAGAGGTGAGAGGGGGCCACCCCCAGCCCAGGGACTCAGCCACTTGGAGGAGGAGGCCCCGAGATGCAGGTCTTTCCTGGAGTTACAACGTGGGGAAGCTACCCATATCCTCAGGCAGTGCTGGCGTCGTAGCTCCTCACCCCCTGGGTGAGCCGTTCTCCCCTTACCAGGGACCCCTCACCTATCTTGAGGTCCACATCAGTGTCCGCCTCCATGGGTCTGAGCATTGTCCTGTGGCCACTGCCAGGCAGCACAGCACACCCACCCACCGGCCAATATTGGGGCCCCTCCATGCTGGGGGAGGCCGGGCCCCCGATTTTAGTGCTCAGAGCAAACCACTCCGAGACGCTGCTTACTGGGCACCAGGGGTGCAGGCAAGGGAGGAGGTCCCAAAGCCGACTCTGGAGTCCTGGTACCATTCATGGTGCGTGTGTCCAGGGCTCAGTGGACCCGGCCCCCCAGCCCCGGGGCAGGGGCAGATGCAGGCTCCAGGGAGCGTGCGGCCAGGTGACCGGGGCGCACCTGCGTGTAGGTGCAATTCTTCCTCCTGCACTTCCCGCAGGTGAACAGGTCCGTCTGTGTGCCCCCCGTGCGGGCCATCTGGTGCTCTCGGATGGCCTCCTTGGTCATCGCCTTCCGGATCTCCTTCAGCTCGTCACTGGCCATCTCCTGGGCAAGGAGCCATGGACTTGCTGCCGTGCCCAGGGAGCACCCCCAGCCCCGCAGCAGGACTCACCTCCGAGGTCATCACCGCGATCTGCTGGGGGGTTATGACGCCACACAGCACGTTCCGTCGTAGGTCGGGGTTCTTGGCATCCTTCAGGTTGGAGATACGGCTCCGCACACGGTTCTTGTACTTCATGTCCGTGTTCCCCACGTCCCGGAAGATGCGTGCCGGTGTTTAAGGACCTATCAGAGGCCAGGGCTGCTGCCTTTCACCCACCCCATGGGGCCAGCCAAGGGAGGCCGGTGAGGGAAAGGGGACCCCAGCAACTCAGTCTGCCCACCCACTCCTGGCAGCGAGGGGAGGGGCTGCTGAGTGGGGCCCCCACAGTGGAAGCCCGGCTGCAGGTTCAAAACCCCACTGACCCAGGCCCCACCAGCAGGCAGAATCAGTCCCCCAGCAGGTCCAGGGAGGGCCCTCCTGGTCAACTGACCAACCGCCTAGTGAGGGCGCTGAGGCCATGGCCACCAGGGGAAGCCGGGCCTAGCTGTCCTCACGACTCTACCAGAAACCCCCAGGCCCCAAACCCCTGCATAAAGGATATATTCCTCAATCTGGGCCGACAGGCCCTCGCAGTCCGCACCAACGGCCATATAATCACCTGCAAGAGGCAGCCCTGACTAGCCGCTCCACTCGTTGCACCCCACTTCCAGCCTGCCCAGCACCTGAGGCCCAGGATCCAGGTGCTCCGGTAACCCCAAAGACCCCCTGCCCCCCACCTGGGGTCAGCTGCAATGGGCTGGGGGAGAGGGCTGTCCCTGAGATCTCTCTGAACTCAGGCCTCTGTGGACAGGCAGAGTCCAGGCCACCCCAGGACTCGGGGTGCATGTCAGGGGCGCTCACGGTCTGTCTGCAGGGCAGCGGTCAGCATCTCACGGCACTTGTTACGCACGGCATCGCAGGTGACCGGCACCGGGGGAAACGTAGTGATCCTTGGGGCCGACGGCATCCTGGGCAGCTCTGGCCTCTTGCGGCTGGAGAAAGACAGGCCCACTCAGGCCATGTGCACCCCCATGACACACAGGTCCCCAGAAAAGCCAATGGCACAGCCACAATCCCCCAAATCCTGTTTCTTCTACCTCGACGGCAGCCCATGGTCCTGCCCCCCTGCAGTCCGGCCCAGCATGCCCTAGGGGTCTGCCCAGTTGGCCAGAGGCAGTAAGGCCCATCAGGTGGGGCATACTTTCCAGATGAGGGCACCACGGGGGCAGTACCCCCGTAAGGGTCCCTGCCCTCCAGGAGGCCAGAGCACAGGGTCACACTGCTCAAGACCAGCGGCCGTTCCAGGGAAAGGCAGACAGTGTTGGGGTTCGCCCCATCCAGCATGGAGGCCTCTTGAAGGGCTGGGCACTCCCCACAAGCTGCCTGATGACAAAGTCTACCCAGCCCTCCCCTCACACCCCTGCGTCTCATGACCCCCACATGAGTCAGGGGGAGCAGGGGTCTCCCGGGGGGAAAGGAGCAGACAGGTAGATGAACCCACAGCCCTGCACAACTACACTGAATCTAGAAGTCAGCCTTTGCCGGCCGCCCACCACCTCTGCCCAAAGCAGCCCATGGGCCACAGCCTGTCCCTGTGAGGACCCCGTCTCCATGACTGCCCTCCCTAGGGCCGCAGCAGTGAGGCCTCAGTGCCCCCAGAGCTCGCATCATGCTGTAGCCTGGGGCACCCAAGGGGAAAAGGCCTCAGCAGCAGTGTGACCCAGGCTAAGGGCGCTGCTCAGCCAGAGCTGGCCAGGGAAAACCAGACCCCGGGACACGGACGTGGAGCTGTAGGATGGCGGCACAGGGCTCCCACATGGCTCTCCGTGCAGCCGGGTGGACACAGCCTCACCCACAGATGGTTGGGGCTGGAAAGACACAGGGTCCAGAGGAGCTCTGGAAGAGAATTGAGCAGCAAGAGGCCCAACCAGGCCAGGCACGGCTCCCGGGGGAAAGTCCCTCCCGAGGAACTGAAAAGGCTGATGTGTTCCCTCGGATGGCCTCAGCAGCCCCAGGGCACAGGGAATCCTGCACTTCATCTGCCGAGCGAGAGGGACAGGGGTCTGTGCTGGAGGCAGGAGGGCGAGCACCAGTCTTCCAGATGCAGTACCTGGAGTCCTTGGCCTCGGTGGCCTCCTTCGAGGATGATGTGGGCAGAGGCCCGCCCCTCCTCTGCTCCCTGGCTTTGGCATCTGACGCATCTGCAGGTGCCAGGAAAGGGGGAGGCTGGCTAGGGGAAGGCGGAACCAGAGGGCAGGGCCAGGCCAGGGAGGGGAGCAGATCACCACCAAGGCACAGCCTCAGTCAAACCACCAGCCCTAGCCCACCCGCCCTAACCCCACCCGAGCCCCCAGTGCCGAGCCTTCTACACGGGGGCCCTCTGTCCTTCCTCCTCAGAAGGTCCCAAGACAGCCCCCACACCCCTTTCCTACCCAACTCAAACAGGCCACCTAGGAGGCCTCTCTGGGGTCTGCCATCCCATCTGCCCAAAGTGACCCTTGAGTCCGGAGCCCACTGAGTGACAGCTCCCACAGACGAAGTGTTTGGACGTGGACAAAACCAGGCGTGGTCATTCCCCAACTGGACCTTGGGGGTCACAGCGAATGGCCCTCCACCGAGCACATCCCCCACAAGGCTCCTGAAGCCTGAGCATGTGCTGGGGCCACTGGGTGAGGCGCATTCCCCACACCACCAGAATAAACACACTGTCCTACTCCCAGGCTATGGCCACAGGACCAGAGAGACCCAGGACACAAAACTCTATTTCGCAAGGGTTTGGACAGAGCCCAGGAAAGGCTGGGAAGGGAGGGGGGCCTCAGGGTCCCAAGGTGGGCATCCCTGCCACCTCCACTGCCCCGTCCCATCTGAATGCCTATGCCCCCCTTCTCCTCCTCTCTCCCTTGCCCCCCAGCTTTCTCCCCTCCTCCTGTCCCCCCACATCTCCTCCGGCTCTTTGCCCTCTAGCCGCAATGACCCCTCTCTCTGTATGACCCCCGCCCACACCAGCTCCCTCCAGGACCCCCGGCCACCCTCGGTGCAGTCCTGCTACTGCCTTCAGCGTTCTTTTCTCCTTGCTCTCAATGGATTCCCTGTCGTCCCAGCCCCAAGCCTTCCCGGACCAGTTCTGGAACACCCCCACTCCCAGGGGGCCCTGGCTCAGGGACAGCACTGCCAGCACCCTACACAGTGCTGACCAGCGAGGGGCCCCAGCTCCCAGCCCGCACCGCCTGACCCGCACCCAGGAGCTTCTTCCAGGACTTGATGAGAGACTTGGCCAGCGCGATGACCTCCTCATCGGAGCTCTGCTTCCGCAAGGCGTTGACAGACATGCCGACGCGTGTAGACTACAAGGCAAGCAGCCTGGGCTGGGGGGATGGCAATGAGACCCTCCTCACAGACCCTCCGAGGCTCCCAAGGGGCAGGGGCTGGGTGCCAGCTCGTGAGGTAGATACCCCTTCCAAGGGCTACTGTCCCATATGTGGAACCTAGGAGCCTCAGCGAGAAACAGGGTGGGTTATCCTTAGATGCCCCTTTGTCTTCCTGAGCAACAGAAACAGGCAGGGACCGTCTCCTCCAGGACAGACATTTGTGTCAAGCAAGGCCCCGGGGCAGGGGCCAGGAAGCCCGGCCAGGTGCCCAGGAGCTGTCCCAGGCAGGAGGCAGGCAGGGCCCTACCTGCAGCAGGTGCAGCGTGACGGGCATGGCCTTCAGCTCCCGCAGCAGGTCCATGGCTCCCTCCTGGAAGGAGAAGGGGGACCTTCATAAATGGCTTCCAGGTCTCGATGGACAATGCCGCCTCCTCCTCTACAAGAGGGTGGGGGGGGCACAAGGAGTAACAATTTGGAGATCCACCAGGGGTCAGACGCCCAGGAAGGGCTAGAATGAGAAGGAAAGCGGCTTGGCAAACTCAGTCCCAGTGTTTTGGGTCACTGACCAAACCATGGCTGTGGGGAAACAGCTCCAAGGAGCGCAGCCCCTCCCCAGCAGGAGGGCCACACCCAGGTGAAGGTGTACCCCAGGGGTGCTCACTCCCCCGTCTCACGTCCCTCGTGGTGGGTTGGGCAGCTTCTCCCTGAAGTGGCCCACCCAACAGCCGAGAGGGGTTATCCCGGGCAAGGTCAGTAGCCCCTGCAGAGGCCAAACACTCCACTCCCATCACACCTACACCCACACCCAGGTTCAAGTCCCATGGCCCCACCCTTCATCAATCCTCCAGGCCTTGCCTTAACCCTCAGGCCAGCCACCTTCTCCTTCTAGACCCTCCCACCTCCCATGTGTTTCTTCAAAGCCCCCCCTCCGCCCCTCCCACCCCACACCAAGGCCATGCACAAATGGGCTCCTCTCTCCACTCCAGGCTCAGCTTAAGGTTCCCAAGTGTGAAGTTGCTCGCCCCAGGACCTTTGCACCTGCTGCCCCCACTGCCAGAAACACCTCCCAAATATCTACAGATTTGTACCCTCTGTCTTTACAGTTTATTCAAAGGACACCTTCTTGGCAAATCCCCTCCTACTTAAAACTGTGACCACACCCCATGCAACACCTCCATCCTCCTCCCCTGCTTTGCTTTCTTCAGATGTTTCCCTTAATACACTGATGTTTTAACGTGGGGGTCTTTCCCTTGACATAAAGGGGGCAGAAGGAACCTGACCCAACCACGCTCATGTCTTGCAGCCCAGGCCGTGGGAAGGGCTGGCCCTACGCTAACCACCCCCCCCCCCATCTGGGTGACATCTGTGCTCAGCAGTCCCCTGCACCTCACCCCCAGCAGGTCCTGCCCCTCAGGCTGTGCAGCCCTGTGTGACCTCCTCAGGATAAAAAGATGGTTGTCTGAGCCAAAGACAGTGCTGCTCACTGATCAGTTTTCTGCGGGCTCCACACCAGAGGCAGAAACACAATTCCTGACTTCCCAATCATGGGTCCCAAATCCCCGAAGGAGCCTCCCAGGCACTGGGACGTCTGCTATCTCTCACTGCCCATGCCACAGTACCCCCAAACCCTCTAGGCGCCTTCCTGGTCCAGAGGGTGGTCAACTCCCCCTCCTCATGCTCTGCTGTGCTTCCACCTGGATATACCTTCCCCCAGCTCTGCCTCACCCCACCCTGCCCTCCGTGGGTGACCCCACCTGGGGGGTGTTCTTTATCTCTTTCAAGAGAGGTAGCAGCTTCTTTCTCCGGTCATCTCTGGAACAGCTCTAGGTTGTTCCCACACCCTTTTCTGTGCTGCCCACGGCCTCCCAGGGGTGTGAACACTGTCCCTCTCTCTCTCTCTCTCTCTCTCTATCTCTGTGTGTGTGTGTGTGTGTGTGTGTGTGTGTGTGTGTGTGTGTGTAGGGGGCTGCTGTTTGCTGGATGAACAAATGAGTGGGAGCCAGCTCTCTTTTAGGGGCCAGCGTAGACCTCTGTCCAGAATCTGGTCAACGGGAACCCAGGACAAGCCTGCTTAACCCAAAAAAACACCCAAAGCTACCGGAGCAAGCAGACAGTCCTGCAGTGGCTGCCCAGGCATCTCGAGCCTGTGATCGAGCCTCTTCCAACACCCTAACTAGCTGCTCACAGTCTGGGGGGCACCAGGTTGTGTTTATTGAGCCTCTCAGGGAGCCAGCCAGGACCCTTCCCAACATCCTAAAGAAAGGTACCACCCACCAAGGATGCTTCCATATGAGGCTATGCTGAAAAGGGGCTGAAATTGGAACCCCATCTACCTAGTTCCTCTTAGAGACCACTGCACAGCCTCCTCCAAAGACTCACTGGCCACAGGACAACAGAGGCCGGGCAGCACAGTGAGCACAGCTGGCCAGGGGCTCTATCACCAGGCCAGGCTCACCCGACCTCCCAGGGATCTATCCCAAGGGTCTCTATGTATCTACCCACTCCCCGGTTGCTGCCGGCTGAGTCCTGGCTACAGAAGGGAAAGAATTTATTAGGGAAACCTGTTCTTGCAGGGCAGGGGCAGATACAAGGAAAAAAGGGGGCCTGTCCACCAGGAAAGGCCTCTGGCCTGCTTGTGAAGGGGGATGATGAGGGCCATCAGCCCCAGGCCGAACAGAGGTAAGGGAAGCGCTGTAGCTCTGGGGAGGAAAAGGGGGTCCAGTCTCACTCCAAACTCCTGCAGGCTGAGAAAGGACGTGGGAGGCCTAGGGTGGGACAGAGAGCTCTGAGTCGGGGATGAGGCTCTGAGGAGGGTCCTGGGGCTGGGGCTGGGGGTGGGGGTGAACCGTGAGGATGGCCAGGCTGACAAGGAGAAAGACACGGGGGGCGGGGCAGCCAGTACGAAAGCTCTGAACAGGCTGGGGCGTCGGCAAGGCCTGGAGGGCGGGACCGAGGGATGCTTCCGCTGGCCGGGCTCCGGTAGCGTTGGGGCGGGGGGTAGTCTGGAGTTAGGGGCAAGGAAGGAGACGGATCTCAGGTCTGCGGGGTCTCGGCCTGGTAGTTGGGGTCTGAGTCCAGAGAGGGCGGCTCCCGGGACCGGGTCCAGTCCCGATTGCGGCCTCTGCCGTGGGTGCGGAGTGAAGGGCAGGGCTGGCCCAGGGCAGGGGTCTCGGCCACCGACGGGGGTCTCCCCACGTCCCGGGAGTCTTTGCTGGGACGGGGTCTCGTCCTGCCCCTCGGGTGGTCTCCCCGACCCTGAGGGGGGCTCGGCAGGCTCGGCGGGGGTCGGCGGGGCGGGGGTCCCGGGGTCCTGGCGGCCCGCGCCCCTCACCGCACTCTTCTTGGTCACCATCTTGTCCAGCCTCCGGGCGATCCGCGCAATCTCCTCTTCCTTGCCCATCATCGCCTCGGGGGCAGGGCCCCCAGCGCCCGCCGCGCCAGCCTCAGCCTCCGGGCCTGGACCCCTACCCCGCTCGTCGCCGTCGCCCGCACCCGTCGCAGCCGACGCAGCCCTAGCGCGGGCGGGAGACCCTCCGTTCAAACCCCCGGCCCCCGCGGTCGCCGCGCTGCATCATGGGATATGTAGTTCCGGCGGCCGCCGCCTCGCGCTCACTCGCCCCGCGCTGGACCACAACTCCCAGTAGACACGCCGATTTGCATGGCTTCCTGGGGAGTGTAGTCCTGACGCGGGCTGGCGCCGGAGGCCGACGGGGCCGAAAGTCTCGCAGTCCCACAAGCCCCCGCGCGAGCCGGTTAGCCGGCGGAGGGCGCTGCGGTAACGCGAAGCAAGAACGTGCGTGCCGGAACCGACGCGACTCCGAGTTTGTCCGTCCCCCACTCTCCGCCCGGCAGCGGCCGGTGGTCCGACTACGCAGCACCCACAGAGGCGCATTCGGGTCTGTCTCCTGTCTCCACCCGCTTGAAGCCCTCTTCTTCCACCGGACAGCCGGACCCTGCGGGAGAACCGCCGACCCCGCCCCCGAAGCCTGCGCGGACCCCCTGCGCCCTCTGGCCTGAATGCTGGCCTCTGAGCCCGGGTGCGTGGTGCCCGGAGGAGGGAGGGAGCAGGAGACGGATGCGGGGGTCGGAAGGTGCCAGGGGACTTGGAGGGGCTGCGTGGGCAAGGCCCCTGCCTCCGGAGTCGGCTGCCGGCTGTGAACCCCGGGCTCTACACTTCAGACAAAGCACTGACCACTCTGTGCCTCAGTCTCCCCATCAGTGAAATGAAGATGGTAATATTGTCGGCCTCACAGGGCTCCTATCACAATGTCGTCGGTGGGTAACCCTCCACTGAGAACAGCTTAGGGGACACAGCATGCGCAGTTCAGTTGTCACCTTTGCCGCTGGAGATCCCTGGCAATGGCCAGATGGCACTCAGTTGGAGGGAGGGCCCTGGCCGGTAGAGGGCTGGGGAGGAGCAGATGGGCGGAGCTAGCGTCTCCTCCAGATGTCTGCCCCTCTTTAGTGGTTTGCTGGACAGGGCACAATTCTAGGGGAGGGTACAAGCCAGGGAATTGATGTCTCTAGTGCTGTGGGCCCCACCCCACAGTCACTGAAATTCCTGCCAAGTAACTGTGAGACCGGGTGGCAGATGGGATGACCAGACGACCTCGGCTAACCAGGCCTTGGACTCTGGGTGGTATTAATTAGATATGACTGAGCTTCCCAGCAGCCAAAGTGAAAAGGAAAACATGGTTACTTGTGAAATTACTTAGTAATCATAAGGAAAAAGCATGGAATTCCTTATTGGGAGCCAAGGTTTTCCAGGACAGAGGCCCACCTCATTTCCAGACCAGCTCTGGTTCTGCCCCTCACTGTGACCTGGGGCCATAGCTCTGACCTGTCCCAACCAAGCAAGTTCTTAGATGGCCAGAATCCCATGGTCTGAGCATGTGTGCAGCCTCTGAGTGTCTGACCACACCAGGGACACTGGGAAGCCGGAGCCACACATCCTTCAGCCCTGCTCTGGGCAAGCAGTGACTGGTGAGAACCAAGAGCTGGCTGGGCTCCTGCACAACAGGCACCAGCAAGACCCCCAGAGAACACATCCTCAAAGACTCACACTGGCCCCCATCGCCCACGGGGGCGCATCCATGGAGGCTGCCCAGCCAGGCCTCTGAGACAGACACAGTAAGCTGATTCAAGGATTTCTTGGAGCGAATTCGCCGTCATGCTGAAGACCTCCAACCGCCACAACCAGGCATCTTGGGACGCTGAGCTCAGCCATGGCTTCTGACAAAGCCTGGACCACAGGGTAGGCAGGGCAGACATGGCTAATATGGAGCAGAGCCCTCAGCCTCTCCCCTCCGGAGCAGGGAGGTGTGTGTCCAAGAGAACACAAAACAGCTTCAGGTCCCTAAGATTGGAGACAGAGAGGAGATCAGGATAGGCCTCTCAGGGGCACCTGGGTGGCTCAGTCAGCTAAGGACAGGTGTCTCAGAAGCATCTCCTGGTTGTCAAGAGGGTTTGTGCCAGACACCTGACCTTGGCCAAGGCATCAGTTGGGGCAGGGTCTGGGCTGTCAGCACAGCCCCCTGGGGCAGGTCACTGTCAAGGCCCAGCCTCAAGGTCAGTCCCCATCCGATCTCTCCACGGGACAGATGAGCACCAGGTGCTGGGGAGGAGGGCAGGCAGGCAGACACCCTGCAAAACCAGTGTGGGGATTCACCCTTGACCCTGCCTGGAAAGACCTGCTAATGAGGGACTGTCCCGCAGTCTGTGCGAGAGACTTAGTGTAAGGGATGCCTGTCAGTGTGGGGCTGCTTGAATGGTTTAAGCCACAAAGATGTGACTAAAGCATGACCAAGGAAGCTGGTTAAGAATGAGGCCTCAGGGGCGCCTGGGTGGTTCAGTCAGTGAAGCGTCTGCCTTCGGCTCAGTCATGATCCTGGGGTCCTGGGATCGAGTCCCACATCGGGCTCCCTGCTCAGCCTGTTTCTCCCTCTCCCCACCTCCCGCACCTGCTCTGTCTTTCTCTCTCAAATAAATAAAATCTTTATTTTAAAAAAGTGCTTAGGTTTCTATATCACACATTTTTTTGTTTATATCACACGTTTTAGGAAATATTTTGATAACTGTTTTACTGTAACTGGTTTCCTTTGTAACCCTATGAGCTTTACTTTCTGCACTGCCCCCATGTGCACCACAGTAAGGACATGGAGGAGAGGAGGCACTGTCCGCTGAGAACTAGGGCCCCTCCCCTATACCACCATAATGGAAATCCTGGCCTGCCTGCCTTGGACCCTTTCTCCGCCATGAGAAACTCGAGGGTCTCCACCTCCAGAGGCTCCAGGGATAGGCCGCAGAGACAGCTTGTAAGGAGCCTGGCATGTCCTAATGGGTCTTGTTTGAGGCCCATGAGGTTGCAGATGAACGGAGGCCAAGACACTGGGGCCCCTGAAGGATGACGGCCAGGAGGTGGGGGCCCCCCACAAGAGGAATGCCCAGCAGAGGACTGGGCTGTGGGAACGCAGTGGGGCATCCCAGGAGCCTGGTGATCCCAGGCAGGGCGGGAGATGGGGAAGAGGAGTAGACAGAACAGAGGAGGCAGGGTACTTCCAAGCTGGAGCCCTGGGGGCCACAGCTGCTCCCCTGTGACAGGAGCCCTGAACCCGGGCAGGTCCAGTCCTGCACGGAAGGGGTGTGGCCCCGTGCAGCTGAGTGGGAAGCCCAACGTCCAGGTAGGGTGATCCCTCCGCGAGGCCTGTGTGGCCCATGGTGAGCAGTGGCCTCTAGGTGGCAGGAAGGAGCCACAGACCGGCGGGCCAGCCAGGTGTCCACCGCCCTCCCCTGGGGGAGGTGCACTCCTTTCTGGCCACAGCTGTGAGGCCCTCATCTGTGGGGGCTGCAAGGGCTCCCACCCTCACCAGGGCTCAAGCTGGGGCAGCACCCCCCAACCCCAAAACTCAGTATCCCACCTTCGAAGTCCCTGGTCTGGGGGGCCCTCATGAGTTCATGACCCTTGGAACCTCGCTCAGGATGTTCACAGCCCACCCCAGACCCCGCACGGACCCTACCCAACCTTGGGAACGTCCTCCTCCAAGGAGCGGCCTGGGCCCCCAGACCATCCGGTACCCTCAGAACACTGCTTCCGGAGCGTAGCATCAGAACCATGGGATTCTCCTGGAAGGGATTTATGTAAACCTGGCCGTACCCCACCAGGGTACTCCCCAGGGCTGGGGCCTTCTAGACCCTACCCTGACCCCTCCGCGAATGAAGAATTTCCTTTCCTCTCTGATACCCACGTGCAACCCGAGTCACAGGGGAGGCAAGACGCTCGCATGTGCACGCAACGGCCGTACCCGAGGGTCCTCATGCACGGACACTCAGACCACCCTGGACGGTCCGTGAGCTGTCTGTTTCCCAAGGACTGCTCAGCTGGGAAAACAAGGCCTTCCATCCGCCTGTGCCACACCCCCAGCCCAGGACACATAAGAGCTGCTCAGTAAATACGTCTCACGAAGGAAGGACAAAACAATAGCACGCAGGGGGCGGGAAGGAAGGGACCCACACTCACTAGCCACCGCCCAGCAAGGGAGCCCCAAAGACAGGACCCACCCCCACACCCAGGGAGGGCCAGCTCAGGACTGACCCCCCTGCTGCTCTGGGTTGAAGGCCTGACACACAGACCCTCCTAGAACCAGCCTCTCCAGAGATGGGCCCAGGCAGAGGAGAGGGTGGCGGACAGAGAGCTGAGAGCCAGGTGGACCTGACAAGGTGGGGGGGAGTCAAGGCAGGGCCTCAGGGGGTTGGGAGACTGAGCTGTGAAAATGTAGGTATGTGGGCGGAGGTCCGGGGGCTCCTGGTTGGAGGTCAGAGGTGGAGAGTGATCAGCAAGGAGCAGAGAAGGAGCCCCCAAGGGGTGAGGGGTGGGAGACAGACTGCTCACCTTCCCAGACCCCCCCCCACCTGCCTTACTCCAGAATGCCCTCCCGGACACTCCGCAGGCCCGCCGCCTGGGGCCCTCCCTCAGTGCCCGTGGGGGTCCCATGGGGCAGCCCCCAGAAAGCAGAAATACTCGGGCCTGCCCTCAGGGGTCTCCCGTGTGGGAAGCCCGGCCCCGTCCTGGGGGCTCTGAGGGGGACACAGCCCTGACAGGGACCTGGGGACACCCCAGTGACACCCCCAAGGTCCACAACACACAGGCTGGACCACACCTTTGGCCCAGAGGTCTGCCCCTCCCCCATCCTCAGTCCGGAAACATCGGAAGCTCAGGCCATTTATTTTTCTATTTGCGTCCCCCACCCCCTGCCCGCCCAAAGCCGGCCGTGACCCAAGCAGGTCGCATCCGTGCTTCCTTTCTGGCTGAGGCAGGGGCCTCGGTGGGAAGGCCCGTGCTGCCCCACTCACATGGAGCCCCACCTTGCTTCCCATGGCCCCAGAAGCCCCCACCCACCCCCTGCTACCTGTAGGCAGCAATGCCCTGACCTGGGTACCCAGCTGTTTCTGCACCTCGTCCGCCTGACCTGCCAGCCCACCACGGTGGCCGCCAAGGGGCTGTGTAGGGCTGTGACCCCAGCCAACCCGGTTGCGGCTTCCCTCGGATCCTGGCCTCTGAAGTCAGACAGGGCAGTGACCAGGGACTGAGATCCAGCGGGAGCCCCTGTCCCACGCTCCAGCAGATACCTTGCTCTGCCGTTGCCGCAGCCCTTTCTCTGGGCCTCAGTCTCTCAGTCTGCAGGATGGGAAGAGCTGCCCAGCCAGGGTAGCGTCTTTAGGAAAGTCCCCAGCCCAGCCCATAGCCTTGGCCCGGTCCCAGCTCCCTCCCCCAGAGGCAGCACTTGGGGGAGGCAGGAGGCATCCCCCAGAGGCCAGCAGCAACCCTGGCGGCCTGCTCCAGGCTCGAACAATGTGCTTCCCCCACACAATTCCCAGAAATGCAGCCCTCCCTGCCCTGCCAGCCAGCCTGGCGGCCACTCCACCCTCCCCATCCCCAGGGGCCCTGGGCGGGGGTGGGGGGAGGTGAGGGGGTGGGGTGGTCAAGGGCCATGGGTGAAAGGAGGAGGTCTGACTCCCGGGGCATCAAAACCAGGGGTCCCTGAGGTAGCATCTCGCAGGGGTCCAGGCACACCAACCCTGCTGTCCTCCTGAAAACTACTCAGGGAGGCAGCTTTTGGCTGAGGAGCCAGGCCCGCTGCAGGAGCAGTCCCCCTCCCCTTCTTTCCTGGTGGTGAGTCCATCCTTCCTGAGCTGCCCAGGCCCAACTCCACACAGCAGCTAAGCTGAGACTGGGGAGAGCTAAGTCACCTCACACCCTCCTCTCCTCAAAACCCTCCCAAATCACCAACTATCCTTCAGAGAAAAAGCCCAAGACCCTCCCAGGCCTCACGGAGCTCCTTGTCCACTCCCTTCTGTACGTATGCTCCTCCCACACATCAGCACCCCCTCTCTGCCTCAGGGCCCTTGCACGTACAGCTCCCGCTGTGTCCAACACTCTTCTCCAGGTATTCCCTCATCTCTTTGACATGCTCCCTTCGGGGTTGGCTCAAAAGTCATCTCATGAAGCGACAGGCCACGAGCACCCTCGACACAGCCCCTCCCTCTTCCCCAACTGGCAGCACCATATTCCAGAGCACACACCACAGCCTGAAGCCCCATATTCTGACTTGTTTGTGGGTCTGCTGATTGTCTGTCCCTCTCCACCAGAACGGGAACCCCCTCCCCAGGCAAGGACTTGGGGCTGTTTTGTTCACTGTCTCCTAGAACAGAGCTGAGTTCATAGCTGGCACTCAATAACAAACAAATGAATGCATGAATGAATGATTCCTGCCCCGAGTGAGAAGGGATGGGTGGTCCCCAAGAACACAGACCTGCCCCCCAGCCCATTTGGCGGTCCCAGCTGTTGGACCATCAAAGCCACTTGCCACCAAAGCTCGGGCAGCAGCAGAAAAGAAACATACAGCTGCAGGGCCCGCTGGGGGCTCTGCTCCTTCCCTGCACCATTCCCAGGACAGCTGAGGACTGTCACCAGAGCCTGGCAGGAGAGAGAGAGGCCAGGCCAGCCCAGGCAGGGAGGTCAGGATGGGCACTGCCCCGCACACCCACGGCCCCCCATGCAGAACACTCAGACAGCCCCGCTTCTCCTCTTCCAAGAGCCCCTGAGGGGTGCAGGGCACAGCTCCTACAGGACTAGGACACCTGCAGACCCAGACCCAGGGCCCCCTGATTTGAATAAAGACAGCCGTGGCAGCAGCTGCGCCATGCCCAGATCCGGCAGCACGCGGGGCGGGGGCGGCAAAGCTGGGGGCAGGAGCTCCAGGCCCAGCCCGCCGGACGACTGGACAGACAGAGTGTCTGGCGCCCTCGCTCCCTCCTCACAGCTGTGGCCTTCCTTCCTGAGCTGGCGTTTCCTGGCTCCTCCCTGCTGTTGCCACGGAAACCTAGAGCCTGGTTCCCATGGAGCCCCTGCTGAGCCTGAGTGGGGCCCACACAGCTCGCAGAAACCCCCAGGACATACACGGCCACACCACGCCCCCACCAGGGCTCACAGAGCCCAACAGCCCAACACAGCGAGAACAACACCCTGGCCTGTGCAGCAGCCCTCGACACCTGGCACGTCACAGAAGTCACTCCTGCCGCATGGGACCCAAGGCTCCCCTGTCACCCCCCTCACACCCACAAGGCCCTGTGCCCCTCCACCCAGAGAAGCCCCCACCTGTTCAGTCCTGCCGGCCCCTGTCCTCGCCACACGCCCAAAATGCCCAAGTGACAGCACCACACCCACCCCCTCTGCTCAAGACCCTCAGCCAGTCTGACACCCCATGAGCCTACTGACCCTAGTTCCCAAACACCTAGCTCGGCGTGTCGCTCGGGTCTGCACAGCTGGCAAACTACCCCTGATGCCAAACCCAAGCCTTGTGACGGCTGCTGCCGTGAGCTCAGGCAGCCGTGCCTGCTCCCTCACACGTCCCCGCCCCCAACCACCTTTTCCCAGGAGCAAGGCCCACAGTGTTCTGGAAGCCCAGGGGCTCTGTGCACACCAGGCCCAGCACCCTGGGGCGGACAGCAAGAAGGCACCGGGCGGAGCATGAGTCCCAGCATCCACCTGGACCAGGCCCGTCACTCGGGGAGGGACAGGCACGCATATGCTTCTAGGCCATTGGGCGGCTTCCTCAGAAGCCCTGACCCCTGGACAGAGGTCGAGGCGGACCCTGCACCTTGCCTTCCTGCACTGCCCCAGCCCTTGCGGCGGAATCTGAAGGAGGAGCATCGGGACAAGGGCCAGGCCCAGAGCCCTGGTCTCAAGGACCCTGAGGGGTCTGAACTGAGCGGCCCAGTTCCAAAGCCCAGGTCTCAGGAGACAGAAAACTCCCCTCCACCTGGACCTGTGTCTGATGGGGACCCCACCCCCACCCTCCAGGACAAGGAGGGTCTGGACCCAAGGGACTCAGTAATTGGTCCCAGCCTCCTACTCCTGCAGCAGCCAGAGCTGGGTGGGTGGGAGCCTGTGAGGTCTGTGCCCCGGGCAGCGCCTGGGAGGTCTGCCACTCCCAGAGCCCAGCCAACCCCCACCCAGAGCCACCGACGGGACCGCCCAACATCCTTTGCAGGCTTCACCCAGAGCCTGGGGGTCTGGTCCTAGCTGAGCAAGGGAGTGGGTGGAGGCCAGGGAGGGCAGTGTCCACTCAACACTCAGCCCAGCCCCACACTTGCAGAGAAAGCTTGCCCCTCTACTCCAACTTTCTGTCTGGGGGGTCTGGGGGCTGCACACAGGGCCCCCATAAGGGTAGGCAGTAGCCAGCCTGGGCCAGGCCAGCCAGAGGTGGGTTCTAGAGGCACAGAAATGCCCCCGAATCACAAATCACCCCCACTTCGGATGGAGCTGGGCCCACTCTTGGGGACCCCTCCTTTGGTGGGTGCTGAGGGTGAGGACTTCACTGAGCAGGAAACCCATTCTACACCCTGTGGGACCCCATCTCGCAGCAGAGCCCAGCCTCTGCCTGGCTCCTGAAGCCTTGGGCAGACGGCACCACTAGAGCCCACCTCACCCCACGCTCTGGCAGACACACACGGACCACACACAAACGCACAGACACATACAGCTCATGCCCCTCCCCCCAGCACAGCTGACCACACCCACACCAGCCCTATGCCTCTGAGGTCAGGGCCACCCCGACGGCAGTCCCCACTCCCACCGTCTTCCCATCTGGACAGTGGGCCAGAGCCACGGTCCGCACCCCTACCAGGCAGCACACACACGGGAGGACAGCCTGAGTCCAGGCAGGTTCTCCTCTTGCCCTGCCCAGCCTCAGCCCACAGGACATGACAGCTGGACACCTGAGTAGCACAGCTCTGTCAAGAGGGAGGGTCGTTGGCTGGCGCCAGGCAAGGCGGCTCACGGGGGGGGGGGGGGCGGGGGGGGAGCGCTGTAGTGGTGAGGTAATGCCGGATGATGCCCACAACTGCATTTGGGGCCACTTGGTCAACTTTGGGCTGCAGGAGCTGCAGAGGGCCAGGCAGGGCCTCTAAGGGAACCAAAAATCTATCCTAATGTGGGGGGGGGGCTGCAGTGGAAGACCCTCTAGGCCTCCTTCCCAAGCCCCAGTGACCACCATCCCAGACCAGCTACTGCCCAGGCTAAGCCAGGCCCCGGTAACCCCAGACCACACCTAGAAGGACAAAGGTAGTCTCTACCAGGTGCTGGCTCCTTGAACCCATTCTTCAACCTTCAGTCTCCCTCACACATCTCTCCCCCCACCCCTGCAGGGTGCCCAGTCCACCCACTTATACTGGTCGAGCAGGAGCTGGCACCACTGGGAGAGGACTGTGCACCTGCCCACTCCAGTGCCCCCCATTCTTGCCTGCCTCCCAGGAAAGGCGAATCTTCCCCTAGACCCAGAGAAGCCACTTGCTGCTGTCTTGACCGCCCCAGTACACCAGCCCAGGCTCCACATCAGGAATGAAGCTGGGAGGCCCGGAGCGTCTGGGTGCCAGTCTGGGACACCCAGTGCTTTACTCCTCCAGCTGATGGACAAGACCCAACATGACAGAACCCCATGTACAGACAGGATGGACGCCCAAGAGCCCTCAGGGCGAGGGACCCCGTGGGGGTGCTGGCCTTTCCTCAAACCAGGAGGGTCACTGGGGGCAGCTCAGGAGCAGTGGGGGCAGCTATAGGACCCACCCCATTCATAAGCCCTGGCTCTGCGGCCGAGCAGCACTCCAAGGGCCAGGGGACTGAGAGCCTCTGGCCACACAAGGCCAGGGTCACTGACACCTGCGGCCATGCACCATGGAGCTCCCAACGTGGGGTGGGAAGGAGGGCTGCACAGCTCCAGGCTATAAATCGATGTACGGGAGGGAGAACTCAGATACCACTGCGGAACCCACACCCAGGAGCTCCATCCTCAGCAGAAGGGTAGGGAAACAGTCCTGGGGGAGATCCCTCAGTTTCTGGAGCCCAGGTCCCCTCCCCAACTTCCAGGAGGCTGGCAGCTCTTCTGGAAACCCTCCCAGGCCCAGGGGAGGGGCTCCCCCTTCCCTCCACCTGCCCCAACCCTGGATCCGGCTTCAGTCTATTGTGATAACGGTGGCCTGAGCTGGGCAGGGCAGCCAGTTACTGCTGGTCCCAGCCCCTGACCCCAACAGGCCCTGGAGAGGGGGAACAAGGCCTGGGGCTCCGCACCTTCCCTGGTGGTTCATCTGCCCTCTGGTATGGGTCCAGGGCATCCAGCGCTGAGGTTTTCCCTGTTTGGAGTGGGCTTGGGAGTGATGGAGGGGACACCAAGTCCGTCTTCTTGAACCCCATGGACAGACGGGGAGGCTCACCACCCCCAGTGGTGAAAATTCCACATGTGTGTGGAGGGCCGGGGACAAGATGTCCTGCGGTTATCCAGAACACGCTCCCCCAAGATACAGGGCCCTTTTTCCAAAGTGCCCGCTCCTTTTGAGCTGGACCCCAAGAAGGCTTCTTGGAAAGCCTCCCAAGAACATGGGTCAAAATAACGCCCCTCTCCTCCCAATGTATTTTCATGAGGGGGCAGCCACCCTCCCCCGGTTACCGTCCGGGGGTCCGACTCCGTGGGTGGGGACGGCAGCGCGTGAAAGTCTGACAGCCCCCATGAGGACGACCCCTTCCAAGCTCCAGCCCACACCAGCGGCCCGTTCCCACTCGGGGTGAGGTGGGGGGGTCCCTCCTTCAGAGAGGGTGCGGGGGCAGCTGCGCGGAGGGGGCTGCGGCGGAACCCGGCGGGCCCGAGAAGAAAGGGAGCCCCCGGGGAGGGGGCGGCCCCACACCGCCCCGCCCCGCCCGCCCAGCCGCCTATTGGCCCCGCGCCGCTATATCTGGGCGCCCACCCGGCTCGAGGCCACCGCCGTCTCCGCCGCCGTCCGCCCTGCCCTCCGCGCCCGACCCCGAAGTGCCTACCATCCACCCACCGCGCTCCCGCGCTCCGTTCCGCCCAGGCCGCGCCCAGCTGGAATGCAGAGATCGCCGCCCGGCTACGGCGCACAGGACGACCCGCCCGCCCGCCGCGACTGTGCATGGGCCCCGGGACCCGGGGCCGCCGCTGAGCCGCGCGGCCTCCCCGCCGCCCCCGCCGCCCTCGCAGCGCCCGCCGCCCCCGCCTCGCCGCCCAGCCCGCAGCGCAGCCCGACGCGAAGCCCCGAGCCGGGGCGCTATGGCCTCAGCCCGGCCGGCCGCGGGGAGCGCCAGGCGGCCGACGAGTCGCGCATCCGGCGGCCCATGAATGCCTTCATGGTGTGGGCGAAGGACGAGCGCAAGCGGCTGGCGCAGCAGAACCCGGACCTGCACAACGCGGTGCTCAGCAAGATGCTGGGTGAGGGGCACGGGCGTGGGGGGCGGCGGGGAGGAAGGGTGAGCGGTCGGGGGAGGAGAGACCTAGAGCAGGGGTGGGCCGGGGTGGGCCAGGGCGGGCGGGGGCCGCGCCCCACCCTCGCGGCGCGCCCAGGGCACACTCCGGCCCGGCAGGCCGCCCGCCCGACGGCAGCCCACTGACCCGCGCCCACGGCCCCGCAGGCAAGGCGTGGAAGGAGCTGAGCACGGCGGAGAAGCGGCCCTTCGTGGAGGAGGCGGAACGGCTGCGGGTGCAGCACCTGCGAGACCACCCCAACTACAAGTACCGGCCGCGCCGCAAGAAGCAGGCGCGCAAGGCCCGGCGGCTGGAGCCCGGCCTCCTGCTCCCGGGCCTGGCGCCCCCGCCGCCGCCGCCCGAGCCCTTCTCCGCGGCGCCTGGCCCGGCGCGTGCCTTCCGCGAGCTGCCGCCGCTGGGCGCCGAGTTCGATGGCCTGGGGCTGCCCACGCCCGAGCGCTCGCCGCTGGACGGCCTGGAGCCCGGCGAGGCCGCCTTCTTCCCGCCACCCGCGGCGCCCGAGGACTGCGCGCTGCGAGCCTTCCGCGCGCCCTACGCCCCCTCCGAGTTGCCCCGGGACCCCGGTGGCTGCTATGGTGCGCCCTTGGCCGAGGCGCTCAGGACCGCGCCCGCTCCCGCCGCGCCGCTCTCCGGCCTCTACTACGGCGCCCTGGGCGCGCCCGCACCGGGCCCGTACCCCGGCCCGCTGTCGCCACCGCCCGAGGCCCCCCCGCCCGACGGGGCCGAGACGCTGGGGCCCGCCGCCGACCTGTGGGCCGACGTGGACCTCACCGAGTTCGACCAGTACCTCAACTGCAGCCGGACTCGGCCCGACGCCGCCGGGCTCCCGTACCACGTGGCGCTGGCCAAGCTGGGCCCGCGCGCCATGTCGTGCCCCGAGGAGAGCAGCCTGATAGCGGCGCTGTCCGACGCCAGCAGCGCGGTCTACTACAGCGCGTGCATCTCGGGCTAGGGCCCGGCCGGCGCGGCGTCTCCGTCTCCTCCGCAGCTAGCGCGACTGGACCGCGGCGCTCTCCTGCTCGCCCTCTCCCGCAGGCGCAGGCGCAGGCTTCGGCTCCTCTGGGGCGCCCTGCAAGGGCGGCTCCCGCATGTCCTGGGGCTTTTCCAGGAAGCCCAGGCCTGGGACCTGTTGTCTGGCCCCGCCAGGGTTAAGTTTCTGAAGCGTCTAATTCTTTCCTTGCAGTCTATTTTCTAGAACCAGGCTGTATTTTTTACTTTGCCTTTTTATATACTCGATACAACATATTTAATTTTTAATTAAACTTTTAAACTTTTTCTTCCAAGGGGTTTCAGTGACCAAAAGCACCGATGTAGCAAGCTTTCTAAATATGAAAAATACCACTGTTTGTTTGCTTTAAAAGGGGAGCAGGAGCTGGGTCGCCCCCGGGCCAGGCGAGGCCACAATAAAGTGACTCGCTGTTTCCTCTGAACACCCGAGTCTGTGGTCGTTGGGGGAAGGGGGAGCAGCACACCCAATGACCCTGGATTTGCCCTCCCCCCGAGAGCCCCTCCAGCTTGGGCCCCAAAGCACCCACTTCTCCATCCTTCCAGGCTACTCAGCGGACCGAGTTGGTGGGAGGCATGAGGTGTGGGCCCTCCCGGACCCTCCCAGCCTTCCATTCCCTTCCTGTCCCACCCCCCATTTTAACTGAAGCCTAATAGAGGTCAGCAATCCCCTCACGTGCCCACCCATGTTTCGTCATCTTCGTCTCCTCTTTAAAACTTTCTTCTAAATAAATAAATACATACATAAAATAAAAATAAATACACAACTAAAACTTTCTTCAAGCCCAGGGACTACTGCTCAGGGCTCTCCTCTCCAAAGGAGATGGGCAGGGTTGACACCTATTAATAGACATGGCACCCTGGGGCCCCTTCTGTCATTTTTAAACCAGAGGCCCCAGAAGGGGAAGCACCATACAGCCATGCTGCTCCCCACAGTGATCTTTCCAGGCTCTGCCCAGTGACAGAAGGTCAATGACCTCACAAGGAGGCTCAGGCCCCCATTCCCAAACCCTCTCACTCTAGCCCTTCCCCACTTGCAGCATAACTGGACACCCTCTTTCCATATTCCTTGGTCCCCAGCCCCTAACCGGGGAGCTGAGCTCTGACACCCTGATGTGGAAAAGTCACTCACAGCTCAGTCTGCTCTGTGTCTGTGAGCCGTGTGGTTCTGTAGGGTGCTGCCTGTCCTCCGTGACTGCAGGTGAGCCAGCGTATCCAGGCCTGTGTGTGCACAGGAGGCTCCGAGCATGGGTGTGACACTGTGACACCGTGACCATGTGACCATGGGAGCACCCAGGAGGATGACCGAGTGACAGTCTGTGTCTGTGTGCACACAGTTGTGCAGTGAGTCTGGGACTGGATGTGCGTGTGTCCGCACATGTGCGGCTGCTGCCTGAGTGTGCAGGGGCAGTGAACAGGCTGTGGGGCTGTTCTTACAGGTACCCTCCCTCTGCATTGACTGGCAGGAGCTCCACACCTCAGCTGGCAGAGTGGGGTGGCTGCACCTGCCCCCCCTCTCCCCGCCCCATCAGCAGCCAGGTCCAGAAAACTCAAAGACAGAGACAGAGACTTAGAAGAACAGAACAGACAAGCTGAAGAGGGCAGGATGAACTCACAAGTGGAGAGAGACACCCAGGGTGGGCGGACAGGCAGGAATAGCCCACAGGACACCAAGGACACCATGTGCCCCTTCCAAGTGTGAATAGGAAGTATGCATGGCAGGGACGCTGAGGCACAACGGGAAAAGGTGGTCCAGTCCAGCCACGTCTCCCATGGGTCTGGGGGCTGGTGCTCTGAGGCCCCCGGGGCTGAGTCCTGGGCTCATGCATGGAGAGAAATGTGCATGACCCTTGAGCGTACATCGCTAGCTCTCATGGCCCAACTCCTGCTCTGCTCTGGGCCTGATGACCCACCCCCTAGAGCCCCGGGTCAGCTAAGCCAAAGTGTGCCCCGCTGTGGGGACCCATAGCAGCCAGAGTCCAGGAGCCTCTCACCCAGGTATGGAACCTCCTCCCCCCTCACTCCACCCACTGGCCAGGGCAGGTAGGAGGCAGAACCAGCCCAGCCTGTCCCGTTGCCTACAGCCATGTGAACAGCCCCACTAAGGACCTCCCTGCCTGGGCGGAGGCACTGTCCATTGTCCCACCTGTAGTCCCCTGCAGAGACACCCACGGACACACAGGGAAAGGTTCCAGACAAGTAGACATAGCCAGCGGTGTCTCTCCTGTTTCCTGGCACAGGCTAGAGCAATATTCTCCCATCCTCTGTTCTGGGCTCTTCACCCCACCCCCATCCCACCCAGAGGGTCCACCCTTCCAGGCCCCTTGGGGTCAGTAGGGAGAAGGCAGAGGGGCTTGCTGCCTGGAAGCCCCTCTGGCACAGCAGGAGGCCAGTGGGGGGCCGGGTTTGGAGAAGTCCCCATCGCCAGGGGCTGGGGGAGTCCAGGAGCAGAATCAGAACATGAGAGGGCCTCCCACAGAGAGCAGCTGTTTCCAATAGCAGCTCCTCAGCAGTGGTGGGCCGGCACAGGAAGGGTGGGTAGGGGTCTCCTCAAAGGACCCCTGCCCCGTGCCCTGCCTAGGGAGCTCTCCAAGGGGCCTGGCTTTGCCCTGTCTGGACAGAGCAGCCGTCCTGGGCAGAACCACAGCTCCCCCCCCCCCTCCCGCCCCACCGGGGCCTGGGTGGCTCCAGCCCTGGGTCAGGTTTCCCACCGCTCCCCTGCCTGGCTCCACCCACCTGCTTCCAGGAGGGTCAGAGAAGGGAAGTCCCCACCCCCAGCTCCCGCTGAGTCAGGCTGGCCAGGAACAGACCCTGGTGGCCTAGCGCCTGGTGGGAAGTTCTAGCAGCCCTGCCTGGCACAGGCCTCAGCTCCCACGCCCAGGACCCAGACTGGACCTGGAAGGACCTGGGCCCAGGTGTCGAACCCTCCCCAGCAAACAGCCCAGGGGAGGAGGTCAGGGAGGCTGGGGCTGGGAGCAGGTTAAGTGCACCCTCTCCCCATAGACGTGCTCATCCCCTGAGACACACCTGGGGACACGACACGCACCACGAGCCACAGAGCCTACCAAGAGACACAGCAGGGCCAAGGCTGTGCTCATATGCCCGACCCCAACGAGGCCATGCTGGGCAGGCAGGGATGGGCCTGCAGCACCCCCACTCAACTGGACAAGCACTCTAGGCCATCCAGCCACTCAGCTCACATTCTACAAAACCTAAGTAGGATTTTGGCATCAAGGTCAGTGGATCTAGTACTTGGAGAGAAGTGTGTGGGGCTGTGTGGCCTCCGTGCCTCTCATTCCAACGTTCTCCCATCTCCTCACTTGTGGGGGTGGCCCCCCAGCCCTCCTCGCCTCCAGCCCCCTTCTCTGTGGTTGGCCTGTTGTGGACATTTCACAGAAATGAAATCATACAATACATGGATTTTGAATGCGGCTTTGTTCACTGAGCGTAACGTTTTCAAGGTTCATCCACGATGTTGGTCCCTCATTCCTCTGCAAGGCTGAGTAATATTCCTCTGTGTGATGAGACCACCCCAACCGACGGGCGCTGAGATCGTCTCCCTGTTTTTCGAGGTGAATACTGCTGCAGTGAACATTTGTGTACAAAGGTTTTGTGTGGACATATGTTTTCATTAAAATTACATAGTTTTCTGTCTCTAATGGCAGGGTCTGAGCAGGTAGGCTAAGCACATTAGCGCCATACCCCAGAGCAGCTGCTCCCAGAGGGGGAGTCCAGAGCAGCAGACCCGCAAACCCAACAGCCAAGCCCAAGGCTCAATCCTCCACCCAGCCTACCCCACTCCTGCCCCAGGCTGGGGGGTGGGGGGGGCAAGGACAAGGCTTCAGTCCACGGAGAGTCTTGGACAGGTGTGTGGGAATCCCTGGCCCAGGACTGACGAGAGAGCGGTGGGAATGCCAAGCCTCCTCCTCACTGTGTCCACAGGCCCGCTCGGACTCCCTCCCCACCTCTCGCCCTGCCTGGAAGCAAGGCTAGATGCAACAGGCCAGCTCGGCATGGTGGGAGCTCCCCGCCCTCCACATGCCTCCTGCGACCCCGCTTTGTCCCCCACCACCCTGCCTCATGCCCCACGACCTGTTCCCCAGCTCTCGCTACCAAACCTGTGCAGCAGGACCCCGCCCCCTATCCCACGCTCCTGCCAGCCTGCGCCCAAGAAAACAGGAAGGGGTGCCGGCGGCGGTGCTGCGAGGAAGTGCAGGAAACGGCCGCGGGCGCGGCGCTTATCTTGGGCCACAGCCGGGGACCCCTGGCCTCACGCCCCGCACCGGCCAGTAGGGGATGCAGGGCGCGACCAGAGGACGGGGCCTGCTCACCTGGCGAGGAGCCCTGGCCACCTCCCCACCAGGCAATGATGGTCACAAGTGGGCTATGGAGGCGAGAAGGCCAGTGACAGGACCCCTGGGAGCCAGGCTGTGCCGCTCCCCAGATGTGAGCAGAGGTCCCATCGAGACACAGCTCAGGGACACCCGGCAGGCTCAGTGGGAAGAGCCTGCGACTCTTGATCTCCGGGTCGTGAATTCAAGCCCCATGTTGGATGTAGGGATTACTAAAAAAAAGTAAACTTAAAAAAAAAAACCACCATCACCCACGGCCCAGAGGTGGCCCAGGGGCCAGTGTCCAATCCCAGGCTGGCCCACCTCCCCCACCATACACTCCCCTTCCCAGGTCCTGACCTTCCCATTTCCCCCCAAAACAAGGACTAACTTCCCCCAGCCAGTGTGGAATCCCTGCTGGTTCTTGGGAGGAAGGCTGGGCAGGTGGGCTTCACTGGGTTTGGGGGGATGGTGGTTGTTGTTTGCTTCTGTGTTTACAAAGCTGCGTCTTTTCCTAGGGAGGGGACAGGATGGGGACCGTCCCTGGGAGCCCCCCAGGGTCCTGCAGGCCTCTGGCAGGGACAATGGGCCGAGGCACCTGGCATACACCCCCACCCCCCAGTATTTGCTTTGTTTCCTGGAGTGGGGGCCTTGTTTGTTCCCACACCACCCACAGATGGTGCAGGCCGCCTCCTTGCACACCTGCAGGCCGGGAGACCCCACAGGCAGACTCACAGGCAAGGGCCACGTGCCAGGCAAGGCCAGCCCACCCTTCAGGTCTGGGAGCAGGTGCTTCCTCCCAGCCTGCGCGTGGCCCCGGGCCTTCTCGGCGCCCAGCGCCAGATGCGGGCCCGGCTAACTCACATCCTGTCCCACAGCCACGGCCCCAGGAGCATGGGAGCGCATCTGTCCGGGGTCTAGGCACGGCAGACACTCATCTTTCCCACCAGCTCCCCCGGCTCAGTCAGGCTGCCTGGTGGGGCGAGACGTGGAGGGAGGGCACGTGGAGGGAGGCGCCGGGCGGGGCAGAGGCAGGCGGCCCTCAGAAGGGTCAGCACGCTGGGCTGGCACGGACCCCGCCCCATGTGTTTCGGCAGCCTGCAAAGAGGCAGAGGTAGGAAGTGGGGGTGGGGAGAGGGGAGCATGTGTGCGGGGGTGGGGAACACACAAGCGGCAAAGTCAGGATTAACGTTTTGGTTTTCAAATCCAGAGTCTAGTTTGCCAGTCGCCCGTGTTCCAGATGTTCTTTCAAAGGCTCCCAGTCTGGGGAGGCTGTGGGACACAGGCTACCCTTCAAAGTCGGCCTGGCCCCCTCCTTTTGGCGCTGCACATGGGGGGTCTGGCTCCCTGGCTTCAGGAAGTTGCACAACCCTGGCCCATGCCCTGCGGCCCCATCTACCACCCTGGCACGGCCCCTCCTTCTGGGACCCAGCCCCCCCCCCCCCCCGGAAGCAGCTGAGGAAGCACAGGCACTGGACAGGACACCACTGGGTGCGGGCCCTAACCCGACCACGCGCGTGCCCCAGAAACCCTGTTTTATGGGGGAGAACCAGGCTCAGGCCACATGCCCCAGACCTCAGCAAGGAGGGACATGCAGCACGGGCCCACGGCTCTGTCTCCAGTCATGTCCCTCCATCCCGCTGGTTCTGGTTGGATCCACCCAGCGGTTCCTGAGAACAAGCCACAAAGGGGGTCTCGGCGCTGAACACGCTAGCGAACACCATGGGTCTGGGCGGGCACCCCTGCTTTCCCTCTGCTCTCTGTATCTGGGCATGTCACTGTGGCTCTCTCCTGCCCCCAGGCCTGGTCTGGTTGGGATATCCCAACCCTGGACAAGTGAACTTTGTCCCGGGAGCCAGAGGCCCAACTTGCCGCCGTCCTGCGTCAGCAACCACGTGGCTGTGGTGGGACGGTGGCCCCAGGAGAGAGAGTTCCACCTCCCAGAGCCCGTGGGCGGGAGCTTATTTAGCAAAAAGGGTCTCGCAGATGTGACTCAAGATCTTGAGGTGTGATCACCCTGGATCACTCAGGTGGCCCTCAGCCCAGTGGCAAAGACCCTCGTAAGAAGGAGGCCACGTGAAGGGGGGGCGTGGGCTGGGCTCACCTGAGCCTGCAGCAGCCCTAGGAAGCCAGCGTGCACTTGGCCCAGGAGGAGCACAGCCCATGACGATGCTTCTGGACTTCCAGTCTCCAGAACTGTGAGGGAGGAAGCTGCTGCTGTGTTAAGACACACACTGTGTTGTCACAGCAGCCCTAGGAAACTGATACAGACAGTGGTGTGAGATATGGGGACAGGACTTCAGGAGGGCTGCCTGAGAGAGGGGGCTCTGCCAGGCAGGGGGCTGGATAGGTCAAGGACACACACATCTGTGTGCACATACTCACGGGCAGCCCCTCAGCATCTGTGTGTGCTCACTCACACACTACCAGACGGGTCAGAGTGCCTATTCCTGTGGTCGTGGTCTAGGACCCAGGGATCATGTCCCCAAAACTCTGAGGCCTCTGCTCCCCCTCCTACCGCCCCCTACCCCAAGCTGCTGTTCATCTGAACTGTCCTCAGGCATCGGTGGGTGGAGGGGCTGCCCTACTGCCCACCCACATCTCCCCAGGACAGCCCGGCTGCTCTCAGCAGCGGAGAGGGGGTGCTGCGGGTGGGCAGCAGGCCTGACGGCCCAGGAGGCTATGCTCAGATGCCACTAGGAGAGGAGTACTGTCCCCACGGGCTCTGGGTCTGGGTCAGATCTAAGTGCAAGGAGCCCCTGGGGAAACAGGAGCAGGGTGGGGGCCTCCACAGAGAGCCTGCCCCCTCCTGTCCCTGAACCCACACCCCTGGCCTTCAGCCTTCAACTCAGTGGCCCCACACCTTATGCTCCAACCAAACTGGGCCTTTTCCTCCCACCTGGACATGCAGGCAAGGACCCAGGCTGAGGAGCCCAGCGACAGGAGCGGCACCGCACAGGTGCGCTCCTCTACCAGCTTTCTCCACGTCCGGCACGAGGACGTGTCCGGGCACTCAGGCCAGGACCCTGGCATTGCCTGGATCACTCCTCATGCCTCCACATTCAGCCCACCTCCTGCAGCCTCAGCCCCCACACAGCATCTCCACGAAAGGCACGGGGATCTTTCCTGACCCAGACTCCAGTGTCCCTTCTCAGCTTAGCCCTCCACGCCCATGCTGCTTCCTCAGCCGAGCGGAGCCTCCTTCCGTGTCCTTTAGCCCCAGCCGGAGCCCCCACACCAGCCCAGTCCATACTGTGGCACACGCATGGAGCACGTGCCACAGAGACCAGAGCAGTGGAACGCTCCCGGGGCGCTTGCAAAGCCTGCACCGTCCGTGTCCCCTCATGCCCATGGCAGGGCCCCCGGGGCAGCTGCGCACCGTGGCAGCAGGTGACCGAGTGCACGCTGAGGTCCGGGAAGCTTGGTTCCCCGTCCTGTGCACGGGGCACACATGAGGTGTAACCATGCTCAGGGCCCAGGTCTTACCCCAGCTCTTACGCTTCCTGGCTGTGTGATTTGGGACAAGGGATAACCTCCCAGGGCGTCGGTCTCATCAGGGACAACAGTTCCTGTTGCACAGACTGAGCGTGTTAACACATGTATGGGGGGAGCTGGGTCAAGGTCAGCTTCTCTAGTTCTTAATATTGTGCCAGTGCTGACTGCCCCACCACAAAGGCCCTTCTGCATCCGCGGCTTGCCTCTGTTCTGCCGGGATACCCCAGAGGGAAGGCCTGCTCTGGTGCCTCCCGGGCCCATCCACCTGGCAGAGAGGAGTGTGATGGGTGTTCAGTCCACCAGGTACCCTCTTTGGCCAGGGGCTCTCTCTACTTGCCCCACTCTCCCTCCTCCATCAGCTGTGATTGGGGAGCGGGCCAAGGACACCCAGGTCTATGCAGCTGTAGGCTGGGGAGTCCAGGATAGCCCAGCACCCTGTCAAGCAAACCTACGGTCCTAGAGCACGAGATTGTCCATCCCTGACCAGCCTCTCCGGGTCCACAGAGGGGGCCGTGGACACCCCTCCCAGGGCCGCAGGAAATGGCCTGGCCCCACTTGCAGCCAGGGCCAGCGACTCTGGCTTCCCTTCAGGCCCGTTTCCTTTATCCGGTTGTTTTGCTCTGAATTCACAAAGCTCAGCCTTCCCTTCCCCTCCATTTCCACCCCTTCCCCCATTCCAGAGTGGAGCAGGACGGATACCGGACATTTCAGGGCCTGCTAGAGCCCCCCCCCCCCTCAGCCTGGAGCTGCCCACTGAGAAGGGGAGTCCTGTCCAGCGTCCCGGGCCGCCCCCTGCTGCCCAAGGCTGGGAGCGCAGCGCCCCGGTCCTCCTCCAGGGGGGGCGGGGGGGGGCTGGCTCCCCTAGCGGGTGCCGGCTCCCATCCCAAGCACCGACCCGGGGGCGGCCGGCCCCACCGCCAGCGGGCGAAGGGAAGAAGACCAGACCGCAGCACCGGCAGTTTATTGAGTCCTGGCTTGGTGCCTGGAGCATCATCTCCAGGTCCAGGGCCCTCCGAGGAGCGCGGGCCACGACAAGGGAGGGGCCGGGACCCAGCGGTAAGCCAACAAGAGGGAGAGACCGCGGTCGTCACAAAACGAAGCTCGTTCCCAGGCTCCGCGGCCCCGCCGGCTGTTGTGGGGCCCGCGCAGGACGCGCGCTAGGCGCCCTCCGTGGCCGCCGCACGCAGCGCGAAGAGTTTCTCCCAGCAGGTGGCGACGGCTTCCAGGGCGCGCAGTAGGAGCCGCCTCCTGCTGCTGCGACGCCGGGGAGGGCGCCTCTTGGGCCACCGGCTCCGCTGTTGGAGACGGGACGGTCAGCGAGTGGCCACGGTCCCTGCCCCCCCAAGTTTGCGTCTAGCCCCTGGAGCTCCCGGATGGTGACACGGTGGGGCCGTAGGAGGCGCAGTGGGAGGTGGGGGGCGCCTGTGGCAGAGGAGGGACCCGGGTCTGCCCCCCCCCCCCCCCCACCTGGCGCAGCATCCAGCAATGGCGCCGCATCACCGCTTCGGTGCGCAAGGCTACGGTCCACGCAGCTTTCTCCAGCGCCCCACGGCGGCCCCGAGCCACTACCATGCGCATGGTCCGACCCAGGGACGCAATGGACAGGAGGATACTGTGCTCCTGGGGAAGGAAGGGAGGAAAATGGGAGTTGGGGGAAGAGCCCTATGGGGAGGCCTCGAGAGGGCACCAGAGGGCATGGGTGGGGGCGTCTCCTCCATACCTTCTGGGCACTGCAGGAAGCTCCCACCCGACCCTGCCATCCGGGGGCTGCAGCTCCAGTCAGGTTTTTCTGAGTGAAATGGAGGTCTGGGGAGCCCGGCCCCGTCCACTCTGCCCCTGGCCCACCCTGCCTCACAGCGGCCTGCAGGTCCTCAAAGATGACCGCACGGTAGTGGCGGAGCACGTCAGGGACGCTGCAGGCACGGAGCCCTGCCTGGCCAGGCACAAGATCCAGCAGAGCCAGCAGGAGCGCCCAGAGTACAGGCTTGGGAGGCACCTGGAAGGGACACTGGGTCAGGGAAGGGGTCCCAGGCCTGTGGATGGGGCCTCCCCTACAGCAACCCCTCAGGCAATCTGCTTTGGACAGCCCCTAGGACAACCACCAGGGAATCCCTGGGCTGGTATACAGTGGAGATGTCACTGTGCCATTCATGATCGAGGCATGGGTCTAGCAGGAGGACAGACAGTAGGCCTGCAAACCAGACAGCTCAATGCTCGATGCAGAGACCTGAGGGGTGAATGATGGGGGGGTGCTGGGAAGGCAGGCCCACTGAGCCCTGAAGGGCCAGGAAGGAGACGGGGGGCTCCAGAGGCAGGAGCATGGGGCCAAGAGCCCAGAAGACCGTGGGGCAGGGCTGACCTCGATCCAGGGGTACGGCCTCTCCCCTGGCCGTGCCCTAACTCATCCCCACACTTCCCTGACACAAACCCCACCAGTCAGGCTCTCCTCCTGAGGAGCACCCCCTGCTCCCCAGAACACTGCTCACTTCTGGGTCCCCACAGCAGGGGCAGAACTGACCTGCTCCCACTCCTCATCAATGCATCTGCCACAACCAGCTCTCACAGCCATGGGAAATGGGATCCCCTGCACCTACAGCCCAACCAGGACAGGGGTGAGGGCTCAGAGCTCAAGGCCACACACCTCTGGGAGGGGAAGGCTTGGGGAAACCCCCAGAGGCAAGGGAGGAAGGGGCCACATTGTGCCCCACCAGACATTCCTTCTACAGGCCTCCCCCTCCAGAAAGGACTGGCTTGGGGAGAAGCCCACCCCCTCCCAAAAGCCCAAACATCAGAGAGCAGCTAGTTCCCAGACCCTGGCCACACACCCACCCTCAGGCCCCCAGGCTGGAGTCAAACAGCAACTGGAAAGTTAATCGTGTGAAGCCAGCGAGACGCAGGACTCGACTCTGCTTCCCAGCCCTGGGAGGGGAGGCTGACTGAGCCGCACCCCGACCAGCACGGAGACCTGGGGTGCAGCGCTGGCAGGAGGGGCAGATGCGATTTGCCGCCACCCCTCCTCACACATGCCCCCAGGCGTGCCCAGCGGGTGAGAGGTCACAGCCAGAGCAAGGGCTGTGGGTGCTGGAGAGAGAAGATCCACGTGGGGTAGCTACGCCAGCTGCCCAGGTGCTCCTAGGAAGGCCTGCCCGTCTCCCAGCCCAGCCAGGGACAGGGCAGCCCTGGCACCAGGAGGCTGACTTGGACGGCCCAGCAGCCCCCTCCAACCCCACACTCCCCACCGCCCCCCCCCCACTGCCGGGAACAACAGGCAAGAGCACCCAGGGCCCGGCCCTCCACGCTGAGGTGAAGGGAACCACAGGGGATTTCCCAGTAGGGCATGGAAGGTCACGCAGCCTCCCCTGGGCTATGCTCGCTCCCAAACCCTCAGTGGCCGTGGGTGAGCCCCCTCCCTGATGGCCCAATGCCGCTCACCATGGGCCTCTCAGGGCGAGGCCCTCCTTCACTCCTGCCAGTGGGCCTTGCATATGATCCTGGGTCCTCAGGTAGGGAGTGTGGCTGCTAGTCCAGGACCTCCTGCTCCAAGCCTGGCCAACAGGGCTTCCCAGGACAGGCTGCAGCAGGGCGGGCTGGCGGCAGGCAGACAAGGCTTTTGAAGTTGGCTCCTCTGAGCAGAGGAGGGAGGGAGCAGGAGGGAGGCCCCAGGATCCCAGCCCTACCCCCTCCCTCTCCCTACCTCCTATCCAATTGCTTCTTCAATTAACCTGACCCTGGAGCCCAGCAGCTGCAGGCTCTCTTCCCATCCAGTGGGGCTTGGATCGAGCCATCAGCCCCAGGAAGATATGCACTGCTGGGGAGGGGGTGGTGTGTCCGGCGGACAGGGCAGGACCCAGCTGGTGAGGGGGGTGGGCAACCAGAAGCAGCCAGTGGCCTGCCTGCCTGCACCCCTCCACAGGGGCCTTCCTCAGTGGCCAGTAGGTGCTGCCTCTTCTGGGAAACTGGCTGCCGGCAGAACCAGGGGAGCTGGACCTAAGCCCCACCACAGCCACCAGCCCCTGCACCCTGACGTCTGGGGGGGGTCCTGCCCCAGCAGGTCCCAGGTACAGGTGGGACTTCTCAGGCTCCTCCTGCCACTCAGCCCTCCTAGGCTGAGGGGGTCTTCTGTGGGGGGAGGTCAAGGCCACCCGCCCAAACAGGCTCTCCGGGAGCTGGGCCACTACACCCCTGCCTGGCAGTGCCCGGGTGGTCACCCCCACAGCCAGCACCTCAGAACAAGGACAGCCTCCGGAAGCTAACTTGCCTTGAGCCGGCACTGAAGGAAGGTCAGCTGAAGAAAAGCTAAGGTTCATTTTTCCTAGGGAGAAAAGCAGTTTCACCACCTCAGAGCAAACAGCCCCGTGCAAAGGAGAAGACATTCACACTGGACGATCCCAATGCTCTGGAACTTTCCAAGGGCTCTGCAGAAGGCCTCACCTGACAGCGAGGTCAGAGGAGTGCAGGGGGAAGCCACGTCCAGCTCAGGGCACTGTTCCTGCCTGGGGCTTCGTTTCTAGGTCTGTGTGGAACGGGCTGGCTTTCAAGCTCCTCAAGCTTAAGGACTCCATCTTCAGTGTAACAGGCAGGATCCCTCCTGCCTCCACCCAGAGATGGAATGAGACCCCTAAGTCTCAGCGAAGACCCTGTGAGCCTCCCCGCACTGCTTCTCAGGCCTGGCCCACGTCGGGATGAGAAGCAGAGGAAGCATTTCCACATTCACGTCTGTGAGTGGGATCCAGGCCACACGGGTGGTCTGCCACCTGCTCTGGGCTGGCAGCGCCCTTGTGGCTCCCAGAGCATCAGAGGTGGACCCAGCAGGGCCTGCACCCTCGAGGCAAAGCTGCCCGTGCCTCAGTTGCTGCCGTCGAGGCAAGCACTCCCCAACCTGGGCTGCCTGGGGAGGGCCAAGCCGTGGGTCAGTGACTGAGCCCCACCACAGGCCCTCTCATCGGTGTCACGGGACACCAAGAGGTACCGAGGGGCCGCTCTGGAATCTTCTCGTTACTGAACGTGTGGGGACAGCTGCCAGCTACTCTTCTCCACACCGTATGGAACAATTAGCATCTCTTCTCCCTGGCCCACGGCCTCCCGACAGCCCACGGCCTCTGGCCACATGTCTGCAGCCGCGGCCGACACAGCCCTTCTGAGAGAAACCGCTGGTTTCCAGCTGGACACACATACAGGAGTCCACAGCTTGAGGAAGGCCTTTGTCCTCACACAGCATCCACAGTGAGAATACGCTAAGACTCCCCAGTTATGCATTTTTCAATCCAGAGATAAAGGCAGTTACAAGTGCTTTAGAAGAAAGCTTCTGGTTATAAATTAGCAAAAATAAATTCACGTGCAAATGTGAGAAAATCTCTTCCTGGCAACATTCCCCTTCAACACACACCCGAGGGGCCTCCCAGTGACCCCTTAGCAACACATTTTGGGAGGCAATTTAGGAAGCTGAGCCCACTGTTTGCACTCACTCAGGAGAGTCACCAATCCTGGTGGGCAGACCTGTGAGATGCCCCCCACCCAGAGGGGATAAATGAGTCACCAGGAGAGCCTGTCCCAGCTGTTCCCAGAACATGAGCTGCCCAGCCCCTTCTCACAGAGTCCCAAGGAGGCACAGCGGGATACACGCTGTCTGCAAGCGGTCCCCTTGAAAGCAAGAACCCCAGTGAGCCGACTGGGGCTGCAAACGCGAGTCTGCTCCTGGGGGCGTCGGGGTGCAGAGAAAACCAGCAGGGCACCAACCCAGACACACTACCTGGAAAGCTTTTAATTGAAGAGCAGGACGGACAGCTCAGGGCCCCTCCCCCCACCCCTCTCTACCACACACCCCTCCACGTGCTGCCCCAAGGACCACACCCCAACGGACTGGACAATCAGAAGGTGTTCCTGATGTGGGCTGCCACCAGCACAAGGATCTCCCCAATCTTCCTCTGCCAGTTCGCGATGTCCTTGGACACGGCGCACCACAGCTCCCCGTGCCGGGGCTCGGCATTCTCACAGCGCCTCCTCACCTCCTCCCGCTGCTCCTGGGCAGGGACCAGAGGGCACTTGAGTCAGGGCTTCTCCCAGGTGGCCCCTCCTGCTTGCCCCACCGTGCTCACCCAGCCCCACAGCCCCAGGCCTGGCGGGCAAGAGGGCAGAGGTGTCTTTCAGGTGTATTTCTCAAGACAGCCCCACTGCATGGACCCTCCCAGGAGCTCACTTCAGCACACAGGTGCTGAGCCAAGTCAAGTCCTCACGTCTTTGCCTCACACGAGTGCCCCGAGCCTGCCTTCTCTGAACAGGGAGTTGCCCAGATTCCACGTGGCACAGCTCCCACTTCCTGTGGGGACCCCAGGACAGCCTGGTCACCCGCACCCCCACAAGCACAACTCTTGACAATATTTAGCACTGTGGGGCGGGGGTGGCTGCTCCCCAGGCTCCCCTACACATCGCCCCCGGGCTCGTGTGGAATAGGACAGAACTCGCCCGGGCACAAGGTCAATCCTCAGGGCTTGAACCCCACCCCCATTTCTACTGTGATCCCACACCCCAGTCACCAGCCGCCGTCTACAGCACCTCACCTCTGTGCCGTGCTGCAGCTCAAACTTGTAGAAGAAGGCCCAGGCATCCCCCAGGTCTGAGTCGATCTTGACCGTGCGGTGGAACCACTCCCTGGCCTTGGTGATCTTCCGCTCACTCCAGAACAGCCTGTCCAGAAGCATAAGCACAGGCACCCAGAGTAAATGGCCCCAGCTCATGCGGCCAGAGGGTTGCTGGCCAGCACAAGCCACAGAGGACCTGGGCGTGGCCCAGCCCTGGCTGCCTCCGGCTGCCGCATGTCTATGCAGGAGGTGGACCGTGGGCCCAGCCCCTGCTGCGGCTGGCACAGAGTTTGCTCCTCTCCCTGGCGAGCCCCGGGGCTCCCAACAGGAGGGCCGAGGAATGGGGCCTGGCTCCCTGGGTATTGCTCCAGGTCACTAACCTGCAACTGTCCTTCAAGGGCCTAAACAGCTGTTTCTTAAAAAGTCCACATAGAGCAAGAACTTCAAACTCCTTTATTTTTTTCCTCTTGGTAAAATACAAGAGGATGAAAGTAAACCTGACAAAAAGTTAAATTAAGACTTCGTTGAGAGAAAGTGAAGTTTCAACCTGCTCCTCGATAGACAACTTCTAGATCATTCTGCCCACCCCTGGCAGCCTCCAGGAGGACCCAGCCAACACTGACAAGATGGGCCTCAGGTCAGCACCAGGAACTTGGACCCACAGCAGACAGAGGTACCTAAACACCAGGCCCACGCTAGAAGCCACAAGGGAGGACGGTCAGAAAGCAAATGAAGGACCCATGAGCCCGTCGCCGACACACCCGTGACAGCAGGAGGTGGGCAGGGCAGTGGGGTGAGCCTCTGACAGCCTGGGGCTCTGGGGAGCTCTCCACCTAGCTCCACCGTCCCCAGCAGCCCCCGCAGCATGAACCCGCCATTCAGCGCAGCTGCTTGGGCCAGTCTGTTACAGCACGCAGTGACACTGCGTGCCCTGATAGCCTGATTGTTTTTTAAGCCTTGTGGTATTCTTAATTGCTTGGTGTTAGATAAACTATGACTTAAAGAGCACAAACCCAGATAGCAGGTACACAGAACACCAACCTGGGAACAGCAAGGAGTGACTTATTTACTTTAGCAAAGCCTTTTACGAGGTTTTATGGCCACCCTATCAGAGTATCATACATAACAGTCATTCTGGGAGGCGGAAGCACAGGGCAGGAGGGAGGGGGCCCCAGACGGGCCCGAGCTGGGCCTCAGGAGCCTCTGGAGCCAGTAGGAAGCCTCCATGTGCAGCGCCCTGGGCCTCGCAGCAGCTGGAGAGGGGTCCTGCAGGACCTGAGAAGTGGGGCCTGAGAAGTGGGGCCAGCGCCACCTGGGCTTACCTCAGGGGTGGGCCCGACCCCGGCTCAGGCAGCAACAGCAGCGCACGGGAGCTCCTGGGCCACACGCCGCCTCCCCGAGGTGAGGCCTGAGCAGCAGTCCCAGGAGCCCGGCCCAGGCTCTTCCTGATGGCCCTCCACCTCAAACACACTGGTCACCTCCCACCTCCTCTGAACACACCCAACCCCTACCCTGCTCTCAGCCACAATGTCACTCGATCTTCCCAAGGCCCCCGGCTTCCTCCTGCACCCTGCACACCACATGCCTCCCCACGGAACCCCTGACCCAGCCCCCGACACTCGAGCTGATGGTGTGAGGTCACTGGCTGACCTCTTGCTCCTGGGATCACGCACCCTAAAGGAAGGATGGTCTCCGGCACCTCCATCTCTGCACCCCCAGGCAGGCTGACTGGGCCTGACCGACAGACCCTGGACTGTCCCTGAGGACACCACGGTGAGGATGTCTGCTTTCTACTCTCACACAAGAAAAACAACTTCCTTGCTTAGAGCCCTTTGCTTTGCTTATTACTTCAATTCTGTGTGGACCAACGTCAGCAAGTTTGTCTCCTACAACTGCAGACACGTGCAGGTGTAAACTGAAAAGTGCCACAGACGGAGAAAGCACTCCCATCAGAAGGAGCCCAGGATGGAGGGAAGGGGGGCCGGGCCCAGAGGAAGCTGCCTGTCCGTGGGTCAGGGTCAGCCCAGGCTATCAGGGCAGCACGGGTCCGCATGGCCTCTGCCTGGGGATGTGCCTGCTTTGGGTCAAAGCAAAAGTGCTTTATCATGGAGCTCTGGTGGCCAAGGACCCTAAGAGGTTCCATCAGGTCCCCAAGGGTCAGCAACCCCACGAGGACCCCCCCACTCACTTAGCCACAGCCAGGAGGACGTGGGGGTCATGCTCACACTTCTTCAGGGCATCAACGCTCTTGGTTTTCCTCTGGGGCCTTGCCTCAAGGAAGATGGCTTCAGACCACAGGACACCTGCAATCCAGACACAAGGACACACAACTCAGACCCCACCTCTGCTTTCAGAAATAGCCTGTCCATGTGCAGGCTACCCCGAGAGGGGCTTGCTAAGATTCTAACCAGGGGTCCTCAGACCGTGGCTATGACCTCCCACGTCTGCCCACGGGGCCTGCGTAGAGACAGCCACAAAGGCTGCACTGATCACCTGCCCCGCCCGCCCCACAGCGGCCCTGATGGCACAGGCCGGACAACTTTCCAGTGGTGACTGGGTTGGAAGAACGTGAAACCTACAAGGTTCACTCCCACCAACTGTAATTCCACATCCAAGGGTTTATTACAACAAAACAATCAGAAATGCTAGTCAAGACTCAAACTGACCGACAAGGGAGTGGTATACTTCTGGCATACCCTCACTGGTACATTCTATGAAGCCACTAAAAAATTTACATTCTTGAAGATTTGATGATAATGGAAAATTCTCACAAAACTTTCAGCTTTAGGGGTGCCTGGATGGCTCAGTCAGTGAAGCACCTGTCATCAGCTCAGGTCATGATCTCAGGGTCCTGGGATGAAGCCCAAGTTAGGCTCCCTGCTCAGCGGGGAGTCTGCCTCTCTCTCCAACCCTCCCTCCTGCTTGTGCTGTCTCGCTCGCTCACTCTGTCTCAAATCAATAAAATCTTTAAAAAAAACCCAAAACTCTCAGCTTTAAAACAAGGCACAACACCAAACACAGCAGGACTTCCATTGCCTGTGGTAACAGAAGCTGCAATAATACACATAAGCTAAAAGTAACAGTTTCTCAGTAGTGGACCTACAGGTAATTTTTTTTTTTTTTTTTTTAAGTAATGTCTACACCCACCGTGGGGCTTGAACTCACAACCGCGAGATCGAGAATCGGACGCTCCACCGGCTGAGCCAGCGAGACGCCCCTACGGGTGATTTTTTTTTTTTTTTGTACTCCAAATGTGTTCATGCTTCAAGTACGTTTAGACGTACGGTAAGATAATGGAAATTAGGTTTCAGAAGAAAAAGGAAGGGGGCACATCAGAACACAAAGTCAAATTCCCCACGCCGAGACTGGAGATGTAGTTCAAATGTCTGAAATGTAGTTCAAATGTCTGAAACTTTGACAAACAACACACTTTAATAGCACATTTGAACCCTGAGACCCACTTCCTCAGGAAATGCCACTGCCTGCCGAGTCTGGGAAGCCAGGAAGCCGCTTACCGGAGTTGGGGCACTCCTGCAGCGCCTTGGCCATGAGCGTGTTGGCAATGTTCTTCAGCCCTGCACGGTACTCCAGCCTGACAGACTCCAACCTGAGGAAAGGGGCCCACAGGGCAGGTCCAGCACCCATGCACGGAAGCCCACGGACAAGCCTAGCTACAGTCCCAGAAGTTCCTGGGAAGCCACTATGGCTGGAGCTCCCTGCTCTGCCACGCAGAGCTCATCCGCCGGAGAAGCGAGGCACTGGTGTCCACCCCACCGTGAGGGCCACTAGCAGCTGCCACCACAGCTGAGGCCTGGGACCCTGATATCATGCAGGTGTGAGTAAACACGTGTAGGACGAGGTCCGGCTGGCATGCTGTCGCCACTGGGACAGTGACCACCACGTCAGCGGCATCCAGGACCTGCCATCTTTCTGGGGTCTCCTTTGGCAACCACCACGCCCCAGCCCTGACACTATGAACCCTGCACGGCACCTGTCCGCAAGCTGTTTCCTACAGAAAGAACACCACCCTCACCTGGCAACCTCCTGGTCATCCCGGTCATCCCTTAAGGCCTCGTCTAGACGTCACCTCTTCTGTGGGGTCTACCTTCTTGGCTTCATCCATCCCCAATCCCCCACTGAGAGCTCCTGGCTCCCCGGGGCACCTTCTGCCAGAGCACACCCAACTATCCACAGCCTCGTTGCGGTGTCCGGGCTGCGCCCTCCCAAGGCGGGTGCCGCGCTTCCTCATGGCCAGCACCTGCCAGCCTTCCCACGGAGACTGAGTACAAACGCTGCTGCGCAAATGACTCCGCATGAGCAGCTGAGGGAGAACGGCCCACTGGAGGGGTGAGCTGGGTCCAGGACTCACCACAGGCCAGGGTTCTTTGGGTTCTTCAGGCGAGACTTCTCCAAAATGGCCCGAGCTCGGGTCAGCTGCCCAACTTTCTCCTCCAGCCGAGAAAGCAAAAGCCACAGAGGAGTAGAGTGGGGACATTTCTTCAACTGCAGCCAACAAAGACAAGTAAGAGGACTCGGCTGGTGTCAGAGAGGGGTTGTGACAGCTGTGGCCAGCTCCTCAGGCCAGGAGAGCGGGGGATGCTTGTGTCCAGAGACCTGCCCGTCTCACATCTGGATTTGGGGATTTATGTGCACGGCCATGCTGTGCACGCGTGTACACAGGACACGTGCGTGCTGACTACACGGCGGCGCCATGCACGCGTGTACACGGGGTACGTGCGTGCTGGCTACACGGCAGCGCCGTGCACGCGTGTACACGGGGTACGTGCGTGCTGCCTACATGGCCGCGCTGTGCACGCGTGTACACGGGGCACGTGCATGCCGGCTGCATGGCTATCGGTGCACACGTGCATATGGGGAGCGTACACAGCAGCCCTTCCATTAGGTGTGCTATAACCCGCTCTTCACTGAGTGCCCTGCACGTAGCTTTGCAGAAGGAAAAGCACAGGTCTGAGTGAGGGGACCTGGGTCTGGCCCTGCTACCACTCTACCAGCCGGGGCCTAAGCAAGTCACTGACCCCTGGGCCTCCCATTCCCACACAAGGGGAGATGAATGGCACCCTGGGTCCAGGTGTTCCGTCTATGAGATCCAGCTCTGAGCTGCAGCCAAGGACACAGGCTCACCCCCTGGTTGTAGGCTTCCCGAGCCTTCTCCATCAGCTCCTCTTGCTCCTCAATCTGCCCCTTCATCATCCACAGCTTGGGGAAGTCCTCATAATGCTTCAGCGCCTCCTCACACAGCTCCTGGGCCGCTGCAATGTTCCCCAGCACCCACTCCAGCTTCACAGACTTCATGAACACCTGCGAGGCAGACTCACGGTCAGGCGGCCCCCACCCCCGCCCCACCACCTGTCTGGACAGCATGACCACCTCTAGCACAGGGCCCAGCCAGGACGGGCACCCCCACGGGGACGAAACCCCCACCAGGGCACCCACACCAGGTTTCACACTACAGCTCCCCTCAAAATGCTATTTGCCCTGCCGTGTTTTACAGACTTTTAGGAGCTGTTTCCCATCTCCTGCAACAAGTTGGGGGTCTAAACACACAACACATCTCAAAGTCAAGGTTACACCAACAAGCCTAGAGCACCGTGGCCTTGGTTGGCACCTCACATCTTCCTGATGCCACAGGCCCCAGGGACCCCGTGGGGCCCGGGCAGCCTGCTCACCCTGGCAGTGGGCGCACTGCTCCGCGCCTTGGCCAGCAGTCGCCGGGCTCGTTCATACTCGTTGTTCTCTGACTCCAGCTTCACAGCAGCCAGCCAGATCTCCTCGCTGTTGGGGTTGGCCTGGAGGGAGAGTGCAGCAGCATCAGGAGGGGATCAGGGCTAGGTTACACTTAATCAAAAGCAGCCAGCCTGGGCACGGGGCCGGGCCTTGCTCTGCTGCAGGACAGTGTGATCCAGACACTTCCAGGGCTAACAGATGATAAAGTTGGTCCTGGCCCAAGAATGCTGGCCTACCTGAAAACAAACCAGCCCACTTTCTAGGCACCCAGGCAACAACACTGGCAGCGGCAAAGCCATCTTCCCCAGGGCCCACTCTAAGCTTTAGGGCCCGCCCTAAGCTCAAAACGACCCACGTGGATCTGCTACACCCAACCCTCTCCCAAGCCTGGTAACAAGAACAGGCCATCTCAATGTGTCCATGGGAACAGGAAAGAAGGATGCCCAGGGCATCACTGACAGTGTGGAGGGCTTCCACGGGCTAGGACTGGGCCACATGCAACCCAGAATCCAGCAGACAAAGGGGTGGTATCTCCACGGCCTCCTGAAAGCACAGCCACCCACCAGCCACACTTGCCTGGCTGCATCACAGACCTGGCAAGCTGCCCCAGAGTGACAGGTAGGGAGAGGAGAGCCACCTGGAGGGGGGTGCTGGGGACAAGCAGCACTGTCCAGACAGATGGCAGGAAAAGCTGTGACTCAGACAGGAGGAGTGTCCTCAACATGTGGCTGTCCTCCAACGGACAGCAGAAAGCCAATGGCCACATACAGGCCAATCCCCTCCCACAGCATGTACTCAAGGAAGGACAAACGTCATTACTGTGCTCGTCAGGACTGCAACAACAGACATTTACGCTGCACTCAACAGTTTATAAAAATGTATGCTGTGAGCAGTAACTATGGAAGTGTTGGATTGCTATACCGCACACTTCCTGAAACTAACAGAACACTGTACGTTAACGCTCCTGGAAGGAGAATTTCAAAAAATTAAGTTATGCCGCAAACTACTAACACCCATTCTGCCCAGCTTATGACGTCAGCCATCATAAGCCTGGCGAGGTGCAGCTGTCTGAATGCAACTCCACCCACCTAAGAGGCCCGGCTGCACCTGGTGGCCCATGTGCAGAGTGCAGGCACTGACAATCAAATTTCCATGTAGGAAAGAGGTTGTCACTGTGCTCTTATGTGGGGAAATGGTGGTCTCTGGTGACAGCTCCATTCGGCCGGGGAATGTCACCTGTTGGCCCTACGTTCTATGTTCTGGAACATCTGGCCTGTGGTTACAGTGAGTGGCCGCGACGGAGAGGCAGGTCCACCAGCTGGCCATTCTCCCACTCTTGGGACCCCTCAGGACCCCAGCTGCAGGTAGAGTACCCCAAGTTTGGTGCCTCCTCACCACACACATCCCCTCTCTTAGGTCAGCTCCCGTCAATGAGCAGGGGAGGGCTTGAGGACACATGTACCCTGGAGCCTTCGGTCCTCCACAGGCACTGAGGCTGGGGTTCCAGTGCATACGCCCCCTGCAGCCCAGCCGACCCCTCGACCCACCTGGAAGGCCAGAGCCAGGATGCTCCTCGCCGCAGGCACATCCCCTGCCAGCCACTTGGACTTGGCGCCCATGAGCCACAGCACCTCCGCTTTGGGGCAGTGGGCCACGGCCCTCTGCAGCAGCGCTTCCAGGGACTCCCTGGAAGACAGGGGGCCACAGTGACCACCAGAGCACGCAGGGCGCTCACAGCCCCAGCGTGGGTGCTGAAAAGACAGTTACTGCTCCAAAGTTCGGCGCTATGAATGATTTACCAGATTTTACAATGGGGAGAGTGTGGGGAAATCTTTCCTCTTCATAAAGGTTCTAAAAGCAACTACTGAAGAGGGTGCTACAAAGCAGGGCATTGTTACATGGCTAAGCCTGACGGAGAGCTTCTCAGGGCCCTTTATGGCTCTGCGTCCTGAGGGAATGATAACTTCTCAGTCTGGGTGACAGGAGACCTCTTTTCATCTGTAACCACAGATCCGCCGATAAAGATTATGACCCAGAACCTATTCTTCGGTATCCAAAGAAATTGTCTTACTGGAAACAAGTTATTTTGGTCACTACTGAGCAAGAATACCGCCAGCCTGGGTATCAGGTATGAAGCCCCCAACCCTCATGCGGCCACCACCTGTTGCAGCACCTGGCACAAATGACCTCTTTGGGCCTCGACAGCAAGACGAAGGACTCATTCATTCTGTGTGGAGTGAAGCCCAAGAGAGAGCACACCGTGCTTCCCAGACAACACCAGAACCAGGACCCCAGATCCAGAGCACCCGACCTCCTCTCGCCATTCCATTCCATGAGTCAGCCGGATGGGAAGGGTGCCAGAGACGGAGAAGGGAACTGCCCTGAGCCCAGGGGCCAACGGTAGCGGTGCCAGTGAGGCACATCCACAAACCACAGCTGCCAGGAGAGGCCCTGCTCCAGACCTGGACTGTCACAGGTCAACCTGCACAGGGTGAACCAGCATTCCCAAATGAGTTAATTCCCGAACCCCAAAGCAGATGGTGGGAGTGGGGAGGGGACAGAAGCCTTGGCAACACACATGGACAGACACCCTGACCAGACTGAGATTCAACAACCGAGGAAAGGAAAGAAATAAGGCCCCAGTGTGCTGCCAGCAGAAGCCCTGTGGAAACCTGCAAGGCCTGGCCCCCCCAGCCTCACCCTAGCACAGGGAAGAGCAGCAGAGGGCCCGGGCAGAGGGCGCACACAGCGACATGAGCCTGGTGCCCCAGAGAGGCACCCCTTGAACACCAGAAATTGCAACACCTAATTTAATCAGCAGTTACAGCCAATAAGGCAGACCCAAAAGGTTTTTTCAATTAAAGAATACAATTAGAGAAAACTGTCAAGGACCTCCTCAGAGCACAAAACTAGCCCAAACCCAAAGTCAGCACAGCTTAAATGAATACCATGCCTGCCTGGGCCCAGACGCCACACCGCCCACACTGCTGAAGCCAGTGCTGGCACAGACACGGGGCTTCAGGCCCCCGCCTCGCCCCAGGCACCCCTTGGGCCACCAGGCGTCCGCCAGCTCAGCTGTAGGCACTTCTGCAGAGACACCCTCGGTGTCTCAGTCTCTCAGCTATAAACCAGTGATGACCCTATCACAGAAGGAGCCATAAAGACAGATCTCAAAGTCTCGAGTGTTGTAGAAGCCTCCGCCCCCCATCGCAGCAGAGAACTGGATCCCAAATTTAGGCCCTCGACCACCTGTGGGGACACGCAGGGGTTTTTTGTTATGTTTTGTTTTTGTTAGTTTTTTTTTTTTTAAGATTTTATTTATTTATTTGACAGAGAGAGATCGAGAAAGGGAACACAAGCAGGGGGAGTGTGAGAGGGAGAAGCAAGCTTGCCGCCGAGCAGGGAGCCCGATGTGGGGTTCGATCCCAGGACCCTGGGATCATGACCTGAGCCGAAGGCAGACGATTAACGGCTGAGCCACCCAGGCGCCCCGGGATATGAGGTTTAAATTCAGCTCTGCCCAACCTGGAGTCAGAGAGTCAATGCGCACACAGGGGGGAGAGTGCCCCCCGCACCTGGGGCCCAACCACGTACCTGGTGCCGTGGTTCTTCTCGAAGTACGCGGCTCGCAGCCACACACTCTTCTTGCTGGGGAACACTTGTAGGGCGTAGGCATAGATGGCACGTGCACACTCCAGGGCATTGTGGGCCACACACTACAGCAGAAAGACAGGCATGAGAGCGGGAGGCGTGACGGCATCTGCTCAGAAATCCCACCACAGGACGACCCAGTGAGAAACACAATCCAGGAGAGGGAGACCCCGGGAGGACGGGGACATGGAACACACAGGGCCTGGCATAGGGCTGTCTGCTAGCCCTCAACAAGCAGCCGGAGCCGGTGCAGAGGAACGGCAGCCGCCTGCCGCAGGTGAGTGAGGCGGGCAGGTGTGTGACCACATACCACACACACAGGTTCCTTTTTAGGTGTAACAGATATTCTCCATTATAAAAGATATACTCGTTAGCAACCTGTAAAACACAGGTGAATACAAAGAAGAGAAAAGAAAGCACGCACCCACTCGACTGTGAACGGGTGTGGGTTCTGGCATGAGGGATGGAGCAGCTCTGGAGTCAGGCAGTGGGGCTGGCTGCACGGGATGCAGAGTCACATGCTTCCAAGTGGTTAGAAAGGCAACTTTTAGGGTATGTGTATTTTTTTTAAAGATTTTATTTATTTATTTGGGAAAGAGAGCTAATGAGTGGGGTGGGGGGACAGAGGGAGAGGGAAAAGCATACTCCCCGCTGAGCAGGGAGCCCAATGCGGGGCTCGATCCCAGGACCCCGAGATCATGACCTGAGCTGAAAGCAGACGCCTAACTGACTGAGCCACCCAGGTGCCCCAGGATATGTGTATTTTACCACAATAAAAAATGCAGCTTAAAAAAGAACCCGTCCACTCAAACAGACCCTACAATAAACGTGTTATTCTCTTCGGATGCTGTTTTCCTCACTCAAGAATGATTTTATTCCCTGGTTAGCATCAAGCAACACAAGAAAACCAGTCACTATTTGTGGTGATAATGTCTCTAGACGGTCATGACCCAGGGTCACTCACTGGGACAAGCTGACAGCTTGTCTCCCAGAACCTCACCCAGGATAAAGGCCAGCACACGCCATACTCGGACTGCCCAAGAAAACGTGCAGCTCCCCCACACGATGCAGACTCAGGAAGCACGCTCATACCGAAAGGGGTTTCATATCTTGAGGTAAGTGAAAAGCCACTAGGAAGTGTGTCAGGAACAAGGTTTGCAACAGTGATCATCAAAATGGCATGGATGGAACTAGACAGGCAGCCTCACAGCATCTGAGCCACCCAAGGCCACTTCCAGACTGAGAGCCGCGCTCCCCAAGAGAACCGCTAGCAAGCCTCCTGGTGTTCAAAGACCACCAGCGTGGAAATGGGTGTGGAGGAGTCAAAAGAGCAGGGACGCAGCAAAGACCTCCTTGTTCAGACTGGGTTCCTCCTTGGTCACGTGGCCCCAATCTGACTCAACCACCATAGAAACCAGGAGGGCCCTGCCTCGGGCGTGTCCTGACCAGCAGCGTCTGGAAAAGTGAGGATTAGACCCCAAACTGGTCTGTACCCTCTCTGTGACTTTTGACCAAGGTCCCGAGGACAGTTAAAAGCCCTCCGGGCATCCACGGCCCCCCAGGATCACGGGTGTGGGTGACCTGGGCCAGTCCCCAAGGAAACACTCCACACTTCTAAGCACAGAGACTCCAGCTCTTCCCCCAGAAGTGCACAGCTCTGTGACAGACAGCTGTGCTCACTCCAGCGCATGTGGAAGAGGCAAAAAGGAAAGCGAGAAGACGCACAAGCTCGTGGGTTTCTGCTCTCACAGTCTGATATCTGTAGGCAATGCCTCCCACCCGACTCCAGGGCCTCCGATGCTGTCAGAGAAAAGGAAAATAGAAAGAAGTGAAGTCTTCAACCCCACATCCACCAGGAACTGGGGTTCTTCTGCACACTTAGGGTTCTCTTCCAATACAGAGACTGAGCATATTTGTTGTTATTCTTCATACTTTGTGTCTCGAATGTTACACCATGAAAAGCTTTTAAACATCATCGTGGTTGGCCTCTGTCTTGAACTCCTCTAGAGAACTGTGCACAAGGTATGCGTCAGGCACAGGCCACTGGAAACAGATGGCGTGGCCAGCACCTGTGCTCAGTCAGCCCCTGTGCTCGGTCATGGCACACACGGCCTCCGAGAGGAAGTTATGTGAGGTCAGCAGGGGCTGTAAACTCACAGAATTGAGCCGCAATCCTCAGTCTCTGCTAACGTAAAGAAGAAAATGCCCACATAAATAAAAGAGGAAAGCTCTTCATTACTGTAGAATTTCAACTGATAAACCCTAACACTCCGTAGAATAAACCACACTCAGAAAAGCGCTGTTTGGCAGATACCACATTAGTAACTGATACCGGCCAAAACCTCCGTAACGGACTGGCAAACTAGGAGGTCAAAGTTTGACAAGAAACAGGATGTTTAGTTTCAGAATGCCTCCCCACTAAACACTTATTAACTACAAAGGACAAGAAGAGCAACCTGCCAGTGGAGAAACCTGACGGACGCCACTTGAGCTGGCTGGAGTTGATCTGGCACCTACACCTACCGACACAACCTGCCAGGAGGACCCAACGTCCCACAAAGATGCAGAACCACAACCCCACGGTGCGGAACCCTCATGGAGACCGGAACCAAAGGGGCCTCACGAAATCACTGGCCGGGCCTGACAGAAGTCAGCCTCATGAGAAACAAAGACGAAAGCCCTCCTGCAGACATCAGGGCCGCGGAGGCCTGAGGGTGAAACCCTGGGCAGCTGCCACATCCCACAGCTGGGCTGCTGCTTCTGCTAACAGGACATGTAAGGAGGTGATGGGTGACATGTGGAGAAGGTCTGCGAATTACATAATGGTACGGTACCAAACATGATTTCCTGATTCTGATAGCTATCCTAAGACTGTGTAAGAAAACATCCTTTTTTTTTTTTTTTTAAAGATTTTGTTTATTTATTTGACACAGAGAAAGACAGCCAGCAAGAGAGGGACCACAAGCAGGGGGAGTGGGAAAGGAAGAAGCAGACTCTCAGCAGAGCAGGGAGCCCGACGTGGGGCTTGATCCCAAGGATCCCTAGGATCACGCCCTGAGTCGAAGGCAGACGCTTAATGACTGAGCCACCCAGGAACCCCAAAAACATCCTCTTTTAAAGAAATATACACCGAAGTACTTAGAGGAAAGGGGCCATCCCCTCTGCAGCATACTCTCACATATTCAAAGTAAGAGATGTGGGTGTGTGAGTATGGCTGAAGGATGAGAAGGCAGATGTGGCAAAGTGGTCGAATTTGGGCGAGTGTGGATGAAGGGCATGTAAGAATTCTTTGTATAGTTTTGTGACTTTTCTGTAAATCTGAAATTATTCCAGAATAACAAGGTAAAAAATAAGGAGGGCCACAATTAAGGCATTAAATACCTAAATAACATATTGATTTTGGCCCATGCGCTCTTCTCTGGAAGCCTATTCTAACGAAATAATCTCAAAGTAGGCAAAGCCATGTAAGCAAACTGTTCTCTGAACTGCAATTTACTAACAGAAGCCACAGGGGTGGGGAACAGCCCCGACGTGAAGAGGGAGAAAGCTGAGAGAGCTCTGTGGGCTCCCACCCTCTACTGGCTCCTGGTCCACAGTACACGTTCAGCTCACCCAGAGTGCAGAGCTCTGCAGATCAGGACGTATGCAAAGAGTAGCTCCCCAGGTAAATGGGTGAAGAGAAAACTGTATTCCTTACAACTGCAACTATGTTCAAAAACCAGCAGATCAGAAACACTTTCCAACAGCAGCCTGGTCCCCCAAAGATGGACTCCAGGCCCGTGGGCCGGACTTACACTGTCAGCGTCTTCCATCCACGTGTGCTTCCGGTCTTCCTCCTCAATCCCAATGCCAATCACAGCACGCATGACGGCCTGGCAGGTGGCCACACTCCCAGCCTTATCACACTCCTCGGCATCCTGAAAGAGGGACACAAAACTATAGTCCAGAGCAACAGGTGCCTGACGGGCATGCTATTCCTATGGGATGAGAACCGAGAGAGCCTCTGCATTGCAGGTGGGCCCTGCCACAGCCACCTGACTGGGTCTATTCATTCACCAGTGTACCCGCCCCTACCACCCAGCAGACGAAAGCTAGACCAATACCTAAGGACTTCGCAAAGCTCCATCTATCCACTCCACAAACACTACATAAGCACCTACTGCATACAAAGTACTGCATACAAACTCAGTGGCTGTAAGGAGTTCCTACCCAAAAGACACTTCCACAGTGATAGGAATCAAGACAAACTCACAAACATTTGTATCCGTTGGTCCAAACTCAGGGTTCAAAATGGACAAAGGAAAGAAATATTCTAATCAAAACAGATGGGGGGGGCGGGAGTGGAGGAGCCTGACACAGAAGGTGAGAGAGAAACCCAGAGGAAGGGTCCACCACAAGTGGGTCCCGTCTGCAGGAGGGCAGGCGGACCCCAGCAAAGCACTGGCCTTTAGGAAGCAGGTCTCAGGATGCACAGAGAAAAGACAGCCATGGTTCTACAGCTGAGACGCAGAAACATGTCACCGAAGTCTCTTGCATACCAATTAGGGAAGGACCAAAACGCAACAGAGCAAAGGACATAGAACACACAGTTCTCCAAAAAACAAAACTACAAGTGACTTTTAAACATCAGAAAAGAAGCCATTCTTATTTTTTGTAAGTACCGTTTTATACACATCAGCAGCATCAAAACGCGTGCCGACACACTTGTGTGGCAAAGGTGGGGATGCAGACACACTTGCACACGGCCGAGGAGCACGTGGACAGTCCCCCAAAGGGCAATGTCGTGTCTTCCACCAAAATAAAAAGTATATATGTCGACCCAGCAATTCTACTTTAATTCATCTTACAAATACGTTTCCATATGTGCAAAACCACCGAAGTACCGGGACACTTTTATAGCACTCTCTGCAGCAGGAAAGGGTAGAAACCACCCTCTTCTATCCACTGACAAGAGACTTATGATAAGTGGTCAGAGCAACAGGGTGCAGGAGATATGCTGGACGTGCTGACCTGGAGGCGACCCTGGACGGACCCCCACGTGAAAGGGGCCACAGAAGCCCCACCCGGAGGTCCTTGGGGTCCTACAACCACCAGAGAAGCATCCCAAGCAGAGAGCAGAGCCAACGCCAAAGACCTGAGGAGAAGGCATGATGAGAAGGCCAGTAATGAGCAAGGAAGCACAGTGGCAGATTAGTGGGGCAATGGCCCTGAGCCTGGACCTCAGGGCCTTGCAGGCCATAGCAAGAGCTCTGGGTTCTACTGCAGTGTGGCAGGAAGGCACCTGGAGACTTTTAAACTAGAGAATGAGTCATACAATCAATCTTATTTTAAAAGGACTGCCCTAAGGGCACCTAGGTGGCTCAGTCGGTTAAGCGTTTGCCTTTGGCTCAGGTCATGATCCCGGGGTCCTGGAATGGAGCCCTACATCGGGCTCCCTGCTCAGCGGGGAGTCTGCTTCTCCCTCTCCCTCTGCCTGCGGCTCCCCCTGCTTATACGTGATCTCTCTTTCAAAAAAATAAGATCTTTGAAAAAATTTAAAAAAGGACTGCCCTGCTGTGTGCAGCATCCGCAGGGATATGCATTAGGAGTCACTGCCACGTCTGGAGAGGCTGTGTCAGAGGAGCATGGCCGCAGCCGGGTGACAAGGAGTACCTGGATCAGGGACAGCCAGGAAGGCAGACTCAAACTGCTCACGGAGGTAAGCTAGCCTGAGGACTGGTAGATTTTGTGGGCAAAGCAGGAGATGCATATCGGGCACATCCGCCGTGGTGCTGTCACATGTCCCAGGGGATGCAAGGGAGCAGGGGAGTGGTCCAGGACGTGGGGAGTGCCCAGAGTAGAGTCCACATTTGGGGGTTCCTCGTGTGGAAGCTACATTCCTGACAATGCGGGAAGATGAGATGACCACAGACGCAAGCACAAAAACATCTCAAAAAGGGGCTGAGGGCCAAACCACCACGCGATTTAGATGACGAGAAGAAGAGGAGAACCAGCAAAGCGGGTGGGGGAAGAGGCATCAGCGAGACAAAAGGGAAACGTGCAGACGAGGTTCAAGGGCGCAGGCGGGCTCAGCAGGAACTGCCACAGAGGCCCCTGTCTGCAGCAGGGCCACGGGGTCAGGGCCTGCACTGGGCTGCACAAACAATAGGAAAGGGGAAGTAAGACAGCAAGGATAAAATGCATTTAGCAGAGTCTGGTACACAGTGGGAGCTCAATAAATGGTGACTTGCTCAGGAGGCAAAACACCTGAAAGTCACAACACTTGGCAGGGTACCACAAAAAAGAAAAAAAGTATGTATTAACCTTAAAATGACTGAAGTAAAACTAATGTACATTCAGATCCTTTTCATTACGTTCCAGTAGAAGGGAGCAGAAGCAAAACACAGATTCTGAGGAAAGTTTAAAAAAATTCTAGCTCCTGCTGTATTTTTCTCCACACTGGCCGTGTCTTAATGAAGGGTCAGTCGGAGGCTGGTCTGAGAACCAGCAAGGGGAGAGGACGCCCACTGTCACCTCTTGCAATCATCCGTCCTGACAAGATGGAAACACAGACGGCAGAAGAAATGGGATTCGCTGTGGCCAAGCAAGTGCATCCCTAAAGGGGGTAGGAATGGGAATTGACAGGTGGGCATTTCTGGGAGCCCAGGACTCTCAGCTCTACTGCGTGCAACACGGTTCCCAGGGCTCAGGGGAGACTGAGACGGCACTCAGAGAGCTGGAGCAGCAAGCCCTGGCAGGTGCACCATCAGCCCCAAGAGCCCTCAGAGGACTGGAGAAACACTGCTGACCCAGCCAGAATCCCATGCTCCTAAGACAACCAGAAACCCAGACAACGGTCATGAAACGGGTGTTGTCAAGACACTCGATGTGGGTAACAAAGGGGTGTGAGGACTGAGACGCAGAAATAGTCAAGAGGAACCCCATGTCGGTCCAGCTCACTGCCTGGAGACTTTCTGGGCCACAGTGCAGGGAGGGAGACCCAGGCAGGGCCACTGGAGGAGGCAGAGCTGAGCCCTAGAAGGTCAAGGAGCATCCAGGACACAGGAACAAGCACCAGAGAGGAAAAGTGCAGCAGAGAGAGAGAACCCTGGCGTTGTGCTCTGCAGAGGCCACCTGGGAGTCTTCACCGCGCACCAAACACAGCATGAGTGTTTGGAAAGAACCATCCAAAAGGATCAGAGCAATCCTCGGAGCTCACGTGGGACCAGGAACGGTGCCTGTTTCCACTAGCCAGACTGGAAACCCCCAGGAGAAACAGGCCAGTGGGCAGAGTGCACAGAGAGGTCTCACCTCCATAGGGCGATTAGCCCTAAACTGTCCCAAAACCCACTACTGCTGGGGTCCAACCTAGCAAAGCACTGAAGCAAGAACCAAAGGATCAAAGTGCCTCCAGTAACGCAACTGTACTCCAACAGGAAAGTCTAGAATATTTATAGGGATGCAAAAATACCCAGCACCCAACAAGGGAAAATTCACAATATCTGGCAACAAATCAAAGATTAAAGTCATGCAAAGAAACTAGAAAATGCAACTTGTAACAAAAGGAAATGTATCAACATCAATCCCAAACTGACAAAGACATCAGAGTTAGGAGACAAGGACACTGAAACAGTTCTTATCACTGTGTTCAAAATATCGGGTAGAGACAGCACAAAATCTAACATTTCACATTAAAAATGTGAAAGAGAGGGCGCCTGGGGGGCTCAGTAGGTTAGGTGTCTGCCTTCCGTTCAGGTCATGGTCCCGGGGTCCTGGGATTGAGCCCTGTGTCAGGCTCCCTGCTCAGCAGGGAGTCTGCTTCTCCCTCTCCCTTTGCCCCTCCCCCTGCTTGTGCGCGCGCGCGCTCTCTCTCTCTCTCTCTCTCTCTCTCCCTCCCTCAAATAAAACCTTTTTAAAAATGTGAAAGACAGTTTTTTTAAAGATTTGTTAATCTTAGAGAGAGCATGAGAAAAAGAGCGTGAGTGGGAGGAGGGGCAGAGGGAGAGGGAGAGGGAGAGAGAAAATCTCAAGCAGACTCCCCACTGAGCACAGAGCCCAATGCAGGGCTCGATCCCAGGACCCTGAGATCATAACCTGAGCCAAAACCAAGAGTAGGACACTCAGCTGACTGAGCCACCCAGGAGCCCCAGGAGACATATTTTTAAAAGACCAAAATTAAATTCCTAGAAATGAAAATGACAAGATCTGAGGTGGAAAACCCCCTAGATGAGATATAACAGCAGATCAGACGTTACAGAAGAATAGACTTTGAGGACAAAGCCATAGATGTGATCCAAAATAAAATGGTGAGAGAAGAAGAATCAGTCTTGAAAACATGACCAGTGCATCAAGGAGCTACAGAGCTAACACCGTATTCTACTGGAGAACCTAGATCCCTGCCCCTAAGGTCAGGAATAAGACAAAGACATTGGCTCTGCCCAACCTCTAGTCTAGAGGTTCTAACCAGGGCAATTAGACAAGAAATAAACAGGCATTCACAACGGGGAGGGGGAGAGAAGTAAGATTATATAGGCAGGTGGCATGATCTCATATACAGAAAATTCTAGAGAATGCACAAAATCTATTATGATTTAAATTTCATCAAGGTCATATAACACAAGCTCAATATTCAGAAATCAACTGTATTTCTGTACACCAACAGTGAACTACCTGAAAATGATATTAAAATTCCACTTACAATAGCATCAAAAATAATAAAATACCTTGGAATAAAACACAAGAAGTGCAATACTAATACACTGAAATACTACTGAAAAGAAATGAAGACCTTGGGGCGCCTGGGTGGCTCAGTCGTTAGGTGCCTGCCTTCGGCTCAGGGCGTGATCCCGGCGTTCTGGGATTGAGCCCCACATCAGGCTCCTCCGCTGGGAGCCTGCTTCTTCCTCTCCCACTCCCCCTGCTTGTGTTCCCTCTCTCGCTGGCTGTCTCTCTCTCTGTCAAATAAATAAATAAAATCTTAAAAAAAAAAAAAAGAACTGAAGACCTAAATCACTGGAAAGACATCCCATATTCATGGACCAGAAGGCTTAATACTGTCAGGATGGCAACGGTCCGCAAAGCCATCTGCAGGTCCCATGTGATCCCTAACAAAATCCCAGACAGTCCAGGTTTCTTTTTTGCAGAAACTAACAAGCTGACCCTAAAATTCGTATGGAAACACAAAGAACCAAGCACAGCTAAGGTAATCTTGTAAACACACAGAGGAGGAAGACTCACACTTCCCGACTTCAAAGCTGCAGTAATCAGAACAGCACCGTGCTAGAGTTAAGACACACAGTCTAAGGAACAGGACGGAGTTCAGAAAGAGACTTGGACGCTGATGACCACTAGCTCCTACAGCAGCACCCAAACCACACACATGCAGAAGAATGAAGGGAAACCCTTCCCTCACACCACATACAAAAAGTAACTCCAGTGGATCACAGATCTAAATATAAGAGCTAAAACAATAAAAATCTTAGAAAACACAGGAGCAAATTCCATGAGCCTGGGCTAGGGAAGGATCCTTAGATACGACACCTAAAGCACGAACAAGAAGAAAGAAAAAAAGGGCAAGCTGGATTCTACAAAAATTACAAACGTTTGTGCTACAAGCAATACAATAAAAAAAAGTGAAAAGATGACTCAGAAAATGGGAGTAAATATCTATAAATCATGTAAGCTGAAAAGTTACTTATATCCAGAATATATACATAAAAACCCTCACAACTCAACTTGATAGTAAAAAATGGAAAACAAATGAAAAATAATAAAGACATACAACCCAATTTTAACAGGACAAGATTGGGACGCCTGGGAGACTCAGTCGGCTAAGCGTCTGCCTTCGGCTCAGGTCATGATCTCAGGGTCCTGGAATCGAGTCCTGCATCGGGCTCCCAGCAGGGAGCCCGCTTCTCCCTCTCCCTCTCCTGCTCCCCCTGCTTGTACTCGCTCTCACTCTAATAAAATCTTAAAAAAGTAAATAAAAGGACAAGATTTCAACACATCCTGAGGAACCTTGAAAAACATTACGCTAAGTGAAATCCAATCACAAAAGACCACATATTGTATGATTCTGTTCATACAGGAGTCTACAGAGGAAGGGTGCAGGTGCCTCCAACCGGGGAAGGGCACGGCGGCTCCCAGGTAAGGTGCTCTGTGTGGGGCAGAGAGAAAGTTCTAAAGCAGGGCTGACGACTGCATGCCTCTGAATGGACTGAAGCCACTGCCCTGCACACTCCCACTGGGCAAACCGTACAAAATGGTAATTACAGCTTGATAAACTGTGAAAAGAGGAAACAAAAAATGGCTTAAAACCGAATAGCTCATAATGAGCTCTGGGTCAAATTCAAATGGCCTAACGAATGTGTAATTGTGCCTGAAGTGGGAGGCAGGTAGCTAAAGAAACAGTAGACACAAATTTTCCAGATTTAACGAAATCTATAAATCCAACAGATCCAAGAAGCTGAACAAACTCCACACACAAGAAACAGGAAGAAAACAGGGGCGCCTGGGTGGCACAGGGGTTAAGCGTCTGCCTTCGGCTCAGGGCGTGGTCCCGGCGTTGTGGGATCGAGCCCCACATCAGGCTCCTCCGCTGGGAGCCTGCTTCTTCCTCTCCCACTCCCCCTGCCTGTGTTCCCTCTCTCGCTGGCTGTCTCTCTCTGTCAAATAAATAAATAAATAAATAAATAAATCTTTAAAAAAGAAGAAGAAGAAGAAGAAGAAGAAGAAGAAGAAGAAGAAGAAGAAAACAGCAGCAAGGAATTATTACAATCAAACTGCTCGAAACCAATGATAGAGGGGCGCCTGGGTGGCTCAGTTGGTTAAGCGTCTGCTTTCGGCTCAGGTCATGATCTCAGGTCCTGGGATCGAGCCCCAGGATCAGGCTCCTCCGCTGGGAGCCTGCTTCTTCCTCTCCCACTCCTCCTGCTTGTGTTCCCTCTCTCTCTGACTGTCTCTCTCGCTGTCAAATTAATAAATAAAATCTTAAAAAAAAAAAAAAAACCCCAAAAACCAAATATGAAATACAGACTGTTTGCAGACATGTAAGAGCTGGAGGAATCTACTATCAGACCTGCACTGCAAGAAACATTAGAGTCTCTCAGGCAGAAGGAAGAAGACACTGGCTGGACAGGTGGGTCTGCACAAAGGGATGAGGCATCAAAACTGTAACAATGTGGCTAAAAACAAGAAAGAAATAAAGGGACTGAATCTCAATGATTAAATTTTAGAGAGACATGCAAGGTCTTGCATTCATGATTAAAAAAAAAAATTGCCCAAACACAGAAAGGGTCCACATGGCTTAATACCCATGTGAGGAAGAGTAGGCGTGCTGATCCAGAGGGACCCCAGAAATAGGGCAGCACCACTTGACGCCCTCCTGGCCACACCGTGGACAGTTCAGGTTGGGGGCTCTTCCGAGAAGTGTGGCAGCAGAAGCATGAGAAGGGAGGGAGAGGGCAGGAGGCCTGAGGCCTGAGGCCATGTTCCAGGGCCAAGGGCCAGTAGGTGAAGCAAGGGGTTTTGCTCTGTAGGGCTCTTTGTGGTGGAATGGAGCAGATCACTGTGAAGAAGCACTTTCCCCGAGGCTGACTACACTTCAGGCAGGACCCCCCCAGGAGAGAGGGGCCCATGCCCATGCCCAGAGAGCTCACATGGTAGAAGTGGAAGGTAGGAGAGGTCGCCTGTCCTGGAGGCTGGGTCAGAAGATCTTCAGAGACTTCACTAGCCACAGGCCTATCATTCTTACATCGTATTATCTCTACTTGCAAAGCATTACTACTCACCAGCGTCCATACACAGAAAGTTCTTCAGAATATCCAACCCCAAGATGTACTCAAAGTGTTGACTCTATAAAAACCTATGCCACAATCACTCAAGGAAAAGCCACACATGCCTGCTTCCCCTGCCAGCAGGAAAACCCTCAGGTACCATCCAGCAGCCCCTACCCTATGAGAGACTCCAACGTGCATTTTTAAAGCAGATACCATGACACCTGCTCACAGCAGGGAGTCCTACCTGCTGACCTCACCTGGATCCACTGCTCACGGTTGATCTCCACGCCATTGGCCCGCAGTGAGGTAATGGCTCGGTCGATGATCTTCTCTACCATCTGCGTATTCCCATTGGCTTCCTCCAGCTTGGCAGCCGTGATCCAGATGTGCCGGTCTGTAGGGATGTTCTCACGGGCCTTATTCAAGACCTTGCGGGCATTTTCATAGGTCTCCAGCCTTGCCAGAGCAAGCCAGAGCTGTATGGAGAGAACACCAGCAAACGAGAGGGCAGTACTCAGCACAGCCGCCAGGTCAAATGGTGAGCCAGCCTTATCGGGCCGCAGCACATCCACAAAATTCTTCCTTCCTTCCCTTCCTTCCCTCCTTTCTTTTAGATCTTATTTATTTGAGAGACAGCAAAAAAGAAACCGGGGTGGGAGGCGCAGAAGAAGGAAAAAAATCTCCAACAGACTTCATGCTGAGCACAGAGCCCAATGTGGGACTCGATCTCACGAACCTGAGATCATGACCTGCGCTGAAACCAAGAGTCGGACGCTTCACCGACTGAGACACCCAGGCACGCCTCCACAAAATTCTTTCTAATAGCTCTCAAGGATCCTTTAAACAGAACCCACAAATGTGTACAACATTTTCACCTGATCTGATAACTGTTATGTTTCTGACTTAGTGACTCTGGTTAACATGAGACGTTGGCAGATTCTCAGTCACACGTTTCAAACACCAGCTAAATGTACACAGTATGTCAGACTCATTCCAGGTGTGGAATGAGCAGGACGTGAAGGCTAACTTCACAAAGGACACACGGGTGTTCAGCCTCCTGGGGTTCTCACACTCGGCTTTTGATTCTGCAACATTTCATCACCAAAGATGTGTATGGGCTCTATTTACTTTTATATAAATAAATTAAGATTAATTTTGCTTGGAGAATTTCACAATACCCCTTAAGATAATTAAGGACATACTGGATATCATAAAACCATGGCTAAAAACCATTGCACAGAATGTCATGAACCAGAATGTTTGAAACTAAAGAAATCCAACTAGCTTTGAGGCAACGAGCCAAGCTCATGCTGGGCTGAGAGAAAGATCGATCAGTATTTTCTGTCACCCTCCACTGTTCAGGCCCCATTTACATACTCCGACCTGAATCAGGACTGGCCCCTGAAAAAAGAGTGCTCCACACAGAGTTCTCTGCGGTGGCCAGAGACAAGCTAAGCTTCTGTTCTGCACGTCCATCAGGAGCACGACGGACCATCGCCAGGCTGGCCGCTCTGCCTGGCAGCTGTGTTACCAGGTGGCCTCCTGTGACTGCACGTTGCCTTACAGTCCCAGAAGTCACGGTTCACTGCTCAACGGATGCCACTTCCTGACGCTGTGCTTGGACTCGGGCAGAGCCTGGCAGACTAACCTCCACGCTGGTGGGGCAGCACTCCACAGCTCGGCTGAGCATGATTCTAGCATCTTCAGGCTCCTCCAGTTCAACGGCTGCCTTCCACAAGCGAACGGAGTTTGGAACATGTTCAAGGGCTGGGAAAGGTCAGACAAGAAATCAGGTCACAGAAAAGCAGAAGCAAAAGCAGGACGCTCGTGTCCCAGAGAATGCTGCCGCCAGCAGAGTCAGAAGACCTCTCCCTCGGTGGAGGCCAGGATCACACACCTGCCCTCTCTAGGGTCCTCTCAAGTCTGAGGCAGACGCGACCAAGACCAAGGCAGAACTTTCTGAATCACAAGCAAGGCTGAGACACAGCAGACGACTGCGGGTGGCACAGGGGGCTGAGCACTGTCTCTGCTCCCAATCAGGCTTGAAAAGCAACATCATAAAACAAAGCCATGCAACCGCAGGGAGACAATCACCTTCGCGTGATGGGCTCGGCCAGGCAGGTTGTGTGTAAGTGTGCAGAATCACAGGAAAAGAAAACAGAAGCGGCCCTGGGATACATGTCTCTCCAGGCTGGCGTGCATCAGACGGCTGGCTGGGTGTGCGCTCCTTCCTGGCCTCCGAGACGCACTGTGTGGTGACATCATGCTGACAGCAGCCGAGCCTCAAGGGCTCTGCAGCAGGTAGGCTCCTTTGGTGGCCCACAGGAAGCCAGCACATGGAGGGACATCAGGGAAGGGGAACAGACTCCTAGAAAAAGCTACCACTTTGTGCAGTCCAGAAACTTCCAAACCTTTGTTTAAGCAACAGAGCCCTTTCTTCATATGCAATTTACCAGAAAGTCCCAAATAGAAGGCAGATAAACACAGAGCTCTGCGGTGTAAGTATTAGGGGAGAGTGAGGCCAGGCCCCCTAGTCAGCCCCTGGCAGGGGCTCGCTGACAGAGAACAGCACAGCTCGGGTCACCAGCAGAAAGCCAGAGCACCTCTAACGCAGATCCCAAAGGGGCTCTTGTTTCTCGGAAACACGTGGGCCAAGCGTGTGGAAAACAGACCTAAGGTTTAACAGCGCAGAGTCTACAGACCCACAGAGGTTCTCGCATGAAATCAGGGCGCAGACTGCGGCCATCTAGGGTGCCTGGATGAAGCCAGGATGGGATGCGCTGAGCCCCCTTCACCTGCAGAAGCGGCTGGCAGGCCTCAGGGGACGCGTGGCCCCCACCTGCTCCATGGGGCCGTGGACAGAGGGCCATTCAGCGTTCACAGACCCCCTCCCAAGGGTGACCTGACCATGCCGCCGAGCCCAACGCTGGGCCGACCAGTGAGCCGAGTGCCTTCCCAGAGAACCATTCTCTAGTCAGCCCGTGAACTCGGCCGACATCCCAGACCCATTCCATGTGGAGGGGCAGGGATTGGCTCTTACCAGGTTGGATGTGCCTTCCTTGCCTACAGAACGCTGCCAGCACCACCGTCCACAGAGCTGGATGCCAGCCACATACCCATCATGTGTTTAAGAAACTTACCTCACAGCAAAAGACATGCAGCAAAGGGCTCAGGCTGTGGGATCCCCTGGCCTTACCACACCCCCATCATCCGGAGCCAGAGCCTGGCAGAACAGTGGGACACTACTGAGCATTCACAACACTGGCTGGGAGAAACACCCCGGAGCAACAGGCCTCAACCTTACAGGATACAAAACGCCCCTACAGTGGCAGTTCTCCCACAGCCCAAATACGCAGGTCCAGGAGAAAGCAGTAACGTCCAAGCGGCTCCCCAGGCTACACATCATAACCCGCGGGGAGAGCCTGGTTCCCACCTCAGCACCTGTGAACTCTGCTGTCAGGAGATCTCCTCCCAAGGGAAGATGTGCCCACCAAGGCGCACAGCCACGGTTGTCCCACGCTGAGTGCCGACGCAAGCACCCATCGCTCCACTGTCCGACACCAGGGCACCAGCCTTGGCTGGAGAGCAGCCCTGACTCCCAAGGTGAGACTAAGCTGCCATGGTGTCCTGGGAGACAAGAGCCCAGAGATCCTAAGGCCTGGTTCAGTATTCCCGTTTCCAAGAGTTAGTTCACGAAGTACGGCAGCCCAAGAAAGCAGGACCACTGAGGACTTAGCCCCTTCAGGAGTCACCAGTCCAGGTAAAGAACCGTGATCAGGTAAGGTGCTAGCAGAGGGCACAAGAAAGTCCTGACCTCCAGTCGAGTAACCAGCCAGAGAAACAAGGACACAGAACTACACCCCTTGCTCCTGCTGCTTCTGCAGACGCATGTTAACGACCCTGCCTCTGCCGTCCCTTTCCCTATTACACTGGGTATCAGTGGAAGTGAACTTCATAATTCAACCTCGAGGGCAGAGAACTTCCAGGTGTGACTGAACTTACAGAGTCATTAACTTCACCCGGAGATGGGTATGACACCGAGGAACCTGTGTCTCCACTTTTTGGGAGACAGTGGGAACTCCTCCACTGGTGTCCCATCTGCAATCCAGAGGACTAAAGCTACAGCCAATTGTCGCTGGCCAGTCTAGCTCCCACCCAGAGTCTCCCCAGAGGCAGCTACCATGCTGTAAGGCGACTTGAGCGGCTACACCCCGCCGGTGCGTAAGGGGCAGCCCAGATGGGAAAAGACTAGTCTGAACTAGATACACCTGCCAGCAGAGGATGGGCTCCCGTAGAGCCCAACATATCTCCAGCTCTGGCCTTGCAGGGAGGACACTCAGGTGCTATCCCTGTGCTCATGGTGACCCAACAGTGACCACTGGAGGCTGCTGCGCTTCATGCACCACAATACAGGGTTTCGGGGTAAAATCACCTCACTTTCATAGGACTGTATTAATTACAGAGTGACACGAAGCTTCATGCCTATTATGGTGAGCTGAATTGACAGGAAGCAGCCAACGGCCCAGCCACAGGCCCACGTGTGTCCTTACAGACAAGAACACCACAGCTCAGAGGTCACTCGGCCTCTCCAGGCATCAGACTAGCACTCCAAGCTCAAGTTCTTTCAGAAAAGGACTAAGATGTCACCTGCCTCCAACTGAGACCCAGAGTGCACATGCCAGCGACTAAGGGCTGGCAGGGTGTCCTAAGTCACTGACAGAAGTAGCTGTCACCTTGATTTTCACCAAGAACTATCTGAAGCAGCATCTGGCTTTGCCCCAGGCACCTGAAAAAAAGAATGCTGTTTTTGGAAGTACTCTAAGGACGGGGCAGGCCAGGACTAAGACCAGAGAGCGGGGGAAGAGGCCAGCTTGGGGACGCAGTGTCCTACCTCAGCACAGCTCTCTGAGAAGCAGAGCCAGGACAGCCATTGCCCTAAAGATCCAGGACGTCCTGGAAAAGCCATCTCTCAACACTGCCCTGGAGGCCCCACCTCCAACCCCACTCCCCTCTCTGAATCTGAAGCCAGCTGGAAATGAACCCAGGTAATCTGGTGGTGAAAAAGGAGTGGCCACAAAGACATTCTGACCATTCATCACGAGATTGTGGCAGGCGAGATTCAGGAGAGCTTTCCTAAATAAATAATGCTAATTACCCAAAGTTTAATGTGTTTGTCATTAAAGAACTATTTTCCTGGCTAAAAAAGATAAATTGATTTCTTTTCTTTGTTAAGATTTTATTTATTCATCTATTTGAGACGGAGAGGTGAAGAAGGGAGAAGGGCAGCGGGGGGAGAGAGGGAGAATGAATCTGAAGCAGACTCCCCTCCCCAAGAGAGGCAGGGCTGGATCCGAAGACCGCGAGATCATGACCTGAGCCAAAACCAAGAGTTGGATGCCCAACTGGCTGAGCCACCCAGGTGCCCCAAGATAAGCTGATTTCTATAAACCAAGACAGGTGCTAACTTTCTGTTCCTGGCCTCATTTTAAAAGACTGGCTCTGGGCATTTAATGGGTAGTAGGGCTGCAATCCGGAAACCAGACCCAAGAGAGGAAAACACACTTGAATGCACACAAGCACACGCAGTCAGGGTCACACACAAGGGGGATTCCGCCTGGCCTCTATCAAACACAGAAACAGTACGTGGTTAACACTCGCACGGCCTGATGTCACACACCTCTTGTCATTGTGCTCAAACACACAGAGTTGGAAACCTCACTGAAAACTGCCCTCAGTCCCACAAAACAGACCTTATTTGACCCGCACTACAAGTTCAAGTAGAATATGCCATCTGCAGAGGGTTACTCCACATCAACCCTATGACTCGCATCTGCTCTGGGCTGAAGATCAGAAGCAGCATGGACCACACGTTCTGGGGGAGGGAGAAATGCCGCCCTTCACACCAACTCCACGATCATGACAAACAAGCCGCTACAAAAGCTCCATCTCAGCAAGGACTCCTGGATGGAATCAGCTTCCCCGGCATGCAAACCATTCACTGTGACAGGTGCTGATGGCACACGCCACCTTCCCTGAAGCACCAGAGGAGATGAGGTGCTGTCACATGACCTTGCAAGGGTTTCATAAGATGGGAGGGGCCCAAGTAGTGCACAGCTGCTAGCTGCCACAGCATCAGGCTCCTTGACGTGGAAGACGAACGCCCCGAGACCTCCTTTGGGCTGGCTCAGCTTGCCCTTCAAATACACCCCACCGAGCCCTAAGCAGCAGGTCCTGCTCTCATCTTGCAGATGAGGAAACCCGGGGCCACAGAGGGACTGCTCACCTCACTCCAGGTCACCAACAGGAAAAGACAGGAGTGGGGTCTAAACCTGAGCGCCTCATCCGGAATGGAAACTACCTTCCAGGCTCAGACAGTCCAAGAGCAGAGGCAACCCAGCCCAGAAGAAGGCCTGAAAACGCTACCCATTCCTCAACCATTCCAACCAAAAAATTGAGCAAAGCAGCAAAAAGTCTGTTCTCCAAGAGCATGAGCACCAGGACCGAGGAGACAGCACCTCCTTCAGGAGGGCCACAGCCCCAGATGCACCTGCTGGTGGCGGCATCCCCAGGGAGGCTCACCTTTCCGGAGAACCCGCTTCTTGGCACGAATGTCCGTTTCCAGCTCTGCTGCTCTGATGTAAATCCTAACAGACTGTGGGAGGTGACGGACAGCTTGGGCTACCACAGCTTTGGCTGTGTCCCCAGGCTGCAACCTGGCTGCTTCTAGCCAGACATCTTCACTCTGTGGGGCAAAACAAAAGAATTGGAAGTGTACATGCAGGCTGGAATCTGAGATGGAGCCTCGGGAACAGGAGGGGCTGGGCTCATCAGACCCATGGTCCTGGGTTTTACAATCAAACCTGGGCCCCAAGTCCATCAGCTTGGACTCAAGCACACCGGCACCAGGGACCCCTGTAATGCCACTGCTTGGGAACATGGCTACAGCACCTCTATGTCCCCAAGTTGGGGAGACACACAACAGCACCATGAGAGGAGAACACGGTGTGCCCAGCAGGGTGATAGGTCAACCAACAGGCGAAACAGAGACCTCTGAGCAGGTGGCTATGCAATGGCCTGAGAAGTTCTCATTTATGCCTGATGTAGGAGAGGTACCTTCACTGCCAAGGACACCCCAGTCTGCACAATAGAGAGGGACCTTTAGAGGTTCTCATAGGACTTTTTAAAGCTCGTCTGGTCATTCTACCTCCCAAAAAAGTGCTGGACTAGTCTCCTAAGAGTTATATTAATCTTTATGCTTCTTACAGTAGGTGGGGTGGAAAAGCTGACCAATTTAGCTTTCTTGTTAAGGTTATCCTGCCATTAGGGACGCCTGGGTGGCTCAGTGGCTTAAGTAACTGCCTTCAGCTCGGGTCTTGATCCCAGGGTCCTGGGATCGAGTCCCACATCAGGCTCCTCACTCCGTGGGAGGCCTGCTTCTCCCTCTGCCTCTGCTGCTCCCTCTGCTTGTGCTCTCTCTCACTCACCTCTCTCTCACTCACGCTCTCTGAAAAATAAATAAAAACTTAAAATAAAAAAAAAAATGGTTATCCTGCCATTAAACTAATCGTAGACGGGCCTTCACTCTAAGTGAAAGTACGCAGGAAAAGCCTTTTCCCACTTTTTCCCCTCTTCCCTCTTGCCTGCCCCACTGTCTGCAGTTTCAACACCAAAAGGCAGACAGGTTAGTCTACCTCGAGTTCACGTCCCACGGGTGTCCCACCTACTACAGCCACCAAGGGTCCCTCCGGGGCTGACATCGTTCAGCCTTCCAGGAAAATGCCCTAACTTGGGCCTTACCTTGGGGCACATCTCCGTCCCCTTCATGATAAGGTTTCGTGCTACTTGCAGCTTCCCAGTGACTTCTTCCAGGCGGGCTGACGCAATCCAGGCTGGCGGGTGATGAGGGTTCGTCTCCCGAACAGACTTGAGGAGCAGCCGTGCCTTCTTGATGTCACTGCAAGGGCGGAAAAGCACACGGGGTCAGCCGCCACACTGCTGAGGATGTGCCCAGCCCCAGAACGCAGGCACCAATGTACCCACTGTCAAAGCTGATGTCCCAAGTAATATGAGCAGCGTGTAGGACACGGCTAGCAAAGTGCTTTCCAGCTCAGCATGCACACAGATCTGGAACATTATTCATAACACATTCAATATTCACAATGAACAGAGAGGTTAAGTGGAAAACCAACCTACTTCACTGTGTATTTCTTAGAATAACCACATCCTATTCTGACTGCCTATTTTTTAAATAAATCCAAAATATTCTAGGCAACCTGAGTCCCACCCCACCCCACCAGTTCCACAGAGCACTCACTTGATATCCCCTCCGTGAGTTGGGATCATGGAGTTTAAGTCTGTCAGATAGCCTTTGGGGTCGACCACAGTCTGCCCACTCACTGAGTCAGACACCTACCAGACAGAGAGTGCATTGTCAGTCAAGCTAAGTGGCTTGCAAAGAGTCAAAGATGCCCAAAACCAAGTACCCAGATGCCCCTGGAACCCCCTCCCACGATCCTGACCACCAGTGAGCATGGAAACTGTAAAAGTAGGAAACCCTTGACTTCAACAACAGTTTGTGATGATCACAAATGAATTTCACATCTATAAAACAAAGATACGTATTAAAAAAAATCATAAAAGACCCAGGAAAAAACTAAACATAAGGTAAGTCTATTTAAAAATGAAGTAAAAGATTATTTCAGCTCACTTTCTTTAAATTTGCAAATAGCAGTTCATTTTACCATCCTCTCTGGCTGTGAGTCTTAAAATCATCATAATAAACAATAACAAAAAAAAAACCCAAACAAAACATGGGCAGGCAGAATACAACAACACAAGAAAAGGAGGAAAGTGGCACAGAATGGGATGGAAAAGATAAAGTTCTGTTTCCAGGTGACTGTCTATGTAGAAAATCCAAAGAATCAACATAAAAACAATTTAGCAAGGTTGTAGCGTACAAGATTGACATATAAGAGTCAATCATTTTCTTATATACCAGCGATGAACGAAAGGGATCTGAAATTAAAAACACAGTATCATTTACGTTAGCACCAAAAACGTGAAATACTTACGTATTACTCTAACACATACAAGATCTCTATGAGGAGATCTACAAAACTCTGATGAAAGAAATCAAAGAAACAGATGAATGGAGAGACAGTCCCTGGTCCTGGAGAGGAAGACTTACCATCCCATCGTCATCTGCAGAGTCCATGCAATCCCAGTCAAAATCCAGCAAGCTATTTTGCAGATATTGACAAACTGATTCTAATGCTTATAGGAGAGAAACAAAGACCCACAGTAGCTGACACATTAAAGCAGAAGAACAAAGTCAGAGGGCTGATACTACCCGACTTTGAGACTTACTGCAAAGCCACAGTAATCGAGACAGAGTGGGATGTGGAAAAATTAGACAAATACCTCAGTGGAACAGAACAGAGCCCAGGGCACCCGGCCGGCTCAGTCACTAGAGCGTGTGACTCTCAATCTAAGGGTCGTTGCGTTCAAGCCCCACGCTGGGCACAGAACTTACTCTGGGTGGGGGGAGAGAACAGAGCACAGAAATTGTCGACTGATCTTTGACAAAGGAGCAAAGGCAACATAATGGAGCAAGGACAGTCTCTTCCACAAACGGTGCTGAGCCCACTGTACGTCCACATGCAGAAAAACAAATCTAGACACAGACCTTACACCCTTTGGTAATAACTTTTTAAATACAACACCAAAGACACAATCCACAAAAGAAAGAAAACTAGACTTCATTAAATTAAAAAATTTGTCTGTGAAAGGCACTGTCAAGGGAATAAAAAGACAACCCACAGACTGGAGTGAAAACTTGAAAAGACATATCTGATAAAAGACTTGTATCTAAAACATACAAAGAACTAACGAAACTCAACAATAAGAAAATAATCCAACTAAAAAATGGGTCAGGGACGCCTGGATGGCTCAGTTGGTTGGGTGTCTGTCTTCGGCTCAGGTCCTGATTGGGATCCAGTCCCGTGCTGAGCAAGGAGTCTGCTTCTCCCTCTGCCTCTGCCCCTCCCCGCCGCTAGTGTGTGCTCTCTGACAAATAAATGAATAGAATCTTTAAAAGGAAAGGGGGGGAAGTCAAAGACCCTAAGAGACAGCTCACCAAAGATACACGGTTGACAAATGCGCACACGAAAAGATGCTCTACGTCCTATGTCCCCAGAGAAATGCAAACTAGAACAGAGATACTACTACACGCCTCTTAGAACGGGCCACGTCCAGAACACGGACCCCAAAGCCTGGTGAGTGTGTGGGGCAGCAGGAACTCTCAGTGGTTGCCGGTGGGAATGCAAACTGGCGCAGCCACTTTGGAAGACAGGCTGGTGGTTTCTTACCAAGCTAAACACGCTCTTACATACAATCCAGCAATCACACGCCTGGATATTTACCCAAAGGAGTTGAAAACTTACAGCTACACACAAAAAAAGACACTGCACACAGATGTTTGTAGCAGCTATACTCATAACTGCCAAAACTTCAGTCCTTCAGTAAGTGATGGATAAATAAGCTGCAGCAGATCCAGAAAATGGAGCAATACTCAGAGCTAAAAGAAGTGAGCGGTCAAGCCATGAAAAGACATACAGGAGGACCCCTGAAACTAATGGAACGTTGTGTGTCAACTACACGTCAATTTAAAAACATTTTTTAAAGAAACAGCCATCAAGCATGAAAAAAGATGCCAAATCTTATTAAAATTAAAGCTAATGTGAATTTTTAAAAAAAGGACACGGAGGAACCTTAAATATATACCGCTAAGTGAGAGAAGCCAATCTCAGAAAGCTACACACTGTACGGTTCCAGCTGCATGACATTCTGGAAAAGGCAGAACTATGGAGACAGTGCAAAGATCAGCGGCTGTCGGGGCTGGGGGGTGAGGAGGGTTGAGCAGGCAGAGCACAGAGCGTTCGCAGGGCAGCGAGACTGTTCTGTGTGAGACTGTAGCTGACCCTCAAACAGCACCAGCTGAACTACACAGGCCCACACGGGTCTTTCTCAATACAAAATAGGACTGTAGATATATTTTCCCTTATGATTTTCTTAGTAACACTTTCTTTTCTTGAGCTTCTGCTATTGTAAGGATGCGGTACGTGATAACATATAACATGTGAAACGTGCCCATCGACTGTTCATGTTATCAGTAAGGGTTCCAGGCAACAACAGGGTTTAGCAGTTAAGTTTCTGGGGAGTAAGAAGTTACATGTGGATCTCCAACCGAGCAGGAAGTCAGTGCCTCTAACCCCTGCACTGTTCAACTACATTAATGGTGGATACATGTCATTACACATTTGTCCAAATCCATAAAATGCACACCACCAAGAATGAACCCTAGCATAACTATGGATTTGGGCGACAATACGTAAATGCAGGGTCATCGACTTTAGTAAGTGGCCCACTCTGGGGGGTGTGCTGTTAACAGAAGAGGCTATGCATGTGCAGGGGCAGAGGGCAGACGGGAAATCTCTGTCCTTTCCTCTTAACTTTGCTGTGAATCTAAAACTGCTCTTCAAAAAAGAAAAATGGGGGCGCCTGGGTGGCACAGCGGTTAAGCGTCTGCCTTCGGCTCAGGGCGTGAGCCCGGCGTTGTGGGATCGAGCCCCACATCAGGCTCCTCCACTATGAGCCTGCTTCTTCCTCTCCCACGCCCCCTGCTTGTGTTCCCTCTCTCGCTGGCTGTCTCTATCTCTGTCAAATAAATAAATAAAATCTTGAAAAAAAAAAGAAAAGAAAAGAAAAGAAAAAGGGGTCGCTCTTCCCCAGTGCTGCCTGCAGAGGTAGCAGCCATCTCTTGTTCAGCATCAAGGCCGCCCTCGGACCTCTGGTGAAGCCCAAGATCATTAAAAAGTGGACCAAGAAGTTCATCCAGCACCAGTCAGACCGGTACGTCAAAATTAAGTGCAACTGGTGGAAACCCAGAGGCACGGACAGTAGGGTGCACACAAGATTCAAGGGCCAGTTCCTGACGCCCAGCAATGGTAACCAGAGCAACAGGAAGACAAGGCACACACCGCCCAGGGGCTCTGGAGGTTCCTCGTCCATGAAGTCAAGGAGCCTGCGGTGCTGCTAATGTGCAACAGAGCTCACTGTGCAGACCGCTCGCGGTGTCCCCGCCGAGAACCGCAGAGCCGCCGCGGGGAGAGCGGCCCAGGCAGCCATCAGTCACCAATCCTGATGCCGGCTGCACAGCAAAGAAAATGAAAAGACAGCTTCTGTGCATGTCGTATTTGTGAATAAAACTATCCAAAAAAATGGATGAAGGACCTGAGTAGACCCCTCTCCACATGAAAAGACACCCACCAACGCTAAGCAGGGAAACATGAAGGAGAAGCACAAGGAGCTACTACTTCACACCCATCACAATGGCTATTTCCAAAATATCAGAAATAACCACTGCTGTCCAGGGTATGGAAGAACTGGAACCCTTAGGCCTGCTGCTCTGCTGGAAATCTAAAACAGTGCAGCTGCTGTGGGAAACAGGAGGGAGGCTCCTCCGAACATTAAGCACAGAATCCCCCCAGGACCCACAAATCCATACTGGGTTTATACCCACGAGAACTAGAAGCAGGGACTCACACAGCGATCTGCACATCCACGTTCACAGCAGCACTACGCACAATGGCCAGAAGGTCGAAGCAGCCCAGCGTCTGCTGACAGACTAGCAGACACAACAGGACCCATCCATCCATACGACGGAGTATTTTTCAGCTTTAAAAAGACAGGAAGTACGGACACAACTACATCGTGGATGAGCCTTGCGAATGTTACGCTAAGTGAAACCAGCCAGGCCCAGAAGGACAAATACAGTATGGATCCAGTCACAGGAGGACCTGTCACAATCATAAGGACAAAAAGAACAGAAGTAACAGGGTCTGGGGTGGGAAATGGAAGTTTGTGGGGACAGAGCTCGGGAAGATGAAAAAGTTCCGGAGACCGGTGGCAGCAACAGCTGTACAATAATATGAATGCACTAATATCACTGTACACTTAAAAATTATTAAAATGGCATCTTTTATCATACATGTTTCACCCTGAGAAAGTTACCATATAAAGTTTTTTTAAAGAAGTTATTTCTAAATTCCACAAACAAGTCTAAAAGAGTAACAACTACAGAAGACACATGCAACAGAAATGATCATTCATATCAAAACAAACGGAGGAGGGAAACGGGCAGAGCACATGACAAAGCAGCCTGTCACGGAAGGACCACCAAAGACTGACCAACACCCAGGGAGAGGTGTTCGAGCTCAGCTCATAACCCAAAAACCAAACCGAGGCTCACTTGGGGGGGGGGGCCTGAATCAGTGATGACGGCAGAGGCGACGCCCCCAACCCAGCACCCGCAGAGGCTCACTTGGGGGGGGAGCAGCCCTTGAATCAGTGATGACGGCAGAGGCGACGCCCCCAACCCAGCACCCGCAGAGGCTCACTTGGGGGGGGGCGGCCCCTGAATCAGTGATGACGGCAGAGGCGACGCCCCCAACCCAGCACCCGCAGAGGCTCACTTGGGGGGGGGGGCGGCCCCTGAATCAGTGATGACGGCAGAGGCGACGCCCCCAACCCAGCACCCACAGACTCTGAAATGCTATGTGCTTGAGAGACAACTTAGTATGTAAGTGAGAAAAATCCACGAATTCCACTTTACAGGTACTACAAAAACGTTTAAATGACAGAATCACAAGGGGTTCACCAAAAACATGGTTTGTCACTGCAAAAAGAGTAAAACCCAAAAAGTCCCTCAATCAAAGATTAAATCATGATACCCATAAACAGTGAACTACTCTCCAATTTATAAAGTACATAAAAAATTCAAGTACAGTAAAACCTCAATTAAAAATTACAAGTTTCCCACTGCACCAAACAGTAATGGTTGAATAATTCACAACACTATCTTTCCACTTCCAATTATATGTGAAAATTTTCCTTAAAATAATTTAATGCGAAGCTCCACTCCACACCCCTATTTCATGCCCTGGTGGTGTGAATGTGCAGCCCTGGACATCCCCTAAGTGTGTGCAAACGCATCTTCGAGTGCACAAAAGGAGAGTTACACACACAACTGCCACCGGCAGTCAAGCACACGAGCACGCTTCCTCCCAGTGTGTGTGTTCTTCTGACTCTACAGAGCTTTCTACTACACGCAAGTTTCTAACTTGGATGTAATCAAATTTGAAAGTCTTTTTCTTCATGGTTTCTGGTGTGCGTGTCATAATTAGAAAGGGTTTTCTAGAGGGGCGCCTGGGAGGCACAGCGGTGGTTAAGCGTCTGCTTTCAGCTCAGGGCGTGATCCCGGCGTTCCGGGATCGAGCCCCACGTCAGGCTCCTCCGCTAGGAGGCTGCTTCTTCCTCTCCCACTCCCCCTGCTTGTGTTCCCTCTCTCGCTGGCTGTCTCTATCTCTGTCGAATAAACAAATAAAATCTTTAAAAAAAAAAAAAAGAAAGGGTTTTCTAGAGCACTGAACAATTCACTCAAGTGCAGGTAGAAAATACGTGCACTCAACTTTTTTTATTGAAGTGTAATTAACACACAATGTATAACAAGTGTATAACCATGATTTGACAACAACCACTCAGTGTTCTCCACGATAAACAGTCACCGTACAATGGTACCACGTTACTAACCATATTTCCTACGCTATCCTTTTCATCTCCATGATGTGTTTTATAACCAGAGATTTGTACTTCTTAACCCCCTTTATTTCACCCATCCCCCCTTCCCTCTAGCAACCACCAATCTGTTCTCTGTGTTTAAAAATGAGTCTGGTTTTTGGCTGGTGGGTTTGTTCATTTGTTTTGTTTTTCTGAAGTCCACACATAAATCAAGTCATACGGTATTTATCTTTTTCTGACTTATCTCACTCAGCTATACTTACTGGGTCTACCCATATTGTTGTAAACGACAAGATCTCATTTTCTTGTACAGCTGAGTGATATTCCACTGTGCACATACATGTGCACTTAATTTCTGCATAAGGATGGAAGGACTAAGCTTCAGCAACACAGAGCATGCAGTCTGTCCTGAGTGCCTTTGTTCAGCCTGCCTGCCAGGCCACCCTTTGTCACCTGCAACAGTCCTCAGCCCCCCTAAGAGGGAGCAGGAGTGCCACGCGGGCTGCACTGCACCTGTGCAGGCCCTGTAGGCAGATGCAGAGACCAGCCTGCAGGCAGGGTCCTACCGCTCTTTATGATGGGACAGGAAACTACACTGTCACAGGTCTGCTTATCTTGTGATAAAGCACTCTGAAAGACGAACTTTCCACTGACACAGATTAGTTTTATAATCAGGAAACAATTTTCTCAATCTGTAGGAAAATGTTGCATGACACAGACTCACCTGGCTCAGCCTCATGTCCATCAACGTGTTCCTTGCTTGGCCTATCTTCCTCATGTCCAGTTCACCTGTGCCAGGTGTCATCAATCCAGGTGTCATTCCACCTGGGTATGGAGTGTTCAGTCCGCCTGGATAGGGTGTGTTAAGACCTCCAAATTGCTGGGGGCAGGGGCAGGGGAGGACAAAAACACTGGATTGCATTTTCATGCAGAAGAACCCTATCAACTCTGACATCTTTCCATTGTAGCCTGAGAGACGTGCAGCCCTACAGACCCAGCACCATCCAGCTTCTAAACTACAGAAGCTCTTACTCTAACGCCGCCCGTGGCTCCCACGACTGATCCACCTAACCGGACTAAAGACCTATTCGCCTTCTTTTCTGATGCTCACAGTTTGTCGGGGATCCACTGAAGTATGGTTCTCTCCAGTCTGTAAATGTTTGGCAAAGAAACTGTCGGGAACAGGAGTCAGCTTCTCATAGCGTGGGTTCCGCTGGCGTTTGTTTCTGGCATCGCCAACCTCGGGAATGCTCAGCCACTCTTCTTCCGTGACTTCTGCCAACTTCCTCTGGAAACATTTGGCCCCCAAAAAACATTTATTCTCTGGCAAAATTTCATATGCACAAGAAAAACTATGCTCTCTCTGACCCCTAACCCCAAATCATTATGGTTTAGAAAGAATTTTGAGGCAGAAATTAGCTACTTCACTTAGAAAATTCTATTTGTTGGACCTGCTCTACTTCACTCAGACATAAATTGCTCTGTCAAAGCCCAGAGGACACAGGGAGGAGAACTTCAAGTATAAACACAATTAAAGTTACTAAGAAAGTAAGCTCATATGTCCCATGTTTTTCAGTGGAGGGAGAAGGGACTTTTTTGCACACATACACATAAAATTAAACACACTAAAGCAGGGACCTTCCTCTATCATCTGAATTTAATAAAGAGCAAAAAAGCAAACTTAGTCAAGTCTCATCAATTCTACCCAATTCTCTGCAAAGCAGGTTAGGTGCATGAGAAACTGCATGCTATCCGTCCACTTACTTTGAGATCTGAGAACTGCTGTTGGATTTTGGGGCGCTCCATACGGTATTTCTCAATTTCTTCTTTCTCCCTTTGCTCCCTAGGAAGTAAAACGTGTGCATGCATTAGAAATACTGGATACTCATTCTGAAACAAAGTCATTTTATTATATTTACTTAAATCACCAGAAGCATAATTCCACACACTTAGCAGCTAAATCAAAGGCGGCAGTGAATACATTCACAAATATATTGACTCAATTATTTACCAAATGAAAACAGGCAGAGGGGCGCCTGGGTAGCGCAGTCGTTAAGCACCTGCCTTCGGCTCAGGGCGTGATCCCGGCGTTCCGGGATCGAGCCCCACATCGGGCTCCTCGGCTGGGAGCCTGCTTCTTCCTCTCCCACTCCCCCTGCTGTGTTCCCTCTCTCACTGGCTGTCTCTCTGTCACATAAATAAATAAAATCTTTAAAAAAAAAAAAAAAAAAAAAAAAAAAAGAAAACAGGCAGAAACTCACTAAAATAAAAACAAGTTGTCTTACTCTGATATAAATACTTTATTTGAATATAGATGTATTTACAGATTTAAACTGCTACAAAATTCCAAAGGTAGGGCCATCCTGTGAAGACTCAGGAAAGCTGACCCACTGTCCCAGTTGCCCATCTGACTCTCCACCCTTCACTGCCTCCCTCCCTTCCAAGCACTCGGTGCACCTCTCAAGACAGCTCTCTGGTCCACGTGCCAGAACTAATGGGATGTCTCGTCACCCATGCAACTGGTCTTCAGGGATGGAGAGCTACTGGGTTCTGGCGATCGAGGACCAGGTCTAGGCACCCGGAAGAAATCTGTGGGTTACTGTGACAAAGCATCAGCCAAGTTAAGCAAACTAGAGTTAACATGACCCACATAGCTAATACTTCCTTACACTGAGATTTACATTTTCTTCCATATGGTAAAAGGAAAACATAAGGAACGTGAATGTATTAGAACAAATGATGTGCTTGGAAAAGAGAAACACCAGGCCGGGAGCTGGAGAAAGTCAGTCCTCGTGGCCCCTGATGCGAAGCAACACGCACAGATGCACGTGTCAGACTTTCTGGTCAAACACGTTTCACCTGATTCGGATGCAGCCTCAGGATCCAACTTCCACTCCACAGGAAATAGTGCGAGCGGAACAAGTTAAAGGACACCTGAGGAGGTAGGCAGCCGTTCCATAGCTTGGGCCCTTCTACAAAACAATTGATCTCTTCAAAAAGCCAATGTCACCAAGAGGTGAAAAAGGCAGGGGAGGGGGATAGACTTAGGAGACATGACACGAGGACTGATTCTGATTGTGTCCTGGTTTGAAAAAAAAAGTTCTCCAATATTGTGGAGACGGGCAGGAGACTATGGATGTGGACTGGCTATCAGGTGATCTCTGAGGTATAGCTTTGGGGGGTCCATGCTGCTGGTGCAATAAAGATGCTACGACAGTGCAGAGCATAAACTGGACCCCGATACGACCCAGCAAAGACCAACACCAGATGTGGGAAACAAACACGCAAGCTGTGACCCTGGGCTCAGACTCCATGAGGGCATCCATATTTGCTGCGGTGTTCTTTTTACGGGTTTGTATCCTGAAAAGTATTCCTAACAAAATTTTTAAAGGCCAACCGTTTTTCTAAAACCACTTAATAAGGGACACCTGGGTGGTGTAGTTGGTTAAGTGTCTGCCTTCAACTCGTCTGCCTTCAGCTCAGGTCGTGTGGGATCAAGTCTTGCATCAGGCTCCTTGCTCAGCAGGGAGTCTGTTTCTCCCCTGTCTGCCACCCCCCTTGCTTGTGCTGTGTCTCTCTCTGACAAATAAATAAATTATTTAAAAAATAATAATAAAAAACACTTAATAAGGGGCGCCTGGGTGGCACAGCGGTTAAGCGTCTGCCTTCGGCTCAGGGCGTGATCCCAGCGTTGTGGGATCGAGCCCCACGTCAGGCTCCTCTGCTATGAGCCTGCTTCTTCCTCTCCCACTCCCCCTGCTTGTGTTCCCTCTCTCGCTGGCTGTCTCTATCTCTGTCGAATAAATAAATAAAATCTTTAAAAAAAAAAAAAAAACACTTAATAAGACGACTTTCTACATGTATCCATCACTGTTTTTTTAATGAGTTCCAGAAAACTGAAATCAAACCTTCCTTAATGTGCAAAACCATGTATACTTAATTACTGTATGTATATAAATTCACCTACATCAATTTAATAACAAGCATTAAAAAAAAAAAACTCTGAACAACTGTATTTCACTCTTCTAAAATTAAAAACACTACATACATTATGGGAAGTCACAGAATTGCATGAATGAGCAATAGAAAGCAGGAAGTGAACCGAAATGTTAACGGTCACTTTCCAGACTTATGAATAAATGTTATCCTCTTACCTGTACTTTGTCTCACTGTCCTGATATTCTTTAACGATAATATATTCTTTCAGTAGTAAAAAATTACAAATTTATTTGTAACTTCAATTCATTTTTTTAAATTCATTTACAAATTATAAAAGGCTTACAAAGCAACATAATTTATTTATAGTTTAAAAGACTATGTGTTCACTTTGCTTAAATTTCCCCAGAAACAAGGACAGGGAATTCAGAAAGTTACCATATCAAAAGGTACACTGAGGTAACATCAATAAACAAATCTGCTAGACCTCAGGGCGCTTGGGTGGCTCAGTCGGTTAAGTGTCTACCTTTGGCTCAGGTCATGATCTCTGGGTCCTGGGATCAAGTCCCATGTTGGGCTCCCTGCTTGGCTCCGAGTCTGCTTCTCCCTCTCCCTCTGCCCCACTCCCCCAACCCCCACTTGTGCACTCACTCTCTCGCTTGAATATATAAAATCCTAAAAAACAAATTTGCTAGACCAAATTTCAGTGCAAGACACCCACCTGAGAGCCCACAGACAAAACACGAGAGGCTTGCTGAGTAGTCTTCTCTCGAACAGGCCCCAAGGACAGCGCACACGTGCTCCCTCCAGACTCATTATAGTCTGTCTCCACCAGCCCAGCCCAACTCCCCACGGCCGTGTCCCAACGTGGATGTGTGGAACAAGATTCTCCAGACACAACCCCTGCCTATGAGGGTTTACGTGTTCATTTATCATCTTCACTTAACCTACAAATCACTTAATATACATTAATCAACACCACTGCACCCATTTCAAAGACAGTAATCCTGACTCCTGGTCAGAATAATCCCCCAGGGGCGCCTGGGTGGCTCAGTCGTTAAGTGTCTGCCTTTGGCTCAGGGCGTGATCCCAGTGTTCTGGGATTGAGCCCTGCATCAGGCTCCTCCACTGGGAACCTGCTTCTTCCTTTCCCACTCCCCTGCTTGTGTTCCCTCTCTCGCTGGCTATCTCTCTCTCTGTCAAATAAATAAATAAAATCTTAAAAAAAAAAAAAAAAAAAAAAGAATAATCCCCCAAATTTCACTGCTTTCTGGAAAGCCACAGAGATCTCAGGCTCTCCACTCCAGTCCCCAGACCTTAAGACTACTCTTCAACAGCCAGGTTTTTATGCAAGTGTGCCTGCCATAAACCAAGATCCAGGTGGCCTCAGAGCTCAGTAGACACAGGTACTACGCTTGCAACTTTTGTCCATATCTGAAATACGCAAACACAAAACTTTCTTTTAAAGTTGGATAAACAGGGGCCCCTGGGTGGCTCAGCTGGTTAGGTATCTGCCTTCGGCTCAGGTCATGATCCTGGAGTCCCAGATCAAGTCCTGCGTCGGGCTCCCAGCTCAGCAGGGAGTCTGCTTCTCCCTCTAACCCTCTCTCACTCACTCTCTCTCTCTCAAATAAATAAATAAAATCTTTAAAAAATAAAAATAAAAGAAAGTAAAGTTGGATAAATACAGGGCCCCTGGCTGGTTCGTTAGGGGAGTGTGCGACTCCTGATCTCGGGTTGTGGGTTCCAGCCCCACGGGTGTAGAGGTTACTTAAAAATAAAATCTTTATAGAGCGCCTGGGTGGCTCAGTCTGTTGGGCATCAGCCTTCAGCTCAGGTCACGGTCCCAGGGTCCTGGGATCGAGCCTGGCATCAGGCTCCTTGCTCAGTGGGAATCGGCTTCTACTCCTCCCTCTGCCCTTCCCCCTGCTTGTGCTCTCTCGCTGGCTCACCTGCTCTCTCAAGTGGATAAATAAAATCTTTTAAAAACATTTAAAAAAGAATCTTTATAAATAAATAAAATAGACAGGGGTGCCTGGATGGCTCAGTCGGTTAAGCCTCCAACTCTTGATCTTAGCTCAGGTCTTGATCTCAGGGTTGTGAGTTTGAGCCAGCCCCATACTGGGCTCCATGCTGGGTGTGGGGTCCACTTAAAAAAATAGAACAAAACAGGGGCGCCTGGATGGCTCAGTCGGTTAAGTGTCTGCCTTTGGCTCAGGTCATGATCTCAGGGTCCTGTGATCAATGGAGCCCCACGTTGGGCTCCCTGTTCAGCGGGAGTCGGCTTCTCCCTCTCCCTCGGCCGCTCCCCAAAACTGCTTGTGCTCGGTCTCTGTCTCATGTTACCTGTCTCTCACTCTCAAATAATAAAATCTTTTTTTAAAAAAATAATCAATAAATTAATAGATAAATAAGTAAACGTGGGTAATTACAGTGTGAAGGGCAATCATTTATCTTACCTTCTTTCTTTCCTTCTCTCATCCATCCTTTTATCCAGAGCTGCATAAATAGCATCTGCTTCCTCATCATCTTTCTCATAGGGCCCACTTGAGAAGAGGCTCCCAGCATAGCCATTAAACTAAGCGCAAAACAACAGAGTCAGCTCTTCCTCCAACAGAATCCCCTCAAGCAGAAACAGAGAACACTTCTAGTTATAAAATGCTTGCTGAACCATTTTTTTCAATCAGACAACCCCAGGATGAGGGAAAACAAAATAACTCACCAGTACTCTTCAGATGTGTCATGGGGGTGGGGTGGGGTGAGGGGTGCCCGGGTGGCTCAGCTGGTTGAGCGTCTGATGCCTGATTTTGGCTTAGGTCATGATTTCAGGGTCATGAGATGGAGCCCCACATCAGGCTCCGGGACCAGCAGGGAGTCTGCTTAAGAATCTCTTTCCCGCTCCCTCTGCCCCTCCCCCACCATGTGTGTGTAAGCACGCACACACGCTCACGTGCGCTCTCGCTCTCTCTCTAAAAAATAAAAATAAATCTTAAAAAAAAAAAAAAAGGTGTCATGGACATGAAAGATGGAGAAGCTACCCCAATGGGAAGACACTAAGAGACACAACTGCGTTTGCAACGCAGGGTCCTTGATCAGAAATAGGACACCACTGGAAAACTGGTGGAATTCAAGTAAGACCTACAGAGCAGTTAATAGTGCTGTGTCCGTAACTGCACTAAAGTCACGTAATACGGGGAGAAGCATATGCAGGGTAAGCAGGAACTGTCCATACTACTCTTACAAGTTCCCTAAGTTTAAAATCATTCCAGAATTGAAATTTTAAAACTCTTTTCCTCTGAGCAAAAAATTCTATCTGGAGGAACACATCTGAAGAAAACTTCAATTGACAAAAACTAATTAAGTAAGAGAGCACGCATTAAGACAAAATAAATTAAGTATCATCACCAATTCCACCAAGAATTTTCATCATTAAGAACCAGCCGAGACAAAATCCCAATGCAAGCACATCTCTCCTGAAGAGACAACAAAATGCACACTTCTTTCTATGATTCCCTGTCCCCCTCTCCCACTCTGCTAAGGACACCCTGTGAGCAGGCTGAAATATTAGACGTGCCGGCCTTCTTGAGCGCACTGGGTTAAGAAGCTGGTCAGCCCTCCTGGAGACTGGCTGGGGGTGCACCATAGGTCACCTCATCATAGTTGGTGTCATTCAGATCCTCATCGTCATCATCTGCAGCCTGGCTTTTCTTCATCTGGTCCCCGACGGTCCTCTTGCCTGGGGGCGCATGGCGGTCATCCACAGGGTCATTTGCATCGCGGGCAGGCCCAATGTCTGACCGGGTGGTAAAGCCAGTGGCACTGCAGGAGACCCCAAGACACCCATTTACCTGGGTGACCTTGTTCCTTTGTTCTTCCCTCCACAGTCCTCACTTAACACCTCTTTTTCTAACATCTCTGAGAAACCGCCGAAGATCCAGGGAGCGATGAAGAGGCACGCTGCGCTGTCAACCATTACAAGCCTGTTCTCTTCAGGTGCGAAGCCTTCTGACATACTCTGAGGTTACCACCCCACGCTCTCCTTGAGAGATTCACCAGAGGATCAGACCTCCCTCCTCCCAACTTCCAGCCTCCCATTTCTAACAACCAGCTGATCATCTCCCCCAGCGCACATCCAACCAGGCCCTCAAACCCAACTCGACCCAATCAGAATTCCTTTTCTGTGCTCATCCTGCAGCAGCCCTGGGTAGCCTCAGCTGATGACTGCAGGGCCATCCCAAGTACCACAGCAAGCACTAAGGCATCAGGTCTGCCTCCCTCGCCCTCCTTCTCCACCCTACCAGCCATCAAGTTCTGAGTCCACCTCTGAAATCCATCCTCCCCAAACCTTGACTACCATCACAGCTGGGAACCAAGTTAGCCACCCTGCCTCTAGTCTAGTCTTCCTGTTGCTTCAGCACAGCTCTGACCACAGCACTCTGTCTCTCCTACAGCTCTGGCCCCTCTGACCCCACTCACTGCACACTCTATTCACACAGACTCCTTGAGAGTCCCTCATCTTTCTCCACACCAGGCCTTTTTTCTTAACTACCCAACACACGAAATGTCAGCTTCTCCTTTAAGGGTACACTTCTACATCCCTAAGTGCAGCTCTTCTACTAAATGGGGCTCAAATGCTACCATTCCATAAAGCATTCCCTGATCGCTGCCGCCCCAGACTTCTAAATCTGTTTCTTTTTATGTACTTAATAATGCAAATCTCTCACGTCTCCTAGTAAACTGCAGGTCCTCGGAAGACGGTGTCCATAAGTAAGACTGCGTGTTCCCCACAGATGCTAACACCACACCCCCACAAGGAAACCCAATACCTGTCCTGAACGAATGACCAGACAGAATGACAGATGATTGCTCATTTATTCAACAACTTATGGTAGTCATCTATGCGCCAGGCACGGGAGACCGGGTCCCAAGCCTCACACGAGCCAACACGCAGTGCATGACGACCAACAGCACAGGGAAAGATCGCTCACGCTTCAAACGCGGGTGGGGGGGTCTGCCCGGCCTGGGGAGAGTAGCGACGGAGTTCGCAACTGAGCTCGAGGAGTCACTCACTCCGCATCTCAGAGACCAAACACGGGCTCAAGCCCGAGTCTCACATCTTCTCGGGAGCAAGCAGCACTGGTACTCCGCTCGGTCCTAAGCCCAGAGCACTCCTCCTACGAGCAGTAAGCCAAGGCCAGCACTATCTTCCAGACAGTGCGGCCCCCGACCCTAACCTGTCCTCCTCGTCTTCCCCGTCGCCGGCCGCAAGCTGCCCGTAACCGACGGCGTAGCCGGGACAAGTGCGGGTAGCGAGCACTGTGTGGCCCGGGCCCGCCCCCCGCCCCCCGCCCCTGCCCCAAGCGCGCGCGGCCCGCTCCCGCCGCCCCCCCCCCCCGCTCGAGCGCGGCTCGCCCCAGGCCTCACCCCCGGCCCAGCCCCGGCACGTAGCCGAGCGGCGCGGGCATGCCCAAGAACGGCTTCTTCTTCTTGTTCATGGCGCCGGTGATGACGAGGGGCCGAGAAGGGACGGGACGCAAGCCGCGGTCGGAGGCAAAAAAACACCACCGACGACCCCAGCTTCTCAGCAGGAAGAGCGGGCGGGACCTGCGTCACCCGCGCCCCGGAAGCAGAGCTCGCGGACCGCACGAAGCCCCGCCCACTCTGCCTACCCTGGGCGGACGTTCCTGAAAAGCGACTTCCGGCTGCGGCTGTGGCGAGGGCGAGTGGGAGGCGCATGCGCGGGGGCGCCTGAGCGTGGCGAGGTGTGCGGGCGGCCCTGCTGGGGACCGGCAGGAGCGACATCATCCTGCAGAAACCCTGCAGGACCTCAGAGCCGAGCCTGGGGCATCTTTACCTACTGCATGCTTCCGACGCATTTCCGAGGAGACCCGCCTGTACGAAGGGACCCATGGGCCCCTCCCTGTCTGAGTCAGCCCAACCGCCAAGGACGCCGCGGCATCAGGCCTAGCCATTCACGTCGCCCTTCGCCCCGGGGCCGAGCGTCACACGTCTGAGCGGAGCCGCACAGCTGTCTGCTGCGGACAGCCGGTGTGCAGGCTCCAGCTCTCAGCGCTCGGATTCCTGAGCGGCGTGCAGTCCAAGCACGGGCCACCCGTACAGGCCCCGCCGCCCCCACCAAACCCCGACCTTGGCAGGGAGGGTGGAGGCGCAGCCCCTAGAAAGCTAAGTGTCGAAGATAAGTAAATGTAGGAGATACGCCGGGAACAGCTCGGTGCGTGGGCATGCGTGGCCACGGCACGTGGGTGAATTCCGTGCATTCACTGCTTGAGTGTGTCGTGGGCTTGGATACTAGCGAGATGACCTGTGCTCATGTATTAGGTGGACACACATGACTACTCTGCGTACACTTCTGTATCTCTGTGTGTACCTTTGCTCCTTCTACTGTGGGACAGCCTCTGGCCCCCACATACGACTGGGGAGAGCATTCAGACTCTTGGCAGAGCAGGCAAAACCCAGTTGGTAGCAAGTCTGGCCTCCTGAACCGGGCAACCCCAGCCCACCCTAGCCCTTTTCAGTGCGGGCCTGGAACGAACACATCCCTCTTGCCCGCGGCAGCCTCCTTGGAGCTTCTCTCTCGTCCCCATTCCCAGCAAACCGCTTTCAGAGCCACATCCTGGGCACTGAGTCAGGTTCCCCCTACGGAGGGAAGGGGAGAGACTCTGCCTGGCTGTCTTCCTGGAGTTCACATTGTGGTGGGAGTTAGGAGAGGGTCTAGGGAAGCAAGGGCCCATTTGAGGGAGAGACCTCTGCAGAGGTCTGGAGAACGCGTGAATAAAGGAGTGAGTCAGTAAATTGAGGCAGGAGAATGGAAGGAAGTGGTTGAGAGGGGTGGGTCTGGCGCTTGACCCTGCGTCCCAGTGGACAGACGATTCCAGGAGCAGGTAGGATGCTCCCCTCCTGCCCCCTCCCTCACCGCGGGGAAGATCGCTTCCTTATTTCCCTGCCTCAGAGCCCCCTTCAGACGTCTGGATCCCTTAAAGGTCCACAGAGTCGCTCGTCCTTGAAGCCATGCCCAGGTGTGCGAGATGGCCCCTTACCCCGGCAGACACCCTTTGCATACGCAGACCTGCGCGCCGCCGACACACCTCGGAGCTCCCGGAGCGCGCCCAGCACTCAGGGCTCACAGGCAGGTGCCTCGCCGCGCAGACGCGCCGGGCGCGGAGACCGGCTCGGGCACGGGGCTGGCTGGGGCGGGGCAGCGGCGCGCGTTCCCCGCCGGCCACACGGGCCGCCTTGCGCCCGGCGAGGGGCGTGTGCACGGGCCCGGGATCCTTGGGCCCCATGTTCACGGAGCTAAGGACCAAGCTGAGCCCCCCGCGAGGCCGCGCCGGGGCTGTGCGTGCCGGCTTCGGGGAGCATCGGGATGTGGACGGTGAGCTGGGCTGGACCAGGGCGCCGAGATATCGCGGGCTGGGGGCTCGGGGACCGAGAGGAACGGGGGCGGGATCTGGCAGACTCCAAGCAGCGGCTTGGCGCGGAGTGGGGGGGCGCGTCCTGGAGGAACGGGGTCCCTGGTGTCTTTGTCCTGAGCTGGGGGGTGGCCTCAGGCCTTGGGGATAACCGCACCCTTGGCTTGGAGGAGGTTACCAGCCGGGGCTCCTGTCCTTAGGCTGGCACCGTCCCGCGGTCACCTTTTCCTTTGCGCGCCCTTCCTTCCCTAGCTCTTGCAGTGGGCCGAGAGAGAGCCGAGGCCAGAGCCGGGCTTGGGCGCCCCCGCCCCATTTTATGCTGGAATTCTAACGTTGGGGCTAAGAGGGAGGGACGGAACGACGGGCGGACAGACGGAAAGACGGAGATCCTTCCCCAAGCACCGGCAGGAAATGGGCGGGGCCCTGTTGGACCTGGACAGGTGCAGCGCTCGCGGTGCAGCTTCAAGCTCCTGCCTTGGCCCGGCCCGGCTCCACGAGGCCCTGCGATGTGAGGCCAAGTGGCTGTGCCCTGAAAGATGCCAGCTTAGAATAAGTCTTTCCCACAATATCAGAAGCCGCATTGGGGCAGCGACCACACCAGCCGCACCCTCTGTTTGACCCTGGACCGCAAATTTAGAGTCACCTGGGGTCATTCAATTGCGGGAACTTGCAAGAATGAAGAGGGGGTGCTAAATCCGAGGAAACTTAAGGGATAGAAGGAGGGGGGAGTAATGGGTTTTTTCCCATTACTGAGACTTCCTGGGCACATCGCCAAACCCTACCCTCAGTTGGGGGCTTGGGGTGTGTTCATGGGAGGGAGGGTCTCTCATTCTACCGCTGAGAGTCAGTGAGGCAAGGGCCCTGGCCAAGAACCCGTTTCTGCCTGCTGACTTGGGACCTAGATGCTGTAAAACGAGGGCAAGCCTGGGCCCAGCTTCCTCCCTCTCCCCAGGGCTCTACTGACTTGTGGACACCACACAGAGCCTTTCTCCATCCACCCATCCATCCACAATGTTTCTGGGCACCTCCTGTGTGCCAAGACCTGTGCAAGGGCTAGGAGATGACCATTGAGGTGGCTGCCCTCCTGTGACCCATGTGAGCAACAAAGGCAGAAATGACAGTGAAACTACAACTTGAGGAGTGTAATGAAGTGTGTGTGGGAAGAGAGGGCACAAGGTGTCACTGTGGCTCCCTGAGCATATGGCTGGGCCCTGCACACCTGCACTCAGCAGCCCATGCCCGCTGGACACCCATCACACACAGGAGCTGTCCTGGGCCAAGGGCCCTATGGCAGGTGAAAGGGCAGGAATCCTGGTTGTCGGCTTGCCCAGAGTTCATTCAGGCTCCTTGTTGGTGGGTTGGCAGGTGAGCACAGCAGGGCAGGAGCCAAGTCTCAAATGCTGGTATGGCTGCAGAGACTGGGTGCCTTCAATGGTGATGGGCAGGCACCATACTCAGAGGCTCGCCATCACACAGGGTCTCCCAGGACATAGGGGTGTGATCTAGTTCCCTGGTCTGGGTTCCCTGAACCCTGGTCTGGTTCAGCATGCGTCAGCCGAAAGCAAGGGTGACATCAGGCCTGTATCAGGATCGCCCCTCACCAGGCTGTAAGTCTTATGTTCCCTGGTGTGCACATTGTCTCTCTAATCTAAGCAGAATCCATCCTGCTCCCCAGAGTATGGACGGTACAGTCAGAAGAGGAAAGATGTTCCCAATTCATCTTTGGACTGGGTTGGGGTACTCAAGACAGCTCTTGCATGCTTCCTTTCTACCTTTGGGGGTTTGGGACCCTCTCATTGGGAAGGTGGCTCTCCTTTGTTGGAAGGAAAATGGGCTGAGAGGGAGCTCATTTGCAGAGAGATGACCCTCTGGTCCTGCCCCTGACCACTCTGACCGGGCACATGCTCTGCAGCCACTGCACACTTCAGCTTCTGTCGAACCCTCCTGGAGCACACAGTGTCTGCTGAGAGCATCCCCTGCCACCTGCCTCGGACACCAGGCACCAGCCTCACGTGGCACGACTCCCGTAGCCAGAGGGCCGCTGGCGGCCGACCAGTCAAGCTCCTGCAGCAGCCTGGCACAGAGGCCCCCCAGGTAACCATCCACCATACCCACCTCAGCCCCTGCCCTTCCCACCACCTTACCACAGCTGCTACCCATCTCCTCCACAGGGCCGGCTGTACTCGGACCACTATGGCCTGTACCACACAAGCCCCTCCCTGGGCGGCCTGACAAGGCCTGTGGTCCTGTGGAGTCAGCAGGACGTGTGCAAGTGGCTCAAGAAGTACTGTCCCCACAACTACCTCGTCTACGTGGAGGCCTTCTCCCAGCACGCCATCACAGGTGCCCTTGGGGGCCGGGCTGGGGGGGGGGGGGGCGTAAGGACCCCCCTCCCCCACCCTGCCCGTGTCCCCTCTCTGTTTCCTCCTAGGCCAGCCTCTCCTTCCAGGGCTGTCTCGTCGGTCTTCCCAGTGTGCTTCCCTGTTCTCCTGGCTTTTCTCTGCCCGGACTCTGCCCGGGCTCAGTCCGCCCTTGCCTTTCCGCTGCCTCTCACCCTCTTTCCCTGTCTCTCTGAATCTCTTTCTGTGTCTCCGCCCCTTTTTCCGTCCTTGAGTCTCTCTGTGTCCCCCTCCCCTTTCTCTCTGCCTCGGCTCTGGATGCCCCTTGGATGTTGACCTTGGCTCGACCCCTCTCCCCCTTGCTCTCAGGCCGGGCGCTGCTGCGGCTGAACGGGGAGAAACTGCAGCGGATGGGGCTGGCACAGGAGGCACAGCGGCAAGAGGTGCTGCAGCAGGTGCTACGCCTGCAGGTGCGCGAGGAGGGGCGGAGCCTGCAGCTGCTCAGCCAAGGTCAGTGGGGGGAGCCAGGAGTGCCAGAGAGGCATGGGGGTGGGGGAGAGGCTGGGCTGCAAGGCCCAAGTGTGGGGTGGGTGGGCCGACCTCAAGGGGGGCAGCCGTAGGACAACAGGAAGGGCTGTCCTGTGCCCGGGGCAGAATGGAAGATGCCAGAGATCTCTGCCGCTCCTAACCCCCATCCACCCCGTAGCCTCCTTCGGAAACACGTCCTAGCTGCTGCCTGAGGCTTGAACCCCAGACCCCAGCACTGTGACCAGAGCCTGTGGCAAGGATGATGCAGAGCTGGCACACAGCCCCTCTCGGACCCCGCCAGAGGTGCCAGGGGCTGAGCCCAGCCCAGTGGACAGGTGGGACCAGGATTGCCATCTCTGGTTGTGCGTTCTGGGCTGTGAGCAGGTGGGGGCTGCATGGGTGCGGCCCTTCCTCCCAGGACCTGAGCCCAAATCCACTCTGGTGCTGCTGGCAGCATGCGGGGCAGCTATCTGGAGCCAGAGCAGGGTCTGGTTAACCCCTAGACTCCCAGGGAGTCTGTTTATTATTTATATTCCCTTCACCCACACTGATGTCCGTGCCCCTATTGCCTGCTGAGTCACACTTCCTCTGGGCATCCTGCCCTCCCCCAGGGCAAGAAGTCTATCTGTCTGCCCATTTGTCCAGCTCTACACCCTCACCCAGCACCTAGAGGATTGCCGGCACAGGTGGGATAAACCCTGGACGCTCCCTTTGGCGAGTGCCACCCCCCGCCCCACCCAGATAGTCAGCAGCAGCAGCAGCCCCACCAAGAACTCTCCCTCGTGATTTCGGAGACCCTCACCACACCCCCATCTATTCCCAGGAACTGAAGTAAGAGAGGTCTGGGGACTGCTCAGGCACCCAAGACCTAACACAGCACCATGAGGACCCCATTGCCAGGATTCGGCTCAGCCATGTCCTGGCTTTGGGTTTGGGAGTGCAGCCCTGCTCTTCCCCCGTCTGTGGAGGCTGCCTTTGAGGCACGGTGTATTCTCACTGCCCCTTTCCCGGGAAAATCCGAGTTCACTGAAGAGACTGTCTTGAGGGCTCCGTTCCCTACACTCACCCACCAGAGGCCCAGGTGGCACCTGAGCAACCACTCCGTGGGCCAGGGGGCCCAAGGTCTGGGACTGGTGCTGCCCAGCAGAGGGACAGTGAGGGTAGTCCTGGCTGCCCCCACCCTCTCGCTCCTCTGCCCTCCCACTCCCCTAGGGAACTCCAAAAACCTCAGGGACAGGTGAGGACAGACGCCAGCCTCGTCTCCGTGCCCTGAGCTGGCCTTCAGGTGGGAGGTTGGTTACTGCAGGTCCTGAGTGGAATTTGGACAACTGGCCTGGTGACCCCCATCCTGTAGGCCCATACAGGAAGCCCCCATGTCCTGTCTGGCCACCCTGATTGTCCCAGCCCACCTTGTGCCATCACAATGTTGTCTTTTGCAGAGGGTCCTTCCTATCACTGCCCCCGCCTTCTCCCTCCTTTGTCTTGCCCCCCATGCCCCCATGCTCTTGTCTTGTCTTCTTTGTTTTGTGCTTTTTTTATTCTGACAAAAAGACCAGAAATAAACCTGGTTCTGAAATGCCCCATGTGTGTGTTTGGCTCCAGCCAACTGGGTGTTTGAGAAGAGCCCTGGGTCGTGGGGCCCTGGCTTTGGGAGGAGGGGATCCCCAGTGCCCAGTTCAGGTGCCTCCACAGGGCCACTAGGGGGCAGTGGTGTCGCATCTTGACACGGCACCTGTTTACCCCAGAACCAGGTGGGGACAAGAGGCAGAGGCTGGAATCCTGGGCTCAGCCCAGTGGACTGCACCCAGACGCACGGACACAGGTGCGTTACTTTCCTGGGGCTGCCATAACACATGACCACAACTGGGAAGCTCAACACAACAGAAACGGGTTTTGTTCCAGTAATGCAGGCCACCAATCTGTAACCCAGCAGGGTCACACTGCCTCCTGGAGCACAGGGTAGAACCCTTCCTCACCTCTCCCAGCTTCTTGTGGCTGCCCAGGGCTTCCTGGGCTCGTGCTGTGTCACTCTATCCCAGCCTGGGTGCTCATATCACCTTCTGTCTATGTCAAATCTTCCTCCTACAAGGAAACGTCACCGGATTTAAGGCCCACCTGGACAATCCAGGATAATCTTCTCATCTCAAGACCCTTCATTTAAGCAGACCTGCAAAGACCATTTTTTCCAAATAAGGTCCCATTCATGGGTTCCAGGGATTTGACATGGCAATCTTTGAGGGCCCCCCGTTAAGCGCCCTGCACAGGGTAATGCTCTGACATAAACACACAGGTCACGACAACCCGGACACAGGTACCCACACAGCAACCAGACACATGGTAATCCAGGGGCATCAACTGACCACTGGAGTCAGGACACACAGACACACAAGGATGGTGGTATGATCCCCTCACATACAGAAGCATTGGGGCCACCGCAGACAAGGCCCTGACATCCAGACATGCTGTAGCCTGGACACGCATCTGCTAAGATACAGAGTTCCCTCCACCCACACACACCTTGCGTTTAGTCATCCGGGGATTAACATGCAGACACGCATCCTTTTCCCCTAATACAGGACACACAGACATATGCTGACATCGGATGTCCACGCAGGACACAGCCCAGCGCATATGGTCACTCAGACACACACCTACCAACGGGCACTGATGTGTTAGACACACGGACATGCAGGCTTACGTGGGGAAAGATGACAGACTTGTCTGCGTCTCATGCGCTGACCGCTCCACAGATCTTGCATGTCCTGTCCCCAGTGTTGGCACGGTCAGTAAGGGAAGGACAGGACCCTCGCTCTTCCTCCTGGGGTCACATGGGCCTTTCTCTGGCTCTGATTTCCAAGGGAAATTCTAACCCACTGAACCCTCCACAGAGGGCCCCCACCCCTCTCTCTGTGAGCACTTTGTGCCAGCCATTAGAGAAGCAGGTCTCAAAAGTCCCTGTGAGAAGAGACAGACCGCAATCTGACCTTCTGTGCCCTGTCTCCAAGCAATGCACCCAACCTGTTCCAGGGTAGACAGAAGGGGGGAGTGGGAATAGGAGTTGGGGGGGGTGGGAAAGGGTTCAGAGAAGGCGGTGCACCTTGTAACCGTTTCCCAACCAGTACCTCTTCCCCTGCTTCATTTATTCCCAAGTCCTGGTAGGGTTGGTGCCCCATTCCCCCCAGACCTGATACTGGGGTGCCCTCACAGGCCCGGGTTCTGGGGCACCCTGGAGCAAAGCACAGCTGGTCTAGAGTCACCCCTGCCCCAAGCAGACAAAGGCTAGCCCAATGGTCAGTAGCCCCAATAGGGCCCACGGCCTCAAACTGCCCCAGCACTGCTAGGAGCCAGGCAATCCCGAGTGTGGCCACAGACAGAGGTGGTCACAAGGCTCCTTGGAAGACACCCATGTCCTGCTCTGCAGGCGCAAGACTCCCGGGGGCCGAGAGTTCCGCTCCAAGAGGACGGTGGTCTCCATGGCTGCACCTTCCCAGAGCCAGCGCCTAGAGGCATCTGGTCGCTTCGATCCTTGACTCTGGGCTTCGGGCAGTTCCCAGAACCCCTATAGTGCCTCAGTTTACCCCACTGCCTGAAAAACACCTCTTGCCCTATGGGTGGCATAACTGGCCACTTTGCACTGGAGCCCCAGCCCACAGAAGCGACGGAGTCCAGAGCCCGGAGAGGGGGCCGGGCCGATGGGCCCCCTCCCCCCAACCCGTTCCTCCCCGTCGCGGAGCGGCTGCAGGAATACCGCGAGAGTTCGCCCCCTCCCCCCCCACAGTAAAACTGTCAAAGGTGGGAGGGGCGGGAGCGCGCATGTGCGCAGCGCGGCGCGCAGCCTGCGCCGCCCGGACCCCGCGCCCCGCGCCCAGCGCCCCGGCCCCGGCCCCGGCCCCCGCCCCCGCCCCGGCCGCTGTCCCGCTGGGCGCCGCAGGTAAGCAGCCGGCCGCGCCCCGGGCCGGACCCCGGAGCAGCCCTCGCTCGGCCGCGTCTCCGACCCTGACCCAGCAAGCAGGTCGGGGGGGGGGTGGGGGCCGGGCCCGGAGCCCCCGCCCGCCGCCCCCCTGCCGCGCCTGGACCGCCCCCCCCACCCCCGGCCCAGCGCCGCGCCCCGCGCCCCGCGCCGGCGCCGCGCTCCTGCCTCCTCCTTCTCCAGAAAAAGTCGCCATTTTGGTTCACTGCCTTCGCCCCCCCTTCCCCCCCCCCCCGGCGCCCGCGATCGGCCCTTTTCGGGCCCAGGCTGGGGCCCCGCACCCCGGCTGCAGGTGACAGGTGGGTGGCGAGGCCAGCCTCCAGGTGTGCGTTTCCTAGCCAGCCTCATCCGTGCGCCCAGCCTGGGCCGCGGTCCTGCCGCCAGCGTTGCTTGTGGCGCCCCCTCCCCCCTGCGAGGGTCCCACCTCTGTGACCCTGCTGGGCCCTCCAGCAGTGTGGAATCCCTTTTCCTCCTGTTGTTCAAGTGACAGGTCCTGGATGAAAAGAGGGTGTCTGCCTCCTAGGGCAGCCCTGGCCCCAGTCCCCCAACTCTGAATTCTCCACCCAAGCTGGAGAGCGATTGGAAAGTGGGTTCTTGGCAGGCACCCACACCCCAGGCTGTTGGAGTCATCACGGGGCTGGGGTGACTGATGCCGGCAGGTCTCCTTTAGAAGTTTCCGTGTGAGGACTTAGGAGAAGTTTGTTTAGACCCACGCAAACCCGTACCTCCCCCCAGGCTTAGGATATGGGCACCCCCTTGGCAGCGGGCAGTGACTGTCCTTACCTCTGACCTCAGCCTCTGGACCCCCTCTAGGCACTGCCAGAGGAGGGGCCCCCTGCCCACACAACTGTCCCCAGTCCCTTTCCTGTGGCCTTGGGTGTCCCTGTGGGAGCATCCAGTAGGGCTGAGCTCAGAGTCCCTCCCCCCAGCTCTCAGGGTGTGGGATCCCCCAGCAGAACAGGCCTATGGAGGCCCAGCCTTGGGTAGTGGGGTATTTCATGTGGCCAGTGGCTGGTGGTCTCTGGAGGAGTGGTGCTGGCAGGCCTGTAGGTGGGGGATAGAGAGGCTTTTAAGAATGGAGATGGGGAGGAGGTCAGCCAGGTAGAGAGTTGGCTGAGGGATTCCTGCTGGAGACAAGGCTGAGAAGAGGGTCAGATAGGATGGTTCAGCTGGCATAGGGACCAGAACCAGGTGCTTGCCTTAGGGTGCTCGGTCCTTGATCTGCCCCCACCCCCACCCCCTGGGGAACTTGCTAAGTGGGGGAGTAGGCTGGGGGCCCTCAGTGCCCATCTTGGCCATCTTCCATCTGTGTCCTGGAGAGAAGGATCTAGGGGTGCCCACCCAGGTAGGGTGGCATTGTCTTTGGTCTGGGTGGGGCTGTGGAGAAAGGTGTCCCAAGGTCCTGGGCCAGCACAGCCTGTGAGCTAGCAGCCATACTGGTGTCATAATTGGCCCCTGGGAGGGCTGCTGTTGACCTCTTTCCTCCTGAACACTCTCCCTCTCTAGGGACCACCCCTAGCCCAGTAGCAGGTGTGATTCTTGGTACTCTTTGGGACTGTGTGTCTGGGGACAGAGGAAGTCTGTGGGAGCTGATGAGGGTTTCAGGACAGGGTCAGATGATCCCAAGATTATTGTGTCTCCTGGATGATCTGGGGGGACCTCATCTGGGCAGCCCCTCCCCTAAACCAGAAGCCTCAGTCATCTACTTTCCCATGTGGCCAAATACACAAGCAGGCAGGCTCTCCTCTCCTGAGCCACAGAGGGGCCTGTCTGGGGGTGGGGCTCAGGGCCAGCCCATTTCAAGTTCTCACTCAGGCCTGGTAGGCCTCACGGGTCTGTCCACTTGCTCTGCAGAGATGACTGATCCCTTCTGCGTTGGAGGAGGACGCCGGCTCCCAGGGTCCAGCAAGAGTGGACCTGGGAAGGATGGAGGCCGGAATGAGGTCCGACTTCCTGTGCTGCATGACCCACCAAAGTTGGGTAAGAGGGGTCAGACCAAGGTCAACTCCAGGCGATCGCAGGCAGCCAGTGCTGGGTGTGGGACTCCTCCCCGGCTCCCAGCTCCCTAGTGGTCCATCTCCTAGGTACCCAGCTGGGCTGCCTGGGCTCTTGAGAGCCTTCCCAGGGTGGGGGCAGCCTGGGGCCCTGGGTTCTTGTTCTAGGCTGACCACAGTCTCCCACTCTCCATGCTTCACTATGGGGGAAGCGCGGCTTACTCCAGGCCTGACCAGCCCCCCGGGTGGCAGGCGAGGCTGTGGGAAGCACAGCTTCCAAGTCTTGGCATATCATGTGTTGCAGGGATGCCGGTGGTCCGGGGTGGGCAGACAATGCCCAGCCAGGCCCCACTCTGCTTTGACCCAGGAAGTCCAGCCAGTGACAGGACCGAAGGGAAGAAGAAGGGGCGTCCAAAAGCTGAGAACCAGGCCCTCCGAGACATTCCTGTGAGCTCCCTGAAGGCTGGGGTGGGACTCATGCTGGGGTCTGCCTGTCAAGACCACCCCCCTGCCTTAGCTAGCTTGCCACACATCCAGCCCCAGGCCATCCCAGCCTGCATCAGAGGGGTCGCTCCATGCCTTAAGGCTTCATGGTGTGGCCTGGGACCTAGTGGACCACATCTGTGGGGCTTTTAGAACAGGTCTGGTACACTGTCACTGCTTGGAGTGGCCTGAATCTTGCTGCAGTCCTGAGGTGGAAGGGCTCCTGCCACCTGTCTGCCCTGCAGGCCTGGGGAGGGTGCTGAGTCTGGGGCTTGGCTTGGCAGAGGCCCAGCTGGCTGAGGGGTCAGCAACCTCGCCTTTTCCATGCCCAGCTCTCCCTGATGAACCAGTGGAAAGACGAATTCAAGGCACACTCAAGGGTGAAGTGTCCAAACTCAGGGTGCTGGCTGGAATTCCCCAGCATCTACGGGCTCAAGTATCATTACCAGCGGTGCCAAGGGGTAAGGGGCCGTGGGGTAGGGAGGAGGAAGAGGCCTGGGCCCACCCTGCCCTACCTGCCTGCATAGGGTCTGTGTGGGCAGTCACCTCAGGCTGCCCTCCCCATGCCTGCCCTTTCCCCACAGGGTGCCATCCCAGAAAGGCTGACCTTTCCCTGCCCCTTCTGTGAGGCTGCCTTCACTTCCAAGACCCAGCTGGAGAAGCACCGCATTTGGAACCATATGGACCGACCCCTGCCTGCCCCCAAGCCTGGACCAGTCAGCCGGCCGGTCACCATCAGCCGGCCCGTTGGGGTCAGCAAGCCCATTGGAGTGAGCAAACCTGTCACTATTGGCAAACCCGTGGGTGTCAGCAAACCCATTGGCATCAGCAAGCCAGTGACGGTCAGCAGGCCTGTGCCAGTCACCAAACCAGTGACGGTCAGCAGGCCTGTGCCAGTCACCAAACCCGTACCAGTCACCAAGTCTGTGCCAGTCAGCAGGCCTGTGCCAGTCACCAAGCCAGTGACTCTCAATAAGCCAGTGCCAGTCACCAAATCCATGCCAGTGACCAAACCGGTGACCATCAACAAACCAGTGCCGATGACAAAGCTTGTGACGGTTACGAAACCCGTGCCAGTCACGAAGCCAGTGACAGTCAGCAGGCCCATTGTGGTCAGTAAGCCAGTGACGGTCAGCAGGCCCATTGCCATCAGCAGACACACACCACCTTGCAAAATGGTGCTGCTGACCAAGTCTGAGAACAAAACCCCTCGTGCCACAGGGAGGAGCAGTGGTAAGAAAAGGTACGGGGGGGTCTCCTTCCGGGTTGCAGGTGGTAACAGGGCCCAAAGTGGGCCCTCCTGCCCCTCACCTGCCTGCTCCCTGCAGGGCAGCGGACGGCCTGGATGCATGCCCCGTCCTGCCAAAGCAGGCGAGGCCAGAGAACGGGGAGTACAGCCCCTCCACCACGGGCCACAGCTCGGCCTTCCAGCTGAGCACAGACCCCAGCGGCAGCCCCCCCTCTCTGGGCAGCAGGCTATTGGGGAGCAAGGAAGCACCGAGGGCTGCAGGCCCTGTGTCCCCCGAGGAGGGAGCGGAGCGCACAAAGCACAGTAAGAGGAGAGCTGGGGGGCAGAGACGGGTGGGGTAGCCATCCGCTGGCCCAGGCCTCCCGGTGGTTATTTGACCAGAACCTTGGCCTCTGTCTTCTCTGCCCGGAGTCAGGAAGGAAACAGAAAACACCCAAGAAGTTTACAGGGGAGCAGCCGTCCATCTCAGGGACCTTCGGACTCAAAGGTAGGGCCCTGGCCAGTTGGGCATCTGGGGTGGATGCACACACACGTGTAACCGCACCGTTGGCTCACAGCTGCCCTCCCCTGTGTGTGTGCGCCCAGGCCTAGCCAAGGCGGAGGACAAATCCCGCATGCACCGTGCGAAGAAGCAGGAGGGGCCGGGCCCTGAGGACGTGCGGAAGAAGGCGCTGGTTCCTGCTAGCACTGTCAGCAAGGAAGTGCCGCCCCCCACGGCCCACCCAGCTCCAGGTGCGGGGGCTGCCGTGAGGCGGGGCGCAGGACAGATCTCAACTCTGGGGCAGATCCTGGACCACAGGGACTAGGGGCTGAGAGTGGACCGCGGGTCCTGTGCTTGGCATCCAGGGCGTCCGGGAGCCCCCACCGGTCCCTGAGGCCCTGGCCCTGCCCCACAGGTGGCCCTGAGGAGCCCTGGCAGCGGGCCATCCATGAACGGGGGGAGGCCGTCTGCCCCACCTGCAACGTGGTCACCCGAAAGACCCTCGTGGGGCTCAAGAAGCACATGGACGTGTGTCAGAAGGTAAGGCTGCCCCGGGGTCCCAGGTGGGGAGGTGCCCAGAGTCAGCATCTCACGACAGGGATGCATGTGCAGCTGCAGGACGCTCTCAAGTGCCAGCACTGTCGGAAACAGTTCAAATCGAAGGCCGGCCTCAACTACCACACCATGGCTGAACACAGCGCCAAGGTACGCCCTGACCCACCATCCACCGGCCCAGTCTGTCCCACCCCACCCTGCATGCCCTGCCCTGACCGCGTGGCAGCAGAGCTCGGTGGTTCCCATGCCTGACCTTGGACATCTGTGGCCCTGACCCCGGGGCAGGGGCGGGGCCCTGTGGTGGTGGGGATATTAAGGCTGGGCCCGCCCCCAGCCCTCTGACGCTGAGGCCTCGGAGGGGAGCGAGCAGGAGGAACGGGAGCGGCTGCGCAAGGTGCTGAAGCAGATGGGGAGGCTGCGCTGCCCGCAGGAGGTCAGTGGGACGGCGGGGTGTGAGGCACACATGTGGGATGAGGCCCAGCCTCTCGCCGGCCACTGACCCAAGCCCGACCCCAGGGCTGCGGGGCCGCCTTCTCCAGCCTCATGGGCTACCAGTACCACCAGCGACGCTGTGGAAAGCCTCCCTGTGAGGTGGACAGCCCCTCCTTTCCCTGCACCCACTGCGGAAAGACCTACCGCTCCAAGGCTGGACACGATTACCACATGCGCTCAGAGCACACGGCCCCGGTGAGCAGCCCGTGGCCTGGGGCCTCCCTTCTTGGGGACCACGTGCGTGGGGAATCATGAGCCTCTGTGTTTGTGGCTCATGCCCCGTGGCTCCTGTGGCTCACCGCGGCCTCCCTGCTTTGCAGCCACCCGAGGAGCCTGAGGACAAGCCCCCTGAAACTGAGGACCTGCTGGGGGTGGAGCGGACCCCCAGTGGCCGCATCCGCCGCACGTCAGCCCAGGTGGCCGTATTCCACCTGCAGGAGATCGCGGAGGATGAACTGGCTCGAGACTGGACCAAGCGGCGGGTGAAGGACGACCTGGTACCTGAGACTGCCCGGGTGAGCTGCCGCCAGGCCCCCAGTTCCCATCTCTGAGCAGGACGTGACTGAGCTTGGGGTCCCCTGCGACGGCCCTGCCCCTGTGACCTGGGCCATTGGCTGACTGTCTAGGTTCACATCTCCCCTTTGTGGAGAGCACAGATGAGGTCCTTAGAGCAACTGGGGGTATCTGGGCTCAGCTCTGGCCTGGCACTTGGGAGCCCCCATTGGGCTCACCTGGGTGCACACCTATTTTTACAGCTCAACTACACTCGGCCAGGCCTCCCCACGCTCAACCCCCAGCTGCTGGAGGCATGGAAGAATGAAGTCAAGGAGAAAGGCCACGTCAACTGCCCCAATGACGTGAGTTGGGGCAGGCTGGTGGGGTGGGTGTGGGGACACAGGGATTCAAGGACAAAGAGCCCAGGTGTGGCCCTGGGTAGGGGGCCTCCAAGTGACCAGCCTATCTGTGATCCCTGGGCCCCTGCAGGGTCCTTAAATGGAGAGGTCCAGTCTGCCCTTACCCCAGGATTCCTGGGGTCAAGTCCCACACTTACCCCAGAGAAACCCCCTATCCTCTGGGCAAGGAGTGCGTGTATGTTTGTGCGGGGGCATCTGCTGGGAGGCCCTCTCCCATGGTTGCCTCCTGTCCCCAGTGCTGTGAAGCCATCTACTCCAGTGTGTCTGGCCTCAAGGCCCATCTCGCCAGCTGCAGCAAGGTCAGTCCCCAGGCCCTTTCCCAGGGTGGGGCGGGTACTCGGTGTGCCCAGCCAACCCCTAGAGGGCCCCACACGTTGAGTGTGTGACCCTACCCCCATGGGACAGGCTCCTCCATGAGCCCAGGGACTGGCCAGTGCCCGATGGCCAACCCTACCCAGGGCACTCCAGCCCTATCCATGAGTCCGTCAGCCCCAAGTTGTTCTGCCCACAGGAGCTCCTTGTCTGTGTGGCTGTAAGCAGGCCCATTGACCTGGGCTTGGGGTGAAGGGCCCTCAAGCAAAGGCCGCAACCCTTCCCCCGGGGCACCTGCCTCTTCCCATGCTCTCTACATCCTTTACCTTCCTTTAGTGGGGGCAACTCCAAGGTCCTGCCACAGAGAAGCCTCATGGGTCTCTGAAGTCCAGGTGTTGAGCACCCATTCAGATGAGCTGTGGCTTCCCGGACCCTGTAGCCACACAGGGGCAGGCAGAGGGGCAGGTGCCCTGGTCGGATATGGTGCTTCTGGTCTTCCAAGGGTTGGGGGGGGGATCCAACCTCTGGAGGCCAGCCTGCCCTGTGCCTTGCAGGGAGAACACCTAGTGGGCAAGTATTGCTGTCTGCTGTGTCCGAAGGAGTTCAGCTCTGAGAGTGGAGTCAAATATCACATCCTCAAGACCCATGCAGAGGTGGGATGGGCTGAGAGCCTTGTTGGTCTGGCAGGGGATTGGGCCACAGTGGGAGTCGTGGGTTGATGGCTTGTATGGCCTTTGAGTGAGCAGCCAAAGTTGAGAGATCTGGTGGTTTCCCTTCAGAGGGGCTTTGGCTTCCTTGGAGGAGCAGAGAAGCTTGGGTGCCCCCCCCCCAGCAGCCTGAGTAGGAGATACCCCTTTGGGTGGGCGCTTTGCTGCTCGGCCACCATAGTGCAGTGGCCTGCCTAGCCCCAGTGCTCAGCACCCTCCTGTCCCAGGGTCTGCACTGTGTTTTTCTTCTTTCCAGAACTGGTTTCGTACTTCGGCAGACCCACTTCCCAAACATAGGAGCCAGGACTCACTGGCGCCCAAGAAGGAGGAGAAGAAGAGTCTGGCGGGCGGGAAGAAGCGAGGCCGAAAGCCCAAGGAGCGGACCCCTGAGGAGCCCGCACCCAAGATGCCCCCTCGTCGGGACGACTGGCCCCCAGGAGGCAGAGACAGGGGGGCCCGGGGCTCCACTGGCCGGAAGGTGGGAGCCAGCAAGGCTCCTGAGAAGTGAGCGTGGTGGCTGGCAGGTGGGTGGGGCCTGGTCCCCACACTGGACGGCAAGTCCACTCTGTTGAGGGTGGGGGTAGCTAGCTCCAGCACTTCCTGCCCTCCAGTTCTCCATCCCCCACCCCTGCCTATTCATCTGTCCAGTGGAGGCAGCCAGCCCCTCTCTCCTTCCTGAAGGTGGCCCTTCCCCTGTGCAGGCTGTGCAGGGCACACATGGGTGGGGTTCCTTGGGGGAGGGCCTGTGGCAGCAACAGAAGTGCAATAGTGTGGAGGGACATTGACGGGCCTGGCAGAGTCAGGGGCCCTGGATAGGCAGGAGGAGGGTCTGCAGCTCAGGCCTCAGGGCCACGGGGCAGCGCAGGGCAGGCAGATGGCCTTCACCATGTGAGCTCCATGCCCCGTCTGCTTTCTCAGGCCCAAGGCTTGGGGGTCCTTGGTGACCCATGGTTCTGGGCTGATGAGGGCACCTGACTGAGCAGCCTCACCTCTCTACCCAACACTGGACCCCAGCACCCCCAGCTACCTCCCAGGACAGACCCTGAGTCTGACTGCTACCGTGCTGACCTGACAGCCTGCCCCACCGTGGCCTCCCTTGTCCTTCTGCCTCTGGTTCCTCTGCTTCTGTTCTCTACCTCTCCAGGCCCACCTTCCCCTGCCTGTGCAACCCTTGCTGTGCTTGGGCCTCTGCCGCACTGGCCCCTGTCCGTCGTGGTGGGTGGAGGTGGCCCTGTTAATAGGGGACTGTCTGCCATCCCGTCTCCATGGGTGCTCCCTGCCTGGGCGAGGGGAGGGTTCTGGTCTGACCTGCAAGGCGGCAGGAGCAGGGGATAAGGGGGCCACGTGGAGCATAGCTTTGCCTCCAATCTCCAGCTTCGCTAATGCCATTGGTCTAGGTTGGGGCAGTCCAATGGGTTAGGCATGGGCCAGTCTAGGCTCTAGGGTCAACCTGGGGCCCACAGGTATGTGGGGTATGGAACTGAGGCCCAGCTCTGAGGAGTGATTCCTGTGGGAATCAGCCTTCTGTCTGCTGGTCTGAGTTGGCTTGTGGCTAGGCTCCCATGGGAGTCCCCTTCTCCCTTTTTTACCTGCCCTGTCGTTTCTGGTTGTGTGGTCTTTTGATATGAGAGCTGAAGGCCAGGGAGGGAGCTTGGCCAAGGTCACATTGTGTTGGCAGCTCTGCAGCTCTGAGTTGGGCCCCAAAGGGGATGGCTAGGTCTGCAGGTTGACCAGGGTTCAGGCTGGAGTTCAGGGCACCCAGAGGAGGTGGCCACACTGCCTCTGGTCTCCTCCCTGGGCCCCACCTTCCAACTTTGGCCATGTAGGGAGGGGGAGGATACTCAGAGCTACTGGGTTTGGACAGAGGCTATTTCCCACTGGGGGGTGGGGGTGGGCTGAGGGCTTGGTCTTGCCGATCCTGGACGATGTGAATTTTGATATTTGCCCGTGTGCGTGTGTCTCCTGGGTGTAGTGGATGCCAGTCTTGTTGCTGTGACAAGTAACAACCTTTTTTTTATTCTGTTTTTTATACAAAAACACAACAATCTGACATTTTGGTGCTAAGGGTTTCCTGGTGCCGACGGTGGATCTGGGGGCTGAGGGGGTGTCTTTCCCCTGCTCAGGGAGGCAGTGCTGACTAGGCATGTCTCTGCCCCCCCACCCCAGCTCCCGTCCTCATCTAGTCCCAGGAGAGGAGGGGCTCCCAGCTCCCAGTCGGGCTCAGCTCTCCTAGCTCTGCAGTAGGAAGACAGGTTCCAGGGGGGCCTTTGGGGCATGTCGTGCTGCCTGTCTCCAGCATCTTCCTTTGCCCAAAAGGCTCTGACCTGGGCAGCCCTGGCCTGGTGTGCTAGGGAGGGGGTGTCGAGACATGCACTGCCCCCAATCACACACACCTTAATTTGATCAAAGGGTAGAGGCGTGGGTGGACGGGTGTGATCCAGTGTCAAAGGTCAAGGGAGGGTAGCGTGGGCAGGGCTTTGGACTGCATGGGCAGAAGGATTTTCTTTTCTGTGTTCCTGGGTGTCACTATGGTATACAGCTGGTGGAGGCAGAGGTGGGATCAGGCAGCTACTGCAGGGGCAGCCTTGGGCAGGGAGGGGATGCAGGTGCTGGCAGGAGCCCTAGGTGCATTTTGTCCTTGTCACCAATGGCTGGAGGAGGTTGGACCTCAACACCTCTGCTGGGGACGGCCGCCCGCCCCAGCCTCTCAGGTACTCGGCCCTTGGGGAGTGGGGGGCTGGTTTTTTGCTGGGGGGTGAGTTTCCAGGTCACCCCCTGAAGTCCACAGGTGGTCCCTGGTTTGGGAACCCCGCTGAGATGTGTGGGAAGAGGTGGGGTCCTGGGTAACTTGATGTTTAGCACTTTAACCCCCTTCTTTGTCTTTCAAGTGGGTGTGGGGAGCTGCTGCCAAACGTGGCTGTTGGGTCGGACCCCTCTCTCCCTTCTTCCTTTCCTGCTTCCCATGCTCTGGTGAGTGGCAGTGGTGAGCTGGTCGGCAGAGCCCTCTTCCAAAGGGGGCAGAGCCCTGGGGGGCTCAGCGGGATCTGCCCACCTCCCACTCTGGTGGGAATTCAGCCCAGGTAACCACCTGGCTTTGATTGACACCTTCAATGAGAGGGACTGGAGTGGCAGACCCCCCAGGGCATGGTGGGCATGGACACTGCCCAAGACCCAAGCCCAGGGCACAATGCCAGGTCCCTTTCTGAAGATCTACCTCTGGCCCAGCCCACCCCCTCCCCCACCCTGCCCTGAGAAGGGGAGAGGGCCGACTTAAGGGGCTGACACTTCACACAAAAATAGGGTGCACTTTATTTGCTTGTGCAAAGGCAGATGAGGGTGTGTCCTGGTGTGACCAGTGGCCCTCCCAGCCGCAGCCCCCCTCCTGTCCCTCCGGTTCGGAAGGGAGAGAACGGGTGCACCCTGACCCACGGAGGGCAGGGCTGTCCCGGTGTGTCCAGTTCAGGCCTCAGGTACCCTGGAGGCCTGGGGTTCAGGGGGCCTGGCTAGCACCTCTGGCCTGGCAGCCACACGTCCTGTGCTTTGGGTTTCTTGGTTTGGGTTTTTTAATGCCAGTTCTCCGTACATAAGTGCATTTTGAAAGAGAGGTTCCAGCTATCACTTGTAACCATATATATACATATATATTCTATCTACAAAGTGTTTATTTGCAAGATGTTTTGGCGGTGAGCTCGGGCCCTGCCCGCCTTGTGACCATCTGTCCCCGGTCCTCGTCCCGGCCTCCTCGGCCCCAAGTGGCGTGGGGGTGGGCCATCAACTGTATGTATTAAATATGACTGTATCAAATAAATGTTTATTGATTTTTTTCCAGGGGCTTTGTGCGGCTGAATTTGTGGTAAAGCTCTTGGGTGGGAATCCTTCCTCGTGGAAGACCCGCCCCCCCCCCCGCAAGCGGGGGAGGAGGCCGGACTACGAGTCCCGGCATGCACAGCCGTACGGCCTTGTGGGACTTGTAGTTCGCGGGGTGCGCCAGCGAGTTCGGGGCGCAAAGCCTCGAACTACGACTCCCGGAGGCCAGTGCGGCCGGCCCCAGAGCCCCGCCCCGCGGCCGGCGGCCCGCGGCGAGGCCTCTGAGCTCCATGGCGGCGCCCCCAGCCTCTGCTGACGCGCCCCGCTTGCCTCCGCCGCCCGCTGCGGCCGGAGACGGGCCCGACCAGCCAGCGGAGAGGAGCGAGACCGCGTGCGAGGACCGGTAGGCGCGGCGCGCCGGGCACGGGCTGGGGGCCGCGCACGCCCCCTCGCGTCTGCTGCGGGAGGGGGAGGCCCCGGGAGACGGAGCCCCCGCCAGCGGTGCCGAGGGGCGCTGGCCTGCGGGCAGGGGCGACGGCCACGAGCTGGGCCTGGACGCGCGGGGGCTGCCGGCACCCGCGGTGGGAGGGTCCCCGGGGCCTGGCGGAGCCGACGGCGCGGGGCCGAGAGGTGGGACTGTGCGTGCGCCGCCGCTCGCGGTGGCCGGCGGGGACGGGCTCGTGGGCAGGCCGGCCGGGTAAAGCGGATTGTCCTGAAGCTGACTTTGGTGCCCGTCCCGAGGGGCGGGAGCGTGTGCCTCCCTGGCGCTCTGAGGGGGACTCAGGCCCTGCCCCCGCTCCTGCCCCACCCGAGAGGCCAGGGTTCGTGAGTCCGGAGTGCCTTGTGACTGCCCCACCTGTTGTGCCGCACCTCGAGGCGCTGTGGAGGCTTTGCAAGAGTTGGAGTTGGAGGGGTGCAGCGGGGGAAGAGCCATTTTGTCACCCTGACCGGGGAGGTGGAAGAGGCCAAGAGGAAATGGGCTCCTACTTGGTGCTCGTAGGGCTCGGCCCACCAGGGGGTGGCGGCTGAGCCCTGCTCTGGAGCAGCCCCCGCCCTTGAGGGCTGGCTCCTCACTTCGGGGTCTGACCTGTCCCTTAAGGAAGGCTCAGCGACAGCCAGCGGGTGGGGGAGGGGGAATCCAAGGAAGCCGTCGTTCCGGCCTGGGCATCTCATCGCGCGGATTGGATGATGTCTCCAAGGCAGAAATGCTGTGTGCCTGGCCTCTTCCAGGATGGTCTGGATGCCAGGGAGCCACTGTATTGGCAGGGAGAGGAACGAGGCGAGGGGAGCTGCCCTGAGGAGGCTCACACCTTCCCAGCGAAAAGTGACTACATTCTGGCGCAGGATGACTGCGTCTCGTAGACTTGAGTCTGTGATACCTGCCAGTTCCAAAGAGTCTTTGAGTTCGCCCGAGATCAGACAGGGTAACGCCAGATGAGCTCTTGAGAGAAGCACTCACCGAAGACATGGACTGGTGGCAGCTGCAGCTGGTCCCCACCCTGTGTACGGAGTCGGGTAGTGGGCACAGGTGTCCCTCGTGGTGCCCAGGGAGGTGGATGTTGTAGGAAGGGAGCCAGGACCTGCCAGCGGCACGCTTCTCCAGAGGCCCACGGGGTCTGCCCTGGAACTGCCCCCGGACTTCACGGTTCTTCCCCGATGCTGGTAACCTGAGCGCTGTTTCCCTGTGCTGCCCCCACCATCCCTGCACGCCCCCTGAGGGCCCCCGCTGACCATCGCTCCAGCTTCCCTGTCCACATGATTGTGGCTGCGTCTGTGCGGTTAGTCCGCCTCGCCATTGTGTTTTGTTTGTTTGCTCCTCTGGAGGGTCAGGGACCTTGGACACTTCAGCACTGGACGTGCAGGTAGAGCGGTGATAACAGTGAACCCCTTAGGCAGTCTCTCCCTGTGCGGTCCAGGTGGAGATGGGTTTGAACTGTGGGAATGGAGGGAGGCTGACTGGGCCGGTCCAGAGCAGAAGGAACAAGTGGGTTCTGCAGGGAGGTTTCCAGGGTGGTGGGGTAGGGGCCCTGCAAGCCTCTTGAGTCTTCTCAGCCCCTTTAGGGCTGTAGCCTCTCAGCCCCCACAGTACTTGATCTGTCCTGAGAAAGCCCTGGTACCTCTTTGTCCCTGAGCCAGTCTGGGATCCCTAGGGCCAGGCCGCAGTGGATCCGCTCCTCCCTCCTCCATTTGGCCTCATTTTTACTCATCCAGCAAACTTCCCTAAACCCGGACAGGGTGTCAGGCACTTGTGGAGGCCCTGGTGCTGCACGCCCCAACTCTGCAGCCCTGCCCAGGACAGCTCCTGCCTCTGAAGGGGGGGCCGGCCCCTGCCCATGTGTCCACACTGGGGGTCAGGAGGGAGAAGCTCTTGTGGGCAAAGATGGACAGTTCAGTCCTGCCTCCAGGTGCCTCTGAACAGGGAGGCAGACACACCCTTGTTACCTGGGTGGCCAGGAGAGGCTTCTCCTGAGGCGGCTGCCAGGAGTAGCCCCTCTTCAGGTGTGTGAACGGCATGTAGAGTTTTCTCTCTTCCCCGAGCCTCTGTGTTGTTAGAAGCCAAGTCAGGAGAAAAGCTGCAAAGGAGGCCAGGGACTTAGGGATGCAGACCCCTTAACACACTGCAGTAAAGATTCTTTGACCCATCCTCAGCAAGCTGAACCCATTCTTCCTCCTGCTGCCAGGCTAGAGACTGTCTGTGTCCCCTGGCTGAACGCTGGGTGGCCTTGGGGGATGTGCTGGAGTCTACCCCTGGAGGGGCGGGGCGGGTGGCTAGAGTTTCAGGTTTGTTTATGCCTCTAGAAGGCACCTTGGGGCCAAGGGTGTGACGCAGGGCTCAGGACATTCAGCAAGGCGTGGCCTGGAGACACTCCGATTTCCCCAATTTCGCTGTTCTGCTGTGGGTGGGTAGGAGGGGGTTGGCTCTACAGTCCCAAGCAGGCCTGGGGTCTGGAGTTTTTTCCATGGTGTTCTGGGGGGGTGTACCGTGGTCCTCAGCAAGCCTGGGCCAGCAGTATTCCAGCCAGTGCACAGCGGGGGGGTGGGGGCAGTTCACACCCAGGGCCGGCCTGAGCTCTGCCAGGGCCCCACGGCAGTGTTCTTTTCAGCAGGGTCAGTGCTATTAATATCAGGAGAGCACACAGCCCCCAGACGGGTGACCCTCTTAATGCCTTTGGCCTCACACAGAGGCCGGCAGTGGGTCCCGTTCTTTCCTCACGTGGCTCTTCCGACCCCTGCCCCAGCTCCTCGCCTACTGTGCTGCCTGCCCACCCATGGAAGGGCAGTTCAGGTGGTCCCTGAGCTGTCCTGGGGGGCTACTGGGGGTCTAAGCGGCAGAGTGGAGATGTTCTGTACACACCTGGGATCACCCTGCTGTCCGCCGTCCCCTGTGTCCCAGCCATGAGCAGCCCCCCAGCTTACCCTGGCATCAGGATCTCGGGGTGCTGGGCCCTTGGAGCAGAAGGCAGGTGAGTGGCACGCCTGTCATCTTCCGCGGCTGTGGTGAGGCAACCCGCCTTTGCTGTGTCTTGGCCACTCGCACCCCTGCACATCGTGTGTCTAATCGACGTCAGGAGACAAACAGGCCGGGTAGGTGCTCTTGAGGGGCCAGGCTGGGCTGGCCTCTAGCAGGGGCTGGTTTTACTTGGGCTGTCTGTTACAGTTGAGTCTCTGTCCGTTGTGGCTCATAATCCTTTGGTTTGAAATTACCTTTTGTCACTGTGGCTAGAAGCACCCCATCCATCTGCGGACTGGGAGAGGAGATCTTCGGTGCGACATTCCCATTTCCAAGGTCATGTCGCTGAGAAAATGGGGTGAGGCTTGCTCTGAGGTCACAGCGAGGCTTCCTCCCTGCTTCCCAGAGAGAGACGGGGCTTTGGAGAAGGCAGTGGAGCTGGGCTTGGCTGTACACCCAGCCTGATACCGTTCAGACCCGTCACACGCCCCAGATGGGGCGGGTTTCTGGCAAGGCTCTCTCTGGCCTACTTTCCGCTCTTCCTGGCGCATGGGCACTCTTCCCTGGGACGGTGTCTGCCCCGGGCTGTTGGCAGCGTGAGCCTCAGAAGTCATCAGTGGTTGTGGCCGTCACTACCTCAATAGGACAAGGAGCACTCACAAATAAGGACTCAGAGTTTCCTGTTGGAGAGGTCAGGCCACTGCACTGGGGTGAGAAGCAGGGGGATGGGAGCAGTGCCAGCCCCAGGCCTACGCTGCCCTGAGGCAGTCCTGGCTATGGGAGAGAGAGCCTGCGGCACCAGCACACAAGAGCCTGTTCCTGAGATGGTGAGGCCCTCCTCCTTTGCAAGTCGGGTTTTCCACATTAGAGTTTTCTCCCAGAAGGCACAGGGGGAGGGGCCGGGCTGGACTTTGTTTTCTGCCTGCCATCACCCCCAGGGCCACCATGGAGCTTCCTTGCGGCTGCTGGGAGGGCTCCATTCTCCCCAAATGGACCGTCTGTCCTCTCTGGGGTATGTGGGCAGCTGCCAGGAGGGCAGTGCATCGGTGAGCCCCGGGGCTGTGTGCTCAGTGTTGTTAGAGGAGTATGTCCAGGGCCTGGAGACACCCCTGCTTGTTCTCTCCTGCCCCCCCCAACCTTCCCCACCCCCTCTGTGTCCATCTCTGGCTTGACCGAGCGGGAATGTGGGAAGCACCGCTGGGGCAGCTCCATGCTTGGCAGAGTCCCCTTCACACTGACTGTTGGGTGGCAGTGCCTGTCCCCAGAGCTGCAGAGGTGACACCGAGCACACAGACTGGCTAATTACCTCCATTGCTGGCTCCTCGTGCTGTCCTGACAACGAGGAGCTGTGGCAGCCCTGTGTTGTCTGTCCCCCCGGGATGTGCCATGTGGCTCCTGTCCTGTAATGGCAGGTTTCTTACTGCTAGGACTTGTGCGGCAGGTGTCCTCAGAGCCCTCAGGCACTGCTGGTGTGATTTGTCCCGCCTCTGGCTTTAGCGAATTCCTTCCGCTACCTGCTACTCTGAAACGCGTGGGCACACCGTCCTCCTGGCTCTTGGCAGCACCAGGTGCTCTGGGCGGACTGCACAGCTGGGAACATCAGCGTTCCCAAGGCGGAGATGCCCGGGCTGTTCCAGAGGCAGAAAGGCAGTCTCATGGCCCTCGGCAAGCTGGCACCGCCCTCACTGGCCGGATTCCTGGCACCCCATGGCCTCACACTGCTGGGTGTAGCGGTGGTAGCAGGCTTGGTCTGTGCTTATAAGACATTCAACGTGGCAGGAGTCCCAAACCCTGGTCCCCAGGGCAATCTTGGCATGTCTGCATCTTTTTTCTGTGTGTCCCGCTTTGCTCGTATGCATTGACACGAAGGTGCGTGCGGGTGAGCACGCCGCGTTTGCTGGGTTCTAGAAATGGGTTCACATCTTACTGCACTTGGCTTTCTCAGCTAAGCAGACTTCAGGACACCTTCTCAGGCTTTCATGCTAGTGAGCAGTGTTTTTCTCTGGGGTCCCAGACCAGGGGTGGACAAGCTAGTGCTGCAGGCAACATCCTACAAGGCCTGACCGGCCCAGTACATGCACCTGACTCCCTGCATGTTCCTCCCACCCACTGGGGCTCTGCCCAGACGGTCAGCAGCTGCAGCGGCCCCCACCGGCCTTGCAGCCTCTGGACCAGGTCTGCAGGGTGGTATTTTGACCAGCCCAGCCCTTCTTTTCTGCGGTGGCCAGAAGTGCCTCCTCCCCGAGCTTGTCCTGGCCCTGTGGCCATCTTTACACCTGGCTTTTGTGACCAGGCCGGTCAGCACAGACTCTGAGCAGGCATCAAGCAGGCACTACCTCCCAACTGGGCCACTCAGCCAAACTGAGTCTCCCCAGAGCTGTCACTGTTGGGATTTGAGGCGTTGGGCCGGCAGTCACACCATGTCCCTTAGGAACCAATGGGAAGTCAGCATATCACGTCGGCACGAGGGGTACAGCACAGGCGGGAGCAGGACGCAGATGCTGTCTGTGCCTTCCCCAGATTGGGTTTTCCAGCTGCGGCTCCTGGGGACTTCTGCCTTCTCGGTCTTCAGTGTGCTGGACGGCAAGAAGCAAGGGCTGCCCTACGGGCCACCCCCAGCCCAGGGACTCCCTCCCGCACCCCCCAGCCCAGGGACTCCCTCCTGTACCTCCCGCACCCCCCAGCCCAGGGACTCCCTCCCGTACCCCCCAGCCCAGGGACTCTCTCCTGCACCCCCCAGCCCAGGGACTCCCTCCCTCACCCCCCAGCCCAGAGACTCCCTCCCGTACCCCCCAGCCCAGGGACTCTCTCCTGCACCCCCCAGCCCAGGGACTCTCTCCCTCACCCCCCAGCCCAGAGACTCCTTCCCGCACCCCCCAGCCCAGGGACTCCCTCCTGTACCTCCCTCACCCCCCAGCCCAGGGACTCCCTCCCGTACCCCCCAGCCCAGGGACTCTCTCCTGCACCCCCCAGCCCAGAGACTCCTTCCCGCACCCCCCAGCCCAGGGACTCCCTCCTGTACCTCCCTCACCCCCCAGCCCAGGGACTCCCTCCCGTACCCCTCAGCCCAGGGACTCCCTCCCGCACCCCCCAGCCCAGGGACTCCCTCCCACACCCCCCAGCCCAGAGACTCCCTCCCGTACCCCCCAGCCCAGGGACTCCTTCCCGTACCCCCCAGCCCAGGGACTCCTTCCCGCACCCCCCAGCCCAGGGACTCCCTCCTGTACCTCCCTCACCCCCCAGCCCAGGGACTCCCTCCCATACCCCCAGCCCAGGGACTCCTTCCCGCACCCCCCAGCCCAGGGACTCCCTCCTGTACCTCCCTCACCCCCCAGCCCAGGGACTCCCTCCCATACCCCCAGCCCAGGGACTCCTTCCCGCACCCCCCAGCCCAGGGACTCCCTCCTGTACCTCCCTCACCCCCCAGCCCAGGGACTCCCTCCCGTACCCCCAGCCCAGAGACTCCCTCCCGTACCCCCCAGCCCAGGGACTCCCTCCCGCACCCCCCAGCCCAGGGACTCCCTCCCTCACCCCCCAGCCCAGAGACTCCCTCCCGTACCCCCAGCCCAGGGACTCCTTCCCGCACCCCCCAGCCCAGGGACTCCCTCCTGTACCTCCCTCACCCCCCAGCCCAGGGACTCCCTCCCTCACCCCCCAGCCCAGAGACTCCCTCCCGTACCCCCCAGCCCAGGGACTCCCTCCCTCACCCCCCAGCCCAGAGACTCCCTCCCGTACCCCCCAGCCCAGGGACTCCCTCCCGCACCCCCCAGCCCAGGGACTCCCTCCTGTACCTCCCTCACCCCCCAGCCCAGGGACTCCCTCCCTCACCCCCCAGCCCAGGGACTCCCTCCCGCACCCCCCAGCCCAGGGACTCCCTCCTATACCTCCCTCACCCCCCAGCCCAGGGACTCCCTCCCTCACCCCCCAGCCCAGGGACTCTCTCCCGTACCCCCCAGCCCAGGGACTCCTTCCCGCACCCCCCAGCCCAGGGACTCCCTCCTGTACCTCCCGCACCCCCCAGCCCAGGGACTCCCTCCCGTACCCCCCAGCCCAGGGACTCTCTCCTGCACCCCCCAGCCCAGGGACTCCCTCCCTCACCCCCCAGCCCAGAGACTCCCTCCCGTACCCCCCAGCCCAGGGACTCCTTCCCGCACCCCCCAGCCCAGGGACTCCCTCCTGTACCTCCCTCACCCCCCAGCCCAGGGACTCCCTCCCGTACCCCCCAGCCCAGGGACTCTCTCCTGCACCCCCCAGCCCAGGGACTCCCTCCCTCACCCCCCAGCCCAGAGACTCCCTCCCGTACCCCCCAGCCCAGGGACTCCTTCCCGCACCCCCCAGCCCAGGGACTCCCTCCTGTACCTCCCTCACCCCCCAGCCCAGGGACTCCCTCCCGTACCCCCCAGCCCAGGGACTCTCTCCTGCACCCCCCAGCCCAGGGACTCCCTCCCTCACCCCCCAGCCCAGAGACTCCCTCCCGTACCCCCCAGCCCAGGGACTCCTTCCCGTACCCCCCAGACCAAGGACTCCTTCCTGCACCGCCCAGCCCAGGGACTCCCTCCTGGCACCTCCCACACCCCCCAGCCCAGGGACTCCCTCCCGTACCCCCCAGCCCAGGGATTCCCTCCTGCACCCATCTCCTCTGCCAGCCCGCTCAGCTTTCCCGTCAGCAGCCTCTCTGTCCGGGAGCCCCTCTCCCCGTGTGCCCCTCAGGGTGGCAGGGATTGGATCTTACAAAGAGTGTTGTGGGAGGGAACATGGTCCTTGATGGGGTCCTGACTGCCCCTGGTGTGCTCCCCTCTCATCTGAGGGGACAGGGGCCAGGCCCAGGATGGCACTCCTCATTTCCCCTAATGCCGTTTGCTGTCCCTCTGAATGTGTGTGGGCAATGACAGTTCAAGGCCAGGAGCCCTGTGGATGGGCTGCAGGCAGCGTTCTTGTGCCCCCAGTTGAGTCTGCCCAGCTTGGCCATGCCCATGTGCCTGCGTGTGGGGTGGACCCCGGGGCCGGCCACACCAGGCCTGACGCAGGATGGCGGGGTGGCTGGTGGCCCTGGGCAGAGGCAGGCATGTCCTCCTCCTCTGCAGCAGCAATGCAGAATCCTTGGACAGGCTCCTCCCGCCCGTGGGTACCAGGCGCTCACCCCGGAGGCGCACCACCAGCCAGTGCAAATCTGAGCCACCCCTGCTACGCACCAGCAAGCGCACCATCTACACGGCCGGACGGCCGCCCTGGTACAATGAGCATGGCACACAGTCCAAGGAGGCCTTTGCCATCGGTGAGCAAGGCAGGACCTGCCATCCAACACCCAAGTGGCGTTGCCGCTAACGTGGGCTGCCTCGGGCACTTGAGTGGGGTCAAGCCTGGGGAGCAGGGGAGGGAAGCTGCAGGCAGAGTGTTGGGGGCAGGGCTGGCCCTGCTGCCTTTGCTCAGGGTCTCTCTGCCCCTTTCTGCAGGCCTGGGAGGTGGCAGTGCCTCCGGGAAGACAACTGTGGCCAGGATGATCATTGAGGCCCTAGACGTGCCCTGGGTGGTCTTGCTGTCCATGGACTCCTTCTACAAGGTGAGGAGCACACCTGCCCACGCGGGCCACATCCGCAGAGGGCCTGGATGCCCTGCCCCTGTCCCAGGGATGGTGCGGAGGGCACACAGAGCCCCTAGCGCCTCCTCCCACAGGTGCTGACCACGCAGCAGCAGGAGCAGGCTGCCCACAACAACTTCAACTTCGACCATCCAGACGCCTTTGACTTTGACCTCATCGTGTCCACCCTCAAGAAGCTGAAACAGGGCAAGAGCGTCAAGGTGCCTGTCTACGACTTCACCACCCACAGCCGGAAGAAGGACTGGGTAGGCCCAGTGGGCTCGGGCTGTGCGTGCCCGCCTGGGAACATGGCAGGCATGGCAGGCGACCAGCTGCACGATTCCTTTGCAGAAAACACTCTATGGTGCAAACGTTATCATCTTCGAGGGCATCATGGCCTTTGCTGACAAGACGTTGCTGGAGGTGAGGGCAGCAAGGCTTATGGTCTGGCTGGGAATGCCCATCCCTGCTTAGTCCCCTGCTTCTCCTGTGGTTCTAACCTTAAACTTGCCTCCTCCAAGCAGGACAAGCCACTCACTCTGTCCCCGTGGTACGTGGTCACTGTCCCCCCCGGTGGTGTGGTCACTGGCTGTTGGATGGGGAATGGCTGCTCTCTGGAGAGTGGGTCAAGGACATTGGGTGGAACAGACCCACCACTCCCACAGAGAGAGTGGAAATGCCTTTGGTGCGGGAGGCGGCCTAAGGAGGGGCTCACTCCCAGGTATGGGTGCAAGCCCTGGGCCAGCGCCTTGACCTTCTCTTCTTATGTTTGCTCGCCATCTTGTCTCTGTTTCCTTTGCTGCTCTCTGGGGCCCATGCAGTCACTGAGGTCAGAGTGACCTTGGGGTAGTGGGTGCTGGTTCACATGTGCATGCACATGCGTGCTCTTGCCTGGGATGGAGATGGCCCCCTGTGTCTGTGCTGTCCAGCCCCCTGGGAGGCATGCACAGCTGCGTCCTTCCTGCCAGGCCCTGCTGTGGGTGGCTCCCTCTTCCGCCCCCACTGAGGCCCATGTGGGAGGCCTGTGCTCTGGTCCTTGTTCCTTGTAGTTCTGAGGCCAGTGAGTTTGGGCTCAGGCCCAAGAACCCTGTTGCCTACCAGGCAGTAGTCCCCAGCCCCTCAACAGCCCCTTTAGGGCCAGACCTGAACTCACCAAGCCCGAGCACTGTGGTGGGGGGTATGGTGGGGAGGGGACAAGTCTCCTGTCCCCTGACATGTGTGAGGGCACACAGACAGCTGACGACCCATAGTAATGGTACCAGCTCCACCTTGCCTCTGCAGCCAGTGTCCATCTGGTGCCCTTTGACTGAAGCCCCTGGGGGACAGCACCCTCCCCATTTACCTGCCCCCACACATTTCCCCACACCCATGCACACTGCCAGCCACACCTCTGAGGTGCCCGAAGGTCTTTGCAGGAGCTGGTCCCTAGGTCGCCCACACCGGCCCTGCTGGTGCCGTGCCCCACTCAGCACCCCGCTCTCCCCATCCAGCTCCTAGACATGAAGATTTTTGTGGACACAGACTCTGACATCCGCCTTGTGCGGCGGCTGCGCCGGGACATTAGCGAGCGAGGCCGAGACATCGAGGGTGTCATCAAGCAATACAACAAGTTCGTCAAACCTGCCTTCGACCAGTACATCCAGCCCACTATGCGTGTGGCAGACATCGTGGTGCCCTGGGGTGAGCCTGCAGACCCAGCTGCCATTGTGAGTGTGGGCAGCGGGGGCTTCGGACCCCATGTGACCCTCCTAACCTGTCCCGTCGCAGGGAGCGGGAACACAGTGGCCATTGACCTGATCGTGCAGCATATGCACAGCCAGCTGGAGGAGGTGAGCCAGCTGGGCTCGGTCCCCAGGTCCCTGCAGCCCCCCAGCCCACACCCTGCTCCCCTGCTGCCACCAACCACGGCCGCCTGCTGTGCAGCCCCCTTGGCTTCACTGTCCCCCTCCAGTGTCCCAGGCTGGTTCAGTCAGCCCCCAGCGCTCTGTGCTGGCCAGAGGCCCCTGGGTTTCCTGAGAAAGTGTGGGGTGCAGAGGTGCCTTCTGATACTCCAGGCCGAGCTGAGCCTTGAGTGGGAGGGTCCACTCCTGTTCCTCCCAAACCTTCAGGGGATCATTGGGTTTTAGTGCCAAGGCCCGCATCCTGAGCACTCCAGGAGGGATGCCCCAACCTGAAGTTACATGCCCTGGGCTGGCTAAGGGCACTGCCACTCTGGGCAGGCTTTATAATGGGGTGCTGGAGGCCTGAAATCTGAGCCCCGGGAGCCCTGGCTCTTCGTGCCCAGTCCAGAGGGTGCCCAGGATACGGGCCATAAGAGCTGGCTCCCTCCCGTGGTTGGTGGCCACCTGGGATGGTCCCTTGGGCCTATGGCAGGTCCATTCCCGGGTGGGGGTGGCCCGGAGGGCCGAGGTGTCCGGTGACTGCAAGGTGAGCAGTGCTCCCGCCACTGACACGCCACCCCCGTTCCCTTGTGTCTCCCTGTGTTGCTGCCGCAGCGTGAGCTCAGTGTCAGGTAAGACTTCCCACACCTGTCTGCGCAGAAGGAGGCATTTCCAGCATCCACAGGCAGCTCGGAATTTGGGTTGTCACCTGGGCAGGTGGGAGGGTCCTCTCCTGTCATGCCGATCCCCTGTGGCAGCCCTGCCCCAGGCGAAGAAAGGATGGTGTGGTGGCCCCCACACTGCTTGTGTCTGTCTTTGCTGGCAGATGAGGAAACTAAGAGAGAGAGGTTAAGGAACTTGCCCAGGATCACACAGTGCCCTGACTCTATGCTGGTCAGACCTCTCTGGAGGCCTCTCCCCGACATGGGGCTGGTTGCATGGGGTCTGACGCCAGAGGGCACAGCTGTCCTGAGCCAGCACTGCTGCCCCCCAACCCCCCGTCAGCAGTCACAGGCATGTCCCTCGGCAGCCAGAGGGTCCTCTGCCTGATCTGAGGGTCCAGTCTGGATGCCCCCAGATGGTGGTGAGACCCCAACCGCCTGACCCCCTGCCCACTCTCTCCGGAGAGAGAGCCAGGAGGAGCTCTGAACTCACAGGGGAGAGTGGATGAAACACCCATCCCACACAGTGTCCAGCATGAATGACCTGCCTTGAGCCTGGGCTTTCTGTGGCATTGGGGTGCACCAGGAGAGCCCCAGTTCACGCTCAGGAGCCCTGAAGCTGCTGCGTTGGGAGCGGCCCCTGCAGCGTGCTGCCCTCCATGAGTCACCGCTTGGCTCTCATCTAGACCCAGCACCTGCAGGTCTTGCACTGCCAGGCCCCCTGGAAGCCTTTGTCCTGAAAATCAAGTTTCCAGGGTGTCAAACTTGAAAAAAACACCTCAGCGCAGCCGGCTAGTTTCCCTTCTCTGGCCAGCCAAGGAAGTGGTGACCCGTGGGCAGGAAGCCACCGGCAGCGGGGGTGCGGGCCGGTGCAGGCACTCATGCTCCTGTGCTGCCAGCCACACCAAGGAGAACAAAGCCCCCCAGGGTCTCGCCCTGCCACCTGCCTTTTCTCTTGCTCAGGCCAGCTGGTGGCCGCAGGGACTCGCTCCCGTGCTAAATGGTCTTTTTCTCTCTGTTCTTTTCCGCCTCTTTGTAAACCCTTGGGTTTCCTGCCCTGTTCCCTCCCTGAACACTCTTCACCTGGCGAGCAGAGGAAGCTGCGCTGGGATATGTGAGGACAGAGTGCTGCTGTGCTGTGCGCTGGGGGGGGGGGGGGGGGCTGCTCCCGCACGCCCCTGCCCGCCCGGCCCCCTCTGCTCCGCCCTGCCCTTCCCCCAGCTCTGCCCCTCCCCGCCCCCTCTGCTCCGCCCTGCCGCTCCCCCCTGCTCCTTTCCCCACCCTGGGCACGGTGCAGCAGGGCAGGCCCTGAGCCAAATTTGCCCGCGCGTCTCCTGAGGGGGCCGTGCATCCCCTGGAGGGAAGAGTCAGGGCGAGGCTTGGCCCTGAAGCTCAGCTGTTTCCCAGGGAGACATGTTCTGGGATTGAGGACCAGTTGCCCATCCTGGGGCTGAGATTCCTTCGCCCTCCCGCAACCTGGTCCCCTTTTGCTTTCTCCGAGCAAGCAAGCAAGCGCAGGAGGGAATCTGGGTTGGGAGGGGGGCTCACACCACAGCCCCTCCTTTCCCACCTGATGGTCAGCTGCTCTGCTCAACCTTCGCCTGGCGGGGTATTTGGGGGTTGGGGTCCTCCCTCCAGATCAGCCACAGGGAGGCGGCGGCCCCCACCTGCACACCTCGTTGTCCCCATCACGTGCGCCCCCCACACAGTGTCCGGAGTGGGAGGATGGGGCTCAGGGAGAAGACACCCCTTCTTGAGCCCCCAATCGGTTTGTGTTCCCAGGGCCGCGCTGGCCTCGGCGCACCAGTGCCACCCCCTGCCCCGGACGCTGAGTGTGCTCAAGAGCACGCCGCAGGTGCGGGGCATGCACACCATCATCAGGTGAGGGCCCTTGGGTGCGGCGAGGTGGCCCCTGGCGGCCCACACCTCTGCTTAACCCAGCCGCTCCGCAGGGACAAGGAGACCAGCCGTGACGAGTTCATCTTCTACTCCAAAAGGCTGATGCGGTTGCTCATTGAGCACGCGCTCTCCTTCCTGCCCTTCCAGGTGCGGAGCAGGGTGTGGGGCGGGTGTCCGGGACGGGCGGGGGGCGGCTCCCGGTTCTCACGAGCGTCCCCACGCCCTTTGTGCGCAGGACTGCGTGGTGCAGACCCCGCAGGGACAGGACTACGCGGGCAAATGCTATGCGGGGAAGCAGGTACCAGCCGGCCGCGGCCCGGGGGCGGGGCTGGGGAGGCCCGGGAGGTGGGAGGTCCGGCCAGCTCATCCCCCCCCTCCCCACCTCCGGGCCCCCAGATCACTGGCGTGTCCATCCTGCGTGCGGGGGAGACCATGGAGCCGGCTCTGCGGGCCGTGTGCAAAGATGTGCGCATAGGCACCATTCTCATCCAGACCAACCAGCTCACCGGGGAGCCCGAGGTGCGGGGCTGAGGGGCTCCGGGAGGCGGGGGGTGGGGGCTGGGGAAGGGACAGCGGGGCCGGGAAGGGGGCACCGGGGCGCCCGAGGTGCGGGGGCGGGAGCCCGAAGGGCAACCGTAGGTTCGGGCGGGCTCTGACTGTGGCCCCTCGCAGCTCCACTACCTGCGGCTGCCCAAGGACATTAGTGACGACCACGTGATCCTGATGGACTGCACCGTGTCCACCGGCGCGGCAGCCATGATGGCTGTGCGTGTGCTCCTGGTGAGTGGGCGCAGGGGGCTGCGCGGGGCAGGGCCGGGTCGGAATTTACCGGCCCCTTCCTGCGCAGGACCATGACGTTCCCGAGGACAAGATCTTCCTGCTGTCGCTGCTCATGGCGGAGATGGGTGTTCACTCGGTGGCCTATGCGTTCCCACGAGTGAGAATCATCACCACGGCGGTGGACAAGCGCGTCAATGACCTGTTCCGCATCATCCCTGGCATCGGTGAGCCTGCCCGGGCCGGTCGGTGGCGCACCAGGGCCTGAGGGCCTGAGTGCTCACCGCAAGGGTCTGTCTCTTTACCCAGGTAACTTCGGTGACCGCTACTTTGGGACGGACGCGGCGCCTGACGGCAGCGATGAGGAGGAAGTGGCCTGCACGAGCTAGCGGCCGCTCTGAGCCTCGCTGCTCTTGCCGCCACCCAGCCTCTTCCTGCCTCGTGGCCTTGCTTACAGCGATGTCCTAACTTATTTTAATTAAAAAGGATGTTACCACTGTAACTTACTCTATACATTTTATAAAATAAAGTTTGGGAAAATGAAGCCGTGCCTGGTTAGCTGGGGGGCACGCGAGTGCTGTCCTGCCTGGGACCTGGGCTTGAGGGGTAGCCCCAGTCCCCAGGCTGCAGGGCCCCCATGGAGAGGAAGGGAGTCGAGGAGCCTGGTCAGAATCTCGCCTTATCCTCAGCAGAACAGGCGTTCCTGGTCCTGCCCTAGGCTTTCCCTAGAGTCCAGGCTCAGTATCAGATTTAGGAGGGCAGAGCTGGGGGCCGCAGCTCCTGGCTCTGCCAGATGGGCCCCTGGTCTGGACCTAGGGCTCTGGGTCTCAAGAGATGGCCTCTGCAGCCACCCACCACCCCCGCCCCCCCCCACGTGTTTGTACTGTCGGGGAACCCACCGGAAATCGGTGTGTAGGCGGCTGTAGGAGGGAGTGACAGGTTGGTCCCACCACTGGCAAAAGCCCCACTTGCAGGGGAGATGGCCACACAGCATCCACGGGCCAGCCGTGCTATTCAGGGCAGAAACCCACCTCCAGCCCTGCCTTCATTGCTTTAGGGCTTCAGGACGAAGGCAGGCTTCTCCGGCGGCCTCCAGACAGCCTGTCTGTGGCAGGCCTGCCTGGGTGGGGTGTGCGTGATATAGACCTCTGGGCAGCGAGACTGGCACCCCCAGTCTCCCTACCCCTCTGTGGTCCAGACCTGTGTCTTGCCTCTTTCCTGCCCTCCTTGTCTCCTTGGTCCCCCGCCCTCCCCAAAGGCCATGTCATGGAAAAGCTTGTTGTGGGGGCGGGGACAGGAAGTCACTGGGTGGGGGCCAGGCCAAGGGCAGGCAGATAAAGGCAGGAGGCTTGTCCAAAGGGGTGGCCAGACACCAGGGGCAGAGAATGAACACAGGGCCTAAAGGTCAGCAGGAGGGACTTCTCCTGCCCAAGCTGGTGAGTGGACCCCTCTCCCATGTTCCAGAGCCCCCACTCACTCTGTCATTCTTGTGTTGTGTGCTGGGAACCCGGCCGGGCCCTGCTTAGGAGGGGTGCCGGGGCCCTGAGGCTGGGAAGTTGTCTTTCTGTCAAGTCAGGTCTTCCCAGATAAGGAACAGGGCAAACAGTTAAGGAGAGGCCAGGGAGAGGCTAGGTCATCATTCCTTGGAGGCCTCCCTTATTCCAGCTGGGGGCTGACCAGCTCCCTGAGAATAAACTCAACCCACACACGCACACGCATCTCACGGGCCGCGGTGCACAGATGCAGCTGAAAGGAAACGGCCCAGCTGCCCCCACCCAACTCAGCCACCGGCCCCTGGGGGAGGACAGCTGGGGGCCCAGGGCGGGATCGGGAGGCAGGAGGCCTGAACCAGAGGACCTGCCCCCTCAGGCTGTGGTCTGCTCATCCAACTTGGGGAGGCTAGGCCATAGGCTGGGGACTTCTGAGCCAGTTTCCGGCCAGGCCCCTGTGGCAGTGGTAGAAATGGGTCACTTTCCAAGCAGTACTGGGAGAGGGTGTTCAGGGTACCAGCGAAAGGAAGGGGTAATCCCTCCAGCCCCTGGGAACCTCCTAGTCCCAGAGATAGGACCAGAGCCGAGATCCAAGACTCTCCTGGGGTAACAGCGCAGCTACTGGACACATCAAGGGATCCAGTCTGGGGAGAAGGCTAGGGCGTTGCCCTCCAGGGGTGGACGAGCCCATCCCTAGGAAACTCTCTGTCAGACTGACGGGGGGCTGGGAGCCAGGTGGCCTTGGGGCTGCCTTTCTGGGCATCTGGGCTCCTCTGGGGCTCAGCAGAAGCTGGGGGGAAGGGCAGGGCAGGCACATGGGGGAGAAGTTGAGGGGAGCTGGGGAGATGGAGCTACAGCCTGGACACATCCTCAGGGCTCCGTAGGGGAGAGGTGGGTGGGGTGCAGACCTGGAGCCCACCCTGTACCCTAGTCCAGAAGCCCATGACACATAGGCCTGCAGAGGGCCGTGCCGCGGTCCTTGGGCAGCGCCTCCAGGACTGTCCAGCCTGAGAATGGTGTCTCCAGGGTCAATCTCAGGTTTGTCAGCCCGCGAGGTGCTACCCCTTCCCCAGCAACGGATCCTACGAGGCAGGAAGGGAAGCTGGAAACGGGGGCGGGGGGGCTGCCGCGAGATGGGGCCCCAGACCCAGCACTGGGCACATGTGGTTGTCACACTAAGTGGAGCAGGTCCTGCAGGCTGTCTTCAGTAGGGTCTGGGGCCTCAGCGGCGCCCGGAGTCCGACGCATCCTGGAAGATGCCCTGCCCGCATTCCTGAGCCCCAAGTGCTCCAGGGGGAATCCTTGGAAGAGGGCGGGAGGCGGCCGGAAACCACACAGAAGCCGGGGACTTCGAGGCTCAGCAAGGTTGAGCTGGGGGCTGGTCTGAGCAGGAGATTCAGAGGTGCAAAGGGCAGTGGTGAGCGGGTGGATGTGGGATGGGCTTGGGTTAGAAGAGCAAGAAGGGGGTAATTCGCACACGGAGGCGCACGGGGACCCATTCCTTGACGGCCACAGGCTGGGGCCAGAGGAAGGGCTGGGGTGGGAGCTACACCGACTTCAGGAGCGGCACATCCGGGGTCGGCTTGCAGGTGGGTGGGCCTGGCTTGGGGCGCCGGTGCTTGGACTCCTCTGGTCACCACCCCGCTTGCAGCGGGGGCCCAAGAACCGCCCCGGCGTCGCGTGGCCGGGGTGGAGCTAGCGCCGGCCCCGCCCCTCCCGGGCCTCCCCGCCCCCGCTGCGCCCCCCACTGCGCCCCCCAGTCAAGGAGCAGGCAGAGCCGCGGAGGGAGCGCCCCGACCCCAACCCGGCCCGCCCGGGCACCACGTGTCCGGGCCCGGACGGAGAGGGCCCGCGTGGGGGCGAGCGGCCTCGGAGACCCCCCGGAGTTGTGCGCAGAGGGCGGGGGAGCTGGGGTGCTGAGCAGGGTCTGAGTAGGAGCAGGGGGCCCCTCTGAAGCAGGAGAGAGCCTGGTGTCCGCGACTTGGAGGGTCCTTTCCGCCGGGGCCTTCCCCTCCGGCGCAGGGCTGGGGACCCCTCCAGACCCGGCGGCCCGTCCCCCGCGTCCTGCCCGCGCTGGTCTCGGCGCCCCTGGCCCTCGGGGCTGCACGAGGGGCTCTCGTCGAGTGGCTGCCGCGGCCGTGTGGAGCCAGACGGAGTCCGCGCATGGCCTTGGGGCCCTGGGTCCCCAGACCCCTGCCCCCGCTGCGCCCCGCGCGCCCCCTCCAGTTTCTGTCGTAGGTGGTTGCAAATGGTGACGGGGTCGGGCGGCGGGCAGGCCCCCCAGCTCTCTCGGTGTCCACGCCCTCCGCGCCCCAACACCTGCCCCGCGTGGCTCGCGGTGGCCCGCGGTTCCCTGGTCGCGCTCCTCGCGGGCGGTGGGGAGAGGGAGGGGGCCGCGCACTAGGACCCCCGTCGGCACACGGCGACCACGACCTCCGTCAGGAGCCCGGAGTTCCGAGACTGGCCGCGGGGGCGCGGACCCTGGGAATCTCCCCGAAGTGCTACCCAGCCCCCTGCCCGTGGCCCGCGGTCCCCTAGATCAGGGCACAGGTGTCGCGGCCCTGGGTCGGGGGGGAGGAGCGAGGTCCCATCGTTAAGGCTTGGCGCTCGTTCCTAGTCGCTGTGCGAGTCCCGCAGAGAACAACGCGGGAGGTCTGGGTGGGGCGGCGACGGGCCTCCCGCTGGGGCAGCGCAGCCGCCGGGGGCGGTCTGGGGCGCGCGTGCCCGGCGATGGTGCCCGGGGACGCCCCTCCGCCGCCCGCTCTGGTCAGCAGCTAAGACCTGAAAAGCCGTGTCCTCAGCCACCGGGACCGGCAAGCACCTGCCCTTCGGCCCCAGGACGTGTGCTGTCCCGCCTGGGGCATCGACTGCACCTCGGCCGGGCGGCTGCTGGAAAGCCCAGGCTGAACCCAAACTCACCCCGGCCCAGTACAGTGCAAAGCTTCAGAAATCAATGAAATCAGGAATGAAATACATCTGGATGCGGACGGCGACAGGCTGGTGGCGGCCGCTGGAGGGGACACCGGGTGGGGGAGACACGCGAAGGTCTTCAGCGTCAGCCATTCTGTCCTTCATGGAAAGTCCAAGTCACAGACTTCACGCGTCCTAGATGAGGGGTTGCTTTCAAGGTGCCTGTTGCATCATTCTTAGTGTTTTTATGCTGCTTTATTTTTTCACAGTTTCTGCCTTGCCCTGAGTTCAGTTGAGGGAGCAGAAGACCCAGCACCTTGACCCCAGGGGATCCCAGGCATGAGAGGGACTGTTGCTGAAAGGGTGTAGAGGGTGGCACCTGGGGTTGGCACATGGTCACACCCACGGGGCCTCCTGAGTCCGGGTGGCCTCCCCCCACCTGAGGCCAGGGTCCTTGGGACCAAGTCTCAGGTCAGGCCCCGCCTACGGACAGGACCCCACCCACCCAATGCGTGCAGAACCTCCAGGGACACACATGCCCTGAGGCAGAGACGGCATTTCCTGCAAGAGTCCAACTAGACATTTATCTCAGGGAAGAGAAAAGAGAGGCCTGGAAGTGGTTTCCGTGGGGCCAGAAACCCCAGGCTGTGACCTGGCCCTACTCCGCTCTCTCAGAACCCCTGGGAGTCATGACCACCCTCTCATCTGGCCCTCCCAGCCCCGGATGCAGCCCCGGCTCGCCGCTGGCACGGGTGTGACCCAGGCAGACGTGACAGTCGCATCCTGGCCGAGTGTGCCCACACTGATGCCCTGGGTGGAGCAGGCAGTGGGACAAGCCCAGGTGTGAGGGCCACCCCCCCAGGGGACTCTGCTGTCACCCTTCGCCTACCTTGTGCTATCAGCCGAGGGCTCAGGCCCAGGCCAGCATGCTGTGCCAGACCCCTGCAGCCCGGCCGTCTTACGTTGTGACAGGACGAGAGCCGGTGATGCCCCTTTGGTGTGGGTGGTGGGCGTGGTTCCGAGGCGTTAACGACAGTCAGCGAGGTGGGCAGGAGGGAGAGTGGAAGCAAGGGCATGGCCCGGGAGGGCTGCAGAACCCACAGTCCAAGCCACCCTGGGCTTAGAGGACCCTTTCTTCACTCCGTTTGCGGTATTTAGACAAAGGAGGTGAAAACAGAACCACGCACGGGCATTTGTCCACACTTGGGCCAGGCAGGCGGGAATGAGACCCCTGCCCCTCCATGCACGACTCCCCCAGAGAAGGACTCTGCGGGGGTCACTGATGAGACACGTGCCTGGTCTGCAGTGAAAACATTTATTTTACAACAGTTATCTTTATCTTAAGGTCAACATTCAGACGTACGAGACGGAGATCACCGCGGACCACCCTAACCCTCCAGCCGGGCCCTCAGGGGTGCACATGGGAGTCGGGGTCAGAGGTACACCCACCTAGCGCTGTGGGATTCCAGCAACAGGACGAAACCAGAAACCAGCGCACGGACAGTTGCTTGCCATGCATATGCATTTAGTATTTTAAAACAATATATATATTTCAGTGTAAACTGCGTCCCCTCACTTAGCTTGAAACATTGTTCCATTTTCTAGGGAAACAAAATCTACCAGAAGGTACCGCCTGGAGGACCCTGAGCCCAGCCCCTTCCTGGAGGATGGCGTTGTGTGGTCCCTGCTCCTTCCCAGTGGACCCCTCCCCCAAGGCAGACCTGCGGTCAGGACAGAGCCCCCTTTAGAATGCCCTTTGTCACTGATTGTATCTGATGCTCAGAAAATTGGTTTTAATGTGACAAGGGAGGGAAGGGTTTCCAGCCACCTAGATGTTGCAAAAGGGCACTCACCTGGGGGTCAGGTGAGCATGACAGGTAGGCCCCCAGGGACGGGTGTGGCACCTGTGACAGTCACCCCTCGGTAGCCCTGGCACCCTCCCCGGGAGAAGATGCCGCTGGCAGGAGGAGGCCACCGCAGTGCACGCAGGCACCTCCGCTGGCCGTCCACACCGATCCCAGGCACACAACCGGCCCGCTGTTTACTTCTGTACACCCGGCAAAGGAGCTTGCTGCCGAGACCCTGTTCTCCACCCGACTCACCAAGAAACCCAAGGGCGTTTTGGAGCCGACTCTCTTGTACTCGCTGTGGCCGCTGGGTAGCAGCGGTCACACCTGCTGCGTGATATATACACATATACACATATGTACACACAGAGATACACGCACTGCCCACACCTACAGCACGGACACTGCCAACCGTGCTCGTACGGACAGTAAGAATGTAGCTTTTGCCGATTCCACAGGAGGGTTCACAACCAAAATAACCAGAACAGGGCGGTCCTGTGTCACATGGGCTCAGCTCTCAGCATGTTGAGAAAGCAATGAGATCAGCTGCTCTCTCCATCCTCACACCCATCCCTCTGGTGGGATATGCTGAAAGCCAGGGAAGGACGGGGCAGGTCCCCGAGCTCTGCCTGCGTGCCAGCGCCCACCCCACTTGCTGGCGGTCTCACCTCAAGGACCGGGTGCCGGGAGGCCGCGCATCTCCCCAGACCGCCAGTTGCACCAGTGGGCACTCCTCCAGCACAAGCTCACCCGATCGGCCCACCTGCACTCAGAACGCATGGCAACAGTCCCGAAACGGCCTTTCCCCAAGCAGGAGCCCCGTGGCCACGCTGGGTGGCCAAGAGTGTGGAAAGGCCACCTGCTCTAAGCACAGCACACTGCAGCTTCTTCCCCTGCGGCACTGACCGGGGAACTAGGAAGGCTCACACACACTGAGCAGTAATATCTAAAGCAGTTTGAAAGTAGAAGAAAGCCAAAGGGAAGACGAGAAGACCAACCACATCACTGAGCTGGAACAGAAATGTACAGGCCAGCAGCCACCAGCAGCTACCTCACAGGGCCCTCCCATGCTTCCTGCTGGCCACTGGCTGCTCTGGGGCCCTCCCGGGGCGAGCCCTGCACTCTGCGACATGGCACGGGCTTCAGCCTGCATTGGCCCAGCACTCCCTGGCCACACATGGCCCTGGCTCCGGGCAGCCCCAGAGTGAGACCCCAAGCAGAGGGTCGCCCCCACGTGACCAGTGAACAGGGCGCCCCTCCACACTCAGCAACTCTGCTCACCAGGGAAATACACAGACCACTCAAGAAAAAGGGAAATGCAACTGGGGCTGACAGGGAGCACAGCCGACTTCGGAACGGGATCCGCTTCTGAGTCACCAGGTGGAAATGCCTTCAGGGCCAGGCAGGGAGAGTTCTGGGCCTGTCTGGTTCCTGGGGTCCCTGGGCCTTAGGCAATCAACCACCATCTTAAGGGTTAACATCACTGTCATGATTTATTTCGTTTTTACAAATTCTACAGGAGCCTGGGTTCAACACCCTTCCAGACCTGCCCCTCTCCCCACACCCTGGTCCCCTGCGGAGCCTGTTTCTGTCAAGGTCCCGTCGAGGACTCGCTCACACTCGTGTGCTGGGCCTTGAGGGTTCCTGACCACAGAGCTGCAGTGGCCCCGCAGGGGGAGCCTTGGTACCTGAAGTCCAAGCTTTGAACTTGGTTCTTGGCCATGCCAGCGAAAAACAGCTCCGAAAGTTATTTTCAGAAACGTCACAAAGGCTGTGTCCTTGCTGCTGTTGGGGCTGGTACAGAAGACGGCTCTGCGCTCTTACCTCTTCCCAGGGTGGCGTAGCGAACTTCTTATCTTTCATGACGTCTGATTTTAGCAAATTATTTCTAATTTAAGAGCATAGTGCATATCTTCCCTCTCACTGAATGTGTTCATGATCATTTTAATGAACAAAAACAAAAACAAAAACGAAAGGGGGGGAACCAAAAACCTGCCCAAGGACCTGGGAGCCGTTCCACCAGAGCCGGCCACACCCAGCACTGCGCTCGGAGCCTGTCCACGTTCTGCACGGACACTGCTGTCCCTTCAGCCCCTCTCGGGTCAACAAGCACCTGCTCTCGGCAGAGCTGTGGGTGGGAGACAAGGGCCGAGGCCCAGCGGGCGGGCGGGCTGGGGAGAGGCGGTGCTGGAAACAGTGCGCGTCAGAGCCGACATCGTCCTCCTTGCTTTTCATCTGCCGGACACGCAGGACACACTCAGCAGCAGCCCTCAGGTTCGTTCTTCAGAAACCACTCGGGTCTCCAGTGACCAGAGCGGGTCCAGCAGGGAGCCACACCACGTCCAGTGCTGCTGGGGGTGTGGAGGCCACTGTGAACTCTGGGCCGGCACAGGCACATCGTAAGCCGTTTCCTTGTCCCCGGCAGCAGGGGCACCACCCACGAGTTCTGGGACACAGACAAGAAAGACTGACTTCCAACAGCTCGCAGAAGGCGCTGCTCAAGACAACGGTGAGTGAGCGGGGGCTCCACGGTCAGGCTGCTGGCCCACAAGCCAAGGGCAGCAGGCTGCGCCCTTGGTCCGGCTGGTCCTTCCTCCAGGGACCTGGCGTCTCTAGCTCTGCCTGAACCATCGACGGTGACTGAAGGGAACAGGTGAAGGGCAGTGGGGTGGCTAGGAGCTCTGGGAAGCACAGAGAAGAGGGCTGTGCTCCCCACGTGTGCTTCCCAGGGCTGCTCAGCCATGCTCCACCAGCAACCTGGACTGTCGGCCCCTCTGACAACAACAAACCGGGTCACTGCTACCGCTTGTGGTTCTTAAGAGGTCCAGAAAGGACCACAAGGCCAGGTGGGCCTGAAGGAATGTAGAGGGTGGCCAAAGGGGAGAGGAGGTGGAGGAATGTGGCCCCATCAATCCAGCTCGTGGCCGGGAGACAGTGTGGGAGCATGGAAGATACACCTCCCACAGCCTGGCGAGGGAACACGCTCAAAGGACCATGTGACAAGGAGACCGAGACTGCACCCAGGTAGAAAACGTGGTCTTGGGGTCAGCAGAGCCTCCCACACTTTCCACAACAAACTTACCCATGGAAAAAACCCTGCCACAAGGCCAAGCAACCAAGGTAAACAGACCCGCACAAACACCACGGAAAAGTTGACGGGACCGGGCAAAGGGAGGACACACCAGCTCCTTCCCAGCAATGCGTCCAGAGCCTCTGCCTGTGCCCACACAGCTGGCAAGCATGGGGGCGGGGGGGGGGGATCAGATCCAGAGCTCCCGCCAGGCAGCACCTGCTTCCGGCCCCCACCAGCACAGGGGAAAGGAGCCACCCCTCCCAGCCCAGCCTGCCTGGCTGGGGGGTACCACGCAGCCGCGGTCGGCACAGCGAACTGAAAGCCCCGAGGCGGCTCCACTGTCTGGTAATGCGGTCACGCCGTGGCACGCCCACAACACAGACAGACATGGAACGTAACCCCATACATGCTATTAAAAAAGGAGAAAACAGAAAAAGAAGAAGAAGACCGTAGCTAAACTGCTTTAAATACTGCATGCGACGCACTTCACGTGGTGGGGGCGGGCGGGTGGGCGGGCACAGAGGTGGGAAGGGCCCCGGTGGGCCGGCGGCTGCCCTCCTCCCCATCTCTGTGACTACAGTCCATGATTCTAAGGGTGAAGTGGCCGGCTGCCGCGCTGCCCTCTACCGCGGCTGCTCCTGCACTTAGTTGAACCCGTCGGTGTGGTAGCTGGGGTGGGAGTCGGCCGTCAGCTGGGTGGTCTCTGTGGCGGACGCTGGCTGTATGACGATCGGCGTGTCTGTGGCCTCTGCAAAGCAAGCACACACATGCTCGTCGTGTGAGGGCGGCGGCCGTGCCATCGGGCCTCAGGAGCGCACGTGTGGCCCCCAGCAACACCGTCCATGCTCCGTCGCCTGGCCACTGCACCGGGGTCAGAGGTCGGCGGGGATAGGCTATCTGCGGACCTTCCCCCGGCACAACCTTCCTCAGTCTCCTCAGGTCGCCACCAGCCCTCGGTCCCTCCCCACCTGCTTGGTCCCGCGGAACTGTGGCCGCTTCAGTTCGCGGGTAGGGACGGCCCTCTGCGTCTGCTTTTACCTCAAGTGTCCACGTTCACACCTCAACAGTCCCAGCCGCCACCACAAACACTCCCGCACAGTGTCAGTGCCCTCCTGTTTGACAAGACAGGTCGACAGGGTTCAGGACCCGCCCTGACCCGCCCCGCGCCCGCGTGGCCCTGGGCCGGCACTCACCCCGCTCATCGGACTGCAGCTGCGCCTCCAGGTCCTCGGGGGACACGTAGAAGTCGGCGTCCTCGCCCGCGGGTGCCCGGGGCTTGCAGCGCCCACAGCAGCAGTTGAAGCAGCAGCACAGACAGCAGCAGCAGTAGCAGCAGGTCAGCAGCCCGCACACGACGAACAGGGCCTGCGCGGGGAGCAGAGGGGCGCTGGCCGCGGGGCTTCCAGGACCACCCCCCCACCCCACGCCCAGCCCAAGGCTGCTCCCAGGGGGCCGCAGCGGGGGGTGGGGGGGGATGGTCTGTCGGGCCAAGAGACCCTCTGCAGATCTGGGAGCAGGAAGACAGAGGGACAGAGCTCACTCGCTCCAAGAAAAGGGACTACAGACATAGGCGGGAGGGCTACCGGGTTCACCGCGCACACCGGCCGCCCGGCGCCTGCGACGACACGTGCTTGGGGTAAACTGAGGACAAGGGTAAATGTTCAAAAATAGAATAAATGATACGTCTAAAGTGTCTCGAGCCAGATTTCAAACAAGTCTTCCCTCATAATGACAAAAACATCTACCCACAACGTGATGGAACAGCTCCCTTCCGATCTGTTTAAGATCGTACAGTGATTCAGGAGAGCAAAGTGACATGGCTGGCTCGGTGCTGGGCTGGCTGCACACGGGCTACCGAGCCAGCGACGTGCAGCCGGCGGCAGAGGCTGGGCCCCGCACTGACACACGAGGAGGGAAAAGGCTTCCATACGCCTGGAAACCGTGTCTCAGGAGCACAGAGCACTTGGACCAAATGCCCTGACCCTGGAAGACCCAAAGCCCTACCAGGCAGGAGGCTCTCCTGAGGCACCCGGAGCTGGCGCGGGGCCGCCTGCTCCCCTCACCTTGGCCCACCAACTGGAGAGCACGAAGTAGGTGTTCACGTTCTCCTCCCCGAACTGCTCGGCCACGTAGAGCCCCAGCGAGCCGTACTTGTCGTAGATGTTTCTTTTTGTGGCGTCCGTCAGGATGGCGTGGGCGTTGTTGATCTCCTTAAACTTGTCTGCAGCCTCTGGGTTATCAGGGTTCTTGTCAGGGTGATATTTCAAGGCAAGTTTCCTGCAAATCAAAACCATTTCTTTGTCCCTCATTCCACATTCATCTGTGAGAGGGAGGGCCCCGTGCAGGAAGCACTTCTCCATCACATGTCATTTCCCAACTCTGCACAGAGTTCGAGAATGTCGGAGTCAGAAGAACCCTCTGCAGCTGTCTCGGGGCAAACCTGGCTCTGACCTGGCCTGACGAGTGAGTCCCCCCCACGCGAGGGCTACCCGGGAGGCAGCGGCTGCGGCACGGCCCGCAACCCACCCCTCTCTCAACAGCTCAGAGGCAAACCCTACTGCTGACCTCTAGTGTCCTCGCAGGCTAACTGCACGTTTTGCCAAATACAGTGATGAGCAAGGGCTGCAAGAGGCCTCTTCTCTCCTGGTGTGAGAAGTACACAGGGGGAGGGACACGAAGGAGGGCGGCTTGAAGGGCAGGGGTCGACAGCTCCATCCGAAGGCTACGGGGAGGAGCCGTGGAAAGGAGTAAAGGCCCATCTGCTGAGCAGGCTCAGACCCGAGGGGAACGGGCAGGTCCAGGGCAGACAGTGTGTACTGTCTACAAAGTGTTACATTTTTGTTGCCAAGAATTTTAAGCTATAAGGGAACACAGTCCGCACACAAAGATGGACCTAAGGGTTCCCAGTTACATATGGAGTCAGCCGGGAAACACCCGCAGTGGGTCCTGGTAAACGCAGATCAAAGCACACAAGGTACAAGGCCCTCCTACCGATAGGACTTTTTAATGTCATCTGAGGTTGCGTTCTTGTCCAGCCCCAGAACATGGTAGAGTGATTCCCCAGAGGTGGAGAGCGAGCGCTGTCTCTGGTCGGCCATGGTAGGCTAATCTACAAGAAAAACACGAAGAAAACATCAAAAAGTATCAATAAGGATTCCACGTGCGGAGCTGGAGGACCTGATTCCATACGACTGTTTTGGGCAAGCAGTCACAACAGCACTGGGGGGGGCCATGAGGGCCACAGACAACACATCCGACTATAACAGAAGGGGTGTGGGGAGCAGAGGCTCAGTCTGCAACCGCACCCACAGAGTGCTAGAGCACCGCCCTAGTACGCAGACTAAAAACTGTGCTTATTGTCGTCTCCAGAGCAGCCTCGAAATAAAAAATCCAAAGAAGTGCAGCTAAAAAGCTAAAAGAAAAAGGGAAATGATCTTTAGACTAAGAGGTCGAATAAAAAGAAGAGGTTGTCAGAATGGAGAAAAACTCAAGACCCAACTACACACTTTAAAGACAGAGCCTCAAAACACTGTAACCCAAGTGCTGAGAGAATGAGAGACGGACAAGCCACAGCTGTAAAAATCTTAGCACCCACCCCCCCGGAACAGACAGAATGGACACACGACAACAACAAAACAAGAAAAACACTACCTACCACCGTGACCTAACTGATACATATGGGACACCCAACACCCATGAACAGTTTTTTTAAAAATCACCAAGACATGCCACGTGTTAGACTTTAAATTTCAATAAATTTAATGGGCTGAAGTCATGCACAGTGTGCTCCCCGACTTTAGCAGAATAAGTTAGAAACCCAACAGTAAGATACCTAAGAAAACCTCAAGTATTTTTTTAATAGAATGTGTTTGGTTTTAAGATTTTATTTATTTATTTGACAGAGAGAGACAGCAAGAGAGGGAACACAAGCAGGGGGAGTGGGAGAGGGAGAAGCAGGCTTCCCGCTGAGCAGGGAGCCTGATGGAGGGCTTGATTCCAGGACCCTGGGATCATGACCTGAGCCGAAGGCAGACACTTAACAACTGGGCCACACAGGTGCCCCTGTTTTTTGGGTGGTTTTTTTTTTTTTTTTAGATTTTATTTATTTGAGAGAGAGAGAGAGAGAGAGCATGGGCTGGGGGAGGGGCAGAGGGAGAGAGAGAAGCAGACTCCCTCCGGAGCACAGAACCTGATGCGGAACTCGATCTCACGACCCTGAGATCATGACCTGAGCTAAAGTCACCGAATGAGCCACCCAGGCGTTTCAAAAACCTCAAGTATTTAACATCATCCAACACGCTGCTAAAATAACGTATAACTCAAAGAAGAAATCACAAGAAAAGTTATTTTGAATTGAATAATAAAATATAACAAATTAGCCAAGACCTAAGATTCAAGTTCATAACACAGGAAGCAGCAGGACAGACCCAAAGGAAATGGAAGGAAGGAAGGAAATAATAAAGAGCAGAAATCACAAAATAAAAAACAGATAAATGATAGAGAAATTTAACAAAACCAAAAGCTGGCTCTTTGAAAACAACAACGGAATTGATCAACAGCTGACCAAAGGAAAAAAAAGAACAGAAATCAGTGACACGGGGAAGGAAAAAAAGAGGGGTCATCACTACGGACCCCTACAGGCACAAAAAAGATGATAGAGAAAATTATGGACAACTTTATGCCACGAAATTAGATGAAACAGATAAATACCTTGAAAAATACAATTTACCCAAATTAACACAGGATGAACTAGAAAATCTGAATAGTCCTAAATGCATTAATACAACCGAATCTGTAATTGAAAACATTCCCACAAACAAAGTTCCAGGCCTTGATGATTTTTCTACCAAATATCCAAGGAAGAAAGACATCCATCTTAGACAAACTTTTTCAAAAACAGAGAAGGAGGGAACTTTTCCTGTTTTTGAAGGCCCGCACAACGTCACGAAGACATTACCAAAAAAATCTGTCACAAACACAGACATAAAAATCCTTAACAAAATGTGGGGCGCCTGGGTGGCTCAGTCATTAAGCGTCTGCCTTCGGCTCAGGACGTGATCCCAGGGTCCTGGGATCGAGCCCCACATCAGGCTCCTCCGCTGGGAGCCTGCTTCTTCCTCTCCCACTCCCCCTGCTTGTGTTCCCTCTCTCGCTGGCTGTCTCTCTCTGTGTCAAATAAATAAATAAAATCTTAAAAAAAAAAATCCTTAACAAAATATTAGCAAATTGAATCTAATTGAGTAGAAATTATCCCAAGAAGGCAAGCCTGATTTAACATTTCAAAACAAACCACTGTGGTCCAGATATTATAGAACAAATGAGATAGCCCACATGATGACCTCAAAGACTCGTCAAAGCACGCAGCGAGTCCAACACTAGTTCATGATTTAAAAAATTCTCAGTATATTGGGAATAGAAGGGAACTTCCTCGGTCTGATAAAGGACCTCGAACCAAAAACCTACAGCTGATATGCTTAGTAGTGAAATACCGGTTTTCCCTTAAATCAGAACGTGACAGGGATGCTTGCTCTCACCAGTTCTAGGACCCTGAACACTGCAACAGAAAAAAAAAATCAAAAAGACATTAAACCGTCCCTATTCACAGATGACTTGGTTGTTTATACAGAAAATCCTAAGGGATTGACAAAAAAACAAACAAAAACAACTAAACAAAAAACCAACTACAACTAATAAGTGAATTGAGCAAGGTCACAGGATATAAATGTTTAAAACAACTATATTTTTGAGAGCAGTAAACAACTGGAAAATATTATCACATACAGGTTTCATTTACAGCAGCATCCAAACCCATGAATTCCTGAGGAATAACATTTAACAGAAGACATACAAGACCCTACACTGGGAGCTGCACATTGCCAAGGGAAACAGAAGACCTTGAAAAGCGGGGCTTTACCGCGCTCGTGGGTTAGAAGGCCGAGACTGTCGATCTCCCAGGCTGATGTACGTTCGACACAGTCTCAACTTTAAGCCCAGCAGGCTTTTTTGCAGAAATTGAGAAAACGATTTCGAAATTTGTGTGGCAATACAGAAGGCACATATAGCCACAGTAACAGAGGGTCAACAGTACATACAAAGATGTTCGTCATTAGTCGAGATGCAGGATAAAACGAGGTACTGCCACGTACCTACCAGAACGGTAGGTACTGAAGAGATGGGCCATATACCAAGTGTTAGCAAGGGTGTGAGCAGCATGAACTCTCCTTAACACTGAAAATGGGACACGGTACAACCCTTTAGAAAACATACACTCACCATACGACCCAGCAGCTCCTCTGCGAAGTACAGTGTTTACCTGCATGAGCTGGAAATACGTGTCTACACAAACACGCACACACTCACGTTCACAGCGGCTTTACTCACAACAGCCAACATCTGGAAACAACCCAAATGTCCATCGCCAGGTGAATGGATAAACAGAAAGGGGTCTCCCTGCAGAGTGGACCACTGGTCCGCAGGAAGGGCATGAGCCACCATGGCACGCACACACCGTGGACGACGCTTCAAGCATGCTGCTGAGTGAAAGGGGCTAGACCTAAAAGAGAATGCAGGGGTCCCAGATGTGAAACTCCAGCAAATGCAAAGTCGTCTATACAAGGTTGCCCGAAAGTGGAGGGCAGAGGAGAAGCGGGTTCCAAGGGTCAAGGCGACTCTGGAAAACTACCTGGCACACCCCTGCCGCAGGACCCAGCAGGTCCGCTCCCGGCTGATTTATCCAAAAGAAAAGGAAACACCGATTCACATAAAAACCTACACAGGACATTCATAGCAGCTTTATTTGTATCCGCCCCAAACTAGGGTCAGTGCAGATGTCCTTGAACCGCAGTACAGACGTGCACAATGTAATACTACTCACAAGCCAGAGCAAAACCAGCACTGACGTGTAACTGGGACTAACCTGCAGGGAACTGCACCAAGCAGATAAAAGCCAATCCCAAAAGGTTACATACTGTATGACGGGATTTTGGAAATGATACAATTTTAAAAACAGAAGACAGATTGCTGGTTGCCAGGGGTCAAGGATGGGAGGTGAGTGGGACGGGGTGGCCTGTGTCCTGAGAATTCCAGTATCTTGCGTCCAGCGGTGGACCGCACTGGTTACTAACGCCACACAGACGTCACCACGAGCACACGAGTAAGCACCAGTAAAGATGGGGAGATCTGAGTAAGACTGGTAGACTGTATCAACATCACTATCCTGGTTAGGGTAGTAAACTACGGTTTGGCAAAATGTCACCATTGGAAAACCAGGTCAAGTGTGGTGATTTCTTACAACTATGTGTGAATTTATAATCATCTTAATTAAAATTGCAATTAATAGCTCATTACTAGACTAATTCAAGTCACCTGGTTGGTTTAGACCATTAAAAGAAGCTTTAACTAGAAATGACACAGCATACTGTTACCAGCAACAAAGGGTAGATCTAGCAAAGCCAGAAGCAAGCAAGCAGTGGGAAAAGAGACCTGAGGTGTGAGGTCCTAGCCCAATTCCTTCACCTCCCAGAAGATCAAAGGGAAACCCAGACGTGCATTAGTCAGAGAAGCAGGTCCAGAAGCCACAGCTGACTTCAAGTTCAGCAATCAATCATACTAAAGGTGTGTCTGCCCTCTGTTTCTCCAAAAAGACACATTGCCACAAGTTGCAACTAGCTAAATTCTATTTCCTGCTGCTTAAGGTTAACAGAAAAATAATAAACAAACCACCTTTCCAGGAAATACAGTGATGCCCCTAAAAAAGGGCTTCCGATCTCCGCATTATGTCTGCTTCTGTGAAGGGAGCACGACAGGCCTCCTGCAGCACCCACCCCGTCACACACATGCAGATACTGCCCCGAAGTCAACCATGTGAAAAATGAGGGGATGGACTTAATTCCTAAATTCAATACTGATTTGATGATCTATTACTGTGACCGCAGACTACACTACTTAAAAATAAGTCAATGTGTTCATAATTACCAAAACTCAGCAGCAACTACGATGTCCTTCAGTGCTCACAGTGGCTCACAGCGGCTATTCTTCAGTGCTGGAAAGAAATGAGCTACTGAGCCATGGAAAGGCTGCACACTGTGACCCCAGCTCTATGACATTCTGGAGAAGGCAGAACTCCAGGGACAGTAAAGGGAGTGGTGGGGCCAGAGGCTGGAGGGAGGGAGGGATTAAGAGGAGGAGCAGAGGGGATTGTGAGGGGATGAACTACCCTCTGGGACACTACGGTGGCAGATACATGTGATTATGTTTCTCAAAATCCCACAGAATGTGCAACACGGAGAGTGACTGCTAAGGTAAACTGTGGACTTTGGTTAATAATGTATCAATCCTGGGTGCCTGGGGGGCTCAGTCAGTTGAGCGTCTGCCTTTGGCTTGGGTCATGGTCCCGGGGTCCTGGGGTCAAGTTCCCTGTCAGGCTTCCTGCTCAGCGGGGAGCCTGCTTCTCCCTCTGTCTGCCACTCCCCTGCTCATGCTCTGTTTCTCTCTCTCTCTAATGAATAAACAAAACCTTTAAAAAAATGTATTCATACTGGATCAACAGTTTTAACAATGCACCACTCTAATACAAGCTATGGGGGGGAAACGGAAAACCGTGGGGATGGTGGAAGGGAAGGGAATACATGAGAATTCTCTATAAGTTCTGTCCAATTTTTATGTAACCCTAATGCTGCTAAAAAAAAAAAAAAGTCTTGGGGCGCCTGGGTGGCTCAGTTGGTTAATCAGCTGCCTTCATCCCAGGTCATGATCCCAGGGTCCCGGGATCGAGTCCCTCATCAAGCTCCTTGGTCAGCGGGAGTCTGCTTCTCCCTCTGCTTGCCATTACCCCTGCTTGTTCTCTCTCTCTCCGTCAAATAAATAAATAAAATCTTAAAAAAAAAAAAAGTTTATCAAGTAGGAAACAAAGTACAAAAGAAGAGCTGATGACCCCAAAGGAAAAATTGTAAGGTTTTTGTTTTTGTTTTTTTAAAAGATTTTATTTGTCAGAGAGAGAGCGTGCACAAGCAGGGGGAGAGCGGCAGAGGGAAAAGCGGGCTCCCTGCTCTCCTGAGCCAAAGGCAGACACTTCACTAACTGAGCCACCCAGGTGCCCCAAATGGCAAGAGGCTGAAGGCTACTATTTCTATAAAATTAAAAGAAACCGTGGACAAAAAGCAAACTGTGAAGGAGAGGGAGCACAGAACAGAACGATCAGAAATCACCGTCTGAGCAGGAAAGTGTGACGTAAGCACAGGAGGGCGACACGACCAAGTGGGGGAAGCCCACCAGCAGAGAGAAGTGACAGTTCAGGAAGTAGCTCGGAGAGAACCAGCACAGAGAAGATAAGAGGAAAACTGGCCTAGCAGGAATGTGAAAGGTAAGGAATACAGACAGACAAGAGGAAAAAGTCCATTAAAAACAAAACAAAACAAAACCAGAGCTGAAAGAAAACACAAGTGTGCAAACTGAAAAGTGCCATCAAGTACCAGGGCTGCACTTAAACATCCTGGTCAAGACTGAGAACTTCCCAACACAGAAAGTTTCATAGTCTAGATGACAAGATTTTCAGCCTAGAATTCTATTACCAACCAAGTGCAAGGTCAGGAGTCTGGGAAAAGCAGTGCTTCTGCCTTCTAAAATAAAACTGAGGATACTTCAACAGAATGAGGAAGGAGGTGAGGAAAGAGGGAAACCTGGGATAAAAAGACTGGTGTCGTCTGGGCCTGTGGCACAAGAAATCAAGACAGGGGTGGGGGGGTGGGGGCTCAGTCGGTCAAGCGTCTGCCTTCAGCTGAGGTCACGATCCCAGAGTCCTGGGATCAAGTCCTGCACTGGGCTCCCTGCTCAGCGGGGAGTCTGCTTCTCCCTCTCCCTCTGCTCCCCCTGCTTGTGCGCTCTCTAATAAATAAATAAAATCTTAAAAAAAAAAAAAAAAAGAAATGAAGGCAGGAGACACAAGACCAGCCCCTCCACACGCCTACAGGAGGCAGGGTTCCACTTCTCTCTCCGTGCCCAAAGACAACACAACGCCAAGGTTAACGCTCACAACGGAAAGGAGGAGGGTGCAAGACTGGAGAGCCAGCATGGGCCGGTGCCCTCCATGCCACAGCCCACCAAGACCACCCGACTGGGTTCCTCGAGTGTGGCAGTCCATGGGGCTCAGGCTTCCCCTCCCCTCAGCAGGCAGGTTCTATGACAGTCGTTATCACAGATGCAGAGATGGGAGCACAGAGGTGACGTCAGGATTTGAACCCAAACCCAAGGGCATCGCCCTTTGGCCTAGAGACACCAGGTAAACCACCCTGCCCCTAACCTAAGGGATGATGGTGTTGCTGGAGGCAGATAATAAAGTAAGTCTCACTGCCATCCAAGAGAGCGAGATCACGGGTTTTGGAATCAGGAAGTGAGGGCTCTAAGCCCAGCTCTGAAAGTTTCCAGCTGTGTGACCTGGGGCAAGGCCCCACAGTGCTCTGAGTCTCCTTCTTCATCTGTGGACCAAGAAACCCTCAGTCAGAAACAGGCGTCTTTACTGACGTTGTAGCCAACTGTCCGGGTCTAAGTATCTTCTCCAGCTCGTCCTCGACGTAAGTACCATAGCACTGTCAAATCACTACCCTAAGTACTTTCTTTGTGTTTATTCTCAGTTACCCAATGTCTACTGAAGAGCTAGCTTCTAGACCCCATCCACGGAAGAACATCAGTAACTAATACTTTTCTGTCTGTTCTGTAAAAATAATCAACTACAGTCCTACCTCTTCATACTTACCTTCCAGATAATGCTTTTATTTTATTTCAACAAACTGAAGACTCTTGGCAACCTTGTGTCACACTAGTCCCTTTTCCGACGGCATTTACTCACTTTGTGTCTCTGCGTCACACTCAGGCACCTCTTGCAATATTTCAAACGTTTTCATTGTTAGTATGTTTGTCGTGCTGATCTGGGATCAGTGATTCTGACTCAAAAGCTCAGATGATGGTTAGCATTTTGTTTTAGCAATAAAATATTTTTAAATTAAGGTATGTATATATATTTTTTTACACATAATGCTATTCCGGACTTACCAGACAACAGTATAGCATAAACATAATTTTTATATGCACTGGGAAACCAAAAATTCATTTGACTCACTCTATTGGGATACTTGCTTTACTGCAGTCTTCCTGGAACCAAGCCCGCCATATCTGAGATATGCTTGCATGGTTACGACATCGAACGGTAGTCAGCTACTTAATTTGACTAAAGAGAAAATTTCACCCTGTGCAACTGCCACATTTTAAATCATGAATCACCAGTACTACTTAAAAGTCAGTAGTACGCCAGATTTCACAGATGTTACTGCACTGAATGTCAAGCATTTCCCAGTCTCAGATAGAACCACCCTAAGAAAAACCAACAGAATTAATTTAGAATCAATTTTCTTAGTTTCAATGGATTGCCAGTAACTATATCCAAAGTTCCGTTTTTTTTTTTTTAAAGATTTTATTTATTTACTTTAGAGAGAGAGAGTGCGCACACAAGCAGGGGAGCAGCAGCAGAGGGAGAGCAGAGTCCCAGCTGAGCAAGGAGCCCCATGTGAGATTTGATCCCAGGCCCCCAAGATCATGACCTGAGCCAAAAAACGCTTAATCGACTGAGCCACCCAGGTGCCCCAATATCCAAAGTTTTTTAAAGGCTAATAAAAAACCTTATCTTAATAAGGTTTTGCTTAATAAAAAGCCATATCTGAGGCACCTGGGTGGCTCAAATAGTGTCTGTCTTTGGCTCAGGTCATGATCCCAGGGTCCTGGGATCGAGTCCCGCATCGGGCTCCCTGCTTCAGGGAGTCTTAGTTCTCCCTCTCTCTCTATCTCTCATGAATAAATAAATAAAATCTTTAAAAAAAAAATCGTATCTCCTCAAACCCAGAGGTTAAAAACGAAGTTATAAAGCATCCGGAGTCACTTGTGACTGGCGGCTTTCTCCCTCACTACTCGAGCAGCACAGAACGTTAGCATTTCTGACCCAGTAGCGTTCTAATCAGGCAAGGTCTCCGCAGATGGAGGCACAGACCAATATGCACACGGACACGAGAACTTATGGAACAAGGAGCTTCTAGAAGAAAACGATCTGTTGAAACACCCAGCCAGCGAAGACATAAACTGAAAGGCAGCAGTCAAGAATGAAACCAGGGGTAACGGGTCCGTGGGCAGGTGCTGAGGCCACAGAAATCCAAGAAGACTGAAGAGCACTGGGAGCTGTGGTCACAAGTCTGATGAATATAAACACTGCAGACCCACAGCAAGCAGGTCAGGACACAAGTGGGGAGAGAGTGTAGGAGTCCTACGAGCACCGTCCGCAGCGAAGCCTGACGCCACCCATGGCCTCCCTTGTTAGGGGTGGGGGCGGGTCTGCAGGTCCTGAGGGGGCAGCAATTTCATTCCCGTCTCCTTGATTCTTCGGTATGCCAAATTCAGAGAAAAGTGAAACAAATGCTTCTACTTCAAAGACTATGCGAATATCTTTGGAAGGTAAGTATCTGGCTGTTTCTGGGAAAAACTAGGGACGAGGGGTTAACACATTTTCTTGTAAAACATCCACTTCTATACCATGACTTGATTTTTTTTTTTACCATGCACTTCTCTATGCTTTTGTGTATTGTTTGAACTTCTTATAAAGTTCCGTATCATTTTTATAAAATCTACAAAGTTGTCATTCTAAGAAGATGAGTCGCCACAAGACCTCTTCCAGACACACGACTGCCCTTCCTAGAAGGTTCCTGTCATGAGTCACTTCCAGGACAGCTTTACGAAGCACTTCCAGCGTGTTGGGCTGTCAGGGATACTGAGAACCCCAGTCTACAGAGCCAACAAGGCCGCTTTAACCAGGGGTCTGGAGCTCATCCCCACTGGCTAACTTCCCTCTTGCAACCAGTGAGTCTCCAACAGCTGCTACAGAGCCCCTTCTCATCAGAGCTCAAGAGAAAGTTGTTCTTTTGTGGGTGAGTCCATCTGTTCTGGCCACAGCCAGTCGAAGGGACCAAGATGTAGGGTCCAGTCAACCAGAGTCTAGTCGATCCCAAATTTTTTCAAGAACCAGCAAACCTCCTAAGATTGACTCCCTCCCAACACAATTTCAAATCATTTGCAGTTTTCTGACATCACAAAAAAACCTGAGAGTTAAAAACTAACCTCCTTTATATTTTAATGAAATGACAGCAGGCCTAATTTAACTGTATCAAACCCAAGTACTTATACACCAGACGGGGGGGTCTGGGTACAGCAGAAGTCAGCACAGCCCTTACCTCTGAGGGTTACTGTGGTGTTATTCTTCCAAGGGTGGTTTACTCTAGAGCAGATGTCGGCAAGCTTTTTTTTAAAGGGCAAGATAGCAAATATTTCAGTCTTGTGGGCCAGACGGTCTCCACGGCTGGGTCCCCAGTTTCTTGCTCTGCCTCTGAAGCAGGAAAGCACAGTGTGTAAAAGAATGGGCACAGCGGTGCTGCAATAAAATCTGACTTAATTACGAAGCAGGTGCGACCCCTGCCCCAGAGGTCAAGTAATGACTCTCTTGTGAATTATTTAAGGAAGTTGGGTCTTTGCAGAGGGTCCCTTATGTTTACAGGCCGTGAGCAAGCGTAGGGCTAGTTACTATGACACTTTCTTTATTCCTCAAAATTAACTCTGTACAAATACAAAACAAAGATAGAGACACCCTCCAGGTAAGTTAAAGAAGAAATGTTCTGAATATACATTTTCAATGAAGATAGAATGATTCGAAGAAATCCATTGCAACATGAAGCAATTAGAGGGCAGACACTAGCAAGGGTGCCCTCTTGTTCACATAAAAATGACTGGAAAAGATGTGTGAGAGGTGAAGGCATTTTTTTCTTTGAACAGTTTTGTTGTTGTGTTTTTAAAGATTTATTTATTTGAGAGAGAGAGAGAATGTGTGCGCAGGGGAGCCGGGGTTGGGGGGGAGGGGCGGAGAGAGAGGGAGAAGGAGAGAAGCAGATTCCCCGCCCACACACACGCAAGCACAGAGCCCGAGATGCTGGGCTGGATCCAACCCCTGAGATCATGACCTGAGATGAAATCAGGAATCCAATGCTTAACCCACTGAGCCACCCAGGAGCTCCAAGGTGAAGGCACTTTCAATAGAAACCATCTAAGAGAAGCCAACGTCATCCCTCATCAGTTCATTCTTCTTACTTCAGTTAATGATTTATTTGCTATTTTCTCTGGCAATGAAACTGGAGAGGTAGCACAACAAATGGGAGAATTTAAACCAGAAGACAAATCACAAAGTCATAAAACAAATGCTGCAAAGAGATGCCGTGGTGGCTACACCTGAGGACCCCCAGGGAGCACAGCACCCTCAGCCAGGAGAACCGTGACCTGCTGCTTCACTGACCTGGTCTCCCAGGCTCCCCAACACACTGCTTGGCATATCCAAGGCACTAGACAGACACCAGATGGGCAGAGGATGGGTACTTCAAACAACATTCCACTGGAGACCATCACAGCTCATGCATGGTCCTCCAATCATAAACCAACAACATATTCTACGGGTTTTTTCCAACTGGAAATTTAATTAAATTTAAAAGACCATGTAATACGGAACAACTATTCTTATAATATTTCATATCAAAGAACACAGAAACAAGATACCCTATTTTGCACATTTCTCCAATCCTAAGAGGAAAGTCCACTGACTCCATCAAATACATATGGGTTCTCAAAGATGCCCTACCCGTCTATCTCCCATTACTACCGATATTTACATATGGTGGCACAAGGACAGGGCATTACCCTACCTAAGGGATAAAGACTGCTTCCATGTGCCCTGCTGGGGCATCAATGACTGTGATTTCGTTCACAAGACACAAGTCTGGCTCATGTGGCATTTATCATCCTCCATGATCACTTATTTGAAAATATTTACTGAGTCCTCCCCTATGCCAGGCATTGGGAACACCGCGATGAACAGGAGATACAATCCGAGAGCGGGGATTGAGTTCAGTGAAGGAGGACACCCGACATCAGAGTGAGCACGGTTCCCCAAGAATGCAGTTTTATGGGGACAGGCAACAGAAGCAGCTTGTTTATGTTACAGGATTATTCTGGCCATAAGGTATAAAATTAATACGAAGAAAACCATGCCTGGGCACATCATAATCAAACCACTAAAAACCGAAGATCGGGAGGAAATCTTGTAAACAGAGGAAACTGACATTATCACATAGGGAGCAATCCTCTGAATTACATGCTTCTCATCAGAAATCACGGAAACCAGAAGGCAGTGGAGCACATCTCTAAAGTGCTGAGATAAAAAACCCGTCAAACCAGAATTCTATTTGCAGCAAAAACTTCCCTCAGAAACAAAGGTGAAATAAAGACATTTTTAGAAAAACAGAGACTAAAAGAACACATGAAGAAGACCTAAATTAAAATAAATGCCGAAGAGTTACTGGGGCTGCAGGGAATGAAGGTCCAGGACAATTTCTTCCTTCTTGCTTTAAGAAAATACATAGAATTGGTGAAAGCGAAAGTTATCAACATTGGCTCATAGGGTTTACAATGTAAGAAGTAACACACAGGACACGTATGCGTCCAAGGACAGCAGGGGCAGGGACGGGTGCACCTGGAGGCCTTCAGGGTCCCTCCCCTGAACATGAAGGGTTACAACGGAGGCTCTACAAAGAGCGGTCAACACAGCCAGCAACAAAGGACGCTACTCACCAATAAACAAAGGGTAACATACTGACACAGCAACAAAACCCTCAGACACTTTATGTAAGACAAACAAGCTAGACCCCAAATGATTCTATTTATTAAAAGATTAAAAACAGGACAATCTATTGTGATACAAACCAGAAAGGTGCTTGTTTGAGGGCAGTGAGGGGAACCTTCCAGGATGACGGAGACACTCCAAGTTAAACTGGGGCAGTGATTCCACAAGTGTGTGATACACCAAAACTCACTGGAATTTGCTAAGATCCGTGCATTTAACTGTATGTCAATTTTACCTGCATTTAAAAAGCAATCTGTAATTAAGGTTATTTGTTCTCAAAGCAAATTAGATACTATAAGAAAATCGAACGGAACATAAAATTCTCCAATCACCTAGAATCGGCTGCCTATTTCTACAAACTCTCATTTGGACACAGCCACATCCATTTCGTTCTGTTACGTCTACGGCTGCTCTCAACCACAAACCCTAAAAATACTTACTGTCTGGCCCTTTAACGAGAAAAGTAGCTGCCGTGAATATTACTCAAATGGGTATTTTGTATTTTGAGTCAGAAGATGAAACAGATGCTTTCTAAGCATAAAAACTATTAAATTTCTACACTACACACACATTTCAAAAGTTCGTATTCTAATTAGAAACTAACCATTGCCAGGCTGCATGCACCCTCGAAAGCTCCATGCTCAGGGGGAAAGACTTGTAACTAAAAGACAAACTGTAAATGGAAGGACCTTATTTCATCCTTAATGTATGTGATATCAGGAAATGCATCAGAAAGCTATGGGCAAACAGAAAGGTTGTGGAAGGCCATAGGAGAGAGAACAGTTAAGGAGAGAAAGAAATAATGAAGTTTTGTGCGGTTTTTTAATCACTAAATTCAACTTTTGAAAAAAGTTATTGTCTTAATACTTTATCGTCCATCTTTTTTTTTTTTTAAGATTATTTATTTATTTATTCGACAGAGATAGAGACAGCCAGCGAGAGAGGGAACACAAGCAGGGGGAGTGGGAGAGGAAGAAGCAGCCTCCCAGCGGAGGAGCCCGATGTGGGACTCGATCCCGGAATGCCGGGACCACACCGAGCCGAAGGCAGACGCCTAACAACCGCGCTACCCAGTCGCCCCTATTGTCTTTTCTTTAACGAGCAGGTATACCTCAGTGATTAGAAGAAACAGACACTTTTCCAGCACAGGAAACAGATCACCTTAAACACGTGACCCTACACCCTACAAACTGAAGAAAGAACCCTCGTTTGCAGCTGCTCACGCTTCTACCCCCAGTGTGGGCTGCCAGTTTCTTGCCACACGTCCTCTGCTTCCCTCTCATTTCCTTCAGTCCCCCCAGCCCCTGGTGCCATGGGCAGGCAGCCCCACACCCGACGCCAGGAGCAGGGAAGCGTGGCCAGCCCTGAGATGCAGTCTGATTGGGTGAGCAGTGCTCACTGGGCTCAGCCCTTTCAGATGTCTTTATGTCTCCTTGGGGTGATGATGTGGCAACTTGCCACCTGCTGTCTGAAGCATCTTACTCATCTCCAGGCGTCTCTGAGACCCACACTCAAGGCCTGGTGAGCGGCCACGCCTGCCTGAACTGCACCTGCTGGAACTGAAGCACTGCTGTCAGAGGTGTGTTCCCAGTCTTCACTCCAGGGAGGTTAAACCACACCCTCTGGACTGGACCTTCTTTAGTAACATTATGTCTTTAAAAACAAACAAAGGGGCACATTCTGCACCCTGTAGTGCACCCTGGTTTGTGCTGCTAGAAGGAACACAACGGCTGGGCAGACAAGAAGGCACGTGCACACAAGCGGGGAACAAAGAGCTCTAAGGTGGTCAGAGATCGCCAGGCACAAAAGGCAGAAACCTGGTAAGAGGGAGGGTTTTCCGGAAGACACATGGTTTGTCCTCCTCAGTCTGTCCTCCCTGCTGCAAGGGTGCGTCTGTGGCACACAGCTCTGCTCTCACCACGTCTCTCGGGTCTTTCTCAGACACCCCACAGACTGCAGCACCAAATCCCAGCTTCCCTGCCTGCCCTTCAAGGCCGTTTTGGACATGGGCCCTGCGCACCACCAGCATCTTCCCACCACCGTGTCCATTGGGCCTCGGGGCAAGACTGGAATGACCACTTGCTCCTAGGCAGACACAGTACTGTCACACATGAACGCCTGGGCTCTCCTAAAACGATGCCCTGGTTTCTTCCACGTGGGAAGCTCCTCCTTGGACTCCAGAGCCCTGCAGCGACACCCCTGGCTCGGGGAACCCTTTCCTGGCCACTGCTCCCAGCACAAACAGCAGAGCCCTATCGCGTCCTGGGGAGCCATCCTGGGCCTTGAGCGTGTGTCTGTGTTGTTCATTTGTTCAACTGATGTTCACAGAGCACCCGCTGCATGCCACGCTCTGTTCTTAAAGCTGGAGATTAACCAGTGAACAAAATAAACAAAAGAGACAAAAATCCCCATCCTCACAGGTCCCGTCTAAGTCTTCTCTTAGAAGATTTAGAGACCTTTAGGGAAAAGAGCTGAGTATTTGGACTCCTGTATTCCCAGATGTGGTCTCAGCAAGCAGCACAGGTTTTAAAACGCTGCTGTTGAATTCAACCTACTGTTAGGGGAAAAACTGAAGCATGCCCCAACTTTGGAAGAACAGATTTGAAGACATTTTAAAAGGAAAGCTATTTTTGTTCTAAGTATTTTTTATGTAATACTTGATAGATGGAATGGAATATATGGAACACACACACACACACACACACACACACACTTTAAGTCGGCTGCATGCCCAGTGTGGAGCCCAATGTGGGGCTTGAACTCATGCCCTGGAGATCAAGACCTGAGCAGTGATCAAGAGTTGGGTGCTTAGGGCGCCTGGGTAGCGCAGTCGTTAAAGCGTCTGCCTTCGGCTCAGGGCGTGATCCCGGCGTTCCGGGATTGAGTCCCACATCGGGCTCCTCTGCTGGGAGCCTGCTTCTTCCTCTCTCACTTGCCTGCTGTGTTCCCTCTCTCGCTGGCTGTCTCTCTGTCACATAAATAAATAAAATCTTTAAAAAAAAAAAAAAAAAGAGTTGGGTGCTTAGGCAACTGAGCCACCCAGGCACCTGCGGAATACATAACTTATAATGCATAGCGATAAACACCACAATCCCATCCTTCAAATTAAAAACTTGCAAATTACAATCTTGAAGCTTCCTGTGTTCTTTCCATATACATTACCCTGAATTAATGTTTATGACTCTCTTGCTTTAAAATATTACCTCATAGGTTTCTCCCTAACCATTATTTAGTTTCAACTTTTTGAACTTAAAAAAAAGGCCTAACACTATATGTAACCTTCTAGGACTTGCTTTTGAAACTCAGTATGTCTCTAGGACCCACATCACTACGTGCAGCCATACTTCGTTTCCAGTACTGGATAAACTCCAGTCTGTAAAAAGACCACAATTTATCAATCCATCCTTCCACTGAAGGATGCTGGGGACATTCCCAGGGTTTGCTATCACAATGCTGCTCTGAACAATCTTGAGCAATTCCTGGTGTGCAAGTTTTTTTAGGGCAGTGCCAGCCGGCTTAGGCTTAGCGATATTTGCAGAACTTGACAGCAAGAGTTCACAAACTGTTACAGCAACAGCAGCTAAGCACAGGAAAAGATACTCAACATCTTTATTCATTTGGGAAAAGCAAATTAAAACTACAGTATCACTACGCACCTACGAGAATGGCTAAAAAAAATAACCGGAACACACCAAGGGCTGATGAGGGTTAGCAATGACTAGAATCCTCACGCTGCTGGTGGGACGCAAAAAGGGGCAGCCTCTCCAGAAAAAGACCTTGAGTTTCTAACAAAGAGGAACGAAGCCCTGTGTACACAACTCACATGACTCAATAACGCTGTGCTGAGAGGCCAGTCTCAAAGGGTTCACGCCCTGACCCCTGAAAAGGGGCTGGGAGGAAGAGCTCCACATGCTGAGTATGGTGATGCTTACACCAACTTGCGTGTATTAAACTCAAAGAACTGTACATCCAAAAAAAGGGGAGAGGTCAAGCTTACTGTATGTTCATTTTAAAAATAAAAGAGAAGAAAAAATCTGGGCTTGTATTTTATGTTTTGTCATTTATTTTTCTAGTCACTCATTTTCATTGTAGTTTACAAAAGTATTATCTGTCTTCGACAGACTGGAAATTAAAGAAAATCTGGTCCTTCACCACAACCATTTCGGAAGAACTGCTGCTAGGAGCATACCTGGAAGTGGACCTTAGGGTCCCAGGGAACTGGCAGTCTCTACTGGGTGAGGGACGCCACCTGCCCCCAGAGGACCGCACCACTCGGCACCCTACCTGCCACTGCCCCCCGCCCCCCTAGTGATGGGCACTGCCAGACTTCTGAGTTTAGTTTGCACCCATCTGCAGCGCAGAATGACACCTTGCTCGGCCTGAGTCCTCATCACGTGTGGACAGCGGAGGGCAGTGCTTTCCATCGGCCCACTGGTGGTGCGACTGTGGTCAGTGCCCGAGGGGCTACGGGACTTGTCTCCAGGACACCAATCTTTTGCTGACTATGAACGCAACAAACGTCTTCACCTAGTTCACAGTTCTTTTCATTTAACATGGTGTTTTCTATGAACATGAGTTCTTAAATTTTTCTACTGTGGTAAAAAAACATAAAATTTATCATCTTAACCACTGTTCAGTGCACACTTCAGTGCTGTTAACTCTATGCACCCTTGTGCAACAGATCTCACAAATTCCTAATTTTATGTAACTGAATGCACCAAATCTTTGCAAACTGATCATCCGTTTCCTTTTTGCTTTTGTTCAAAAGTCCTTCTCAATCCCAAAGCCAAAAGTAAATTCTCCTATATTTTCTTCTAAAGGTTTTCATCGCAGGTGGTCTATTTCATCTGGAGTTAATATGGGTGTGGCAAGAGACGAAGACCAGCTTCACCCAGAGCCTCAAGTCCCAGACCTCCCCCACCCCCCGCAAATGGTTTGTCTTTCCCCGAGACCTGCAGGGTGCCTCCAGCTTACTGCAAAATCCCACATGAGGTCTATTTGGGGGAGTCCCTATTCTGTTCCATTCTCAGTATACTTTATTCAAAAACCTCTGAACTTATCTGAGGCAGCCTCACTTTACAAAAGCTATAAATTCTTTGGAATTTTCCACACAAATCATTAGATAATGCTACTGAAAACAAGTGTGTTTTAATACAAGCGACTGGTATGAGGACGAGGAGGACTTGAAAAGCAATCGCAAGGTAAGCCCCGCGAGCCACATCTCCTCAGTGCGCAGACAGGGTTGTTCCGTGTGTCCCCCAAGCCCAGGCTTTATAGCCTGCAGACTAGGTGCTGTCATTCAGCAATGAAGGCATGAAGAAGTATGAAGTCACACCACGGGCTTCTTCCTCACTATCTCTGGGGGTATTCCTCCCAGATGCAGAGGCCTCTATGGCTGCCATGCAGCAGTCTCCAGCCTCTCTATCTACTGTGGGTCAAACCAGGATCGTGGCTGGACAGGCAGCCTCAGGAGCCACTGTCTGGCCAGGGGCAGGAAGACAGAATGCCCAAATGGAAGTTCCAGGCAACAAAGATAATGCACCATCTGATGGGAATCTGAAAATATAGAAGCCAAGAAAAACGTTAATAGTGTAAAAAAAAAAAAATGGCTATTTGGAACCCTGACAGGGAGCAGGCACTACTCTAGAAAGAACATGTAATCAGAGAACAAGAAGACCCTGGCTCTATGATAAACATTGTTTTCACAAGTGGAAATAACGTAACCATTTTACAGATTTTCAAAGATAAACTTACAGACAAGCAACTGTATGGTCACACCTTGACGGCAAGGTAAAAGGACAGACAACAAAAGTTGGAGTAAAATGAGAAGGGAAGGACAGAAAGAAACGCTGACACCCTTAGGTTAGGGGGAGACAAACACCACGTGCTGGTGACGGAGCGAGACAAAGTCACAGTGTGAGCGCACAGGAACTGCCCAGAGTGGGGACAGGTGGCAAAGCTGCTGCTGCCTTGATTGGGACAAAAGGTGCAGGAAATTTGCCAGGTGACCAGTCGGAAACAGTGGCGTGGCGTGGCACAGCGTGAGAGTGATGGGCGACCACCAGCAAACACCTCTGGGAAGGAAGGGTGAAGTCTGGGAAGGGTACTGCTGCTTTGCCTCATGCACTCTGGACCTAACCCTATCGAATAAAAACTGCTAAAAATAAAAATACTAAAAAATGAAACACAATAGCGGCGCCTGGGGGGGCTCAGCTGGTTGAGCATCCAACTCTTGGTTTCGGCTTGGGTTGTGATCTCAGCCCCGTGAAGCCTGCCTGTCCCTCTCCCTCTGCCCCCCCCCCCACGCACACACATGCTCACGTGATATCTCTCTCTCAAAAAAATAACACGTTAAAAAAAAAAGAAAAGAAAGAAAGAAAAGAAATATAATGGGTGTTCCAAAGCCCAGGAATTTTCCTCTAAGATCTGTGATGAGCCAGGTAATAATGTACTGCAAAGAACATTCAAGAAGCAGGTGGGTCTGGAGCACCTACCTCAGGCAAAGGAGGGCCCCTAGCACCAGTGCTGCAGAGACTCAGAACCCAGTGAGGAGGCTCAGAGAACCAATGTCTGCATGTCTAACTCTGAATCTGTTACCTATTCTGAAAGGAAAAGAAATCAATATACTGCAAAAGAGAACTGGTACCAATTAACTCTGTTTATATATCCGGAGAAATTCTAAGGAAGAGACAACGAATGTGGGAAACAAGAGATGATGCCAATGTCACAGAGCCTTCTGTACTTATCCCTAACTGAGAATGAATTTCCAATGTAAAGAATTCCTAAAGTCACTGGACATATAGGAACCCCAGAAGATTTTACCTCGCCTCCTAATTCTAAGAAGAATAAAAAGCAACAATGACGCCGAGCCTTAAGGAGAATAAAAAGAGTAAAACAGTCACTTGAGGACGACCTCCCCGCCAATCATCAAAGCACAAGAGAGGCAGCGGGTTTAAATCCGAAGCACAGGAAGAACAGCGAGGTCCCCACAATGAGCCCTACGCTCAGTCACAAAGAAGAGCATCCGTGTACTCCGATAGCAGAGAAGGTGAACACCCTGCCCTCAGGGTTCACAAGAGACGGAGCAACAAGACTAAGGGCCACAGGCTGTGGCAGACAGGTATCTGAGGAAGGAGAGCAAAGACTCAGCCCAGAGCCACATCCTGCACAGAACCTCGGGTTTCCCCAACTGTAGAACTGTGACTGCTAAAACGCAAGAACACCCCCCCAAGGCCCTTCTAACTTACGGACTGAGCAACTGCCCCAAGTCCCGGCAGGGCGTTCAGTAAACGTGTGTGGAATTACTATTATCAGTCACAACTAAGTCCAGAAACCAAGTAAGAATTTTCTTTTTTTAACTGATGCTTAGGATACAGTGAGTTAAAAGGAAAAGGAGGTCAGAAATGAGCAAAATCACAATAAATGTATGTTTATATATTCTCAAAAACTTATTCCTCAAAATGGAGGTTACCTCTGGACCGATCTGGGAAAGAATGTGTCCTCTAACAAAAGCCCACCACTTCTGCCGCTGCCCTCTGAGGTGCCAACAACAGGGAAATGAATCTGGGTGACACAAAATGAGGCCGAGGAGTAGGACAGCAGCTCGGCACTAACAGCTTCTAATCCCCCTGTATCAAACCAGCCTGAAACAAGCTAGAACTCTCGCACCCAGAACATGACTTTTCCACCCCCGCACCACTGGAGACGGCAGTCCTCCTCCGTGCACGCTGCTGGAGAAAAAGATGCTAGGACAGAACCATTACTTATGACCAAGTTTCCAAAAAACCTTAATATATTCCCAAATCTAAACATGAACCTGACAGTGGAAGACAAAATACTTCTCATAAAACTAATGAGCATTAGGGATTTTTGGTTGTTGATGTTTTAACCTCACAACACCTAGAATCTCAGGCTAATAAAGTCACAGGTATTTTTCAAGCTAGGTAGGCACCAGGCTCTCTGCAGACTGGGTGTTAAGAATCAGCATGCAGAGCCCAGAGATACTTTGTATCGTGGCAGAAAGGGCAGAAAGTGACGGGCAACCAAGTGAATGCCTGCCAGGAAGAATTTTCTAAAGCCCACTGGGTAAGAGTTCATAAAAAGTGACAGATGAGGCCCAGTGTCTTCTGAGGAACACACCCCAAACACACCTGCTGGAAATGGCATGATTTCCCTGTACTGTGGTTCCTACTGGTGTGTGAAAGTCCCCTGGGAAGATGGCCAGCCTTTGATGAAGTAAGATGGACAAGGCTTCAGCGTGATCCCTTCCTGCAGCCATGACCAGAATCAAACTATCCCGACAAATCTAGAATGAAACCAAGTACACGGTGCTGATAACCCAACTGCAAGAGATGCCCGGGGTCAGAGGCAGTGAGTGTCAAAATATATGCGTGTACCTCAGAACAGAAGGCTGGTACAACCTGCTTAATACCAACATGGCAGCTAGTTTCGGGAGTGCTTACCATGTACAGGCATTTAGAGCCACACATGCCCTGGACACCACCAGATGTTCCTAAGAAGTCTGTTGTACAGGCACCTGGTCCAGCGGGTGGTGGGAGGGCAGCTCTGAGGTCACCTGCCAGGGCTGGAACTTGGCTCAGCCACTCATGGGCTCAGTAACCTGGGCAAGCTACTCAACATCTCTACCTCCCCTTTGCCCAATGGGAATGGAAATAGTCTAGCTGGTACGTCTGCGACCTAGCTCGTGTGAAGTGCTTGTAACGGGGCCTTATACACTATATCAGTTATTACTAGTACAATCTCCAATCTACAGATGAGAAGACTGAGGCTCAGAAACATGGAGGAATCTACTCGAGGTCACTCTGCTGGGAATCGGTGGGGTTGCCATCCCCAACTGCTGTAAAACTTGATCCTCAGTTCCCTGTTTCACAAATGGGAGCAATCTGTCCCTAACCCTAAGCACAAATTACTTTCTCATGCATGAAGCCTCATCTGAATAAGATACTATGTTAAAACCCTTTACTGTATTTTTAAAATAAAAACAAACAAATATATAGACAATGTTTACAATGGGGCGCCTGGGTGGCTAAGCTGGTTGAGCGTCTGGCTCCTGATTTCGGTTCAGGTTGTGATCTCAGGGTCTCAGCTCAGGTTGCGATAGAGTCGTGAGATCAAGCCCTGCATCAGGCTCTGTCTGTGCTCAGTAGGCGCCCCTGTTGCATACTTTTTAGACGTAAAAGGTGTTTTCTTTTTACCTCTTAAACTTAAAAAAAAAAATCCATTTTTATTTTCAAGATTTTATTTATTTGTCAGAGTGGGAGAGCAAGAGCGAGCACAAGCAGGGGAGGGGCCGAGGCAGAGGGAGAAGCAGGCTCCCCACTAAGCAAGGAGCCCGACGTGGGACTCGATCCCAGGATCCTGGGATCACGACCCAAGCTGAAGGCAGACTTCACCGACTGAGCCCCCCAGGTGCCCCCTCCATCGGTACATTTTTCTGAAAGAAAAAGCAGAGGCAGATGAAACAAGTGTGGGAAGACACACACCAGGAAGGGTGCTGTTGGTAACAATCAGTTAGGCTTACCCAACCAGGCAGGATGGTGCAACAGAGCACAGCAGTTTAGAAGGTGTAAACTGTGTAGGCTGTCACTCTAACATGTGACAGCATTATTTGTGCTTATTCTTCAATACCATACCTTTTATACTCAACAAAGTATGGAACTGTCGGTTTCCTTATCTACCAAACTGGAAAAGAGCTACCTTGCAAGGCTGTCCTGGGAATTACCGCCACTGTGCATTAAGTACACCGGCCTGTTCTGTTCGCAAACAATAGCTGGGATCAATGGGGGGGGGGGAGTCCTCTAAGTGAATTCCATGAAAAAACATACCGTTTCAAACAGTGTCAACTTTGCTTGGACAGGGTAAGGAATACTTCACAGAAAACTGTCATCCCTAAATTGTAGACTTTCTAGCTTCATCTCAAAATAAAACTGAACTATTAGATTCCATTTAAAAATTCTGAACTTTATGGGGCGCCTGGGTGGCTCAGTCGTTAAGCGTCTGCCTCAGTCGTTAAGCGTCTGCCTTCGGCTCAGGGCGTGATCCCAGAGTCCTGGAATCGAGCCCCACATCAGGCTCCTCCGCTGGGAGCCTGCTTCTTCCTCTCCCACTCCTCTTGCCTGTGTTCCCTCTCTCGCTGGCTGTCTCTCTCTCTCTCAAATAAATAAATAAAATCTTAAAAAAAAATTCTGAGCTTTAGATTTAGATGTGAGGAGCTTCATGACTCAAAGTACAAGATAAATACATCCAGCAAAAATCTTTACCCAGAACACAACTTCTTTTTAAGTTAAAAAACAGGTATTGAATGGTTTTATGTACTTTTAAAAGTCCTTTTATATCTAAACCCATTTTATTTATAACTAAATTCTTAACACAACACAACTTACTGCAACTGGCCAAAAAAAATAAATAAATCTGAGATGTTATTATCAAACCCTACAGCAGTAGCTTAATGAGCACCGAAATGTAAAATGTTAAGCTCTCATGTGAGTGAAGAGGAAAAGACACACACTGCCACAGAGAATATAAACTTTGTAATATATGGCAAAAATTACAGTCTGTACTGTTTGACTTAGAAATTTTTCATTATTTATCTTAGAGAAACACCCTCTTACAAAAGACACTCCTACTTAATAAGAAAAATTCAATGGGACTGCTAGCTAAAAATCAAACATTTGCTATGCCGCTAATCCCTTCCAATAATAGACAGGGGAAAAAAATAGCCAGGCAGCAGCACATGCTTGCTCTGCAGAGCCCAGCCCCTCCTGCCCAGTGTCTGCAATTTAGCTGGGGCTGTGCACTTCCAGCCCCCTTGCTGCCATTCTACTGAGACTGTCAATCCAGCCCCCAGCCCTTGAACCAATGCAAAGTTACAAGACTGACAGGAGACTGGGTTCTGTTGGTTTCACTACACCATATTTCCACTCCACCCAGTGACAAAGAGACAAGAGGCAGGGAGTGCTCTCTAAGAAAGGGGCTGGCCGTCCCAGAGATAGCCAGGGTGGGGCGCAGCTGATAGGGGTGGCAAGTCAGCATTCCAATCCTCTGACTCCCAGGACTGCAATTTTATAACCAATTGGCACAGAGGTCCTGAGAACATAGCAATGGAGACGCCAAATGACTGAACATTTCATCTTGTAAACCACCATATTTGCTGGTGACACACATTCAATGAAGAAAAATTAAAAAGACAGTAAAATTATAAATAGCCCAGGATGACAAATAAGGTACATTCACACTCATCACATTCACTGATCACTGATAATATATCACATAATTTAAACGTATTAGTTGGGTTTCTGCCACAGAAGTTTTATTTTTTTCTATTTTTATTTTTTAAAGATTTTATTTATTCATTTGGGAGACAGAGCGCACGCAAGCATACAGAGGGAGAGTGAGAGGGAGAAGCAGACTCCCTGCCGAACAGAGAGCCTGATGCAGGGGTCAATCCCAGGACCCTGCGATCAGGACCTGAGTCGAAGGCAGATGCTCAACGAACTGAGCCACCCAAGCGTCCCAGAACTAAGTTTTTAAAAAATCATTTATGTAGATATATGAACAATATGCACTGATTATGGAATGAAGTTAACTTTTATTCATTCATTTATGTTTAAAGATTTTATTTATTTGACAGAGAGAGACAGCCAGCGAGAGAGGGAACAGAAGCAGGGGCAGTGGGAGAGGAAGAAGCAGGCTCCCAGCAGAGGATCCCGATGTGGGACTCGATCCCAGAACGTCGGGATCACGCCCTGAACCGAAGGCAGACGCTGAACGACTGAGCCACCCAGGCGCCCCTGAAGTGAACTTTTAATGTACACAGTTCAGTCCTTAAAAAGGAAACCAGTTAAGGGGTGCCTGGGTGGCTCAGTCAGTTAAGCATCCGACTCTCGGTTTCAGCTCAGGTCATGATCTTGGGGTCCTGGGATGGAGCCCCACATTGGGCTCCGAGCTCGGTGGGAAGTCTGCTCAAGGATTCTCTCTCTCTCTCCCTCTGCCAATCCCCTTCGTGCACTCTCTCTCTAAAAAATAAATGGAGAGATCTTTTTTTTCTTTTTTAAAGATTTACTTATTTGAGAGAGAGCATCTCCAGCAGACTCCCTAATGAGAGAGGAGTCTGACGTGGGGCTCTATCCCAGGACCCTGAGGTCATGACCTGAGCTGAAATCAAGAGTCAGATGCCCATCTGACTGAGTCCCCCAGGTGTCCCTAAACAGACAGGTCTTTAAAAAAAAAAAAGAGGAAACAGATTAAGATGGCATCCCACACCTGGTCTCACTACATACTTCTCTCTTTAGAGAGTGAGACGCTGCACTCCCATTTCTGTAGTTTCAGTGTTACCTACCAATATGCCTGCAAGCATACCATGTACTCAAACAAAATCAGTGCAAGGAATGATGAAAGACAAAATCTAAACTGAAGGTTATCTGGTGATCTAATCCTTAAATCTTCCAGAGCTACCGGTAACAGACCAGCTGCTAATCCTCTTCAGAGCAGGTCACTATTTGAGAGACAGTCCTGCTGTCAGGACAGTAAAGGCATAGCATTTTCATAAAATAGAACTACCATTTTCCAGCATTGTTGACACTTAGGGAGGAGTCGATGAGACCCCCTTCCACTTATCACCCCACACTCCCCCAACAGGCAGGCAGGGCAGATACTGTGACCCCCATTTTAGTGAGGCCCCTGTCATGTGAGCCCTAGTCTTGTCATTTTCAGGAGGAAAGTCTAGCACAGACCCTGCTGACCCACAGGAGGGACATCTGCAGCACAGGAATGCTCTAACGACCCAATCAGAACATCGTAAGCCTCAGCTGAGGAATACTGTAGTTTGAACACAGTTCACAGAGCACCCACAGACTCATGAGGGCACCACCGAGGGCTAAGAGCCTCCTCTCCACTTGCGCAAAGACTGGTCATCAAGCTCGACAGCAGTCCCCAGAAGACACAGGGGTCTGTCTTGTCTCTACAGGAAAACTGGCTGCGCTCACTGGATGAGACACTGTTTGCCTGCAGCATTACACACCCCCAAACTGTACAGAGTACCCTACAGGAGCGTTAAAGAACTTTTCAAGGGTGATTATTTTTTTTTTTTTAAAGATTTTATTTATTTATTTGACAGAGATAGAGACAGCCAGCGAGAGAGGGAACACAAGCAGGGAGAGTGGGAGAGGAAGAGCAGGCTCCCAGCAGAGGAGCCTGATGTGGGGCTCGATCCCATAACGCCGGGATCACGCCCTGAGCCGAAGGCAGGCACTTAACCGCTGTGCCACCCAGGCGCCCCTTCAAGGGTGATTATATCTGTGTATATCATGCTCATTTTACTCCCTGACTTTAAAAGCAGCTCCCATCTTAGACAAAATTCTTAAAAAAAAGGGAAAAAAAGATTTTATTTCTTTATTTGACAGAGATAGAGTGTGCTTATGCGTGCACAAGCGGGGGAGCGGCAGGCAGAGGGAGAGGAAGAAGCAGGCTCCCCACAAAGTGGGAGCCCAATTCGGGACTCAATCCCAGGACCCCGGGATCATGACCCAAGCTAAAGGCAGACGCCCCACTGACTGAGCCCCCCAGGTGCTCTGACAAATTCTATCTTATCATGACCCCTCAGCTCCACTGCAATTTTGTCCTTTACTCAAGAAACACCTACTGAGCCTCTGCTACAGCCCAGGACCGACGTGAGCATCTCACATTTAGGCTCTAAAGATGCACCACCCAGCAGGGTGCATGTTAGGGGTTCAGCATGGTGGTGTCAGGTAAGCGATCAGTACGGGAACTGTACAGAAGGCCCAAATTTTCAAGTTCCAGTCTGACACTAAGCAAGGCACTGGTCTCCCAGCTGAGTAGAGTGCCACCTATCCACTGCATGCCAGAAGGACTCAAGAACAAAAATGGCTAAGACATACACAGAATCCTTTCAATCTACACCACTGTAATTAATAGAACCATCCTTAGGAACACAAGAGAACTCCCTCATTCTGAGTTAACAGGGGCATGAGGTGAAGGGTTCCAGGGTCCTGCAGGCACAAGGCAGGACTCGGCCTGCTTCTGCACAGCATCACAGCAATGAGGCTCACTTCATGTAGTTCTCCTAACAGATTACACCACCTCAATCCACTTAATCAGCAAATGTCACCAAGTATTAAGGGTAGCATGTGGGGTTTTTCTGGGGGGTGAGGGGGATGGGAGAAGAGGGAGGAGAGTAACCAAAGACAAAATTTCTAGAAGCATTACTACCAGATTTGACTTTAAAAACTTTTTATTTTGAAATAATTTAAATTAGAAGTTGCAAAAAAGATTTAGAGGGAGGTCTCAAGCACCTCTCTGATTGTTTAACTGACTGTCCTTTTTCAAAGGGCAGGTGGCTGGCCACACACTTCCCTCAGAACCCAGGGCCTCTAGGTGCTCAGTACTCACTCACGATGACTTCCAGGTGACAAAGTCACCATGTTGCACAGGAGGCACTAGGCTCTGTCACTGATTCAACAAGTATTTTCTGGGTATGTGCCAGCAACAGTTCTTCCCATGAAACAGACTCCCTATGGATCTCATCTCATAGTAAAATAGTAAATATGATAAATATATTAAACAGCACATAAAAATAACCAAGTGCTGTAGGAAAATTAAGGAGAGAAGGGAGACAGGAAACGGGAGGCAGCGAGCTGAAATTCTATGTAGGGTAGTCAGGGAAGGCCTGGCCTCATGGGGTGTGAGGATGAGGAAGTGAGTGTTCCGGGCAGACTGAAGGACACAGCACACGAGTTTGCTAAGAGACAAGCAAGAAGGCTGCCGTGGCAGGGGGAGGGTAAGTCAGAGGGCAAAGGTAGAAGGCTGGTCACAGAGGAGTAGGAGAGGCCTGACAGGCATCCCAGAGGCCCCACTGGCTCCACAGCTGAAGAGCCAGTCCCTCAGCAAGGCTCAGAGAGTCCACCATAGGCCTGCCTGAGTATCTGCTCACCACACAACCCCTGGGTGCTCTGCTTAGACCAGGGCCAAGGGGGCCAGGCTCTGAGGGTCCTGCAACACACATCTCCCTGACAGTCCTGGGCACCCACAATGACCGCTGGGGGGCCAAGGCCAGCTGGATCACACAAACAGATCAGCCACACAGCCAGCCAGCCAGAACCAGCTCCTATAGCTCTTGGTTTGGCCACATGCCATCAGGAGCTGCCCTGAGTCCCCAGGACCCTGACACAGGTGAAAGGAGGACCGCGCACACTAAATGATAAAGTTTCCCAAAGCCCTTAAATGCTGGCTTCCAATTTCACCTCCTGTTTAACAGATTACTCAATCCTGAAACTCAGCAGGATATTTAACTAGAAAGAAGCAAATAATTGAACGTAAAGTCTTAGAAGCGTTGGCTAGAGTTTTGCCTTTAGGGAACCATGTTAATAGCTGGGGCAATATAACTGTTTTTGGCATTAAGATGGTTTTATCAGTAGACAACTAATAAAGGACAAAGGTGTCTAACAATTCAAACGCAGGACCTATTAGGCCATGCCCGGCAAGTAAAATATCCGCTTTCAGACCTAAACCTGAAAAAAACAAAATAAAATTGAAACTTTTGCTTCCTTTTCCTGTATGACACAACTGAATGAATTTTGAGAAATCATCTCTCAGGCACATGAAAAAGGGAGCTCTTAATCCAGACACTAACACAAACAAGTTAGAACCTGAACAGATGAGCTCCTAATACTGTCTCCTCAAAGAGTATAATACAAAGCAATGCTCAAAATCATGCCTCGATAAAACATTATTTTTGCAAACCAAATGATTTTAACCTGAAAGATTAATTTACAGCGCGTTAAGGAACAAATTTCAATTCCCCGAGCTGTAACATAATGACCCAGGGACCAGATGATGTGGCTCTTGCCCTTAAAGCATTGGTCCTCAACCATCCTCCCCCCACCCCCCAGCCCAGGAAGGAAAAGACCCTCCGGTCGGTCACGGGGACAGTGGGGGCGGAGGGAAGGCCGCGAGCTGACCGCGATCCGGCAGAATGGGGGATGGACAGAGGGAGCTCGGCGCAGACCGTGAGACCCCCCACCCCCACCCCGGACTGCGGCCCCACCTACCCACCCACATGTGAACGCAGGCTGCTCCGAGAGGCGCTGTGCCCAGACCCGGTCGTGCCCCGACACAACTGCAGACCCAGGGAGCACCCTGGCACCGCTCGGCCGGCGCAGACCCCTCGGGTCGTCCCCGGCCAGGGCTCGCGCGGGGCCTGGACAGCGCGGGGGGCGCGCCTTCCCGCCCGTCCCCCTTCGCAGGCCGCAGCGTCCACCCGGCCCCGCCGCCACAGCGGGCGCTCCGGGGAAGCTCCCTCCCCCGCCGGCCCCCGCCCTGCGCCCCCCGGCCCGGAGGGAGGGTCGCCGCCATTTCCGGCTGCGGGCGCGCAGCCCCGCGCCCCACGGTTCCCTCAGCTCGCGCCGCCCTCGTCCCTCACCCCGCGCCCCCGGCAAACCCCGGCGGCCCGCACTGCCTGCCCCGGCCTGACGGGAGGCCCGTCGGGCCCGCCGCGAGCTCACCTGTCCGCCCGCCCGCCCGCCCGCCGGTTCCGCGGCTCCGCTCCTCAGCTCCGCGGCTCCGCTCCTCAGCTCCGCGGCGCTGCTGGGCAGCCGGCTGACGCGCTCCTCAGCCGGGGCTGCGTCTCGGGGACCCCGAGCGGCGGCAGCGGCGACGGCGGCAGGGGCAGCGGCGGCAGAGGGCGCGGGAGCAGCACCGGCACAGGCGGCGGGGGCGCGCACGCTCACGCACGCTCACGCACGCACCCGCACAGGCGCGCGCGCCCCCGGAAGAACGTGGGCTCCGCGGGTCGGAGTCGCGGGCGGGGCAGGCCGCGCACGCGCCCAGAGCTCAAGGCCGGGGGCGGGGCGGAGCCGCAAGTGACAGCAGCGGAGGCTCCGAAACGCCTGGCGTGGGCGGAGCCTCGAGCGACAGCCCAGGGGCGGAGCCCCAAGTGACAGCCCAGGAACGGAAGCCCCGGGAGCTGTGGGCGGAGCTCACACCGCGGAGCCGGAAGCGCCTGCCGCCGGGCCAGGGCGGGACCGAACCGCGGGGGCGGAGCCTCCCGCCAAAGCCTGTGGTGCTCTCAGGTGTGCGGACAGGTGATGCGGTGAGCTGCGGGAAAGGAGGAGTGCGGGGCGTTGTGTTGCAGCTGAGTTTGCTCAGCGCCTTACGTAAGACTGATAACATGTAATCGTCCTCGTCAAAGAACAGGAGAGGGCGTTGGCGGGAAATGACCCGGAGGCCGACGCCCCCTTCCTGGGGCCACTGTTAGGGACTGGCATTTGCTCTTCCCTGGAGCTCAGGGATGGGACTTCCTGCCCAATCACTGAAGTGCCACCGCCAATGTCCAGCCACGCTCCCAGAATCGCCTTCAAACAGCGGCGTGGAAAAGCAGGAGGACCAACGTCCATTCACTTCCCTCCCTATCCAGGTAGGGCTCCGGCTCATCCTGTTGACCACCTGGGAGGGGAGGCCTGCCCGCCAGCTTTCGCTGTCACTCCCCCTATAACCGAAAACAGCTCTACCGTTTATTCGGTGCCTGCTCTGTGTCTGCTACGCTGGCACGTGCCAGTTTTCATCCAGAAGCCACCCAAACAGATCTTTCTGGTCAGTGCTTCTGCCTCCTCGCTTCCACCGTGCCCACTGGCCATGCATGTTCCGTTCAGCGGAGTTGTCTTCTTAAAACAGAAACCTGATGCCATCGAAGGCTTCCTACGACACCGGAGTAAAATCCAGGGTCTTTGCCAACAGGCTGCGACCTCTAGCTACCTCTGCCCTCTTCTTACACCTCCCTGCCATCATGCTGGCTGTAGTCAGTAAACTGCAACGTCAAGCAGGCAGTAAGAAAAGGCCAGATTAATACTGTCTATTGATTCAAGAGGATGAAGGATCCCAGGACAAAATCACAGGAGGAAGGAAAGAATAAAATGGACCTGATACCAGTATCAGACTGAAGTTGTGTTCAGCCTATGTTGAAAGCTGCACGAATGAATGAGCCAGGCCTTAAGGAGTCCCTCCTTGATCTAGTTGTTCCACTTTAGGGATATTCTTCCTAAGAAAATGTTCCCGAATACAGAAAAAAGTGTATGCTCTTGATGGTGTTATAATAACGAAAATGAAAACCTGCCCAACCATACAAGTAAGCACACTCAAACGGAGCAGTATAGTTTTGTGGGTTTATTTGGGGGGGGGGGGCGGCGGGGCGGGCAGAGAGAGAGGGAGAATCTTAAGCAGGCTCCATATCCAGTGGGGAGCCCGACATGGGGCTCGATCTCAAAACCCTATGATCATGATCTGAGCCAAAATCAAGTCCAATGCTTAACCAACTGAGCCACCCAGGCACCCCTGAACAGTATAGTTATTAAAAATGTATGCAAAGGGGGCACCTGGGTGGCTCAGTCAGCTAAGTGTCTGCCTTCTGCTCAGGTCATGATACCAGGGCCCTGGGATCAAGCCCCAGGTTGGCTCCTTGCTTAGAGGGGAGCCCACTTCTCCCTCTGCCTGTTGCTCCCCTTGCTTGTGCTCTCTCTTGCTGTCAAATCTTTTTTTAAAAAATGTATACAAAGGCTGCAAAATAGCATAAAAAATTCTTGTGATAGTTCCTGAAGGTAAATGAGCAAGATGGAGGATAGAAAACGTTCATCCTGGGGCGCCTGGGTGGCACAGCGGTTAAGCGTCTGCCTTCGGCTCAGGGCGTGATCCCGGCGTTATGGGATCGAGCCCCACATCAGGCTCCTCTGCTATGAGCCTGCTTCTTCCTCTCCCACTCCCCCTGCTTGTGTTCCCTCTCTCGCTGGCTGTCTCTATCTCTGTCAAATAAATAAATAAAATCTTTAAAAAAAAAAAAAAAAAGAAAACGTTCATCCTTACAAGTGTGTTTATAAATAAGCAACCCAACCTGTTCAGAGGACATAAGACAGAAAGCGTACCTGTGAAATGCTGACAGTGGCTGTCATCAGCCCCTGTGCTCTCCGTGCCCCTTGACCAGGCGAGGCGGACCTCGTTATCCTCACCTTGAGACAAAGGAACTGAGGCTTTGGAGAAGGAGGCGCTGCTGCTACTCTCCAACAGCAGCCCCTCCCAAGGATGCGCTTGCTTCTACCTGCCCCACCACTTGTTCCAGTACCCCAAGCTCTCAAAGCTCACCTCACACAAGCCTGTTATGTAGGGCAATACCTCGTCTTCCCAACAAATGGAATTGCAAAGCCCTTGAGGGCTGGGTCCATATCAGATTCCTCTATCCCACAAAGCCTCACAGATTTTTACCCACAGAATATTTGAATATTGATAAATGAAGACTACATGGGGCACCTGGGTGGCTCAGTTGGTTAAACATCTGACTCTTGATCTCAGCTCAGGTCTTGATCTCAGGGTCTTGAGTTCAAGACCCGTGTTGGGACACCCAGTGTGGAGCCTACTTTAAAAAAGAAAAAGAAAAACACCACAAAAACAAAAACCAAAAAACCCTCATGGAACCCATTCCCAAAGTAAATGAAGGTAAATGTTGGCTGCAGGCCACCCTTTATACCAGGTGACTGTTGTACTGGACTGCCGTGTGGGGTGCATAGTTCGTACAATGTGCAGTTACTAGCTTTCCCTGCTATTATATCTGGAGCAAGTCTGCTCTCTGGTCCCAAAGGGAAGTCCGATGCTCCCAGTAAAAGCGCTGACCACCAGGAACACCCAGGACAGCAGGAATGGACACATCTGAAGCACTGGGCGGGCAGAAAGAAGGGTCTCCCTCAAAGGGCCTATGGGTGGGTGTGGCTAGCACCTCAGGGCATAGCAAAAGCAGAACACAGAACAGTGTCTTATGAATAACAAAGAGAAAGGAATGAGAATACGTGTTCATATTTGCTAGCCTTTTCATGAAGAAATGCAAGATGAACAAGTAATGAGTCATCATAGGGACGCCTGGGTAGCTCAGTGGGTTAAGCATCTGCCTTTGGCTCAGGTCATGATCTAGGGGTCCTGGGATCAAGCCCTGCCTCCAGCTCCCTGCTTAGTGGAGTCTGCTTCTCCCTCTGCACCCCCCCCCCCTTGCTCACACGTGTGCACGGTCTAATAAATAAATAAAGTCTTAAAAAGAGAGTCATCACAGAGGGCAGGCCAGTGGGGAAGCAGAGCCTGTTTCTGAGCATGCACTGGACCCACTTTTGAATCTTGAAGACAGAATGTTAACAAAGGAGTCCTCAAACTGCCCTCAGGGTGCTCCACCTGCGCCCCTGCACACACTCGGAGGCCTCCCGAGACAGCCGACCTGTCTGCCAACTCTGCTGACTGGAGCCCGTCCTCCCTGCTGTGAGGCCCCGTCATCTCGCTTGGTCTGTGCCACCTTAATTCGGGAGAGCTCCACTTGACGGTTGGTTTGTTTGTTCAAGGCGGTCACCTACCTTTGTTCACATGGTCCCACGGGGGGGGGGGGGTTGTAAGGACGGGACTCTCTCATGATGCCTTCCTCTGCCTGAATGAGACTCTGTACCTGCGGATACATGCAGCTTTCCTGTCCCTGAAGCTTGGGTTAACTGCAACTGGATTAGATCCTTGCAACAGGCCCAAACCCTTCCATGGGGCAAATCTGGTTGGCCAACCAGCCTCTCCAGCGCCTGGCTTGCAGGCCTCTCTGGCTGCTTAGCCCTGACCACGCTTGTAAGCTGGCTAGCTCCCTCTCACCCTCCATATTCCCCTTCCTCAGACACCGCACAGATTTGTCACCATGATACTCTCTCACCGCACATTGTTTTCATTCACACGACTGAAGACTGGGGATTTGCATTTGAGCTTTATCTGCTTCCCGCCTGCCTCTCCCTCTCCCTCTGGTGTGAGCCCAAGGCAACAGATCTCCTCAACGGGGCCTTTATCTGCCACTCTTTCCTGACCTTCATGATGAAGTGAGACGTACCACACAAGCTCACATGGGTTCTTCCCCAAAGGAATGCTTTATTGACAAATTACCCATTATCCACTTTAAGGAAAAGATAAATTTCAATTACTACAGTTGCATCCTGCTTTCTCACCACACCCTATCCCTGATTTTAACCCTGAAGAAAAAAACGCCCAATGCTGTTCTTCCCATGGCACCAGCACAGACTGCAGTCCACCAGGGAGTTGGAAGCAGCCCGCAGACACCAGCTTACCAGAGAGTACACCATGGTCTACCAGAGTGGACTCTGAGCCCATGGCCCGCCGCCCCAGCAAGTGCACAGGCGTGTGCGCAGGAGCGGTCTCTGCCTGCTGGGAGCCAGTAAGGCACGGAGCTACCCCTCCAGACACACCCCACACGTGGGGCCCTGACCACAAGGCTGCTGGGGTGTGGCAGCTTCTGAACGGGAATGAGATCTTTGTAGCTCCTGAGAAAAGGCGACAGCAGAGTTCCGGCCAACCCCATGCAGGGCCCATCTGCTTCTCACTCGTCCCCAGCATGCAGCAAACAGGCAGGTTGGGACCAAGGACCAGTAATGCATCAGCCGTCTATGGAGGGTGTTGGCTTTTCTTTCTCCTGCCCCCCTCCCCCACCGGCCCAGAAGCCCTCTGGCCAGCAGGAGCTGCCCTGGTCCTTGAGAGGAGAGAGAAGCAAGCTTCATACACCAGGATGAAGCATCAGCGAAATAAAACACACCAGTGGTGCAGGCATGCTGCCCTTCGGGCCAGATGCACAAGTCTACACAGTGCTCAAAACCCACTAAAGAACCCTTATCTTTATATATAAAAACATTATAAAGAAATAAAAGCATAAGGCGATGTAAGGCTTGTATGTCAGCTTGAGTCCAAAGAAATAATTTTTTCTAACTGAGGCTAAAGCTGCTTTGCTTAGCTTTAATTTTTGAAAAATTCACTGCATTTAAAAAATAAAAAATTTGCTTTTGTTAAAGCTAGATTGTTAGTGTAACAATTAGGCAGCTGCTGATAACCAGTTTCTTTTCTGGAGGGTTTCAGAAAATGGACAGTTTTCTCATTTAGCATTTGAAATAAAAACTGAAGATCAGGTAGGGCTTTCTGGATGAATCTTCCCGTCCCTTCCACGTTCTCCTGAACTAACAAGACTGCCCAAGGGCCCCCTGTCCTGTCCGCTCCCTGCACCCAGGACGGACGCACAGTGGTGTGCATCTACCGACTTCAGTGGAAAGCATCTGCGTACAAGACCGTAGACCTCATGCGAACGCCGCGGCCACGTCTACATGTGAATGGCACGACGATCCTCAAAGCCCGCTCTGTGCACTTGCCCACGGCCCGGCAGGCTGCTCCGCCGCGGAGTCGCAGTCGTGGCGATGAGGGTGTGCTTGTACTTGTTCCGCGGCCGGGCAAAGCTGCGACGGGCTTAGAAAGGCGTGTGATCAGGCAGGGGCTTGGCGCCACTCCCGGTCGGGGAGGCAAGGTTGTCACTGCCATTCTCTCTGCCGCCTACAACCTTAGACTACAGACGGGGAAAAAACCAAGAAAAAAAATAATAAAACCTGAGGCAGAGCACACAATGCCGGCAGGTCCTAGGCCTGTGCTGGGAACCCCAGCTGTTCAGCTCTCTACGGAGTCTACACCACATCAACACCGGTCAGCAATAAAAAGGAACAAATCACCGACACGGGCAACAGGCTGGCAGTACCTCCAGGGATTTATGCAGTGTAAAAAGAGCAAATCTTCAAAGGCTCCACGCTACACGGTTCCAATCCTAGGACATTCTTGCAATGACAAGTCATCGAAAGGGAGAACAGATGAGTGGTGGTGGGGGTAGGGCTGGAGGAAGGTGAGCACCAGGAAGGACCGTTGTGGGGATGAAACTGCTCTCCGCCTTGACTGTATCAATGTCCTATCCTGGCTGTGCTACTGCCAAACGTGATCACTGGGGAAACTGTGTAAAAGGTACAAGGACCCTCCGCGTTAGTCCCTATAACTGCACGTGAATCTATGATGACTAAGTAAGTTCACGTAAAGGACGGGCCACGCCCCACCCCAACAAGACAAGTGAATGGTCCAGAGACACTTACCTTTATGGTCCCAACTCGGTCTTCAAACGACTTGAAGGTTGCAGAATTCCTTTAAAGAGAGAGAGAGAGAGAGAGGAGAGATCAGTGTAGGGAGCAAACGGTTGTGCTGCCCTCCTCAATCTGAAGGGCTTCAGGGTTAGGGACAACCTCCAGAAAGATCCCTGACAGCATCCTGAGACCTCACTGTAAAAACGGGACAAGCCAAAAAGGAGAAGGGGTATGCCCCCTGAAGACGGCCCAGGAAAGGTCATTCTGGAGGCTTCCAGGTCAGAAAAGGTCAGCCACACCTGCCAAGTGCAAGACCTGCACACCGCCAGAGGGTGAAACCCAGACTTCACACAGGCAAACTGCAGACCCCTCACCTGGGCAGTGGGTGGGATGTGGGGCACCTTTCTGCTGTACTCTAAATACACACATACTGAGGTCATGAAAAGTCCCAGGTGTTCCTGACACAAATCTCTCTCAGAAGCCCAGCAAAGGAAAACCAAGGACAATTCTGGGACAAGGGAGTGAGGAGGCCGCACAGGAGAAAGCAGGCCAGCCCCAGCCCCACCCAGCACCCTTTCCACAGTCAGCTCCTACGTCACTGGCCCGGCTCCTCCCAGGCCTCCAGCCCCTAGAGGCAGCCTGTCAAGGACCCCAGACACGCTGTGGGGTATGGCAGCCACAGCAGATTCTCCTGTAACAAAGACGGGGGCTCTGCTGCTGCACCCCAGTGGAGAACACACCCATGGGAAGTTTCAACAACAGGCTGCGGCTCTGGGTGTTCTGAGGAGACCAGGACTCCCCTCCAGTGCAGATAAAAGTTTCCGTAATAGGCCTGAAGGCACCTCAAGCCTCCTGAGTGCCACATATGTACATGAATCTCTCTACCCCTCCCTGGCCTAACCCCATGGCCAGCCCTGGAAGCTTCCAGATGGGAGCCCGTTTGGTACAATGGTCTCCTCTGAGCCTCACCCCTACTAGCTCTTTAGCCTAGGAGGGATCTTTCCAACCTCTGGCCCCCAGGAGGCTGCCAGGGGAAGATGGTCCCTGGCTCAGGGTTACCCAAGTGTGAGGCTGACCCGCAGGAGCCACCCATTCCCACCCGACTCCCGCCCTGGCTCTAAGAGCTCCGGGGCACGAGTGCACATTACCTCATGGCCGGCATACTTATCGAGTGGCGGATTGAAGAGCTGCTGCTCGGAAGCATGGTAGAAGCAGAGAAAGAAGCAGGAGTTAACACAGGGACGAGCCTGGCATTCACCACGCCCATCAGCTCGTCGGCACAGAAACCTGAGTCTGCAGGGCAGGGGGGCTCTGGCCACCACACACAGAAGGGCCCCTGGCACCAGGAGGAAAACTTGGACCCAGGTTCCTCTCCTGGCCTCCAAAGCTGCCCCAGAAACGGGACATGGCTGAGGGAGAGCCTTAAAATAGGCAACTAAGACCTAATCCTGGGGCTTTAAAATACTTTTGGTACGAATAACTGTCATATGTCCTTACTTGACTTCACAGCAAGTGAAGTCACTTTTTGGCAAAAGAGAAACCACCAGGTCAAGTAAGTAAAAATATTTACAATCACACATTGTTCTGGGTTTGGGTTCCAGGCCTGCGAGCTGGGAGAGTGTGTGACGGGGCAGCAGGGCTGGTGTCAGGCTAGAAAAGCATGACTGAATCTCACAGAGTGAGGACCACTCAGGAGGGTGCCCAACAGGGTCCCAGTGCTGCTCGCTGCTCCCACAGGATAAACAAGACCACCTCAACTCGCAGGCATAAGACTGCTTCTCAGGAGGAGAAAACAGGAGCCGGCGTTTTGGAGGAAGAGGCACAGATCACAACTGCGAGAGTCAGCGTGACCCTCTCATGCGAATAGGTCTCTTCTCAGGAATACACGCAGGTGGAAGCTGCTGGACAAGCTCCGTGAGGCTGGGCTGGAGGCTGGCGATGAGCCGCGTGGTCACAGCCCGAGGAATGCCATGAGCTCTCTAGTGGGCCACGAAGGCTGGCGGGCCTGGCTGTGCCAGCAGGGGCTGTGGCCCCCCTCAACACTTCTTCCATGCAGCCGCCTGTAGGCCAGCCACACACCACCCTGCCCTGCATCAAGAAAAGAGCCTTCCACGGGCACATCCAGCAGCAGTCTTACCTAAAGGAGTATGAGAACGGACGAGCCCTGAAAGGTGGCAGCAGGAGGAGAAGAAATGCAGTGTTAGGAAAGGGAGGCCACGCAGGGACCCCCATGACCACCCCCAGTCCTCACACCCCAGGGAGAGCCAGACATGCACCCTGTCTCCACTCTCCCCAAGCCCCAACTCTGTGAGAGGCACACGACCGGCCCCTCCACGACCCCACCTGGGTCACAGACGAGGAACCTTCATGTCCGTGACCTGTCTGGGCCTAGAGTGAAGCCACGAAGAGAGGAGCAGTGCAGAGGTGTGAGGTGTGCTGGGGCAGGAGCCAGACCAGAGCACACACATATGCTGCAACAGGACTTGGGACACCCCCGGGCCAAGCACCTTGCACTCCGGCTCTGTCACTACAGCGGACAGAGTCCAGCCTAGAAACACACGTGTCCAAGGGCAACATAGCCACGTCCACCCTGACGCAGCCAGGCCCACCACCTCTTACCCCCCAAATGGAGGTCCTCTCAGAAGTGACACGGCCACGTGGGTGGACGGCAGGCCCTGCCATCTCCAGGTGGAAGGAGGAGGAGTCCGAGGATTAGGGAAGGCAGGTGCCTTGTCACAGGTCACCAAGCTAGACAGAGACCCATTCCCGCTTAAACCCAAATCCAGTTCTCTCTCCCAGCCTGCCATCTCGTGCCCCAGGGGCACGCAAAAAGCCTCTCAGACCAGGGCTGCTCCTGGACAGGCCCATCGAGGACACTGATGTGGGGCAGACATTTAAATATACATAAACTTCCCTAGACCTCATTTTCATTCTCAAGAAGTGGTAAAAACTGAACCTCAGCTCCAAACTGGGGAGGTTCAGGGGCTGTGGCCTCAGAAACCACCTGAGACCGTGTGGTGCGGCAACGGTGGACACATCGAGGACCCCGACATGTCAGACTTCACCATGCCCCTGAAAATACAGCAGGAGAAAACCAAAGAGCCCGCCGGCGAAGGCACAGCAGCCAACGGGACAGTCCCTCTGGGCACCTGGACTAGGACCGGGCTCCTCCCGCTGGCTGGCCCACGCATGTGAAGCGCAGGTGCTAACGCAACACGCGGCAGCACAGGGAGGCTGGGCACGTGACCTGAGGCGACACACCACGGATCCGCAGCAAATGCCAGCTCCTGGAGCCAAAAGGGGGAACAAAGGGACAGACGCAGCACTGAGCCGCGGTACAAAGGGCGGCCCCATCACAATGGCCTGCGACAGCCCCACCACAGCCACTCCCATCGGTACCGATGCTCTGCACGCACTCGCCCGAGAGTGAGGACGCTGGAGAACAGTAACGGCGCAGTGACAGAGGACACTCCTAGGGACACGTAATTTAGGCACCGCAGTCATCGCTTGCCCCAAACGCTGTTACCAGCCCAGCATTCTGATGAAAGAACAACCTGACACACGGCTCACTCCGTGGCGCAGTGACAGCCCGCCTTGCCTTCCGTGGCGCTCCCTGGGAGCAAGGCCAGGCCACCAGTGGCGTGTGATCAATCTGTCACCGGGCTTACCACAGCACGGCTCAGGTGGCCAAAACAGGTGTCCCAGAGTGCAGCAGCGATGGCGTCCCATCTAATTTCAAATGAGATTCGTTACAAGAACACACCCACGAAGTCAAGAAATAGCAGATTACTGTGAAGTCTATGGGAGGAACCACTGCAGACCCTCTTTGCCGTCAACTCTGAGCCATGGCTGGTAGGGCCCCAATGAATCACAACCACTGTGGACAAGGCCTACGTGTTTATAGGCTGATCCAAGAGGACCCCCCAGCCATAGCTGCTCAGCAGCAGGACCAGATCCCCAACGGTGGGAATGCGAACTCCTTAGGCACAAAGGAAACACACAGACCGTGTACTAACAGTTCAACCTCTCCAAAAATTTGAAATTTTCAAAATAAAAATTGGAGGGGGGCTAATTCCATCAAACAAATGAAAGGTGAGCACAGCCCTGGGCACAAGCTGGGGGTGGAGCGTCTGTGACCTCACCTCCGGCTCTGTGGCTAGGGCACAGCCCCCACCCTGAGGCCCCAGAAGGCACCTGCCAGGCCTAGAAGGTGAGGAAATGCCTAACCTAAGCAGGCAGGGAGGCAGCCCACCCAAGGGTAAGAGGTGACGGGCTACAGAGCGGGATGGACCCCCAATGCTGCACTCAGCACGCCAAGCCCACAGGCATCACCACAGTATGATTCTCAACTGTAAGAAGACAGAAGCCTCAGCATGGGGTGGGGACTACAGGGAGGCATCCCCTGAAATCCCTAAGTGAGGGGACTGGTCCTGAGTGCGAGTCAGAGGCCAGGGCAGGGCTGGGCAGGGATGGCCAGGATGCTGGCAATGGTAACAAAGTGCACTCTGCACTGCCGTTCAGCAGTGCACGCTTCATCCTAACAATCCCGAGAGTGACACCTTGCCAAGGGCACAATGAGGAGGCAGCCGAGCCAGGATTCACGCTATGGCCTCAGGCTCCAGAGTCCAATCCCCTTGGCTTGGTGCTGCAGAATGGAGGAGACCTGGCAGGTGCAGCCACGGAGCTCAGAGCAGGAAAGTCTGGGCAAGCCAGAGCCATCAGGCTGCGGGTGAGTGTTGCCAGGTGTGGCCCAGCAAGTGTCCAAGCTGCCTCCACACTCCCTGGCCTCATACCCTGCTCCAGAGGCACCTTTGATGGCCATGAAGGTCTCATTAGCTCTGGGGGAGAACACTCAGTTGGGGCCCCTGGCACACAGCCACACGCTGAGATCTGGGCCAGGCAAACATTCCAAGGAAACAACACACTTCCCCCACCCCCCCCCTCATCGGCCCAGCCAGAGTGATGCCCCATCCTGACGCCAACCCCCAAACGGGGCCGTCTTCCCTCTGTGGAACTTCAGTGGGAAGCACCCGCCTTTACAGATCCCAAGCATCAGAAGTTACCCAAAAGAAACAATGACGCCCTCCCCCAAGAAACAGAGGTGGCAAAGAAGCAGCCCACAGACACGGGACCATGAACCAACTGACTGGTCCAGGCTGGTGGGCCCATATCTGTGGGCGCCAAGGGGCCCCAAAGGGTATGCACCTGAGCCCTGGGCCCCTGCAGAGCAGCTCTAAAACTCCGAAACCCTCATCCAACTGGCCCACGCGACTAGAGCATCTCACCTCATATCCCCGAGCTTTCTGCTAATGGCGGAGCCCACAGTGGACAGGGCAGCCGACGTCTTCTGTCCCGCCTGAGAGAGAGTTTCTTGAGTCTTCTTGTAGCTGAGAAGAAATAGGAGTTGAACTAACCCAACAGAAGGAGTAGCCACCCCCCATAAGCCAAGGACGCCAAGTACCCAAAAGAAGGAGAGAGGAGCCATTAGTCAGCACGTGCCTGGACACCAGGGAGGGAACCGACCGCAGGAACAGAAGCGGCATAGCCAGGTCTCAACCTCCCAGCTCTGCAACAACTGTTTTCTGACCTCACTCCACCTCACCTAAAACTCAGGTGCCTACTTCCCTTGACTTCTCACCACAATGCTGACGGCCTGGGACACGAAGAGTCCGCCTCCTGCAGTGAAGACAGACCCACAGGGACCCTGGGTCTGGGACAGAAGCCAGAAAAATCCCCTCGTTCTGTTACTTTATTTGGGAAGCTTCTCAAGTCAAAACTCCACTATGCCCATGGAGGGACGCGCTTGACAGTGTGGACGTGCAGCCTGTAGACTCCTGGGACCCCCCCTCCAAGCCCCCACCCTCCCGTGCTGTCTTACAACACCTTACAACACTGTCTTCTGAGCTGGGGACCTTCATCTCAGGCCACCGTTCTCAGTGCAAAGGGTAGCCTGGGATCACAGCACAGATCACCCTTTCCATGCCCTCCTACCCCATTCACCCGCACTCGGGTTCCTCCCGGAAGACACAAATCCATGGCCTCAATCCGTGCGATGTCTACAGAGACGGCAAGGACACCGTTGGGCCCACCTTGAGAGCGAATACCTGGTACTGCCAGCCCTTGACCGGCTGCCCCCAAAAACAACAGACACAGCCGCCTGAACCCCAGGGCTTGTTTCTGGTCAACCTGGCAGGGCTGAGGAAACAGCTTGTGAAGGCCAGGCTCTCAAGACGCCAGACTCCTCTTTGAGATCATGTTCTGACGTCTTGTGGGTGTCAGCAGGTCACAGGGGGAAGGTCAGACAGTACCCGCACGGGGTCCTCTGAGTGCCCTCCCCATCCGCTCCCCAGTGCCATCTGCAGGACGCCCCACTGGGAGTGCTTGCTGCCCCCTGCCTCTCCTCCCTCCTGACCACTCCAGACTGCCCACGCTAGGTGTGGTTCTGCCATGACCCCCGCGCCATCCCACAGCGGCGGGGGGGGGGGGGGGGGAGGGCAGCCTTGCACACTCCTGGGAGGGCCTCCCTCTACTTGGCAGGCACTCTCACAGCAGCATAGGCCTCAGGCTGCATGGGGCCTCAGGCTTCTCAGGTGCCCAGCAGGGCCCAGGACTCAAAACATGTGCTTTCTAGCAAGTGAGTTTGAAAATATGTTGAAGTCACTGGAACAGTAAGTTTATCTTAGTTTCCAGAAATGTCCATGAATCCCAGAACATACTAATAATGGAGAGAAAATAATCTAAAATTTTTACTGTGAGGGGTGCCTGGGTAGCTCAGTCATTAAGTGTCGGCCTTCAGCTCAGGTCATGATCTCCAGGGCCTGCGATCAAGCCCCACATCAGGCTCCCTGCTCAATGGGGAGCCTACTTTTCTCTCTCTGCCCCTCCCCACTGCTCGTTCTCTCTCTCTCCAATAAATAAATAAAATCTTTTAAAAAAAATTTGGGGGTGCCTGGGTTAAGCATCTGCCTTCAGCTCGGGTCATGGTCTCCAGGTCCTGGAATCGAGCCCCACGTCGGGCTCCCAGCTCAGCAGGGAGTCTGTTTTTCCCTCTCCCTCTCCCCTTGCTTCTGTTCTGTCTCTCTCTCTCTCTCTCAAATGAATAAATAAAATCTTTTAAAATAATAAATAAATAAATAAATAAATCTTACAAATAAAATAAATTCTTTACTGTAAGATTTGCTCTGATTTTCCTGAAGGCAGTAACTAAAAAAGTCTAATTTTGAGTCCAACTTTTAGCAAAATCTGACTACCAGAAATCCCTTCCCCCCACAATAGAAACAATCACAGAACTGAACAGGAATGGAAACAAAACCCAAGCACACACGCGGCCGCAGCCGACAGCTGCACGGCTGAGACCTAGACAGGCCAGCCAGCAGGGGGGCCCACCGCAGCGGGTTCTCACTACAAGAAACCAGAGTGCACACACTCCTTCTGGGGAGGGTTTCCACACACTCAGCTGTAACCTTCCAAAGCGCCTTCCAACCTGACGGAGCCTTAGCCAAGAGCCTCCCCCTGCACCATAGTCTGTCTTGCGGTCAGCAGAACTGCGGCAAGAAAGGGAAGGGGAAACATGCTACACATCCCCCCCAACAAAGCCTGCTAAGGCAAGGCTCTGGAACCTTCTGTGGAGCCCCTAACTTGCAGGAGCCCTTTGGGCCTCCTCACCCTCACCCCCAGCTGGTGAACTGGTTTCATTTCAAAGTGAGTTAGATTATCTGCAAGAAACAGACTGGAAGCCATGTTGTTATTTATAAAACACCAAGTACGAGGTGACTAATGACGCGCATCAGTTTCAGAAACACAAATTCAGAAAAGGCGTTCAAGCCACTTCTCATGATACAGCGAACATGTAAGACCACGTGAACCTGTCTGTTGAAACTAACAGTGTGAAGCAAAGAATTTAAGGGGAAGTCCGTACAGAATCTCCACGTCCACAGGGAAACTGCAGCTGGAAAGACCACAAGCCTGTGCCACAGACTGTCGGTGACGAGGAGCAACGTGCTGAGGGCGACTCGGATTAGAGCCACCCACTAGACAACAGACAGGAGACCCTCACTACGGGCCACTGCGAAAGGCAGCACCCCTGCCGGAGACCAAACAGAGGCGATCTCCCACACTCCACCACCCTCAGTATTCCTGGGGTGTGGAAATGAGGGGCCACAAGGAACTCCTTCAGAGATGGGAACCTCCAAGTCAGGGCAGATGCAGGGCAGGGGGCAGAGTCAGAGTCTGTACGCAGGTAACTTGGGCCCAGACGTGCTCAAGAGTGCTAGGCTGGGCCACCCTGGCCAGCACCCCTTTAAGAATTACTTCTACCTTTTAAGAAAACCAAAGCGTAGAACCCTGACAGATGCCAGCCTCCCCCCATCACAGTCAGCGTGGGGGCACCTGCTGGACGCACCTGCTCTGGGTTCTGCCCTCGGGGGCTGCTCCCACCTCCACCTCTGGATGGGCATGATCCGCAGTATGGACAGCCAGAGAAGTCTACAGCTCCCCGACCCCAGTGAGAGTCCAGTGAGACCCGCACCGGGCCCTCCTGCTGTTGGGCAGCAATACTACGAACACTCAACCCTGAACCGCTGGGCACCCCTTGCACCGTGAAGGAGGAGCCGGACAAGGTTGACACCGTCTGCATCTGCACTGTCACGTACAACCAAAGGACTGCGGTGCCACCTCCGCACGACTTCAGCTCTGTCTCCCTGAAGTAGAACCTGACGGGGCAACCGTTTCACGGCCAAGAGCGCACAGGGTGAGTAGCATCAACACTGCTGACGCCCAGCATGGCTTCACGGAAGCCAGCACTACAGGCAGATGTTTAAAAGCTGGCTGAAAGGGATCCCCGCAGGCAGTCATGCCCCGCCAGTGGCCTCCTGCAGCAATGACCAGGCAAGCACCTTCACCCCAGAGAGCATAAAGCAGCCAATGTTTTCAGTCAGCCCACCATGAGCTGGGTCGTCCTCCCCCTGGGCTGTCCCTGCAGAAATGCTCCAGCCCCCAGAGCTTCCACCAACAGAATTGGGGATGAGGCCTCAGGGGAAGGGCCGTCACCTGGCAAGGCGTTTGGGAAAGGCCATCCTACCGGCCACTTCCATGCCCAGAGCCACAGGTTTGTCTCAGAGGAGTCAGAGTTGTAATTACCTGAAACAGTATCCTAGCAACCTTATGTCACCTGGTTTTACAAACAGCACTAAAGTCTCCTAAGGCTCTTTTCGGGTTAAGTCTGCACCATGAGCCTGCCCGGCGCCCAAACTGCACAGATGACAGCCACTGCCTCAACCTCAAGAACATCTGCAACACTGCGAAGACATTGTCCAATACAGCCCTGAAGACACAACACAGCAGGGCGTGGCAACGACTGCTGTCCTCCCAACCACACAAATGGTGGGACCTGCCAGAGCGCCCTGGCACCCAGCGCCCCTGCTGACACCAGGCTGCGAAGACTCCAAGCACAGAGCCAACCGACCTGGGTTCCCAGGCACCATGAAGACAAGCCCGGTAACAACCATTTCCTCCAGGAAGACACAAAGGCCTGTCGGCCATGCTGGAGACACCACAGCACTTCCTCCTCAACAAGAGACAGAAAAGAAACCCAGAAAGCTACTACCTTAAAATGTGACCCCACCCAGTTCAAACAATTATAATCAGACTAGATCACAGATAAAAGAAGCCCTATTACCTTGTGTAAGGATCTCAAATAAAACACCAGGACCCATTCCGAACTACAGCTTTGAAGGACATGAAAACCCATCCACGTGTTTCCTACTCTAACATTCTGTGTGGCTGACAGCTCGGTGCCCCTCTGACCAAAGCGACGTCACGATCCCACCAGCACGCCCCGTGCGGCAGCCCTCACTCAAAAACCACCCCAACCCTAAGTAGGAGTGAAGGTCTGAGAACCCCCCTCAGCTGGAGCTAGGTCTGCAGGGGACAGAAGACCCAAAAAAAAGCCCCAAATCACCATCACCATCAGTCCAGATGGTGGTCAGCCATTCTGCCCACTTGCAAGGCTGAGGGGCTCCTACCAGCCAGAGATGCTGCCCAAGCCCAGCCAGGCCGCTCATCTAAGGGACGTGTCCACGTCAGCCAGAGGAAGGTGTTCAGTGCGGTCCGGTGGCCGAGTGAATCTCCTTCAACAACTGCACCCATTTCATGAGAGTTATACCTTCATTTGTGTTTAAGAAAAATTATATTAAAAATAAAATAGCCCCAGGGCGCCTGGGTGGCACAGCAGTTAAGCGTCTGTCTTCGGCTCAGGGCGTGATCCCGGCGTTATGGGATCGAGCCCCACATCAGGCTCTTCCGCTGTGAGCCTGCTTCTTCCTCTCCCACTCCCCCTGCTTGTGTTCCCTCTCTCGCTGTCTCTGTTTCTGTCGAATAAATAAATAAAATCTTTAAAAAAATAAAAATAAATAAAATAAAATAAAATAGCCCCAAACACTAAAACTAGGTTTGTGCCAAGTGCGCACAGCCTCCCTGTCCCTAAAAGGAGTGTCAAGAGGAAGAGGAGGAGGGAGGTGCTGACGGCAAAGGCACTCACAGGTCTGACTGGGTCACTTTCTCATTCCACTCTCCAAGTTTCTCAGAAGTTTTCATATAGCTAAAAACAGAAAGTCTGTGGTAAATTATTTAGAACAATTATTTCAACTAAGGTTTCGAACTACAGGTGAAATTCTAGGGAACACAGAGGGCTGGGTAGCAGGAATGGTGGGTCTCCAGCATGCCTGAGAACAGGGTCAGCCCCTCCTCTCAGCACCTGCTGGGCAGGCCTTGCTGAGGCCAGGTGAGGCAATGGCAGAACCAACCAGTCCTTTTCCTATCATGCCAAGCGAGTGCCTGGTCCCTCCATGTAAGGTGGCCCTTAGGGAACAGTACTGCTGTGAGGAGCAAGGAAGACACACACAGCCCAAACACTTCTCTGGCAGTTCCCCTTTGGGATTCAAAACCTAGGATTTCCTAGGACGAAGAATGGGCTTTGGTAGGTAATATTTATACAATGTGATTCAATCTTCCTGCAGCGACACAGCTTCACAGACAGTGGGAAACATTTCCCAAAACCCATGCCGCCCCCTCAACCCTGGAGGATACATTTCAGAAGAGCCATGTAGCTACACTCCCCATGTTCAGAGAGCTGAGTCACATCTGGGTCAGAGGTCTTGGGGTTGTGACCACGTCACGCTCATGAAAAGGACTCATGTCCACTTCAGCAGACAGTGAGTTATGGGGGATCACAGGAAAATCAGTCTCACTAGGGACCTAATTAGCTTTCTCTCAGATTTGGACCCTGAAATATATTCCTGTCAATTTCTACTCTGACAACTAGATAGTGTATCTACCTGCCTTTTAAAAATGCACAGACTCTAAGCTCTTTCGATACATACAGCTGCTAGGTCAAGGACTCAAAAGGCCCCCGCTGGCTGCCAGCACACAGGCATACTTGAGTCCCCCAGTACTTAACCTCCCATTGACACGGCAGGGGCACCGGTCCGGTGAACACCCTCCAACCGTCAGGGGCACCCCTGCCGCAGGGCAGGTACCTACGCGTTAGAGACCTGCACGTCATGCCAGCTCCTGGACAGGTTCTGCTTCAAGCCCTCCAAGGCAGAGAGGCCCAGTTTCCTTTTCAGCTCTGCGCAGTGCCTTTCCTTGGCCGCCAGGACCTGGCGCAGAGTGACGATCTCCTCTTCCACCTGTAAAAGCACACAGTTGACTTGATTAGCGACCACTGCTGCGGGAACTGACCGACATCCTCACACACACTGTAACGAGAGGGTTCTTGGAATTAGGGAAGGACTTTCCACTTACAGAAATACAACTTGTCTTAGGAATGAAGTCTATGTCAAGCAACTGTTGTTTTTACCTGGTACTAGCACCCCAATTTCTTCAGGAACACTGTCCCATCCCCCCAAGTCAAGTGGTTCTGGTGGGGCTACCAATCACTGTGCCCACCCATGGATCAGCAAGCAAGGCCCATCAGAGCTCTCCTCTGGGACTGGGCACAGGTGTCAGAACACACAACCCCTCTCCCTGCAGGCTGAGTCTGGGCTCAGAAGCTGGAATTGCTGGCAGACAGCCCCCATCTGCACTGGGAAGGAAGTAGAGCTGATGGACGGATGGATGGCCAGAGACCCAGATGACACAACAACAGCCCTTACGACAACATGTATGTTCCTGAGGTCAGCTCCAGGCCTCGGGAAAGGCAGTTCCCGAGCCAAAAGTAAATTCTCTTTTGTGCTTAAGGTAGTCTGAATTGGGTTACAGAAAGAATCCTGATGATATAGACCTGAACTTTCTTAGGCCCTAAAATACAAAAAGGGTGCGACCTGAAAAAGCAACATCCTCTAGAGCTTCGCGACTCCAAAGGCCTGTTTTCAGCTCCTGGGTCAACAGCTGCCATAAACAAAAAGTCCTTCTCTTAAAAAGTGATGGTTTGGAGTAAGGTAATAAAAAGTAGCTCAGAGCCCTCATATTGCTAGGTTTTCTATCAGAAAATAGTTGAAATAAATAATTTACAAACATAGGATCACCTAAGGCCGGACTGTTACCAGTTACTCCAGCAGTAATGAACAGTGACTAGAACATTCCACTCATGGTGTGACAATCGACAGGGCTTAAGGGTGTGCAATCCAGCTATTTTGGGGAAGTGCACATTGAAAATTTTAAGTGACACAGAGCTTCTCCACTCTGCAGCTCAACTCTGAAATGACCTAGTGCAAAGCACAAGCCTCACTGCACCGCCTGCTGTGGCCTCCGTAACCTTCACTTGACTCAGAAACAGCTCTATGCTCTCCCCCATGACCTGAAACCCGGTCGTGGGGCTGCGGCCTGTTGGCACAGCTAGCTCTTTTTTAGACTCAGGATGCATCAACACAGCAGAGGCCTGTGACGGGCAGCACACCAGCCTCTGCCTGACCGGATGCTATGCTCAGATATTAGCAAGTTCATGTTGCCAGATTCTGAATCCCAAGTGGGTTACCATTAGATTCTGCATCACACAGTTAAAAAAAAAAAAAAAAAATTCCTGGCAGCTGCTATGAATAAAAATTATACTTGGAAATTTTGGCTTTTAATTACCATTTCTTCTTAAAGGACTCACTTTAAAAAGATCACATGAAGCACTTTTTAGAAAAGAAGTATTTTTAAAAGAAAAATGAAGATCCAAGGACAGATAGTTTGTGGAGTCTGGAAACTGTCAAGTGTTAATTCCAACAAAGAAACTCCCAGTAGATGGTGTGCTCAGAGCAGCTGTCCCTGTGTGGACATTCTCCTCATGGAATACTTACGAGGCGCCAAGCACACACAAAGCCGTCGGAGAGACCAGTTTCTGTGGGACTCTAGGAATGACCTCCCAGGCCAATTTCCACAGAGCACAGCTAGTACTCTGGCCCCCTCAGGCTAATGAGGGAGCCAGACTCGTGGTCCCCCCAGGACAGATGGCCAAGACACAGCACCTTTGCAAGCTCGGCCCTAAGCTCCTCCTCCTCAGCCTCGGTCAGACCCTCAACAGCAGGAGTCTGGGCAGCCACCGCCGTGTCGACAGGGACATCTGTCATGGAGTCGGACAGCAGACCTTTGTTAGGAGAATTCAGGTTGATATCTGCCAGAGACAAATAAGGTCAGAAAGTGTCAATAAGAAGTTACAGAGAAGGAGATAGGGGAGAGATCTCTACCAAGGAAGAAAGCAAGGGTGAGAGGACAGGCTGGGGGCGGGGGGGGGGGACTGTGGAAAGAACCAACACCTCTTCTCTGACAGATTCTGCAGGGATGGTTTGGCCATTGGGCCAAGGGCATCTCAGGCCACCCAAGGTGCTACTTCAGGGCACAAAAAACGGCTGGCACAAGGCAGCCAGACCCTAACTCTGCTTCCCCATATGACAGTGCACGCTCCTGAGACAGGAAACCTTTGCTACAAACAAAGCAGTTGGACCTAACAGAACTTCCAATTTTTAGAGCAGAGAAATTTAATACAGCTGTAAACACAACAAGCACCACTTTCAATCAACCGATCTGCAGAGCACATGCTAAAATTACACACAACGAGCATGTGCTAGTCATTCAGCCCCAACAGGGAGTCAGCAAAATGCCCTACTGTCTATGCTCAACCCTCCTTTCACAGCAACACACAGTGAGGCGCAGAGAGAACACTGCTTCCACACCTCTGCGACACTCAGATCAGGCTCCAATCCCTATAGTCACTATTTTCTCTTCGAACTGAAAGCATCTTCTTTCTGCACTAAAAGTTGACAAGATCCCACACAAGGAAACATGGGTCTGCTTTAGTTCTTCCCAACTCCAAATCCACAGCTGTCCTGCAGGACTACACGACCAGCACATGCCACGAACATAGGCTTTGCATGGCGTCTAGCACATTTAGAAGTAAAGGCACAGGGGTACCTCACTGGCTCAGTCGGAGCAGCATGCGGCTCTTATCTTGGGGTCATGAGATCTCGGGGTCACATGTAGAGATTACTTAAATAAGTAAATGAACTTTTTTTTTTTAAGATTTTATTTATTTATTTGACAAAGATAGAGACAACCAGTGAGAGAGGGAACACAAGCAGGGGGAGTGGGAGAGGAAGAAGCAGGCTCGCAGCAGAAGAGCCTGATGTGGGGCTTGATCCCATAACGCCGGGATCACGCCCTGAGCCGAAGGCAGACGCTTAACCGCTGTGCCACCCAGGTGCCCCAGTAAATGAACTTTTTAAGAAATAAATAAATAAAATAAACAAAGTCACAAAGATTGTAAAGAAGTAAAAGTGTCTTTGTTGCAGATATGTTTCTCTAATATAGAAATTCCAGAATCTGCTAAAAATAGACTGCACTTAAAAACAAAGATGCTCTATTTAGCTTATTCTTTTTTTTTTTCTTTTTTTTTAGAATTTATTTCTTTATTTGACAGAGAGAGAGACAGCCAGCGAGAGAGGGAACACAAGCAGGGGGAGTGGGAGAGGAAGAAGCAGGCTCCCAGCGGAGGAGCCTGAGGTGGGGCTCGATCCCAGGACTCCAGGATCATGCCCTGAGCCAAAGGCAAGACGCCTAACGACAGAGCCACCCAGGCGCCCCTCTATTTAGCTTATTCCCTTCACATGCCCCACATAGCTGGAAGTTAGCACTTCCCTGGCACTCAATACACGTTCACTACATGAAGCATGTCCGCATTTTAATCAATGGAGATCAACCTACATGACTTTACTTCATCATTTGTATCTGCTACGTTGAACCTACTCAAATTTGCCAAATGCCTTAAAACCTCCACAATCTTTCTCTTCTATTTAAAAAAATAAATAAAAGCCCTTGGACGGTTTCTGCCTGTACAGCTAAAGGTGGACCCCACAGAAATCACCCCCAGAGACTGGGCACTTGGCAAACATGCCAAGGCGAGACACAGTCATTGTGTGTGATATGACCTCAGCACAGCCCTGTCACCAAAGGACCTACAGAAAGTGAGGGTGGGGCTAACGCTGGAGGCAAAACTTGGGGGCTAGAGTCCCTCCTGGATGAGTCCCAGCTCTTCAAAACTGTATAATCATCTGCATGCGGATGATACAATCTCAAGGGGTTATTCTGAAAATGAAAAAAGGCCATTTGAGAAACAGGTTTGGTGTGGTATCTGGCATATAGTAAGTGCTTAGCAAGTACTTTCATCATTCTTATGGTCAGAATCCAGTGCTTGTGACACTTACCAAAATTAGACATGCAGGTCAAACAGTGAAAAGCCTCCTGAGCTTAACAGAGCTAGAGACTTTGGATGCACAACTATTTTGCAAGTAGACTGCAAAAGTAGAAAAACCTATGAAATGTATAAGAACCCAGGCATTCTGACTTGTATCAGCATATCAACAAAACAAACGGCAGGAAAAACCTTAAAACTAAAATCATCCCGGGTAGTATGTCTGTCGCGTAGGAATGTAGCATCCCTTCCGTACAGCCCCAGAACGGAAGACCGACTTGAATCACCCCAAGATTTTAATCCGGGCCCACTCCACCCACCCCCCAGCGGCCATCTCAAACCGGTGAGGTGTGTCTGTCCTGGAAACAGACCTGGTGTGCTGGCCGTACCCCTGACTCACTGCACCCTGCCCCCCTTGAGACAAACCCTAAGTAGCCTGGGCTCCGAGCAGCGTTGCCACCCAAGGGGCGCTGCACTGCACGTGAAGATGGCTCCATCTCGCCTCCCCTCCCCGGGCGAGGCGCACAGGACGTCGGCCCGGGTCCGGGTCCAGGTGGCGTGTCCTCGAGGGCCCTGCATAGGGACGCAGGCCGGCCGACCAGGCAAGCGCCGGGCGAGGCACGACGCGAGCTGCCCGGAGGAAGGAAACCCAAAACTCTGGGAACGACGGGAAGGGTTCCGGGGAATCGGTCCTCGGAGCGGCCCAAGCCGGGGGCGGAAGACGCCGCCACGGCCATCGGAAGCTTCGAGGCCCGGCGCCGGGCAGCTGAAGAGGAGCCACGCGGCGGACCGAGGCGGAGGGGATCGAGGGTCCGAGACGCGCCGCCAGGGAGGGGCGGAGGCGCCGGGCCCGCGGGTACCTTGGCCTGAGGAGTCCATGTTCAGGCGGCGGCCGGGCCACAGCGGGGGTCGGGGCCAGGGTCTGCGGCGCTGTCGGAGCCGAGCGGGCCGCACCAGGACTCGCTCGTCGCGTACACACCAGCCAGCGGAACCGCCTCAGCCACCGCGGCATTACGTAATCAGCGACGCGACGGCCCGCTTCCGCTTCGACGCGCGCTCCGCCTTCATCCCGCCCCCACCAGCGGTGTCCAATGAGGCGCTGTGTGGCCCAGTCCCTATCACCCGCTCCAACCTGATTGGCCAAGGCTGCGGACGAAGCCGGAAAGGGAGGCCGGGTTGTGAGGGAATCCCTCCCACGTCGGCTCCACCAGCGAGACACACAGGTAGAAAGGTCTGAAGGAGCACGGGGTAGGTGGGAAGTGGGAAGACCGTCCAACATGGCGCTGGGGAAGCACCGGGTTGGCCCTTTCGGAGATCTCAAGCGTCTTTGCCGCTGCCTAGGAGTGCTATGGCTAGCGCACCGTACAGACCTCTTGAGATCCCTTGAGGCCTGACCCCTTGACTTTGGGATTAGCTTCTCCCATCAGTTTTTTAAGTCCTTCCTCTTTATGGAGATTTTTTTTTTTTTTAATTGTATGGGGGTAACGCAGAAAAAGGCGTGTCCGCGTTTCGTCCTCTTGCCCTGCAGGCGCCGCTGCCCCGACTTGGCTGGAGGCATCTCGGGCCGCGCGCGGGCACCGGGGCTCGTGCACGCGCAGCTGGCACAGCGTGACCTCGCCCGCCGGCAGCGCTCCTGTGCCGCGGGCACCGCCCGGTTCTTTATCTGCTTTTCACGCTGCCGGGGGAGCCAGGTGGAGCCCTCCACTTCACAGATGAGGAGGCTGTGGCTAGAGTAATTTGTCCGAGCTCACGCGGCTAGGTGAGGGGCTTCCATCAAACGCTGGAACAAGAGTTTGCCGGGCTTCTCAAAGGAGAGGTGTGTAACCACTGGCCAACCCGGTTTCGCTAAAATAAGTCCCCAAACTTCCCTTCTTTGGCTTCTAATTGCCCCTGGAAGTAAACCCTTAAATGGTATTCAAACCCTTCAGGATCTGGCCCTTCCGGACTGCACTCCCCCTTTCCAGCCAAGCCACGCTGCATGCACTGGTCCCTCTGCATGGAAGCCCCTTCCTTAACCTGGATCGCTCCCCCTCCTGGATCAGCTCAAAGCTCACCTCGCCACAGGTGTTCCTGGCACCTAAGGTCACCTTAGGTACCTGCCTCTGGCTTGCACTGGCCCAGGTGCATCGTGGTGGTGTCTGCTCTGGCCCCGTCAGTTACACGTCTGCCCCACTTAGCTTCTTCGAGATTTTCCGGTTTCCTGCTCAGCCCACCCCGGCTAGCCCGGGTCCCCACTTCATGGCAGATGGTAAAGAAGTGACTGCACTACAGGTGGTGCTCAGCAGAGGGCTTGTCTCTCATTCTGTATTACACCCTTGAGCCAGGAGCAATGCCCAGCCCAGGTGTGGCTCAAGGGGATGCCAAGCAAGTGAATGGTCCGTGCGGGTGTGTCTGTAGCCCCACAGGGAGTCTGTTGTCCTTTCCTGCAGAAGCCAGGAAGGTGGAGGTGGGGAGGGGACCCTAAAGAGCCCAGCATCACACTCCTGGTCGGGTCTAGCTGCTCAGACCTGTTTTACAATTTTTCAGGGCTAGTGTTCTTTCACAGCTGGGGGTGACTTGTCCAAACACAGACCCACCCTGTACCCTAGGCCAGGTTAAGGGCACCTCCTGGGGTCCCACAGCCCGTGTTCCCACCATCCTTCTGAGGGGATCAAAACACCCATCACACAGTGTCGCCATAAACTGGGTCTACATTCTCTTTAGGAGCTGGGAGCAGACTGGTGTTTGCGGGAGAAACTGAAGGAAGGAAGGGAAAGGCCCCAGTGAGGGAGAGCAGCGGTTCCCTATGTTCTGTCTCACCCTCCCTCAGACACCAGGTCGGGATCCCCAGGCACGGCCAGCTTTACTGGTTTCGGGTGTGGGGAGGGTAAGGACCTGAGGCCCTGAGGGTGTACAAATGCACCAACACGCTTGCCAGCAGCTGCAGGGGCAAGGACTACAGCCTCCAGGGCAACTGGAAGTCCTCTGGTTCCAGCGGACTGCAGTGAGTCGCCTCCACATTCTTGAGGTGTTTGCGTGCCAGGAACAGCGCGAGCTGCCGGCGCCGCCGCGGGCTCAGGCCCTGGCCCACTAGCCAGGGGAAGGACAGCCCATGAGGCCCCCAGGCCTCCTCATCCTCCTGCTCATCCTCGCAGCGCGCGCGGTAGGAGCGCAGCAGTGCCAGACACCAGTCATCGTCCACGCGGTAGCGCGCATAGAAGGCGGCCTCCTGCGCCAGGCTGCCCGCGCGTAGCCAGCGCGTCACGACCGCGAGGCCTTCCCGCGCCATCACGACGGGGTAGCGGTGCTGCAGCAGACGCAGAAGCAATTCGTTGCCGCGGTTGCCCTCCACATCGCCGGACGGCAGGGGGCGCAGGTGGCCCGAGGTGCTGACCACGTCGTCCTGCGTGCGCCGCAGCAGCAGCACCGGTCCTGGGTAGCGGCACAGCTGCTCCGCCACATTGAGGTTGAAGTGCTCGCGCACGGTGCGCACCACGAGCCCCTTCCAGCTATGGGGCATGACCTTCAGGGCCAGCGGCACGAGGTCGTCGAAGGTGGCGTCGAGCACCAGTGCACCCAGCTCCGGGTATGTCATGGTGGCCCAGGTGGCCGTGAAGCCACCGATGGACCAGCCATAGACGACCACGTGCGTGGGCGGGAAGTGCAGGCGGTGCAGCGCGTACTTGACCACCACGTCCACCGCGTTGGCGTCATGCTGAGGGAATGGCGCGCCCGTGCTGCCCCCGAAGCCCGGGTGGTTCCAGCCCAGCACGGAGTAGCCAGCCTCCAGCGGTGCTGACAGGCAGCCCATCTCATAGAAGCCGGCGTTGCCTTCGCAGCAGATGACAAGACGCAGGCCGCGGCTTTGGCTGCCTGGGTGCTGGCGGCGATCCATGAACATGGTGTCGATCTCATTGCCGTCACAGGCCACCAGCTTGGCGCGCCGGCCGCGGTAGCGTTCCACGAGGCGCTCTTGGCCCTGCTGCAGCAGCGGCAGTAGCGCGCGCGTCATCAGGAACATGGAGCCAGGGTACACGAGCCAGCGGCCCAGCGAGTGGGCCAGTGCGTAGCTGGCCAGCTGGCCTGGCAGCTCGCGGATCTGCTGCAGGAGGCACTGCGCCTGACTGCGCGCCCCGCGCAGCGGTCGCCCCGGCGCGTCCCCGCCCAGTGCTGCGCCCCGCAGCAGCCACACGCCTGCTGCGGCCGCCGCGCACGTGAGTGCGCGGTGACCGCTGCCGCCCCCGCCAACGGCGCGCACGTCATCCCAGCGGAAGTCCACAGGCCAACTGCGGAAGTTGTAGGTGTAGTTGGCGGTCAGGTAGATCTTGAACACGTGCACCAGCGCCTTCACGAAGCAGACGACACACATGGGCGTCGAGGCTACGGGGCGCTCCGCGCTAGCCCTAACGCCCAGTCGCCAGGCCGGGGTCGCGGTGGGAGGCCCAGGCCCAGCCCCGGCCCCGCAGGCGGCTGCAGGGGTGAGCGCCGCGCAGAGCTGTCTCGGGACATGCCTCTTCAGGGCTTGGCCCTAATGGCCTTTGTGACCTGGGCCTTCCAGCGTCTAGAGGAGGCGGCTTGCGCCTGGCGGGGGCTGGCTTTGTGAGTCATTGTTGCTGGGCGTGGTGGACCACTCTGTGATGGGCGCACAAAGGGTTCCCAGGCGTGGTGGACCTCTAGTTCTGCCCCGCCCCCAGAACTCAGCCTTGGGACCCGGTGGCAGCCACACCCTCCCCAGACCTTCCTCTGCCTGCACCCTCCCTGGGGCCCTACTTCACCTGCCTTCCATCACACCTTGAGCAGCATCCAACGCCCCCCACCCCCCTTAACTGAGGGTGGACAGACAGGTTGGAAAATCTACTGCCTTAACCTCTTCCTGGTCAGAAGCCGGGGTCTCACTGGGAAAAACGCAGGGCTTCCCATGGCCTGAACTAAGCTTGCTGTGGGTCGCTTTCCCTCTGTGTGAGGTACCCACATGAGTGGGAAAGGGAGCCAGGGGCAGGAAGAAGCAGCTCTGGGGATCAGGCTGTGTGACACTTTGCAAAGACATGGGAGCCTCCTGAAGAAGGCTGGGGGTAGCAGTTCCTGCCCAGGCCCAGGCTACGTGGCTGTGCGCCCAGACCTCCCAGTGCAAGGTGGAGCAGCCCAGAAAATCCAATGTGCTTTATCACTCTAGGGAAGAAACTGAGTCTGGCCCATGGGCTGCTGTTGGAGCAGCGAGGCACTGCGTGCTCATGACCTTGTCCCCCCCCCACACACACACACCTTCCTTCCCAGGAAAGGGGGTGAGCTTGGGCTGGAAACCCCCCACCTGTTCTGGATCCTCTTTCCACTGGTGCCAGCAAAGGCAGTGACCTCCAGGTAGGTCCTGCCTGGCCAGTGTTCCTCATTTTCAGCCCCTAGCCAAGCCCTCCTCCCCACTCCCCACTCAAACCACCCCGCAAGCTGTACCTTCCTCTTTTATGGAGGGCTTTGGTAGGTTCCCCTTTTTCTCCTGTACTGGAGAGGGCCAGTCCACCTGAGGGCAAAGGGGGCAGGGTTATAGCCAGGGAAGAGCCAGGCTCTGAGGGCTCATTCAACAGTTGCCTGGAACTGAAACAGGGAATCTAGCAAACCCAGCCAGACCCTTGGAGCCCAGGAGCCAGACCTGCCTCAGAGACCCAGAGCATTCTGGGAAGGGGGCTCCAGGCTCCTGCAAGCCTTCTCTGCTCTCCTGCTCTGTGTATCTGGGTCCACTGCCAGCCCAGTCAGCCCTCACCAGGTTTGGGAAGCAGAGCAGGAGACTGTTGGGGTCCTTAGGGGTTGGGAAGCAGGAGGGGTCAATTGAGTGAGTGAGTGAATTGGGAGAGCTGAATATCCCTCCCACCAGGGTCTCCAGATAAAATACAGAATACCTACTTAAATTTGAATTTCAGATAAACAATAAATACTTTTTGAGTATAAGTGTCTCCTAGATATTCCATGGGTTATACTTACATTAAAAAATTGCTTATCTGAAATTCAACTCCAACTGGATATCCTGTTTTTAGGTTTGTTTGTTATTTTTTTGCTAAACCTGGCAACTCTACCCCTGCCACCCCTCCCCCCAGCCAGCTGAGATCCAGATTTTCCTGATTATCCAGCTCATATCCCAGGTTGGGCTGCTCTTCTCCATGGTCAGGTCCTAAGGATCAAGAGGGCATCTCAGGGTCCAGTGGTGCACCTGGACGAGGGTCTCCTCTTGTTCCCTCTGCCCTGCAACCACCTCACCTCTTCCTTGGGTCCTGGGTGACACCAGGGGTGGTGGGGAGACTGCCTCAGGAGGGAGCCCACAGGGTACCACACCTGGGGTCAAGGGATGGGCATACCTGTTGCCCATGGGGATTAGTGGTCCTGGTACTCCTGAAATGTGCCCCCTGGTCCTGTGGTTAGCAGTGGCTGTGGAGAACTTGGGGGAGAGTGGGAACATTTACTCTCCCAGGAACCTCTTTCGTAAACTCAGTAGCTGCTTACCCTAGCTGGGGGTGGGGTGTGCAGATCCAGAGGCTCCAGACTCATTTTGTGAGACCATAGGAGTGACCCCCAGCAGCAGAGCAGAGGGCCTAGTTATGTCCTCAGCCTGAATCCAGGCAAACACAGGGGTCTCCTGGAAGATTGTCCTCAAAGTATGTTAGACATGCCATGTTTTGTTTTGATTCCACAGGGGAAAATGGGGCTTGGAGGAGCCCATTCTCCTGGGGACAGTCTCTCAGCTTGGTGAGCTCTGAGACTTGTATTTGGAAATAGACTTTCCTTCAGTCAGGCCCACCTACCCTTGGCTCCCCTAGAAGAGCAAGAAGCTTGGAGGAGGAGGTGGCTGTGGTGGAGGGGAGCAGAGGCCAGCTTCAGAGAAGCAAAGATCAGCAGGTTGGAGCTGCTGGCCCCTGGGGGCCCTTACCCTGTGTCTGGCCTAGCTCCTGACACCCCCAGCCCTGCCCCCCAGCCCATGAGAGCCCAAGTGCCCCCGAACCACCAGCCCTGTTGAGACAGGAAAGCATGTGACAGGAAGGGAGACCTCCTCCTGCTGTCCTCTCTCCAGAAGAGCCCCCCCCCCCCTTACTGGACCAGCTGCGGCAGCAGTGACCTCTTGTGCCCCCCCCCTCCATCTGCTCAGGGAAGGTGGGGCTATGATCCCAATTATCAGGTCTCAGTTTGAGGAGGCAACCCCCCTCACCCCCCAGTGTCTGCCAGGCAGACATCTGAGCATACACCCCACCCCCACAGAGCCTGCTGGGCTCTGTGACCTCTGGCCTTCACCCCACAGGGTTTCCACCCTCCCCCACTGAGGCAATGCTCCCTCCTGGCCAGTTCTGCTCAGCGTCCCTGGAGGCCCTGATTTATGCTACAGGAGCAGACAGAGCCAACCTTGGAGAAGGAATGGAGGGAGAGAGAAAAAACCAGTCCCAGAGGCTGGAGGGGTGGGGGCTGGGATCAGAGCCCCTGGCAGAGGGTATCCAGCCAGGCGGCAGCCGTGAGCTGACCACAGCAGCCAGCAGCCCGGGGCTCTGGGAGCAGAGCCCGGGCCTTGGGAAAACTGAAGCCACCCTGGCGGGATAGGGAGCTGAGTCTGCACAAACGCCTCTGCTCAGGAAATGGGGTGCAGGGAAGGTGGGGGGTGGCTCAGAGCCTGAGGACAGGAGGGGACGCTTCCTGGCGGATGCAGGGTCAGAGAAGGGACGGAAATGGCCAAGACAGCTGCTGAACATCTGGAGTCACAGAGAATTACCCAGAGCCCTCAAGGACGGTGGGGTTGGTGGGGAGCAGTACACACCCACGCCCTCTCCTTCCTGCCTCCCAGCAGGGCCAGTCTCTCAGTCTCTCCTCGACTGTACCCCCCCACCATCAGAGTAAAGTCTGGGTTGGGGTCAGGAGCCCAGCCGGCTGGTCTGATGGGGCCAGGTTCCCTGGAGCTCAGCCCCCCTGGGTGTTGCCCAGTCTGTACCATTTCTACAGACTCCAGTGTGTGGACAGTGCTTCCTGGCATCACGCAGGCCATGGCCCTGCGCCTGGGACATCCTTGGGGCTCCGTACATGAACTTGAAAGGGTTGCTGTACACTTTGGGCCCAGTGTCACTCCTGGCTGAGAGTCCCGCAGAGCAGGGCTGTATCCTTTCTACCATGCACTAACACCGTGTACAGGGGTTGACGTAACGTGGGTGCTTCATTACTGTTGTGTTACTCAATGTAAACGAGGCTCGCTGCAACCGGCGAGACAGGGTATAAAACAGTTCACTGTGCCCTCTCGTCCAGAGATACTAACCTGGATGTGTCTTTGCACACCTTTCTCTATTTGCCTACAAACGTGCACAACCTACAGACGGGGCTAGGGTGGGAAGGTGGGGCTGTGCTTTTCCAAGAATGGATATGGTGTGTACATTATGGGGCAGCTCTGTCTTCTCCGGGGCATCACTGCAGGGCAGGAGCTGGCAGGTGGCCCATTCCTCCAGGTGCGTGGGCACTAAGGCCCCGGTATACCTCCTCTGTGTTGGATATGTGGGCTTCCAGACCTTTCCCCTCTGCAGTGCTGGCTGCCGTAAGCACCTTTGTCCAAGGACCCTGGCCTCTAGGTGCTTTCCCTACACAGTGATTCTGAAGAGTGCCTGCCTGAAGGGAAGGGAGCGTGTGTTCTCACGGCAGGGAGATCCCACCAGGATGCTTCTCCAAGATCTTGTGCTAGCCTGTGAGTCTGCTGAAGAAGTTTCTCTGAGGGAATGCAAGTCAGCTCCGTGCTTCTAGATTTATCGGGATGTGCGCATAAGCGTCATGAATGTCGGTAGATCCTGACCCGCGGACCAGGCCTGCACCAGAAGCCATTCCGTCAGTCGGGTGATCCAGTCCCGCATTTTGCTTTTCGCTGCCCCTCCGAGACCCCTCACCTGTGGGACCCCGGCGCCCGCTGCCTCCGGAGTGGCCGGATAGAAACTACGGCCTGGATCTCACACAGCCGGCCGTGGCTCTGGGGGAGGGGAGATGAAGCGGGCCGGGCTCGATGGGATGAACGGAAAAGACGGGGGACCCTCCGCCTGAGAGGCGAGGCTCGGGCTTTCAGCAGGCGCCGCACTTTGCCTCGCCAGCGTGGGACCCCGAAAACGAGCAGTGGGGCGGGAAGAGGGCCTCCGAGCCCGGAGGGTCCGAGCCGGTCACCCAGCTGGTTAGCCCCGGCCGCCGAGTCGGAGCCCGCGTTTCCCGGGACGAGCCTCTGAGGCGACTCGGACTTCCCCAGGGGGCCGAGGTCCCCTTTCCGGGCTCCTCCGGGTCGCGGCCCCGTGGACATTTTTCACGAGGCGGTGAGGCCGCGCGGAAGGTGGGAGGTGTCAGCCGCGAGCACAGCGGCCGCTGGAGAACGGAGGGGTGAGCCGGAGTCCCTGCCCAAGCGCTCCGTCACCCTCCTCCCGCCGCGCCCGGGGCGCGAGGCTCCGCTCCGAGGGGGCTGCGGCGCGTCGTGGCGTCCCCGCAGAGCTCTCCCCTGCGTCCCGGGTCGCCGGCGGTCACCCCCACGGGAGGACTCGCGGCGCGGTGGGGTGCGGGCTGGGGCCTGGGGAGCCCAGCCCTCCTCCGCCCGGGGCGGGGAGATGGCCTGGGGCGCGAGTGGAAACGGTGGGCGAGGTCGCTGGCCCCCAAGAGTCGCGGTCCCAAGTGAGGAGCCCAGGGAGCAGGAGGACGCTGGCGGGAGGCCCCTCGGTCTGCCTTCTTGGGGCGCAGGTCTCCCACTTGCCTGGGTGGGCGGGCTGAAAGCTGGCTTCTGCTTAGGCGCCAGGTCCTGAGCGGGACGTTTTCCTGACCCTAGATCAGAGGAGAACCCGCCCTGCGGCCATGCTCAGGTCCCTGGAGACCTTGGCACCCCAGTGGGGGAGGAGTGAAGCCTGGAGGTTGGGTGAGGGGAAGCCAGCCCAGAGGGGTGCAGGACCCTGCAAGGCCACCGTGGCCTTGGGAGAAGGAAGACCACCAGGAGCACAGGTCTCTGGCCAGAGTGCCCTCTGTCTTGTGGCACTCGGCTGGGGGAGGGGCTGTTCTTGGGCCACACCGTCAGCACCTCCAGAGCTTGCCTGAGCAGAGGATCTAGGTTACAGCCCTCTGGGCTCCTTCTAAGTCTCTTGTGCAGGTTAAAAACGGCAACTGTCCCGGAGCTGACCCCAGGGGACCCTGAAAGTTTCCTCTTCCCTCCCACCCCCCTTGCTCAAGGCACTCTCTGTTCTCAGCGTCTGCTGAACTCTGGGAGGCTGCTCTGAGGCTCTCACTCGCCCACCCCTCTTACCCCGCTGTTCCCTGGGGAGCTGGCAAGAAGTCAAGCCCACCTCTGCGGTGGGCTGGCCCAGACAGGCAGTCCTGTTTTCCCTGTCCCCTCCCCTCCAGGCTGTCCCCCCAGGCTTCAGGCAGAAAAGTGGGGAGAGAAGGGAGGACATAAAGGGCCTACTGGCCCTTCCTCACCCAGCCAGGTGCCCCCCACCTTGGTTTCTGTGGTGTCTCTAATGGGGGCTGCACTCTAGAGTGACCCCACCTGGACCCCCCACACATTATACAGACATGAAGGCGTTCACCACCCCCAGGCAGCCCCTGCGCCAGGACAGGGCCCACCCAGGAAGACAGTGGGGTGGGGAGGATGAAGAAGCAGAGAAAGCCCCGTTATCCCCCTTTCCTGTCCCCCACCCTCCCCTGGGGATCAGAACTAACCACAGGGCTGCCCACCCCAGCTGCTTTGAAGCTGCCGGGGGCAGGACCCAGCTGCCAGGGTTCGTGAGCGGCCCGCCCCTCCGGCTGCGTGGGAGCCAGGGAGTGACCACAGGGCCGCCAGTGGCCTTTGAAGTGATGAGGCAGGGCCCCAGGAAGTGGGCAGTAGCCCACCCAGGCCCTGAGCCAACCCCGCCCAAGGGCTCAAGCCCCTGCCCACTGGGCTGAGAGCCCGGGCAGAGAGCCCAGGCTGGGAGCCTGGGCCTCAGCTGTCTCCATGAGCTAGGCACCTTGGTTGCTCAGGTACAAGCCAGGCTTAGGGACTTGACGGGGGGCAAGGAAGGAAGAGGCTGCCTCCCTGGCCTCTGGGGCCCCAACCCCAGCCCCAGTTTCACCCAGGCTCCCATGGCAGGAGCCAGTGAGGCCAGGAGTTGGTCCCTCTCCCTCAGCTAAAAATAGCGGGCCTCAGGCTTTGTGGAAAGCCCCTGGGGCGGGGGAGGAAGGAGCAGGGCTGCAGGGCTGGGCCCTGGGGAGCCAGGCTAGGCAGGAAATGCCCTGGTGCACTGCCCCCCCCCACCCCCCACGCAAAGGCTCCTGTCAGCAGGCGCAGACCCCTGGAAAGTCCCCAGTGGTACCTTCACACCTACGTGGGGCAGGAATCTTCTGGGTCCCTCAGGCTAGGCCTCACATGCCAGCCAGGGTGGGCTCCTCTTACCCCAGCTGACAATGTCCTCTGGGGCCTGGACTGGTCTCCTGCCATGGGCACTAGAAGGCCAGATGAAGGCAATTCTTCCTCCCTGTCTGTCTTTGCACCTGGTGATGACCTGAACCACCCCCACCTTCTAATCTGTCTGTGTCACCACTCATTCCACAGATATTCCTTGACGGCCTGCTTGCTGGTGGTGGGGGCAGGGCTGAGCGTGGCCCTTGATGCCTCCCTGCCCCCAGGGTGCTTCCTGGGCACAAATAAAGATTTAACCCCAAGGAGGGCGTTCAAGGAGCAAATACCCAGTCTGTCAACCTGGAAGGGGGAAAGCTGGAGAGGGGTCTGGAGCTGATATCAGAATGATGGGTAGGAATTAACTCTTGAAGTAGATTATTCAGTGGGGACCTGACCCTGGGAGAGGCCCTGGGGCTGAAGGGAATTTGGCATCATAGAGGAGTAGGACAAGACCACTGCAGCTTGGACCTACGGGGTGGCAGGGCTGGAATAGGAATGAGGCTAGGGATGAGGGCAGATCAGTTCTAGTTTTGTAGATTAAGGCAAGGAATTTGAAAGGAAACCACTTCTCAGAAGTCACTGAAAGATTCTCAGCAAGAAGTTTCCAGAAATGACCTCAAAGCATTTTGGAGAGGTCACTGCTTTGTAGAGGAAGGTCTGGGGAAGGTGGACTGGGGCTGGGGGTGGGGGTGGGGAGGTCGGGTAGATAATGTTGGAAGGGAAGGCAAAGGACCTGTGGAGGGCCAACGTAGATGTCTGCAGTTTCTGAGAAGCGGGAGCAGGCAGTACAGAGTGTCCTTGGAGGGTCATGGTGGGACCGGGAACATTGAGTGTGTACCCAGGTCTGGCTTTCCAGTGGCACCCGTCTTCCAGGCGGACTGTCCCACCAATGAGCAGCACCTGGTGTGTTGACAAGGAGAAAGTGGGTGGTTGGGGTTCTTCCAAAGGATGCCAGAAGAGTATAGAAATGCTAATACTTTTGGTATTTTTGAGAGAAAATACAAAATCCACACCTGGTAAGAAGGAAGCCAAAGAGAGGGGAAGGCTGGGTCTTCAGGAGAAAGGAAGGGCTGCTCTTGCAGTGAGATGTCACAGCTGTGTGGCAAGCTGGCGACGTGGCCACAGAGAGACCAGGGTAGAAAGAGTCACTTGAGAGTGGGCGTGGGTTTTGTGACAGCTTGCTCCAAGGTGCGACTCTGGGAGTGGCTTACTGGAGATCTTTGGAGGTGAGGAGGCAATGAGGCATTTGAAGAGGCCCCCGTGACATCTCATCAGGTGAATTTAGAATGTTGGTACCTGACATCTCTGAGGAGGGACAAAGGAGGCATTTCTAGTCGTCCTGGGTGCAGAGGGCCACTCCTATCACTGCCACCCAACACCACCATCACTCCTATGGCTTCTTCCTCAGCAGCATTGCCAAAATCCACCATCGCTCACTCAGTGACAAGTATCTGTGGAGAATATACTCTTCATGGAGGATTGTGTTCGGCTCCGGTCACGTCCATGACCAATGCAGGCGAGGTGTCTAGCCCTTGGGGAGCTTACAGTCACGGGGGGCAGACTGAAAACAAACACATACAAAGATTTAGAAAATGAGAAGTAGAATGGCCCAGCAATCCTACTCTTAGGGATTTACCCACAAGGGATGAAGCATGCTCAGACACCAGAGTTGTCCCTAAATGTTTGTAGCAGCATTATTCATCGTGTCCCCGAACGGGTGAAACCCAAGTGTCTGTCAGCTGGTGAAGGGATAAGCAAGCTACGGGCCATCTATTCGACGGAAGGAAATGGGGTGAACTCCTGACTCACACAGAACGAATCTGAAAAGCATCGCACGACTGAAGGAAGCCGTACCCAGAAGACCGTGCCCTGTATGGTCCGGCTTGATGCGAAATCCTAGAAAAGAAGAAACTCGTGCCAGGAGCAGACTGACGGTTGGAGGGGCCAGAGGGTTGAGAATGGATGCTGAGAGACGGAGGGGACTTTTTCAGACAACGGAAATGTTCTGCATCGTGACATTGGGGTGGTGACACGGCTACACATTTGTCAAGGCTCATCAAATTATACACTTAAACTTGGTGAATATCGGTGTCTGTAAATTATACTTCAATAAAGCTTAATTTTGGGGAAGATGTAAAGACTGAGTGTAGCCATGAAAACATCAGGAAGGTGGAGACTGAGGAGGTGAGGCTGGGGGGTGGAAGGGGCTGGTTTTGGAGGTAGACTTCTTGCTGGAGGCGTCTCTTCTCTCGGGGGGACATTTGGGAGCAGATAACAGGATCGTGTGTTAACTCTAACATCGCATTTGGTGGGGCGCCGGGGGCCTCAGTCGTTAAGTGTCCAGCGCTTGGTTTGGGCTCAGGTCATGATCTCAGGGTCGTGACGTCGAGCCCTGTGTCGGGCCCTGCGCTCAGCACTGAGTCTGCTTGAGATTCTCTCTCCCTCTGCACCTCCCCACCCCCGTGTGTGCTCTAAATAAATAAATGAATAAATAGACACAAATCCAAAAAGAAATCCCATTTGGTAATTGTAACTCAAAGAGGCAAATCCAGACTCAAGCTGTGTGTTGAGATTATTCACTTGTGTGGGCTGTTTTTGGAGGAGACTTCACTTCCTGCTCAGGTAACTAGAGTCGTCGGGAATGGCCAGCAGGCCCTTGTGTCGGGGCGTGAGGCTGAAGCCAGGAGACTGGTGTGGAAGGGGCAGTGAGACCCCCCAGGGCTCCCCAACGCGTTGGGTGTTCTGGTCTGGATTCACCACTGGCCAGTAGGCACAGCCCAGGGTGCGTCCTGGGAGGATGCCCTCCCTCACTGTCCTGGCAGCACTGTCTAGCCAATGGTGATGGCAGCAAGTCCTCTGCCCTACTGCCCTCAAGCCCCTCCTGGGACCTTCATCTCCCAGACCAGTGAGCACACAGTCTGCCAACCTCAGCCCAGAGTGGTAGCTCGACAAAGACCAGGCTCTGCTTCTGCCCCCAGAGAAGGGGGTGTACGAGAGCAAGGGGTCCCCATGGCCTTCTCCCTGGCTGGACTGTCCTTGAGGTTCCTGTCCTGGCAAGGGAGGGCCAGGGCCAGGCCAAGGCCTCTCCTCCAGGGCAGTGGGCCTCCGGGAAGGAGGTGAAGGCAAACCTATAAAGGTAGAGGTCCTCCACATGGCAGGTGACAGTGACCACCTGGGTCTGCTGGTCTCCCCCATGATCTGTGGGGTCCCCTGAGGATGGATTCTGGGGCTGCTGCCGGCCGTGGTGGGGCCTGGGCAGGGGACTGGGTGGTCAGGCTCTGCTGTTCTCCTTAGAGTCACCGTTTGAAGTAACTTGGACTGGGTCTCAGGACATTGGCCAAGCTTGGAACTGGTGAGCCCCAGGACCCAGTGACCTTTTCCCCCTGTGGCCTTGACTGGGGCTGGGAACCTCCGGCCTGGCGTCCTGTGTCCTGCCAAGAGGATGTCCTGTCCTCAGGCCAACTCCCCCGCCCTCCTCCATCCCTCTGGGGCCTCTAGGGGCAGAGGTGGGGATGTGGAGGTGGGGGGGAGTTGAAAGTCAGCCGGCTGTCCCCCACCGCTGGGTCCTGAGCCCCTACTCTCCCAGTTCCCTCCTCCCCCTAGACTGGGTTGCAGGGGCAGAGGCCCCCAGTCCAGCACCTGGGGTTTTCCCAGGACTAGGCTCCGGTTCCCCCAGTGGGGCGGGGGTGGGGGGGGAGAGCTCCACTGAACAAAGGCTGGGAGGGGAAGCGGGGAGCAGGGAAAAGGAAGGGGAAGGGGCTGAGTACACTCTGAGGCCACCTCTCCAGGAGCTGCCTCCCCCATCCCTCTCTCGGGTTTCCTGCCCTGAGCGTGTGTGGGCGAGGATGTGAGGGAAGAAGGGTGTGAACCAGCTCAGCTCCAGCTCCCGCCACAAGCCAGCCTCATCATGGGGGAGAGAGAGGCCCAGGGTGGGGAGTCTCAGGTGGAAAGGTGCAAGGGACTCCTGGAGCTCAGCCCCCCGGGGGGCTGCGGGAAGATGGGGCTGGCACCTGGAGAGGGGGCCAAGAGTGGGCTGAGCACCCCCACCCGCAGGCCCTCCTGGACATGGATCTGTGGATGTGACCCGAGGGTCCTCCCTGCGCCGGAGCTGGTGGTCTCTGGGCCTCCGCGCGTGCGCGTGCCCGTGCATGTATCTCCAGGGGGTAGGTTTCTGGGGAGAGCTGAGTGCACAGAAGGTCTGTGTGTATCTGACTGGAGCCCTGAGTCTCTGTGTATGTTGGATGTTTCTGCAGGTCCCCGAGCGCCGCGTGCGTGCACACGTATGTGCCCCTGTGTTTGCATCTGTATCCCTGGCCCGGGTCTGAACGTGTGGGGGTCTGTGTGGCCTCCGTGGATATCTTGTTTGTGGGGTGGAATGCTGTTTTCCCTCCAAGGTTGAGAACGACCAGCCCCCCGCAGAAAGCCTGGACCTGGGGAGCGGTGGGGGCAGGAAGGCAGCTGTTTGGCTCTCTCTCCTGCCCCCCCCTCCACTCCCCTGACCGGGGGTTCTGTCCACCTTCAGCACAGGCAGCTCAGCTGAGTTAAAAATAGCCCCCGGGCCTCTGGAAGCGGAAGGGGTAGAGGCACTGCCGCAGGAGGGAGGAGGGCTGGAGGCACCCCTGGCCCAGCAGGCGGGTCCTGGGTTGGACAAGCATTCCAAAGCCGGCTGGTCAGGCTCCAGCAGGGTGGGCCCCACATCCGCCTGGCCCCACCTGTGAGGCTGCAGGACCCCCACCCTGTGTGGCTACGGTGGGCCCTCTTCTAGAGAAAGGCAGAGCCTGGCCTGGGGCTGTCAGCCTGGCCTGAGCCCAGCTCCGAGCCTCAGTCTCCAGGGGTAGGAAGTGCCCCCCGTGGTGACCCCCAGGGGCTGCCCTCACCTGTCTTCTCTGCTCCCTCCGTGGAGGGTCCCTGGAGTCTTCCCTGGAGGTCCAGGTGGAAGGCAGGACAGGGCAGAGGGCCCCAGGGAACACTCCTTCCTCAGGGAGGGGTCAGTGGAGGGTTTGGGGTTTTTTCTTAAGAACTTTTTTTTTTTTTTTTAAAGATTTTATTCATTTATTTGACAGAGATAGAGACAGCCAGCCAGAGAGGGAACACAAGCAGGGGGAGTGGGAGAGGAAGAAGCAGGCTCATAGCGGAGGAGCCCGATGTGGGGCTCGATCCCGTAACGCCGGGATCACGCCCTGAGCCGAAGGCAGACGCTTAACCGCTGTGCCACCCAGGCGCCCCTTCTTAAGAACTTTTTATTGATGTGCCACATGCAAACAGAAGAGTGCACGTACTTCAAGTGTGTGGCTGAGGGAATTTTCACAAACTGAATGCATCTTGCCACCAGCACCCAAATCAAGAAAACAGGACATTGCCAGCCCCAGGAGGCCCCTGGGTTCTGCACTCCAAAGACCGTCACTGCATGAACCAGCTGGCTGCAGTGGTCCCCGGGCCGCGGAGTGCCTCTGCTCACTGTCCACGACACTGGTGTGCTGTCCACAGCCACGCCTGGAGGCCACGTGGCCCCTTCCTGTGGCTGTCCAGCGCTGCAGTGCGGATGGGCCATATTTCATTTGCCTAGTTCACTGCTGAGGGGTGTTGGCTTTTCCCAGTTTGGAGTATTACACACGGGGGGGGGGGGGTGAGCATTCTGGTACCTGGTTTTGGGTTAGCCTGAAGTACGATTCTCACTGGGTGCCCCTGGGAGTGGACCTGTGGTTTGAAGTGGCCACAGATCCCTCTGAGGATCCGATGGGGGTGCTCTGGACACCCCTGGAAATGCTAGGATTTGCTCAGGATTTCAGGGAGTACTGCGCTCCGCCCCACCCCTGGGTTCCTGAAACTCAAACCCTGGCACCTCCAGCCTTCGGGGTCTGTTTGTCCTTGGCCAGGCTAGGTCTTGGGCTAGGGCCCCCAGGGAGAAGCTGTCCTCCCCCCCGCGAGGGATGGGCAGCGCCTGAGCGCCCTCCCGCCACCCGGCACGCCCAGAGGAGGCACTCCATCCCGGAGGCCCACCCTTCCTTCCTCAGGAAAACCTGTGTTCTGATAAGGCCTCCAGTCTCTGGTTTTCAAAACCACCCCGGCACTAGGACCCCCTGGGGGAGGAGGGACCAGAGCCCCTTTGCAGCCTCTGGCAGCTGGGGTGGGGACCAGTCTTCACAACCACTGCCGCGTGGTCAGGGCTGCCAGGTCTGGGGGCGGAGAGGCAGAGGCCGCCAGCCAGGTGGGATTCCACCCCCAGACGGGGCGGTCCTTCCCTCAAGCCATCTTGGGCCCCTCAGGCTGGGTTTTTCCTCTGACCCTACCTGAGCCTACCTGGGGACGGGGGGTGGGGGTGGGTGGGTGGGCAGGGGGCCCTGAGGAGGGATACCAACCCCCAGTTCTCCCTCACTGCCCAGCAAGAGCCCAGGCAAAGTCCTTTCTTCCAACATGACCTTTTCCCAGGGTCTGTCAGCCCTGGGGCTTATGGTGGCATCCCAGGACGACTCCAGGCCAAATCCCAGCAGGACGCAGGTGCCCACAGGATATCCCAGGCTCCAAAGAGCGGCAGCTACCCCTGCCTGGCCCTGTACCCTGCTCCGTGTCCATGTTGCACGGGTGTTTGTCAACAAGACAGCAACTTCCGCCGCTGCTTCTGGGCCCCGTGCTGTCCTGCTCGGTCCACTTAGCTCTATCCGGTAGCTTCCTTAGGTGCAGACTGATGCCCAGAGAAGTAAGTCACTTACCCCAAACCACACAGCTGTGGCGATCCCCATGCTGGCCAGGCTGGCCCCAGAGCCCTCAGGCTCTAGGACATAAGGGGACATCAACGTGGCCCTACTCTCATGGAGCGTAGGGAGGGGGTGAAGGACAGATATTAGGTCGGAGGCAGGGCCTCTCTGGGCAGCGGCCTCCACCCGAGGGAGGCGGGAGGGCTGCACCTGGACTTACCAGGGTTGGGAGTGGGTGCTCAGGGACAGCTGAGAACCACCAGTTGGGAAGGAGCAGGAAAGGTGGTCCGGGCTGAGGTGCAGGGGCCCTGGGGCGGGCTGAGAATCCGTGGTTTGGGCACTTGCAGGCTGGGCAGTGGGTGTGCGGAGCGGGGCGGGGGGGCAGCTCACTCAGCATCTCGCACCCCCAGCAGGGTGTGTGGGCACAGGATTCCCGTGTCATGAGACCAGCTGCAGGTACAGTGTGGAGCGTGCATGGTGAGGGAGGTGGGCTGAGGCTCTATGAGCAGGCTGGCAGGCGGGGATCCAGGATGCCTGACCCACCAAGGATGGAGGGAGGGGGAGGGATTCTATTCCAAGTGTTCCTTCCTCCTTTCGGGTTGTGCTGACCTGGAGGCTGACCCATATGGGACCCTTGCAGGAGGGAGCATGGCCAGCTAGGGGTGGGGCTGGCTTCATCCTGGAGTGTCCACCAGGGGCTGGTCCTGTCTGAGCAGGCAGGACCGGAGGGCATCTTGCCACATCTTAACGGGGACCCTTAGACCCAGAGAACAGACTCTGGGGAGAAAACCCTGGGATGGGCTCTGAGGGTCTGGGGTGGAGGGGGGCCCTGGGCCAACTGTGGCCTGGACCAGGGTGGCCTAGGCTCCCTTTCCTCCAGGCAAGTCTTGTGGGAGTCACGTAGGGCTCAGGCATCCTGAGGAAGGGGCTCTGCTCCGGCCTCTGCCCCAGTGACACCTGAAACCCCCAGTGAGCAAGAGGGGGGAGTGCCCTGAGGTCACCCCACTGCCCCGTGACCTCTTGTGACCCCAATCATTGCCAGGAAGGGATTTCCCCAGTATCACAGGGACCAAGCCAGCTCCTCTCCCCTGCAGGGCTCCCCTCCCCCAAGTGGAACCTGTGGCCTCTCTCCCCTGACCTGGGCCAGCAGTACCTGGACGGCTCCCACATCCGTGCCCCCTCTGGATTCCTGTCCCATAAACAGGCAGCCACCATCCTGCTGCCAGGCGGAGAGGCACCTCCTGTCCTGCTCCATCCAGGGTACATCAGCTCTGCACCCCAAAAGTCCCTCGGAATCATGATTAGATCAAGTCTGTCCTGTGGTACCCTATACCTTGTGGAAAAACCCAGAAGCCCCAGCCTGGTGGCGGTTGGAGCCCGGCGCATCCCACATGAGCCTGAGGCAGGCCTTTCTTTTCTTTTTTAAGATTTTATTTATCCATTTGAGAGAGAGAGAGCACAAGCAGGGGCTGGAGGGAGAGGGAGAAGCAGACTTCCCGCTGAGCAGGGAGCCCGATGCAGGGCTCGATCCCAGGACTCCAGGACCATGACCTGAGCCGAAGGCAGATGTTCACCGACTGAGCCCTCCAGGCGCCCCACCAGGAAGGCCTTTGATGGCTTCTTCCCCCCAGGAGCGCCCTCTGGGCTGGGCTCCCTGAGGACTACCTGCTGCCTGTCCTTGTCCACCCCACAGCCACGTGGCTCCCACGCACCCACCCAGACATGTGTCTTGCCCTCCTTCCCGAGGCTGGGGCCGGACCGTCTCTTGCTCCGTGTCCAGAACTGGGCCTGGCTCACAAGGGCGGGTTTGTTCCACTGGGAGAGAGGAAAGCGCGAGAGCACACAGTGCACACACTCACAGACACTCTCGCACACTCGCCCCGTGGACGGCCACTGCCGGACAAGTACACCCCCCGCCCCGAGAAGCACGCACAAGCGAGAACCCAGACGCACATGCAAAGACGGGCTCATGACAACTGTCCACCAGGAATAGCCCTGGACACTTACAGCTTTATTCAGACTACTGCAGCGGGCAGACACGGTGCGGGCCGCTTCAACCCCCACTGAGACAGACGACCAAGGTTCTTATTTTAAAAATTATTTTATTTATGTATTTAATTATTTTACTTATGTGAGAGAGAGAGAGACTGGGAGCAAGGGGAGGAGCAGATGGAGAGAGACTCTCCGTGGACTCCATGCTGAGCACAGAGCCCCACGCGGGGCTCGATCTCATGACGCTGAGACCATGACCTGAGCCGAAACCGAGAGTCGGACGCCTAATGGACTGAGCCCCCCAGGCGCCCCTTGACCGACCTGTTTATTGCCTGGCCCCTCCCAGAACACACGGAGTCTTGTCTTGCTCTCTAGAGGTGCAGTTCCCTGGCACATGGTAGGTTCCATACGCTCCGTGAATCTTGCCAAACTAACCAATGGCAGAGGGAGGGAGGTGAAGGCAGCAGGCTGCCATTGGGTGGGTTGGGGTCTCTCCATGCCCACCAAGGGGGCTCCAGAAGACACTCCTCCAGAGGGAGGAGAGGGCCCGGTGCCTTGTCCAGGTAGGACAGAGCCCTTCATCCCACAGGCCTCTGGGGGCCACAGCCACCTGTTTCCCTCCCAGCTGCTGGGCCAGGTGGCCCTGGGCAACCACCCCCCTGCCGCTGCTCCCCATGTGGGGAGACTCCCAGCAAGAGTGCTCAGGAAAGGGGCCTGGCCTCCTCCTTTACTCCTAGGACAGAACGTAGGCAGGCTGCAGATGACGTGGCCCCCAGGACCTCCCCCACTGTGCCCTGGCCTGGCAGCTCCCGGATGGGACGGTTGGGAGAGCCAGGTGTCCCCTTCACCTGCTGGGGCTATCTGCAGCATCGCCAGCCTCTGCAACGTGAGCCTCAGGGGCTGCGGCCCTAGGGAGCAGCTGCGCTCCTCCAGTGGAGACTGAGGCCCCTGGCCCCCTTGCCCTGCTCCAGAGCTGACTGGCTCATTTCCCGAGGCTGGGTTTCCAGAGCCTGCCTGAGATGGAATTACAGCCCCACGCCTGCACCTGCAACACGTAGGACTGCCTCCTGGCTCGGCCAGGCAAGGACCCATGCAGACAGGGTGCTTGCTGTGTGTCGCCGGGGGGAAGCAGGGGCTGTGGAAACCACACATGGGGCAGGTGGGGATCAGGAAAGCATTCCTGGAGGACAGGATGCCAGCACAGGGACCACAGAATGAATAGGGAGGAGGTGTAAAAGGAAGGACAGGGGACAGAGAAATGAAGGATTGGACCCACAGAGGTGGCCAGGGGTCAGATGATAAAGGGACCAGGGTGGGAACACAGGAGGGAGCCCAGTGCCACCCTTCTGAGCTCAGGCTGGCTTTGGACAGCTGAGACCCAGAAACTGGGCCCACCTGGAACTCTGGAAGGCTAGTGGCCCCCAGAGAGAGGCCTGGTGAGGGAGGGAGGCAAAGTGCTCCCTGACTATTGCCAGGTCAGGGCAAGGTCAGTGGTCAGGCTGGGCTGTTCCCAGACCCTCAGCAGATAGCCCCCTGGGGCTGCCCCGGCCAGGCCCTGGCTGCCGTCCACCCCTGGGCTGGCCTGGCCGTGCAGCTGGCACTCAGGATTGGTGGCTTTGCTGTCTTCCCTCTACTTCGGCTCCCTTCTCTTCCCAACCTTTCCCCTCTGCCAGGCCATTGGCCCCCAGACGCTTCTCTAGCTTTCTGCCTCCGCTCTCAGGACCAGCCCCTCCCAGAGAACACAGCAGGTGTGGCGCAGCCTTGGTCCTGGAGAGAAGGTCTGGAATGCACAGCCCTGGTGCTGGGGCCTGAGGGTGGTGCTGGGAGCTGGGGCTCAGGAGGGGTGCCGGCAGTTGGTAGTGCCGTTTTGGAAGGATGGCTGGGGGTGAGTACTTGGAATGGAGATGGGGCAGCAGTTGGCGGTGGCAGCTGGAGTGGCAGTTGGGGCTTGGCAGGGACACGGGCCTGGAGGACAGTTGGGGTGGGGCAGCCGTGGGGTTGGCAGGTAGCCCCTGGCCCCGAGTGACTCTGGAGGGTGGTCTCGGGGAGGCCCAGCAGGAGAGCAGGGCCAGCTGGCCGCAGACGCAGGCTGAGCCGGGCCTGGGAGTCGGCCTGGGTGGTGCTCCGCTGCAGCCCTCGGTCCACCCGTTGGACCCAGGGTGACGTGCAGGGGGCGGGTCCTGCCGCGCAGCCCAAGCGTCCTCAGGTCCGCCCTGCCCTCGGCTTCGCTCCCTCCCTGTCTGGCTTCCAGCAGGGGCTTGGAGAGGGCAGGGGCAGGTTCTGGGCAGTTCCCTGGGAGGGGGCAGGTCTCCCAGGGCTGTTGCCATGGGGACGGGGGAGCAACACCACTGGTTGGAGAATAAACAGACAAGTTCTCCGACTAGTGACTGCTGTGAAGACAGCTCAGAAAACCCAGCTTGGGGAGGATGGGGTGGTGGCGGGGGGCAGGGGTGCTGCCTTGGGGGCAGGTGGTGTGGTGGTGAAGGCCCTGGCAAGGGGGGTGCCCAGGGGATACTGGGAAAGGAGATGCAAAAGGATATTTGCTGTCCCTCCTGTCTTTCCCAAAGCTCCTTCTAGGCTACGCTTCACAGGAGCAAACCTGCGGGAGGCAGATCCCGGCTCTCTCGGTGGCTTCAGAGCACCTAGCATGGGCCTGGGTCCCCTTCCAGCTCTTCTGCCCTCTTGGAGCCACACCTTGGGGGTGGAGGGCAGGGAGAGGGCTGGCTGAGCACCTGCTGCAGGGGGCAGTGCCACGACCTTATGGGGTCCCTGCCAGCCACACGGCTCACCGAATTGAGCCCGTCCTTCAGAGGTCTGGGGGTGGGGGCAGCTTGTGTTGGGGGGCTGCCATTAGCAAGCACATCTGTGGGCCTAACCTACTTCTAACACCTTGGCCCCAAAGCCCCCTAGCCCTGGCCTACTGCTGCTCATTCCAGGCCCCCTCTGTCACAAGCCTGGACGTGTCTCTCAGGCAGGCTCCTGAGAGGCAACCCACACATGTGCTGGGGGCGAATATCCAGCATGACCAGTGCAGAGCCTTGACCACCCATTTCTTAATCTGTCTTGTCTACCAGCTTAGCTGGTGAGCACAGTCAGTTCATCACGGTACTGTAAGGCTCCCTATCCCCTGCACCCTCTGAGACACTGACCCCGCACACGGGGTGCCCTGGTCAAAGAATGCTGATGAGGCCACAGCTTGGTCCTCACCTGGTCCCAGAGCCACTTCCGGGGTGGAGCTGCCCTCACGGAGGCCACCTGCTTACAGATGGAGAAGGGCCAGCTGATTGTCAGGTAGCAGATACCTCCCAGGGTCTGTGCCAAGCCTCAGGGGTGAGGGGCTGTGCACGTCATCCACATGGGTGTCCAGGGGACCCAAGCCAGAGAGGAGGCTTAGTGACCCAGCCTGGCATCCGCCCACTGTGAGACCAGTCCTGGTGGGACCTTAGCCAGTGCTGGGCACTGATAAATGTGGGGCTCCTGGGGCCCCACAGCTAGTATGTCTCCACAGAGCAGAAGCACTGAGGTGGCTCCAGGGAGTCCAGCTACATCCTCTCCCTTTTTCTCCCGGCTCTGCTGAAACGCCACAGTCGCGGCTGCTGGTTCTTTTCTTTCTTTCTTCCTTTTTTTTTTTTTTTTTAAATAGTAAAGAGAGTTATTAGCTCACAGAAAGATAACCATCTGGAGGTAGGGTGGGCTTCAAGTATGGCTTGATCAGGGGTCTCCAGGACTTCTTGGTTCTGCCTTTTTGGTGTTGGTTCTTGGAGCAGAAAAGATGGGCTCAGTCCTCAATCAGTGGCAGGACTGCAGGGGTCAGGTAACCTTGATGCAGAGTAGGGGAACGGGGGAGAGAGTCCCAGGGCCCTAGGGACTTCTTCCAGAACTCAGCAAGCCTTTCTATGAATGCCAAAAGCCCTAGACTGGGGTAGGTTCTGGTACTGGTGAGACACAGGCTTAGATTTTGTGGGCAGGTCTGCTGAGCAATGACTGAGCACCACTGTGTCCACTCCTGCATGGACAATGGGTGTGGCATCTTGCGAGGCTGTTCTCTTTGGAGAGTGTCTGAGGGGACTGAGACATCTTGGGAGAGACTGGGGCTCTCTATGAGAGGGGAGGGCAGGCATCAGGGGTCTGGTCCTACTGCGTTTGGCAGCCCTCCCCAGGCTCCCTGGCCTCTTTCCCACCTTGGGCTACGACTGTGATCTAGGCAGGCAGGTGGGGGGACTCCTGCAGAGAGCACCCTCTGTCCTCTCAAAGGGAGGAGGCAGGTGACCCCCTAGACCCTCCCGGAGGCCTAGAAGCAGCCACTTCTCAGGACAGCCAGGTCCAACCTTCACTTCCTGGCTGAGGAAGCGTGGGCCTGTTGCTCCAGACCAGGGGGATGTGACCAAGAGGGTCCTCCAAAGAAAGCCTCGTGAGGGGGCTCCTGGGCCGGCACCGTCAGACCAGGCAGCGGGAAGGGAGTGGGCTGAGGGTGTCTGCACAGCCATTTCCAGGCGCCGGCTAGAAGCGAGGGAGTGTCCGAGCCTTTCATCGCTGGCTGCCAGACCGCGGCTCGCCCTTGTTCACTCAAGGAGAATTTCCCCCGCGGCCTGCCCTCCCGCTGCAGCCCAGTGAATGCCTCCTTACACATCCTGAGAAAGCAGCCATAATGGTCCGCCGCCTCCCACCTCCCGAGGAATTCCGCGGCGCTTGGCCCGCGGGGAGGCAGGGCGCAGACGGCCCGCGGAGCCTCGCCATTGGATAGCCTGGTCGTGCTCAACTCCTCTGCGCGGCTGGCTAGCCACAGGCTCACCTCCCTTCCCACCGCCGCGCCGGAGAGAGGAAGCGAGGTGGCCTTTGCCCCGCACAGGCTAGCCAGGAATGTGGGGCCACGCTTCCCATTCAGCCAGCCCGAGGGCTCGAGGACAGCGGGGGCGAGAAGGGACGCGCGCAGGGCCCATCCCGAGCAACACGGTTCCAGATCGTTTAAGGGGGTGTGGGGCAAGGCCCAGGCAGCTTGTTTCCCGCCCCTTCGCCGGGGCGCACCCGCACGGGACAGACAACGCGGCGCGAAGAACCCACGCGCGCAGCCGCCGGCGCTCCTAAGTTGCCCAAAACCAAAGCCCCAGGGGCAGGCACCGTCACGCGCGGCCCGCGCCCCGAGGTGCTCCCCTCCCTGGGCGCGCCGAGGTTCTCCGACGGCGCGAGCGCGCAGCGCCCAGGCCCTCTTCGGCCCCGCGCCCCAGCACAGCCGCGACCGCGCTTTGCAGCCGCACAGCGCGAGGTCCGCACAGCCGCCTGAGCAGGTGGGGAAGTCTCGAAGTTTGCGAGACGCGCCCGGCGAGACTGCGCATCGGGTCGTGGGGACAGCTTGTGGCCCGGGGACCCGCGCGCCCCCGAGGAACAGGCGCGTGGGCAACGCCGGGGTGCGCAGTAGAGGAAGGGGCTGGGGTGCCCTCGCCCCGAGCCTCATCTCGCGCAGGGGTGTACTGCCCGCCGCTGAGCGCCCCCGCGGGAACCCGCACGGGTGCTCAGAGACCCCCACGCCGCGCCGCCCCCGCCCCCCGCCAACCCAGGGGAGGGGGCTTCCCACAATGCCCAGCGAGCTCCAGCCCGCACTTCCGCTGTCCGGCCGCCCACGGCGGGGGGGGGGGGGAGGAGGAACCGACCCCCGCCGCGGCCCCCGCCCGCCCCGCGGCGCCGAGCCCGGGGCCCAGCGAGGGGCGGGGCCGGCGGCCGGGCCGGCGGGGGCGGGGCCCGGGGCGGTGGCCGCGGCCCGGGCGTTGAGCGGGCCAATCAGCAGCGGCCGGGCGCGCGCCGGGGGGCGGGGTCAGGGTCCGCAGGCGGGGCGCGCGCGCGGGCGGCGGGGGCCGCGGGGTTGGAGCGGGCGCGGGGGCGCGCGCCGGCCTGACGGACTGACGGACGGACAGACGGACGGAGCAGCCGAGGCGAGCGCGCAGCTCGGACCCGCCCGGACGCAGCGCTCGCCCGGCGGCGGCGGCGATCACCGGCGCCGGTCCGGCGGCCGCGGTGCCCGCCCTCGCCCGCGCCCCATGGGGTCACAGGTAAGCGGCGCCGGCTCATTGTCCGCGCGGCCGGGCAGGCGCATCGCGGCCGGGCCCGGCCGGGGCCGCTCCAAGCCCGGGCAGCTCCGAGTAGGGGCGCGCCCCCGCTGCCTGCCGCCCCGCGCCCCACTGCGCCCCGCCCCGCGGGGGCGCCCTCCTGGCGGCGATCGGCTAGCCCCGGCTGCGGCTCCGGGGGCGGCGGTGGCGACCCGGCCCGGCCCCCGCCGATCCCCAGCCCGGGTGGCTCGGGGCGGGGCGGGCGGGGGCGGCGCGGGGTCCCCGCGGGGCTGCGCGCGGAGGCGGCGGCGGCGGCGGCGGCAGGGCTGCCCCGCGCCCCTCGCCCTCCGCGCCTCCTGCCGCCGCCGCCGCCGCGATCCCTCCCCCGTCACCTCCGAAAGGGGAATTTTCCAGCTGGTAATTTCTGCTGCGTCAACGCCCGGCCCCAGGAGGCAGCCCAGGGGCGTCCTGGCGCCCCCCGCCCGCGCCGTCCCGCGCGCCCCCCGCCCGCGCCTCGGAGCCGCACCCGGACCCGCCCGCGCCGAGTTTGCCAAGAGTCGGAACTGCGGGAGGTGGGCGCGGGCGGGTCCCCGCGCCCCACCAGGCCTTGGGGGTCATTGTCTCCCCCTGACGCCGGGCACCGGCCTCGTCTCCATTTTAATTGCTGGATGAACCAGGGCGCAGGGGCCTCGGGGCCGGGCGGCCAGAGGAGCGCGGAGGGGACGGGGCGCGCGGAGCGGCCAGGGGCGCGCGGAGCGGACGGGGCGCGCGGAGGGAGCCGGGTCCGCCGCGAGCCGTGTCTTTGTTTCTCCGTAAATAGACATGTCAGTTTCACAGGGTAGCACGAGTCACTGTCTGACAACTCAATCCGATGGCAAATGGGGAATTTTCTACGCCAGGAGGAGGGCTGTGGCTAGTTGGGGTTCCCCCGGCCCCGCTAACAAATTTATTATTTGTAGGTTTAACGGACCACGCACAATAGGGCTGGACCGAGGAGCCTGGGTACAAACCAAAAGGGGTGAAGAACAGATATTTTCTGACACCGAGGAAATATAAACAAAAGAAAGTTTGACAGAGATTCTCAGCGAATTTCCTCACGCTTTCGGTGCTACAATCTCAGCGACGCATTTGTCGAGGATTACAGTGGCAAGATTGTTATCAGCATTGTTTAAAGAAATGCTAATTAGGCAACGCGTTTTGCAAACTGCTGGGCGCGGACACCTGTGCACGGAGGGCTCGCGCGCATTTTAATTGTGTCATTTGTAGAATCTTTCATATTGGATATATTATCAAAGCTAACTTTCCGTTTGGGTAACAGACTTGTGGATTCACTCTGTGGCTGGCCCCGCTCGCTGCCTGTACAAGGCAGTATTTCCACTCTGCAAGAATGGAAAATGGTTCGTTCATCAAAAGGAAATTTGGAGAAGGGTTTTTCACATGAATAATGAAGTAAACAGTAGTCTTTTACCATAGTAGAATCCTTCTTCTTGGTTTGTTTTGTGATAGTTTTAGATATTTTGAACTGAAAACTTTGGGATGCCTTGTTATTCCAGAAAGGATTAAGTGAATTATTAGGCGTACCTAGGCAAAAGTTGGTGAGATTTAAGCCCTGGGTCCTCTATGAAGCTAGTGATCATCTTCATATCCTTTACTGAAGGAGGGAGGGGTTGGTTATTGAGTTTTCTTTAGGAGATGGTGGAATGTACTCACTTTAGGCTCTTCAGAAGCCCCAAATTCCGCCTTTCCTGGAGGCCAGCCTTGGGACAACATTTATTTAAGCCTCTCATTGACCTCATCCTAGATGTAAGAATTTTGATTTGATGAGATAATTTCTGCTCAGGGTTAGCTGTTTTCCGTTTGAAAATGCGTTGTTCCTGTGCTCAGAGCTCATCCACTCTGGTGTTCAGGACTGGCTGGCTGTTGCCCACAGGGGCACCCACCCTCTTTGAGGCTCTGTCCCCATTCAGTTATTCAGGGCGGTTCCTTGCCCCTCTGTCGGCTGTGGCCCCTCGGCCCCGGGACACCTGTGTTCCGACACACAGTAGCACAGAGAGGGTGGGGCAAGCTCCTGGAAACGGCAAGCCCACTCCGGGATTGGAGGAAATCCTCATGCCTGACGTCCTTTCACTGTCACACGGGGTGTTATTTACAAACATGTTACACAAAATTAAGTTTTAACAGAGTGAACTTTCCAACATTGTCCTTATGTGGGGCTTTTCGAATTAAGAGAAATTGGGCCACTCTGTCCCTGTGGTGTGTGTTTCTGGGACAGCTATACAGAATTTCTGCTTTGTTCTCTACCAGAGGTCTTAGACCAGCCTCTCAGCGCCAAGGAGACCCATTTAGTGCTCGGTGTTTAGCAAGGGCCACAGCCCGGGAGCCTGTGCTAGTTCTTCTCTGTGCCCAGGAGCCTCCTTGTCCCCCTCGCACCCCGTGTCACAGCACCTGCCCCCGCAGTCCCCTCTCCTGGGGGTTCCGTATTCCTCCGTGACTCCTGTTCTCATAAGTATGTAGACTTTTTCTTCCTTCTGACCTAACGTATTTAATCTTAAATTCTGTTCAGCGATGGCAGATTGGCAAGAATTCCCCTGTGTGTCTGCCCCCTCCCCTGGAAAAAGAGGTCCTTCCTGTTGCTACGAGTTGGCTTTAATGGCCTGACTGCTAGGAATAAGTGGATGATTAAAAATCTCTATTGAGGCCACAGGACTGATGTTAAGTGTTTGAAACACTGCCTCGGCCTGATCATGGTTCCGATGTCCTCTGCCCCCAGCTCTGGGTGTGGCGTGGCTGGGGTCTCACACCATGAGGTCAGGGAAGGTTTTCTCTCTTTCTGCCATTCCAGCCTAAATACTTTGTGTATCTTATATCTGCACACTCAGGCTTTGTGTTCTGGTCTGCTGGCGATGGTACAGTACGGCCTGGGATATTATTTGTAGATGAAAAAGTTGTGGAAAAGAGAAGTAACCTTTCCTTACAAACTAAAAAGGTGTTAGTTCAAAGATAAAAGGAGCGAGGCTGGTCCAATGCGATCTTAGTATGATTTACACAGAGTTTTCTGCTGAATTTCTTTTTTTTTTTTTAAAGATTTTATTTATTTATTCAACAGAGATAGAGACAGCCAGCGAGAGAGGGAACACAAGCAGGGGGAGTGGGAGAGGAAGAAGCAGGCTCATAGCAGAGAAGCCTGATGTGGGGTTCGATCCCGGAACGCCGGGATCACGCCCTGAGCCGAAGGCAGACGCTTAACCGCTGTGCCACCCAGGCGCCCCTCTGCTGAATTTCTTATCAACAATGCTGTTAAGTCGTTTTCAGATTGAAAAATTACTAAATACTTTTTAACATCATTTGGACTCAAAAATTGCTAACCTAGGTATTTTAGAATAGGAATCAAGGGATAACGTTCACATATTTTTAACAGCATTTACAGAGCTTTTGTGTCTTGACAGGTGTGTGTTTGAGCCACATTAGAGAGACGTTCCCAGGGCTTCTCGCTCATGACAACTCTTGGGCATTGTCGAGGACCTGCGATGGGACAGGTCCTTTGGGACAGGTCGGGGACAGAGTTTCTGCAGGGCATTGGTGATCTGTTGGGATCAGTCGAGCATTCCTCAGACACAAGAACCACTAATGCGTGACCCATTGTAGGTGAGAAATGCTAGTGAAACAGCTCCAGAGCTTGGGGTGGGAGGGGGGCAGAGTGCAAACCACCTGGTGGGGAAGGGGGTGTCTGAAACCCTAAAGGCCGCTGGAGGGAAAGGGCATCGGTGTAGACTCCTACCCTGTCGGGCACTGACCCTCTGGGTCCAGACCTTGTGGAGCGAATTCTGTTGTGACCTCTGCTTTGCCGAGCGTGGATGGCTAGTGAGAGGGCAGGACTGCAGGACCAGGTGGCTTCTGGGGGCCGTTGGCAGTGATAGCAGTTTCAGATCCCGCCTCCCACAGTGGCACACAGGCCACTCCGTGTCTTTTGGAAGAGCCGCGGGGAAGCGGTCCCTTGTGGGGCAGATTTTACACCTCTTCCTCCGTTCTGTCAGCAGGGAGGTCTTTCCACTTGCCAGCAAAACTAAGAAGATCCACGCGTGTGTGAGAATAGTCACTTTTTAAAACGGCCTCATTTATAAGGAATTTGGACAGCTTTGCTACTCACGTGGGTGCGAGTTCTTCTCTGTCTCCCCCTGCGCTTCCCTCCCCTCCCATCGAATCTGCAGCTTTCTGCAGAAAGTGAGGCCTCTCGCCCATGGCGGAACCCTTCCCCTTCACCGGCTCAGGTGCAAGCAAGGTCCCACAGCACCCTCCTCTTCCTTTGTAGAAAGTAGGCACCTCGGTGTCTTGGGCCACATACGGAGGGTTTAAGAACCCCAGTGTCAGGAGCCGTCTCGGTGAAAGATGGACGCACCGCAGGGGCACCATGGCTGATGGGGCTTTGCACAAGTCACCTTCTTAGTCCGTGTGTGTGGGGGTCACCTGGCGAGTGGAGGGTCTGACCTGTGGTCTTCCGTCCATCCCACTCTGAACGTTCCATCCTACTGTCATGCTTGAGGCACAGAGAGCGGAATGACTGATGGTCTTGGTTGGGCAGACCCAGCATCGACCTGCCTGCAGAGTTGGTCCTTGGTTTCCGGGGTGTTGAGGGGCGGATGCAGACAGATGGGCTTTCTAGAAGCGCACTCACGTCATCCACTACCCGGCCCGCCTGGCAGAGGATGGTGTGTGAAGGGAGCAGCACGCTGGCGCAGCACCGAGAGCTGTCTTCAGGGTGGGGAAGCCCAGCGTAGTGGGGACTGGGCAGCTCAGTACAGCTGGAGTGTGGGCCAGAGCGGGGTCAAAACAGCATCGTGGGGGTGACCCAGAGGAGCCGGGAGGAGGATGACGAGCGCCTTTGGGCACCTGTGGCTTTGGGTGGTGTCATGAGCACTGATCCGTAGTCTGTGGTCTTCTCGTCTCCGTGTGGCCCTAGTTGAATCTTAAAACGGTTGATTTTCCTTTCTCATCCCATCCCATTTAAAGTCGCGAGGCTTCTGAGCTGTACCTTTTTATTTAGGAAGCTCAAAGTCAGCTTGGGAAATTTGGAGAGAAGCAGAAATTGCTCAGCTAATTTCGAGGTGGAGAAGGCGGTGCCTGTGAAGGGTAGCAGTTTGCCCAGGATTCACGGGGACACAGGCCTTTCCTCATCCTGCAGACCCGCTGCGGGTCTGGCCGTAGTCCCGTGCCCCGGGGGGGAACCTGCCCAGACCTTGTTGAGTCAGATGCTGTCCTTCCCTGTGGGCCTGACGCTTGGACGCACCTCGCGTGCGGTCATCGCGGGGGGGGGGGGGGGCGGGGCGTGGGCCTGAGCGGGTGCAGCGTGTCTCGGTCCCCTCCCTCGTGTTTCTCGTGTGTGTGCAGGGAGGTCGGCACCGCTGGGTGTTTCCCAAACAGCAGTGGGTGGCAGCGTCATTTCACGGTGCACGTTTGGGTCCGGGCGCTGGAGCACGGGGAGCCGCCGTCTGTTGTGGGACCGAGCCCGTGTTGGTGGCTGACCAGGGAGGTCCCAGTGATTACAGCGAGACGGCCTCTGCATTCTTCTCCCAGGGCCTGAGAGCCCCTCAGTGCGTGGCCCGGCTGCAGGCAGGGGTGCAGGGAGGCTCCCGCAGCCTTCCACAAGCCCTCTCGGGGGTGGTGTGCCCCCCCCCCCCCCCCGACTGGCCAACAGGCCGACACCCCCCTCTCGCAGAGGCTGGGCTTGTTGCCGGCTTCCAGACTCAGGAGTTGGCCGGGTGGCCCCGCCCTCATCGGCGCCCCTGCCCCCCCCCCCCAGCCCCTGCGGCTGGTGGTGGGAGCGCCTCATTTCTCCCATTTTCGTTTTGGGTGTCTCTCAGTCCTGCCCGGTCAGCACTTCCTCCATCCGCTTCTGAGACGTTAAAGGTGGGAGTTTCCCTGTACAAAGCTTCTGAGATGAGAGAAAGTTGAGGATGTGAGGTCTTGCAGCCCGGATCCTCACGGCTGCTGAGTGCTTGGGGCCGGCTGCAGGGTCGTCTTCTGTGCTCGGCATTTTTAGTAACATTGCAAAGGTGTCACTGTTACTGGCCGTGTGACCGTCTGTAATATTGTATTTCTGAAGAGAAACTGAAGGAGTCAGGACATTTATTTTTGTAAAGATTTTATGTATTGGAGAGAGAGACAGAGAGATTGCGAGCAGGGGCAGAGCGGAGGGAGACAGAATCTCCAGCGGGCTCCCCACCGAGCGCAGAACCCGGCGCGGGGCTCAGTCCCACAACCCTGAGATCATGCCCTGAGCCGAAATCAAGAGTCGGACGCTCACCCGACGGAGCCCCCCAGCACCCCAGGAGTCGGGACATTTCGGAGCGCACGGACGCTCACTAGACAAAAGCTGAGGGTCCTGTCCAGAGTGAGGGGACCCTGTTCGGGTCATCTCACGGCGAGCACTTCGGTAGTTCTGTCCAGCATATTGAGGTCCACATGCTCATCATAGGTTACCTTTCCGTCTTGGCTTCTGCTTACGCACGGGTAACTCCATGAATGGAAGCTTACGTGTTTTTCCACGAGGATACGGTTGTTTTCCTGCACCTGTGGTGATAAAGAGACACATTTCTGTATTATGTCATCGCTTTTATGTCATTTTGTGTGAAGACTTTTTTTTTGCTTCGACCTCGGAGTATTTTGAAGACCTTTTTGGGGCTCCTTAGCAGACACGGTCTCCACAGGGACAGTACACGCATGTCCGTGACTGGCCCACCGGGAGGCTGAACAAAGTGGTTTTTAATATTCGGTAAGCTTGACTTTCTCGGTTTCATTCTTATGTTGGCAGAATGAGACCAGAACAAGGAGTGAAAAGGTGACACTGTCTTTGGACGTCCCTTTGAGTCCAAAAGTTGGTTTAACAGGGGGCACCCAGCTGTCTCAGTTGAAAGAGCATTCTAGAGGCGCCTGGGTGGCTCAGCTGGTGAAGCGTCTGCCTTTGGCTCAGGTCACAATCCCAGGGTCCTGGGATCGAGTCCTGCATCAGGCTCCTTGCTCAGCGGGGAGTCTGCCTCTCCCTCTGCCTGCTGCTCCCCCTCCCCGTGCCCTCTCTCTCTGACAAATAAACAAATAAAATCTTAAAAAAAAAAAAAAAGGAAGAGCATTCTCCTCTTCATCTCAGGGTTATGAGTTCAACTCCTGCTTCAGGAGTAGAGATTACTTAAACTTAAAAATATTAAAGAGAGAGAGAGAAATTGGTTTAATATCAGTTCCACTGAACATGATTGGACCACGTAGTGAACAGCCCACGTAGTGAACAGTCCATGTGGTGAACAGTCCACGTACTGAACAGTGCACATAGTGAAGAGCCCACGTAGTGAACAGTCCACGTAGTGAACAGCCCACATGGTGAACAGTCCACATGGTGAACAGCCCACGTGGTGAAGAGCCCACGTACTGAACAGCCCATGTGGTGAAGAGCCCACGTGGTGAACAGTCCATGTACTGAACAGCCCACGTGGTGAACAGCCCACGTGGTGAAGAGCCCATGTACTGAACAGCCCACGTGGTGAACAGTCCATGTACTGAACAGCCCACGTGGTGAACAGTCCATGTACTGAACAGCCCACGTGGTGAATAGTCCATGTACTGAACAGCCCACGTGGTGAACAGTCCATGTACTGAACAGCCCACGTGGTGAACAGCCCACGTGGTGAACAGTCCACGTAGTGAAGAGTCAAGGTGCGACCTGCAGTCTTGAACTTGGCTTCTCCTCTGCTCCAGCTTCTGGGCTGCGGCTGGAGCTGTGTTTCCTCAGCCTGGTGGAAGCTCCACCCTCCACAAACCCTGCGTGAGTGACGGGTGGGTGGAGTGACGGGTGGGTGGGAAGGTCAGCCGCGGTACTAAGGCGTTCTCACTACGGAGAGAGCCGTGAGTGTTCTCGAGGTGTGCGTGTGCTCTCGGGGCCCGAGGAGCAGGTTAGGAAGGGTCAGTACCCGGAAGCACAGAGGCCGGTGGTCAGCCAAATGCCAGATGTGCTTCGCTCTTTTCCTCAGAGACCAGGACACACGCCGTCCGTGGAGAAGGCGCAGCAGGGCAGAGCCCCACCTCCTCAGCTTCCCGCCACACCCCCGAGTCTGCTCAACATCATTCAGGATCACCTTTTTACTTGAACTGATCTTGGCCTTGTCTTGAGCGAGAATAGCCATGAAACCATGAGTCTGATGTCTTGGCTGCTTTTTTGGGTACACACTGAGATGACCTTGTGACTCTCAGTATGGATTTGGGTTTGTCCGGGAGCCGGCCGGAAGCTGGCCTTGGCATCACGGTGTGTGCGGACCACCCCTGGGGGCTTTGGGATACACTGGGGTCTACCCTTCTCTGCAGAGCTGCCTCTGCTCCGTGCCTCTGGAGTGGCCCACACTTCCCTTCTCGGGCTCAGGCGGGCACGTGGTGTGCTCCCCACGTTGCCCTCGGCAGCCTGCTGGGGAAGGACCCGTGCTTGGGCCCCGGCCACAGAGCCTCGGGCAGCTGAGTGGCTGCCCTGCCTTCCGGTCCTACCTGGGGATCCCAAAGGCCAGCAGCTTTGCCACATGGCTTTCCCGGGTGAAGGACAGACTGTATCGGTGGTTCTCACCGCGGAGCCCCTGGAGAGCCTCCCCGCACACTGCTGAGTTGGGTGGGGTGGGTGCTGGTGGCACAGGACTAGGGGAAGGAACCCTTCCTGCCACGTGTCGGACAGCCACAAAGGGAGCAGTCGGTGTCAGTTAGGTCGCTGCTGGTCAGAGTTTCCCGGGACTGTCTTAACAAAGAACCACAGACCTGTGTCTACACAGTAGAGGTTCGTTGGCTCAGAGTCTGGGAGGCCAGAGGCCTAAATCCAAGTGTGGGCAGGGCCACACTCTGCAAAGGCTGCAGCGAGACTCCTCTTGCCTCGTCCGGGGCTGGCGTGTGCCAGCAATCCGGGCTGTTCCTTGGCCTTTGGGTGCTTTGCTCCAGCCTCTCTGGCCCTGTTCTCATGGCCTCCTCCCCCGTGTGTCTACATCAGTCATACTGAATCAGGGTCCACCATAATGACCTCCCCTTAACTTGATGACACCTGCAGAGACCTATTTCCAAACGAAGTCACACTCACAGGTGCGGGGGTCAGGACTTGAGTGTGGCTTTCTGTGGGCCGTGATCTGTCCCCGGTGTGTGGGCACCCGTGTCTCTCGGTCCTGCGTGGTGCATGCTTCTCTGGTCAGCCGTTGTCCCTCCTGGGAATGGCATAGCAGACGTGGCAGGTGAGAGTGTGCGGCAAGCCTGTACCCGGCCCCACGCCTGCCCCAAGCAGGGCCCTTGTCGGCCGACACGTCCTTCCAGGGAAGTGACAGAGACGGGCCTCGGAGACACAGATAACCACGCCTTCTGTGGACAGGTGTGGCGGGGCCCAGTCTGGGGGGCAGTGACTGGGGTCATGCACTTTTGGGTGGCAGCGGGTAGGAATAGAGCAAAGGGTACTCAGTGGGGGCAGTTGGGGCGGCCAGAGCAGGTGGTGAGGCCCCTCTGGGCACCTGTCCTTGTGCAGCTGAACGTACCTGTGCTGACCTGCCCCGCCCGGCCAGAGTCAGGCAGCTCGTGGGACCCATCTTTCCAGAATGTTTTTAATGCTTCCCCTAAGATACGCCAGAAGACGAGGGACAGCAGCTATTGAAACACAGTCTTTAAATGCAGAAAACCTGCTCTTGTTTTGAAGTAACACGTCAAACGATGTCGTTATGTGGCGGGTCGGAAGCTCCTGATTGTGCGCCGTGAGGGCCGGAGTGTTCTGTGGTGCCTGCAGCAACTGGGGCATGTGGATGTGGCTGTAGTGGTTGGTTGTCCACATTCACAGAGGTGTTGTCCCTCTACCGTGGACCCTGAGGTCACCAGGAGGGTTGGAGGTCATTTAAGGAGCTCAGGTGCTGCGTGCTCCCTGGGCAGTCTGGCGGGGTGGTCACTGCTGTCACTTCCATTCACGCCCACGGCCACCCCACGAGTAGCGGCCCCGACGGGGGACGGAGCAGAGGCCCCTGCAGACTTGTGCGGGGCGTGACCTGCGTGTCTGGAGCCGTGGTCTGCAGGATCCGACACCAGATCAGAGTCTCTCACGCGTCTGCATCCCTGAATCACAGATTCTCCCGAAACTGGAAAAGCTCTGTGGTTCTTCCATAACCTCAGTTTTAGATACATGCCTTGGACGTCTTCAGATAGGCACAGAATGGGAGACAATGTCCGTCACCCAGTGGCAGTGGTTCCTGCTGCTCGGCTCCTCCCGCCTCTTTGCTTTCCCTCCTGTCATGCTCCGGTGTTTCACGCACACTTGAAGGGCTCTGGCCAGCGAGCGTGGCTGCACGTGCACTTGTGCACCAGCAGCACTTCTCCGCGGCCACGCCTGGCCTGGGCTCCGTGCTCCGCTGGAGCCGTGCATCTTCCCTGCGGGACCGGAGTCTGAGCGTGTCCACCGGAAGTGGCGCCTCTGAAATCTCGTTCATTCTGTTTTGTTGTGTTTATCTGTTGAGAAATTGGAGCTGCTGGTGCGGAGCGTTGGCCTCGTTGGCTGCATCTGTGACCTTGGGAAGCCCCTCCCTGTTCCTCTGCGAGGGTCTGTAAGAGCAGGCGCGGTGCGTGGGGCCGTGCGCGTGGCGCTCAGCACCGGCAGTGCAGTCATGACGCGAACGTCAGGATTTTCAGTTCAGGGGCCCTGGGCGGCTCAGTCGGGTAAGCGTCCAGCTCTTGGTCTCGGCTCGGTCGTGGTCTCGGGTTGGAGGGGCCCCCAGAGCTCGCTCCCACTGCCCTGAGATCACGACCTGAGCCAAAACCAAGTCAGGCGCTCACCCGACTGAGCCGCCCAGGGCCCCTGTGTGCTTTGTGTCTAGGAGATGTACGTGGAATTTGCAAGATAATTATCACATAAGCTTTATTTTAAAATTTAAGGTTTGTGATTGGTTAATAAAGCATAGGAACATCTCGTAGATTTGGTTATCAACGAGGAGGCCTCACTTCTCTTTAAGTTGATTTTCATTTAGTTTTCTCTAAAACAAATGAAATTCACCCTGCCTCTCTCTTTTACGTGGGAAAAGCGGGTGTAGTTTTGCTTGAGTTTGAACTTTCCTGTTACTGAGAGAGTTTGCTGCAAAGGGTCACCGTGGCGACGGGTCGATGCCAGCGCTAGTCTGGAGTTTGAGCGCGGCAGGTCTTTCCTTTTGAATAGTTTCATGCTTCTCGTTTTCTGTGCGGTCGTGAGCTATTTTTGCCTTAGTTTTTTTCCCAGATAAGTCATTTTTACCTAGAGCCAGTAGTGGGTCCGAGGAGTGTGCGAGCTGGTCCCTCCGGAGCAGCGGGAGCGGGCGGAGTCGACGCGTGGCTGAGCGCCGGGGGTTCGCTCCTACAGCTCCTGTGTCGTGAGGAGAACGTCGGCAGAGCTGGGGAGGAAGATGGTTTGCTCACCCATCGCTGTTCACACGCAGTTTCCTGAGTCCTCAGAAGATGAGAGGCCACGGCCGTGCTCCTGTGGTCTCCCTCCTCTGACCCCAGCGAGCGTGGAGTCTGGCCGGGTTAGCCTCCACTCAGGACTCAGCGGGCCTGACGCGGCCTGGGGACGCCGACTGGCTTGCCCCTTGTGCTCACAGGCTAGCGTGTATGACCGTCACTCATGCCATCCTGCTCAAGGTCACTTAGCTGCCACCCCCTTTCCTGGACCGCCAGTCTGTGAACGATGTCACCGAGTTCAAGGGGACCCGAGAGGTGTCAGCAGGTGCCATCCCCTTTGTCTGAGCGCAGAGGGAAATACTAGTAGAGAAAATGACAGTCGGACGGCCTGAACCCAGGGCCCCACTGAGGAATTTCCTTTTGCTTCTTAGAAGTCAGAGTCGGGGTCCTGGGGCTGTGGCAGCCGCTCTGTGCCACGTGGTCGGGGGTGTGGGCAGGAAGGAGCAGGCTGTGTTCTCCTCAGGGGGGACCCTGCTCCACGCGGTTCTAAGGGTGCAGATGAGCCATGGGCCCTGCAGGGTTCTGGGACCCACGGAGGCAGACGGTCCTCGGTCCCGTTAGGAAGATTTGTGAAAGTCATGCACGGGCTCCCCCGTGGTGTTTCCAACCCACAGATGGGCGTGAAGACGGGTACGTGTGGATTTCTCTTGTACCTGTGCTGGAGTCCTCCTCCTGGACGTTAATTTCATACGTGTTTTCCTGCTCCCTGCCAGTGTTGGGTACGTTCATCTTTTGTCTTTGAGTTTTATGGAAAAGCGGCTGGCTTTGGAGGGACGCGGGAGATGTGAGCAAGCATCTCAGGGTCCATGTTTTCAGCTGTCATTTCTTTCCACTTATTACAAATTTCTGAGCGTCAGTGTAAATAACATTTATCGTAACTCTAAGCTGGGTTTCGCTCAGTTTTCACAGGCCGTATTCTTCTCCGCTGTTTTCTGACTGTCAGGCGTTCGGGTCGTTTCTGGCTTCTTGCTATTATAAATAGCAGTGCTAGCAATGTCTTTGAACAAATTAGCATTTGGGGTCATTTCCTCGGGTAGAATTTCCCAAAAGTAGAATTACTGGTCAGCGATGCACACGTCTCGTCTCACCACGTGCTGTGGCCTGTGCTCCAGAAAGACCGTGGCTTCTGGTTCTGTGGTGGCCCGTGACCACCATTCCTGGGTTGTACGACTTCGTGTTAATTTTTCAGCTTCATAAATGCAGACTTTTTCTTGGAGATCTTTTCTCAGAATCTGGTAGTTTCCCCAGTTTCCTACAGGCCTTGCCCAGACACCTTTGAAGGTTTGTTTAGGTCCCAGGATTAACTTTGACACTGGCTGTGGGGCTCGCCTAGCACCCCTGCCAAGACCAGCCTCAGGTGTCCTCCTGATGGGGGCTGGGGACAGGAACGTGGGGTAGATTTGGTGATGAACGTAGATGGTGCCTGGGCTGTGTGGCACAGACCCTTGTCCCTGAGGGCTTTGTCATACAGGGTGCCCACCACCCCACGAGTGTGTCCTGGATCCCTGACCCCGAGCTGGTACCGTTCCTGCAGCAGGGCTGGGAGGATGGCAAAACCACCAGGACCCCTCCCTGGGGGCGGCCCAGAGAGCCAGCACTTTCCGAGCCCACTTCCTTCAGCTGTGGTCACTGCCAGCAGGGCAGACCTGGAGAGCCCCTCGTGTGCCCGCCCCGTCCCCAGAGCACCGAGTAGTCCCCCTCGAAACCCAGGTCTTTCCTTGTGAATCGGGAGTTTCATTTCTTAAAGTGCCTTGGGGCTGGTCCCAGCCCAGCCCTTGACAGAGAGGGGCTTTCCCTGGGAGAGGCCCTGTCTCCCTTAGGTGTCAGAGAGGGGGGACAGGATGCTTTAAGCCTCCCCTCTGCCCCTCAGCCCAAGCCCACAGCTTGCCCAGGGAGGAAAAACCAGCCGCTCCCCCAGGGCTCCTTTCATGAGGCCCCCCCACCTCAGGGCCTGCTGGCCAGCTCAGCCCCAGCTTGGCCCCAGCTCGGCCTCCTGTCTTCATCACATGCCCCTGCCTTGGGCCCCTGCAGCCTGGCCTGTGCCCCCAGCTGGTGCTGCCCTGAGTCGGGGGACTCCGCGGGCCGCTGTGGGGCATGCCGGGGACCTCTGTGATCTGTTCATTGCCGAGACCCGGCCAGTTCCGGGACTGGCGTATTGTTGATGTCCGTGTGAGTTAGGGGAGCTGATTGATCCATCCCGGGGGCCACGCTGTGGGGTAGGGCTCGTCTCAGGCCCCGGCTGCCGCTGCGTCCCTGCTCTGGCCGTGACTGTTGGCTCACTCAGCAGCCGTCTGTCTGTCCGTCCTTCATTTGTTCGGTGTGTAATGAGTGCTTACCTGGGAAAGGCCCGTGGTGTCTGCAGAAATGAGAGCCGTACTTGGAAACACGTCGGATTAGCCGGCTGAAATTCTGTTGGGTACCAGAGCCACACTGTGCTGGGTCCCACGGTGCAGAGGGGGCTCGCGCTGTCTGCTGCCCGCCTAAAACGTTCGCAGAGACATGGCTCTGAACCGTGCCCTCCAGCTTGCTCCGGGCGATCCAGGCCCAGGGGTTCGGGAGCCGGACCCCTGTGCGTGGACGGCCCCTCTGGTTTGCAAGTGCACAACTTCTCAGGCAAGTGTAGCTAATTAAAGGTGTACCGTTTGACTGGATGTGAACAAATGTTGCGAAATGTTTCAGACGGGTCTGTCCGTTTGGGCTAGATGGGAGTTCTCTGAATTATTCTTACAACTTTTCGAGTAGTTGCGAAGTGTTTCAAAAAGAAAGTTGAACAAGGCTGACCGAGGGCTTCGTCTGCTGCCTGGGAGGAGGCCCTGCTTCTCTCTCCTTTCCCAGGTGGTCTCTGTTCTTGTCTTGGTGGCAGGGAGCACAGTGTGTAGGGTTCATCTTTCAGGTTTGACATTCACAGAAATAGTTTTCCTGACTTGTGAAGCTGATCAGCTTTCTTTTTAAGAAAAAAAAAATTAAGTGGATTCGTGGCTTTTCCTGGGACTTTTGTAACTAAGTATCACAAACTGGGGGCTTGAAACAACAGAAGAGCGTCCTCGGGCAGTTCTGGCGTTCCCGGGGAGGGTCCATCTACCTGTCCAGCTCCCCGGGCTCCGGGCCCTGGGCTGTGGCCCCATGGCTCTGCCTCTGTTCTCACGTGGTCTTCTCTGTGTGTCTGTGTTCAGATTTCCCCTTTTTATAATGACGCCACTGGGTTATGATCTCATCTTACCTTGGTTAAATCTGCAAAGACCCTGTTTTCAAATAAGGTTATGTTCGCAGGTATTGGGGTTGGGACTTCAGCATGGCCTTCTTTGGGACACGACTCATCCACAACAGTGAGTGGCCGCCTCCATCCCCGGCTTTGCTGTGAGCCGACGGGCACATCGGAGCCCACCCCAAAACGCATGTGCTGTCACGTCTGGACCCACGTCTCCTGGGCACCGATGACGTGGTGCTGGGAAGTCACAGGGTGCGCGGCTGGTTGGCAGCAGCCTGACCGTCCACCTACAAGGCCACTGCCCCATGAGCTCCTTCTTCTTCTGCCAGCACTTAAGACAGGACGTTTAGCAAGCATTTCTCGAGAGGCGCCTGGGTGGCTCAGGCAGCGAAGCGTCTGCCTTCAGTCCAGGCCATGACCCGGGCTCCCTGCATCGGGCTTCCTGCTCAGCAGGGAGCCTGCTTTTCCCTGTCCCCACTCACGCTCTCTCTCTCACGCGCGCTCTCTCTCTCAAATAAATAAATAAAATCTTAAAAAAAAAAAAAAGTATTTCTTGAATTCAACGTGTAAGTTTCCAGTCCTGCAGGTTTCGTGTGAAAAAGTACTAGAGTTGTGTTGACCCAAGGGTGTGCATGGAGCCCGTGGAACGTCGAGATGTGGTTCCTGTGCTCAGAGGCCCCCAGACTCGACCGCAGCCCACAGCAGAGGCTCGAGCGCTGTCTTGGGAGCGCCTGGAAGCTTCCCGGAGGAGGAGCAGTGTCTGGCGGCTGGAGGGGCTTGCTGTCCCTCTTCCATCTGTGCAGAATTTGCCTTTGCAGGTCAGACCTGTTAAACTAGCACGTTTGTACCGCCCAGTGTCTTATGCACAACCAGAGTGAGGTAGAGGGAGCTTAACTGCCCATTAAGACCAAGCGTGGTTTAAAGAAGAAACATCCAGAACGAGACTCAGGTCTAGTGGGACTTGTCTGGGAGGGTGCATACACACCCGACCTCTTCCCCTTTCTTTCCCCGACCCACAAGACAAAGAAATTCCCCCGGACTAGCTTCCCAGCAGCGGAAGCAGAGAAACTGGAGGTCGGAGCGGCTGCGTTAACTCAGCCCTCAGGTGGGCACATGGGATTGGCCCGTATCCGAGGCCTTTCTCCAGACTCTGGACGCTGCCTGGCCCTTTTCTGTCCTCTCCTACCCCCATCGCACGCTTCTGGGTACCAGGACCGGAATTAGGACCCCTCCCCCTGAAGCGCTGGTCTCTGGGCCCATGTCTTGATGGCTGGTGGCCCAGCCCCCTGAGGCCTGGCAGAATCCTCGGCTGGCCCGGCACTTGGCTCTTGGCTCATGCTGGACCTCTCCCTGGCCCTGCCAGGGCTCTCATAGGGACTCCCTAAGGGCAGTGCCCTCACCATCTCTGTTCCGAGGTCTTGCACGCGCTCAGAACCATCCTGAAACACAGAGGCTCGTTGGCTGTCAAGGTTCTGTAGCCGACTGGGTTCTTCTCGTCCATGTGACGTCAGGTGGGCCTGCAGTCCCCCAGGAGCTGGGCTGGAATGACCAGGCAGGTGGCTGAGTGGTCTGGCACCTGGTGAGGTCAGGGCTGGTTTGGGCTGCTGGGGTGGCCCTTCGCTCCACACCATCTTAGGTCAGCTCCTGTAGCAGAGTAGCTGGGCACAGACCTGTCCACCTACAGAGGTGGATGCTGCCAGCTCCTTGAGGCTCAGTCCCAGGCCAGGGTCAGTGAGGGAGCCCTAGACCCTGAACTGTGGGGTGGTGGCTCATGGGGGGGCCTCTTCAAAGGCAAGCGCTGCCCTCTGAACGTGTGCTGCTCCCTACGGCCCCCCCATGAATGGTTTGTAGCCCCTTCTGGGGAGCTGCCCTGCCCAGCCCCTCCCCATGCCCCCACAGCACCTTTACGGTGATCTAGAATCATCCCTGCTATGGCTCTGGCCTTCTGGGGAGGGGAGTGCCCTATGTGGGAGGTGGGGTGGTGCCCTCAGCCTTGGGTGGGCTCCAGGCCTTGGCATGCAAACACAGTGGGTGGTACGGCCTAGAATTCTGCTCCCCTGCTTAGAAATTTTTTTGGAGGGTCTTCGGTGTAGGGTGGGGAGGGGCTCCACCCCCGTGGTGTTTGGACAGGGGGCACCTGGGCACTGGGCCCTGTGGCCAGGGTGGGGTTGCATCCGAGAGAGGAAGTGACGCTGAGGCAGGTAGGGAGGCCGGTAGGGAGGTGGGGGCGCTCCAGGCCCCTGCGAGGACAAGGAACCGAAAGAGGCACAGAGGAGGGGCCGGAAGTGAGGGCTGTGCCCACAGGGCCTCCAGACCTGAGGCCGAGCAGCAGGAGGGCCCCCAGGTTTGCATTTTTAGATCACGCTGGGGCAGTGTGGAGAATGTGAAGGCCTCTAGCTCCGCTCTGTGCCGGTTTGTCCTCAGTAGAGAAAATCTGGGGAATAGCACGTCCCACCTCGCCAGCCACGGCTGATACTCCGACCTATAGAGAGTCTGATCTGTAAAACGGTGTCTCATCGTGGGTACCCTACCCTCGAGTTTTTCAGAACACAGTAAACCGTTGCAACAGCCCAGAGTACGGAGATAACGTCCGTGTGGAAGAGCTTGGAGCCGAGTTTCACGGCAGCTGACCTCTGCCCTCAGACGCACAGGGTCGGGCAGAGGGCCCTTTCCCCGGCGATGAGCTTTGCTTCTCCCACCTGTCTGATTACCGCGTGGGCTTCGGCCACGGTCCTTGGCAGTTGCGTGTGGTGTGTGAATGTGCGGGGCTGCCTAACCAAGCACCGTGGACGGAGGTCTCCACACGGGGTCTCTTCTCTCCTGGCCCCGGGGGCCACGTCCTCCTTGGGGGCATCTGTCCCTGTGTCTCTGTTGTGTAGGGACAACGCCAGTCCCGCTGGACTAGGGCCCATCTGGGGACCTCATCTGACCCAGTTATAGCTGCAACCACCGCGTCCCCGAGGGAGGCCGCGTGCTGGGAAAGTGGGGGTTAGGAATTCAGCAGTCGGATTTTGGGTACAAAAGACCCCACAACAAATGGCGATACGCGAGCACAGGTCTGTAGTTGAGCAGGGGTACTTTCACGGAGGCAGATGTCTAATCGACCGACAACCGACTGTTGTCATGTAAAGAGTGCCTCTCAGGGGTCTGCACGTGGCTGGGACACCGTCACAGAGGACATCACCCCCAGTGCCAGGTCGCTGAGCCCTCGGGACCCTGTGCAGCCGGCGGCTGCAGCCCTGCCCCTAGATGAGTTCGTGCTTTCTAGAACTCTGCACACGGCGGCTCGCACTCCGCGTGATTATGTTGAGATTCGTGCGTGTCTGAGAACGTGACGTTTAGGCACTGGGCTGGGGGCACGTGGACGCCTTCCTGCCGGGCGTGTCCTTGGGTTGGGACCCACCCCACGGCCCCGTGTCCCTGCAGACGCACGCGTGCGCCATTTCTGGGTTTGACGGTCACGCTGCCGTGAGTGTCTGCGTGCGAGCCCACGTGCGGGGCCGTGTCCTCACTTCTCCTCACACCTCGCGTGGAGGTCACGGGGTCGTCTGGTGTTTGTTTGGCTTCTGAGGGTTAGGGTGTGTGTGGCGGCTGTCGCCGGCATGCCCTGAGGCCTGAGGAAGTTGAGCCCCTTCCCGTGTTTGGTGGTTCAGGTATCTTCTGCGCGGTGTGTCTGTTCGAAATACGGCCCGTTAAGAAAATCCCTCCCAAGTGACTACAGGAGGGGTGTTTAGCGTAGTGAGGTTGGCCCCGACGTCCGTGGGGGCGCCCTCTCTTCCGCGGCGTGTCGGCGGGGCAGCCTGCGGGCAGCGTGGGCCACACGGGCTCAGAAGGGCTTGGTTCCAGCACGAGGGCTATCTTGCTTCCACTCGAAAGCAGTGTCCGCCTGTTAGATGACAGTCAGGGAGAAGCTTGAGTAAGTTCGCATTGAGCTTAACAGACACGCACGGGTTACAGGTTACAGGTAAGAAGGTGAGTGACCTCGGCGTAACCTGGTTGGCGCAGGCATTTGAGAAGGACGCTCGGGCCTTACGAGTTGTTCAGATCAGATGTGGGCTTTTCTCGGGTGGGACTCAGTGACCGGCCGGGGGAGGGTCCCGCCGGCTAGTGCGGCTGACCCGATGCTTGTTTGCTTGTAACAAGGGCACAAGGTCTAAGTTCCACCCACCGTTTTGCATTTTTATGGGAACCAGGGGTCTTCCTGGTGGAGCTCCTGACGGCTGAGAGGAGCAAGGGACCCCAGCCCGGTCCCTGAACTCGGAACACGCGATGCCGTGAGCGACGTGCATCCACAACGGTCTTCAGATTTTGTGGTCCTTGTGCATTTTGAGACGTGGTGATGCGTTTGGACTCTCCCCGTGAGGCGCTAGCAGTCATGCGACAGCAGAATGAGTGAGAAATTTGTGTCTTCAACAGCATGGCCTCTGCTGATAATTTGTGACGATGGCGTTCTGGTTGAGACCCCCTTACCTTCAGATACTGGTAGTAGAAGGCATTGGAATGTAGTCTGTGACTCCCCAGACCGGAGATTGGGGTGCCCTGTCCCGAGCTGGTGACGGCCTGGGGACGGAGATGCCCAGCCCTCAGCATCCTGGGCGCCCGAGTCCTAGAGCTGGCAGGACGTGCTCCTGTCGTGTGGCGAGGAGGCCGCAGGGACCAGTTCCCGTGCTCCGGTCGGAGCATTTTCTTTATGTTGGAGCCCTCGGAGCCACATCCTTGCCCCTGGGTCACCGTGCCGAGCGGCGTTCACCGGAGCCAGCGCAGGACAGCGGGGTGGGCTTGGTGCCACACGCACGCTTGTTCTGAAGCTGGCTTCTCTGTTGGCCGGGAATGTGGTGTCTTTGAGCTTTGGGTCTCCTGGCTTGCAGCCTGGGGACGCCCTCCGCCTTCCCTGGAGACTGCGGGATTGGAAATTGCACCCGAGTGTCCCACCTGTTGCCTCCCAGAGGACCCCCCCTTCCTTAGGAGTCTTGGTGACCTGCATTGTCCACCGTGTCCCCCGTTGTCCGTGGTTAGGGCCCCCGAGTCCGCATCAAACCCCCCAGAGCTGGTCAGGCGATGTGACCTCTCCAGTCTGGTCTGGAACATGGATCCAAGATGTTTGGTACCAAGGTGGTTCTGTTTTATAAGTGATTCTGTCGGAAACAGTCTCTCTCGATCAGCAAGCTCTAAGTGGGGAACCTAGAGGGGAAATAAGAAAGCAAGTTGGGAAAAAACAGCAGGGAGAGGGTGCAGCTTTTCAGGGGTGCAGCCTCGGGTGCCGGGCGGTGACAGATCGCCTGCTTGCCCTGTGGTCTCGCCCAGCCCTGAGACCCTGACCTCGCAACGTTCTGGCATCTGTGTTTCTTCATGGACCACAGGCTCTCTTAGAAAGGGCCCCTTACCCACGGAGGGTGCCGCACGTGGGCCTGGAGTTCGTGAGAGTGCCCTGTGCTCTGCGTAGCAGCGCAGGTAATTCGGAGATGACAGGTTACCTGTCCACAGGTGTGTCTGCGGCCAGATGTGTCTCCATGAGGTGGTCCACGGCACCTGGGCAGGTGCTCTGCTCTCCGTGCCCTCAGAGGACCTCAAGGCTGCATCTCAGCTGTCAGGCCGTGGACGACACGACCCCTGTGGTCAGGTGGGTGGGACTCCCAGGAGCCCCTCGTAACGGAAATTCAGCTATTCTCCTGAAGCTTCTTTGGGCTTGGATAGATTCCACGTACCCTTAATATTTTCATAGCAGACTCTTATTTTAGACTCCATTTCTTTTTTTTTTTTAAGATTATCTATTTATTTATTTGACAGAAAGATAGAGACAGCCAGCGAGAGAGGGAAGAAGCAGGGGGAGTGGGAGAGGAAGAAGCAGGCTCATAGCGGAGGAGCCTGATGTGGGGCTCGATCCCACAACGCCGGGATCACGCCCTGAGCCGAAGGCAGATGCTTAACCGCTGTGCCACCCAGGCGCCCCTTAGACTCCATTTCTTTTTAATATACAAGTAACTTTTTTCCCTAATGGAAATCGTGTTGGGGGGTCCCTGGGGCCCCAGCCCTGCCAGTGCAGCTGCCTCCAGCAGGGAGGGAGGGAAGAGGGTGGGGGAGGGTGCCCAGGACCCGGCCAGCGGAGGGAGACGAGGGATGAGAGCCTTTGGCTCTTTGGGCCTGTCTTCGTAGCCTCAGAATGTAAAACAAAATAACCACATATCTCACCACATTTTGTTTTATTTTCATGTATTTTAATTGTATTGACAGTAAAACACAAAGGTGGCTAAAAATTGGAATCTGTCGGTTTTAACATTTCCGTGGAAGCAGCAGCCCAACAGTGGTTTTTAGATAAACATTAAAGGGTACCTGCTCACTTCCGAGGAAACAAAAAACAATTAAAAATAAAACTTTAAAAAAGAAAATTAGAATATGTTTGTGAGCCTGACAGCCCCAATTAGCAAATACTGTATTTTAATAGAAGCCACAGACCTTTCCTCTTCGTTTTTAGAAATTAAAGTATTACAGATAAAATTGAAATCCCCCACGTTACGTTCCCCACCCCATTCCTCTCCTCTCCCCTCCTAGATACATCCCACTTCACGAATTTTGTGAGCATTGCCACACACATCGTGATACTTGCTCTACTAATAATCGTGATGGTGGCAAACGTAGTGGTTTAGTCTGTGTAGACGTTCTTATAAGGATTTTGTAGATATTAACTCATTTAATCTTCATAATAACTAAAGGTAAGTATGATTATTACTTTCATTTTACAGATGAAGAATTTGAGGCACAGAGAGGTTAAGTAACTTCCCCAAGGTCGCACAGCCAGTAGTATTGCAGCCAGTATTCCAGTCCATGCATGCTGACTGGACGGAGCATGTGGTTTTGGACTCACCGACAGGAAATGACCGCTGTGCCTCAGGAGCCACAGTGGGGTTGTTTTGTGCAAGTCCTTTCTTTAATTTCAATAAATGTTACCATTTGTAGCCCTTTGCAACATGACATCTTCATGAAACATTTTTGGTGTTTATTCTTTTTGACGTGTGTAGACCTAGAATGTTTAAGTGTTATGCAGTGTTCGTTGAGGGTTACCCGTGGACAGGTACCGATTTCCGCTTTTATTTCTAGTTAACGTCTCCCACCATGCATAGGTACAAAATGTATTTTGTGATGAGAATCTTAGTAACTTACTTTTTTCGAACCATTGAAAGATTGAATTCCAGTGTAGGTAACAGACTGTTAGGGTCACGTGTGCAGTGTAGTGATTCACACCCAGTGGTCATCATGGTAAGTGTGCTCCTATCCCCACCACCTGTTTCCCACGTCCCCCACCCTCCTCCCCTCCGGTGACCATCAGTGTGTTCTCTAGACTGAAGAATCTTGTTTCTTGGAGTGTCTTTTTATTTTTTCCTTTGTTCATTAGTTTTGTTTCTTAAATTCCATGTATGAGCAAAATCGTATGGTATTTGTCTTTCTTTGACTTCTTTTGCTTGGCACAATACTTTCCAGCTCCATCCATGGTGTTGCAAATGGCAAGATTTCGTTATTTTTGTGGTTGAGTACTATTCCAGTGTGTGTGTGTGCGCGCACCTCCTTTATCCGTTCACCTATTGACGGACACGGGCTGTTTGCATAGTGTGACTATTGTAAATAGTGCTGCTAGAAACATAGGGGTGCATGTATCCTTTCAAATTAGTGTTTTTGTATTCTTTGGATAAATACCCAGTAGTGGAATTACTGGATCATACAGTATTTCTATTTTTAATCTTTTGAGGACCCTCTGTACTGTTTTCCAGAGTAGCTGCACCAGTTCGCATTCCCACCAGCAGTGCCCGGGGGCTCCCCTTTCTCTGCGTCCTCACCAACACCTGTTGTTTCTTGTGTTGTTGACTTCAGCACTCTGACTGGTGTGGGGTGATGTCTCACCGTGGTTCTGATCTGTGTTTCCCTGGTGATGAGTGATGTGAAGCATCTTTGCACGTGTCTGCTGACCATATGGATGTCTTCTTTGGAGAAATGTCTGTTCATGTCTTCTGCCCATTTTTAAATTAGATTATTTGGTTTTTGGGCATTGAGTTGTATAAGTTCTTTATATAATTTAGATACTAACTTTTGATCGGATATGTCATTTGCAAATATCTTCTCCCGTTCAGTAGGTTGTCTTTTAGTTTTGTTATTTTCTTCACTGTGCAGAAGCTTTTTATTTTGATGAAGTCCCAATAGTTTAGTTTGCTTTTCTTTCCCTGGCCTCGGGGGACCTATCTAGAGAAATGTTGCTCCAGCCAATGTCAGAGACTTTACTGCCCACGCTCTCTTCTAGGACTTTTATGCTTTTAGGTCTCACATTTAGGTCCCTAATCCATTTTGAGTTTATTTTTGTGTATGATGTAAGAAAGTGGTCCAGTCTCATTCTTTTGCATGTAGCTGTCCCGTTTTCCCAGCACCATTGGTTGAAGAGACTGTCTTTTCCCCATTGCATACTCTTGGTCCTTTGTTGAAGATTAATTGACCATATACTTGTGGGTTAATTTCTGGGCTCTCTATTGTGCTTCACTGATCTATTTTTATGCCAGTACCATATTGTTTTGAGGACTGCAGCTTTGTAGTATAACTTGAAGTCGAGAATTGTGATGCCCAAGCCTTGCTTTTCTTTTTCAAGACTGCTTTGGCTATTCGAGGCATTTCTGGTTCCATACAAACTTTACGTCTGTCTGTTCTAGTCCTGTGAAAATGCTGTTGGTATTTTGATAGGGTTGCATTAAATCTGTGGATTGCTTTGGATAATATAGACATTTTAATAATGTTTGTTCCTACAATCCATGAGCATGGAATGTCTTTCCATTTCTTTGTGTCATCTTCAATTTCTTTTTTTTTTTTTAAGATTTTATTTATTTATTCGACAGAGATAGAGACAGCCAGCGAGAGAGGGAACACAAGCAGGGGGAGTGGGAGAGGAAGAAGCAGGCTCATAGCGGAGGAGCCTGATGTGGGGCTCGATCCCACAACGCCAGGATCACGCCCTGAGCCGAAGGCAGACGCTTAACCGCTGTGCCACCCAGGCGCCCCTCAATTTCTTTTTTTTAAGATTTTATTTATTTATTTGAAAGAGAGAGAGAGAGAGAGACCCACAGCGTGAGTAGGAGGGTGGAGGCAGAGGCAGAGGGAGAAGCAGATTCCCCGCCGAGGAGGGAGCCCGATGCAGGACTCGATCCCAGGACCCTAGGATCATGACCTGAGCTGAAGGCAGACACTTCACCGAAGGAGACACCCAGGCGTCCCCCTCTTCAATTTCTTTCATTGGTGTTTTATAGTTTTCAGAGCACAAATCTGTCACCTCCTTGGTATTTTATTAGTTTTGGTGAGAGTTGTTAGTAGGATGTTTTCTTAATCTCCCTCTCTGCTGTTCATCGGTGTATGAAATGCAGCAGATTTCTCATATCGATGTTGATTCCTGCGAACTTACTGAATTCATTTATGAGTTCTGGTAGTTTTTTGGTGGGGTCTTTACTGTTTTCTAGATATAGAATCGTGTCGTCTGCAAATGGTGAGAATTTTCGTCTCTCTTACCAGTTTGGATACCTTTTATTCCGTTTTCTTGTCTGATTGCTGTGGCTAGGACTTCCAGTACTGCACTGAATAACAGTGATGACATCCTTGTCCTGTTCCTGACCTCGGGGAGAAGCTCTCAGTTCTCCCCGTTGAGTCTGATGTTCGCTGTGGGTTTTTCATAGAAGGCCTTTATCATGTTGACGTATGTTTCCTCTAAACCTACTTGTTGAGAGAGTTTTTATCATGAGTAGATGCTGTATTTTGTCAGATGCTTCTTCCGTATCTGTTGAAATAATCATGTGGTCTTATCCTTTCTCTTTTGATGTGATGTATCACACTGATTGATTTGTGAATGTTGAGGCGTCCGCAACCCGGAATAAATCCCACTCGATCATGCCGAACGGCTTTTTTAATGTATTGTTGGATTTGGGTTGCTAGTATCTGGGGGGTCAGGGTTCTTGGGCCTGTGGTTCTCTTTTTGTAGTGTCTTTACCTGGTTTTGGTATTGGGGTAATGCCGGCCTCATAGCATGAGTTTGGAAGTTTTCCTTCCTCTTTCATTTCACAGGGCACTTTTAAGATGATTTCTGGTGGTGTTTGGAAACATACTGTAATGACCAAAGGAAGGTGTGTGTGTGTTGTGATGCTCTGAGTCAATAAAGAAGTTTGTGGGGTGGACCGCACCGAGTCCTGGGGGGCCGCCCCTCACAGGGAAGAGGCGGATGCCCCCACGTTTGAACAGCGTAGTTCTCTGCCATTAAACACATGTTGGCAGTTTTGGTGAGCGGTCCTGCTTGACTAACCAGCTGGAAAATGGCGTACTTAAGCGGGAAGATCGGCCCCTGACAACTTTGTCTTTCTCTGGGAGTGTTATGGGGAGAGTGTGTCCTCCACCCCCAGGGCCTCGGACTGCGATCTAATTTGGATGTAATTGGTTAAGATGAGGTTGTTCTGGAGTGAGGTGTCCACCGTGACCCGTGTCCTTGTAAGAAGGGGACACTGGGACACAGGCTCACAGGGAGGAGGTGTGGGAACATGGAGGCAGAGGCCTGGTGGTGATGCTTCTGCATCCAAGGATGGCCAAGGACTGGCAGCCGCCAAGCTGGGATGGCCCTGGACACACCCTCCCGCGGAGCTTTAGAGGGAGCTGGTCTGGGCCTCTGGCCTCCGGCTGTGCGAGGATCCGGTTCCCTGTGAGGGCCTCCTGGTCTGGAACACTGTGTTCTGGAAGCCCGGGGAAGCTAACAGTGGCAGCAGAGAGGAGAACCTGGCAGACGGATGGGGAGGCGGTATCAGGAGAGTGCCGCAGGAGGGCACCAGACCAGAGTGCTGTCCAGGCCGGAGCCCCTCCAGCCCTGGAGTCTTCCTCCCTTGAGCTGATTAGTGCTGGGGTTTCGGAAGGTGGTAGGGCTGGGGCTGTAGTGTCTGCCTCCAGGCCTTTCTGCCCCATGGGTTTTCTTTGTGTAGGAAGCCCTTGTTTTGTTTTTATTTTTTAAGAAGATTTATTTATTTTAGAGAGAGAGCCAGCAGGGGCGGGGGGCAGAGGGAGAAGCCGACTCCCCACGGAGCACAGAGCCCCACGTGGGGCTCGATCCAGGACCCTGAGATCATGACCTGAGCCGAAACCGAGAGTCGGACGCTTAACTGACTGAGCCACCCAGGTGCCCCTGTTTTGTTTTTAAAGATGTATCTTCGAAGATCCGGGATGAGGCTCCCTTGGGTTATTTCACCTAGATTTTACATTTAGGTCAGAAAGTCACTTCAGTAACTGATGGCCGTTTGCCTTCCGTGCCGAGGGGCGGCCGCTGTGTGTCGGTTCTGTTCAGAATGTGGTTGTGGTGGTGGTCAGCCTTGACCCCACAACCTCGCTGCAGACCGCTGCTCAGGTCCACCCGCCAGGCGGCTGCCCTGCGGCCAAAGGCACAGTCCTGCCCCCGCATAGCGGCCGGGCCATGGAGGAGGGTGCGCTCCGCCGAACTCCCCGGGCGTGTTTGTCAACCGCGTGGCTAACCCGCGTGTTCTTGCCCCCACAGAGTCCGTAGAACGGCAACACCAAGACTTCCAAATGAACAACCGAAAGGAAGACATGGAAATCGCGTCCCACTACCGGCAGCTGCTCCGCGAGCTCAACGAGCAGAGGCAGCACGGCGTCCTGTGTGACGTCTGCGTCGTCGTCGAGGGCAAGGTCTTCAAGGCGCACAAGAACGTCCTGCTCGGCAGTAGCCGCTACTTCAAGACGCTTTACTGCCAGGTGCAGAAGACGTCCGACCAGGCCACGGTCACACACCTGGACATCGTCACGGCCCAGGGCTTCAAGGCCATCATCGACTTCATGTACTCTGCCCACCTGGCCCTCACCAGCAGGAACGTCATCGAGGTGATGTCCGCGGCCAGCTTCCTGCAGATGACGGACATCGTGCAGGCCTGTCACGACTTCATCAAGGCCGCCCTGGACATCAGCATCAAGCCGGATGCCTCGGACGAGCTTTCCGAGTTTGAGATCAGTGCCCCGCCCGGCAGCAGCACGGACGCGCTGATCTCGGCCGTGATGGCCGGAAGAAGCATCTCCCCGTGGTTGGCCCGGCGCACGAGTCCTGCCAACTCTTCTGGAGACTCGGCCATCGCCAGCTGCCACGAGGGAGGAAGCAGCTACGGGAAGGAGGACCAGGAGCCCAAGGCCGACGGTCCTGAGGACATCTCTTCGCAGTCGCTGTGGCCTGGCGACGTGGGCTACGGGTCTCTGCGTGTCAAGGAAGAGCAGATTTCACCGTCTCATTACGGAGGGAGTGAGCTGCCTTCCGCCAGGGATGGTGTAATACAGAACTCTTTCTCAGAGCAGGCTGGAGGCGATGGCTGGCAGCCTACAGGTCGCAGGAAGAATCGGAAAAACAAGGAGACGGTCCGGCATATCACACAGCAGGTGGAGGACGATAGCCGGGCCGGCTCCCCAGTGGCCTCCTTCCTTCCGACGTCTGGGTGGCCGTTCAGCAGCCGAGACTCAAGTAAGCCTTTTGTGTTTTACGGGCAGGGGCTGAGACCCTGTCCTGCCACCGCGGCCCCAGTGCACTGCGTGTCTGAGGCCCTGTGGCCGTTTGTCTTGTGGGTGAAGCATGCAGTAGGACTTTGGGGGCCCCCAGCAAGACACTGCCCGTGTCACCGGCATGCAGAGGCCAGCTGAGGGAGGGCTTCTTTAAAGCTGAGGGGTCAGCAGCTGGAAAAGGGGTGACACCTGGCGTGGGGTCAGTTTGAAGGGTCTGCTTTCCTTTTTATAGGGCGGCCTTTCTTAAACACCGGTGAGAGGATCTTCATTTTGAAAGATGTAAACATTAAAAGGTTAGAAGGTGGAAAAGTGCATCAGATGAGGTGACGCGGAGGTGGGATGTCTCAGGCACTCACTGTCCCGGGGCCTCGGCTCTGGGTTTTCTGTCCAGCAGACGGGAGTTTTGGTCGTTGTGGACGTTGAGCAAACCATCGTGTGCCCGTGTTTTGTCCCTGGCCAAGAGCTTATCTCGACCTGGAGGGACCTGAAGGCCTCTGGCAGTAAAGCACTCCTCAGCGAGAGATGTTTCCTCGTTTCCAGCCAGAACGGCTCTGTGGTTCAAGCTGACAGACCTGTCGGTCTCTTGCACTTGCTGGGCGTTTTGCTGCACCTCGAGGGGTCCCCCTGACTGCACGTCCGGCCCTGCGTTAGGGTCAGTGTGGCTCTGTGCTTGGCTTTGCTGAAGCTGGTCCGCACGGTCTGGACGACAGTTCTGTGTCTGTCTCCCAGACAAGTGGGTAACAATCTAGATGTTTACGAAACACCAGGTGCCCTTCCTGCTGCGGACCGCGTGATGGTTACTGCTAGCCCTTCTCCGCGGCAGATGGGGGACCCGGCTCCCCCCAGCCCAGCCCCAGCCCGGCCCCAGCCCGGCCCCAGGTGCAGTGGGGTGGGGAGGGATGAGGAAGGACATTCGGTGGAATAGAGTTGGACCAGAGCAGGGTGGAGGCATCTTAGCAAGTTCTTGTCCTGGGGAGGGCCCTCCAGGAAGGTCAGAAATCATCTGGAATGTGGGAATGGACGGAGGTGAGGGCAGCAAACTGGGGTAATGGTCCTGCAAAATGTCCCGGGTGGTAAGCATCCTGTACTCGGGTGGGGGGCACCTGCCCATTCCCCTGCCCAGAAGGCTTCCTGGGCAGGGTGGGTGGGGCCCCTGAATGAGCCCGGGCTCCTGCTCTCTGCTCTTGATAGGCTAGCTTTTAATATCGTGGTAAGACGCATGCGCCATCTCCTTTACTCTTTAACCCGTTCTAAGTATATAACTTATTGGCATTAAGCACGTTCACGTTGTCATGCAGTCTTCATTGCTGTTAATCTTCAAAAGGTTTTCATCATCCCAGACCGAAACTCCGTATGCGTTCAGCGGTGCCTCCCCGAGATGCGCTTAGCTTGTGTTACTCCTTGTCATTCCCTGTCCCTGTGTGTTCCCAGCCCTGAGCACACGGCCAGACCCCTGCGTGTTCAGTACAAGCTGGTTGAACCGTGGTTGTTCAACCTTGGGCAGATGACTCTGCCGTGGGGACTGTCCTGGGCAGTCTAGGACGGTGTCAGCATCCCTGACCTCCATCCACCAGATGCCAATAGCAGCCCGTCCCCGAGTTTGGTGACCACCAGAAGTGTGTCCAGTCATCGTACGTGTCTCTGACGGGCAGCGCCCCACAACTGTTGGAGTGTAACCGAGCTAAGAAGGTGAAGTTTCTGAGCTGCTAGAAAAGCCACCTCCCTCCCCGCCAGCTGTTGGTAAGGAGAGGTACGCGCCGTGCGCTCCAAACTTTGTTTAGAATCCGTCACCAGCTCTGACTGAACTCCAAGAAGCCGCAGTCCCTGGTGAATGACTTAAGGACACATGTTTTGTGTGGAACCTTCTGGGGTGGTCAGTGCTGCAGTCCTGTCCTGGGACGCCCGCTTGAGTGCCGTGAGCCGCCCAGCGGGCTGTGATGCTGGAGGCCTTGCGGTTTGAGGGCCCATCAGCACAGCGAAGAACGTTTGCTCCTCAGGCCTGTGGGTTTGAGGTTTTCAATGCAGTTGTCAAGCAGAAGGTGTTTTTAGAGTCCAACAAGTGCTTTCGGCTGTGTACTTTTGCTAATGTCTTAAATCCCTTGGGTTACCACGGCAACTGTGAACCGCTTCTGTTAGATTATTCTGAGTTGCAGAGACAAGGACATGAGGTTGTAGGCTCGCACAGGATGGCTTCTGCCTGCTGTGGTGGCCATTTATTCCTCTACTCTGGAGTTGGGGCCGGGCGCGGGAGCCTGAGCTGTGATCCCAGCGGAGCTCAGTTTGTTTTCGTTCTGTATTTATTACCTCTTGGAGAAGAGTAGTTTTAAATTCTCATCCTATTTGTGGGAGAAAGGGCCCTATTCCAAGGGAATGTGTCAGGCGGTCCCTGCAGATCATTTGGGGGCTCAGGACAGATGCTCAGATATCCAGCTCTTCAACCAGGGCTGCTGGTCCCGGGCCTTCTGTGTGTTCCCACCTTGACTTGTGGTCATTCGGAGCCTGTTAGCATCGAGTGATTTTTCCAAGCAAAAGGCCAAGAGCATTTTAACCCAATGGATTCCAAGAAAGTGTCCGTGGGATTTACTTCTGAGTTACAGCAGTTCCCTTGTGTAACAGCTCGCGGGCGCAGGTCGGCTGCGCGTAAAGTTGTGGCCAGACCCGCGTTCCCTCCCCTTGTCCTCCTTGGGGCCTGGCTCCCCCCTTTGTGTGTGGCCCCGAGATGGCCCCAGACCCCCGATGAGGAGCTCTGTCCCTGCTAATTCAGAAGCCGGTATGGGAAGAGCCCAGGTGCTTGTCCTCATGTTCCTGAAGGGTTTTGCAGAAAAGAGAGTTCTGTAGCTACAATAAAGTGTGTGGTTTGTAAAGTAAATGTTTATACCTAGATTTTTGTAGAGTTGGATCTCGGCATACTGGGATTTTTAAGAACGTGTCGGAACCACAGGACAGCTTCAGGTGAAGGTGGTGTCTGTAGGCTCCCAGCCGGCTCCTCACGCCCTTGTGGCCTCTTCCCTGGGTGGGGGGGCGGGGGGGCGCAGGTGCACCGTCTCTCGGGCGAGGGGAGTCCGCGCTGCCCCCGCTGAGGTTAGAGGGTCCTCGCTGGGGCTGAAGAAGGAGCTGCCAAGCAGGCTCTGCGAGGGCAGGAGGGGAGAAGACGCCCCTGCCGGACTGTCTTGTCTGCCCGCCGGCACCGTCCTAAAGCCCAGGAGGGCGCGGACGGATTCGCTGGACAAGCGGTGAAGCTTGTGGGTTTGAGTTAAGCTACATGTCAGGTCCGTGTTCTGATTGGAGACACAAAGGATGAGCAGAGTGCCCAGCGCCCAGGACATGACTGTCCGCGCACTTGGCGCACTTCTCCTGGAGGGAACCGTGCCACCGCCCGTGCTTCAGCAAACCGATCGCTCCTCGTAGAGAAAGTCATCTTGCTCAGGCTGGTGTTTGTGTTTCGGGGGTAAAAGAGCCCGAATGAAAGGTGCACCCCAGGTTTGTGGGGCCGGGACTGGACCTGCCTCCAGCACCCCCACCGGTGGACCCTGTTCCTCGGAGCTTCACCCCGTGACCCCTTCTGCTCTTCATCCTTTCCTCAAAAGTTCAAGCTCAGTTGTAGACCCCCCAGATGTTCTTCCTTCGGGTACGAGCAGAATTGTGCGGAATCCGTTCTGGTTGACCGCGTTGCTGTCTGTCAGGTGGCAGCTGGGGACCCGACAGAGACAGCACCCGTCTTTGTTGGAATATTGGCTGAGAGCGCGAATCCAGGGGCCGTCATGGGAGCGCCTGCCGCCGAGATGAGAGGGAGCGAGTGTCCTTCGTCCGACCCGGGAGGCCGGGAGAGGCTGGTGATGTGGAACAGCGGGGCAGTAGCAGAGGGCAGATGTCCGCGTGGGTGGGTCTGGTGGGAAGGGGCCCGCGGGTGGAGGAGGCCTGGGGGTCATGCCTGTGACTCTTGGCTCATCTGTGCCCAATGCCACACTTCGGAATCGTTGTCCTGATGGAGGAACCTGCGACCTCGGCTTTGCTGAGCTCCCACAGCTTCTTTTCCCAACGAAAGCACTTCTTTGCCGTCTGGATTTTCTAGAACACCAAGTTCATGAAGGATGAGTCTTTGAAGGGTTCTCACGGACATCCAGCTCAGCCCCCCGTTCTTCCAGGTGCAGACACTGAGGTCACCGGGGGTGCCCAGCAGAGCTGGGAGGACGCCCCACCCACAGGGAGCTCCGCAGGGGAACCGGAGTGTGTCCCGGTTGGTGTGGGACAAGGCAGGCCGCATCGTGAGGCTGTCAGGCTGAAGCAGGAGGACCAGGTGCTTCTCGAAGCCCCGTGAGCCGGGCAGCACCCGGGCTCCCGCTCAGGAAGGGGGTCTCCGTGGAACGTGCATGCGTTGGTACGGCTGCTGTTTTGCTGAGCAGCACTGGGACCTGTGTTTGCAGGGAGTGTGGCCACCTCGTTGTGCCGTAGGGTTGTGCAGGAAGGAGCCCTCTCCAGCTCCCGAGCCCAGGGCGCGGCCCCCCAGCAGCTTCACGAAGCTAACAGCGAAGGTTTTGTGGTCGGTCCACAGACGGACGGACGGCCATCTCGCGGGATCCTGTTTTGGTCTGAACTCAAGGGCTTTTGTCAACCAAGTGCTTACTGTCTTCTGGTGTTTGTAGACCTCAGCAGCGATGCCCGGAGGGTCTTCTGATGTGGGGCGGGAGCCAGAGCCTGGGGCTGCCCGCGTCTGTGGTTCCCGGCATGAGCGGCTAGAAGGAGGGACTGGGTTGTGTGGAAATCTTCAGGGTGAGATTATATATACACGTATATAATATATATATATATATATATGTGAAAGCACAGCTTGTGAACTTCCATTTAAATGGAGATTTTAAGAGGAGTAGTGTTATTGTAAAGTGTTCATTTGAAAATTCTTATGCCACTGCTTTTTTCAAACTTCAAAAACCCGAAGTATCACGTACACACGAGAGGTGCAAACCCCTCACTGTCCAGGTGGCTAATGAGCAGCCCCTCACGCCAGTCCTGGGGACCGCCTCCCCCAGAGGGGACGCCATCTGCCGCCAGCTTCTCTGAGGCACGCGGCTGTGGGATGAAGCCGTGGCTGTGCCTTCCCACGCGTGTGGGCCCCGTTGGGCGAGTGCACACCGCGGACGTCTTGTCCTGATGTGGACGGCTCTGGGCTGTTGCCAGTTTGGGTCGTGAAAGTCAGTGCTGCCCCTTGGTGCTTGTTCCGGTACATTCTGGAGGTGTTCCTAGGGGTGCGTCCATTTCCTACAGCTGCTGTGAGAAATCACCACGAGCCTAGCGGCCTGAAATAGCACAACCGCGTGTCTTACCGATCCCAGGAGTCTGAAGCGGGGAGGTGGCCTGTGCTCCTTCTGGAGGCTCTGGGGGAGAACGTTCCTTGGCCTTCTAGAGGCGTTGCCTTCCTTGGCTCCTGGCCCCACATCGCTCCGCCCTCCTGCCTCCCTCTTCTGCTTAGAAGGACTCTGTGTGGACAGTAACCCACCAGAATAATCCAGGATCATCTTCCCACCTCAGGGTCCCTAACTCCATCACCTGCAAAATCCCTTTTGCCGTGTGAGGTCACATAGTCACAGGTCTGGAGGTTGGGACCTGGACACGTAAGGACCATTATCATCAGCCTACCTAGGGTTACACACGTAATAAAGAAGTGGGGCTTTTTTGTTGTTTGTTTGCTTTCTGAGAGAGGGAGGGAGCATGGGTTGGGGGGGTGGAGAAGGAGAGAGGGAATCTTTTTTTTTTTGTTGTTGTTGTTTTTTTTTTTTTTTTTTTTTTGTTTTTTGTTTTTTTTTTTTTAAATGATTTTTTATTATATTATGTTAGTCACCATACAGTACATCCCCAGTTTCCGATGTAAGGCTCGATGATTCATTAGTTGTGTATAACACCCAGTGCACCATGCAATACGTGCCCTCCTTACTACCCATCACCGGTCTATCCCATTCCCCCACCCCCCTCCCCTCTGAAGTCCTCAGTTTGTTTCTCATAGTCCATAGTGGAGAGAGGGAATCTTAAGCAGGCTCCACACTGAGCACGGAGCCTGATGTCGGGCTCGATCCTAGGACCCCAAGATTGTGGCCTGAGCCGAAATTAAGAGTCAGATGCTTGGGACACCTGGGTGTCTCAGTCGGTGAAGCGTCTGCCTTTGGCTCAGGTTATGATCCCGGGGTCTTGGGGTCCAGTCTTGCGTTGGGCTCCCTGCTCAGTGGGGAGCCTGCTTCTCCCTCTGCCTCTCCCCCTGCCTCTCCCCCTGCTTGTGCGCTCTCTCTCTCAAATGAATAAATAAAAACTTAAAAAAAAAAAAGTCAGATGCTCAACTGATTGAGCCACTCAGGGGCCCCAAGGAAGTTTTTTTGGCGAAAATTGTCATTCTTTCTTCCTTTTTCTTAAGTATACTATACATACAGTAAACTGCACAGATTTCGAATTTGAATAATTTTCTGTTCCTCTCCCTAACATTTTATTGGAGAAATATTTACACTTAGAAGTTGAAAAAAAAAATGAGGGGTGCCTGGGTGGCACAGCGGTTGAGCGTCTGCCTTCGGCTCAGGGCGTGATCCCGGTGTTCCGGGATCGAGCCCCACATCGGGCTCCTCTGCTGGGAGCCTGCTTCTTCCTCTCCCACTCCCCCTGCTGTGTTCCCTCTCTCGCTGGCTGTCTCTCTGTCACATAAATAAATAAATCTTTAAAAAAAAAGAAGTTGAAAAAGCCATGAGCGTGTCTGCTGCTAGAGTCTGCACTTAACATTTTGCTACGTTTGCTTTATTACACGCTTCTCCATCTGATCATCGAAAACCCATCTTGTTTTTCAGTGCATTTCAGAGTACCTGGCAGACGTCAGCATACTTCACCCCAAAACACTCGGGCAAGCATTTCGTTAGAGTTCAGTCCGTGTCCCGTTTTTAGGGTCACTTTGACACCTGACACGCGCCAGTCCCGGGGGACCTCTCGCTGCTGCCACAGCCCTACCCGGCCCGCCTCGCGCTTCCTCCAGACGCAACCACACGGCGGGCGCCCGGCCACGGGGTGTGTGCGTGGCTGCGTCTCCCTGTGGTCGGCACCTGCCGGGCTGTGCCTGGTGTGCTGGTGCCCGAGTACGCCGCCGTGTGCTCCAGGAGACAGTTTTTGCAATGATGGAGAGCCCTTCTGTGAACATTTTCGGCAAGCCCGTTTTCCTTTCTCTTGAGCAAATACCTGGGAGCGTGGTGGCTGGGTCCCGGGAAGGGGTGCCTTGAGCTCCTAAGGAGCTGCAGACTTGCCCAGTGTCTGCACCCCCCATAGTGTGAGGAATTTTGGTTGCTCCGTAGCTTTGCGTGTTGTCTTTCTAATTTGAACCACCATCAGGAGAAAGAACACTTCCGTTGCTGGAGCGGCCCCTCCCGCCCTTTCTGCTCACCCCCCACCCCACCCGGCCACTCCGACGCCTGTCACCAGCGTGGCCTGGGAGCTGCAGCGCCTGCTCTCGTGTCTGGCTTATTTTATTTAACTTTTGTTTTTCCATTTTGAGGTTATTGTAGAGGAATGATGAACTGTAAGGAATGACACAGAGGGGCCCCGTGTCCCCTGAGGCCGTTTCCCCAAGGCTAACGTCTTGCAGAATGCCATCACTGCCACCACCCGTTTCTGGACGTTGACACGGTCCACGGACCTCAGCCCCCAGCACGTCGGCCACCGAGGACCCCTGGGTCGCTACCCCCCACTTTGGCAGCCGCCGGTCGGTCTGCGCTTCTGTGCTTTTCAGCTTTTGAGGTCTGTCTGCATTGTCACGCGTGTATCACCAAACCCGGTTTCCAGCGTGTGTCTGTTGTCTGGCTCTGACACGCTGCGGTGGGCATTACGGTTATTCCGGTGGTTTCCGGCGTGACGAATACACCCCTGGGACGTCCTGGGATGGCTTTGTGCCTGTGTGAGTTTTGATTCCTCGTGGGCGAACTCCCGGGGCCGTGACGGCTGGGACTTGAGGCTCGTGCTGGCTCTGTGTGAAGTCCCCGTGGCCTCACGTCATTGTCAGCAGTTGGTACTGTTCGCTTTTCCGTCTCTAAGCGTTCTGGAGGGCGTGGAGTTTCGCCTCCTGTTTGCACCGTGCACTCCTTGGATGGGCCGTGTTGTTGGTCTTCTTTCCATGTGTCTGTCAGTCTTTCTTTCGCACGGCTTTCTTTGTGGGTCCGACCCGGGTGGATTGTGCTGTTGGGTTTGAAGTGTTGGCCGTGATGAGCCACTCTTCACGCTCTGCTTACGGAAGTGTCTGTTCGCGTCTTGAACCCATTTCTCAGAGCTGAGTTGAGAGTTCTCGGCTTATTCTCATAACAAGTGTGTGTCTCGCGAACATTTTCCATCTCTGCTTCACTTTCATTTAGCGTTGTTTCTGGAGGGGCATACCTTGTAAGTTTTGACGAAGCCCGATTTGCAAACCTTTTTCCTTTATGGCTCCGATGTTTTGAGTCCTAGCACAGAAATCCCTGCTGAAGGTCACAAACATCCCCCTGTGTTTTTCCTGGATGTGTCATGGGTTCGGGTGTGACGTGTGGGTCCGTGGGTCACGTTGACTTCTGTGTGTAGGTGTCTAGTTGTTCCAGTACGATTTGCCCAAAACCTGATTCTTACCCATCGAATCACCTTACTGACTATATGGTTAGCAAAGTAATTGATTCAATTATGTATTTATTCAATTATACATATATTTCAACTAAGGAGGATTTATGGAATGATGTGAAAACTTTTTGATAGTTAAGAAAATGAGGAAACTTGATTTGAACTTGGATAAAGAAACATGACCTTTTAGAAATAGAGAATGCGTTTTAGACACATTAAAGTGAGACGGTAAATGTTGGGTGAAATGCATACTTAGTCTTTTTGAACGGTTTTCTGCCCCATTTGAGTCTGACTGGGCTGTGAGCACCTGGGTGGGGGCAGGGAAGTGTGCCCAGTGGCGCACACTCTCTAGAAACTTCCGTGTGTTGTTTGCACAGGGAACACACCGGGTGGCTCTTTGGTGGACAAGGTGGCGGGCTGAGCACGGTTGGGCTGTGACCTCCGTGCAGACGTTCTCAAATGCACCTTGTGAGCGCTTTAAAGAATCGTGAAGGGTGGAGATTTGGGGAAACAGGGTGCCGGCTGTCAACCAGGCCGTGCCCCCCCCACACAGGACTCCCTGGTTGTGAGGTCAACACCCCTCCCTCCCTGCCCTCCTGGCCTCCTCCCTCCATGGTAGCCACGTCCCCCTGGCCCTGGAGCTCACGTGGCTGGAACACACTCTTTCCGAATCTGCTGATACCCACATTGCGACTAACGCTGCCTGATCTCCTTTGATCGTTTAAAAATTCTGCTTATTTTAATTACAATCTCTTTTTTGCTTTCCAGCTAAAGATTGTGAGCTAAATTTTCAAAATGTTATGATGTATCGTTTATAGGAAGCGAGAAAAAACACTGTATCCCCCCTAGAATAAACCCTTTACATTTAACACATCGCCCTTGACAATTAGATGTTGGTATCTTTAGTCCTGTTTGCTTCGTTTATTAAAAAGAGGTCAGGGAATGAGCCTGAGTGACTCTCCGTTGCCCGTGCAGTTGGCGTGTGGTCATTTCTTGTTGCCACACACGTGTCCTGTGTCTGCAGAGCAGCCGCTGTCTCGTGCTGTCCCTCCTGTGCCCCCAAGAGGGCAGGGTCTTCCTGTCTCGCTGGAACCAGCGCTGGCCGTTGCTGGTACCTGCCCGAGGAAGCATAGCTTGTGTGCCCACGCGTGTCCGTGAGCAAGCACGTGTGTGCGTGTCACAAGTGTGTGGTGGGCGGACCTACGTGACCAACTTACAAATGCATTTTTGGAGCTCAACCCATTTTCAGACGTGAGATTGGACACTTGGTGTCCACTCAAGCTTTTTGTAAACAGTGTAGCTTGAGTCCCAGGAGATGCTCGGGGCAGGCAGCCTCGTGGGAAGCCCCGGCCTCCTGCACGTGGTGTTGACTCCAGAACCTCCCTGCACAGACGAGACGTGGCCTGGGGGCTCGGGCACCCTTGCCGGGACTCCGATTTGCGGGGTGGTTTGTGCGAGGGGGCACAGGGTTGCTTGCACGTCGTCCGTGATGTTCCTGGTGGAATTCATCGGGACTTGGGGGTCAGCAGCCTGCGCTCAGGCTGCCTTGGCTCCCAGGCCCCATCTGCCTGGTAGCGAGTTCACACTTCGCTGCTTTTCACGGCCGAGCAAGAGTGCGCTGCGAGGAGGGACCGTCTTGCTTGCCCGTCATCCCCCGACATCGGGGTTGTTCCTCTTTCTGTCACGAATAGTGTCGCCGTCAGCTTGCACATACGTGTGTCTTCACTACTCTGGGTACCAACTCCTCCGGACGCTGGAGGCCGGGTGGTCACTCTGTGTGGTCTCTCGAGGAGCCGGCCAGTTTCCTTACATCCTTATCAGCCCTTGGGACCGTCTGACTGGCCTGACGCATTCTAGCCACTCTGGTCGGTGTGAAGTGGACTCTCGTGGTTTCGAGGTGCGTGTCCCTGATGACCGACAGTGTTGGACGTTGCCCACTGGTCATTATGTGTCTTCTTTGGATGAATATCTGCTCAGGACCTTTGCCCGTTTTAAAACTGGACGATTTTTCTTTTTACTGAGTTGTAAACCTTCTTTATGTATTCTGAATAGGATCTCATATCAGATGTAGGATTTGTGGATATTTTCATGGGCTGTCTTCCTTCCGTCCCTCCCTCCTTCCTTCCTTCTTTCATTGTAAGTAGGCCCACCCAGTGGGGGCCTCGAACTCACGACCCTGAGGTCACGTGCTGCAGGCCCCACCGACTGAGCGGGCCGGGCGCCCTGTCTTCTTCTCACCTTCTCTGGGTGTTCTCTGAGGCATAGAAGTTTTCCGCCTTGACAGAGCCCCAGTTCATCTGTTTTGCTGCTTGTGCTTTCGATGTCCTGTCTGAGAGCCCGTTGCCCAAGCCGGGAGTGTGGAGACTTTCTAAGAGTTTCGTGGTTTTAGCTCTTCTGTGGGGTCGTGGATCCAATTCTGAGTCGCGTTGTCTTTGAGAGATGAAAGTACCGCACGTGCGCCGCGGGCTCTGGCGCTCAGCCCCAGAGCAGACATTCGAGCGGGTCTTCGTCCTCTTGTCTGGGGAGGGGGCACCCCCAATGTTCTGAGCGGACCCCCCCACCCCGAGGCCTCGGCGGAGACGTCACCACTGTGCCGGGGCAGGTGAGGGGCGTCGGCTGGCAGGACGGACCGGCAGCTGGGTGTCAGGAAGCTCGTCCCTCATGTGCCCACTTCCCTCTTGGAGAGTCTTCAGCTGACCTGCGTGTGTTTCCTCTCCCAGGTGCGGACTTGACTGTCACCGAAGCCAGCAGCTCCGACAGCCGCGGGGAGAGGGCTGAGCTCTTCGGCCACGTGGACGAGGGTCTCCTGGGAGGAGAAGCCAGCTACCTGGGCCCGCCCCTGACGCCGGAGAAGGAGGAAGCTCTGCACCAGGCCACCGCCGTGGCCAACCTGCGGGCGGCCCTCCTGAGCAAGAACAGCTTGCTGTCTCTCAAGGCGGACGTGCTGGGGGACGACAGCTCCCTGCTGCTGGACTACCTGCCCAAAGGCGCCCACTCCCTGTCCCGTAAGTGCTGGAAGGAGCGCCGGGGGGAGATGAGGCAGCGGGGGAGGGGGGCGTGTCCGTCGGGACCTGTGCTGTGGGGCGTCTGGCTGCACTGGCTGCGGGTCGCTCAGGAGGCTGTGCCTGCATGGCCCACGTGCCGGTGGACACGGTGCTCCGTGTGTGGTTGTTAGGGCAACAGCAAGTGTTTGTTCGAACGTGTCACACTGAAATGGAGGCATCTGAGCCAGCAGCCTTGTCGAGCTTATAAGTGCGGGGCCTGGAAGCGGGAGCCCCGGGTGAGTCAGGAAGGGGGGCCGGACGAGGGCCCTGTGCGCAGGGATAGGCGCGGGCTCCCTCTGCTGGCCCTCGTCCCCGCCTTTGTGCCCGTTCCCTGGCAGTGGGAGCGACGTGCGCATATCCTTGCTTTGTTTCCGCTAGATAATGCCCGTTGCATGCGAGCGTTCTGAAAGGAGTTGGGTGTTGTTACTGCTTAAGTGTCTCCAGCCGAATTCCAGTGATCCGGGAGCAAATGACAGACTAACCCGAGAAACGGCGGAAGGTGCGGCCGAGCAGTCCAGCAGCGGGCTCCCGGGGACTGTCTTCCCCCGACAAGACACAGGGTGTCTGCCCTTGACCTCTAAGGGCCTGTGAGCCCGCTGGGCGCCAGCCCAGGAGTGAGCCACAGATGCCCTGAAGATCCGTTCTGGGGACGTGTGTGGACGTGGCGGTCGCCTGCACGGGGTCTCTGGCCGTCCAAGGAGGGACGTGCTGTTTGGCTGGTGCTCACCGTGGGTGCCGGAGGGAGCGAGGTGTGGGGGGCACACCCCACAATGGGAGGCCCCGAGTGCAGAGGGGTGCCGCGGGTGTGAGTGTGTGGGTGGGCCGGAGTGGCAGCCAGTGTGGACGCAGCGGTTTCCCGACTACCGCGGAGGAAGGAAAGCCGGCTCCTGTGTTGGGGATTGGGGACGTGCATCCTTGTTTTCATTTTTACTCTAATTTAAAAAAAAAAAAAAACAGTGTTTTTACAACTTTGTTTTCATGAGCGCTGAAATACCCTAAGTTTCTGTGTTGGAGCGATGACGTGTGCTTATGGCCAATAAAGATGCAAGTGGGAGCAATGCTTCTGTTTCTTCATTTCCCGGCACGTCGTCAAGAGCCCAGGCCGCCGTCCGAGCAGCCTGACGCCGTGCTCGGTTCCCGGACTTGGCTGTGAAGTTGGACCGATGCTGGGTGCTTGTGGACGCGCTGCTTGGCTTTGGGCGTGCTTTAAAGACTGTTGGGGCCTCATTGCCCCGTCCGAAAATGCATCACACTGCTGTTGTGGGTTTAGGACAGAGTAGTGTCTGTGAGCCCTTGAACGCGTGCTCCCAAACGTGGGTCCCGCCCCACCTCCCATCAGACCTTGTGCCGCCGGCCGAGACCGCTGGGCCTGAGCGATCCCAGGGCACCGGGGGTCGACTGGGCAGGTTTGTGCCTCTCTTGGGGATGCAACCAGGAGTTTGTGGCTGTGTGGAGAGGTGGGGCTCGCTCGTTCGGCGCCCCCGTAACACTCCTAATGCACGTCTGAGCGCCACGCGTCATGGGCCGCGGGCGGGCCAGACCAGTGCCCGCCTCGGCCGTCACGGGTGACTTTGGAGCGAGGGGTGATTTTCGGTACTTTTCACTTGTCTTCCGTCTGCCAGCCTTTGCCTCCAGTGTGGGCTGGTCCGAAAGGCCTTTGGTGCGTTGTGCTGGGAACCGTGCTGGACCGGGTCTAGACCCCGCTCCTGGTGCAGCACCGCCGGCCACCCCTGCTGGGCCCCTCTGTCTGGGCCCCTCCCCGGGACCCCAGGCCCTTCTGCAGCAGGTCTCACACCGGAGCGAAGCCGCAGGGCTGGCTGTCCTGGGTGGGCTTCTCTCCTCGAGCTTCCTCTTCGAGTGTGGGCCACTGGACGTGTGTTGACCCATCTTGACGTTGGGCGTGCTCTGGACACGTGTGATTGTCAGACTCTTCCCAGTTTGCAGGGAGTGGGGGGAGCTGGGAAGTAGAGTCCTCTCCTGTTTACTTTTAGTACATCTGTGACTAATTCCGGGTCAAGTCACCCGGTGGGTTTTGGTATTTTGTTATTCCTGTGATGTTTTAACCTCCTTACTTTTAGTATTCTAAATTTCCCATTTTTTCTTGTAAGAACCTACCAGAGGCAGAGGGGCCAGAGAACTTGGTGGGAAAATGGGTTATTTAAAAATACTATTTTCTGACATCCTAAATAAAGTCTGTCTGTTTCCAGGTATATACTAAAATGAAGAATGAAAATATCCAGATAAAAACTCTGTTTCCCAAAACATTGTGGTCACCCGCCATCGTAGCTGCCCCCCTTCCCCCGTCCCTGGTGGGCCGCCTCTTGGAGTCAGGCAGACAGAGGCTGAGCTGCCGTCCTGTGGCGAAGATGTGGTTGTGGCAAGCGGTCCGGACGCCTGCTGCGGAGACGTTTGTCCCCGCGGAGGCGCTATTAGCCGTGTGGCCTGAGCCACCGCCACGTATTATGAGATCGCAAGAAGGAGCCGAAGCGACTCCATTTGCTGTCCGTCCGTCCGTCTGCTCCGTGCCGCCCGGTTCACAGGCAGGTTCTCTAAGCGCTCGTGGTGAAGCGTCAGGGCCGACAGAGCCCGCGCCGGCCGCCTCTCTGCCACGACTGCTGGTTTCCAGATGGCCTCGTGGGCACGGGCAGGTTTTCCGTCCAGCTGAATGTGGTGCAGCAGGGCCTGGCTCCGGCGACTTGGTCGCACGTTTCTAGCCTCGCTCCCCACCGAGGGCTCTCCTGCTTTGTTGGGCGGGGACCCTCCCCCTCGTGCTCACCACCGTTACAATTTTCGGAGTGCCCCAAATTGCATCTCCATCCCAGCAGGCGTGGGCTCGTCGTCGGAGAAACGGGAAGATGCGTTATTTAATGGGAAGCAGCTCTCGCGGAGGGCGCGCGGTGTGGGGGCTCCCGAGGCCTGTCGCGATTCTGCCGGTCTTCCTGAGGCGGGGAGTATTGTGGGGCACAAACGTGGTCTGCTCGTGGCAGTTTTGCGAAAGAGAGGGATGACGGTTTGCAGGTGTTTAAATTCAGGGGTTGTGCAGGCGGTGCTCAAGCCGCGATGAGCAGCCGGCATTCACCTTTCCGGATGGTCCGGAACCTTCTAGGGAAGGTCTGATGGTCTAATCACATGGGCTTGGCTCTTAGATTCAGCACATGGTTTCTTTCCAGATCCACGGTCTTCAACTGATTAAAGAACCTTTTGTACTTTTTATTTTGATTTGGCTTAACTTGATTCTCTTACTTTTATTACGTTTCCAGTGGTAGGTGAGGACCCTGCCTGTTCTCAGTCACTGTTCAATGATTGGAAACCATGAAAAGCCTTCGCCGTGGCTTAACACGTGGCTCTGTTTTACGAGTTGTATTTGTGAGTGTGCGTGGATCTGGGTGGGACCTTGACATGGGCTTCGCCTTCTTGGACCCTCGAGAAATGCCTCACGCACCTGGGTCGCTGCTTGATTTCCCGGGAACAAAGGGAAGGGAAGCCGGCTCTCTGTGGGTCCAGGAGGGTGAGTGTCTCGTAAAGGTGCCACGTCCTTCCAACATCCGAGGTAACTCCGACCCGAAAAGCGTCATCCCTGGTTATTGTCGCTGTTGACTCGTAGACACTACTTTTGAAAAAGAGTTGAGGCTCTCCCCTAAGTCACAGCTGGTGCTGTCCTGTCTGACTAGAACAATGTGCCGAGTTCTCTCCTGCTCTTCACAGGGAGGGAATGCTCGAAAGATCCTGGGGGAGCAGTGGCGGGGGCTCTCTGTCCCTTCCTGACCCTTGTGTCCACGGGCTGGCCCGGACGTCCAGGAGCACTTTGCAGGAAACAGCTGAGCTGATTTCTGTTCTGATTGTGGATTAAAGATGATTTCTTACCGTGTGTGAAAAATCTGGATCGACACTAGAATTTTAAACAACTTTTTGCAAAAGCGCGTTGGATGATGTCACTACACTTTTAGATAAATAGCCAGCTCAACACATCTTGGAGTGTTTTCCAGAAGATCATTTCCCAAGGCCACAGGTGTGCGCGTGCTCCGTGTTCTTACGTGTCCTCACTTTCCGTGCTAGAACCCTCTGTCGTAATCATTTTGCATCTGGGAGAGAGACCCCCACCCCAAACAAGTCACATGCGGAGACCCCTGCTGTTTGGGGGTGGCGAGCGGATAAAAATACCCAAACGCCCACCTCCAGCAAGACCCAGGCTTTGCCCCACGGCTGCGCTCCCCTCACAGCAGCAAGACCAAGCACGGCACTTCTGGAACTCCGCAGCAAGCCCGCCCCGTGGTGTTCCCGTGGGTGACACTCGTTTCCTGTGTCCCCAGGGCCTGGCACCAGCCCGACTCACTCTTGGGGGGATGCTGATGGCAGAGCAGAAGCCCCTCCCTCTGGCCCCTCCACCCTCCACTCAGAGCCCGGGATGCCCACTCTGGTGAACGGCCAGGCCAAGCCCAGGACAGCACTGCCCCCCCCAGCCCAGGTAAGACGTGAGAGTGGCCGCCACGTCGCGGGCAGCCCGATCAGCTGCCCGTCCAGCAGCACGCACGTGCGCTAAACTCTGCGTGCACTCAGGGGCGTCCCCGGCACGGGTCTGGTGTGTCCCTGGTGTGTCCTTGGGCGCGCTCAGGGGTCATAACGAGCTTCCGTGCTAGACGCCGTTGTGCACACTCTCTCTTCTCCATGCTCAGCCAGCCAGGTGGGGAGCACCCAGCTTCTGCAACAGTAACTGTTACTCCGTTACATGGAGTTAAGTTGGTTATATGTGTCCACTCGTGTCTGCACAGTCGACACACAGTGTTACGTGACTTTCAGGTGACAGCTGTGCCCAGCACGGTGCACCTGCCGTCTGTCACCGCACACCATTGACTGTGCTCCCTGTGCCGTGCTTCTCGTTGTCCGTGTTTATAGAATATAAACGTGTATTTAGATAAATCGAAATAGTAGTATGCTTTTATATTTACGAGATTGCTCTGAGGAGTTTCTCCCCTCGCGGAAAGACGTTCGGTTCGGACGGCAACAGGTTCAGGACGCCTGCGCTGGTCTTGAGGCGGCTTTGCAGGCAGTGCTGGGTGGTTGTGTGACGATCACAGATGAAGGGCCTCTGGGGCCTCAGGAAGGTCACGCAGAACAATCTCCTTCCTGTTCCTGGGGCAGAGGGTTGTTTATAAAAGAAAGGTCTGTTAGGTCTGTTTGTCTCCCTGAAGAAAAATAAATCTTTAAGAAGAGCTTAACCACATATTTTGGACTTTGAAATTAATTAAATGATTCCTACGTGGTCTTTTCCAACAAGGTGGTTTTGGTGGGAGACGTTGTGTTCTGTTAACGAGGATTTTGCTGTGGGTGTCCGTCCATTGAGAATTAACGGGAGCCTCTCTCCCAGATGTGGGACAGGTTGTCCTCGTGGTGACAGGACAGGGGCCTGGCACGAGGTGGTGTCATCGCCTCCTGAACACCTGTAACTTGTCTGTCTCTTGTTCTAGATCGATGCCCCTTGACACCTGGAGCCCTGGGCTTGACAGCGAGGCCTCCTCTGGAGTTGGCCCCGGCTGGCACCTGGGTGGGTCTCTGTGGGGGCCGAGGGCCTGCCCAGGATGCCTGGGGCCTTCTTCCCGCATGCGGCGTGGCCAGTGCCCCTCCCCAGGCCTGATGGGCTCACGCAGAGCTCCGACAGCCTTACCGTGAAGTCAGCAAAGGAGCTGCGAGGGAAACACTATGGAAGCAGATGCCTGTGCTGCGTAGGATAGCTTCGAGGCTGGAGAGGCTTGGCCTGACACCTCTGTCTGCGTGGGAACAGACGTCTCCACGTGCCTCTCTGCTGCGGCCAGGCCTGGGGTTCCGGTTCGGTGGCCACTGGGTGATGGCAGAACCACGTCAGGTGGGGGCAGCTGCCGGGAGCTGGGACTAGGTGTTGGCGTGTACTTAAAAGCTGGCGCTTCTTGAATCCTTGGCGGAGGCCTCTCAGGGCCCCTTGGTGGGCCCGCGGGACAGGTGTGTCTCCAGCCTCCCGGCGAGGGCTTGTGTTCACCAGGACCCTGTAGGATTGCCAGCTGTGGGGGCAGAAAAGCAGGTCCCCATCCCTGGAAAAAGGAGCCAAGTAGCTCCAACCCCATTCTATCTGGAAAAACCCACGGACAAAGCCTAGCCGCGATGTGCTTGATATGTGTGTCGCAGGGCATGTCTCCCAAGGCGACAGCGTTGGTGGAGAATTACTGAAGCTCTGCGTCTTTTCAGAAAGAGCACCTTGTGTTTGCTCTTGTCCACCTTCATTGGGCGTGTCAGGTTCCGTGTCTGCTTATGCACACGGAGCAGGTGGCTGTGGTGTGGTGGGATGTCAGGACCCCGAGGCTCACGTTTGCCATGCAGCACGTGGTTTCCTAGGAAGGAAGCAGGCTGTGCCGTTCCAGCATCTGGAATCGGCAGAGGCAGATGTGGGTTGGTTTCTGGGAGAGAGGTCCTTCCCCGTGAGTCTGACAGGCAGCCCCCCACCCTCTCCAGGCCACACCCTGCCCGTGGCTGTGGCTGGGTGTGGCCTAGGAGCAGTCTCAGCTGCCCCTGCCATGACCATTTGCTGCAGGCTTTACCATTAAGCAAGTTCTGAAGACGGAGAAAAACCGTTTTCAGAGAGGCTTAGGGTATCGTTGCCAACGTGTTGAAAGACCAGTCAGTGCAGGTCACCCTTCCAAGAGATCCAGTGTCTCGTGGCTTTAAGTAAGTCCCCATCTGCTTTTGAATGGTCACGATGGGCTCTTTGAGCTGTGAGGTCTCAGAGATTTCATGTCTCAGTGTGGGCATACCGTGGCAGAGGTGGCCTGTGTAGACATCTGCATTCTGGGTTCACTGGGTGGGGACACAGAGGCCCTGTGGCTGCTTTTCCTTTTATTTGCTCACTTGGCTTTCCCCGGGTGCTGGAGTGTGGACCAGCGGGCTCACAAGGGCACCGGCACTGGGGGTGTCGGTCTGTGCTGTTGTACCGAAAGGCTTTTGTTGACATGTTAAGGCCGTTGTGGCGCCTGGCTGGCTCAGTCGGTAGAGCACGCAGTTCTTGATGTCGGGGTTGTGAGTTCAAGCCCCACTTTGGGTATGGAGATTGCTTAAAAATTTTTTTAAAAATTTAAAAATATTTTAAAACAATTAAAACATTTCAGACGGGTTCCATAGTACCTGCAAGAAACAGGTTTGTAAAAAGAAAAAAGAAAGAAGGAGGCTGTGGTAGGTGGTCCAACGGGAAGGGGCGCACGAAACTCTTTCAGAATGGATAGCTGTCTGGTTTGGTTCGTACATCTCACACTGTGTCCCGTAAAACTGGGCGGCCGTCTAACGTGGAATTTTCAGCAGGTGTATTTAGAGATGTAATCTGTTATATTTTGTTGAATTTCTCATTGAAATGTTGTGGCTCATGATTGATTTCAGAGAGTTTTTTTCAAAAACTTCTCAATATGTGACATTAATCTCTCTTGAACACAGAGAATTTCAGTGATAAGAGGCTGTCCCTTGGGTGTATTTACGGCACAAAACATGCTCCACATCCGTGTTCACTTTGTGCCTTTCCGTGTCCCTGCCGTGTTCGCACGGTAGCCAACGAGAGACGCCAGAGATTCGGTGTTGCGTGTGTGTGCATGAAATGAAGACTGCTGCCCACTTAGGGACATTAACTTACTAACTTAGATTGCATTTAAAATATGGGGTCGGGGGGCGCCCGGCTGGCCCAGTCGGTGGAGCACGCGACTCTTGGTCTTGGGGTCGTGAGTCCACGCCCCACGTTGGGTGTCGTGTTTACCAACCCCCCCAAAAACAACCCCCAAACTTAAATGATCTAGTGTTGAGTATTGTTGGTCTTGCACTGGCACGGAACTCAGGCGCTAGGGAGAAGTCATTGAGTTATTTTAAAGAAAACACTTGAAAACTTTCTGAACTCCTAGTTTCAACCATGACAGCTTGTATCGGGCTTACTCTCCAGGCAGAATCGACTTGAGAATCTGGCCAGCACACACACACACACACACACACACACACACACACACACCCTGGAGACTGACCAGCATAGGTGGGACTCGAAGGGCTGTGCTTTCACCCCAGATGTGTTTCCGGCCTATTTCCCAAACCTGGAGCAGGAAACAGGCGACGTACAGAACAGCAGGGTGCTCTGTGGCAAGGGGATGGAGGACGTCCTTCAGGGCACCGAAGGTGGCTGGGGACGGAGGAGAAAATCTCAGAAAGCAAGAAGCCACAGAGACGGAACCCCCAAATCTGCACGCGAGCCCTCTCAGCTTCTGAGGCCTCCACAGGGCAACACTCCAGAGTCCCAGCGAAAACAGCCGTGGCACGGAGAGAAGCAGAGCAGAGCTTTCCACAGCAGCGTGGCTCTGGGGCACAGAGGGGGCCGTTCAAGCCCAGGGAGGGTCAAGGAGACAAGGGAGACAGCCCAGGGGCGGCAGCAGTCACCCCAGTTGGAGGAGCGTGCGACTCTTCGTCTCGGGGTCGTGAGTTCCAGCCCCACGTTGCGTACAGAGATTATGTAAATAAATACAACTTAAAAACGACAAAACAAGGGAGACACCTGGGCTTTCAGCAGAGACCCTGGAGGGGTCACACCTTGAAGTGAGGGTCAGTCCCTCAGAGTGAGACCCAAGCCGAATTCGACCGCCCCGACGGCAACGGGAGTGAAGCCCCGCAGCGGGACGGTAACCCTCCCGAGTCTGTCTGCTCAGCAGAAGCAGCAGCAGCAACGACACAAGAGCCTGACTGTCTTCGGAAGAGTGGCAGCCTGTGAAGTGCCACCGCGGTCCTTGCCACGCCCTGCATCTCATAAACGCAGAGCCTGAGCCTGAATCCCAGCCGGGAAAGCAGACGGGAAGACACCCGGTACTGACACATTCAAGGAACATTCTGGAAATGAACATACAATGTCTGAAGTTAAGAAGTCATTCCTAGTCGAACAGTGGTCTGGATACGACCTACGATAGGGTTAGTGAACTGGAAGAATGGAAATGTCCGTGCTGAAGCTCATAGGAAAGAAACACAAGAGGGGCGCCTGGGGGGCTCCGTCGGTGCAGCGTCTGCCTTCGGCTCAGGTCGTGATCTCAGGGTCCTGGGATCGAGTCCCGCGTTGGGCTCCTTGCTCCGCGGGGAGCCTGCTTCTCCCTCTGCCTCTGCCGCTCCCCGTGCTTGTGCTCTCTCTGTCTCTCACTCTCTGTCAAACAAATAAATAAAATCTTTTTTTTTTTAAAAAAGGAAAACAAAAGAATGGAAAAAAGCAAAGAGACACATGAAGCTGGGTGAAAGTGTGTAATGCATGTGTAATTGGATTTCCTGAGGACAGAGGCAGAAACGGGGCCGTTCAGTTTCCCGAAGCTGAAGAGAGTTGCCGTCCTGCAGATTCACGGAGCTCCGGAAACCCCGAGCAGAATGAACACCAAACAGAAAATGGTATCTGGGCACATGACCTTCAAACTACTGGAAACCAACGACAAAAAGAAGAGTCTTAAAAGCAGCCAGTGGAGGAAGACACTGCTTCCCGGGGAGCCAGACAGAGTCAGCAGAGTCCCAGGGAGGCCGCACACCTGCCACGGTGTTCTTCACAGAGGGGCCGAGTGGAGACGTGTCGTCCACGCACACAGACGGGGAACGCGCGGCCCCCCAACCACGTGCGGAAGTGGCCGTGCGAGTGGCAGGAAAGCATCGCGATCATTGAAAACTACATTTAGAGTTTCCTACGGGGTTTTTAACAGAGATCAGAGTATAACGCAAGACGCTAACAGCGCAAAGGGTCTGGGATGGAGGAGCTTGACTGTTGAAGGCTTCCGGCGTCCTTCGTGAAGTTGCGTGAATAGCGGCAGAAATCGGAGAGCGCGGCTCAAGGGCTTATGAAGAGAAAACATAGAATCTACTTAACTCTCTTGAAATAAGGCAAGTAGGGAGGGATAAAGGACGAAAAGAAAACAAATATTAAGGTGGTAGATTTCACCCGGCTGTGTCCATTATTGCACATGGACTAAACCCTCCGATAAAAAGATGAAAAAATCTGCTTTGAAAAAACTTTACTGTTTGTAGGTGATGTCATTCATAAATAAAAATACAGAAAGTGTTAAAACGAAAAAATAAATAAGATAAACCGGGGAGGGGCGCCTGGGGGGCTCCGTCGGTGAAGTGTTTGCCTTCGGCTCATGTCATGATCTCAGGGTCCTGGGTTCGAGTCCCCCATTGGGCTCCCTGCTCCATGGGGGGAGTCTGCTTCTCCCTCTGTCTCTGCCCCCCTGCTCGTGCTCTCACTCACGTGGGCTTTCTCTCTCAAATGAATAAATTTTAAAAAATTTTAAAAAAGATAAACCAAGGAAACCCCTAAATGAAGTTTTTAATCTTAATATCAGAGTAAACTGAAGAGTTATTACTCGAGGGACCTCACATAATGATGGAGTCAGTTCCGTAGGAAATGTAACGGGTCTAAACGTGCATATGCTTAATTTTAAACTACAGGACATAAAAGTTGACCGCAGTCAAATGAGAAGACGAATCCACGTTACGGTGGGGAATTTTTGACACATTTGCTCCGTGATCGATGGGATAGCAGACAGATATCAGTGAGGATGGAGAAGATCTGAGCGGCTTCCAGATGTTGAATGACCCCGAATTTCTGTAACAAGCTCATCTAGTCACAAGGTTTTATTCTCTTCCTTGACTCAACTTGCGACTTTGTGTAGACGTGTCCCGTCTGTGCTCAGAGAGGCTGACCTGTAACAAGGAGTAACTAATTTGAAATTTACACGGAGTCAGTGCAGTTTTCCGATGCCCTTGAAAACATTGACAGTGTGAAGATCTCGCAGCTGCAACGCAGATCTCACCAGAATCAGCGTCTTCTCTGAGCCCAGTCAAATCATGATTTTTAAAAAATCAACAGCAAAAAGATACGGGAAATATCCCCCAAATGTTTGGAAATCAAACAACATGCTTTTAAATAATGCACGAGTCAAGGAATAAGTCACAATGGAAATGATAAAATATTTTCCACTGAGTGACGTGAAAAGAGAGCCCATCAGGACCCACAGGACGCAGGTGAAGTTGGCAGAAGGACCTCGTGCCTGCAGCTGCACTTAGTCTGATTCTGGGTCAAGAAATGAGGAAAAGGGTAGCAAATTAAACCGAAAGTAAGCAGGAGGTGTGCACGAAAGAGAGGATGTCCGTGAAGTCGAAAGCAGACATCGGTAGAACGGGGAAGAAAGCCGAACAGATTAACACGAGCTCCCGAGTTCCTATCAGAGGTGACCAGTGTGAACAGAAGACAGTGCTAAATGTAGATAAAAGGTATGAAAAGGAGATCACCACCGAGATCCTGTAGATGTTAGAACAATAAGAAAGTAGTGGGAACAGTTTATGCCAACACATTTGAGAAGTTGGGGTAAACGTCAAATTCCTTACGACACAGCCAGACCGGGAGCCGGGAGGCGGGAGGCACAGCACGGAGGGCCAGGGGATGCTCGGCTTTGCTGGGAAAGCGTGCACAGGGGCCCGGATTGCGGCTTCCTCGGGACCGAAGGGACCATGTGGGTAGTCCAGAGCAAGGGGGCTTAGGGTGGCCGGTTGACTGACTTCAGTGGCTCCACGGCGTGGGGACCACCCCTGGTTGTCTGGTGCTGGGGTGAATAAGGCAGCCTGATAGTTGGCTTGCATGTGGAACGCATAGTTGCAGGAAAGCTATGTATTAGCTTGGAATTGGCCGACCCTGGGAGGGCTCTCCCGGGGCCCCCGACGTGTAAGCATCAGGACACAGGGGGAAGGCGTGGCTGTCACAGACAGCTGGGCAAGAGGGCGGTGGAAGAGGCTACCTGACCCACGGACCACGGAGTTGCAGGAATCGGCAGGCGAGCCGACCACAGCGTAGTCTGAACAGACCATGGGCACCCCTGCCGTGCGCGGGGGTGCCTCTGCTGGTCACCACGGCCGGACAGGCTTTTCAGTATGTGGTTCCGAGTGAGCTGGACGTCGAGGAGAAAACGAATCTTGACTTCTTACTCACACCAAGCACAAAAATTAATTTGGGATGGATCATAAACCTAATTATAAGAAGTAAAAGGTTTTGCAGAAGAAGACCTAGAACGATAGCTTCATGACCTTGGTGGTAGTTTCTTAAGCAGGTCGTGGAGAGCACTCGATAGAGAGGACATCATTAAAATTATTAATTTCTCCACTAGGATACCTTTAAGAGCATAAAAGGGCCAGTCACAGGCTAGAGAGAATGTTTGCAATAAATATATCTGACTAAAGAGTCATATTCAGAATACATATAACTTCAAAAATGTAAGAAAGAGGCAACTCAGTGACTCAAGGAAGAGACGAGCAAGCACTTTACCAGTGGCCCAGTGTCTTCAGGGGACGGGAAACGCAGACGACAGCCTCATGGAACGGCAGGGCGGGAGCGCAGAGAAGACCAGCTGGGACGCTCCTGCATGGCTGGAGGGAATGTAAATTGGTGCGGCCACGAGGAACGCCACGTGGCCACATCTACCAAAATGAAACGTACAAGGACCCTGTGGCCCAGACCTTCCTCTCCAGGTGTACGTGCAACAGACACGAGAGCCCTGTTCAGCGGAAGACGTGTCTGAGAGCCATCTGAGCACCGCGCTCCATCAGGTCGGGTGCCCCTCAGCGCGGGGTCGTGGGGTCGCGGGGTCGGACCTTGGAATACCACCCAGCAGCAAACTAGAGCAAGCCACTGCTCCAGGCAGCCACGTGGGGACTTTCGCAGACTGTGTTGAGGGACTAAAGCCGACCCCGAGTGTACGATCCCACAAGGACCAAGACCTGAAGCAAATGTATGTGGTGGAGGGCAGGGCAGTCATTGCCTGGGGGGGGGGGTATAGACTGGGGGGGCCAGGGGGCGCCTTCGGGGTGCTGGGACGCGCAGAGTCCTGATGTCCGTGCAGACGTGAACATTCACCGAGCCGTGCGCGTAAGTCGGCTGTATGCGCTTCCTGGAAGGTTAGGAAACCGTCAGGAGATGGTTTGGACGCGTCAGCACTTCACTATATTCTGACACAAAGTAATTGACAGCCTAGTAAACTTGTAAACGGAAAAACGAAGTGGGGTTCATGTTTGGATCCATTTCTCGAATGCACTTGAAGTGCAGTCTTTTGGAAATGGCGGTGGGAGGAAGGATAAAAATCCAGGTGGTTGTAAAGACTCGCGTGCCCTTCTTGAGGAAGCTCCCCTGTGCCGCTGTCCGCAACCTGCAAATCCCATTTGCATCACTAGCGGTTCCTTGGAGGCTTTGACGTTATCGCGAAATCGTTCCAGAACGTTGGCTCGTGTGGCGGCTCTTACGGCAGGTCCGAATCTCCCGCGGGGCTGCGAGGGGCAGGGGGGTCAAGGACAGGTGGCCGCGGGCAGTGTTCCTGTACATACATTTCTGCAGAATTATAGTCCATGTTACTGGGCTGCTCATTCTGCACAATCCGGCTTCTGGATCCTAAGCTCACTGCTTGTGCTGGAGCGCTGGATACCAGGCATGGAGTTCAGGGGTTCGGACAGGTTGGCAGAGAGCATCTGTTTCAGTTGAATAGGATTTGTGCTTTCTCGTTATTTCAATGACTCACCATCAGTGGGGAGTCTGCTTCTCCCTCTCCCTCTGCTCTCCCTGCTTGTGTGCTCTCTCTCTGTCAAAAAAAAGAGAGAGAGACAGAAGAGGAGAGACAGAGACACAGAGGAGAAGCCACACGAGGGAGGCACAGATGGGAAGATGTGGCCACAAGCCCAGGACTCCCGACCCCCAGGAGTTGGAAGGGGCTGGAAGGACCCCCGCCCTGGAGCCTCCCGGGGGAGCGCAGCCCTGCGACGCCGGGGTCTCAGACTCTGGCTTCCCAGCCGTGACAGGGTAGATTTTTGTTGCCTTCAGCTGCCCCGTTCGTGGTGTTCCCGCAGAGGCAGGAAACTAACATAATAAGAAAACACCGTCATCATCACAGGGTGACTTCAGAAAGTGTGCGTTGTAAGTGCCTGTAGCCGCGTGCGGGCTGTTCCCGGTCGGCATGCCCGGGTTCCGGGAGGGTCCCTAGCGACAAGCCACACTCACGCCGGCACATTCTAGATTATTTTTCTAGGGAAAAAAATGCAGCACTTCTGCACAGAGATCAATTTTTTTTTCCACGTGGAAGTCTGAGTTGTTAAATACAGAAGGCTAGAATACATAATTCAGCATTTTAACTTTCATGTTTATAGAAGCAGAATAGAAGCCATGAATAAATACATTCTCAAAAAAAGGTTGTTTTAAATAAAATAACGTAAGAGTTCATTTCCTCTTTTCCTTCTCCATCCCAGAGTGGGTGGTGCATTTGCTTTATTTGGTGATCAGATGAAAAGCGGGATCACCGTGCCTCAGAGAGCCACCAGTGTGGAGTGGGGGTGGAGAGCCGGTGACGCGGGCCCCGCCCAGCCTGGGCTTCAGGGTGGCATGGCTACCTCAGGACGAGCATGAGGTTTTCCTCCTTGGGGATCGATTGCCAGCTGTGATTGGCACGACCAGACAGACGCACGTGCCCTGTGGCTCAGAGCTCCTCGTGCGCGTCCCCATGTCAAGTGTGCCGGGTGCTCGGCCTTCCCTGTCTCCGGTCCTGCCGTGGGGGTGCTGGAGCCCCTCGCCTGGGACCGCAGCCTGAGCCGCATCCGGCAACCCCCCCCCCCCGCCCCCGCCCCAGCTCGAGGCCCTCCCTTAGGAGTGGCGGCTCCTCTCTGGCTGCAGGTACCGCCCAGAAACTCTGCTGCAGCTCTCTTCCCCAGCCGGGGCCCAGGCTTGCCGAGCACGAGCACGTATGGCGACAGCGGGGACCACGTCCATCACACCCGGTATGGCTCCGGGCGTCCTCCCTGCACCTCGGCCCTAGGGCCAGCAGATGGGACAGCTGCGCGGGGGGCAGCTTGGCCTGCGCCCCTTCTCAGAGTTTGGAAGGTGACCAGCGGCGAGCGGACCCTTTAGTAGGGACCTGGCGGACTCATTGTTCATGGCGGCCGGCAACAGAAACGGCTTGGATGTTCCCAGCGGGGTCTCCACTCGGTCAGCCTGGACCCCTCAAACACGCGTGGACTACGTGCAGGGGTGGTGTGGACAGGCCACCGCGTGTTAGTGGGATGTGTTCCGTGTAACATCCTAATTCCAGTCTGTAATTTACGCATAGAAAAGAGACTCCAAGGACCGATGGTTCGCTGTTAACGAGGCGATCCTCGTGGGTGGGATGCGGGTGTTTTCCACGGCTCCTGCCTGCTGTCGCGTGCCTTCTGTGTTCTCTACGATCTTCTGGTTTTACCGTCTCCCCACAGCTGCACCTTCCCTCCCAGCCCCAGCTCCCCCCGTGCACACGCACGCACACACATGCATACGTGCCCACGTGCAAGCAGACGCACGTGAAAAGCTCCCAGTTGTAAGCAAATGCTTTGCTCCTTTGGACAGGACTGAGGTTTCTGAGAGAGGTGTGGGGGGATGTGGCAACCCTTTTATGCGCATAGAAACCACGAGGCCAGCGGGTGGCCAGGCTCCGGGCAGTGCTGTCCTTGTGAACTGTGATTAAGTCCGCACAGCCTAGTGTTGGGGCTGTCATGGCCTGAGGATGGAGAGAGGTCGTCCTGGGAGTGTGTCCCTGTGTGGACCGACTCTCACCCCGGGGCCCAGAGCTCTCGGGCCCACGGTGGGAGGACGGGGCTCACAGCATCGCTCGTGGATGGTCTCGCTGGAAAATAAAGGCCCTTTAAGGGTCCTTGGGAGAAACACTAGAGAGAGAGAGAGAGCAGAGACTGCTTTGGGGTCCCTGGCTGGCTCAGTCAGCGGAGCGTGTGATGGTCCATCTCGGGGCTGTGAGTTCGAGCCCCACGGTGGGCATAGAACAGAGAGCAACACTTAGTGTCTCCCCACATTTAAGCAGGCGTGTGTTAGGAGCAGAGGTGCAGGGGTGAGGACCAGCTCAGCACGGGGGAGTACAGGGCCAGTGTGCCTGATGCTGCTCAGCCCCGTTGGTGTCCTTTCCATGGTGACGTGCCCGTGGCTGGGGTGTGACCAGCAGGATGAAATTGGGGGCCATGGGCATGGCTCACGGAGATGGCAGTGAGGGTCCCTGCTTCTGGGTGGCATGGTGGGTGGCCCAGGGTTGTGAGGACAGAGGTGGTCATCCTTCCAGCAGACTGTCTGCTTCCCTCCAGCAAGAGGGGCCCAGGCTCTGAGTCGCCTCAGTTTTCCTGGGTCGTGCTGTCTTGGGCTGTGTCACTTTGGGGCATTTGTTTTCTTTTCTGCCTCCTTCTGGGCACCTCCAGGGGCAGTGGTGACTGTGGCCAGGACCTGCCACACTTGGACATTTGGTAGGGGTCTCAGGACCCAGCAGAAGACTGACTGGCTGACGGTGTCGACATCCCTTCTGGGGTTCATTCCAGCAACCTGACTTTGGCCTGGGCCAGTGTTCTTGACTGTGGGGACCCTTGGTCTGTCTTCGGGGTGCTGGTGCCCTGTGCAGCTGGTCAGGTGCTGTCCAGGTTGTGGGGTGGTGTGTGGCCCGGGAAGCTGCATCTAGACAGGCGTGCACCACCAGGCTCCTTGCACAGCAGGAAGCGAGATGTCAGGACCTGGCTGCTTCCAGCAATCCCGGTGCAGTCTGGGATGACTGCTTTCAGGCCTTCAGGTTAATGGGGCTCCTGGGTGGATGCTGTGCATGGTCCGGAGGGGGCGACTGTGGTGCCGAGGGCACACTCCGGATAAGCTGCCAGTACCCAGGGCCCAGTGGAGCCCTGCATGGTGGGGCTGGTGCATGGGACCCCAACCCCCTTGACTACCACCAGGAGACCACCTGACATGTGGAGCGAGACGCCTCTGAGGATGTGGCCGCATCCTGGCGTGGAATGCAGCCCCCGCAGTGACCTCGAGCTGGCCCCGGGGATGACCCCTCAGGGGCCCATGGCATCACTGTCTGAAATGTGGGCAGAACGGCCGGCCGAGCCACACCTCGAGGCAGGGGCCCCTCGGCGATCCTGTTGCATGTTGGGGGCTGACCAGGCCTCTCGCTCAGCCGCGTCCACTAGTTGCTTAGGCAGCACCTTCCCTCCGGGCAGAGTAAGAGGCAAAGCCGCCGGCCTGCAGGTGTTTGGAGGGGGCGGCTCAGCCCTGCGGCCCCCGGGCTCCAGCAGCCTGTGGCCACGCGCAGAGCTGCGGGCTGGGGACAGAACCCCGGCTTTGCGTGTCTTTACAGCTCTGTTCTCTGTTAGGCGGACCTCGCCGTGTCTCGGAGGCTGATGTGTAAGATAGTGGCTGTGTCCGGGACGTGTTTGCTGGAAGCAGTGGCCTCTGACCTTCGGCCCCGGCAGAGCGCGGGCCCCGGGCCTGGGCGTGCGGGCCCTCGGTGGGGGCCTCTGGGCAGGGGCAGGGGCTTGCTGGGCCGGGCGGGCTGCACACTGACTTGCAGGACCGCTGTCTTTCAGTCAACGAGTTCACGGTGATCAGGAAGAAGTTCAAGTGCCCCTACTGCAGCTTCTCGGCCATGCACCAGTGCATCCTCAAGCGGCATATGCGCTCCCACACGGGGGAGCGGCCCTACCCCTGCGAGATCTGCGGCAAGAAGTTCACGCGGCGGGAGCACATGAAGCGGCACACGCTGGTGAGTGGGGTGGGGTTGTGAGTGGGGCTCTGGTTCAGCGTGGGGGTCAGCGTGGGTTGTCGTGGGTCATCATAGGGTCGTCACAGGGTCAGCACAGGGTTGGCGTGGGATCAGCGTGGGTTGTCACAGGGTTAGCATGTCAGCATGGGGTCCGGGTAGGTCGTCACAGGGTCAGCGTGGGTCATCACAGGGTCAGCACAAGGTCAGCATGGGGTCAGCATGGGTCATCACAGGGTCAACATGGGGCGGGCATGGGGTCAGCATAGGTCATCACAGGGTCGGCACAGGGTCGGCATGGGGTCAGCGTGGGTCATCACGGGGTCAGCATGGGATGGGCATGGGGTCAGCATGGGTCGTCACAGGGTCAGCATGGGGTCAGTGTGGGTCATCACAGGGTCAGCATGGGGTTGGCGTGGGGTCAGCATGGGTCAGCACAGGGTCAGCACAGGGTGGGCATAGGGTGGGTATGGGGTCAGTGTGGGTCATCAGAGAGTCAACATGGGGTCAGCATGGGTCATCACAGGGTCAGCATGGGGTCAGCATGGGGTCACCATGGGGTCAGCATGAGTCATAACAGGGTCAGCACGGGGTGGGCTTTGGGTCAGCATGGGTCAGCACAGGGTCAGCACAGGGTAGGCGTAAGGTCAGCGTGGATCATCACAGGGTTATCACAGGGTCAGCACGGGGTGGGCATGGGGTCAGCATAGGTCATCACAGGGTCAGCATGGGGTGGGCATGGGATGGGCATGGGGTCAGCGTGGGTCATCACAGAGTCAGCACGGGGTGGGCATGGGGTGGGCATGGGGTCAGCGTGGATCATCACAGGGTCAGCATGGGGTCCGTGTGGGTCATCACAAGGTCAGCGTGGGGTCAGCATGGGGTCAGCATGAGTCATCACAGGGTCAGCACGGGGTGGGCTTTGGGTCAGCATGGGTCAGCCCAGGGTAGGCATAGGGTCAGTGTGGGTCATCACAGGGTTATCACAGGGTCAGCACAGGGTGGGCATGGGGTCCATGCGGTTCATCACAGGATTAGCACGGGGTTGGCATGCGGTCCATGTGGGTCATCTGGGCCCACTCTGTGCTGGGCTGAGAGGTCCGGGAAGGTGGGATGATGATGTTGGGTGCCCAGAAGGCCATGGGAAGCCCTAAAGTGGGTTCCGCTCTGCGGTGGGAAGGCCAAGTGAGTAGGTGGAACCACGTTGACCCCCATCTCTCCTGAAAAGCTCCAGCCCCTGAGACTGGTGCAGAAAGCAGGTGGGCTGTATCACCCCCCGCCCCAGACCTTGGCCAGGCCTTGGCAAGCTCCAACCAGGCCTTGGCAAGTGCTTCCTCCCCTGCTAGGACCCCTGCCCTGAGCCCCTCGTGTCCTGCCATGAGGTCACTTCCTCGGCACGCTGGCTCCAAGTTGTTCCAAGTCAGCTCCAGCAGAGCAGGGAAGCGGCAGCCCCAGCCTGCAGTGTCCCCCCCGCCCCGTCCCCGTCATGGGGTCCGGCAGAGCAGGGAAGCGGCAGCCCCAGCCTGGACGGCAGGTCTGTGGGGCAATAGCTGCGGCTGACTTGATGCCACTGACTGCAGAGCTGCCCTTTTGTCCAGTATGCCCCTTTCAGCAGAGCCCACCCCGAGAGCCACAGAGGCTCATGTTACCACAGAAACTGCGTTGCCCACGTTGTTCCTACTCGGAGATGAATGGTGGCTTGTTTGTTACACTCGAGTGCTGGAAGGTTGTCACTACGTGGGCTATGACAGCTTTTCTTTAGCAGAACCACATTACTGCTTCGGGAAGATGTTGGTCTCGTTTGAGGCTCTGTGTGGTCGCTGCCTGTTTACCTTGGATGGGGCCAGATTTCCATCCTGGGGTCCTGCTTGGGCTTCATGGAGGATTGTAAATCCCTGAAAATGTACTTAACACGTGTGCACGTTTGCCTTTTTCTGAGAAGAGGCTCTGTGTTTTCCCCTTTAATTTGTCGGGGGGGCCCCTGACCCCCAGGAGGCAGCTGAGCGTCTGCTGACAGCAGGTGGCAGTAGGGGACTCGGTGTCCCTTCTGTGCAGACTCAGGGGAGACAGAGGGGTTGGGGCAGTGTTGCCAGGAGTCCTCTGGACGGTGGGGTCTCAGGAGCGGCTTCCCATCGAGGATGAGCCGTGGGTTGCCATGGTGCCCGCATCCTCCCTCTCTCTTCCTTCCATGTGTTTGTTAGGACAGGTGCCCAGCCATCTGGTGCTGGCCGAGTGGCTCCCTGGGACGCCTTTGTCGCTCCAGGGTGTCCTGGCACAGCCCCCAGCTCCCTGCGTGGGAGCCCCAGGGCTTGAGGGGCCTCCGTGGATGCTGCCTCCCACGGCCCAGCCAGGTCTGCTCTCAGAACAGTTTCCGTTGGGGGAGGGTCGAGGAAGCCCTGGGTTTAAAATACAACAAACAGAAGAGACACAGGAGGGTCCTGGGGACTGTGTTGTTTGAGGCTCCGTTTCTAGAATCAGAACATGTGGGGGCCCAGCCTGTGGACGCTGATCAGCAGTGAGCCTTTGAGTAGTGGTCTTCGTGGTTGGGGTTTGTGGAAGGGTATGACGGGGAAGGTGGACTGTTCATGGCCGTCTGTGGAGCCATTGAGTTGGGACATAGAGGAGCCCTCAGCCCAGGACGGTGAAGGGGTCCCTTCTGAGGGCGCAGCCCCTGGGACAGTGACCCATCAGTGAGGAGTTGTTCCAGGTACGGAGGAAGGACACAGCTCAGCAAAGCTTTTCCACCATGACACCACTGGTTATGTTTTTATTTACTTGATTGCTCTAGAATTCCAGAGAATTCAGGAAAATATGAGGAATGAAAATTGCAATCTTCTCCCTACCCTAACCACCTGTCCCCCCGCACTGACCACCTGTCCCCCACACTGACCGCCTGTCCCCCCTCACTGACCACCTGTTCCCCCACACTGACTGCCTGTCCCCCTGCGCTGACCACATGTCCCCCCCCCGCACTGACCTCCCATCCCCCCTGCACTGACCACCCCATCTCCCTCACTGACCACATGTCCTCCCGGACTGACCTCCTGTCTCACCGCACTGACCACCCCATCTCCCTTCCCCACACTGACCACCTGTCTCCCCCGCACTGACCGCCATCCCCCCGCACTGACCGCCCGTCCCCCCACACTGACCACATGTCCCCCCCACTGACTGCCATCCCCCCGCACTGACCACCTGTCCCCCTGCACTGACCACACATCCCCCTGCACTGAACTCCCGTCCCCCCGTACTGACCCCCTGTCTCCCCACACTGACTGCCTGTCCCCCTGCACTGACTTCCTGTCCCCCCATACTGACCACATGTCCCCCGGCACTGACCGCCCGTCCCCCACACTGACCACCTGTCCCCCACACCGACCACATGTCCCTCTGCACTGACCTCCCATCCCCTCGTACTGACCGCCTGTCCCCCCGCACTGACCACATGTCCCCCCGCACTGACCTCCCATCCCCCCTGCACTGACCACCCCGTCTCCCTCACTGACCACATGTCCCCCCGGACTGACGTCCCATCTCCCCGCACTGACCACTCCATCTCCCTTCCCCACACTGACCACATGTCCCCCTGCACTGACCGCCCATCCCCCCACACTGACCACATGTCCCCCCCACTGACCGCCCGTCCCCCCACACTGACCGCCCGTCCCCCCCACTGACCGCCCGTCCCCCCACGCTGACCACATGTCCCCCCGCACTGACCGCCCGTCCCCCCCCACTGACCGCCCGTCCCCCCGAGCTGACCACCCGTCCCCCCGCGCTGACCGCCCGTCCCCCCCCGCTGACCGCCCGTCCCCCCGCACTGACCGCCCGTCCCCCCCCACTGACCGCCCATCCCCCTGCGCTGACCGCCCGTCCCCCCACAGGTCCACAGCAAGGACAAGAAGTACGTGTGCAAGTTGTGCAGCCGCGTGTTCATGTCAGCCGCCAGCGTGGGCATCAAGCACGGCTCACGGCGCCATGGTGTGTGTGCCGACTGCGCAGGCCGAGGCGTGGCCGGGCCCCTGGATGGCGGTGGCACTGAGGGCTCCCCTGAGCTGTTCCCTGGTGATGGGCCCTACCTGGAGGACCCCGACGACCCGCGGGGGGAGGGAGAGGAGGAGCTGTGTGAGGACGAGGATGAGGTGGGCCTGGCCCACGAGGACACGCTGCTGGTGGCTGAGAAGGAGGACGAGGACTCGACGCAGGGACCCGGCAGCCCCCCGGGGGCGCCCGACAAGGACTTCTCCTGGATCTCCTAGGTCTCGGGCTGGGGGCGGGGGCCGTGGCAGAGCCACCCCTCCACTGTGCGTGTGCGTGTGTATGCGTGTGCGTGTGTATGCGTGTGTGTGTGTGTGTGTGTTCCTAGGGATCTGCTCTCGCCTGGGGCCAGGCCATGCTGACCCCCCCTTTATCCTGCCCCTGCCCCCCAGACACACGCACAGAAACCGGCCCCGTGGGCTCCGAAGCAGGCATGACCCCAGCAAGTAAGGGCTCCGGGACCGAACAGGACGTTGGGGGCACAGGGTGGGTTTGAGCAGAGGGAGAGCACACGTTCCCTCGTGTCTGCGGGGACAAAGGGAGGGTCCCCAGCAGGTACGTGTAGATAGGGCATCAAGGGAGCCCGTGTGGCCAGCCTGGCCTCGGGATGCACGATGGCCCGATGGCCAGGTCGAGGTCAGGGCTGGTCGGGGTCATGAGCATGGTTCCTGAGGCCACTGGTCCGAGGGATGTTAAGGAAGGTGTTGCATACATCCGATGTCCAGTGCTGGAGTCTCCCCCGCCCCCTGCTCTGCTCCCCCTTTCTCAGCAGCCTGGTCACTGCCCGCGGCCACCACCGCAGCCTTCCGCCGCTGTCGTGGCAGCCTGCAGAATCCAGGTCCAGTGTACAGAAAGCCCCGTGGCCCTCCTGCCTCTGGGCTTTGGTGCTTCACACAAAACAGCTGCAGAAGCCCCTGCAGGGGCCGAGGACTCCCAGGTGCTATCTTCCAGCGGAGGCAGCCAGGTGGGGGCCGACGTGCCACGCTCCTTTGGTGCAGGGCTCAGCGCTCCCCACTGCTGGCCACTCAGGTCCCTTTGGGGCGCCTGGGCTCTTTGTTCCGCGTGCACTTCCTTGGGGAGCCCGGGGGCGGCCCCGTCCCCTCGGCTCTGCCGTCCTTTGTGCCCAGGCCACTCCTGCTGACCCCCTCCTGGGCGCCCTTGCCTTGTTGCTGCTAACACTGGAGGTGGTGACCCTGACTGCCGTGTGCTGCTCACACCTCCCCACGTGGGTAACCAAACTTTTTCAGTCGTCAGAGACATATTTGAGGTAGTTACATACAATTACTTTGTTTGGCATTATTTTTCCGACGTGACGAAACCTAGCGTTGTCTTTCCTTTAGCTTGTCAGTCCTGTTGTCTCTGTAGAGGAGCTCACCGCCTCTTTACGACTCTGGTTTTTTCTGAGTGGAAAGCAAGGGCCCTGCGGTGAGGACCCTGCCCTGGGCCGCAGGACCCGCACTGGTCTGTCCCCTTCCCCGGTAAGGCTGTTCCCGACCACACTTCACTACTCAGACATTCCGTCCTGCGCCCGCACGGCTCAGGGGCAGGCGGGGCCCATCGCGCACGGGCTCCTCGGGGGCTCAGCGCGAGCCCCGCTGAAGACAGTGTTCTTATGTTCTCTTTTTCCATGGCCTGTAAGCTTCTACCAGGCTGTAGTCGTCGTGTCACAGCTATTCTTTTTAGGTGGAAAAAGGAGAATCCCACAAGCCCCTAACTTAGGTTCCAGTGGCGGCCTGGAGCGCTCGGCTCCGCGGCTGCTGTGGGGACCTTCTGTGCTTGTCTTCAGTACCGTCAGTTAGAGGCCGCGCACGGAGCTGTCCGCCGGCCGCCCGCACGCCTGTCCTCCGTGGGGACGTGGGGAGCCCTTGCGGGCTGCGCTGCCCGCTCTTCCTGACACCGGGGGGAGGGGGCGAGGCCAGCGCAAGGGGCTCTGGGACACACTTCCCTTGCTGCCTTCACCAGTGAGGCCCCGGGCTGCACCCCTCCCAGGGCCCTCCGAACTGTGTACCTCCCTGACTTTCTGACCCCTTTTCTAAACAGACCTACTTTCTTATAAATGTATTTGGAAACCAGACCTTTGCTACCAACAGTGTCTCTGGGTTTGTACTGGTCCCACCGCTCAGGCCGTCCTGCCCACACCCTGGGCCACCTCTGCCTCCGCACTCAGGACATCTCGCTCTTTCTGACCCGCTCGCTCCCTGCTCTGGACCACCCTTGCTGACCTTTCTGGGGGGGTCGCTGTCAGTGCCACAGGGGCATTCTCTTCCTTAAAACCAATACTGTACTGGAAAACCAAGGGCCCCACTCCTGCCCCCCAAGCTCGCCAGGCGTGTGCTGCGCAGGCTCGCCCGCCCACGCAGTTTGCCGCCGATGGAGCCGGACACATCCCCTCTCAGGAGGCGTGGAGGGAAAAGACGTGTAATGAAGGGTTTTTTTACGTGACTGGTTTTTTTTTAAATCAATGTTTAAACTAATAAATATTTTTTTATGAAGAGGAAAGGTGTAGATTACATTTCACGTTTTGTACTTTTTTGTTTGTGTCTGTCTGTATTTTGGTGTTTGCAACACCAAAGTGGAAAATGCAGTCCATTGAGTGGTGAGTTCTTCGGGGTGGGGGGCAGGGAGCCCGTACGACTTTTGTATCAAGCTCTGGATCCCGACCAGGTTGTGAATTTGGACTCTGGGTTTTGGGGAACAGTCATAACACTGCCAGGACTGAATAGGGACCTCGACTCGAGACACGGCTACTCCTTCCAACTTTGCACATCTTCCTTTTTAAAAAAGAAACTCTGAGAAAATGCAGAAACTGGAACTTTTTGCAATATGATGAAAGATAATCTTATTTTCGCTCATTCTGTGACATGTGCAACGCTTAAGAAAGCCATACTTACTGGTTGTTTTTTAGATTCTATATTGTGTTTTGTACGTGGCCCTTTCAGAACTACTTGTAGTGAGGGTGCTGTGTGTGCTTTTCTTAAATATTTATTTTTTCAACATGCTTCCAACCTGTCAACAAAAACAAAAAACAGACAAAAAAGGGCAGTGTTTGAAAATTGTTTTTTTTTTCCCCTTGGGGATAATCTATATTATATCAACTTTATATTATCATAAACCTGTGTTTGTATTGGAGATGTGTTTAATATTTGGGAGAAGAGACTTGGGTGACGGGTTGGCAGAAAATCGCAGCTGTTGCGGTCTGCAGCCACAGGGCAGGTGGCCGGGGCGAGCTCTGGGCCCGCCTGGGGGTCTCCCTCCTGTGACCGGTCAGCTTCCACCTTCTTGCAAAGCTTCCACTTTCAATAAACTGGGAAATTGCTGCTCAAGCCGACGCCTCACGCGTGTTTCACAGTGTCCCCTCCTCCCGTGTCAGGGCCTCCCCGGTCTGCCCACCCACCACCCCTGCCTATGGCAGGGTCTCAGTTCCCCCCAGGAGGCAGACATGGCTTCTGGAAAAACCCCAAATCTTTAATTTTTCTCCTTGCCTGGTGCGGCCCAGACTCGAGACACCTGAGCTTCGCAAACATGATACAAACGTCAGCCCCCGGGGCCCTCGGACCATCGGGTTAAGTGCGGGCGGGGGGCCCCTCCCTGACACCCCTCAAAGTGCATCACAGACTGGCCCCCATGTGGCCCTGAAGTGGGCCCATCAGCACCCTGACAAGTCCACGGGCTGACAGGCAGGGAGGGCGGCCACCCCCAGGGACCCCGGGCCAAGGGGACAGCCGTGAGGTTTGGCTTTAGTGCAAAAGGCTGGTTTCTTCAGAGGCACTTTGAGTGGTGGGACCCCCCCCAATACCTCTGGGGGTCCAGGGTCACCAACTTCCCCCACCATTAAAAAGTAGACCCTGTCGCGGGAGGAGCCCCGGGCCGGGGGTCGGGGGTAGCTTATTGTCTCCTCTAGAGTGCTGGAGAGCGGCGCAGCGGCCGGGGCGCGTGCTCAGTCCAGGAAGCGCTGGCACGCCTTCTTCCAGCGGCAGGCCGTGCACCACAGGTCCCGGTGGTCCATGCCGTACACCTTCCGGCACTTCTTGGCCTCACCCCGGGGCTTCCTGGGGGGACACAGAGGAGACACGGGCTGACGCTAGGCCGGCACGCTCCCTGCCAGACGCCGGCCCTGGCCCCTCGACACGTACGCACCTCGGGCTGGCACCAAGCTTGGAGGGCAGGGTTGGCACACAGGTCCTGATCGTGGTGGGCTGTGGCTCCAGGCGGATGGGGGCCAGGCAGCCCTGAGAGGAGACACAGCTGTGTCCTCTCCCCCATCCCGAGCACCCCGAGACTCACCCTGAGCTGCTGCCCGTGGCTTCACCCACCTGGTAGGTGTCGTCACCGTGGCACACCTCATGGGGTGCCGCGGAGCTCAGCACGGGGACCGGGGGCAGGGCCAGTGGGCGCAGCAGGCTGGACAGGGTCGGGGGCTCCGGCAGCTCCAGGCGGGGGAAGGCGGGGGGCGCAGAGGCTGTGGGGGACCCTGGGGACAGGCTGGACAGCCCATCTGTCAGCACATCCACGCCAACATCCAGCTCTGTGTAGTAGAAGTCCTCCTCGCCATCGCTCTGCTCTGGCTCTGCCTGCCGCCTGCCGGGGACACGGCGGGTGGGAGCTGAAGCCTTGGCCCACCTGGCTTGCCCCACCCCCACCTGCCAGCCCCACCGCACCCCAGGTGCACCAGGCGGATGTGTCTCTGCATCCCGGAGGCCGTGCTCAGCACCTTCCCACACCGCTTCCACAGACACTGGAACAGGACCTGCACTGAGCTCTGGGTGACAAGGGCTGGTGGTCAGGCGTGGCCGCTGCGTCCACCCCGCCCTGAGGGCTGCCTCAGGCTCACCTTCCTCTTCCTTGGGGCGGGTTCCCCAAATAGGAAATGGGCTGCCTCAGAGGGCAGTGGGGGTGACGGGGTAGATGGAGAGGACCGGTCACTGGCCGGGTCCCAGCCCCAGTCTGCGCTGCTGCTGCTGCTGCAGCTGCCCGGGGGCCGCGCCGGGGCCTCCTTCCAGGGCTCCAGGCCAGGCTCTGTGGGGACACAGCGGCACCCGCGTTAGGACTCGCAGTGGCCCCACCTGTTCGCCTGGTTACAGGCAAGCGAAGGCTCTGGGAAAGCAGCGGCCCTCACTCCCCAGCTCAGGGCGGGACACACAGACACATCCTGTGTGGGGAGATGCCTGGCCAGCCAGGTGGAAATGGAGAGGTCGCAAGCCTGCAGACCTGGGACACTGTGGCTTTGGCCTCAGTGAGAGGCACTGGGGGTCCTGATGTCTGTTTCAGGCCTCAAGAGGTCTGTTTAGAAGGTGCTGTTCCAGGCAAAGGGGTTCTGCTTGCCCCAAGGGGTGGGCAACTACAAGGTCCGGATACACAGTGGTCTTGCCCTCCCTACCCAGGCCCAGTGTCTCAGTCTCACCTGGGCTACAGGCTGCAGCTGGGGCCCCCAGCAGGAGGGGGCTGGTGGACAGACTTGTGAGGGCAGCTGCAGCCATGACCTCATCCAGTCGGGATTTTCCTGGGGGGGCTCTGGAAGAGATGTGGGTGGCATCCAGCAAGTACTTCCAGCCCCTCCCCTGGCCCAGCACACGTGCAGGCCTGGGCACTTGTGTGTGTGGGGGGTGCCAGCTCCCTCCCTCCAGGCACTGGGCTGGAGGCCCGTCTCCACCCCCAGCTCGGGTTACAGAGCCCCAAATCTCCAGGAACCACCAGAAACAGGGCCTGGGCTGGGGTCTTCCTGCAGCCTTTGTCCCAGGTGGTTCCTTCAGGCCCAGGAGCTGGACAGGGGTCTGAGGCCCCACCCCCAGGCCGGGCCAGGCCGGGCCAGACCAGGCCCAGCCCCCCCCCCCCCACCGCACAGTAACCAGGGTTGTGCAACAGCAGCTGTGGGCCCGCGCCAGGCCTGGGAGGGAGGGAGCAGCCAGCAGCAGCCAGGGGAGACCAGGCTCCAAGCGCAAGCAGGGTCCCCAGGCCCCAACAGGCCAGGCCAGAGCCCGTCTCCACCTGAGAAGCCAGCTCTGGGCGTGGGGCACCCAGGAGGGTTTTGGGCAGGGCTAGGAGATGGCAGCCCGGAGCCCTGGGATTCCTGGACCGTCAACCTCACGTCAGCGGGCAGCCTCTACCGCACAGAGACGGACAGGGGCCCCCTCCCAGCTCTGCGCTCTGGCCCCCAGAGCTGAGGGGGGGGGCACAAGGGGCAGTATATATTGATAATTTCTGCTCCACTCCTCCAGCGCTCGAGAGTTCCAGAGGGGCGCCGAAACCCTAGGTCGGGGCCCTGACCTGCCCTCCACCAAGCTCCCCCACCCCCGTGGGGTGGGGTTCGAGAACGCATGTGCCCGCGCCCCACCCACCACCCCTGCGCAGACCAACGCACGTGTGCGCACGCCCACCTCGGCCTGGCGCGCGGGACCCTGGCTCACCTCTGCGCTGGCACCGGGATGTGCGCGGACGGCCTCGGGGGCCCTACAGCCGCCCCCGCCCACGTCCCCGGGGCCCCTAGGTCGGCGGCCCGCGGCTCCGGCTCCCGAGGCAGCACGAACGCCAAGCCCGCAAAGCCGCCGCCCACGGCAGGGCCCTGCGGAAGGGGCAGGCTCAGCGCAGGCGGCACGGGGGTTCCCAGCCCCCACCCCGGATCCGCTCCGCACCCGCCCCCCAAACCGGCTGCGGCCGGTGGGGACGGCGCGGCCCCGCCCCCGGCCCCGCCCCCGGCCCGGCGCGGCGGGAAGCGCTCCCGGGCCGCCCGGCCCCGCACTGCCAGGCCCGCGGACACGCGCGGACCGCCACGATCGCCCCGCCCCCGGGGGCCCAAAGTTTGTGCAGCCCCGACGCCATCTTTGCAGCGAGGGAGTTTGGTCAGCGCCCCGCCCCCAGGCGCCCGGTACCTGCGGCGGCGCGGGCACCGATACGGGCGCGGCCGCGGGGTCCCGGCCGGCGGCACGGGGCGGGGGGCGCCCGCAGCCCGGAACAGGCAGCGGGGGGCGCTCGGCCTCCATGGCCGGCCGGCCGGGTGCCGAGGCTGCAGCGGCGAGGGCGGACGCTCGGGACTCGGCCCCCAGGCCGGGCCGGGCTGGCCGGGCCGCCGACCCCCGCCCTCGATCGGCCGCCGCCCGCGCCGCGCGGCCCGGAGGCTGCCGGCCGGCCACGCCCCCCTCGCGCGGCTCGCGCGCCCCGCCTCGCGGCCCCGCCCCTGGCGCACGCCCATTGGCTCGCGCGCTGTATCAACATTCCGAGGTGGCCCGCGGCCGGGGCCAGCCGCTCTCCCATTGGCTTGCGCCCCGAGGCCCGGCCCCCGAGCCGGCCGCAGCAGCGCGGCCTGGGGAAAGGGCCCCACTCGCGGCACCGCGAGGGCCTGTTGGCCCCTCGGCCCTGCGGAGCCCGGGGTGCCCGTGCGCCCCCGCCGCCGGGGAAGTCCGGCTTACTCGCGGGTGTGTCTGCGCGCAGAGCTGCCAGATCCGGGGAAGGGGCCGCGTCTCCTTGGCGGGCTTCCCGGGAGCAGGTTATTCTTTAACGCACGACTGCCCACCTACCCCCGTACCTTATGTAACACCAGGGGCTGGGCGGCGGAGCCCTCCCTTAGTGTTCAGGGTCCAAGTCCCACCCTGGGGCGGTCAGCTCGCGGGCCGGCTGCAACACGCGCTAAGACCGACTTGTCCTGGGGACCACCACCCCTAGAGCTTGCCTCCCTTCCCCATACGGCCTTCTGAAACCAGCCGAGCACGGCTTCAGGTGACAGGGCCCAGGCACCGCAGGCAGGAGGGTCCTTCCAGACAATCCCCGCAACCTTCCCAGTCTTTCGAGAAAAGTAGGCAGCGAAGCACGCCGTATTCACCCCCCCCCCCTGCGCTGGGGATTTATTAAGACCTTGGGAGAGGCCAAGAGGCCACTGCAGCCAGGACCCCCAGGGACCTCACAGACTGGAAGCCTTGGGATCTGGACTTCATGCTGCCAACTTCAGGGGGGCGGGGGCAGGGAATGGGGGTTGGGCAGTACTCTGGAAGGAGGAACTCTATACTTGGTTGTCCAAAGCAGATGGGGAGTGGGAGAGACCCCTCCCTAGGTTGAGGCTGGGGAAGCCAGGAGCCTCCACGCCCTGCACAGGTGCACTCATGCTAACAGCTAGAGCTGGAGGGCTCCAGGTGCTGGGCAGGCCATCTCCTGGACACTCTCATACACATTTTCCAGCAGTCCATCATCCTTGCCCAGGCCTCTGAGTGGGAGGGTCTCGTAGGATTGGTCACTTCCCAGAGGCGGAATAACTCCCCTGTTCTTGGGGTCCAGCTGGTCTGTGGAAGGTCCTGGGTCCCTCTTTTTAGGCTTCCTGACTCTGGAGTACAGGATGTCCACCTGGGAGAGAGGAAGCCAACCCAAGAGGGGTCAGCACCATCTACTCCTTCAAGGACCTGCACAGCCCTACCCACCCTACCCCATCCACTCCGGTTTACCTGAACAGCTGGGGTCAGCTCGGCCTTCCCCTGACCCAGGCTTTGGGGGCCCTGATCTGTTTCCTTTAGCTTCTGGATACAAGCATACTCAGCCACCTCGGGTCTGGCCTCAGGCCCAGGCCTGGCATAGCTGCTGGTCAGCCGTGCCCCTGCCCACACCACAGGGCTGGCTGCCAGGCTGGCTCTGGGGATTGCAGCCAGCCCCACATTGGAATAGGTGGCCTCCGGGCAGATGGAGGGTGAGGTGGCAGTGGGCATTGCCCAGGGCAGTTCCCAGTGTGAGAAGGCTGCCAGAGGTCTGCTGGTGCCTCTGGACACCTCCAGCCATTGTGGGCGCAGGATATCCATGCTGGCAGGCCTCGGGGCTAGGGGTGGGGTCAAGACAGAGGTTACTGGGGCAGGGGGGCAGGGAACAATTGGGGAGCAGCAGAGCAGCCACAGGGTGCAAGCCCTGCCCGCCACCCAGGTCCCACCCCTCCCGGCTCCGCTCACCTCTGCAGCCACTGGGGCCTTGGTGCAGCTCGTGCAGTCTGGTGTCCGACTTGCTGAGGGTGCAGACGTGGTGTCCTCTCAGCAGTGACTGGGGGCAAGGAAGGCTGGTCGGTCCTGTGCTGGTCCCACCCTGGCCCTGGGGACAGCCTGGCACTCACCGCTTCCACGGGCATCGCACCGCCCCGGGGCCTGGCCTGCTGCCTCTGCACCTGCTTCCTGGGGGCAAGAGTCTCATCAGGCCAGGGAGGCAGAGATGTGGGGCCAAAGTGCAGCCTCTGGGGCAAGGCCCAGTAGGGAGTCTCCTGCACGGAGCCAAACCTGCTTGGAGCCCTGCCCCACACCAAAGCCAGGCCAGGGATGGACATACCTGTGACAGGCTGTGCACAGTGTCCACAGCCAGAGGAACAGGGCAAGGCACCCTAGGACCCAGAAGGCAGGAGGGGCTGAGGGCACCTGTGGCCCCATCCTTCAAAGCCACAGGTAAGCCTGGGGGCAAGAAGACATGGCTGCTGGGGGCAGAGAGGCTGGGCACCTACCTGGCAGCCTCCCTGCTGCACCTCAAGCTGCTGGGCAGTCCCCTCCCCCTGGGGTGCTCTGACTCAGCACACAGGAAACCCCAAGGCTCCACGGCCCCCCCTTCCTACAGAAGCATGGCGGTCCAAGCCCTAGCAGCCACCTTCCCACCTCTGGAGGGGGCTCCTACTGACGTGTAAGGAGGTGTGCTCTACGGGGCCCCGTGAGTACCTGAGTGGGCGAGGGTGACCCAAACGGTAGCTGAACGTGGCTGCTGAGAAGGGGCAGGGGAGTTGTGAGTAGGCCAAGGGCCTGCTGTGTTCACCGTAGCCTCGACTTGGGACCTAGGGAAGCCCTGAGGTCACACCCTCGGCCCTCTGAGGCACAGGCCACTGTCTCAGGTGATGCCCCCCCCTTCCAGCCATCCACCGAAGAACTTGGTCCCCTGAGGGGCTGGAAAGGCAGGGGAGGGGTCAGCAGGCAGGGAGAGGTTGCTTTGGCTCCTGACTGCCCCCACCCACTTCTCCCTGGCTCTCCACCCCTCCCATCCAACTGTCCGTGCCATCAGACTGTGGTCTCCTTCCTGGGATCTTAGCAGAGCTGCTGGGGTGGGGTGTCTCTGGAGACAGGAGCCAGTCTGCCCAGACCCAGGGAGTGGGCTTACCTCATAGGAGGGTCCAGGCTGGCTAACCTGGTCCTCCCAGACCCCAACCCTCAGCTGCCCCCAGGAGGGCACCACGGGGTCTGGGGACCTGACCAGGCTAGATGCCAGAACAGGCACTTACCACGGCCCCGCGCGCAGCGTCTCTTCATCAGCCCCGTCTGGAGCAGGCCCAGCGGCTTGGGCACCCTGCGAGGCGTCTCTGTGCCGCCCTCCGCTGAGCGCCCCACCTCACTTCCTGTCTCTGCATCTCCCTGCATCTCCCCACGCAGCCACTCAACGCTCTGCTGACATGGCTCCTGCCGCAGCCCTGGGTGAGGTCTAGACATCACTCGGCAGGAGTACACGGCACGCTGGCACTGCTCCCAGAGCCTAACTCACGTGTGTCCACCCTCACGCTGGCGTGGACACAAGCACAGCACGGGAACTGGGCGGTCTCGGGGCCACCAAACCCTCGGACTATATCCCAGGCTTTCAGACTTCCAAACCCAACCCATGAGGTCTTCCTGCCTCATTAACAGTGCTTCCCAAGGACTCACTACTCGCCACGACCCCCTCCCACTGCTGCGGCATCAAGTTCCACACATTTGTGGGGGTCAGGCAATACGGGGGGCACGCTAAGCTCTGACCCTCCTCAGAGCTGCTGGCAGAGCCCCGTCCAAGACAGCAAAGAGAATGCCAGTCCTTTGGGCCCTCCGCCTCTGGGCAGGGGGCATCGGCCTCACTTAGGGCCCTTCCAGCCCGGCCCCATGGCCCAGTGCAGAGACCCCTCCAGCCCCAAAGACCCCACAAGCCAGTTGAGCCTTCACTGAAAGACACAACACAAGCACTTTAATGTCCTAGCTAAGGAGACCCCTAAGACACTGGCAGGTGGGCTCAACGGGCAAGTAAGTGTCCAGAAGTGACCCCTGCAGCCCCATATCCATTCAGCAGTGTCCACACGCCCTAGGCCAACAAGAAGGCTTGCCGCAGGGGTTAGTCTGGGAGCAGGCCAGCCCCTCTGCCAGTGGCATCTAGTTGCTGGGTGACAGCGAGTCTTCCAGAGGGAGGCCAGGCGCTGGGGTCCCTGAGCTCTGTCCACTGCGTGCACGGGGGCTCTAGAACTCAGTCATCTTCTTGTGGGTGTCCGCTTTCCTCTGCTCGCGCTGCAGGCCTGCCTCCTGCGCCTGGAGCTGCCCCAACTCCCGCTGGGCTCCCGCCAGCCTCTCCTGCAGCTGGGCTGCCGTCACACTGTGCCTAGAGAGGAGCCTGGCATTCAGGGTGGGTTGCTGGGCCACTGGCACGAAGCCCCCACACTGCTGTGGCCGCTGCCCATCCTCCTCCAAGCAGCCAGCCCCTCCTCGGATAGCTACCACCCTCGGGTCAGTGCAAGTTCCTACAGGGGAACCGGGGGCTGGGTGCCCACAGCAGGGCTGAAGGTATTGCCACCCTGGGGTCTGCCCTCTGCCTGGAGTTTGGCCCCACACATACCGGCCGGTGTTTCGGGCAAGGGCCTTCTGGATGCCCCGGATGTCCCGCTGGGTTTGCTCGATCTTCTTCTCCGTCTGGAAGAGCTGCAGGCTCAGGGCCCGCTTGGCACTCTTGCTGGCATGGTACATTTCCTTACTGCTCCTCCTCCCTGGGGGGGCCACCCTAGCCTCCAGGGCCCCAGGCGCCCGGCACTGCAGCTTTTCGTTCAGAAAGTCAAATACATTTCGGGGGGGCGGGCGTGCGCCCCCACGCCCCTGGCATTTCGGGGGCCTCTGGGCGCCAGGCTCCCTGCCCCGGGTCCTCTTCTGCAGGATCTCTGCGCACTGGTCCAGAGATTTCCCTCGAGGCAGCACCACAGCGTGGATGGGCTCCACCCGGCCCTCCGCGTGTCGGCCCAGACCTGGGGGTGCACAGGGCTGGCACTCCTGCTGCCGGACCCCAGTGGGGCTGTGGCGGCCCCCTCCCCTCCCCAGGGCAGCACACACTCACCCTTGCCAAACTCGTAGCCCATCTTGGCAAGGAGTCTGGAGCCGATGCCCCGTGTGTGCACCTCCCAGCCAGCGAAAGCGGAGCTGCAGGTCCCGTGGTCAGCAGCACTGGGTTCCACCACTGCAGGAAAGAGGGCAGCGGCTCGGCCCCACCAGATGGGGAGCACCCCGGCTTCAGCCAGTGTTAGCCCAGGAGCTCAGCTCTGGCCCAGGCCATGAAGCCTTGCACCTTGGGCTCTCCATCAATTGCCCAGACCTGTTGTTGGCACGTGACTATAAGGCTGAACTCAGGGCCGAGTGTGGCAGAGTCTGCTCTAGACCTCCCCACTCAAGCCCTCCCCTGACCTGCCTTCTCAGGCGGTGAGCTCCCCTCCTCCCCTTATAGAAAGTCACCACCACCTTCATGGCTCGGTCCTCCCTGCCACCACCGTGAACACGGGGGTTCAGAAACTACCGACTCACAGAACAGAATCCGCAGGAATGCCTCCCCTCTACACCCTAACTGACCCCTCGGGAGGGCTGGATGCCTCCAGCTATTCCTGAAACTCTCCTGCCCCAGGCTGTCCGGACACAGCCTCTCCTCTACCCACCAGACTCCCAGCCCGTGTGGAGACCACTGGAAGGAGCTGCTCCTGCCTGTACCCCATGCCCCGCCAGCCCCTTCTTGCATGCTGACTTGCGTGTCTGCCCTGACTTAGCAGACACTGCTTCAGCGTGCAGGGCGTGGAGTTGTAACCCTCACATGTGCTCCCTGAAGACAAGAGCCAGGTCTCTGCATCTGTGGGTCTCAGGATCTGCCCCACACCCTGCACACACTCTCTCATTTCCCCCCACCTCCTCAGGCACGAGTGCCCCCTCTGCTGAGCACAGCCCACTTCCCTGCAGTCACACCCTCCAACTGTCTGGTTAGATGGTCACAGGCCCCGCCAGCCGGAAGCCTCGCACAGTGACTGCTGTCAGTGCTTCCCCTGCTGGCTTCTGGGATTCTGACCTGCCGGCATACCTCTGGCGTAGCTAGGGTCATCCGCGTCGCCGCCGTCAGAGTCCGAGGACCCTGAGGGATCTGTGCGCAGTGGGGGCAGGATGCTATCCCCCTCCACCACGGCCTCCTTCAGCAGAAGTGAGTCAAACTTGACTGTATAGTAGCCGTTATCCACATCTGGAGGCAAGGGACAAAGACAGGCCAGGTCAGTGGCCTCAAAAGGTGGTAGGAACCCCACTGTTGGAACGAAGGTGGGACCGAGGTCGAGGGTGGTCTCGCTCCGCTTGGGCATGGAACAGGGCTCTCCAGGAAGGGCCCTGTCTGAGAGGCCCGTGGGCAGCCTCACCGGTTATCCGAGCTGGGTACCAGAGGCCATCCTGCTGTTTGGCCAGACAGGCAGAGCCGGCCCGTAGGGAGCTCAGGTCCGGGTCCTGGAAGGGGCGCAGCTCATCCACAGAGACCACCTGCCCATGGGAGAACCTGCCAAGACAACCGCAGGGGACAGGGGCTCAGACAGCGCACCAGGGGCAAGTGAACCGAGGAGAACCTAGTCCACCTGCCTGGGCATTGCCCTGAAGGGAGGGAGAGACGGGAGACAAACGGACACACACACACACACACGTGTGCACAGAAACACATCCATTCACACACGTACATATACCTCTGCACACAAACGCAAGCACATACATACACACATGCGCACACGCGCGCACACACACGTGCATGCGCACACACTCTCTCATTTGCAGGATGGACCTGGCTACCCTGAGGACAAGATGCTTCTTCGCACCACTCTCCAGCCCTCTGGGTAGAGTAACAACGTGGTGGGCAGAGAAGCGTGGGATTACAGCTCCCGTCGCCTCTCGGGCAGGCAGGAGGCCCCAGCACGAGCAGATAATCAAGGCGGGTGTGTTTGTGTATGTGCGCTCACAGGACTGAGTCCTTCCCAAACCAAGTAGGAGAACAGGTGTAACAGTGACGTCCTGACCTTTAGATATCAGTGAACCAGTGAGATTAAAACCAAAACCGAGAGAGGGAGGGGAGGGGAGGGGAGAAGAAAGAGGCGAAGAAAGAGGAAGAAATGTGGGGACAAAGGACTACAAACTTCAACTCTCCCAAATAAAGGCATGAAAGACTAACCACATATCCACTCCCCTGTGCCAGCACTTCAAAGAGGAAACCGTCCTAACCCTACAGGAGCCATCGGGGACCGGCATTTACCCCACGACGCAGAGCTGATGCTGGCCCATGGCAAGTCCTTCCAGGCAGGAACCGGTGGTGGCACAGGGAACGCAAAGGAAGGGGCTCCATCCTCTCTCAGGGGTGGACAAAGATGGCCTTGGACACCTCCCCTGGCAAGACTGTGGGCAGTTCCTCCTCCTCCCTGACTGTCCTCAGGCCCTCAGGACACTGCCAACGAGGGCGCAGCACCAGCAGCTGCAAGACCGGGCCCTAAACGCAGTGCAGTGGCGACTCTGCTTGGAAACCCTTGTTCAACCAAGGAGCAACCGATGTGTTCAAAACAGGAGGTCTACCTCCACCCACGACTGAATTCAAACACACACCCACTTCAGCACTCCCACAGACACGCGTGCCTCAGACACAGGTGGCTTCACAGACATGTGCGCACACACACGCTCTCCACATGCCCCCAGACACGGGACCCCAGACACCACCACTGAAAACTTCTCTGCAGGAATCTTCAGTGATAATAGAAGCCTGAAAATTTGGTACCCTCCTCAATCTGGGAAAGCACGTCTAAGAAATGATTCTAGAAAAATAATAATGAAAGTATGCAAAGATTTGGCTCAAAGGATGTTAACCAAATACAGAAGTAGTTAATGGCATACCTGTAAAATGAATTTAAAACTAAGACAATGGGCAAATTGACTAATGGAAAGAAAAAGAGCACCCGGGAAGAGCACCGCGCACACGCAACACGTCCTATGCGACGGAGGGGATACTACCAACCAGTCAGGAAAGGATGGACTGCTGGTTTCATAAGGAAGAGATTAGAAACTGGTCTCCCGTATTAAAAAAACCCAACTCAATCACCTACCTCACAGCATTCACGGAAATGCATTCCAGAGTAAACAAAACCTGAACCTGAAAACAAGTATTTAGAACTATAAAGAAGGTTCTGAGTTCCAGTTGTGACCAAGTATAGAAAAGTAAGGCTAAAACTAAGCAGAATGGTCCAAACTCACAGCTTCAGAACTCTGGAAATGGAAGTCATTATTTCTGAAACAGTGCCCAGCTTTGGGTCAGAACGGGAGGTGGAAATGTCTGCAGCCTTCACAGGGGGGGTGCTACCGGCTGGCCCCTGGGTGGAAGTATGACAGGGATGAGACCCAGGGCCTCGTAAAGGGACGAACCGGATAAAACGGACAGCTCTGGTGCCTTTGGGCCCAGCTGTCGAACAGGGGGTATTTAGCAAGGACCTAACAGGTACTTCAGGACCCGAAAATGAAATGACCACAGAAGGGCTCCACCCCTCAAGCGCCCCTGCTTCTCCAGGAAACATTGTGCACGCTTTGGGAGCTTCAAGAGATGCCGGGGTCAAGTGAAAGCAGAGCGGGACTGGGGGCTGGCTGCACTTGGAGTGTGCCCCTCAGCCCACAGAGACTGATGGACCGGTGGGGAGAAGCCTTTCGGGCAAGAGTGTTTGAGAAGAACCTCTGCCTAAATCATTGGCTGGCCGCTAAGCCACACCGCGAGTCCTAAAAAGCCAGGCTAAAAAGTAAATATAAACTAAGAGGTCTGAGCAGAGCCCGCAGAAGCTGAGCAGGAACAGACTTCATAGCGGAAGTCCAGCAAACACACAGTAGAGCCTGCTGAGGAGAGCGAGGCAGAGTCAGAGCGGCTACCAGATATTATCCGAAATGTACGGCTTTCGATAAAAACTGAGGAGACATGCAAACAGTCAACTGTGACCCATATTTAGGAAAACAAGAATCTGACTGAGTGGGCCCCTAGGTTGAATCTTGCAAAGACCTCAAAGCAGATAGTGTGAGTATATTCAATAAATAAAAATATAATGACAATGATTCAAGAAATAGTGAATCTTAAAACAGACATAGAGAATAGATAAAAAGAATAAAGGGGAAATTCCGAAGTTGAAAAGTCAGTAACTAGAACGAGCGGCTCACTAGACAGGACACTTCCGGCGTCCATCTGGCGCGTAAGAAGTTAGGAAGTTGCCCCTTTGTTGGAAGCACAGCTAAAAAGCTGAAAAAAATGAAAGAAATCACTAACTCCTCTTAGATCCGTAAGAGAAGAAAGATCACAGGGCACACTGCTTGGCCAAAGTTGGAGAGACCAACAGGTAGCTAACAGAGCATCACAGCTTACCAGTGCGGTAAGCCCCTGGCAGGAGCCACCGCAGGACCCAGTGCTGGAGAGGTGACCCTGACTGTGACTGAGGGCTGCTGGTGGCTCGGTGTGCACAAGTCTGAGAGTTCGAACCTCCAGGGGGGCCCATGGGGCTCTCACGTTTTTTTAAATAAAGGTTTTATTTCTTTATTTGAGAGACAGAGAGAGAAAGACAGAGAGCACAAGCAGGGGCAGAGGGAGAGGGAGAAGCAGACTCCCCACGGAGCAGGGAGCCCGACGCAGGCTCGATCCCAGGACCCTGGGACCATGACCTGAGCCGAAGTCAGACGCTTCACCGACGAGCCACCCAGCCATCCCAGGGTCCTCACGCTTTTGTGAGTTTCACTCCAGGAGCTCTACCAGGTTCTCACAGTGAATGCTGCAGAGAGGGGGAAAGGGACCATCTTGAAATACCTCTGAGCACTCTACTCTGTTCTTTTTAATGAGGCCTGTCCTCAGGGGAAACTGTTCAACGGAGCCTAATCTGATGGGGTTTTATCAGGACCTAGTTGAACTGGGGGTTGGAGAAACCCCGAAATCCAGCCCAGTCCAGCCGTCCTGTGCCCCCTCGATGGGGCATGTGTGTGACTGAGAAGTCCACGTGAAGCTCATGATCTGGGTGCACAGGCTCCCTAAAAGCCTGCCGTCTGATCCGAGGACTAGAGAACGCTTCCCGTCTCACACCTTACCACCATGTCACTAAAGGCCCATTTACAGGTACAGTTCCTTTAACCCAAAACAAACAGAAAATCCTGAAAGTAGTGACAGAGAAGGCCCTCTTCGTGTACAAGGGCCCCTCAATAAGGTTAACTGCCAACTTCTCATCAGAAGCTATGGAGGCCAGAAGGCAGCGGGACGGCATACTTAAAAGTCCTGAAAGAAAGAAAAAATCCTGTCAACCAAGAATTCTATATCTGGCAAAACCATCCTTTGAAAGAGAAATTAAGACATCCCGATATAGACAAGAGCACAGGAGTTCGCTGCTCATAGACCTGCCCTACAAGGAATGCTAAAAGGGAGACCTTCACATGAAACAGAAGGACACTAGACCATAACTCAAGCCACGTGAACACTGATAAGAGCAACTACATAGGTAAATATAAAAACCAGTATTATTATTACTTTTTTGGGGGGGTGGCAACTCATCCTTTTTTCCTGTGATTTGAAAGACAAATGCATGAAGTAATAGTCCTACACCTGTATTTCTGGGCACACGAGTACAAAGATGTAATTTTTAACAGTAACGACACAAGGGTGGGTGGACTGTGTGGTAGAGTTTCCGTGCACTATGGAGGCTCAGCTGACATTATTCAAACTAGATTGCTATGTTAACCATAATCCAGAGAGTGTCATTAGGAAAATAACATAAAAATATGTCAAAAAGAATCAAAGGGAATCAAAGTGATACGACGGAAAAAACAAACACCGAAGAAAGCAATGATGAGGAAACGGAGAAGCAAGTGACATAAGGCCTACAGAAAACAAGGGCACCCAGCGCACAACTCCTGATCTCAGGGTTGTGAGTTCGAGCTCCACACTGCATGTAGGGCTTAGTTAAAAATAAAATCTTAAAAAAAAGAAAAGGGGCGCCTGGGTGGCACAGCGGTTGAGCGTCTGCCTTCGGCTCAGGGCGTGATCCCGGCGTTGTGGGATCGAGCCCCACATCAGGCTCTTCTGCTGTGAGCCTGCTTCTTCCTCTCCCACTCCGCCTGCTTGTGTTCCCTCTCTCGCTGGCTGTCTCTATCTCTGTCAAATAAATAAATAAAATCTTAAAAAAAAAAAAAAAGAAAAAACAAGTAATAAGATGACTGAGGTCAGTCTTTCCTCATCAGTAGCTACTTGAGATGCAAGTGGAGTACATAAACCGGAAGGATGGATGAAAAGAACGATCAAATTCTATGCTATCTATAAGAGACTCATTTGCAGGTCCAAAGACAACAATACGTTAAAAGTTACTAATGCACGTCTTTCATAAAAGCGTTGTAACATGAACTTTTGAAAAGTGGGGGATACCTGTATAGAAAATCAGCATCTCAACAGACTGAAATTTGTTAAATATACTGAAATCCGTAAGTCCATAAGGATATTAGAAATACTTTTTAAAGCTTATTTATTACCTTCTCAGGATGAAAGAGAATCAATTCATTTTCTTGGAAATGACGTAAAGAAAATGCAAAAATCCAGCATGTATCCTGCATTTTCTATACGAACTGTACCACTGGGTAGCCAAATCACAGATGAGAAAAGCATCTCTTCATGGCTAGCAAATGAGAATGAACGGACAGAAAGATCCCGCTGAATCAGTGCACCGGGCCCTGATCCCCAACGGCATCAATGGCTGCTACCATCACGACAGAAAAACTAGACACCGAGTATGTCTTGATGAAAGAACAGCACCAGAGTCCTGCCAAAGCGGGTGAGCCTGCGTGGGGACAGCTCCCTCAACCCCGCTGCCAGCTGGCAGAGGAGCGTGCCGCACGGCACCGGTGGTGCTCAGTGACGGGCCCAGTGCTCCAGTCAACCGTGAGACCGGGAAAGGCAGGGAGAAGGGTGTGCACAGCCAGATTCAGACATAGCAGCTTACTGAGCAAGATTACACTGCAGTGTCCACACCACAGTCACGCTTGGGTGACAAGCTGTAACAAACACAAGGAGGTGACTAGAACAAAAGTCTGGAATAGTGGTCATTCTTGGAGGAGGGAGCAGACTGCGTTTGGTTTGAGGTACGTGGAGGGGCTTCGCAGGGGGTTGGCAAATTCGCAGCTGTGAGCCGAGTGGTGACTGCTAGGGGGCTACAGTAATCCCCATACTGTGTACTTACTTCGCACATCTGAGTTGTCTACAGCAAGGTAAAGCTAACATCTACCGTGACCTTACACCATGTAAGGTACCGTTCACATTCTTTGCACACATTAATGCATTCCATTCTCCCAACAACAATGAAAGATAATTCTCATTTGTTTCGCAGATAAGGAGACTGAAATACAGAGATTAAGTTATAACAAATGTACAAAAAGATGCTACATCTTACTGGGAATCAAGGGAATACAAATCCTATCACGATACCACTTTCCCAGCTTTCAGCGCGCAAGAGTCTGCAAGTCGGATAATATTACCACAGGCTGGCGATTCCAGAGAGAGCTAGGGACTGGGAACTGTACTTCATATGGAGACGGAAACTCTGCATACCCTCTCCACACGGGTTAGGTACTATGGAAATTCTTGGCAGGTACCAAGATGTTCACAGCAAGTTGCTTGTAATAAAAATTGGAAAACATCAGAAAGCAACAGAATAAATAAAATGTGGCATATTCGTGAGGGAAAATAACAGCCGTTAAAATGAACTAAACAGCTCTGTAGGTATCAACATAGACGTCTCTCAAAAGCACGTGCAGTGAAAGAAGCAAGCTGCAAAATGAACCATACTGTGTGATACCACATTTTAAAAATAGCCTAACTACGTACTCTTTGTACATACACTCATGTCTGTGAAGAGCTAATATCTGCTAGAGGGAAACACAACTGAGTTGTGATTGTAGCCTCGCAGGATGGGGAGGGGCTGTGACAGAGTGGGGAGTCGAGGGCGTTTCAACGTTTTTTGTTTTATTTTTTAAAAATGTAAAGCAGGGGTGCCTGGGTGGCTCAGTCGGCTGGGCATCAGACTGTTGGTTTCAGCTCAGGTCATGGTTCCAGAGTCAGGCTCCGCAATCAGCAGGCAGTCTGCTCGAGACTCTCTCTCTCCCTCCCCTTCTGCCCCTCCCCACCCCGCACACGCACACGCACACGCATGCTTTCTTTCTCAGACAAATAAATGAATTTTTAAGCAAATGCCAGGAAATGGCTCATTAGTCCGTGGTGGTGAGTGGGTGTTGTAGGCTGCATCCGTTGGGCCTAAAGCTAAAGCAGTTGGGGGTGGTCTCCGAGTGGGCCCGCCCCTGGTGCCGGCTCACAGGCTGCCCCTCCGAGCCAGGCAACCTTAGCCACAGGAGGGCCCACCTCATGGAGCTGATGCACAGGTGAGCTAATCCGTGTCCAATTCCAGGAGCAGCGCCTGGCCTCGAGAAAGCAGCACAGGGATGTGTCACCCAGGGGCGTGGAGGGACCCCAGAGGGACGAATGGCAGAAAGGACAACAGAGCCTACTGCTCTGTTCCTTGACCGATTTGTTCACCAGCACACGGATGGGTCTGCTTTGTGAAAACTCATCAAGTACATTTACGATTTATGCACTTTTCCTGTACGTATGCGACACTTCAATAAAACTTACAAGGAAAGAAAGACGTACAGAAAAATGTGTCAAACACCACTCCGGACCCAGCAACAATCTATAAAGAAAGATGACGACCAAAGAACTAGAAATAGTTTCCCTGGATTATTGACAAAAAAAGAAAATTATCTACCAGACATTTCAGTAAATATTCCCTCCAAAGATGAAATAAAAAGGAGCAAAAGCAAAGTTATGCACTTAATAAAAACAAGACATCATTGCAACGGTTGTGGAAATTTCAATGTGAACAAAATGTTATAGCTAAATTTATTAGGGGTACATTCTTAAGTATTTATAGATAAAAAACCAGTAATTTTTGGAATTTGCTTTAAAATAGTCCCAGAAAGCAAAGTAGGACAGAGAAGAGCTGAACGGAGGCTGGCAAGGGCCGGTCCACAATGAAGCGGGCATCGGGGTGTGGACAGTGAGGGCGCTGCGCTCTCCAGCTCCGTGATAAAGTCTATTTTATGAGTTTTACCCTAAAGAATGAAACTAGTGATGGGGGGCACCCTCAATTTAGTCAAGAAAGTCCAATAAACATGTAACGGAGGCCAGCGCCGTTAAGAACCCACCCGGCCCCAGAGCTGTCTGCTGGTCAGACCCACCGCGACCCTGAGCCTGCGGGGAAGCCCTCACGCCCAGACGGGCCCCCAGGGGAGGGAGTTACCTGCAGTTCTCCTGGAAGCGGCACTTTCCCTCCAGGAAGAACGGGCAGGGTTTCAAGGACTTGTGAGTGGGGCAGAGGTAGAGCACGCGGACGCCCGTGGAACCGTCGTCGGCCTCTTCCGTGCCCACAATCATAGCGTTGTGATACTCCAGGGTGCCCCAGGAGCTGTAGTAGGGCGCGTTCACCTTCCTCCCACTCCACTCCTCCTCGTCCTCGTCCTCGCCCTCTTCCTCCTCCTGCCCAGGCCGGCTGGGCTCTGGCTTGGCCTCTCGCTCGGGAACGGTCTCCAGCTCTGCCCCGGGTGCTACAGGCACCTCCACCGCCTCCGCAACGGCCTTCTGGAAAGCCAGGTACTCAGCATCGTCCGGGGCCGGGTGCTCTCCATCCAGTGCGGCCAGAAGCTTGCTCTTCCTGACAGACACCAGGCTGGCCTCGGTGAGCTCGATGAGCTCCTTCAGGTCCCCCTGCAGCTGGCGCAGGTCCGCCAGCTCGGAGGGATCCAGGCCGGCACCCAGCGCCAGCTCCACCTGCTGCAGCTGGGCTCCATAGGTCTGGAGGGCGCTCTGCAGGCTCTCCTCGTCCATCCTGGAAGGACGGAGGGCAGGCGCGGGTCCCTGGGTCCTCAGCGGGAGGCGCGGGAACCAGAGCTGCAAGAAGGACAAGCCGCTCAGCCCCGGATCGGCCGCCCCTGTTGCCGGCGCCCCCCCCGCGGGGCTGACAGCCCCCTGTGCCCACAGCTGCGCTCAGCGGTCCTCACGACAGCCTGCGGAGCCGACGCACGGCTCCCTCCCGTTTTAGAGACGAGAGAAAGGGCTGGAGAGCTTCTCGGACCCGGCCGCTGCCCCACAGCCTCGGCTCCCTGCCCTCCGCGCCCGGCGCCCTCCGCCCCGCGGCCCCTCCCCCTTCCGACTCCGCTCCGGCCGCGGCCTCCCCGCCCCAGGCTTCAGCCCATCTCCGTTTGACCTGTCACCTCGGGCCCCGGCCCAGTCGCCCCAGATCGCGCCCCCTCGCCCGGGCCGGGCCCCTTCTCCTCCGCGCGGGCTCCCGGCTGCCGCCATAGAGACCCCGCCGGCCTCACCGGCTAGAGCGGCCGGCGCCCCCGCTTCCGCCCTCGCAGCCCACCGGCACTTCCTCCCGAGCGCCGCCGCCGCCGGAAGTGCTTCGCGCGGGGAGCGCCGGGACGCAGCGCGCGGGGAGCGCCGGGACGGCTCCGCCCTCCGCGGGCCGCCGGCCTGCGTCCCATCGGGCGCCGCGCGAGGCCAGCGCGGGGTCAGCACAGGTCGGCGGGGTCAGGCGTGCGGCGGCTCCGCGGCCCGGAGGGGCGCGAGGTAGGCCACGGGGCTAGTCGCCACTTCCCGGGCGGGTGGGGCGGGCCCCGGGCCCGAGGGCGCGGCGGGGACTCGCAGACCGGGCTCCGCCGTGAGACCCCGTGTCTGTCTGGGCGTCGGAGGTCGAACGCGGGGGGCCGGGCGGCCTCCCGTCCCGGTCGGTCCGCGCCACCTGCCGGGCGCATGGCCTCTCCGGGGCCGCCGCCCCGCCGTCCCCACGCAGCCCCGCTTCTGAAAGCCGCCGGACGCTCCCCGCTGGGAGTTTGCCGGGTACCTGCTGGGGGCGGGGGTATCCGGCCGGGGGCGCCGCCGAGCCGGGGGAAATCTGACGTCTTGGCCGGGACGGGGACCGGGACCTGCCCCTCCTCCGAGAAGCTGAATGCGCGGGGAGGGGCAGGGGTGGAGTGGGAGTGATGGCGGGGAGCGGGGCGGGGGAGCAGTTCGGGGGGCGGGGAGGGGGGGGGGTCGGCCGTGAGAGGAGTTCGGGAACGGGGTGGGGGGGGTCGGCCGGCCAGGGGAGGAGTTCGGGAGCGGGGCGGGGCGGGGGTGTCGGCCGGGGGAGGAGTTCGGGGGGCGGGGCGAGGGGGGGTCGGCCGGGGAAGGAGTTGGGGAGCGGGGAGGGGGGGGTCGGCGGGGGGAGGAGTTCGGGGGCGGGGGGGGGGGGCCCGGGGTGAGCGCAAAACCGTCCCATGACCTGTGTCTTCGGGCGCGCAGGGCAGGATGTACACGCTGCTGTCCGGCCTGTACAAGTACATGTTCCAGAAGGACGAGTACTGCATTCTCATTCTGGGTCTGGACAATGCTGGCAAGACGGTTGGTGCTTCTTCCTCGTCACCCCCCCCCCCCCGCCCCCGGGATCCATACCCCTCGCTGCATGTTTATTGCCTGCACAGAATCCGAACCCCGCTGGAGGCCGCCGGCCAGTCCCCCCCAGCTCCCGTAGAAGAGACCCCGGGAGCGATGTTTGGGACACAGGTTTGGAAAGATCCAGCCCTTATCTGTCGTCCTGTTTCTCTTTTCAGACGTTTTTGGAACAGTCAAAAACCCGGTTTAACAAGAACTACAAGGGGATGAGTCTGTCTAAAATCACTACCACCGTGGGTCTGAACAGTAAGGGCGTCCTTCAGGGCTGTGGGTTGTGGGGCTGATTCCCGAGGCAGCTGTGATGCCAGCAGGCAGATGGTCAGCAGCTCCCGTGGGCCCCGCAGTCGGGGTACCCCAGAGTGGCTCATCCCTCTCCTGGAGCCGGGAGGTGGCATGTCAGGGACCAGGGCCCTGGCTTCACCCTTTCCCTTCTCTCCCCAGTCGGCACTGTGGACGTAGGGAAGGCTCGCCTTATGTTCTGGGACTTAGGGGGCCAGGAAGAGCTGCAGTCTCTGTGGGACAAGGTAAGAGAGTCACCACACAGGGTCCCTGGCCACGCACTGCCTGTGCCTCACTTCATTTTTCTCCGGGTGACACCCATCCGCCGTTCCTCCTCTTCCTCGGGAAAGTTGCGGATTCCCTTTTGTTTCTGTCTCGTCAGCGGCTTTATCACCTGCTTTGTTCTTGAGGGTTCCCCCCAGTCCTATTCCAACTCCCGCATCCTTCCCCCAAGAGTGAGGACACACTTGGTTCCTTTTGAGTTAGAGATTTTGCTGTTAATCACCACAAAACAAGACAAGAAGTGGCTGAGAAACAGATGTGGGGAAGGAACGACGCCCGCAAGATGCTCAGCTACATCACTGGGGCCCGCGTCTCCTTGGCTGGTGCCCCTTCCGTCCGTTCCGCCTTAGGATCTGTTCTCTGTGGTGGCCTCTTCCCCATCAGGGGAGGGTGTCCTCAGAGGCTTATAGCCACTGCCTCCTCCCTGACGCAGGTTTGGGGCATTTTTGGGACCCCAGTGTGGAGCTCTTCCTCCCACACACCCCACACTGGGGTTGTCTTCATCTCAGCCGGTGCCAGGCCCTGTGGTCCCCCAGTGAGCCGGACAGACCTAGTCTCTGCCGTAGGCAGCCCTCTCCTGGTGGATTGGTGCAGCCCAACACCGGGGCACAAATGTCCCTGTCCCAACGCTGGTGGTGGTGGTGTGCTTGCTCCGATTCTGGGAGTACAGGCGTGCTCACCCCGACGCTTACTAGTTGTCATTGTGCTTAGAACTGAGTATCCAGGTCTTGAGTTCTGGTTTGATTGCAGCAGTCGGGACCCAGTCACCTTTTTCCAGTCTCTCTGAAGTGTCGTCTTCTGGTCTGACTTCTGTCCTGTGGCTACAAGTTTACCAACAGATTCCATGGCCATTTAAGTTGGACCGAGACAGAGTGAAGCCAGGGCCTGCTCTTCTGGACCAAGACTCACGAGGGGAATGAGACAGGACCTGACATTGCGTCATAGGGCAGAGTCTCAGGAGCAGGTGCCGAGACGGAGATTGGGGTGCAGGATGTGTGTTGAGGACCAGCTCCTGGGAGGGGAGCTGGGAGAGCGTGGGACTGGGCAGGGGCAAGGGTCAGCTCAGGTGGCTGGCTCAGCAGGGAGCCCTGGAGGAGAATTGCTCCTCACAGCTGCCCCATGTCAGGCCAAGCTGACCAGGACCCTTCTGGCCTGGTGGGTCACCACGGTGGGCTGCCTTGGGCAGCTGTGATTTGGGGATGAGGCTCTCGGTGGGTTCAGGTAGTTCCTGCGGGAGCCAGCAGGTTCATTCACTGGGCGCATGGCCCACCGCTCGTGTCACACCTCTGACTGGGGCGTGGCTCCTTCGGGGCTATTTCCTAAGGCCAAGCTGGAGGAAGGAGAGGCGGCTTTGCAGCTGGCAGTGTCCCCTGCTCTAGCTACCGCTCCTGCCCGTGGTGTGAGTCATCACAAGAGTCTGAACCCCTGATCGCTGAGCCCCACTTCTCGGTTGAGCTCTGGGTTCTTCATGAGCTTCCTGGCCCCCCGTGGAGGGGTACCCTGCCTTCCACTCTTGGGGTCAGTTATCCCTGCCAGGGCGGGGTCTCTTCTGAACCCACGGTGTGCAGCACGCCCAGCAGGCAGCCAGGATTTGTGACCCAGTAGGTCCCTTCCTGAGCCTTTGGTAAAGGGGTTCCTTGGTGGTGACCATGCTCCCAGCCCTTTGGGTCCCAGAGCTGTGAGGACGGGCAGCAGAGCCCCCTGTGGGTCACCAGGATGGATGGGAAGTAGAGCTCCTGCTCCCTCCCCTATTCCCAGGTGCTGCGTCCTGGGGCCTGGCCCCCCTGCGCAGTCTGGCACGGGGACACGGTGTTGGGCTTGCTGTCGTTTTGTCCCAGGTAGATGTCTGGTAGACCTTCCCTATGTGCGCCGCTTCCATCCAGGTTGTGGGCTGTTGTCTGTGGGTCTGTTCATGTACCAGCTTTGGGCCACAGCTTCCCACACAGATGAGACTAGTGGACTCCTGTGCCTGCCACAGGGGGCACTTCTGGCCTCTGTCCCTGCAGGCCACACCCAAAGGATCTCTAGAGCGTGGCTGTGGGCGATGCCACCATCAGGGTGCCTTGGGGCTGATGCAGCCTGATGTGACCTCAGTGCTGCTCATGCACAGTCCCGGATGTCCAGCGTCCGTTGCTCTCACCACTGCCGGGCCATCACCTGACACCCGTCTGCCTGGGTTGGGTCGCACACTGCAGGGGCTGTGAGGCGACCCTCTCCCCGGGCTTGCTGCCGGCCCCATGCAGCACCCCTTCCCGCCATGGACACTTATGCTGTCAGGCCGGCCAGGTCCTAGTTGTCAGTCGCAAGACAGCTTGCTGCCTGGAGCGCCTGCAGCCCTCCATCACCCAGTGTGTAGGCCAGGGGAGGTGTGTGTGTGTGACTTGGCGGCCTGCAGAACCCGGATGGCCACCTGCATTGGGCTTCCTTCTCTGCAGCAAGCACAGACACAAAAGCGTGTCTCACAAGATGGGGAGGGGGGGATTTTTCAGCATGCCCTGGTTACACCCCAAGAGTTTCCCGGAGCTGTCAGGCCTGCACCTGTCCAGGGTCTTCAGCTCCCCAGCCACAAGCTCGTCCCGCCTGCTGTCGCATCGCGTGTACGTGGATGTCCCAGGTTTCCGGGCTCCCCTGACAGCTGGGGCAGAGATGCTGCTGTCGGCTCGGCAGATATGGACACTTCCTGTCTTCTTTTCTGACTGGGGTAGACGGTGGGGTCACCAAGTCTGCGGCCGTGTCCCCCATGCCCCACGCTCCATGAGCCCACCCCTCACATTCCCCACTTGGTGCATGTGCCCAGTTTTGTCTGCACAGTTCTCTTCCCCAGGCCCTGGGCTCTGACACCACTGCTGTATGCATGCCTAGGGCTGACAGCTCTCCTGGCCCCAGTCCAGCCTGCAGAGCTCCATGTTGCTGGCCCAGTCCTGAGCCCTGCCTCTCCTTTTGGTGTCCTTTCTGTGGCTTATCAGTGGTATGGCCACCGGGCTTGCCGTCCACACTGGCACGTGACCTCTGCTTCCAGGACTGCATGGGGGTCAGCTTGGTTTGGGCTCCAGCTCCCAAGTCCTGTCCTTCCTCTCCAGCCACTTGTTAGGCCAGTGGTCGTGGGCGGTTTTAGGAGCAGATGCTAAAGAGTTTGGGGGCTCAGCACCCGCGAAGTGGACAGAGGGTGGTGGCCGCCCCCTGCCCAAGGTCAGCAAGCCCCCTGAAGCAGTTTAGGTTACATCACCACTCTGCCCTTCCCTCCACCCCCTGAAGGCACCGCAGAAGAGCCTTCCAGTTGGGTGGCCAGGTGCTTGTGGCCCAGCACCCCCTTTCTGCCTCTCCCCAGTACTACGCAGAGTGCCACGGTGTCATCTATGTCATCGATTCCACGGATGAGGAAAGGCTGTCAGAGTCCAAGCGAGCATTTGGTGGGTACAGCCTGGCTAGGGCTGGGAGGGTGCTGGGGAACGGTCAGGTGCAGTCTGCCCATCCCGTGTGTCTGGAGCTGGCCTTGGCCGGACGTCAGGCCCACGCTGGGCAGATGGGGCCATGGCCAAGAGTGAGCATGCACGCTTGTAGAGAGGGGGGCAGGCCTCGGTAGTCAGAGGCAGGTGAGGGGTACTTACTGGCACTTTTCTACCTACCCCAGAGAAGATGGTCACGAGTGAGGTGCTGGACGGCGTCCCCATCCTGGTCCTGGCCAACAAGCAGGACGTTGAGGTGAGCCTCTCATCCCAGCATCCCCACAGTGGTCCCCAGAGTAAGCGTGCCCCATCGCTGGGGGTGGAGGATAGGGTGTCTGCTCTGGACACCCCAAGCCGTATGTGTCCCGGGTGTACATAGCCCTCCCACGTTGCAGGGCACCTTCTCTCCACAGGAGGATGGGCATGGCCTATGCCTCTGCCCCGGGCATGGCTGGAGGCGTGGTGGGGAGACCCTGTGTGCAAAGGGATCCCAGGGTGGGAGTCAGCTCTGACTTTGGCCCATCTGCCGCCCTTGGGATTGCCTCAGCTGAGTAGTGGCTGCTCTGTGGTTGTCTGCATGGGGGGCGGGGACTCTGTGGGGCCTGTTCTGTAGCACGTGTGCCCTCGGGTCGGGGCATTGGAAATCACTTCTGTCTATCCCTCACTTCCTGTGGACCGTCTATGCCACCTGCTCCGTCCTCTCTCTGAGACCACTCATTGCAGGATCCCTCTAGGCAGAGAAGCCCTGAGCCCAGCCCCTCACTGCCAAGACCACGTCCTGCCCCAGGAGCAGGGCGTCTCCTGCAGTGCGTGGGACCCTGCTCCTCACTGCTTCGCCTTCCCCCAGACTTGCCTCTCAATCCCCGACATCAAGACTGCGTTCAGCGACTGCACCTCGAAGATTGGCAGGCGCGACTGCCTGACCCAGGCCTGCTCGGCCCTCACAGGGTGAGTGGGGCCCTCGGCCCGGGGGCTGGGGGCTGCAGCTGGCCCTCCCTCATGCCTGCCGTCTCCACAGCAAAGGGGTGCGCGAGGGCATCGAGTGGATGGTGAAGTGCGTCGTGCGCAACGTGCACCGGCCGCCGCGGCAGAGGGACATCACGTAGGCATGGCTGGCGCCCAGTGGTGCCCGCGACTCATCCCTGAGTGCCAGAGGGGCGCTCCTGCTGGCTCCCTGCCACCAGTCCTGGGGGTGGGTTTGCTTTGCTCTCGGTTTCTTCGTTTGCTTTGTTTTATCTTTAAGACAAACTTTTCCCTGTGTCCGTACAAGTGTAGGTATCGGAAGGCTTCTGCTGAGGGGAGTCGGGGCAGCAGGACCCCCACACGACCCCTGCTGGGGATGAGGTCTCCCTTTGGAGCTGCTGCCCCGGCAGCCCTGCCTGCCTTTCCCGGGGGGTCCTGTCTGGAAACAGGCTTCCCTGGTGCTGCCCCGTGCAGCTCCCCACGGAGGCGGCTGTTGGGATCCTGATTGTCCTGTCTCTGTCCTCTCTGGCCCTGGAGATGGGGTGGGGGCTGGTGTCCTCTTGAGAGAGGGAGACCTGGCCGCCTTTGCTGGAGGGCAGCAGGGCCCGGGGTTCTGGGCCCTCAGAACAGGGCACGAGGATCTTCCATTGGCCTGACATCACCTCCTTTTGATCCCCAGCAGGAGGGGAAGGAGGGAGTGTTCCCTCCACGTGTGTCTGTTGCTGACTTGGGACAGCCGGTTGCCATCGTGGGGCGTGCATGGTGGGGGCTTTGGGAAGGCGGGCTGGGTTCCCGTGGAGCCCAGGTTGGTTCTGTGCTGGGCCTTCATTCCCAGCTGGGGGAGAGGGGCGGGGTCCCTCTTCCGTCTGGGGACAAGCTATGTCGAAACCCACAGGCCTGGTAACAGGCTCCCCGGGTGAGACTGGTCCTCGGGACCCTCCCCACATGGCCCCTGCTGGAGCTGGCACTGACTGCTGGCCACGGTGTGTCTAGAATGACGGGGGTCTGAGCTGCTGTCCATCGCCCCTCCAACACAGTGACCACAACACAGGGGCACCCAGGGTCGAGCTGTGACCTTCATGGGCACTGCCTGCCTGCAAATGGGGATGGCTGAGCCAGAGCTGGGGACCTGATGGTTTCCTGTCTGAGATCCAGTCCCTGGTGGGAGCCTGGAAGGGGTTGCTGAGAAGGCTGAGTCAAGGCCAGGGGGCGGGGGGGATGCAACTGCAGGTGAGGTGACTCACCGGGAGTCATGGGCTCCTCGTGGGGGTCAGGTACGGGGTCCAGGGCCCATGGGGCCGGCCGGGAGTCCCCCAGGCTGCATCTGGAGTAGTCCAGCCCTTCTCTGAGCCTGCCTGAGGGGAAAAGCCTTGTTTCCCAGAAAAGGAGTGGGACGCACCCAGCCTGGGGGAGGTCCTTGGCGGGTCCCCTCCTGGGAAATCCCCTGCATGCTGGGACTGGGTGGAGCTCAGATGGAGGGGCAGGATGAGAGGGAAGGGTCTCCTGGTGGCCCAGGGCACAGGCTTCTGCTGTTCTGTCCAAGCTGGGTCCTGTTGCACAGCAAGAGCCCCCCACACTGTCATAGCCACAGAGCGTAACCTAGGGGGTCATGGAGCCCCCAGCCGGACGGGACACACCTGCTACCCGCTGGCCATCTAACAATCCCTCCTGTTGAGGGTGTGTCCCACGGGGGGTGACCAGCAGCCAGAGGAAGCATGGGGAGCAGGGGGGTGTCCCCACCAGATGTGCCTGCCATGCACTCCGTAGACAGTTTCACACCCATTGTACAAAATGGCTTTATAAAAAAATAAACAGTTAGTGCAACAGGAGCCTAGTCGGTCAGTCGAGGTTACTGTGGTACCGTGGGGGCGACATCCACGTGGGGCCAAAGCTTGGGAGAATAAATAGGGGGCAGGGTGCTCAGTGTGCCCAGAAGCGTGTGCGGACGCTGCGCTCCAGCCCAGGCAGCCTGGCCTCCCTCAGTGCCCGCAGCAGCCGCGCCATCAGCGCCCCGGCCTGTGTGTCTCGGAGCTCCGTGAGCCGCTGCCACAGCTTCAGCTGGAGGTCTGCGCGGCCCTCCCTCGGCGCCACCAGACCCTGGGCCTCTGGGCCCGCCAGCACCTGCCACAGCCGTAGGAGCCTCTTGGAGGACATGTCCTGGAAAGCCACGAAGTCGATGACGGCGCGCTCACACTCCTCAGCCCCTGCGGGAGGGTCAGGACACAGTGGCAGAGGCCTCCGTGTGCCCACGAGTGGGTGCAGGGCTGAGATGCCACGTCACTGCTGTGGGACCTCCAGGAGGCAGTTTAAACTCCCTGGGACTTAGCTTGAGCCCCGGGGGCGTGGGGAGGAGAGCATCACCTGCCAGCACCGAAGCCCTGTGCACAGACTGTTCACTGGCACCACCCAAGGGCGCCCAGGTGAGTGGGAGGCCCTGCCCAGAGGCCAGCTGAACACTGCATGCTCCAGGGCTGGGTTTAGGCTGACCTCACCAGACTCACCTGGCCCACCCCAGTCCCCATCCCCTTTCCCCTACTCACCTGGCCCTCCTGGCACCATAGTGCTGAGCGGGAAGCCAGTGCAGCTGGTGCACAGGGCATCGTGGAAGGAGGAGCCTGGCACGTTGAGGCTGAGGCCCAGGGCCGTGCAGTTGCGGTGGGGCTGGCACTTCTCTGAGCTGGAGCTGTTGGCTGAGAAAGTGCCAGGGGGACATGGCTGGCACTGCGTGTTCTGGCTCAGGGTGCCTGGGGATGAGATGGGGAGGAAGGTCAGGGGCACCTGGGGTGCTGTCCTCCGTGGTGGCTGACGTCCCAGGCCACGACCCACCAGCCCTGCTGCCCGCCTGGACCGCTGCTGCCCACTGTAGGCCCCGGTGCCCACCAGGGACAGCCACGCCGGTGCCAGGCAGGCAAGGCGTGTGCTCCAGGCAGAAGCCAGCATGTGCAAAGAAGCCCGGGCGGCAGCGGCAGGCCCGGTTGTGGGTGGCCTCGCAGGGCCGCGCCTCCTCTTCGCGCTCTCCGCAGATGACGTTGCAGTAGCGGCAGCGTTCCAGGTAGTTCCAGAACTGGGTGTAGTGACGAGGGGGGCATGCACCGCACATTGTGGGGGTGTCCCGGCGGCACGGCTGCTGCACGAAGGTGCCTGGGGGGCACTGGTTGCACACCAGCCATTCCTGAGTCTCCGCATCCCGCCATGGGTAGGTGAGCGGCGTGCCCGCCGTCTCCGCCGCGGCGGCTGTGTGTGCCACCAGAGCCAGCAGCAGGGTGGGCAGCGCCCACGGTGGGGTCAGGGGCGGTGGGCCCCGCCTTTCCGGTGTCCACATGGCCCTCACTGGGGCAGCGGCTCGGCCTCCACCGTGCCCGGCAGCAGGGACACCAGGACGACGCACCCGGGCACCGGCAGCACCACCCTAGCCGCTACCACCCCACACTCTGACTTGGGCTGCGGTGCGGGCCTATATGGGCCGGCCTTGCCACGCCCCTGGGGGAGGGCTCACGACCTCCAGGGGACCATGCTTTGACCCGGTTCTCAGCAGCGTCACCACCCCCGTGGCCCCTCCCCCACCAGGAAGCCCCCTCTCCCCCCGCCTGGCGCCAGCCTGCTTGGGAACAGAGTCCAGGGATCGGGCCTGTGAGGGCGTGCCCCCGCACCAGGTCCAGCGGCTGCGGTGGACGAGGGGATGTCCCAGACTCCACTCCTCTCTGGTGTCACACGTCTTCCCAACTGCTGTGCGGACAAAGCGCTCAGCATGCCCTTACGTGGACAGGATGGGAGGGGGACCCCACTTAGACGCCCACATCTTCCTTCCCAGCACCCTCCACCAAGCACCAACAGTGTCAGCAACTTTATTAGACAGCCAGTCACCTGATTAAAAGCAGGTCCATTGCCCACACACGGGTCCCACAGAGGAGGGTGCAGAGGGCTCCCCCCCCCCTTCCAGTCCGGGGCTCCAGGCTTGGCGCGAAGCTCCTGACGCTCCACCCACAAGCCAGCAGCCAAGGGAAGTGAAAGTGAGCCAACCAACCACAGGCCCCAAGGTGGCTTCAGGGCATCGAGGCGGGCCCAGGTGTCCACGCAGCATCAGCCTGCCCCAGGGTCTCCAGGCTCACTGGGGCTCTGGCCAGAAGACCTGCGTGATGCTCTGCCTCCTGGCGGGGGCGTGGCAGGCCGGGCACATCCTAGACGCCTGTGGAGACACGGAGCGCTGCACAGGTGCCGCTGCCCGCCGCCCCTCCCGGCCTGCCAGGTGGGGGACAGCTGCCAACCTGGAGGAGCTGGCGCCAGCAGGCCTGGCAGCGGTGGAAGTCGCAGGAGGGGCACCGGAAGGGGACGGTGTCCTCTGCCCCGCAGCCAGGGCACGCCAGGCCTGCAGCAAGGGGGCCGCCATGAGCACGTGGCAGCTCGTCCGCCCCCACGGCCAACATTGCCTGCGGCCCCTCTCATGAGACCTACCCCACTCGGATGGGGCATGCCTGCGGGGGGCTCTGGGGGGCTGGCTGGGAGCCCCCGCATCCCCAGCCTGCCTCCGTGTAAGGAAGGCCGAGATCTTGCTCTGGGCCCTCCCAGGTTTCTCTTGCTGGAGGGGGCCTGGAAACAGAGGAGCTGGTCCGAAGGGTGGGTGGCTGCAGCTTCTCTGCGGCCCAGCCTGCTGGGCTGAGTGGGGCTCGGGGGACACTGGCTTACCTGGCCTGGAAGCACCGTGGGCAAGGTCAGGAGGCACAGTGGGGCTCCCCTCCTGGGGGCCTGGCGGCCCAGTACCTGAGCTTGGGGCAGCCGGGCCCATCAGGTCTGTGCACGTCTGCTGGAAACGCCGCTTGTGGTGGGGTCTCAAGAACATGCCAAACCCTGTGGGGAGAGGGTCAGGCTCAGCCCCGCCCCCAGCCTCCCTACCCCAGCCTCCCAGCCCCCTCCACCGCCACTTGCTCTGCAGCAGGGGCAAGTCCTCAGGCCTTGAGGTTGTGAGCGCGGCCACCACGGCCACCACCTTCTCGAAGTCGTCGTCCTGTTTGTAGGTGGTCAGCGCCGCCAGGAGCTGGCTGCAGCCTGCGGGCCCCAGGGCCTTTCGGACATCCGCCAAGTAGGCGCGCACAGCAGGCGGGCCTTGCTTCTCTGTCCCGGGGTCTCTAGACCCCTCGTCTGGACAGCTGCCGGGGTCCCCTGCTGAGGAGGTAACGGGCCTTGGACCACGCCAGGGGTCTGGGGGCCCAGACAGTGCCACGGGCACCCTGGGGACACCCTCACACCAGCCGCCTCCCTCCCTCTGGGGGTGCAGAACAAGAACACGCCCCCCACCCCAGGGAGACTCCTCCCCGCCGGGGGTCTTCAGCTCTGCTTCTGGTTCAGGGACTGGCACCTGCAGGGGCTGGCCCGGAGACCAGGTGGGGCCCGCCTTGGTTCAGGTGCTGTCCGGGGTCCAGCTGCCAGGCTGCACCCTGGGACAGGGTCAGCTTTGAGTCACACTCCTTCCCTCCTGAAGGCACATGGACACACAAGGAGCTACCCAGCTGGTCCCTAAGGGTCTGGAGTGTGCCCCGGACAGAAGGCCGGTCTGTCCAAGGGGAGACTGAGACCCACAACCCCCCGCAGACCACAAGCAGAGGGACCCAGACTTGCAGCTCCCACCGGAGCCAACTGCTGGCAGGGGGCCGGCACAGACTCTCCCCAGTGGACACCAAACCCAGAAGGAGACTCTAAGGTTGGGAGGTACCCTCCTGGGGGCCAAAGAGTCTTTCTACGTCAGGTCCCCATGACACTTGTCCTTGGTTCAGGAAGTCCCTGCTCAGGGGTCCGTTACTGAATGGGGACAGAAGCTCCCGTGCTCTGGAGGTGCAGGGCCCACCATGCTTGTGCGACTCGCAGGGGGCCTGGGCTGTGCACGCTCCTGGGACACACACATGCAGTTGCCCGGCACGAACAGTCCCATGCAGGAGCAGGGGGCTGCCCTGCTCTTGGGGGGAGAGGGGATTGAGGGCCCTGCTCACCGCTGGGGCCCGGGGCTGCTGGTGCCCACTGCCTCTGAGGAAGGCTGTGCTCGGGCCGGTAGCCACAGCCGCGGCCTGTCCGCTGGAGGCAGACCTCCTCAAAGCGCTGCTTGTGGTGCGGCCGCACGAACTGGTAGAAGCCTGCGGGGTGCACCGTGCAGCCACCGTGCTGAGCTGGGGGCTCCGGGATCACGGGCCACCCACCCCCATCTTCTCTAGGGAGCAGGAACAACCGTGGACCCTGGTGTCCACCCCCCAATGGCCGCAGCACTGCCCCCGGGGATGGGTGACCGCGGCAGGCCAGGGCACCTTGGAGCAGGCTGTGCTTCTTGGGGTCCTCCGCGAAGAGTGGGCCGAGGCGGGCCAGCAAAGCCTCCACGTCGTCGGAGCCCTTGTAGTCCTGCAGGGCCCTGGTGAAGGTGTCGAAGCTGGCCTGGCTCAGCGCCTGCTTCACGGCCACCATGAACAGCTTGGCCCTGCCTGCCTGTGTACCGGCGGCCAGCCCCTCCTGCTGGACACAGGACCAGGTGCCCCATCAGCCGGGCCACTGTGTTTTCCCGAGGGGCCGCCGCTACTACAGAGGGTAACTGCTGGGAGGGCTGCCCTAGGCCCCGGGCCCGGCTGGGTTGGGAGGGAGGGAGGGAGGGAGGGCATGGCAGCAGCTCCCGTTTGAGACAGCCGTGCCCCTCTGGGAGCAGCACAGGCCACGTGCAGGTCTGCCTCCCCGGCTGGGGGCTCCCGCTCTCCACCAAGTCCCCTGCGTCCACACGGCAGACGGCCCACAGGAAAGGGTACTTCTTGACATCCCTGAGCCTCCTCTGGGCTGCACGTCTCAGGCCCTAACACTGGACCCTCCACAAGGAAGCCCGGGAAGCAGACAGGAGGGATCCAGGCTCCCCAGTCTCCGTCCAGCTCAGCCCGACGCCAAGGCCCCTGGCTCCCTGCCCACTTCCCGAAAGCAGCAGTCCCCTGGCCCCACCCAGTTCTTCCCAGAAGCCGAGGGACATGGACAAAGACAAGTGGTGCATGGGGCTTTCCAGAGCTTTCCTGGCTCAGACTAACTCAGCGGCCATTCAACACTTTCCCCTGAGGCTGGCTGGGGAGCAGAGCCTCCCCACAGCCGGGCACGTCAGCATCCACACGTGAGCGCCGGCTGGGGAAGCCGGCCTGGCTGCAGGCCCCACACTGAACCTGCCTAAGGGCCGGGGTTACTTCTGTCCGGCTGGACCTGTCGTACCACCCACAAAGTGCTCTTCCGGGAGAGCAAAACTAAACGGAGGCCCGAAGCTGACCCCAAGTGCGCGGGGCTCAAAAGCACGGAGGAGCTGCCCCAGGCTGGGGAGACACTGTGGGGCCCGGGGAACAGGGAGGAGGCCAGGGCAGTGCTACGCGGCCGGGGAGCAGGCGGCTGTGCTGCTGCGAGCTCCACGGGCCCTGCAACGCTCTCAAAGCAAAAAGTGACCATGGGCAACAGACATGGAAGCGGCGCGGGCGGGGCCCTGAGCAGGCAGCCCGCACCCAGCGTGCGGAAGGAGGTCCCAGGAGCTGTCAGAACGGGCTCGGCCACAAAGAGATGAAGCTGAAAAGAGGCTCATTTAAATGTTCGGCCAAACAAAGGTGGGGGTGGCGCAGGCCGCGGACAGCGGAGGGCACGGGCCGCGCTGTGCCCCCAGGAAGGCAGCGAGGAGGCCCTGGCACAGACTCCCCGGTCAGCACTGGGAGCCCCGCAGCCTGTGGCTCCTGCCCCTCCACCCACGTGTGCGTGGATGGCTCACGAACCTGGCGGCCACCAACCACCTTGATCTTCTTCCGTCCCGCTTGCTGCTCCCGGGCAGGCCTCTTCTCACGTGGCAGGGACGTGCTGCAGAGGTCTTGTGCCTGAGGGTGACACGCTGTGGTCCTGGCCGTGCCCTCAGAGCCCCCAAACCCCGTGACACTTCCGGGGCCCACAGCTGGGGAGAAGGGCCCCCTCCTGAGTCGGCACCACTGGCCTCCCTCATGGTCGCAGGCTCAGGGAGTGGGCTCACAGTGAGTGCAGGGCGTGGATGGCAAGGGTGGGGGGCTACCGCCTGCTGTGCGGCGGGGCTCACCCCAGGGCCCCGTGGGCAGGACAGAGAGCGGTGGGGACGTGCCCAGTGGCAAGGAGGGTGGCCAGAGCTAAGGGCTTCAGCGCAAAGGTTCCAGGTGAGGAGCTGGGCCCCTGCAGCTCGGGATCCCAGAAAGGGCTGGCCTCTGGTGCAGCATGAGCTGAACACTGCCTGGCCCATGTCAACCCCTAAAGAGCCCACAGGGGCGTGTAGGGGGAGCCCCAGCTGAGGGCCTGGCGCGGGGCGGGCACAGAGCGCAGCCAGGTGGCAGAGTCTGGGGGCTCTGTGTGTCTCTGGGGCCCCCGCACCTCCTCCTCCCCAGGGGAGGCCTTGTCCCCAGGTCCTCCAGCCGGCTGCTCGCTGTGCTCTAGGGCGGCCAGCAGTCCCACAGGCCTCCGGTGGGTGAGGCCAAGCTCCTGCTCGTACTCCACACACAGGGTGCTCTCGGCGTCCCTGGCGGCAGGCGACCCTGGGAGAGCACAGGCATCAGCAGCAGAGCCCACAGCAAGGGGTGGGGGGCAGGGTGGTGGGGGGCGGGGCCAGGGCAAGTCAGGTTCCCCCCTAACCCAGCAACACTCGGGCTCAGCCAGGCACTCTGGTCATTGGACCAGGCCCCCCCCTGCAGGGCGCCCCACCAGCCGTGTCGCCCAGGCACACGCACCCGCAGGTCTCCGCCTCAGGCTGGGGACATGCACGTCCAGACTCTTGGCTTTCCTGGTGGAGAGGGGACCAAGCGACACGGCCACCGTGACGGTACCTTCTCCCTCACCCAGACTTGGGGCAGCAACCAGGGGGGCTGGCACGGGCATCTGCACAGTCACAGGGGGGTTGGGGACCCTGCAGAGACCCTTTCCCTGGATAGGGCGTGAGGGTATCACCAGCTGGGCATTAGAACTCACAGTTTTCTGAGCAACACGGAAGAACTGGGCCACATCCCGAATGACGTGGCCGAAGCTGTCGTACACCTTGACGTGGGGGCGCACCCAGGAGGGCAGCTGGGCCCTGGCGTCCGCATGGGCGAACCTGGCAGGGGATGGCTGTCAGCTTGGGAGCTCCACCCACCCCACAGCCCACAGCCCACAGCCCACAGCCCAGGCCCGGACGTGCTGAGGGAAGGACCAGTGCCCAGCTGGTGCCCGAGACGCTGCGGGGCAGGGGTCTTGTGCGAGCCGAGGAGAGCCACACCTATGGTCACAGAGGAAGATGGCCCCGTAGTCATGGCGATGCCGAATTACCCGCCCGATGGCCTGGTTCACAGCCCTGGACGCCTGCTGTCGGTACCACTCGTGCCCAGAGAGGACCTGTTGGGGGGCAGGGCTTGGTCACGGGGGCTCCACCCCTTCCTACCCAACCCCACACAAGCCTGTGGCCTCTCACCTGGCCTCCAGGCCCACCATGGCCCTTCAACTCGTCTAGGAACTGCATCTTGAGCACAACCCGGGGGTCCATGCGTGGGGGGTATGGCAGGCCTGTGACGATCACACCTCGGCCGTTCATGTCCGCGAAGTCTAGGCCCTCGCTGGCCTGGGGGGCAGTGGGCACACTCTTCCCCCATCTGCCTACGCCCAGACCCTCGGAGGCACAGGCATCCACATACAGGTGGGGAGGGGGAAACCTCCCACCCTGGGCCCGGCTGCATGTGGAATTCACAGCCCCCAGGGCCTCTCACATTCACAAAACCCCCGCCGTCCTTCCCACCGGCAGCCCAAGGGGGGTGCTCACGCCCAGTGCCTAGACCCACTGCTTGTCAGACTGCCCAGAGAGGGACGGTAGGGCTACGCCCCCCTAATGCGTGCTTGCTGGACTTGAGGCCCCGGGGAGGGGGTCGGACTGGCCCATCCCACCGTGTCGCAGCCCCCGGGTCACAAGCTGCGAGCTTTGCCCCAACACAGTCCACCAGACAGGGGCCGGTGAGTGTGGGACCCAGACCCTTGGTAGCCTTACCTTCCCCCGGCACACGGCCAGGAAAACGGCCCCGCTGGACCCAGTGGAGGCAACTCGTGTATAGTAGGCACCCACCACCTGGGAGGAGAGACTGCTCAGCCCCTTCCGTTTGTGGGAGCAAGACCCCAGGTTCTCACCCTCCGAGATGAAGGCTGGGAGGTGGGCCCCCAGATTCTAGGAACTTCCTCAGGGCACGGGTTCCCAGGCTGACCCAGAGCCTGCTCAGTATTTCCCAGAAAGCACGGGGACCCCAGGACCAGGGGGCAGAGGAAGGGGGAGCCTTGCTTTGATGTCGGCCCCTCAGACACAAGGCCTAGTGCCACCGTCCCCATGCCCAAACTTCCTGAGAGGTGACAGGTGAGGTCTGCGTGAGCCTGGAGCTGGCCAGAGCCCCTGGTCAGGGACAGTGGCCAGCCGGAGGCAGCCGCAAGGGGCAGTGTAGCCCCAAGAGCTCAGACCTCTGAGAAGCCACCTTTGCTCCTCGGCTCCACAAACATGGGCTTCAGGGCCTCCAGCTTCCTGGCAAAGTCGTGGGCCTGTGAGAGGAGATGGGGAAGGGGACGCCTGTCATGCCTGTCAGATCTCAGACCAAGGCATGTGCCCTGGCCCCGCCAGACCCTTGGCTGCTTGGGGCTCCCCTCCTACCCCAGGACACACGGAGGGGGGACGCACCCGCCAGAACTCCAGGCTTTTCTCCATGACGGGGTAGGAAGGGAAGAAGACCAGGAGCCCATGGGGGACCACGCGGGCGATGTTGCCTGGAAGGGCCGTGGCTGTGCTCAGCAGGAGGGGGTGTTCACAGAGGCCGCCAACGTTCCCACCAGGGAGAGCAGGCACGGCAGGGAGCCCCGGATACCCGGGAACGGGGTGGGAGCCCAGGACAGAGCTCAGGGCTTCCCACGGGCACTCACCTAGCGCCTTACCCAGGGAGGACAAGCATGCATCAGAAAACCTGCACAAAGCCAAAAGCCCACGGTCACAAGGGTCCTGGCACGTGGCACACGGCCCGCCAGCCCACCTCCTCATCCACCAGGCCCCCTACCGTTTGTCAAAGGCAGAGCTCAGCTGGGCTCCATCGGGGCCTTTGGGGACGATCCCCACCCAGATCTGCTGTTTGCCGATAACGTGTGGGTTCTCCAGGCAGACAGGGAAAGGGCTGGGGGCAGCAGGGCAGCCCCTGTGAGGTCCTGAACCCCAAGACCCTCAAGCTGGGGCTGGCCCGGGACCCCCACCCCCACCCCCACAGGGCACGGGGCAGCCCTTACATCTGCATCTCCAGGGCAAAGGAGGACACGGGGGCCAGCGTGCCGCTGGTGAGGATGATGGTGCGGACGCCCTGGCGGACCAGCTCTCGCATGCTGTGGCCGGGGCTGAAGCACCAGTAGCTGAGCACCTTCCCTAGGGGGACGAGTGTGAGGCGGGGCTGGACAACGGAGGCCTGCCAGAGGGGCAGCCCGCCACAGGCGGCCGCTGGGCCCTGCACCCCACGTGCACAAGTCTGAGCAAGGGGGGCCTGCTTGAGCCCTGAGCTGAGTACCTGGGCTGGGGCCCTCCTTCCTCCCTCAGGCGTCCTGGGAGCGTAAGCAGATCCAGAGTGGGCCCCCAGGGGCAGACACTGGGGTCACCTCCAGGAAGGACAGCCAACCCCAACCCAGACTTGCACCGAGACTGACACGTGGCCGAGGGCACAAAGAGCAGGCATGGCGGCTGCCATCACGGGCCCCTGGCCAAAGGGCATAATGGGAAGGAAGCAGAATCCAACCTCTGCTCACAAAAGAGAGAGCAGGAGCCCACGTCCCCCCCGAGGCAGGTGCCAGCAGTGACGTCACAATCAACAAGGTTCACAGGGAGGCTGCTGGCCCTGGAAGCTTAGGACACAACAACAGGACATGCAGAACAACTTTAAACAGGGGTCTGCAGTCCAGGCCAGCTCATGGCCAGCAGGGTTGTTACCAGGAAAGAACAAACCGCTTTCTGGGGCCAGAATAGCCCTTTCCACCTTCGGGTCGGGATCGGCCCTGTGACAGAGAGGGCTGTGGGGGCTGGGAGCTGTCTCTTCTCCACGCAAGGCCGGGGGTCAGGGCCGGCCCCCCCCACACTCACTTATACCCTAGCTTCTCGGGAAGGTCAGCAACAAACCAACTTCCTACAAATGCCCAACCCAGGGAGCGGCTATTTCTGAGAATTCACGTGCTCTCCGAGGCACACAGAACACAAGGGGACACCACGCCCCACTTGCCCTCATACCTGCACACCCCGCCTGTATCAGTGTCCCATGGGGAGAGCATGCAGACGTGGGGGAGGCCTCGGATGCTGGCATGAACCGCTTCCTGTGACCTCACAAACAACATGTGAAGGGTGCACTGGCCTCCCCGCCTCTCACGGAAGCTACTTCCTGTTCTGAGAGGCCAGGTGACCCGCCAAAGTCACACCGTGACCCTCCCCAGTTGGCGCTGGCCTTGCCCATGTTCCCAGCCCTGCTTTTCCTGTGGAAGGGCGTGGCTCCAGGAGGGACTGCAGCCGTTAAGTCTGGAAGGGGTGTGCTGGTGGGGCTGGGGGCTGGGCCTGGAACGCGGGCAGGCGGGGCTGGGCCACCAGCCACACCGAGGAAGGGCCAGCACAGGAAGCACACCTGACCTTAGGACCCACTGCCCCACATGTGTCCTGCAAAGCCCACTCTAAACGCCAAGTTGCAATGGGTGCTGAACTCTGCCTGGTATGGCCAGGACACTCGCCGGGGCTGGACGCCATGGGCACACGCACCTTGGCCAGGAGAGGCTAGCTTCACACCAAAGCCACAGGATGTCTGGCACAGCTCTAGGACACGCAGAAGCCCGTGAGACCAATAATGTGGTGAGAGGGGCACGGGGGGCTAGGCCTGACCTCACGGGGGGGTCAACAGGACTGGCACCAGAGGAACCCGGGTGGCCATCAGAAGGCAGGCCTCTCTCAGATGGGATCCTGGGGCCTGAGCCTGCCCGGCCTGTGTCCACTAGGTAGGACGGCATTTGGGCAGCCCACCTGTGCTGACGGAAATGTGCCCAGAACTTCCTGTGGTCAGACCCCTTGTGGAAAAGTTCCAGCAGGTGACTCTGGGTAGGCTCCGGGCCATCGGCCGGCTCTGAGGTCTGTGTCCAAGGGCTCTAGCCGGGGGTGAGCTGGGCGGTCACTAGGAGCAGGCTGCACTCAGGGCAGGGGGCCTGGAAACCCGCAGCTGGACGTGGGGTTGCACTAGGGCGGAGCAGGGAGTGTGATCCGGGCCCCTCCTCCAGGCAGTGTACCTTGCTTTCTGGCTGCTGTGCTGTTCCAGGCGCCTGACCACTGAGCTTTCCGCTGGTGACCAGCATCAGGGTGGATATGTACCTGGAGGGGCAGAATAGGTACCGCGAGACCCAGCCCAGGAATCCCACGTCCTGGGGGCAGCTCCCGCCTTGTAGGACCGAGACCCCCACCCAGAGCTTCCTGCCCAGGAGGCAGCCCCTACCTTGTAGGACTGAGACACCCCAGGCCCCACCATGGAACCAGGCACGCCCTCAGCAGGGTCTGCACTGAACACAATCTGGAAAGCAAGCATGGGGGACGTCAGCAGGACACAGTGGAGGCCACCACTCCCGCCGAGCCGCCCCCACACAGGACACAGATGCTCAGGCCACGGTCATCCCCTGCCCCAGCTCTGAGCTGGCGGCATCCCCAGTGGGGCACTGCAGGCTGAGCGGCGGGGGCTCACACCTGTCTGTCCCCTGCCCCGGAAGGACCCCTGCCCTGCACCCAGAGCCGTCCCTGCAGGTGCCCTCCTCGGCAGCCGATCCGCATGCTCTCACAGGGTGCAGGCCTGGGCAGTCGGGGATCCAGGGAAGGACTTAGTTCACCCCCAGAAGTAAAAGGACAAAAGTGATTCCTAACTCAAGTAACTACAGCTGCACTCCCAGCCAGGCAACGAGCTGAGAAAAGGCAACACTTGGGTAAATCCTGGCCTGGGGAAGAAGGCCCGGGCACTGCACATTACAAACACCATCGTGCTCTACTTAGAATGCTGACAAAACCAGATGACAAACTTTTAGAGCTAAGAAGAAAGCTAAGTAAGACAATACCATAGGAGACCAATAGAAAAATCAGAAGGGGGTGCCCCGTCCTGCCTGATGCCTGGGCCCACGGTGGGGCCATGCCAGCAGCCCTGAGGACCACCGGTTTCCTATCGGGACCAGCTCAGCGGGTGAGTGGGTCTCACGCCATCCCGGGGCACGTCTGCTCTTGTCCTGTGGCGCCCGCCCTGTTCCTCCTGCAGCCTGGCTCCCGCAGTCTTCAGTCTGGGTCAGCTACAGACCCCCTTTCTCACATTACCTTGAGGGATCTGAATACGGGGAGGTGCAAGCTCTTCAGCCCGGCGGGGGTCCCATCGTGCAGCCCCTCGTGTATTTACCACGGGCTGCCGTCTGGCCAGCCCACTGACCCACTGAGGTTCCAGGGCTGGCCCAGGGCACCCCCCTTCCCACAGGAGCCAGCTCCGGGATGAGCGACCGCCCGGTCACACCCCCTCCAGCTGGAAGGGGCACAACGGAGCAGGGAGCAGCCCACGGGTGGCACCAGGTAGGCAGGGACACTGAGCCGTCTGCCAGGCCTACTTGGAGCAGCTGCCGAAGGAAATTCCAGACCAATGCAGTGACGGGCGCTTGGGCTCCAGTGAGTCTGCGGGAAGAATCCTGCCCCGTAAACGGGCACTCTGGGCAGGGGAGGGGGCTGCACAGGCCTGGGAGTGAGGGCCAGGGGCTGCAGGGCTGCCTCAGAGCAGGGCACCCAGGGAGGGGCCAGAAGTCGTAGTCCAGGGCCCGCTTATCTGCAGGGACCCTGAGAACAGTGGGGAGCACAGGCGGAGAGGAGCTCAGGGGGAAAGGCCCACCCGGCAGGAGCTGCAGACGGGGACCAGGTGCCCAGAGACCCGACAGTCACAAGGCGCCATGGCTCCAGGCAGCAGCAGTCTGGGCCTACTGTGCCCTCACAGAAGTGCCGGGAGGACGGCAAGGCAGAGCCTAGCACCTTCGGGACAATGCCTGCCCACACTTCACATGGAGTGTAACACGGAGCCCCCTGGCACTAAATGACAGCACTGGTGGGGCCTCAGCGGGTCTGTGGGATGCGCACCTGAATCTCCCTGGGCTGCGGGATCACCCCCTCCTGGTTCCACCTCCCCGCCTGCCGGCCCTCCCCAGACCTCCTGTGTCGGGCTGCACAGACATGGGGCAGCCACACCACAAACAAGGCTGGGCACGGACCCAGGGCCCTCTAGCCCTCTGAGCCCTCACGAAGCGAGGGGGCACCCTGAGTGCCAGGGCCTCCCCGCCCTGGCCATGCAGCGTGAGCACAAGTGCCCGGAAGGCAGGTGCTCGCACCACAGAGCACGAGGCCTCCTGTGTCTTGGCTTCACCGAGGACCTCTGGCCACTGAGAGTCGTCTTCAGAAAGGCCTAGCAAGGTGAGAGAGGACCCTCAGCAGCCGGCCAGCAGTCACCCAACTGAGGGAAACAGAGCCTGGCTCGTCCCCTTGAACTAAGGAAATGGCTCAGCCAGACCCGAGGACGGCTGGACATAGGTCAACACACTAGGGGGCAGGAAGCAGCCATGTCCACAGTCCCTGAGGTGTGTCCTGTCCCCACTGGTTGCCTGGCCAGGATAAGTGAGGGTTTGCATGTGGCCGGGGGGCTCAGCGAGCCCTGGGGGCTGCCCCCACCCCAAAGTGGATCCCAGAGGGCATGCTGACCACACCTGACGACTCTGAACGCCAGCCCCATGGGCCCCACCTGGGCTCACAGGCATTGCCCAAATACACTCACCCTAAAAGTCTGAATGCCTCTCTGGGTGGGCTGACCCACGGATCAGATACAGGGCTGGGAGACAGAATCTATGCCCCTTCATTCTCTGATGGGCTCATGCTTTGACTTTCCTCTGAAAAGCTGGTTCAAGAAATAACTTGAGAAAAGGTGAGGGCAGATGGTGAGGCAGTAGCTAATAAGCCTGTATGAAAACCAGGGGACTCTGCCAGGCCTTCATCCCACCTGGCCCTTGAGCACGTGCCCTGGACAGGACTGACCAGGGCAGCCGAGCACGGCCCTCTGCCCCAAGGCCTGGTTTTCAGGGCAAGAGGAAATGTGCTTCAGGGGCCGTTGATTCGAAGCCTGTGGTGCGAGCACTTTGGTCTTGCCCCATGTCTGCCATCGGTTAACAACTCCAGGATAAGAAAGCACCCCCTAACTTCCACCAGGAAAAAAGACACTGTGTCCTCGCCACAAGCCCGTCCCTACCTGGAGGATGTCCGAGAGCTTCTGCAAGCCTGCTGTGTTGGTGAACAGCCCCGCGCCTGTGGGAGCAGCAGACGCTGGCCATTCCACGTCCCCACCAGGGGCGGCACCAGACCCTCCGCCCTCAGGGGCTGCGAGCAAGCTCGGCCTCAGCCCGGTGCTGGTGCGGGGCATGCCCTTGGGGGTCAGCAGGATGAGAAAAGAGGCTCTGTGGTCAGGTAAGGGTGGGACTGCCGGGCCACCCCCAGGGCCCAGGAGCATAGCAAGGCTGGTCATCCGAGATGAGAACGAGACCCCACCCAGCAGAAGTGGTTCCGCAGTGCCGCCTCGGGGTGGAAACAGGATGGGAGGTCTTAGGAGAGAGGCTGGCGGGACCCGTGGCTCACTGACCCACCAGGTCCCTCACCACTCTTCCTTTAAAGGGGCTGACCAGGAAACAGAAAAGCTGGGCTGTGCTTTACAAAACACACGGCCACCCAACGGCACTGATGCCCCAATGTCGCAGTCAGAAAGGGAGCTCCGGGGGTGACATTCCTGCCTGGGGCTGTGGCAGGCTGCGACCCTGAGTCAAGGCCCAGTGTGGGGGCCAACACAGCCACGGGCTGCAGGGCAGGCTGGGGACTCACGTCCTGCCAGGTGCTGGATGATCTGGTCCAGGGAGTCGAGGATGCAGCCTTTGGTCTGAAACGTTATCTGGGCCTCGGCAAACAGCTCGAAGATGTAGCTGTAGAGGAAAGAGGCTCGGGCGGGGCGCCGGGCTGCGCTCAGGGAGCTGCTGACAGCCGGGGGCTTTTGAAGATCCCTTCCCTCAGACACGAGCACCAAGCCCTCTAGAGGCCAAACCCAGAGGGGAGAGGCCTGTGCCCTGGGGAGCCCTGAGTGCTGAGGAAAAGGCAAGGCCCCAAGGGCAGCTCTGGGAGGCCGGTCCTGCCTTCTGGGCCACGGAGGTATGGGCAGGGCTGGCCAAGGAGCCTGGCTCGTCTGGGAAGCAAGTGGGAGCCCCGCGAGGCTCTGAGCAGAGTACAGCAGACGGGCTCAGGAAGAAGGCAGCCAGCAGTGCTCCAGCACATTCTAGAACATTCCACACCTCCAGAACCAGAGCCTGGATCCCAGCACAGCCATCGGCTGTGCCCTGAGGAGAGCTACAGCCAGCGGCAGGCCATGATCCCTTGTCTGCCTTTGGGAAATAAATCCAGCTGCCCTGTGCCTGGTCAGAGCTGTCTGGGCCTGTGGAGGCTGCAAGGGGTGGCTGATGGGAAGATGCAGAAGGAAGCGTCTCGCGCTAAAGGACTGGGCCAGCAGGGGAGGCCCGGGCCAGGAGCCATGCCTGTACCCACAGTAGCCCCGAGGCTGCCACGACCACCTAGTGCACAGACCCCTCGTGGGCCTCCAAAACCCAAACAGACCGCACAGGCGTGGGGGCAGGGCAGGCGGACCACCAGAAGGACAGCCTGGCACACCCACTGTCCTTTACCTCCCTGGCTTGGTGACACCACTGTGGTCCCCAGGCAGCTCCACGGCATCGATGGCCCCCTCCAGGCGAAGCAGGATCACTGCAGGGCAAGGGATCGTCAGGTGCCGCCCGCCCAGCTACCGGCAGTGGGGGAGGGCAGCACTCACTCTTGAGCTTCGCGATGTCCTCCAGCTCCATGTGCAGCCCTGGGAGAGCAGCAAATGCATGGTCACAGTCTACTTCCACCCACTGCGCCCCGAAGAGCCAGCACTCGGGCTGGGTTCCTGCCTGTCCCCCCAAGCAGGCGTGGAGCAGATAACCCCAGGCAAGGACACGAGGCTCTGAGATCCCTACAGCCCGAACGTGGGCCCGCAGCAGCAGTGCGAGCTCAGGACACGTTGTGGGCACGCTCAGGCACGGGGCTGCACTCCCTGCCCTGCTCGCCCGAGACCCAGGATGATGACTGAGCCAGCAACAGAGGGCTCCCGTGCCCGCATGGTGGGTCTTGAGAGACCATCTCCCATGAGAGGAAACCAAGGCTCCTTGGAGACATGGCTGATGCCGGGTGTGGGGCAGGAAGCGTGAGTGAGGAATAACCCCGACTCCCCATCAGCGCCTGGCAGGGCCGTGGGAGCAGCTGAAGAGGGGACCCCTCGAGTTCAATGACGACGAGGCTTACAATGGACTGAGACCACTGTCTGCGCTTAAACACAAGTACCACTGACAACACTGAACTACTCCCCTCCTGAGGGGACAAGGGATCGATTACAAGTCAGGAATAAATTCAAACTCCCAAATGAACGCTGGAAAAAAATCAAGTACCCATCCTCCTTTTCCTGTAAGAATGGTAGCACCAAGCAACAACTGAGGAAAAGAACATCTTTATAAAATTCTGCCTCCTGGTAAACTGAACAACACAGCTGGCACATCACCCTCTCTCCATCCCGCAGCACTGAGCACGACGACATTCCCAGGGACATGGTGAACGGCAGCCCCAGCACGCCTCCTGACGGGAAGACACGGCTCTGCTGGCACCTGGCCCGCCAGGCGAGGCCTCAGGAGAAGCCACGGTGTCTGCGGCCTTCTGTGCCAGCGGCCTGAGCGAAGCCAGGCGCACAGTCTCCAGGAGAGACTCCAGGGGCTGCCTGTTGGCCACAGTGGCTACGGAGACAAGCTCGAACCAGTGGCCCACACCCTCGCCAACACTGGTCACTGCCCCCCCGCTTGGCAACGGCCGCCCCGCAGGGTGTGCACGCTGACCGATGGCAGGTCTACTCTGAAGAAGCGGCTCTCCCAGGGGCGCGTGGGTGGCACAGCGGTTTTAAGCATCTGCCTTCGGCTCAGGGCGTGATCCCGGTGTTGTGGGATCGAGCCCCACATCAGGCTCCTCCCACATCAGGCTCCTCCGCTATGAGCCTGCTTCTTCCTCTCCCACTCCCCCTGCTTGTGTTCCCTCTCTCGCTGGCTGTCTCTATCTCTGTCGAATAAATAAATAAAATCTTTAAAAAAAAAAAAAAAAAAGAAGCGGCTCTCCCAATCTTCTGCCCAATTTCCACGGGGTTGTCTTTTCCTCAAGTGGTAAGAGTTTCTTACGTGTTTTGGATACAAATCCCGTCAGACACATGATCCACAGGAAATGCCTGCCGTCCTCTGGGCTGTCCTTCCGCTCCAGACGGCGCCCTCTGAAGCACAAAGGGTTATTTGCAGCCACGGCTGGTCTCTCTCTTTTCTGCTCTGTGCTTGTGAGCTGGCGGCATTTCTTCTTTTCTTTCACTTTTTATTTATTCATTTAAGTCATCTCCACCCCCACTGCGGGGCTCGAGCTCACAGCCCCGAGAACACGCGTCACACGCTCCACTGACCGAGCTGGCCAGGCGCCCCCGTCAGCGTCACTGCCCTATGCACAGCGTGGAGAGGGGCACTGCAGTGAGCGAGCCCCTTCCAAAGAGGACCGCGTGGGGAGGAGGGGAAACAGCAAGCAGCGAAGACCCCGATGCAAACGGTCTCAGCCCGGGGCCCAGGCAACACCAACAGTCCTGTCACAGGGTCGGCAGCTGGGCACGTGGCAGCGTGTGACGAGAAAGTGCATCCATGTGCTCCTCTTCCCAAGTCCCAGAGCCCCAGGAAACCCATGAGAAGAGCAGACGCCTCCCAGTTAAGGCACATTCCACAAAAGGCCTCCCTGGCCCTCCTCCACACTGTGAAGGGCATCGAGAACGGGGGAGTGTGAGAAAGTCAGACCAGGCTGAGGGGAGGCGGCTAGCGCCCCGAGGTTTCCTGGGACACAACAAAGACATCGCATGAAAACGAAGGATAGCAGCTACTTTATGCCCATTAAGACAGCCCTTTCCAAAACAAAACACACATCCCTTCAACAACCGAGAAAACGTTCAATTTCACTTCTGAGAGAAAAGCAAACCAAAACCATACTTAGAGAGCCGTTTCCATCTAGGAGACCGGCACACATGAAAAGCCTAAGGTCGCGCTCTGCTGGCGAGGCTGTGCACCCGCCACGCGGGGCCCAAGGTTCAACGGCACAGCAGCACGCTTCCTGCCGACCAGCAGCCCCGATTCCTGGAACTGACCCGGAGGTGCGTCGCCCGGTCACAAGCTCTGCTTGGGATTACAGGATGTTGGAAACAACCCAGATGTCATACAGATGGACACAGGACGTCCACTGGGGGGAGGCAGGAGGCGGAGAAGGGGAGCCTCTGTGCATGGAGGCCTCTGCAAGGCGCACTAGAAATGAAAGCAGCAACATGCAAATGCGCGTCCACAAGGAACAGCGTGGCCCATGTGCAGAAACTAACCAGAAACTAACAAGACACTTCTGTCAAGTACCTTGACTTGCAGAATCACAGTCATGTTTCAAACACCCAAGAAGAAGCCCAGTAATAAAATCAATGAGGAGAAACAGGGAATAAGAAATGACCCTAAAATGACAATGCAGCCACCGTGGAGTGGGCGGCGGGGGGACAACCAAGGACTCCCCAGTGATCAGAGTAATGACAGGAAGGGTACAACCCTCAGCTCCGGGGAGCAAGTTTCCTTCATCACAGGGGGGCAGCTGCTGAGTCTTCCGGGATCCAACCAGTAAGCGAAACGCTGAGCACAGTGGAAGCCGGCGTTCTCACCAGCACAGGAAGGACGGAAACACTGATGAGGTCGGGGAGTGAGTGAGAGCGAGACGCGCGGCGCTGGACGGAGCAGGAGTGTGCATGGGGCCGCGAGCCTGCACACGCCGGCGGTGCACGCCCGTGCTCTGCAGATGAGCAAGCCAGCTCCCTACCGGTTCAGAAATGAGAGGCATCGAGAGGAAGACTCATGGCTTTGTGAACATTACAGCAATCATTAACTCAGGAAGAAATCATTCACGGATGCCATAGACTGCTGACGAATTACAAATGGCAGAACAGTACCTTCACAGCAGAAAAATGGGGCAGTCATTACTTAACAGGGTAATCGAAGTTGGTAACCCCAATAATGCAGGGGCCGACTCCACACTGAGCAGGGAGCCCAACACGGGGCTCCATCCCAGCACCCTAGGATCATGGCCTGAGATGAAGACAGCGGCTTCACCGACTGAGCCATCCAGGCGCCCCTGGCTTTCATTCGTATAAAGTTTATACCGCCTGGGAAAGTATGGAAAGGTCTTTAAGAAATGCTGGAGAGGTTGGGTGGTACCTACTGCCTGGTCTGTGAGGCCCCAAGAAAACTCTTAAAGAAGTTCATATTGTCCCCAAATGATGAGCTGGGAAGACTTGCCTCCAGGACCCCCAAGACCACCTTGCAGCCCGTCTCTCCTCCCGCCTGTAGGCTCACCGGAGTCAGCAGAGCCCGCGCCGAAGCCCACGTGGAGCTCGTCTTGCTGGGCCGCCTTGGTCTGCTCCTCCAGAACCTGGTCTACGGCGTCCAGTCCAGAAGCCAAGTCATGCGGAGTCAGGTCAAAGGACGCTGTTTCCTCGCACATCTTCTCCTGGGAGCCCAAACACACCATGCTACAGCCCAACAGGGTCAGTGACGTGGGGATCCAGGAAGCCAAGGTGGCGGCAGGGGCGCAGGGGTGCAGAAAGCAGAGGGTCCCCCAAGCCCCACCCCACGGTCTCTAAGGCCAGGTCACAAACTGGTCCCAAGACAGCCAAACAACCACACTAATGTCTGAAACTTCATAACTGGAAAATTTCCCAACAGAATATAGATTTCTAGGGGCGCCTGGCTGGCTCAGTCAAAACGGCATGTGACTCTTGATCTCGGGGTTGTGAGTTCCAGCCCCAAGTTGGGTAAAGAGATTACTAAAAAAAATAAACTTAAAAAAAATAAGGATCTCTGGCTTTTATCAAAAGTCCGATCTGGCCCACTGGGCCTATCGTCTCCCAGGGCAACAAGTGCTTGGAACCAAGTGGGAGCTTGAGGGTGGCTGCTGCTGTCCCAGGACACGAGGCTTCAGAGGACCCACATGGCCTCCCTCCCACACCCTGCTCAAGGCCAGCCATTCCTGGAAACACAGGGCCCTGAGCAGAGGCCATAGGCATGGCTGGGGCAGGGCAGAGGCGATAGGGAGGGGCCGGCTGTGGTCACCAGGGGGCAAACATCAGGCCAGGCGACTACCAAGGGACAAAGAGAACGAGACCAAGGGGGGCTGTGAGGGTTTTAGGTGGAAACGCACCACAGGGCCGGCCAGTGTATCTAACCCAGGGCTTGGACAGAAAGGTGTGCACTGCTCTCTGCAGGGACGCGGAGGAGGAGAGGTGTGGCAGAAAGACCACCCAGACACTTACCACATTGTGAGCTTCGTCGAAAATCACAATTGTCCCCTTCAGGTCAATGCTGTGTGCCCGGCGGCTCTGCAGCAAGAGGGGAAGGGTGCAGGGCTGGAGGCAGGGCAGACAGGGGAAGCCCCACCCATACCACGGCCACCTGGCTCTACCCACCCACCACCGAGCTGGACGTCAGGTGGCCCTCTTGGCAACACTCACACAGCACGAGGGAGCGGGGGCCCGACCCCACACCAAGCATGCCACACAGCCATGGCATGGAGGATGCCCAAAGCAGGGCTCGGCCTAGTGTTTACTTGGGGAGGGGATGAGGTGACCTGGGTGGGGTCAACACTAGTACCTCTTTGCTTCAACTGCATTTCTGTTCAATTTTCATAAAATTAAGCGCCCATTTTAAGTGTGAAGCTGGGTCCTGACAGATGTAAGCACTGCGTTGCCACCACCCAGAACAGGAGATAAGACCCACTCCCCTCCCCTCCACCCGTGACCTCTGACCTGCTCCTTGTGAGCAGATTTGCCTTTTCTAGGCTGTCCTGGAAACAGAGTCGGGCAGCAGGGCTCATCTGTCCAGCCCACAGGCAGTGTGTCGCCGGCAGGTGGCCACAGCTCAGCCCTCCTCGCTGCCCGTGGTGCTGCTTAAGGGGCACCCGCCTGCCAACGGACGGGGCTGCCCCCGGTGTCGGCCCTAGTCAGCAAGGCTCTGGAGCCAGTTCCTTCCCGCGGGCGTGCTTCCAGACCGGCGCACCCCCTCACACACCAGCAGCCGAGGCTGAGCCCTGCACGGCCACGGAGCCTCAGCGGACACTGGTCACATTCTGGGGGGAACGCAGGGTCATCCCCCTATGGTTTTAACCCGCGTTTTTTTGAGACTAGTGGTGCTGGACGTTCTCCACGCACAGGCTGAGGTGGCCGGCCCAGCTCTCTTTCTCGGGGATTGCTGGTTGAGTCACGAGGGCGCCACACAGACTCGGGCACAGTCCTCTCAAAGACGAAGGGACCACGAAAACTCTCTCCCTTTGTGACTTGCTGTCATTTTCCTAATTTTCCATGCTTTTTAAGAGTTAAGGCTCTGAATCATGGTAAACTCCAACGTACTGGTTTCTCCCTGTGGCTGGTGCGTGGTGTCTGAGCTAAGAAAGCTCGGCCTGTCCTCCCTGCTCTGTCCTGGAAAAGCTTTCCGTTTCTGGCTCTTACGTTCGGAGTTGTGCTGTGTGAAGTAACGGCTGAAACTCATTCCCTTCCAACAGATATCCAATGATTCCAGCACCAATTTTTAGGGGAAAAAAGCCCAAAACCTTTCCTTCTCCCGCTGAAATACCTAGGCAAGTTTGCTGAAAACCAACTGCCCACGTGTGGGGGTGTCTTGGCGTCACTACTGTGCGATCTTGGCCAGTGGCTCGGTCGATGTCCACACCAAGTCCTGGAGCCCTCCAACTCTGTCCTCCGTCAAAACTGCCTGGCCCCCCTTCCATTTTTGCGTTCCCAGGTCAGTTTTAGAATCGCCTTATTAGGGGCTCCATACCTGCCCTGGGGCGGGGCCTGGGCCAGGCAGCTGGGCTGACCGCACAAGTCTGCGAGCTCACGTACAGCCACTCCACAAACCCCCACTCTCTGTGCCGGAGTCTGCACTGCCTCAGACCCATGCTCTCCCACTCCCACTCTCCTCCTCCCCGCGGCTCCAGCGGCTCGCTCCCTGCCCCCTCCTTGGCCCCAAGGCTGCTCCTCGGAGACTTCCCTGCCCTGCGGCACCTACTCCACCCTCCACGCTCCTCTCCCCTCACCGCCACCGAACACTGAACACTACCAACGCCCTGCCTGCTCGTGTCTGTCCACCCCACGGCAGTGCTGAATGGATGAATCAGCAAGGGCCCAGACAGCAGCTCACTCGCATGTCACTGTTACATGAAGGACAAGTCACTGCACACGTGGACCGTGAGGCCCCCACGTTAAAACAAGAGGGGTGTGTGAAGATGGGTGTACACACGCATCCCGAGACGACTGTGAGGGAGGGCAGAAGCACACTCTTGGAGCTGCCTCACGGTGCCCAACTGCAAAGAGAGAAGCTGAGCCGCCAGGACAAGGCCAGGGACTGGCCCTGGAGGCACCCATGGGGTCTCCTCACTCCTCCAGCCCACCCACTCTCAGAGAGCTCAGAACAACAGACCCAGGGTCCCAGGGTGGTCACAACTGCGCCCAGACCAGGGAGGGAGGCCGAGTCCTCACACACATGCCTGCTGCTCTGAGGGTCTGGTCTCAGGAACTGAACCGACAAAGGCTCTGACAGCCCCTTACGAACCCAGGGACGCCCCCTTGATATCCAGAATCTTCAGCTATGTGGGCTGAGACCTCACCTTGGCGTCCAACAAGTAGTTGTAAGGCATGAAGATGATGTCGGCTTGCTGCTTCAAGTTCCGAGAAAGGTAGTACGGACACAGTCTGTGGAGAGGAGGGACGCACGTGTCAGAGCCAGGAGGGAGGTTCAGGCCCTCGGAGGGGCTCCCACTGGCTGAGGGCCTGTGGCCAGGCTGGACGCTGTGCCCTCTGATGGGCAAGCAAGAGGAAGGAGCCTCATGCTGCACGGGGGCTCAGATGGGAGCCGGGGGCCTGGGGACCGCACGAAGGCTCACTGTATTACAGTGTACACCACCAGTTTTCAACCATGGGAGTGGATCAGCTATTTAAAAATCTACATAAACAAAAACCCCAATCCTATTCCTGGTTAGAGAAATGCGGCAATCACAAAGGAAATGCTCAGTCCTGTCTTAAACACAACTCAAAGCCCTGAAGCCGTAAGAGGTCGACACAAAGATCAGAACAGCAAGCGTGTTCTGTGGAAACTAGCCAAGTAGAGAAGGTCAGCACTATGTCCGCTGGCTGCTGGAAGCCGAAGTGAGTCCGTCAGGAGGCCAGGGCTGCCTGTTGGCACAGTGGTCACCTTGGGAGGCAAGGGGAGCTTCCTTGCTTCCCCCATATTCGAAACCATTTGTTTCCACACCGAACAACCGTCAGTCGTGTGATTAGTCAACGCAGCAAAGCAAAGGAAATGGCGTGCCCAGCTTCATCGTGCCAGAACCTGTGCCAGAAGGACGCGACCGCTGCTGCCTGGCCACAAGGGTCTTACTTGTGCTTGTTCCCACTTCGGACCAGGTCCTCGATGTCCAGGATGGGGGTAGCCAGCTCCTGCTCCAGGCTCTTCTCTGGGGATACACGCAAGAGTAAAGACATGTCCTCAGGCCCAATGAGTCCCTGCAGACTCCAGAGGGATGCCCAAGCAGTTACTCTCCCTCCGGGCAGGACTAGGGCACCCAACCACCTGGGGACTCACCAGAGAGAATTCCTGCCCTGTGAGTCTCAGAATGACCTTGGAAGGACCCCATACCCAAAGTAATCCTCAGAGAGCCCTGCTCTATACTTCAGAAAGTGGCTGCTGGCCTGAGACTGAGCATTAATAGGAAAGGGGACCCCTGGGGACTGGAGGAGTGTGCGCAGTCCCTCAGCCTGTCTCTACCAACCCACACATCCCCAAGGCCGTGCCCTGGAAGCATCTGTTCTATAATGAGGCTTTAGTCTGGCAGCAAGTGGCTTTCTCTCTTCACTTCCCCCCACACGTCAACGGTGCAGGAGCACAGACCTGAGGCAGGGCAGATAGGAAGGGTGGGGGGCTTCAAGGTGGAACCCACCTGATGCCTGACAGACCCAGGGCCCCTGCCTCATGATGGCAGCCCACGAGAAGCACCACTCCCTGCTAGCTGCCCAGGTGGCCCGGGGCAGAAAGGTGCTCAAGAAGGGGCACAAGCCCATACTGGGGCCCCAGGAACCCTCTGAGGAGCTGCTTTAACCCAGGCGCTCAGGAGCCCATACCCAGCGGGCAGGACCAGGGCTCTCCTTGAATACACACCCCAGAGCCCCAGGGCAGCCTCCTGTGGAAAAAGACTCTTGGCTCCCGGCCCCACTGTGGCAGGTACCAGGCCCGGTCCTTCACTGCAGAGGCCAGAACACACCTTGATGGTGACCAAACCGCAAAATGCCCCCAGGGACAGCAGGAAGAGAAGAAGAAAGAACTGTGCGCTCCACAGCAACAGAGCAGCCAATCCACAGGCTCTGTAGCAGGTTAGCCTGGAGCTCAGCAGCCTTCCTGAAGGACAGGGGGGCAACAAGAAGGAGCAGGGGAGGCTGAGAGGAGAGAGTGGTGAAGGGGCTCCAGCCAGGGTGGATCCCAGTATGTAGACACTGCAAGTCGTTGGCAGGGCCCTTCGCCTGCTCCCCCAGACAGAGGTGGGGCAGAACTCGAACTCTGCACCCCTCTCCTTCCTTCCACACATGCCTCTCCTCCTCTCGGACCCCTTCCGGAATCTCTGCTCACTCTCCCCAAGGGCTGCGCAGCTGCTGGCGATGCCCCCTCACATCCCATGTCACGGGGGCAGAGGAGGCTAAGACACAGCAACGATGTGCGGCGGACCTCCAATGGGACACCAGCAAGAGCCAGAGCAAAGCAAGGAGGCTGGGGACCAGGTGAGACCAATGAAGCCTGGAGCCAGCAGGACAGCTGCGACAACACCCTCACTTTGCCATGCACGGCCCGGGACAGTGGGGTGGGGTCCACAGCACAGGGGGCCAGCACACACCTGCTCCAGCATCACCTCCACTGTGGGCTGAAAGTGCCCCTCAGCTCCCACCCCTCCTCTGAACTCCTGGCCCCTTCCTGTTCCATCACCCACCAAGTACAGTAAAATATGCTGCAGCTGAGGACAGTCCGAGTGTGGGACAGTGCAGGTGCGGACAGTGCAGGTAAGGGGCTCTATAGCTGCGGGGTGGTGCAAGACAAAACAGTGCAGGTATGGGGCAGGCCAGGTGTGCGGCGGCGCAGGTGTGGGGCGTCGCAGGCGTAGGGCGCTGGAGGTGTAGGATGCTGCAGGTGAGGAGCAGGGCAGGTGTGCGCCGGCGCAGGTGTGCGGCGTCTCAGGTGTAGGGTGCTGGAGGTGTAGGACGCTGCAGGTGAGAAGCAGGGCAGGTGTGGGGCAGCGCAGGTGTGGGACACTGCAGGTGTAGGGCGCTGGAGGTGTAGGACGCTGCAGGTGAGGAGCAGGGCAGGTGTGCGGCCGCGCAGGTGTGGGGCGGTGCAGGTGTGGGGCGGTGCAGGTGTGAGGCAGTGCAGTTACAGGTGAGCAGCAGTGCAGGAAAGGGCTGGAGAGTAGAGAGCTGAACCACAAACAAATGTGGAAAGGTGGCTGGAAAAGTTCCCACCAAGTGTTGCTCAAAGGCTCTGGTATGTGGTGAACAGGACACCTGCAACTCACCCCTTTGCCAGGTATGTGGGCAGAGGCAGCCACAATGGAGCAAAAGAGAGATGACTCCGTTTTGAACATCACGGACGTGACCCCAAGGCCCATGCAGAAGCAGGATTGACGTGGGAGGGCTGTGAGCAGAAGGTGGACAAAGCAAAGGGGGGAAAATGCCTTCAGAGCCACCTGACACCCACAGGCCTAACACAAGCAGAGCAAGCGGAGCAAGTCCGTCAGCAGCCTCCAGACCGGGGCAAGAGTCAACACCAGGACACAGGGGCTGGCAGCTGCCCTCATGCAGGGACACCGCAGGCCAGGCTGGTGCCCGATGCTTCCCATGTACCCTTCACTGCTGTTCCGAGGGTTCTCGGTGCCACCAGACCAGACAACAGAGCCGATAAGAAGGTGGTGAAGAGCGAGCTCCAGGGACAGGGCACAGGGATGCCTATTACTGGGAGGTGAGGGAGCCCCAGTTCAGGGCTCTGGAAGCAAGCACTGCCCTGGCAATGCCGGGCACCCCAAACCGCGGCACTAGTGCCCTGTGAGTGCCCCAGGGCCTCTGTCACTCCTGTGCCGGGATCTGATCCCAACCCTGAGGCAAGAAACAGGGAACACCGACCCCACTGAAGTGCAATGCCCCCACGCCACAGAGCCCTAACTGCGATGGGAAACTGTAGAGACCACAGCACAGAGAAGCTCCCCTGCCACTGCCTCTGGCTCCAGGAGTCCGTGACAGATGTGAGGGGCAGCCACACGGTGGAAAAGCAAAGACCTGACAGATGTGGAGTCAAGGGCACCAGGACCAGCCCTCCACTCTGGACCTAAGGAAAGTAAGCACCAAGAATCAAGGGCCGGGACTCCAATGTTCACACACATCAAGCCACACCCGGGCCAGCTACTGTCATGAACCTGGGCTGGTCACTTCAGCCACCTCTGGGAGAGGCTGTCCTCCCCACAGCACCAAAGGCTGGTGGATTCCCAGGCCTCAGGGAGAGACACACCCAGGCTGTGCCCTATTGCAGCCCAAGGACACACAGCAAAATCAGTAGAAGGAAAAGCCTGGGGAGGAGTTCGGGAGACCAGGCACGGCTTCCAGAACCCTCTCCCAGGCTAATTGCCCCAGAATGAGCTGAGGCCACATGTGAAATGCTGTCTCCCGGGAAGCTGGCCAGAGGCCCAGCGCCCAGGGCTTCTGCTGGGGGCCAGCCACGTAGGCACCCCTGGCTGGCAAGCGCCCGAATTCCAGACTCCCAGGAGGAAGGAGCTGCTCAGCGTAACCACATTGTTTGCACAGTTTAAGCCCAGGGAGCCTCTCCTCTCAGGGGACGGTGAGTCCCTGAGATCCAAGCTCCCAGACAGCAGCGAGGCCTGCCGGGCCAGGAGGGCCTTCTGAGATGGCAGCCTTTCCTGCCCTGGCATATGAACCTTTCTGCACACAATTCAGTGCAGGTCCACAGTCAGGAGACAGTGCCCAGCACCACCTCACCTCACCACCTCACCTAGCTGAACTGACGTGGCCAAAGGGGAAAGCCAGCAGGCCATGAGGCCAAAGAGGCAGCACATGCTCCAAGCCCACCCGGCTGTAGGCTGACCAACCGGCAGGAGTGGCTTCCAGGGATCCTCTCTTACCTTCTACGTTGTTGTAGAAATGACAGGAACGACTTGCTACCTTCTTTCGGCACAAGTGAATCTAAGAGAAAAAGGAAGCAGCCTCAGCTAGCACAATGGTCAAGAAAGGGCAGTGCTCTGGGCCAGCCGGCAGACACAAGGCCGATGGTGCTGCCCGCGTGTGGAGCCTGAGTCCTGTTCCAGCCCTGCCCCCACCAGCTCTTCACTGGGCCATCCCCTGGGGGCTTGGCTCTGAAAGAACCACAGAGGACAGGGCACGTGCCCCAGACACCCACCTGCATGTGGTTACTCTCCTGCTTCTTCACCTCGGGGTGGATACACAGCTGTTCCCGGGAGCCCAGCACACATACCCGAGGCCTGGCAGAAGAGAGAACCATGGGGTCCAAGAACCAGAGAGTAATAGCCCCAGTGCCATCCAGCAGCCTAGGTGTGGGCTGTGTGGGGCCCACGGGGAGCACGGGGAGACATGGCTCACATGTGCACTCAGGCAGCCAGAAGGAGTGGCTGCGGCCGGAATGGACCCTTTGCTTGGGACGCAGTTTCTCTGCCGCATGGCTCAGTGTGAGCAAGGAGACGAGGCAGGGGAAACAGGCAGATGGGAGGGGACCCTCGAACTTCTATGGAGACCCCGCCAACTCCATACCCCCTACACAGGAGGTTGGCACAGGACCCCAGGACTCCTACAGCTCTGCAGGGCTCCAACATGAGGCAGAGCCTCCTTTCCCCTTCACACGCCAGCCACAGTGACCCACACCCAGAGCAGACACCACATCGCCTTCCTGGAGCTCAGAGTGCTAAGCCAAGTTTGGCACATCAAATGGGACCTGCTTTCTCATAAGCAGTGGGCAGCAGAGACAGCCTGGCCCTCACTACAGTTCTGCTCACTGAAGCAGAAAGTGTGGGTCTCTGGGGTCCAGAGTGGGGTCCAGGCAGGCCACCACCATCAACCATTTTGCCAAGGCCAACCCACTATAACACAGAGGCAGGGGTGAGCGCCGCCTGACCTACCGGTAGGAGGTGTTCCGAAGCTCGCTAATGACCTGAGTGAGCTGTGAGTGGGTCCTGGAGGCATAAATGATCTTTGGGATGTCCGCGTAGCAACCTGCCCAGGCGCAAGGAAACAGAACAGATCATGGCTCCGTGAGACGACGTTCTGGTGTGCTGTTAACCCAGGGCACTCGGCTAACTCAGCCCTGCATACCTGGTCCCAGGAACAAGCTAAGTGGATATCTGCAGTGTTCTGGTTTGACCACATGGCTCTGACCTTAGGCTCCCAGGCGACGGTGAGAAAGAACGTCACAGCTACAACGTTCCTTACTCAGCTCTACACCAGAGCCTCACCAGCCCACTCTATCCCTTCACTACCTCTCTGCGGAGGCCCAGAGGGGCTGAAAGGAGCCTCACCTGTGATGTCTCCATCTGAAGTGCCAACTCCCCAGGACGACAAGGTGCGATCAAGGAAAAGCTCCCCTTGGGCTCTCTCAGCAATCTTGCGGGCAGAGACGGCATCACGGAGGTGCTCCCGCCAGGCGAGCGTGGTGCACAGGAGGCACAGCGTCTTCCCCGTGCCTGTGGGGCTCTCCAGGATGCCATTTACTTTCTGAGTGGGGTCAGAAACAAGGTCGTGGGGAAGTGGGGGAGAGGCACTGCAGACCACACAGCCCGCCTAGTACATAGCCCAGCCAGCGGGACAGTTCTGCTCAGGCAGAACCCACCCGTAGGCGGCAAAAGGCCTGAGGAACAGAGGATAATCTGACAATGCTTCCACTCTCAAGCCGAAAGCCAGAAGCTATGGGTTAATTCAGCCTGCATTAGCAAACAATTTGCAGAGCATTACTCAAAACTCAACAGTATTTTTCAGCCTAATACAAATAGTGAGATGACTAATTAGGTGCCAAATATCCACAGAGAACACTGTCCTGTGACTTTGGATGCAGCTGTTTCATACTGAGATGAACCTGATGACCTATAAGCATCTCAGATGGGAACCTGAGCAGCAAACCTGGGGAGACACATAGGCAAATCGGCAAAACTGTGCTCCCGGCTCCCAGGAATGGGCGCCAGGCTCCTCCCTGCAGGAGTCGAGTCTGTGCCCACAACAGCCGCCAGGAGCCCAGGTGCAGAATCAGCCCTCGCGGGCTGGGAGCCCGAGCAGGATACAAGAGAACGTGCTAAGGAGGTCAGCAAAAAGCTACCTGCACCCCTTCCGCCTTCCTGCTCGCCCCTGAGATTTAAAGCCCTTCCGAAATGAGGACTAGACACTGACTATCCCTCCATTGGAAACACTTCTTCCAGATCCTCAGATGGCTGGCTGCTCCTCCACACTTGGCCTCAGCTTAAATGCCACCTCCTCAGAGAGGCCCTCAAGGTGCTCCCAAGCCTAATGACCTCATGACTCTCCTTCAGAGTGAGAACTGTCTTTTTCTACTTGTCTATCGTGTCTCCTAGAATGCCGGCCCCATTTATGACTGAGTCCCGTGTCCAAAAGGAGGCCTGTTACCCAGTACGGCCCAGCAGGAGTGAAGTGGAAGGTCCAAGTACATTACACTAGGACTTTGCGGAAGCTCTGCCCACGCTGACCCACTCCCAGGACACAAATGCCTCCATCTGCATCCGTACCTTCTGCAGACACTCCAGGACCTTGCTCATGTATTCCTCCTGGCATTTGTATGGCTGGAAAGGGAAATCCACTGTCACACCATTCAGGGCTATCTTGGGCATGCTGGCCTGTTCTCAAGAGGGCACAGGGGCTGGCTGATAGGCAGACTGTGTGAGTGTGTGAGGCAAAGGCCCCTCTGAACATCTCAGGATCTCAGCCAGTGCAGATAAGTGATGCCAGCCCACGGCGCTGGGACATGAGGCTGTTGTCCGCAAGAAGCCCTACAACACAGAGACGGGGACAAGACTGTTTGCAGCCAGCCTTCCCAGCGTAGCAGGCCACTTCACCAATCAGGCAGTCTGTCCCGTGTACAAGGTCCGAAGGCAAGCCTGTGACACCCAGTCACGAGGAGCTTGGGGAGAGGAAGAACCTACACGTGGGCCCTGCCTTGCTTTCTGGCCCCAAGCGGCTCCATCCTGCTCAGGGAGAGGCGGCCAGGCTCACAGAAGTAACAAGACCCCGAGCCGCGCACAGCCCCACACGCTCCGCCTGCAGCAATTCGGTGACGTGCACCAGACCCTGAGAGGCCAGATCCCTGGCCTGGGGCGGCCTGGGCACAGGGGCCAGCTAACAGTTCTCCCGAACACTGACTGACGGCCCCTCCTTCAAGGCCCGGCCACGAGGAGACCGGCCCCGCCGGAACCCCCGCCCCGCCCGGTGACCCGCCCCCGCCGGGAGACCCCACCCCCACCCCACCCGGAGACCCGCTCCCGCAGGGAGACCCACACCCCACCCGGACACCAGCCCGGCTGGAAGACGGCCCTCGCCCCCCGCGCCGGGACCCCCGCCCGGAACGCCGCTCCCACGCGCGGAGCCCCGCCCACGAGCGCAGGAAAACCACCGCCCCCAGAATGCACCGCGGCAGAGAGACCGGCGCGCGGGCCCCGGGCGGCGCGGGGCCTGCCGGGACCTGCAGTTCCGAGACGGGCGCTCGGATGGACATGCCCGTTCCGGAGCCTCGACGACTCACGACTCACTTGTCTCCGCAGGCAGCCTTCCCCCGCCGGGGGTCCCCAAGAGTCTACTCCAGCTCAGCCAGGGCACCGCCACCGCGTCTCCGCCGCCGTCAGCCGGTTCGGACTTCGCGGGCTAAGGCGCACAATCGTCACTGAACGCGCTGCACTTCCGCTCCCAATTCCGGTCCGCTGCGCGATGCCCGGCGGAAACCGTTCCGCAGCAGAGGGGTCCGCGCTCTCGGTTCCGGGTCCCACTCTGCCCCTTCGGTCGACCCCGAGCCCGGGGAACGGCACCGCGATCGCCCGCGGGCAGAAACCTCGGTTGTCCTCCCTCGACGCCACGCCCGCCAGAGCCTTCATTCCACCACTCCTCCCTGGGCCAAGTCCCCCGGATTGCCCGGACAATTGCACGCGCCTTCGGATGGGTTTCCCGTGGATTCCCTTTCCCGTTTTCTCGAGAATGGCTGCTCAGGCCCGCGACCTGAAGAGCCTCAGCTGCTTTTCTCCTTACTGCCCAGCCGCCTTCCTTCCCAGTGTCCCCGCACCAGCAGCAGCTGGCAGTTAGCAGTGGGGTCCGGCGTCTGCACAGCTCCTCAGGGGTAGATACTTGCCCGGACGATCCCAGCATGTTCCGAAAGGCACCAGGAAGAAATCGGCCCTACAGAGACGGCCCACAGCCGGCTGGCCACGCCGACACCGGGGCTCCTCATGGGCTCTCTTTAATGCCCAGATGTGTGAGCCAGCATGCTTAGGGAAGCCCGTGGCTTGCCGGCACAACAACCGCCCCCCCCCCCACCGGTTCCACCTGGTGAGGGGCCTAGAGGGTTTGTCTTAGACTCTAAGCAGGGAGCTTGGAGAAGAGCTCACCCCTTCGGTACCACCCACGGAGGCGTGGACATGTTTGTCCTCCCAACGGCCTCTGAGATAAGTTCTTTCATTCTCTGCACTCCACAAAGTACAGGGTAGGTGGCTAGTAGATTGTCTAAAGCCAGCCACTACCAGCCAGGAGTCCCGTGCTCCATTTCCAAAGCCCCCATCTCCTAAGAGCAGAGGTGCTGGTGCTCCCAGAAAGTCAAGGAAGGCAAGGCAGGACCCAGAGACTTGGAACCACCTGGGTCAGAACCAGAGCTGAGGACCCTGAGACCCTGAGCTGAGGCACAAGCTGGGGGTCACACATCACGCATGGGACTGCCCAGCCTGCGATGAATTATAAATGCCCTGGACTGAACCTAATTGTGACACCAAGGCTGGCCATAACCAGCCCCACTCAGCAGGCACAGAGATCTTGACCAAGTCAACAAATTTGAGTTGAGAGTCTGTTCTTGCAGGTTTGTGGGCTATCTACAGTGGATCAGACACTATGTGGACCACAGAATAGATGTTACGCAGCCCCACACTCGCCATGTTGCACCTCGAGGTGTATACACATCTGCTAGGCCTGCTCAGGTGGACTCTGACCTTTAGGTCTGTCCCTGTCTGTCCCCTTTCTGAGCCGACCTCACCTCTCTGCAGGCTCCCGAGGTTTCCCGCAGTTTTATTCCTGGTCCTGGGACTTAGTTGCTTGTGGAGCAAGTGCTTCTCTTGACCTCCGTGACTCCGTCCCTAAAATGGGAATGAGACTCCATCCATTGGACTTCCCAGGCCCAAAGTGAGATGAGATGGTCACGCAGGAAAGGGTCTACTATCTCTGCCAGGCTTCCCTTTGGGGATATCAACCCGAACCCTAAGCCCAGAGAGGAGGGGAGGCATGACCTCCACACACTCACCAACTGTACCTCTCTTCTCCATCTAGAGACTGGCATTATTGCTGTATTTTACCCTTGAGAAACAGAGCCACGGAGAAGTCAGAAACTCACTCCCAGTCGCACAGCAAGTGGGCGTCAGAGCTGGGGTTGGAACTCATCTCTATCTGGCTTTGAAGCCTTTGTCCTAGGCCTCACCACCCCCATTTACCCTCTTTTCTGCCCCAGAATTGACTGGCCCTCTGGGATGTTCCTTGGAGGACTTCCAGACCAATCCCTACCCCCACCATCTATGACACGCTTTCCTCTCAGCACAGACCTGGGCCCACAGAAGTCACCTTCCAGCCTTCAGTGGCCTTAGTGAAGAGCTCTCCAGCCCCACCCTGTTGTTGGGGCCTGTCCTTTCCTGCCATGACCACCCTGGGGAATGGGGCATGTCTCCACCATCCACCCCCAAGCCTGCAGAAACCCAAGTTGGGGCAGCGGTTCCAAGAGGTAAGAAGTGGGTGGATGGGCATCCCGCTGTGGTGCTCCACCCTGTGTCCCAGGTGGGTCTGTCCCCTCCCATCCTTCCCGCCCATCCTCCCCTCCCTCTGCTCCTCTCCCTCTGACAGCTGCAAGCCCCTGCCACAGCCAGCCAGGCGTTCACATTCTTGCTCGCACGCTCTCTCTCTCTCTCTTTCTCGATCGCGCTCTCTCTCGATCGTGCTCTCTCTCTCTCCCCCTCTCTCCCTCTCCCTCTCTGTGCCCGCCTCCCGCCCTCCCTCGCTCCCTCCCCTCCCCAGCACTGCAGCATTCGCCGACTGCAGCTCCAGCCGCCGCCCGCGCCTCCCCGGCCTTCCGCAGCCTCTGCCGCCAGCACCATGGCCAGCACCATGTCCGGTAGGCGCCCGGGACACGGACTTCCTGGGGCAGCAGAGGGTCTGAGCTGAGGCCATTGTCTGGCCTCGCCTGAAGCTGGGGCCGGTGGCGGACTCTGTTTTCACATCTCAGACCTCACGCTCTGCAAGGGCGTCGGGCGCAGCTGGGCCAACCTGCAGGAGCCAGGGTTCAGGGCCAATGGGTTGGGAACGCCTGGTGCCCCAAGGGCGAGGATTGCCGCGCGATGCGTCGGGCGTGGGCTGCTGGACAGGGGCCGCGCCCAAGCGAGCACCCGGGGTGAGGGCGCATTGCGCCTTCCGTGGCCGTCGTGCCAGGCCAGACGCGACTGTGGCAGGGTCGCTCCGAGGGCCCTGGGGCGGGCCCGTGCCCCCGAGTGGGCGCGTTCGGGTGATGCAGACCGCGTCCCCTGAGGCTCCTGTCTACCGCAGACCCTTGTCGGACCTCGCCTTCGCGAGGGTGGGGGTTAGGAGGGTGGGACGCTTTGCAGGAGCCCCAGCCCAGGGCTGGCAGGCCCAGGCCCTATCTGCGCCAATGGAGCGCCCTGGGGGCTGGAGGTACGCTGCGGAAGGATGGGGGAGGAGAAGCCGAGCCAGGAGCGAGCAGAGCCGCGCCCGCGTGGAGCGTGGTCGCCCCCTCCCCTCGCCGCTGCGGGCTTGGGGACCGCTCTCTGCGACACGGTGCCACCCGCTCTGGTCGAAAAAGCCACCGCCCTTTGCGCAGCGGGGTTTGGATGGAGGAGGGGCCGCTGCAGTTTCCAAGCCCTCCCAGCAAGGAGGGGTCTGCCCCTCCCTCCCCCACCGCCCCGCCTCCCAAGCTGCGGATCCATTGCCCCCAAGGCTGCGACCCTCCTCCCTCGTGGCCTGCGCCAGGCGCGGCTCTGGTGGAGGGGTGGACTCAGGGCAGTTACTGGAGGCAAGAGAGCAGCAGGCGACCCTGGATGCGAGGACATGGGGCTTGTTCCCCCCAGGAACGCTCTGCCCTGCCCGGCCTCCCCAAAACCGAGTTCATCTTTGCACTCTGTGGGGCCAGTGACATTAGGGCTGTGACTCCCCCACCTCCACCCCATTTCCCCCTGGACCCAGAACTCTTCTGCCAACCCACCCTTCCCTGCATTCTGGGGGTCCCCTCTCCCTAGCTAGCCTGATTCTCTCTGGAGTGAACACATGCTTTGGCAGAGCTCCACACACTCACACGTGTCCTGCCCTGACCAGCTTCTCAGGCCCCGCGGGTTCCAGGCCCCAGGGGACTTCTGCCCTTGTCTAGGAGGGGACCATGTGTGTCATGACCACACCCCTCCTGCACACAGTCCATGAGGGTCTTGTCCATCTGCCCCCTGCTCTCTCTTGTTGACCTCCTCAGAGATCCTGGGCTCGGCTTTGGGCAGGAACTGAGGGTGGTCTGGCCTTCTCATGGCCCAGGGCTAGCCCAGTCCCACACTGAGGTGGGGCTTCGGGCCCTGGCTCAGGGTCTGTGTCCAAGTGGGGGACAATGAGCAACCACTGGTGGGAGGTGCTCTCAGCCTTTTCTCTTTAGTGAAAACCCTGCTCGGTGGGTCTCCTTCCTGCCCTCCATCGGACAGATTAGGTGGTGAAGGGACTCCGCCGAAGCTGCACTGGTGGCCACCAGAGATGGGTGTGGATGTGCGACCTCAGAGCCCCCTACGCCAGCCCCCCTTCTTTGCCAGGCTTTGGGCGCTGCTGACCCATGCTGGTCCCAGGATTTTCCTGGGTATCCAGGTTGTGTTGGTGTGAAGAGGGAAACCGTAAGCACAATCAGTGTTGCCCAGCATGGCCACTGCCTCCTGGATGTGCCGTGAGCCAACGGGAGAACCGCCTCCACCAGAGTCACGCGGGGATGGGCCTTTCCTGTCCACCATCAGGGCTGCCCGGATAGAGTGCAGCCCACACGTGTGCACGCCTCTGCTCACCTTCATAAAACTGGGACGGGTGGGTGGCTTGGCCCAGAAGTGGCTATGTGAGCAGACCAGTAATTGTGGCCAAAATCAGTTTAAGTGAATCCCAGCTGTGGCTTCTCTGTTAAAAGACCTCCCTGGCACTCCATGCCTCAGTGGCCTGTCTGCCCCAGCTCACTGGTGGGCTTCTTTGGTCTTGGTGACTAGAGTGAAGAGTCATTGTCTGCTATGACCTTGTAGTCACCAAAAGATTGACCTTAGCTTTCTCTTCCTCTGTTGACTTTCCCACCACCTTTCTTTCCCTTGAGCGTCTGCTGACGGGCTATGTTGTTGGGACTCACCTGGGGAGATGTGGCCATCTCTTGGTGTCCTTCCCAGACACTCAGCTCTTCACACACTTTTGTACACTCTTCTCATATGTATCTCCTTATGCAACTCCATTGAGCTGAGAGGGCTTGCCCATGCTACCTGAACTCTCAGGCCCTCATGTGGATGGCGGTGATGGTGACAACACCTCCCCCGGGCTTGTTCTGAAAAATGGACAAGGTATTTCAGGAAAGGTGCTTGGCCCAGTGCCTGGCAAGAGATGGGTGCCCAATCCATGCCGGCCACATTTCCCAGAGTTTTGTCCCTAGAGAAAGGTATATCTGCTGGTGAGTCCTGCCATGCTGGGCTCCCAGCACGTTGCATATGACTCTGACTAGTGAGAGGGGCAGCCTGGGTGGCAAGGAGCTCCGTCTGTCAGGAAGCAATTAGCAGCAGCCTCCCAGGACCCTTCTAGGGGTGAGTGGGCATCTGTGGGTACCCTGCCCTCCCAGTTCTGGATAGACCCCTCCCAACCCCCACCACCATGAGGCTGCCAACAGGAAAGTGCAGTCGGAGGCTGGGGCTCATGACCAGGCTCCCGACCTGTCATGCTGTGTGACTCTGGGTGGGCTCCTTTCTCTCTCCCTCTCTCTCTTTTTTCCCTCGGTAGAAGTGAATCTGACAAGGGTGTCTTCCTGGGCTGGCTGGTCTTGAGGGTCAGTTGGGAGTAGGGATGTGATGCACCCAGCTCCTGGGTGCTGCCGTTATGGTGACCGTGTGCTACAGGCTGATCTGGTGCCTTCTAACGCTTGCTTACCTAGGATCTAAGCATCCAAAAAGCCAATGTGCGTTTTTGCATATTTAACATTTAATATGAAGAGGATAAGGGAGATGAAAGCAATCCAGCTCATGCCAGAGGGTTGCTTTTAATGACTCCCTGAAGTCAGGGACAGGGAAGGAAGAGAAGGGTCCTGGTGAGGGAAAGAAGCAGCATGCCTCCAGGCTGTGGAGGGGCTTCCTGGCTTGAGCTCTGTCTACGGAAAGGTGCCTAGATGGGTCTGGGCCTCGACCTCTTCCCTCTGCAGTGAGACATGACCTTTAAGCCCCTCCAGCTCTGAGGACACAGGTGTAACCTCCTGTGTTGTGAGCTGCTGGGCTCAGCCCTACTCTCCAGCCCCATGTGTGGGCTTCCCCTCGCTCGCTCTGCAAATTTGCCAATTTTCCCACCTGCTGTGCAGTCCCTCCAACTTGCAACCAGACCACACAGCAAGCGCCCCTCTGGGGGCTGCCCTTCCCACTTGGCTACTTAGGATGCATCTTCTGGGAAGGAAGCTCCTTGAGGGCCATCAGCCTGGGAGAAGCCATCCTGGGGAATCCCCGTGACCATCAGACGCTGAGCTGCATCCCTATTACCGGCTGCAGGACACAGTCAGTCCCCCATTCCTAGTTGGACACTGGTACCCTGGGCTGGTCCGTGCCCTCAGAGAGCTCTGACTTCAGTCTCCAGCACCCCCCATCCTTCTCTCCTCTATCCCAACAATGCAGTGCTCACACCTGCCCAAGCTCCACGTCCTGCACTCTGAATTGCTGCCAGCCTCCCTTCCTCCTGAGGCGACAGGTACTTGGAAGGGAGCCCCCTGACATTTGTCTGTAAACTTGTTCTTCCTCTGTCATAAATGTGCAGCTCGTTTTCCTGGGAAAACTTCAGGCTCAAGGCAGAGAGGAGCTTGAGCGGCTGTGAGGCCCCAAGTTCCTGGCATGTATGGTAAAGCCATTTGGAGGTTTGCACATGTGGTGAGGAAGGGCTACCTGGAAGGCTGGGGGAGCAGTGTCTCTTGCCAGGGAGGCGGGTGGTGGCAAGGTTAGACCAAGCCCCTCCCTCCCTGGCCTGTCTCAGGATCCAAGGATGCCCCTGACCCAGACGTCCTCCTACTTCCCGCCTGGCCCTCCCTCTGAGCACAGGGCTGTCTATTTCCCCAGTCTCCCCAAATGCCCAAATGTCTTCTGGTCTGCTGCTTCTAAAGACCTGGTTTTGCCCGGTCTTACACCCTCTAACTCCCCAGCCCAGCACATGCAGGGTGAGGTACTCCTCTGTCTCCTTGTTAAAATTAACTTTTAGGGTGCCTGGGTGGCTCTGTTGGTGAATCGTCTGCCTTTGGCTCAGGTCGTGATCCCAGGGTCCTGGGATCAAGCCCCACATCGGGCTCCCTGCTCTGCGGGGGGTGTGCTTCTCCCTCTACCCCTCCCCCCACTCGTTCTCTCTATCTCTCTCAAATAAATGGATAAAATCTTTTAAAAACTTTTTAAAAATCCTCTACGGGTCTAAAAAATAAATTAATAAAATTAACTTTTTTTAAAGATATTTATTTATTGGACAGAGAGAGACAGCCAGCGAGAGAGGGAACACAAACAGGGGGAGTGGGAGAGGAAGAAGCAGGCTCATAGCGGAGGAGCCTGATGGGCTCGATCCCAGAACGCCAGGATCACGCCCTGAGCCAAAGGCAGATGCTTAACGACTGCACCACCCAGGCGCCCTAAAATTAACTTTTAATAGCACAAGTAATGCACAAGTAGATTACACTTGTAAAAAAAAATACAGTGGACATGTTAAGCCAGAAATCCCCTTCCGGCCCACTTCCCTCCCAGCCTCCCGAAGCCAATGACCAAGGCGCATATCTCTGCCCTGTTTCACCTCCACACCCCTTAAAGGCTGTCCTTGCAGCCTGCCCAGGATTCCTTTGTGCTCCCTTTACAGGCTTTTGGGCTCTCTCTAGGAGAGTCTGGGTCATCAGGACATTTAGATCAAATAACATCACTCTCTGCGCGGCTTGTGGGGAAACCCTGCTCGCCACGAGGTGCTCTCTCAGACAAGGGCCTGATAATTTCTGTCCTGTGTCCTGTTTCTACACCAACACTTTCCCCAGCTTCACATTAACTCAATTTTAAAGCATTGTATGAAATTTGATTGGGAAGTTTCTTTTTGACAGAGAGTAGAGAGAGCCAGAGAGCACAAGCTGCGGGGTGGCGGGGGGGGGGGGGGAGTGGCAGGGAGAGGGAGAAGCAGACTCCCCGCTGAGCAGGGAGCCTGATGCGGGACTTGATCCCAGGGTCCTGGGATGACCTGAGCTGAAGGCAGACGCTTCACTGACGGAGCCACCCAGGCGACCCAATCAGGAGTTTCTTGTCCAGATTTGTTTCTGGTCTTGGAAGACCACTTCATGGAAGCCGTACTCCCTCTCTGGAGTGTCCCTCTGGAGACCTGTACCAGCTTCTTCAGCCAGGGAGGCGGAAGGATGGGTCTCTGAGTCTCCTGGTCTTTGGGACCTGCTGGAGTGGTGTAAAGAACACAGATCACCTGGGATTGCACTCGAGGAGCTCTGGGCAAGTCACCCTGGCCACTTGGGCCCAGTGTCATCTCAGTCGAGCCCAGGGACGGTCTTGGGCTTGAAGATTGTTAAGCATTAGTGAGACACTGGGCCAACATGTCTACCCAGGGGCCTGGCTTGTCATGAATAGACCACAAATAGCTCAATTATTTCCATTCTGACAGTGGGCTCCTCTCCTTCACCTGATGGCTCAGGGCCTCAGCAGACAAGCTTACCTCCTTTTCTGGTTGGGCACGGGGGACACTGGCTGTGGGCACCTGCTCCACAAGGCTGGAGGGTAGGCTTTGGTGCTGAACAGACAGCTCCGTACCCTTTGGCTCTAGATGGACAGGGAGCGTGTGCCTGGTGATTGATCGCCCGGTTTCACCTGGCGTGGCTGCAGATGCTATCAGGGTAAACAGGGGGTGCGTGCAGGAGAAAGTCTGACAGCTTCATCCAAGTGTACAGACCAAAAAAGTGCTGCCTGCAGAAGCCCCGCATCTGTGCTGGCCCAGTCATGAGTGTGGTGGTGAATATCTGTGAGAGGGAAAGGGGAGGAAGGAGGGAGAAGTCCTTGGAGAGCCAGAGAGGGTGGGTCAGGAAACTACACAGTGACAAAGGGCCACGGAGACATGGAAAGAGAGAAAGAGACGGAACCGAGCCAGGAAGACAGAAGGATGAACAGAGACCAACAAATACTCAACGATGTAGAGGAATGAGACGGAAATGCCAAGAGAGAGAAAAGAAGGAGGGGGGGGTACTAGGAGAACAATGCAGGACAACCCACAGGAAGCGGTGCCCAGGGACAGACAAAGTCAGCTTCTGGGAATAGGGAGAGGAGAGACATAGAGAGGCAAGAAAACAGAAAAGAGAGCAAGATACACAGGCTTCCAGAGGACACAGCATGGGGAGTACTGGGGAGGAAAAGACGGAGGCAGCCAGGGAGGTGAGGTCGGGAGGTGGCCATGGTGCCCTCTCATGCTGGCCTCCTGCCCACAGCCTACAAGGAGAAGATGAAGGAGCTGTCTGTGCTGTCGCTCATCTGCTCCTGTTTCTACTCACAGCCGCACCCCAACACCATCTACCAGTATGGGGGTGAGTGTGCCCCGGGCTGCTGCTAGGTCCTGCTTGGTCAGTGCCTGCCTCCTCCTTTCCTTTTTCCCTGCTCCCAAGGCCTCTCCAACCCCCACCTGCCCCCCCCCCAGCTCAGCTGGCTTCTGGAGAGGGAGCCTCTGATGGGAGGTGGCCTTGGGGGCTCAGGCCTGGGAGTCCCACATGAGCAGCCCTGCTCCCTCCCTCAGCCCTCGATTTGGATGTGTAGTGGGAACATGGCTCCTCAGTCCTGAAGCCCCATCTGGTCTTGCAGACATGGAGGTGAAGCAGCTGGACAAGAGAGCCTCTGGCCAGAGCTTCGAGGTCATCCTCAAGTCCCCTTCTGACCTGTCCCCCGAGAGCCCAGTGCTCTCCTCTCCCCCCAAGAGGAAGGACACCTCCCTGGAAGAGCTGCAGAAGCGGCTGGAGGCAGCTGAGGAGCGAAGGAAGGTGAGGAGCCCACCCCTGCCCCCAGGTCCTGATGAAGGTGGCCAGAAGGCCTCACTGGGCACAGACAGGGTCCCCAAGGCAAAGGATGCTCCAAGCCCCTGCTTGGCTGTTGGCCTGGAGTGGAGAGGGTCTCATGGTTCCCTGGATCTCCTCTTGGGAGATCAGAATGGGACAGGGAGGTGAAGGGTTCCCCAGTGGCAGCCAGCTGGAGAGGCACAGGAACCAGATGCTGTTGGAGGGGGTGTCCTTGGCCATGGCCAGTAGGGGGCCCTGGGACATGAGTCTCGGCTGGCATCCTTCTCTAGGGTAGAGCAGTGAGTGAGAAGAAAGGGACTCCCATGTGTTATGGGGTTGCAAGCCCACACCTGCAGAGAGCTCAGGGGGTCCCTGGGAGAAGGGGGGCATGGGCCCCAGGCTCCCTCCCTGTCCCTTCCCCTCTCGCTGGCCCCACAGAGACTGAAACAGACACAAAAGGAGTACTCTCAGGAGAGCCATCCTGATGTCCAAGCCCATTGGGAGGGGCACTGGCTCCAAATCCCTTAGGACATGTCCCAGTGAAACGTGGGGACCGAGGCCTCCTAGGGTTAACTAGCAGTGACTGGCACGTGGGTGTGGGTGGGCCCAGCAGCCTTCTGAAAGAGCTGAGCGTCCTTGCATCTCTGACGCTCACCTCTCCTCCGGGCCTCCGGGCAGCTCCTTCCCCAGTAGGGCCGGACAGTGCAGTACCAGCAATCCCAGTCTCCTCACTCCAACTCGTCCCTTCTCCAGCAGCCCCGGGGACCCTCCCACAGCCCCCCCCGCACCTCAGGGAATTCAGAACCCGGTGCGAATCGAGCGCCTACTTTGAGCTCAGCGGGCAGACGCTTGAGGAGGAGTGGTGCAGGCTCCACGACAGCCCATGGGTTTGGAATTTGCTCTGCCCCTCCAGCATTCCGAGTGCAGCACGGGCTTTGGAGGCGGCAGCGAGCCAGACAGAGCCTGTCCTGCTGCGTGGGCACCCTCGGCCTAGCAGCGGGGGGCAGCTCTGTGGGCCGAGGACCAACAGAAAGGGAGAGCAGCTTCCGGTTTGTCTGGGGCTGGGGTTCTCCTGGCACGCGGACCTTGCGGTGCTAAAGCCCAGGAAGTCCCAGGCAAACCGGGACCAGGTGAACACCCTCGCCGACGGCAAGGCAGTGTAGACCCGAGCTGCAGGAGGACGTGTGTCCAACGGGCAGCAGGTAGCAGGCTCGGGCTGGGCAGCGGGGCAGGATAATGGGCACTGGGCGGAGCTGAGACAGCGCGCGGGGACACCAGGCTAGCGTGGGGGACTGGGGGCAGGGGCCGGGCCGCCGCCCACGCGCGCCCGCGTCCGCCCGCACAGACGCAGGAGGCACAGGTGCTGAAGCAGCTGGCTGAGCGGCGCGAGCACGAGCGCGAGGTGCTGCACAAGGCGCTGGAGGAGAACAACAACTTCAGTCGCCTGGCGGAGGAGAAGCTCAACTACAAGATGGAGCTCAGCAAGGAGATCCGCGAGGCGCACCTGGCGGCGCTGCGCGAGCGGCTGCGCGAGAAGGTGCGCCGGGGCGGGGCTTTGCGAGGGCGGGGACCGAAGATCCCGGAGGGGGCGGGGAGAAGGGCGGGAGGGGGTCTCTAGGGGTGGAGCTCCACGCAGGGGGCGGTGCTCGGGGCGGGCGGATCCCGGGCGGCAGGAAGGGGGGCTCCGCCTGCATTTATTGGGCGTGTCCGGCCTGGGCTGAGGCCCCGATCCAGTCCCGGTGGGACACGGCCAGTAGCCGCAGTAATAAACCGATAGTCATTACTTCTGAAGTGCTCCGAAAGATGCGAGTTTGAGCTAGAAGAGGGGAGGAGCTGCTTTAGGCTGGGGCCAGGGAAGCCCCCAGGAGCCCCCTCCTTTGGTGGTCTCTTCGCATTCCATCACCAGCAGCCCGGCTACTCCCTGTCTTGCTTGGAGACAGCCCAAATTGAGGCGAGGCCCCCCGCCCTGCCGGAGCCCCCTAGGAGTGGCCTCTGCTTCAGCCCACGGGGTGGCACCAGGTTGGTGCCAGGGGGTACCCTGGCGCTTGCAAACCCAAGGAAGTTCCCTGGAGTCAGGGCTCGCTCTCTGGTTTGGGTGACCCCCCCCCCCCCCGCACTCAGGCCACACTTTCGGGGGAGGACATGGGCCTCCCCTGCTCTCTGTTGCTCCTCTGTCCTGGTCGTTAAGGTGTCCTCATTGGTCGCTTCTCCTGCACTTAGAAGGGTCCCCGAAGCCTGCGTGGGGGGGGGGAGGGGCAGCCCCCAGCCGCTGCGGCACCCCCACCTGTCCTTGCAGGAGCTGCACGCCGCTGAAGTGCGCAGGAACAAGGAGCAGCGAGAGGAGATGTCCGGCTAGGGGGCTGTGGACCAGAGGCGCCTGGATCCTGAGAGGAGACATCAACACACGCGGGTTCTGGTTTCGTCTTGTCCCACTTTGTCTAGATGCAACTTCTGTTCCTGCTCCCTCCCTCCCCTGCACTCCCAGCTCCTGCTTCTCTTTCCGCTCTGAGCTGTCCAGTCCTTCACAGGCTCTCCCTCAAGGAGCCACCAGGGCGTGGCACGCAGTCCCTCAGTTCAGGCACCAGACCAGGCAGTGGCTGGGTCCCCTTTTGGTGGCCCTCTTACCAGATGTGGTGACAGCCTCAATAAATCCAGTGGTGGTAGCAGGAACATGTGGGTCCTTATGCTGGCTTGTCCTGTGAGCACATTGTCACTTAGGGCACATCCTCTGAGCCAGCTCCTTGCTGCTGACAGGCAAAGGTGACACCACTGCCTGCAAGGCCGTCGGTGGGAGGGGGTGGATGGAGCACGGGGCGGGGGGCAGAGGAAGAAAGAAGGACCTTTGGGCGTGTGTGGCCAGGGCAGCCATGGGAGCCATCTGTGCAGTGGAATGTTTCAGGATTGGTGTGTAGGGGTCCTCTGAGACCACCTGGCCTGTAGTGGGCAGCTTGGGCTGGCCTGGGAAGCTGTAGTATTGCCTGTGGCTGGAGTGGGGTGCGGGGAGGGTGGGATGTGGCCTGGCCTGAGTGTCTTCAGGGGAGTGGGCATTCTCCACCTGGGACCCGTGAGCAAGCTGCCATGGTCTAGAGGGTTGTGGGCTGCATGGACGCCCCTTGCTGGCCTCTCCTTCCAGGAGTGCCCGCCTCCTAGGAACCTCTGGCCCAGTACCCATGTGCGGAAAGCCCTCCTCCATCAATACTCCTCCCCCTAGGCTTTACAGACCCTTGGAGGACCCTGTCTTTAGAGCCCTTTGGAGTCTTGGCCCCTTCCTGTGCCCTCACTCTGGTAGAAAGATGCTCCCATGATGCTCTGGGCCATGGGGCTTTTAGGCTCTCCTCTGGACAAGTGTGGCTAGGTGTGAGTGAGTGGCAGCCACGAGTGCCCCTCAGGGAGCAGACAGCGGGGGGAGTAGGGGACCAGCTGCCTGGAGATTCAGATGTTGGGGGACGGCATTCCCAAACCACCTTCCCGCCTAGTCCATCCTTGACTTTCTTGACCTGTGGCCCCCTTTGGCTCTAGGCCTCTCCTGCCAAGACCTTCCTGGACTGGGCTCCTTGTCTTCCGTCAGCCTAGGGGGAATCTCCAGAGTCCCCGCGCCGGCCTTTGAGGGCTGTCACCTGCTGGACATGGGAGGTGTCCGGTCTGTGGCCCTGCAGCACCTTCTCCTTCTCCCGTGGCAGCCCCATTCCACAGCTGAGTGATGAGGGCAGGGTCCCTGCTGACCATCCTCCGGTGGAAAGCATGAGGGGACAGACTGCAAGTTCTTGCAGGACCCCAGCACTTCAGAAACCAGTTGGGGGGCAGCCCCTGGTTTCCATCTTACAGAACCCTATGCCGGCGGACTCCCAGGGCCCAGCCAGAGAACACAGGTGGATGCTGACCCCCGACAACAGGCTTAGGGGGAAGGAGGGGCCCGTGCCCACTCTCCTTGTCCCATGCACACAGCCTCCAGGGGAGTGACAAGCCAGGATTGGAACCCAGCTGTCCCACACGTGGCTTCTGTGGGACTCAGAAAGAGACGCGGAAAGAGAACAGAGGGCTGGATTTCTTTCAGCAGTGGCAGCTCTCTCATAGTGGAAGCTAGTATGATATGTACCCATCTCATCCACGTAGTGAAAGTGAACTTAAAATTAAATCAAATCAATGATTAAAGACAAAACACCAAGACCTGTGTGTTTAAGAAGCGGCTGAACTGTCCCCGTGTGCTCCCGCATCTGTGGGGTCAGGACGGGCTGCAAGGCCGCTCCTGGCGAGCGCGTGAATGCTGCGCACGTAGCTCCTGACTGAAGCCGTGGTCACGTTTGTTCTTATCACAATTAGATAGTTCTAATGACAAAGGAAGCTTTAAGAAATGAGTGTGTGAATGACACACAAGCCTGCTTTCCTCTCTGGAGCCCCAGGAGACAGTGCGGGTGTGAGGGAGGAGGCAGGGCCCACACGGCAGGTGGGGCTGCCCCAGCTCTCCCCAGGGCCGAGCCCTCCTGCTGGCCTGGGCCTCCAGCTGCTGCCATGGAGGACACATGAGGGGCTGAGGTCTGAGGCTTGCTCTTCCCACTGCAGTGTCCTGTGGGTCTTACTCAGATGTGGAGTGGGTTCTGGTGGTCCTAGTGGGTCCCAGGAGTACACCCCGTGACTCTGAGGCCCCCACTGGGCAGCTGATTGTTCACAGACACAAATCTGGCCCCAAGGTGTGGACCTAGAGTGGCAAAGAGAATAAGCAGACATCCTGACTCACACTGGTGGTCTGCCTGTCCCGTGGGACCCAAATAGCCACGTGGAGTGCCCAGCAGGGACCCCTCTGCTAGGGACCAGGCGTGTTTGGTAGGTGTTCATGCAGGCTATGCCCAGGCCTCCACGTGGGCCTCAAGTCCAGACCCTGGGTAGGCGCCTGCTCCCCGGATCCAGAGAGACCCCTTACCTCTCCCCCACACTCGCCTACCTCTCCTGGGGCAGGCAGTCCAGCTCCTTCCCCCGGCTCCAAGCACCTCTCACCATAGCCCCTCCTTCCCCTGCCCAGGAAGAGGTGGGAAAGTCAGAATCTGGGACACACAGCCGCCCAAGAGACAGAGACTTCAGAAACCCGCAAGAGGAAGAGCTGGGAGAAAGGTGGGGAGCGAGGGAGTGTGTCGAAAATATTTTTATGAGGTGTGAGTTCCACATGCCAGTGTTTTGGGTACATGGACACGTGCCACACACAAGCACACGGCCTGGCATTCGCAGAGGACCGGGCTGATCACAGGTCAGGGCTTCTCAATCCTTAGCGGACCCTAAGCAGGCGTTGGAGGGCACGCAGCCTTTCTGACAGTCACCACGTGGGGTCTCTGAGATCGGGCAAGGGTGGAGAGCCCTTCACAGATCACACTTCCCCTAACAACGACAACAAAAAAGCGAAGGTGGGAGTCTTTCTGGGGAGCCCATCCCGGGTTCCTTGTCTGGGCTTCATCACAAACGACCTCAAGCAGCGGCTTAAAACATCACACCTTATCTCACCACGTCCTGAAGTCAGGAACTCAGGAGCTGGGCTGTCTGGCTCCAGGCCTCGCCGGAGGTTGCAGTCGGGAAGTCAGCGGAGGCCGGACTGGGGTGGAGGACCCTCAAGCCAGCCCGCCCACACGGAGTCAGCAGGCGGCCTCAGGTCCTCCCCCCGGGATCGCTCCCTGGGGCTGCGTGGGCACCTCAGCATGCGGCGGCTGGCCCCCAGGCCGAGCTGTCAGGGCGGGAGAGGAGGCAGCTGCACGACCTAATCTCAGGCAGAGTTCCACACGCTCTGGGTGTCAGAAGTGCGTCACCGGGAAGCCTGCACTCAAGAGGAGTCAGACCCCACCCGCGAAGACGAGGGATGTCAAGAATCCGTGGGCATCTTTTAAAACCACGTCAGACGGGCTGCCTTGAGTGACCCCGTGTATTCTGGACACAGCTGGTGTTCACCCAGTGTCTGGGGGCTGCGGTGGGTCCCAGCCCCTAATCACTGCGTCTAGCGAAACTGGCAAGATGGTAGCACAGAGAGCCTTCGGTCCCACACACGGCCTCCTGCGGCCCGCTCGCACACCCCCTGCTGGGCGGGCTCAAGCTGAGGCTGTGGAAGCCAGGGTGGGAAAAGTCAGCACCGACCACGGTTCTCTCTTGCCCAAGATGGCTTGCTCTTCCACATCATAGCAGCGTTCCGGGACTGCTGTAACAACTGCCCCACATGGGCACCTTAGAACACCAGAAACACATTCTCTCACAGTTCTGGGGCCGGAGCCCCAAATCGAGGTGTCACAAGGCCATGCTTCCTCTGAAACCTGTGCTGGAGGTCATCCTGGCCTCTCCTAACGCTGGCTGTTGGGAAAGGCAGTCTTTCCACCCCAAACAGAACCGCTTAGGAACAGGCTTTGGGCCTGGAACCCTTCTTTCCAACAAATAAGGAGCCCACAGAATGTGTACAGGACGTCCTTCCCTGCCGCAAGCTCAGTGAGCGATCTGTTGTCCTGCTTGGGTGAGCACCGCAGGTGAGCACCCCCAGATAAGCATCCCCCAGGTGAGCACCCCCAGGTGAACACCCTCAGGCAGGCCCCCAGCTTTCAGTACTTCAGGCTCTGGGGGGTTGGGTCTTCCCACTGCAGGACAGGAGGGGTGGGTGCACAGGGACCAGCTGGCCAAGCAGACCTTGTGTGTCTCTTCCTTGCACGAGTGAAGCTGCTCTGTCAGCACTTGAAGGCTTCACGTGTTCCTTGGCAACTCCAGTGCCAGGATGTGGTGGGCAGACTGTGTGGACTCTTACCCCAGGTGACTGGTGCTGTGATGAGCTTTGCTCTCCTCCATGGAGCAGGGGTCCTCCCCTGGCACTGAGAACCAGAGCTGGTGTTCTGCCGGACACTCAGAATCTTTGGCATCCCTCAGCTCGTGCATCATGCCAATCTCTGTGGTCACATGGCCGCGTCCCCTTTTTGTGTGTCCGTCTCTGTGGGACACCAGTCATTGGATTGGGGCCCCCCTAATCCAATATGACCTCATTTTAGTAATTACGCCTGCAACAGCCCTATTTCCAAATAAGGTCACATTCTGAGTTACTGGGAATTGAGATATCAACATATTTTTGGGCATCATGATTCAACCAAAAACAGAAATTGTAGATATATAATCCATAGCTTTATTTTTTTAAAGTAATCTCTACACCCAGTGTGGGGCTCAAACTTAGAACCCTGAGTTCAAGAGTCACATGCTCCTCCACTGAGCCAGCCAGGCGCCCTGTGTAATTCGCTTTAAGACATTCACGCATTTGTTCGTGTATTCAGCATGTTAGCGAGGGCTTACTACACGTGCCCCTCTCTAGAGAGTGTTGATTTGAAAGCATAGCCTCTGCCCCTTAAGAACTCTCCTGCTAGTCGATAAGACTTCATGCATGAACAGTAACATATGAGTTTTCAAGGCACTTTATGATGTTTTCAATCTGAAAAATGTCCACTGTGAGGAAAACAGGGTAGACATTATTTTTATGACATTCATAGTTTTTCTGGTTATACATAGAATATATGTTAACTGCATCACTGCAACGTACAAATTAAAAAAACCTCGGTCCATCAAAACTCCTTTCCTGCAGAGAAGATTTGCCGGACCCGCAGCGCTGAGGGCAGCCAACATTCAGACCTCTGAGAACTACACTCAGTGACCTTAGCACTCGTCCCACGTCATAAGCGCGGCTTCAACGGCTCTGTGGTCATCTGTTGTCTGTTCTACGGATCTACGGGGGCTTCTGAGAAAACTCTGCCCACTTTCTGGTTTCATAGACTTTTTGCTTATGTGGACTACATAGATTGACAATTACCACACTAGGAATTAAAACTCAGAAATTAAAATAATAGCAATTCATTTAAAATCATACACCCGGTACACGTTAACATTAAAAAAAAAAGATTTTATTTATTTATTTGAGAAAGATAGAGGGAGGGAACACTAGCGGGGAGGAGAGGGAGCAGACTCCCCGCTGAGCAGAGAGCCCGACGCGGGGCTCGATCCCAGGACCCTGAGATCATGACCTGGGCTGCAGGCAGACGCTTCACCGGCTGAGCCACCCAGGTGCCCCGTAACATAACATTTTTTTTTAAGATTTTATTTATTTATTCGACAGAGATAGAGACAGCCAGCGAGAGAGGGAACACAAGCAGGGCGAGTGGGAGAGGGAGAAGCAGGCTCCCATCGGAGGAGCCCGATGTGGGGCTCGATCCCGGAACGCCGGGATCACGCCCTGAGCCGAAGGCAGACACTTAACGACTGAGCCACCCAGGCGCCCCCCCTCCCCATAACATAACATTTTCAAATGAAAAATAATATTGTGTGTCAACTGTACTCACTCACAAAAAAAATCAATGTAAATCATAATCTCACTTTTTAAAAAACCCTTATTTTTAGAAGATCTATAAGATATGATGGAAAATGACAGAATAATGGAAAAGTAAAATGAAATGAAAGTATAAAAGATGTAAAATAAAAGCAAAGTGGAAAAACAACAGTAAAATCAAAGGCTCTAGGATATTAACTGGACCCTGAAAAAGTGGATCTGATTTCAGTGACCTGGAGAAAACATGTGGTGATAACACGGCACAAACATCTAATGAAAATGTTTGCTTAGGGGCGCCTGGGTGGCACAGCGGTTAAGCGTCTGCCTTCGGCTCAGGGCGTGATCCCGGCGTTATGGATCGAGCCCCACATCAGGCTCCTCCGCTATGAGCCTGCTTCTTCCTCTCCCACTCCCCTTGCTTGTGTTCCCTCTCTCGCTGGCTGTCTCTATCTCTGTCAAATAAATAAATAAAATCTTTCAAAAAAAAAAAAAAAAAAAAAGAAAATGTTTGCTTAAAAAAAAAAACGAAAACAAGATGAGTGATATTTTCTTAGGAACAACAGTGAGAATGGATGAAGCAGACGAGACAATCTGGTCTCACACCCACAGCTGAAGGAAAGCGTGTATTAAAGATTGTTCTTTAATATCAAACGGGAGCTTCGTGTGGGGCAGCTTCTTAAGCGCTGGCCGCAGTGTGGATGTGAAGTCACGCCAACGAGCTCCCCACACTCTGCCGTCAGGACACGGGGCTGTCTCGAGCTGTGCACACCTCCACCGACGTGGGGCTCTGTAGCTCTCGGTGCACAAGTCAGCTTCCGCCACGCACGCTCGGGGGCTTGCAGAATGCTGGACGGAAGGGACGGCCAACGGCTGCAGACCTGGGGGCTGCCTTTGTCTTGGTTCCTGTCTGGTCAGGAGCTGTCTGAAGCAGAGCGCAGGTAGACGGTGGGGCATGGTGACCCCATAGCATCCTTGGCCTGGATGACACCCACAGTTCCATGGCCTCTCAGGGGTCCAGGCATTGTCAGGAAGTCTGATGTCAGTGACTTGCAAGACAGTGTGATTTCCCTTCCTTTGTAACAAACTGGAGCAAAAGCTCCCCTCCTCCTGGGAGCCTGAGGTGGGCTGGGTATCTCACATGGGTGTTCTTGGGGAGAAATCACCTGGTAAAACCGATCTATCCTGCTGGCCAAGCATAGCCCAGTGCTGTAACTTCGCTCTCTGGCAGACAGAAGAGGTGAGCACACGTTCCAGTGCTGGGCCTGAGGTCCTATGACAGAAACAGGTGGAGGTCATGCCGCAGTGGAGAGACCAGGTAGCCTGGACACCAGCAGAGTCTGGGGCTGGTGGCCACAGCGGCAGGCAGCTGATGCAGACACGGTCACCTGGATGCCCTCTCTTGTGCCACACAGGCCTGGTCTCCGTCACCAGCGCCCTTCCGGAACTTCTCCCTTTGACTCTGTTGGCATCATCTCAAGAACATGAGATAAATGACAGAGACATGGATCGTGGGCAGCCATTCTTGTATTTACCAGGTAATAAAATAGCACTCACATAAGCTCAATAGTTTAATCTATTTTTTAAAGATTTTATTTATTTATTTGAGAGAGCAAGCGAGTGAGCACGAGTTGGGGGGAGAGGCAGAGGGAGAGGGAGAAGCCAACTCCCCCTGAGCAGGGAGCCAGACGGATCAAGAACACTGCGATCATGGCCTGAGCCGAAGTCAGGTGCTTAACTGGCTGAGCCGCCCACGCGTCCCAATAGTTCAGCCTTAAAAATAATCATTTTTTTTCCATCGCTGAAGTACACTCTAAATTACTGCAAACAGAATGAATTATAACATCACTGAAATGAAGTCTGCTTGAAAACTTCCCACTTGGGAAATGGTCTTCAGCGATCTTCCTACCTAAGTATGAACGCAGGTCCGCGGCTGGGTCCGGAACAAGGCGCTTGTTTCCTGCCTTCTCTGCGCCCTCGCTGGGAGCGCGCGCTCCGGGGACTGCACTTCTCCAGCGGCTGCTCACCGTGAGAAGTCAAACCCACATCAGGACAGCTCGGCGTGCCTGCCCTGCTCTAGGAGTGGGCCGCCTCGGCCGCCCTCTGGGTACTGCCCCCCGCCGCCCAGGGCAGGGAGGGAGCCCCGACACGGGCGGACTAAGGACCATGCCCGGTCCCAGAGTCCTCAGGCCAAGAGCTCCAGGCCGGGCAGACGAATCTCCCTAACCACCGCCGTGGGGGCTCCCACTGCACCTTTCAATCAAGCAACAGGGAAGGTTGTACCTGGTTCCCGAATCAAAGGTATTCCGTAAAATCGAGTAATGATTATCTTCTTGCGTTCCGGAAAACGCAAGCGCTTTACCTGTAATTACAAGTAATTAAACGGAGCGAGCGCCGGCGATTCGCAGAACTCCCCAACCCTCCATCTGAGTGTCCCTTCGGCCCTGAGTTTCCACGTTAATTAACTCCAACATCAATGAGCACATGTGGCCAGTGGCTACAGCACAGGAAAGTGCGGCTGGGGGCAGGGGGGCGGTCGGCACAAGAGCACCGTAGGGCAGAGCGCGGACTCGGGAAGTGTCCAAAGCCCTTTGGAAGGGCTCGTAAGAACCAAAGCCCGGTCACTGCAGGGCTCGGCCTGGACAAGCGGCTCTTCCGGAGCCTGTCTCCGGGTAGGCGGCCTTCCACACGCTCGACACGACAAGCGGCCCGACATCTGGTTTCTGTCACTTACTGTTCACGCACATTCCCCCCCCCCACATCGTTCAAAAAGTGTCCCTGAACAATCTTTCCGCGCAGCGTTCCACATCTAGCAGTTGCGTGGGCCGAACCCGCAGGTGCACCCGCGGGCGGGACCCTGCGAAGGTACCGTCGCGTCCGCCCTGGGCCCCGCCCCCAACCTCGCGCACGCGCGCAGGGGCCCGCCGGGCCCTATTTCTCGGCGCTGCATGCCTTCCCGCCGAGCGCCAAATAAGTCTCCGGGCCCGCCCCCGCCCTGCGTGCGCGGCCCCGCCGCCTGCGTCACTAGGAAGCGCGCGCCCGGGCTGCCGCCGCCGCCGCCGCCGCCGCCGAATCCCCAACAAGGAGCGGAGCCCGCGGCCGCCGCCGCCGCCGCCCGCCTGACGCCGTCGCCGCCGCCCGCCCGCCGGCGCCCGCGCAGGCCCGGCCGCGGCCCAGGTAAGCGCCCGCGGCCCCCCCGCGGCGAGGCCTCTCGCTCCGCCGCGCGCCGCCGTCCAGTCAGGGGTCCCTGCGGAGCGTCAGGACGTTACGGCGGGGGGAGGGGAGCGGGGGAGGGGCGGCGGCGCGCGGCGGGCGTCACGGGCGTCACGGGCGTCACGGGCCCGCGTCAGGCGGCGTCGGTGGCGGCGTCCGCCTCCATTTTGCCGGAAGGCGGCGGGCCGGCGGCTGGGGGCGGTGGGGATGGCCCTCGGGCTAGGCGCGGAGCCCAGCGGTGTGGGGACCGTGTGGACGCCCCCACTTCCGCCGGCCGGGTGGGAGCTCCATCTACGCGGGTCCCCCTCTCCGCCGGCCCGGTGGGAGCGCCGTCCACGCGGGCCCCCTCTCTCCTGGCCTGGTGGGAGCCCGGTCCACGCGGGTCCCCCGCTCCCCCGGCCCGGTGGGAGCCCCGTCCACGCGGACTCCCTCCCTGCGCGGTGGGCTGAGCCCGTGCGGGCCCGCGTTGGGGGTCGTGAGGATGCAGACGTATTGGCAGGAATTGTGTAGACGGGGACCCGGGGAGGGTCCGGCCTGCTAGGGACTTGGTTGGCTGCTCAGTCGGGTCGGTGGACTTTTCCTCGGAAGCAGAGCGCTCTGCTGGAGCTTCCCGTCCACGCGTGGGCGAGGCTGTGGGCCTTTAGCCGAACCGTGCGAGTTTACGGAGTCCACGCGGGGAGCCCCTGTTACCCACCCCTGCCCTTCAGCTCAGCCCCCTCCGACCCTCTGGTCTTGGGAGAGCGGCGCGGAGCACGAAGATGTGTACCTTCCAGCACATTCTAAGGTGGATGCTTCAGCGTCCGTAGCCAGAGGCGCTGCGCCGGGCTGCCCAGGATTGATCCGCACCGCCAGCTTGGTGCCGCACGACCCCTGTTCCCGCTCCCTGCTGCCCCGGGCGTGTTTGGAGCCCTCTAAGTGGTGTCCGCTAGTGTCTGTCCTGCGTGCGGCCCGTGTCCCCGAGCACAGTCACCAGGCGATGGCCCATCGTCCACCTGCCATGTGCTCTCACGCTCGCTCAGGCCGCCGACTCCATCTCCTGCGGGCGTGTAGGCGCGGCGGAGTGCTGGGTCATAGGGTGCTTGTGCTTTGAGGCCGCGGAGCGGGGTGCAGCGCCCGACGTTCCCCCCAGCAGCGCGGCGCGTCGTGCGACCGTGGGCCAGGCTTAGCGAGGAGAACACTTGTCCCGAAACGGTGTCTTCATAGGAAGGGTCTGGATGTTGGGGAAGACTCCTGGGAGGGGGAGCAATCTGTGGACACGCACCGACGCGGAAGTGTTTCTATGAATTTAGAACACTGTAAAACTGTATTCAAATCTAAGGCTTAAAATAACCCGCTTCATGCCTGAACTGAGAAAGGAGGCCACTGACGTGCTTTCTCTGAGCCAGAGGGGCTGCCCGTGGGCAGGCTGGCCCGCCTGGCCAGTGCGCAGGGAGGGTGTCGCGGGAGGGCAGGAAGGACTGGAGGGGTCGCCTGGGGTGGGGGGGCAAGAGAAGCTGGACATCTGGACTTTTTTATGTGAACCCTGTGAACTTTGATAAAGTTGGCAACCAATTAAAAAGTTTGAAACCCTGCGAGGATCCAAGAGATGGTGCCTGTGGGCCACTGCCTTGACTGCTGCTGTGTTCTTGGCGGTGTGTGTATCAAAGGAAAACATGTGCGATCTTGCTGGAGACGTGGAAAGCCAGATCTGAACCTGATGTACCGACCACACACCGACATTTTTTGTCTTGTTTTTATATACTTATGCTCAAGAATGATACTTAAAAAATAACAATATTTTGTTTACTTCGAAATTAACTGGGGCTTGAGTCACACTGGTCAGGAACCCAAGCTCTGGGTGGAGACCCGGGCTTCCATGTGCTCTCCACCACAAGCCCAGGGCCACAAAGATCGCGCTTGCCCACTGGGGAGTGTGGTTCTGGTCGTAGCGGGACGAGGATTACTCACTGTAGGGCGTAGTTCTGTGTGTAATCCTCCTCGTGTCAAGGACCTGAACTGTTATCTGTGAGGTCACTTTAGGGTGTGCTGTTGGGAAAACTTAATACAGTTGGCGTTGGAGAGGCAGGAGTTCAGTTTTCTGCACTTACTCTCCTTAGTGCCCAGCAAGGTTTTGAAATTTGGGGGAGCACAGCTAGCTGTAGGGAGGGTCCCTTCCATGCTGCAGCTTTTGGTTGAAGTGTGACTCGTGGCCCCATGGAGTTCACCCAGTGAAAGCAGAGGTCCTCGCTTGGTGAGATAGCCAAACCCTGAGAAATCAGCACCAAAGTTCTATGTTATTTCAAGTACAATTTTATTTATTATTTTTAAAAGGTTTTATTTTTTTAAGTACTCTCTAACCACCATGGGGCTCAAACTCAAAATCCCAAGAACAAGAGTTGCGTGCTCCACCGATGGACCCAGCCAGGTGCCCCTTAAGTGCAATTTTCAAGTAGGCTTTTATGCATGTTTGTTTGAAAGGGTTGTTTTCAAAGCTTAGATCTAGAACATAAAAGCTGTATTTTAGAAATGGACAGGATGTCTATGTCAGCAAATTCATCATTGAAGCTTTCCTGGTTAAAGGGTCTGAAGACAGCCATCAAGTCCCTGGAGGTCCTGCCCGAGGACGGTGTGGCCCAGGACATGGTCTCTCTCACCATCAGCATCTCGAGGCAGAACGGTGCGTGTGTGACGGAGGACGAGCCTACACACGTCACAACTACCCTGTGTCCGTGGTTTATGTTCTGTGGGGTTTTGACAAATGTATGGTGTCACGTAGCCACCATTACAGCGTCCTAAAGCATCCTGTCCCTGCCCTAAGGCCCCCTCTACCCCCTCTTCACGCCTCTCTCCCTCACGCTCCGGGCCCGTGCAGCTGGCTTCTCAGTCTGGGCCCTTCACTTAGCAAGGTGCGGTTAGGGTTCCTCCGTGTCTTTTTGTGTCTTCTTTGCTCACTTATTTTTGTCCCTGAATGATATTCCATCCTGTGGAACGTAAACATCTGTTTGTCCCCTCACCATTTGAAGGACTCCATTCTTCCCAGTCGGCTTAGAACAGCGCTCCCGTGCTTGAGGTGGGGCAGGGAAGCATGGCCACGCCGCCCCCTGCACCAGCACCTAGCCCGTGATGGACGTGGCTTGTCTGCACCCCTCGGAAACCCGACCAGACAGGGTAGAACTGTTGCTTTCAGGCTGTCGTATAAAGAACGTAAGAGGAGGGGCGCCTGGGTGGCACAGCGGTTAAGCGTCTGCCTTCGGCTCAGGGCGTGATCCCGGCGTTCTGGGATCGAGCCCCACATCAGGCTCCTCTGCTATGAGCCTGCTTCTTCCTCTCCCACTCCCCCTGCTTGTGTTCCCTCTCTCACTGGCTGTCTCTATCTCTGTCAAATAAATAAATAAAATCTTTAAAAAAAAAAAAAAAAAAGAACGTAAGAGGAAAACAGTTTAGTGTGTGTTTACCCAGATACTTACCATGTCGGGTGCTCTTGGTTCGTCCCTGGTGTCACAGGTCTCCTCTGCTGTCCTCTCCCTTCTGTGGGAAGAATATCCCTTTGGAGCAGGTCTCCCCATGACCAGTTCTTTCACTTTCCCTTCACCTGAAAATGTCTATTTATTTTTATAGGATCTGTTCGATCTCGTAGACTCCTGGGCAGACAGCTCTTTCCTTCAGCACACTCCTGGTGTCCCGCCCTCCGGCCCGCTGGCGTCTGGCGAGAGTTCTGGGCCCTGTGGTGGTGGTTCTCGGGCCCGTGGTCTGTTCTGTTTGGCTGGCTGCTTTCGAAATGCTCTTACTTTGTCTTTGGTTTTCAGCAATTTGATTATGATCCGGGCATGGAATTCTTTGAGTTTATTCTGTTTGAGGTTTGCTGAACTGCTTGCGTGTGTTAAGTGTACACCTCTCACTAGATTAGGGAAGTGGTCAGCTATATTCTCCAAAAAAATGTTTTCAGCGTCACACTTTTTTCTTCTTTTCTCCTGGGACTCCAGTAATACAGATGTCCAACTTTTTATATTCTTCCACATCCCCTAAGCTCTGTTCATTTGGTTTTTGCACCTTTTTTCTGTTCAGCTTGGACAATTTCTACGGATCTGTGTTTGTTTTATGATTCTACCTCCATCTTCCGTTCCATTCAGATAGCGAGCCCATCCAGTGAGTTTTTTATTTCTGTTAGAATTTTTTCTTTTTAATTCTCAGATTTCTATTTGGCTGTAACTCGTGTTCCTGTGCTGAGACTTTTTATCTTTCCACTTGTTTCAAGAATGTCTGGCTTCGTCCCTGAAGCCTGGTACACCAGCTGCTTTAAAATCTCTGACGATTCATTTCAGAGTGGGCTTTTCTTGATTATTTTTTCTCTTGAGAATTGGCGAGACTTTCCTGCTTCTTTTTATGTCAAAAGATTTTTGGATTGTATTCTGGATGCTTTGAATATCGTGTTCAGAGGCTGTGGGTCTTGTTTAAATCTCGGAGAGAATGTAGACATTTCTGTTAGAGCAGGAAGGCAGCGTGATTACGTTCAGGCTGCAGGTTTTGAGCTACTCCTGTGGGCACGGCCCTTATATCAGCTCCGTCTTCAGAGCCTGCGTGGTGCTTTTTGAACCTGACCTGTAGGGTCAGTTCTCCAAACCTTTGGTTTGCCATTTAGGGTCAGCCCCCCTCCCCAGACAGTTGTGGGGTGACCCAGGCACCCCTTCCACACCTCCTTACTCTGCACAGTCTCCCCCATACTCTCTTGCCCCAGGGTCCCCTTCCTCTGGCTAGAAATCTACGGCTTTCATGTGTCCTCTGTGCCGTGACACCTCAGCACTGGGTCTCCCTTGGGCAAGTGTCAGCATGGAGAGCAGTGGGATCCCCCAGTCCCAGACCAGTGTGCCTCTACCCTCAGTTTTAGGTGCCTGCTGGGCCACTACTCTCACAGGGTTTTAGCAGGGACTGGGGCTTGCTAGAAGCTAGTTAAAACAAAAATAATAATAAAAGCAGGGCATTTCCTCCTCTAATGTCCTGTGTGGGTTTCCCTTCCATTTCTGCAAACCAGAGACTGGACTTGTCTCCAGTTGCTTACTGTGTGCAGTTCCGGAATGCAGGTTTCCTGAGCTGAGGCCAGGGGACTGACCTCCAGAGGAGTCCACTTGGATCCTGGTCTCCTGCCCTGTCTCCTGCTGTGTGACCGCTGGGTTTTCGGCCCATGTGCAGCGGCTCCCTGTGTTCTGTTCAGGGATTTTAGCTCTTACAGCGGCAAAGATGGGTGGATTGTGCTTATTCCATCTTCACCAGAACCAGCAGCCCCGGAATAGTCCTCTTGCTGTCATGTTTGTCGAAAAGCAGCGGGCTCAGACTGAGGGATGGGTCTTTGGAGGTACTTAAAGGTGCAGGTGCTGGGAGCTCTGTTGTGTATACCCAGAGACCACCTGAGACCCTGTGCCCTGCCTTGTGGTTTCCTCTAGGGCTTGGGACCCTGGCGAAGTGACACTCCTGGTTCTGGCGTCGTCTTCAGCTGAGCCATGGCAACCCCGGATGTGAGTGTCCACATGGAGGAGGTGGTGGTGGTCACAACGCCGGACACCGCAGTGGACGGGAGCGGCGTGGAGGAGGTGAAGACTGTGTTGGTGACGACCAACCTGGCTCCTCACGGGTGAGATGGGGCCTCTGTCCTGTGAGGGCCGCTCGGGCTCTGGTGGGTGTCCTGGACGTCACATAATGGGGGGCGTCAGCAGTTCTCTTTACTTAAATGTTCCTTTTTTTTTTTTAAGTTTTTTTTTTATTTATTTGACAGAGAGAGCGTGAGAGGGAGGAGGGTTCAGAGGGAGAAGCAGACTGCCTGCTGAGCAGGGAGCCCGACACGGGACTCCATCCTGGGACTCCAGAATCTTGACCTGAGCCGAAGGCAGTTGTTAACCAGTTGAGCCACCCAGGCATCTCCTTTACTTAAATGTTTTAAACTGGACTCAAGTGTCTGTGTCAGTAGAGTGAGAAGGAAAGACAGAAGCCTCACGTAGCCAGGAAGCAAAGATAACGCTTCATCTTTGTCTTTTTCTCCCATGTTAACATGGTCACATGGTGTTCATTTCCGCAAATATGTGGTAATTTTTCTTTCGATAAGATGGACAGTAGGAACAATTGGGGACTGTTTTTTCAAAGTCAAGTTGACATTCCTCACAAAAGCTGGGAGTTTTTTCTTCCCCATCTCTTGTAATAGAAGTGCACATAGAATACTAATTGGCAAGGGCACCTGGGGGGCTCCGTCGGGCGAGTGTCCGACTCTTGATTTCAGCTCAGGTCATGATCTCAGGGTGGGGAGATTGAGCCCCCATCAGGCTCTGCACTGGGTATGGAGCCTGGTTGGGGCTTCTCCCTCCTCACTGCCCCTGCTCTCTCTATCAAAAAAAAAAAAAAGAAAGGTAATTAAAAAAAAAAAAAAATTAGGTGGCAAAAAAGTCCATATTTGACCTGATGGAATTGCCACCAGGTCAGGGAGGAATGCGTCCCCTCGTGCTTCCTGCCCCCAGGGGTTTAGGCTGGGGCAGTGTTCCTGTCGTGGTTGTCCTTGCTGTGTGTGGCACATTCACACTGACCTCTGCACATCACTGCAGTGGGGTGAGCTTTTGCCTTTTCCCGTCTGGTAGAACTTCTGAGAGGAAGGCCCTAGACCAGGCCCGACCTCCGCGCCGATCCCCATTGCTGGCCTAGAGGACACTCGGGTTTTCATTCCTTCGCACGGCTGACTTGCAGCTGCTGCGTGGCTCCTCCGGCCTGGACACTCTTCCTGTCTCATTGCCGCCGCTTCGGGGCTGTGCTCTCCCACCCCGGCTTTCTAACACGCCCTCCTGCAGGCAGGGTGGAGGAGGGCTTGGCTCCCGCCGAGTTCCTGGGTTCCCTGCGTGTGATGCTCAGCTCCTTCGCTGACCGCTGCTGAACTGTGGCAGGAAGCGCAGGGCCTTCCGGTTGGATTTCCCACCCGGGTTCTCCACCTTGTGTGGTCCGTGTCCCTGCTGTGGGCAGGTTTCCGGGTGGCCACACAGCGCCTCCCCTCCCCTCCCCTCCCCTCCCCGCCAGCGGACGGTGCCCAAGCCCCCTCTCTTGCACGTGGGATGGCCTGTCGTGAGTAATTCGCTGTGTCAGGAGCCGGCGGTCCGCTGGAAAAGGAGCCCTGGGTGCTGTGAGGAGCCCCCACCCACAGCCACTCTCCGGCGGTGCTCTGGTCCTGGCCGAGTCCAACTTTGTGTCCCCCCATCCAGGTGCCTGACCGGGCAGGGAGGGAGTCTTGGGTGCATCTAGCCCCACACTGGAGTCTTCTGAGCAGCGCCCGGCCCTGTGGCTGCTGCCGCGGGGTGCGGGATTCGGAGCGGCCAGTGTAAGCATGTCCAGGGTCGTCTCCTTGGGCTGCTCGGGCTCCCCAGACAGCTGTGTCCTCATCAGCTCACACCCAAGTACCACAGACGGGGCGGCCCACACCAGAAAAACTCGCCTGCTCACGGCCCCGGTGGCCGGGAAGTCCAGGATCAGCTTCTGGCTCCCTGGCTTGCCAGAGACACCTTCTCACCATGTCCCCACATGGTGGACATCCTCTCTCTTCCCCTTCTTATAAGGTCACAGTCCTATGACCTCATTTAACCGTAATTACCTCCTAAAGGCCCTCTCTTCACATTGGGCAGTCACATCGGGGATCGGGGCCTCACCAGAGGAATTTGGAGGAGGACACAGTTCAGTGCAGGGCAACATGCTTCCACCCTTTCCTGGAGGGGGCTGGGCTGGGGGCAGGAAGGGTCTCATTGTCCAGGTTGCTTGGGTTCTCTCCATGCCCCTCTCCTCCCCTCTCCGGGCAGTGCCTGCCCTCCCCCACCACTGTATCTGGGTCCATGTCAGCGGGGGTGGGGCTCCTTTCTTGTCCTAGGGTCTTGTACCGGGCGAGGCTGGCACGGCGTCTGGGACGGGCTTTCCTGGCCTCAGCTCTGTCCTCTCCTGGTTGTCCCTCACTCTTGATTTCAGAGGCAGCTGGTACCCAAGCTTCTGGGTGTGGAGCGTCTCTTCTCACCTTTATTTGCCATTTTACCAGGAAGTTTACAACAGATTCTTAAAAATTAAAAGTAACAACTTATTATTACAAAATATATGGTAGAAAATTAGAAAATACTGATGAGCAAAAATTCAAGCATGTCCCGTTGCTACCACCTGGAGATTCCTGCAGTTAGCACCTGGAGTGGGCCCTCCCAGGCGCCCTGTTTGCATGTGAACGCGCCACTGTCTTTCTTTCTCTAAGCCTGTTACTCAGTGTAGTGCGCATAGAGAAAGCAGTGTTTCCAGCTTCCCCCCCACCGGCACGCCCCCTTCCAGTCCCACAGATGAGATCGATCATGAGATCGATTGTACTGTGTGTGCCGATTTTTGTTCCGGTTTGGTTTTCTGTGAATCCGTGATCTCCACTTTTCCACGTTGACACATTTTCATCTCTTCTCCTACTCTGTTCGTGCTCATCCTGAGTTCCTTGAGGTGGGCCCTTCTCTTGTTTTGGGAGGCTGGCTGCTGTGGACAGTGCCCTGAAGATTCTCAGAAGCCCTTTGGCTAGGCCTGGCCCCAAAACCTGGGGTTTGACCAGAGGACCGTCTAGCCTGTCCTCGACGTGGTCTTTATCCCGAGGCCATTTCTTACTTTGAAATCTTTTGCCAGGTGGGAAATTGGAGATGTGAAGCAGTTGGACCCGCGTGTTCCCTGTAAATTCTGCACCCCACAGGATGACTGTCTCCCTTTTTCACACATCGTTGTCTGTACTCCAAGAAGCTGGCTTTCGCTTTCTGCCTGAGATTTTCCTTGGGAGAGCTGCACGCAAGTCCTTTAGGGTCTTTTCCACCTTCTCCGTGACTGTGGCTCACGTTTTGCCAGTTTTTCCCCTGCTTTTCCCAGCCTGCTGCAGCCGCTCCTGCCCTGGGCCTCCCCCCACTCGCCGTCTCGGTGCTTTCTGCCAGGACGTTGTGACAGCAGCCTGCTTCTGGCACTTGTCTCTTTGTAAGTTTCGCCGCGTGGCTGCCCCAAGCTTAGGGGCTTACTACCGCGTGAGTTTGTGGTTTTGTAGGACCAGGCTGGCCGGCCAGGCACTGTTTCTGGCCTAAGCCTGTGCTTCTGGGCCCAGCTGGGCAGTCTGGCATGCCCTCACTGGCTGGGATAGCGGCAGCTCTCTGCCTAGGACCACTTCCTGGCTCTCTCCATGGTGGAAGGTTCCAGCAGCAGGCGTGGGAGCTGTGTCCCATGGTCCTGGAGCCAGGGTACTGAAACACTGCCCGTGTTGGTTGGTCATTTATGAAGGAAAGGAGAGGCTGCACGTGCCTTCTCCCTGTGAAGGAAAACCCCACACCGTTAGCAGAGGCAGCTTTAACTTAAGAGACCTAAAGATATTTCTCTTCTTTTTCTGTGAGAAATGTTAACTACTGTCCTACTACTTGAAAGCCGAGATTCACTCTTGCTGTTTGTTTAAAAAGAGAGTGTGGTGAAGAAGCTAGTTCACTGCTTTGTGGGTGCTGATTTCTGGCTGGGTATTTGGGGGAGAGCTTGGGAGGGTTCCTCATTAGTGAAAGCCCACTGCTTTGCCATGGTGATGGGCACGCGTGGCCAAGGCTGGGAAGAAGAAAGTAGCATTTTGTAGATAGCCAGCAGTTCTACCAACATTTGCTTTAAGTAAAGCGGACATTTTTCAAATGAAATTTGAACAAATGCCAATTAATTGGTTTCTCCTGAGAGCAGTGGGGGATTTGTTCCTGGTGTGGGTGCGGTGGGCAGGCACAGAGGAGGGCGGTCTGTCCCCATGTCTGCCTTCCTGGATGGTCCTTTGGTTGCAGTGGGGCCAGAAGGCTCGGTTTCCCCGGGGTGGTCCCTGCAGATGGCTTGCTGCATATGTACACACGACCTGTGGTGGGGCCATGGCTCTGGCTCTCTTGGGTTGGCGCCTCTCTGTGTCCCACTCCTGACTCGCTTTTCTTAGGGATGACCCTGGTTCTCCCGTGTGAAGGGGCACGCTCCCTGCTTCGTCATTGTCCTTTCTGCTTCCCAAGTCTGGCTGGGAAAGACACTTTCCCTTTGAGTGCGGGCACCCTTGTTGGAGAGCTGATGCTCTCACTCGGTATTCTTCATGTAGTAGTCACTCCTAATGGGCCCCCAAGACCAGACTCCCAAGTTTGCATTTCTTGTCAGCTCTCATTTCTGAGCTGGCTGGGGCTGGGCTAAGGCCTTGGAGACTTGGCTAGTGGGCCTCGTCTGGGCACCGTCTGTGGTGCCGTGGGCTTGTGGAGCCACTGCCACGAGAGCAGTCGTCAGCAAGTGGGGGGAGGGAGCCCAGGGTCGGTGTGTTGCTCTCAGGGGCCACACTGAGCTCTGTGTCAGTTCAGGCCCTCCAGGGAGCAGGTGGAATTAGACGCGCAGGGTAAAAGGAGGGCTCGGGGAGACGGTCTGACCCTGTGGGAGGAAGGAGGGACGGGAGGATTTGGGTGGGAAGAGCCTCAGACCCGGCGTGCTCTGAGAGGCCTGGCCAGGCCCTGGACACTGACAGAGACCATGAGAGGAGCCGTGGCTTGGACAGCTGGGGGACTGAATGGCTGCCCATGAGCCATGCCTGGCCGTGTCTTTGTGTGTGACCAAACCTCTTTCCACAGAGAAGTGCGTGAATGGCCCTCAGTGATCATGAGGGGTACACCTGGGGAGTCCTGTCCCGGCCCCAGACCTGCCTCCCCCATGGTGCTTTGCAGGTGTGGGGGTACATCATCTGTGGGTTAGTCCCTAGAAGTGGGTGTCTGGGTCAGAGGGGTTCACGCTGTCCAGCATCTATGCCACCTGCGTGCCAGGCCCCGGATGTCTCCGGCTTGTGTGCTAGATGTGGGTCAGGTCTCTGCCCTAGGTCTTGGCCTGTTTTCCTCGGGGCTGTCCTGTTGATCTCAGGGCTCCTTAGGTAACATTGGAAACAAACCGTCTTCCTTGTGCTGTTGGCTTTCCCCCAAGTCTCTCTTTTAAAATAATTGTTTATGGGGTTTTCTCCCCATACAGAAAGTTCTTATTTTTATTTTATTAGTTTTTGGCTGGGTACAGTATACTTTATTGATGGTACATGACGAGGTCAAGCTCTTCCCCTTCTCCAAGGGATCCAGGATGGAACCCTTGTGGAGGTCGGGAGATTCTCAGTGTGTTAAGGGATGAGTTGGGCAAGGACTCCCCAGCAGCGGAGGGCCTCTCTCTTCCTCTTGCTGGGGCTAGTGGTCCAGGGGGCTCTTACATCCTGGAGGCCATGTGGACCATCACATCCACCACTTGGTTGCTGTGGTCACATTCATTGTCATACCAGGAAAGGAGCTTGACACAGTGGTGATTGAGAGCAGTGCCAGCCTTGGCATTGAAGGTGGAAGAGTGGGTGTTACTGTTACAGTCGCAGGAGACAACCTGGTCCTCAGTGGAGCCCAGGGTGCCCTCGAGGGGGCTGTCCAATGCCTGCTTCACTACCTTCTTGATGTCATTGTTTGGTGGCTTTCTGCAGGCGGCGGGTCAGATCCACGACGGACACGCTGGGGGTGGAGACAGGGAAGGCCATGCCAGTGAGCTTCCCATTCAGCTAGCTCAGGGATGACCTTGACTACAGCCTTTGGTGGTGCCAGAAGAAGCAAGGGTGATGTTCTGGGCAGCTCCTTGGCCGTCACGCCACAGCTTCCCAGAGGGACCGTCCACAGTCATGGATAACCTTGGCCCGAGTGGCCAAGCAGTTGGTGGTGCAGGAGGCATTGCTGACCATCTGGAGGGAGTTGTCATACTTCTCATGATTCATGCCCATCACAAACACGGGGGCATCATGACCCTCTTGGCCCCACCTTCAAGGGAGCCCCAGCTTTCTGCATGGTGATGAAGACCCCAGTGGACTCCATAATGTACTCAGCACCGGCATCACCCCCTGGGGTGTTGGCGGGATCTCGCTCCTAGAAAAAGGAGGCGGGCTTTCCATTGATGACAAGTTTCCCATTCTCAGCCTTGCCTGTGCCGTGGAAATTCGCTGTGGGTGGAGTCATACTGGAACACACAGATCACGTAGTTGAGGTCAACGAAGGGGTCACTGATGGCGACAATATCCACTTTGCCAGAGTTAAAAGCAGTCCTGGTGACCAGGCATCCCATACGGCCAAATCTGTTTACTCCGACCTTCACCATTGTGTCTTGGGGACATGCCTGGCACTGCATCAGAAGATGTGGCTGTCTGTCAAACGAGCAGAGAGCCTTATTTTTATTTTTTTTTTTATGGAAATTTGTCATCTCTTATTTCTGGGTTTTGTATTACTATTTTTTGAGAGAAAGTGCACACCACACGCACGGGCAGGTGGGGGGACAGGCAGAGGGTGAGAGAGAGAATCCTCAAACAGACTCCCCACTGAGCACAGAGCCCAACATGGGGCTCAGTCCCACGACCCTGAGTTCATGACCTGAGCCGAAATCAGGAGTCGGATGCTTAACTGACTGAGCCACCCAGGTGCCCTGAAAAAAAAAAATTATTAAAGGAGGAGGGGGCGCCTGGGTGGCTCTGTCAGATAAGCATCTGCCTTTGGCTCAGGTCATCATCCCAGGATCCTGGGTCCTGGGATCGAGTCCCGTGTTGGTCTCCCTGCTAAGCGGGAAGTCTGCTTCTCCCTCTGCCTCTCCCCTCTGCTTGTGTGCATTCTCTCTCCCTCTCAAATAAATAAGTAAAATCTTAAAAAAAAAAAAAAAAAAGAAAAGAAGAGGTGGTTTCGAATTCCCATGTAGGTGTCATTGTTTGCACGAATGTGCCCTGCTGGCTGTCCTGCCATGGGCACTGGAGACACTCAGGGAAACGCCTGCTAAGAGCAGCGGTGCAGTGACTGTCCCCGCAAGGTCCCTGACCTGCACAGCCACTGCTGGGACCCTGGACCGCATCAGGAGAGGGGGGGCGTACTGGTAGCCAGGTGTGCCAGGCACGCTGTGGGTGGGGTGAGCTCATGTCTCCCTCCCTCTTAGGGGCGAGCTAGCGGAGGACAGCATGGAGACGGAGAACGCGGCAGCGGCTGCGGCGGCTGCATTCACAGCGTCCTCGCAGCTCAAGGAGGCCGTGTTAGGTAGGGAGCCTGCCTTCCCACTCCGTGCCCCTGCGGGATGGTTGTCCAGGCAGCGGGGGGCCGCCTGCTGGCTCTTGCCCCAGGTACAGAGAGGGTGGTGCAGACTCAGGCCCCAGGGTCGTCCCAGGTGTGGCCTGGCAGGAGTCTGCAGGGGCAGCTCGGCATCTCCCTGTGGCGGGCCGAAGCCCCAGTGCTTGTAAAACCATCAGTGAATGGCTGACGGCCTCAGGACTCCTCAGAAGCAGTAAGAACAGCTTCTCTAGAATTATTCCAAGTAAAGCTTGATTAGATTTCCTTAAGTGGTTCTTCTGTTGAACCACAGTTTAATGTGTTTATAGTAATACTACTATCATAAAGTTGGTTTTTGTGACTTTACCTGAACCTCTAACCTGGGACTGATGAGTAACATCCCTGCCCTATCTCAGTCCTTTTTGGGTCTTAGTTTCTGGTTTCTGGTTGGTGGCCGTGTTTGTGCTTTTGCAGGAAGTACTTTGGAAAGGTTGTAACTGGTTTTGTTTTTACCCTTTCCCTGTCACCACACCTTGTGAGAAGTGAAGGTGGCTGAAGAAGAGGAGAGCCTGGAGGCTGAAATCGTGTACCCCATTACCTGCGGAGACAGCAGAGCCAACCTGATTTGGAGGAAGTTTGTGTGCCCGGGCATCAATGTGAAGTGTGTTCAGGTGAGGCTCCGGCACGAGCAGACGTGTGCCAGGCTGCAGGGGAGGGAGGCCCTCGTGGCACGGCAACCTTGAGACACGCTGGCGGGGGGGCAGGGCATGACTTGTGCTGGGGGCTGCAGAGGGTGGGGATCGCACGTGCTTGGGAGAAGAGAGGAGAAAGGGGTAAGCCTTCAAGGATGGACAGGATTGTTGCTGAGAGCACAGGGGAAAACATCAGGAGGTACTGATTCCTTGTTTCTGGAGTGCAGCCGTGGGGAGAGACTGGGGAAGTAGCCCCGTTCATGCTGGCAGGGGGGGGGGGGGGGCGCCACAGTCACCAAGCCGGGAGCTCCTTTTTTTTGGTAGATTGAATGATGTGTTTGCTTTGGAAAGACTCATTTAGTAGCCATGAGTAAGGTGAATGGGAGAGGTGTTCTCTTTCTGCCAAGGTAGATTAAGTACCCAGACTCACCTTGTGCTGAAAGTAGCCAAAAATGCTGGTTAGGATGCTTTCCTAAAGTATCTTCTGGGTGCCCCCGTAAGCTGGCAAAAATGGTTGAAATACTCAAGCTGAGGGCCCGAGTGAAGGTGGGTTGTGGAGGAGGCCGAGCACCACCTCCAGCTTCGGCCTGCAGAGCCTTTGTCTGCCAGCGGCTTTCTCAGCCTCGCAGGGCTGGAGTTGAGAAGGTGAAGCCCAGGGCTTCCCTGAGCTGTGTGCTTGGCGGCAGAGATTATCCCCTGTGATGCTCTCACTTGGAAAGGTGTCTCCCCTCAGTGTCGGGGTGGACCACTAACAACAGGCCCCCAGCCCCACTTTGTCCCTGGGACAGGGAGCCTCCTGCCGCCCGTCTTGACACTGAGGGAAAGAGGGACCCTCTTGAGGAGGATTCTCTGGGAGCCGTATGGTCAGGAAATCCTAGGTGTTTAGTTGTAAGTGGTTCCTGGCTGGCAGTTCCCCCAGGAATCTGACTGAAGCAAATGAAAAATCCTTTTTGGAGGAACTCCTCTTTATCACAGGTTTTGAGTAATGTCAGCAGACAGAGTTTCAAGAAAGAAGCAGCTCAATGTAAAGCAAGCAGGAACACTGAGCATGGGAAGAGGCCGAGCACCGAAGTGAGTGCACACAGACCACAGACAGAATGGAACTCTCGGTACTTCAGGTGTTGGGATTGCGAGACAGGGAATATACAATAATTATGTTTGATTTATCTCGAGAATATAAGAGAGGCTTGACATGAGGAAAGCATAAACATGTTCAGAGAAACAAACTAGGAATGAAAAATAGAATTAAAATAGAACACTTAGTGGATAGGTTTTATAGCAGATTAGACACAGTCGAAGAGATGATTCGTGAACTGGAAGGTGGGAGTAAAGAAGTTATCCAGAATACAATCCACAGAAATGAAAAGGGCGTAGAGGCTTAAGGAAGGCTAATGCATCAGTTGAGTTCTGGAAGGAGAGAAGAAGGGTCTGAGAACATTCATAATGGAGGGAAGGTAGCCGTGCACAGTTCAAGAGACCCAGCAAATCCCAAACTGAATGAGTACAAGAAACCAGCCACATTTCAAATGACTTTCGGAGGCAGCTTGAAGGACTGGCTCCATCTTGGACGGTTTAACACCAAAATAATTAACAATAGTCTGGATTATGACTCAGGTGAAGTGAGAGTCCACAGGTCTGATTATTGCTGTGTTTTTCATGGTGTTTATATCAGATAGAAGTAAAGCTCTTTTGTTGGAGTGCCAACCAGTAGACGTGCAAGGGGTGATGGAGCCTGGGCTCCAAGACCGTGTGCCAGACCTGGCTGCTGAGAGCTGGTTGGGGAGCAGGGTGTGCTCCAGTCTCAAAATATCCCCCGTCCATTTGGTGGTGATTGTAGAGGAAACACAACACTTCTGCAGAGGGGAAGCCTGACAGGTGGCTCCTTGAGCAAGTGATGACATTAGTGTCGGGACAGACCTCCGTCATGGGTCCCCTGATTGAATGGGTGGGAATTCCGTGGCCTTTCTGCTAGAAAGGCCTAGCCTGACTCTTGTCATGAGAAGACACGAGGGACAGTCAACAAGAAATTCACTTGTGTGCTTCAGAAATGTCAAGGTCAGGAAGATGAAGGCGGGCTGTTCAGGGAGCAGGTGTGGTGCACAGTCTGGGCCGGGTCCTGCTTCAGAGACAGACTGCTGCAAGGCTGTTATGGGGCCGCTCATGAGCTCTATGTGATGCCTGTTGATTAGATAACACACAGTAATGGTGATTTCCTGATGTCGAGAGTTGCAGGTCCGTAGCAGAACCTCGTCGTCAGGAAGTAGACCCAGAGTGCTGAGGACAGGGTCTGAGTCTGCAGTTCCCTCCCCTCCCTGCGGAGCAGTCGACCGGGAAGCAGGGTGCACAGGGGCCCCGGGCCGGCAGCTGGGGAGCCTGGGATGGGCATACTCGAGTTCTTTGTGCTAGTCTTCCATGTGCTCTGTAGGTTTGAAGCAATAACGAAATAGAAACAAAAACAGGTTTTTCGTAGACAGCAGCACGATGGAACCGTGCAGTGAGAGGCAGAGCAGGCCCCACCTAGTGAGAGTAGACAGGTCCTTGGGTGCAGGGGTTCCCAAAAGTGCCGCAGCAGCCGGAGGGCGAAGGAGCTGTGTCCTGCGCTGGGCGAGCAGAGCTGTGCACAGCAAAGTCCTCTTTCCAGTCTCGAGGGAACGCAGGCGTTTCACACAAAACTGCGCTGGCCACGAGCAAGTCATCACTGAAGGGTGTTCTCGGAAGTGTATTTCAGGCAGAAGGAAAGGGACTCCAGACAGGAGTTTTAGGTCCAGGAGGTGTGCAGAGTAAAGGAAGTGGAAATGTGTGGGTGAGCCCACAGCTCTGACGACATGTCTTAGAAAGACTGGAAACCGGATGAAACCTGTGGCCCCTGGCTGAGCGCTCACTCAGCTCCAGACTCTGACGCCTCGATAGGCACCGCACCCAGCCTAAGACTAGTGTGACGTGCCAGCTGCTAAGAAAACTCTGGAACTCGAGGAGTGGTGGTCAGCCCAGATGGTGGGAGGAAGGGAGGGAGGGCGGCGTGTGGAGACGGAAGTGGAGGGAAGCACGAGACTTGGGAGACACGGATCTGCCGGGTGTAGCTGGGGTGGGCCAGGGACCACGGCCCCCATGGCATGGGGGTGGGGTGGGGGAGAGACGATGTCATCTGGGGGAGGGGGAGAGATGATGTCATACCTAAGGGGAGGGGTGATGATGTCATGCCTGGTGGGGGGGCAGAGATGGTGTCACCCCTTAGGGGAGGGGGAGAGATGATGTCACACCCAGGGGGAGGGGAGATGGTGTCACACCTTAGGGGAGGGGAGATGATGTCATGCCGTAGGGGAGGGGCAGAGATGGTGTCGTGTCTGGGGGAGTGGGGGAGGTGTTGGGCAGTGGCCAGACAGGTGTTCTGCCTCTGCTGCTTGGACTCACACAGCCCGTCTCTCCGACCAGCTGAGCGAGGGGTCGAGTGGCTTCCTGGATTCAGTGAGAGAGCGTGTGTGTGCTCGGGACGTTAGGAAAACGACTCCCATCAGCGGGGATCCCCAGGTTGCTTGCACTTGCTATGACCTGAGTCTGCTGGAGATACCAGTGCTTGGCGCTCTGTGCTCCGAGCAGGATACGCTGGAGGACCCCAGCCAGACCTGAGCCCAGACAGTGGGGGGCCCGGGAGGAGGCGTCCCTGCAAGGAAGGCTCAGCGGCACCTCTGTCTCCGCCTGTGCTGAGACCTGGTGGCTCATCCCTCTCCTGCCTGCTTGTTTCCAAAGTAAATGCAGTTTTATTTTGATTCTTCGGTTCCAGTAATTACTTGTTTAACACGGTTTAATAGGGTGTTTTAGCGTCTCAAGCTATCTGAGCTCCGGCACAGGGTGAAGCTGGCCCCAGACCCTACGTTGCAATGGATGTGTGTGTATTGGTGCAAGAGATATGCGCTGTGAGGGGTGTTCGGGGTGGGGACAAATCACAGCTTAGCCTATGCACTGTCCTGTGTTGTCGATGTCACGTAAGTGTGTGTTATTAATGGAGGAAGTCACGCATAAGTGGGTTTGCCAACTCCCATCTGGAGGGGGAGAGGCCTGTCTTTCTGAGCGGTGTTGTCACCTCTGCTCTCCCTGGCTCAGGCGCACCATCTGTTTCCCTGGGCTCCCTCCCTGGGCTTGGGGACAGCCGCTGGCAGCAGGAAGCCAGCCCCCCACCCCAGCCCCCGTGCAGGACAGCCACATCTTGTGTTGCCTGAATTGTTCTCTTCCCCCAGCGACCATTGTCACTGGTTGGATCTGAAATGTCAGACTGAGAGCGAGCCTGTGGCTGTTGGCCGCCCCGTACCCTCCCCCCGGCTGGGCTCTGGCCAACGGTCAGGCAGGAGAGATGGGTCACAGAGGGCCGTGCTGACCCGTCTCTGCTGTGCTCCCTCCACAGTACGATGAGCATGTGATCAGCCCGAAGGAGTTTGTGCACCTGGCCGGCAAGTCCACCCTGAAGGACTGGAAGAGGGCCATCCGCATGAATGGCATCATGCTCAGGTGGGTGTCCGCGCGCGCAGCGGGCCTCCGCGGCGGGCTCAAGTGACCGCGCCACGTGTCCTTCCGTTGCTTTTTCATTTTAATTTGACTTTTTTAAGATGAGGCCCATTCTGAACATGAGCATTGACAGCACCCTGGGGACGGCTCCTGCCCACAGCCCTGCTGGCGTGTGGCACCGTCCGATTTGCGGGACTTCGTTGTCCTTGCTCAGCCTCCCTGTGCATCCCCGTGTTGGAGAACGTGCTCCTGCATCTCCCACAGCAGCCACCGAATCCCGGGGTGCCTGGGCACCAGGCGCAGGTCTCTAACCTGGGGTGCCTGTCTGGCCACCTGTCCCTTTCTGGCATGGTCCGTCTGCCTGCTGAGGGTCCCATCCAGACCACGTCTGTGTTCAGTGGCCACGCATCCGTCCCCTGGACCTTCTCTCCACCTTGTTGCTTTCAGGGTACAGGCCAGTGGGTTTCCAGAGGGTGTTAGTTCGGATCCCTGACCTTACCTCTCACGAGATCAGGTGGTGCTGGGTTGATGCCCCATCTCTGTCGGTGGTGTGCTCTTGGTCAGGAGCCTGCTTGCTCCTCACAGACCTCCTTTCCCTTTGAGATTAAACAGGAATTTGTAGGAAGGTTTGGGCTGGCTCTCACCTCCTTCACCGACATCAGATCCCAGAATAGAGATGATTGGAGTTCGTGCCTCGGTCTCTCCGTTAGCTGTGCCAGCATCCCAAGGGGCCTGTCGCTCGTCTGCGTGGGCCGGTTCTCAGGCCGGTATGAAGGCCAGCGTCCGCTCTGCCAGCCACCCTGTGTGTGTGTGACCTGTTCCTGATGGCCTTCTGTCCCTTTTCCCGTCACTTGTGAAACAGAAATGGTGATGCCCCTTCTGAGAAGCTGAGGACAGACTAGACTCTCAGTTCATACCCCAGAACGTTGATGCCCGACGTCTGTGTTTTCACATTTCCTGCTTTGGTGGTGACAACCCTTCCCTCCTGATGAGGCAGAGGGTACCTCTCTGGCAGCCCCCACCCCTCCACGTGCTCACTCCACGGCCCCTCCTGCATGCCAGTCTGCACGCCAGTCTGGAGACGGCTAATGATTGTGATGGTGTCTGGCGTGGCTGCACTGGGTCACTTTGCTGCTGAAGGGGCTGCTCTCCTTCATGTCCTTCGTGTGTTTATTCCCGGGAGAAGCGACTTCATGCCGTCCTTGGGCACGGGTTTGCTGCCAGGGGAGTGCCTGTGGCCCTTGGTGAGTCCTGGATCATGGCCCTGTTCACTGTCCCTGTGAACCTCAGTCTGGGCCTGAAATGGGCAGATGTCCACAGCCAGAGACCCAGCCGGCCCGTTACACTTGCGCTTCTAGGGCGAGCCTACCGCTTTGCGCCCTTACGCTTGGCCCTGTGTCCCATCCTGCAGTGCTTAGGGCTCCTCTCTAAGCCCCAACCATTAAGCGGGCCCCTGACTTTCTAGAAAGTGTTTTGGTGGCCTAGCTCTGAGAAGGCAACCGGCCGTTTCCTTGGACGAGCACTGCGGGGGTAGGGGGGCACCGTGGGTCTGCCGCAAGCCCTGAGGTCAGCGCAGGCGCATTGTGCGGATGCCCAGCAACGTGGAGGTCCCGGGTGCAGGGGCGTGAGTTGAGACGTCTGCAGAGTTCGGCCCAGGCCCTCCAGAGAAGCCGTAGTAAAGGGCCTCCCTGGGAGGCCTGTCCCTGGCAGGTGGGGGACGTGCTGTGCCCTTCTGATAAGGCTGAGGATGGGAAGCCAGCCAAGCCAGCCGCCTTGAGCACAGAGTGAGAGGCCAGAGGTGCCAGCACCGTGCTGCTTTGCCGTGCACGCAGAGGGCCAGGCTGCTCCTGGAGGGTTTCTCGTCCCCTTCGGCCTCATAGTCCCCTTGTGGGTGCGCCCTCTGCACTTCTGTTAGCCGTGGGCCCGTTCTCCTGGGGCCAGCGGGTGGCAGAACACCCTCGGAGGGCCCTGTAGGTGACCAGTGTCTCTGGGATGACTGCCTGCCAGGGCCCTCATCTCTCCTTCTGGGTGCCAGCCACTGCAGTCACGGTCCCCACAGACTTCCCACTTGTGCTGGCAGCAGGAAGTCCCCTCACTGGCCCAGAGTGTTGGCTGGGGTCGTCAGAGAGACCTGTCTGGAGCCTCCGTGGTGCCCACCTCCCGCCCTGTGGTTAGCCACTCTGCAGCCACCACCTCTCCCGGAAACTGCCCCCAGGCCAGCCCCTGCTCTGCCTTGCCATCAGGAGCTGAGGGCACTTGAGGCGGGGTACTGGAGGAGGGGAGGCGCCTTGGGGTCCAGCTGCACACACCAGTGCCTGGACGTGTCCTCCGTCTCTGGTCCCGTTTGCCACAGGAAGATCATGGACTCTGGGGAGCTGGACTTCTATCAGCACGACAAGGTCTGCTCCAACACCTGCCGCAGCACCAAGATCGACCTTTCGGGCGCCCGCGTGTCCCTGAGCAGCCCCACCTCGGCTGAGTACATCCCGCTCACGCCTGCCACGGCCGACGGTATGTGCCGGCCCGGAGCCTTTGCTCTTGCCGGCGGCTTATCCCAGCCCCGCTCCATCTGTGCCCGTGGGGCTGGGCCTCTGCATGCCGCTTGTGGGCAGCCTGGCCTCCCCCGCGGGCCCGCGGCATCCGCAGCCGCCTCCGTCCTCGCCGAGGGAGTCTAGTGGGATTGCTGTTTTCATCGACAGCATGCCGGGGAGATCGTAAATGCCACAAGAGGAGCGCGATGTTGGGAATTTTAAACCTGGTGGTGGGGTCAAAGAGACTTGGTTCTTTCTCCTTTGTGTGTGTTTGAAGATGTCTCTGATTAAGAAGTTTAAAAATGGATGTACCACAGAAGCAAGTAAATCCTTTGGTTGCACTGGTACACATGTTTGTGGCTCTTGTGAAAATCGGTGCAAAGGAGAGCTTTAGAGCTGTTTGGATGGCAGGTTGGGAGGGTCGCTCACTGGCTGGTGAGGCTCATGGTGGCCATGTCTGGGTTGCAGTGAATGGGTCTCCTGCTACCATCACCATAGAGACCTGTGAGGATCCCGGTGACTGGACCACGGCCATCGGAGGTATGGGTCCTTCTGGGTGGGCTCTTTGTGGGTGGGGGCTGGGACATGCTGGGCGGCCCTGGAAGGGGTGCAGGCAGGCACAAGAGGCCTCCTGGAGGAAGTGCCAGTGCAGAGGGTGGAGCTCCGCCCGGGCCCAGGCCCCCGTCTGGACCTGTGTGCTCTGGCCCCCGGGCCCGGGCCCCCTGGCAGCTCTCTGCTCCTGCCTGTGGTGAGAAGCCTGCCGTGGCTGTTCTGTGGATTCTTCCTGCTCTCTGAGCCTCTCCGCCCCTCACAGATGACACGTTTTCCTTCTGGCGAGGGCTCAAGGACGCGGGTCTGCTGGACGAGGTCATACAGGAGTTCCACCAGGAGCTAATGGAGACCATGAGAGGCCTGCAGCAGCGGGTCCAGGACCCCCCCCTGCAGCTCCGAGGTGAGGGGCTCTGTGTCTGCCTGGCATCGGTGGGCACCGCCCCCCAGGCTCCTTCCTGCTCTGTGCAGGGGCGGGGGTGCTTGGGTGCTCCCTCCCGCCCTGCCGCGCCCCCGGGATGAAGCCGAGTCGTAGACTCAGTTGTGCCGAGCCCGAGCTTTGGTGTCGGAAGGGGGCTGTGCAGGGGCTGTATGCCTGCCGGGGTCTCCCTGCGTGTCCGGGGGACTTCTCTGCGGGGGGGGCCGTTCTCACTGTGTGCTCGCTCCTTGAAGACGCCGTCCTCCTCAACAACATCGTGCAGAACTTCGGCATGCTGGACCTGGTGAAGAAGGTGCTGGCCAGCCACAAGTGCCAGATGGACCGCTCGCGGGAGCAGTACGCCAGGGACCTGGCGGGTACGTTGGGGGACAGCCCCGTGGGACAGCTGCTCCTGAGAGAGCACTGGAGGCAGAGTCCGGAGTTGGGAAGGACCAGCAGAGCCTGGTGCTGTCACACAGGGAAGCAGGGAAGCCGTGACGCAGGGCCTAGACAGCCCGTCCGTGGGTCCTGAGTGTGGAACTCCCCCTGCAGCTCTTTATAGGAGAAAAGTGGGAGAGGTGACCAGGAGCCAGCATGGCCCCCAGAGTCCCCTTTGGGACATTTGTGCTTTTCTTTCCTGGCGCTCCCTTGGTGTCTGTGCTCTCAGGGGCGTGCGTGAGGCCAGTGCTGACGTGTCTGGTTATAGCCCGCTTTTTATCTTAACGTATCACAAGAGCAGCTTTCCTGTGGAGATGAGGGTTGGAAAGCTAGAATGGGGAAGGTCTGTCCCCTCGTCTGGCAGCTTGAAGGCCGCCTTTGAGATGGCATTTCTGCTCCCTCGGAGGGGCGGTCCATGCAGGACCCCGGGAGTGTCACTGTGGGAGACAGGGTGGGACAGGGACAGAGCATCACTGCCGTGCCGGCACAGGCCCCGCATCAGGGCGTGTGGTCTGATGCTCTCTATTCTCTTTCCACTCCCCGTCCCCGCACTGGTGCTTGGTGCCCCCCCCACCCGTCCCACTGACCCCGCAGTGATGCTGTCCTCCCTCCTCGTCCCTTGTCCCCACAGTGACGCCCAGCCCCTGTCCCCGTCCCCACAGTGACTCTCTGCTTCCGCCCCCACAGTGACTCTCTGCCCCCTGCCCCCATCCCCACAGTGACTCTCTGCCCCCATCCCCGCAGTGACGCTCTGCCCCCTGCCCCGGTCCCCGCAGTGACACTCTGCCCCCTGCCCCCGCCCCTGCAGTGATGCTCTGCCTCCTGTCCCCATCCCCACAGTGACTCTCTGCCCCCACCCCCGTAGTGACTCTCTGCCCCCTGCCCCCATCCCCACAGTGACTCTCTGCCCCCATCCCCGCAGTGACACTCTGCCCCCGCAGTGACGCCCGCCTCCTGCCCCGTCCCCGCAGTGACGCACTGCCCCCTGCCCCGGTCCCCGCAGTGACGCCCGCCTCCTGTCCCCGTCCCCGCAGTGATACTCTCTGCCCCCATCCCCGCAGTGACGCTCTGCCCCCTGCCCCGGTCCCCGCAGTGACACTCTGCCCCCTGCCCCCGTCCCTGCAGTGATGCTCTGCCTCCTGTCCCCGTCCCCGCAGTGACGCACTGCCCCCTGCCCCGGTCCCCGCAGTGACGCCCGCCTCCTGTCCCCGTCCCCGCAGTGATACTCTCTGCCCCCTGCCCCTGCAGTGACGCCCGCCTCCTGCCCCATCCCTGCAGTGACGCCCGCCCCCTGCCCCCGTCCCCGCAGTGACACTCTGCCCCCTGTCCCCGTCCCTGCAGTGATACTCTCTGCCCCCTGCCCCTGCAGTGATGCCCGCCTCTTGCCCCATCCCTGCAGTGACGCTCTGCCCCCTGCCCCCATCCCCGCAGTGACGCTCTGCCCCCTGCCCCCATCCTCGCAGTGACGCCCGCCTCCTGCCTTGTCCCTGCAGTGACGCTCTGGCCCCTGCCCCCGTCCCCGCAGTGACACCCGCCCCCTGTCCCCGTCCCTGCAGTGACACTCTGCCCCCTGCCCTCGTCCCTGCAGTGACGCCCGCCTCCTGCCCCGTCCCCGCAGTGACGCTCTGACCCCTGCCCCCGTCCCCGCAGTGACGCTCTGCCCCCTGCCCCCGTCCCTGCAGCGACGCCTGCCCCCTGTCCCCGTCCCCGCAGTGACACTCTGCCCCTGTCTGCCCGCAGCCCTGGAGCAGCAGTGTGACGAGCACCGCCGTCGGGCCAAGGAACTCAAGCACAAATCTCAGCATCTCAGCAACGTACTCATGACGCTGACCCCTGTCTCCTTGCCGCCCCCCACGAAGCGGCCCCGGCTGGCGAGGGCCACGTCCGGGCCGGCTGCCATTGCCTCTCAGGTGCTCACCCAGTCCGCCCAGATCGCCCTCAGCCCCGGCGTGCCTGTCTCCCAGCTGACCGGCGTGCCACTCGGCAAAGTGGTGTCCACCCTGCCCTCCCCCGTGCTGGGCAAGGGCCCCCCCCAGGCTGCTCCTGCCAGCTCCCCCGCCTCGCCACTGCTAGGGGGCTACACGGTGCTGGCCTCGTCGGGCGCCACCTTCCCGAGCACAGTGGAGATCCACCCGGACGCGTCCAGCCTCACGGTCCTGAGCACGGCCGCCATGCAGGACGGCAGCACCGTGGTCAAGGTGGTGAGCCCCCTGCAGCTCCTCACCTTGCCGGGCCTGGGCCCCACCCTGCAGAACGTCGCCCAGGTGTCACCTGGGGGCAGCACCATCGTGACAGTGCCCACAGGGGCTGTCGAGAGTGCCGTGGCCGCCTCGGGGCCCGAGGAGCACACAGCCACCATCGAGGTGGCCGCCATGGCAGAGGGCCACGAGCACAAGTAGACGCTGGGGGAGGGGCGAGGCCCCTCGCGGGCACAGGGCTGGCCGCCTCTCCTCAAGCCGTGGCCTGGTGGGAGCATGGCACCGGCGCCCCGCGGGTCACGTTGGGCTGAACCAAAGAGAGGAAACACCAAAACAGACGAGGAGCAAAAGGGATCGCGGATGACCGACCTGTGCAGCCAGCCTCGCGCTCGCACTTCCTCCCCCTTCTTTCTTAGGAAATACATTTTTCCATCTGTTGCTTATTGATACTGTTTACACGTTGGGCCTGATCCGGAGCCAGGCAGAGAGGACGAGGAGGCAGAGCCGGGGCACGGGGCACGGACCCCGTGGTTGCAGGGGGCCCCTGGGGGGGCCTGAGCCGGCTGGGGGAGGGGGTGTCACTAACACATGTCTTGGGAACCGTCCCCAAGTGTGGAAACCCATGGATCCTATGGATTTGGTTTCTTCCCACAGTTTTCTGTAGGTTTAGTGTGGCCCGGCACCCTGTTCTCCCGCGTCTAGAGCAGACCTCGGTGCCGCCGCGGGTCCACACGCCGCGGCTCTGGGCTGCGCTCCTGGGCACCTGCCTGAGCAGAGGGCCGAGGGGCCCCAGCAGCCTGAGTTTACCGTCTGCCCACCTCCCTCCACCCGGCAGGCGCTTGGGCCCCCGGGGGCCGTTGCACACGCACTGTGGGTGTTTTTAAGTGAATTGTTTAGTAGGCTTCTAGGAAGAGTCGAATTTATAGCATTTCCAACCTAAGCAATGTTGAGTGCCTGGGCTCCCCGAATTTGCTCTGGGTTCCAGAGTGCTCTGTACAAGACCGCTGTCGGGATGTCCCACGGGGGGCTGTGTGCTGGCTCCTGCTGCAGCTGTGAGCTCTCAGCACCGGCAGGCCGCCCAGGGGAGCGTGACGGTGGGTGTGCCCCTGGGACGTTGGTTCTGGGGTAGGGGTGTGAACAGAACCAGACAGGAGCTTGGGGAGGGTCTGCATGGGGCGTGGGTGCTCCTGCCTTTTGGGGGCTTGTTGTTGACCCCTGTGCTCAGCCTGCTGGTGGGACCACCATGACAGCCTTAGCCCCTGGCCCCGGCACTCCCCACGCCCCTATCTGGAGGTGGAGGTGCGCCCTGCTGGCTGATACTGGTGCCCGAGGGCATTTTGGGTGACGGACTGGTAGTCTGGGGCAGGGCCAGTCAAGGTGGGGGCCGGGGTGCTCACTGGCAGGGCCATCCGTGGTCCATCTGCAGGTCTGATTTTGGATGCAGGAGGGAGCGCAGGCAGGGGTCCCCTGAAGGCCTGGAGCCGTCTCCAGCGGGGCCCCAAGGCCCGTCCGAGCCGTCGAGTGGCAGGTCCCCTTAGACCTGTTAGTTCTGTTGCCTGCTGAACACCCTTCTCTGGGAGAAGGGGAGGGGGCTTCGGAGACAAGCCACTGCCCCACTTTGTGCTTTGAAGGGAACTGGGTTTTGTTCGTCCGTCCATCCACCGTCAGGTGCCCCAGACCTAGCGGAGTGGGCCTCGCCCCCCGAGTCAAGCCACCGAGGTGGTCTTTTTCTGTTTTCTTTTCTGTTGCATACTTGTTTGCTGTTGTCATGGGTCAGCTGATTTCAGCCTGATGTTTACTTGCGGGTGTACGTCCTCATCGTCCGGAGTCCTGATGCCTGCGGCGGTGTGACCCCCACGGGGTGGGCGCCGCCTGTCCTGGCCTGTCCTGTCCGTCTGCACCAGCTCAGAGCATATGAGAAACCACGTGGCTGATAAAACCACGTCTTGCCTTTGGAGCCTTTGTCACAGTCGGCCCTGCCGGCCCTCTTTGAAGCCGCAGCCCTGCCCTCAGACCGCAGGGGTGCTGGAGGGAAGTGCGCGTCAGAGCCATAGAAACAGAAGCCACAGCTTCGGAAATAACTGCGGCCCCTCCCTCCTTCCGCCTGGGCTGGGGGCAGACACCTGTGCCTGGCGGGGCTCCTGGAGCTCTGTCAGTGCGGCGGCTCCCCTGCCGTCCCCTCGGGGCGGGACCGCGGGCGGCTTCTGGGGAGCAGGACTGGACTGGGTTTTCTCACGGGTGCCGGCGCCGGCTCTGAGGCAGCCTGGGGAAGGGAAGCATCCGGGTTCTACTTCGTCTGTTGTTTTGCAAGTATGTGCTTGGTACTTTGATTTACAGTAAAAACATTTTTCGTAATGTGTGTCTGAGTCTCGTGACGAAAGCCTGTGGAGGGGGTCACGTTCGTGCGCACGCCCCGCCATCTGCTCTGTGATGGTGGTCGGGGGCCCCATGCTCTTCCTCTGTCCCCGAGGGCAAAACTGTTTTCACGTCAGCACCAGGTGCTGGGCCTTCCGGGCCCTGTCGTCCCCCCCCACCAACCCCTGCAGTGTTCCGGAAGCCGAGGGGCATGACGTCTGCGGCTGGTGGGCCACACAGTGGAGTGTGTGCCTTTCCTCACCGACAGAGGTGGTCAGGTTTACCCCGTCATGTGGTGGCACTGAAACAGCCCAGAGCAGGAGCCTCGGGGCCCCGCGTGCGAGGGGTTCCCGAGGTGGGAGTGCAGGGCCGCGGTGCTTCAGTGGAATGGCCTGCCCCCCCTTCACATGGGGGAGGTTGAGCCACTTGCCAGGAGAGGGTGGCAGAGCCAGGCTGTGATCCAGGCCCCCCGCCCTGGTTGGGAGCTGCTGCCAGTACAAGGAGAAGCAGAGGTGCCCCCCCTCCCCGGGCAGCTGGGGAGGCCTGCGGGGAGAGGGAAAGTCTGTGTGGGCTCCCTGGAAGTGGGGCACCCTGTACATGCGGTCTGAGGGGCCTGTTTGTGTCCTCCACCTCTTGCCCTCCACAGCCCTTTCTAGGGGTCCCTGGACCACCGTGCCCCCCGCTAAAGATGCTTTGAAGGCTCCCCACTCCTCTCCGAGGAAACCAACCCCCATAAGGGCCCCTCCTCACCCTTATTCTTGGTGAGGGGGTGGGGGAGGCTCTGCAGTGCCCTCCCTTTATGGATACCCCCAGCCCCTCAGGAGTACTGCAAGCCCAGGTGGGCAGCCACTCCCCACTTCTGTGTCCTCTGCTGTGGGGCTGTGGGCGCAGGAGCCTGCCCTGGGGACGTCCACTAATGGAGCACTGTCGGGCTTGGAGACTCCCCGTGGCTCTATGTCCTGTGCCTGGGAGCCGGCCGACAAGTATCAGGAGGGAAACTGTCACAGGGACATTAATGAAGGGCACAGCCCTCTCCAGGGCAGAGGGGACAAGAGGGGGTCCAGGGAGCGACTGTGCTCGGGTGGGTGACCCGGACAGACCATCACTGGAAAGTGGGCAGTAGGGTCACTCGGCGTTGTGGCTCCTGTGGATTTGGACAGACGTATAGACATGTGTTACCCGATCTTCACAGTGTCTCACTGTCTGCACTGCTCTGAGGCCCTCCGGGCTGCACCTGCTGTTCACCCCACCCCCGGCCCACCCCAGGGACCACACACAGTAAAAGCAGCACTTTGAAAACTCTAGTTGCAAATCCCAGTCAAAAATGTTGAAGAACACCCTTCGTGCAGGATTCTCTCTTGTTAAGTAGTACTCCTTCCTACAGCTATTTATTTTGTGGGTGGTTTTCTTTTCTTTCTTTTTGCCTTAAATTCTAGATTGTTTGAAATTAATATTGCTATGCCAGCATTTATTTATTTATTTTTGGTGGGTAGAGGCCTAGCGTACCTTCTTCCTTTTTTATTTTTGAACATATTATGTTTTTGTGTTTTGGGCATCATTTGGTAGCAAATAGTTGTATTACTCTCGTTTCAAAATCCAATCTCAGATTCTCAATCTCTTGATAGAATGTAGTCCTTTTACATTTATTGTAATTACTGGTACATTTGGATTCAGTCTCTTATCAAGTTGTCTAGGAGGCTGCCGTGTTTGTGAGGATTTGTTTTGACTTGCGCTTTCTCCTGGGTTGGCTTGCTCTTTTCTTTCCTCCCTTTTCCCTACTGTGTGGTCCACAAGTTCTGTGACACTCCCCCCACAGAAGCTGGGGTTGGATTTCCCTCCCTTTGCCGTGGGCTGGCCTTAGGGACTCGCTTTGAACGAGCAGGACGTGGCAGAAGTCATGCATATGACTTCCAAGGCTGGGCCGGGAAAAGGCAGTAGGGGTTCCACCTGCCGCTTTCTCTCTTTTCTCTCAGACTGTGCCTGCTCTACAGCCAGAGCTGCCAGGTTGGGGAGCCCACGTAGACACAGAGACAGATACTCAAGGAGCCCCTGCGGTTCCAGCCCCCAGCTCACGTGCCAGGCCTGGAGTGCGGGGCCCCAGATGACCCCAGCCACAGAGCATGAATCTTCTGGCTGAGGCTCTGAACAGAGCTGGGCCCTGTTCCAGTTTCTGACCTGCAGGCCTCGTGAGCATAATAAATGGTGGTTTTATTTCACTGAGTTTGGGGGTCATTTGTTGTGCAGCCACGTTGCCTGGGACAGCTTCTCTCCATCTGAGCCACGTCTGGGTCCTACTCTCTCTTTGGTGGCCTGAGGGGCCAGAGCTGGGGAAGGGGCCATCCAGTGGTTTCCTGTCTGCTGGAACGGCTGAGCTGGACACTCTTCTGCAAGACAGTTTTTGCCGTGGCCTCAGCCAGGACCCATGGATTTCCAGGTCAGACTCCACGTGACTTCTGTCTGCTTAAGGTGCCTGCACCACGAGCGTAGGATGGATTCGTGTGCCATGGACCTGGTGTCGTCATAACTTCTCTGTTCTTGGCCTTCATCTACTCGGAGTCATGCATTAAATACTCTCGGGCCTGGCTGCTTTCGCTCGACAGAACGTACTTGGGATCCATCCACGCTCCTGTGAGCACTGGTGGCGGTGCCGTGGCTTCCTGCATGGCATGTCACTACACACACACCAGAATCTGTTTATCCTGTGGCCTGACCGTGAACGTTTGCGTTGTTTCCACTTTGGCGACAAGGAGTAAAGCCACCATGAACCCGCAGGCCCCAGTAGAAGGACAGCCACCACCCCCTGCAGCCAGCAGGAGGCGCTCCCCCGGCCCAGGCTCCTTAAGAAGGAAGATGCAGGGCGTCTGCGGGGGGGGGGGGGGGGGGGAATCCTTGAGTGCCCAGCTCTTGGTTTGAGTTTAGGTCCTGATCTCAGGGCCGTGAGATCGAGATCGAGCCCGGCATCAGGCTACGTGCTGGGCATGGAGTCTGCTTGAGATCCTCCCTCCCCCTCTCCCCGCTCGTGCTCGCGCGCTCTCTCTCGCGCTCTCTCTCTCCCTCGCGCACACGCACACGCACACCCGAGAATGCAGATGCACGTTGCTCTCCCTCGCGTACACACCTAGGAGTAGAATCGCTGGCTCAGAAGCAGATGCTCATTGAGCTATCAGACGGCCCCACTGTCCTCCAAAGGGGCTGTGCCACTCTGGACGCCGGCCAGCGCCGCGTGTGACACCGCTCCCGCATCCTCTGCAGGCCGCGGGTTTCCGGCCCTCTCAGGCCGGCCGTCTGTGTGCCGAGGGGCGTCTCACTTGATCCGCACCCCCGGCGACCGGGGACGTTGGGCGCCTCTCTAATGTGCTCGCGCTCATTTGTACCTCTTCCTGTATGAAGTGTGTCTTCAAATATTTTGTGCATTTTTAAAAGAGTGCTTTACAAATACTGAGTTTTAAGATTAAAAAATAACCTGCATGCAGCCCTTCATCAGATATGTGCATTTGGAATATTTTCTTCGGTCAATGGCTTCCTTTTTGGTTTTTCTCATGGGTGTCTTTGGAAGAATAGAGATTTTTGATATTCATGAAATCCAGTTTCTCAACTTTTCCTTTTACTTTTTTAAAAATATTTTATTTGTCAGAGAGCACGCACAAGCAGGGGGAGGGGCAGAGGCAGAGGGAGACGCAGGGCGCCCGACGCGGCACTCGATTCCAGGACCCCGGGATCATGACCTCAACGGAGGGCAGACGCTCCACCCCCGGAGCCGCCAGGCGCCCCTCCTGTTCTTTCAAAGGAACCTTCGCCTACCCCGAGGCTGTGATGGTTCCTTCTGCTTTCTCGCAGAAGCCTCCCAGCTGGGCCTTGACCCTGAGAGGACCCGCGGGAGTTCGTTTTGTGTGGTGAGAGGCAGAGCTGAGGCCCGGTCCTCCGCAGTCTATTGTGCTGCCGGCACCAGGGGCTGGAAAGCCTGCCCCTTCGAGAGGACCGGCGGTGGGTCGGTGCTGGGTGCTCTCCTGACATTTGCAGTGACGCTGTGGCCAGCACCCCACATTTCTGGATGGCAGGGGACTTCCCGTGTCTCCTCAGCCTGCCCAGGGCCTGCCATGCAGTCAGCGTTCCTTGTCCTGAACTTGCCCTTTCCGCGACCATCCCGTCTGAACACACCAGGTCCTGGAGGCAACGGGTGACTGGGGACTGAACCTCGCCTGGGAGGTGACAGGGCAGGCTGGTTGCATGCTGAGGAGGGAGGCCCAGAGGTCAGGCCTGTGGACTTGAGCCTCTGGCCACGTCTGTGTCTCCATAGAGGAGACCCGGGACTCTGGCCTCTGAGGACCTGCCTCCCATCCTTCAACCTGCACCCTGCTCGGCGGCAGACGGTGCTGAACTTTGGCTTCCCTCTCTGCCGCCGCCGCCGGTGGGCTGGGGGTCAAGGCGGTACAGCCCACCTGACAGAGCACACCAGGCGTCCAGCCGAATAGAGAGGACAGGCGGGGGGGGGGGGGTTGGAGGCTGGGGCTGTAAGCCGTTTCCGTAGGGCGCCCAAGAGCACCAACCCCCAGTAGGGAGTGCAGACACGCCCTCCAGCTGCGGGAAGAGCCCTGCCCCCAGCGTGTCACCCTAGAGGACCTGGTGGGGAGGAGTCTGATCAAGCGGCAGGAGGCCCCGCCCCCAGCCGGGCTGGCAGGCGCCTCTCCCCTGTTCTGGGGGCACCCAGGGCTTTTGGGATTGACCTCAGTCTTCACAGTGACCACCCTCATCAGCTCTGCAAAGCTCACTCTCTAGGGGTTCAGGGCCTGGCCTGGGGGTTCCAGGAGGGGTTTCAAGTGTGGGGTGGGGGTGCACGGGGCAGGGTGGTGCAGAGCTGCTGTAGGGCTGGGGTGGGGAGAGCAGCTGGGACAACTGGGCTGTGTAGACCTTTCCTGTGGTGACACCTCTTCCTTCCTGGTGCCCCCGTCAGGTAGGATGGCCCCCACGCACGCTCGAGGCTGTGCCCCTGCCCCCAGGTGAAACTAGGACCCTCCCACTCATAGACTCGATCGCCTCCTTGGTCCCAGGCCAGGATGTGACCTTCTGGCTGGCGGGAGGGCCCCTGGGTGGGTCCCTGGGAGGGTCCTTGGGAGCCCATACCTGGGTGTTCAGTTCTCTTCTGGTGGACCGTAACCAGAGCCTGCTCAGACGAGCTGAGACCAGACCAGGGACCCCGGTGGGAGCTCCACGCTCAAGTGATGCCGGTAGGGGTGTCTGGGGCTTTCCCAGCGGCTCTGGTGATGGCAGAGGGCAAAGGGCCGAGCTTTATCCACTAGGAAATTCTCTGGGTGAGGAAGGCCTGGTTAACTGGGGGAGTTGTTGGCTAATGCTTTATTTACTTTTTACTTTGATATCATCTCAAACAAACTTACACTAGAGTTGGAGACATGGTGCAGAGGGCATCGTAAACTCTTCATCTAGGTTCACCGGTTTCTAGTCTTGTCCCATTTGGTTCACTATATAAGTAAACTTGTGTCTGACCCGTCTGGGAGCAAGTTGCAGACCTCGAGCCCTTTACTGCTGACCCCTTAGTGTCTGCGTCCTAACACATGTCCTTTGTCTCATTAAACCAGGAGACTTGCCTTGATGCCACGTTACTGATAGCCCACATCCACATTTCTCCCTTAACCGTCTCCTACTATATATATATATTTATAGGCTTTTAGTCTGAGAGTCTGCAACGCTCCAGCCCTTCGTGGTCTTTCGCCATCTGGTCATTTCGTAGAGTCTGTGATACCTCCTTGGATTGGTGTGAGGGTTTGCATTTTGGGGCTGGGACCACGGGCGTGGGGTGTGTCCTCCAAGCACCGTGCCTGGGGGGCGTGGTATCAGTGTGTCCTGTTGCTGGTGATGTGAGCCCCGATGGCAAGGCCGGGAGAGGTCCGACGGTTTCCCTGCAGTAAGCGCGAGGTATCCCGGGGGAGATGCCTCGAGGCTGCATGAGTACCCTGTCTCAGTTATTACTGTGATGGTTGCAAACATCACCCCTTTGTCCCTCTGCATTTCCCGGTTGGGTAGCCAAGCAGAGTTTGGAAAGGACTGCTGTGTTCCTAGCAGGGAGGGATGTGGACACGGGGGCTCAGAGGCTGCTGCAGGGCTCTCTGTTTTCTGGGGCTGCTTGGGTTTGGAGCCGGGCATTTGCCGATGGTTGGAGGTAGAATGCCAGAGGGTCCAGGACGCCTGGGCACCTGGGAGGATAGGGTGCTCATCTGTTGAACAGGGAGGCTGCGGGGAGCAGGAGGAGGAGGGTTGGGCCTAGCGCAGTGTGAGGTGTGGGTCTGGGTTTCAGGGAGGGATCTTTGCAGAAGAGGACAAGGTGGTCACCATCAGCATCTGAAGGATCTGCGAGGCCAGAGGGGGAGGGGCTGTCTTCCCGGCTTAGGGACCACGGGAAAAGGGCGGAGAACCGGATACTTGGCAAGAGTTCACGATTCAGTGCCTGATGCCTTTTACACTTTTCGTTTGTATTTGAATGAGGAATAGAAACCGTACAAACTCAACGTCCAAGAAGGTAGAGGAAAAGACGTCAGTCTTCCTCCGTCCCGGCCGACCGTTCTGATTCTTCTCTTTTCTGTGGAGTTCAGAACTCTCTCTACGTATGTACGACAGAGACAGCGGCTCGATCCCACGACCCTGACATCGCGGCCTGGGCTGAAATCAAGAGTCAGGTGCTCACCCGACTCAGCCACCCGGGCGCCCCCGAACTTTATATACTTTTCAGTTCTTTTTTTAAAAACCCAGGGTGCGTTGTGGTCACTTCAATTTTCTTCTTTAACAAGGTTTCTTGGGAAAAATTGCATTCCACCACATTTCAGATGCCTCCTCAGAGTCCTTCAGGGCACAGGGGAGGGGGTGCCAGTGAGGGAGGGGCGACCCTCAGCAGTGGGCATTGGGGTGCAGGGGCCCCCTCTTTTCACTACCTCTGTATCTTTGGGGTAGATACGCAGGAGTGCGATCGCCGGTGTAGGATGGCTCTATTTTCATCTTTCTGAGGACCCTCCACGCCGTTCTCCATGTGGCTGCACCAGCTTGCGTTCCCACCAGCGGTGCAAGAGGAAGCGTCCCCTTTCCCACACCCTTCCAGCAGCTGTCCGTTACTGACTTGTTCGTTTTAGCCATTCTGACCAGTGTGAGGTGGGATCTCATGTGCTTTTGGTTTGTATTTCCCTGATGACAGCGATGGGGGGGCATCTTTTCACGCGCCTGTTGGCCATTTGTATGTCTTCTCGGAAATGTGTCTGTTCAGGTCCTTTGCCCATGTATAAATTTGGTTATTTATTTTTTTGCTATTGAGTTGTGTGAGTTCCTTACGTATTTTGGATATTCACCCCTCGCCAGCTATATGGTTTGCGGATATCTTTTTGCATTCTGTAGGTACCTGTTCAATTTATTGATGGCTTCCTTTGCGGAGCTCTTCAGTCTGATGTTGTCCCACGTGTTTGCTGTAGGGTGTGCTGCCAGGGGTTTTGGTGTCCCATGCAGGAAAGCATTGCCAAGACAAATGTCAAGGATCTTTCTCCCCATGTCTTTTTCCTAGGGGTTTTATGGTTTTAGGTCTTACATTTAATCTTTGATCCATTTTGAATTAATTTTTGTGAGTGGTCTAAGAAGGAGACCAGTTTCATTCTTCTGCAGGCGGATGTCCCGTGTTCCCAACACTATGCATTGAAGAGACTGTCCTTTCCCCATCGTGTGTTCTTGGCACCTTTATAAAAAATTAGCTGACCATATATGTGTGGGCTTATGTCTGGGCTCTCCATTCTATTTCTCTGGTCTGTGTGCCTGTATTCGTGCCGAGACCTTACTGTTTTGATTTCTATAGTTTTGTATTATACCTTGAAATCAGAAAGTGTGATGCCTCCAGCTTTGTTCTTTTTTCTTAGTGTGACTTTGGCTATTTCGGGTCTTTTGTGATTCCAAATAAATTTTAGGGTAGTTTTTTCTATTTCTATGGAAAATGCCATTGGAATTTTAATTGGGATCGCATTGAATGTGTAGACTGATTTGGGTAGTACAGATATTTTCACATGAATTCTTCTAAATCCATGAGCATGGAATATGTTGCCATTTTTTTCTGTATGTCTTTTTCAATTTGTTCATCAGTGTCTTACAGTTTTCAGTGTACAGATCTTTCACCTCCTTTGTTAAATTTATTCCTAAATTTTTATTATTTTTGATACTATTGTTAGTGGGATTGCTTTATTTCTTTTTCAGATAGTTTTGTTGTTAGTGTATAAAAATGCAACCAATTTCTGTATATGCTGATTTTGTGTCCTGGACGTTACTGAATTCATTTATCACTTAACAGGTTTTTTTAGTGGAGTCTTTAGGGTTTTTTATATATAAGATCATGTCACCCGCAAACAGAAATAGTTTTACTTGTTCCCTTCTGATATGGATGCTTTTTATTTCTCCTACTTCTCTAGGACTTCCAGTGCTATGTCGAATAGGAATGATGAAAGTGGGCATCCCTGTCTTGTTCCTATCTTAGAAGAAAGGCTTTTAACTTTTCTCCCCTGAGTAGGACGTTAGCTGTGGGCTTGTCATATATGGTGCTTATTGTGCAAGGAACATTCCTCCTGTGTCCAGTTTATTGAGTGTTCTTATCATGAAAGGGTGTTGTGTTTTGTCAAATTTTTTTCTGCATCTACTAAGATGCTCATATGATTTTTATCCTTCATTCTATTTTTTAAAAAGATTTATTTATTTCTTTGAGAGAGAGAGCGCATGTGCACACACAAGTGGGAGGGGCAGAGGGAGAGGGAGAGAGAATCTCAGGTGGACTCTGTGCTGAGCACACAGCCAGACACAGGGCTCCATCTCACGACTCTGAGATCACGACCTGAGCCGAAACCAGGAGTTGGTCGCTCAACCAACTGCACCACCCAGGCGCCCCATCCTTTGTTCTATTAATGTGATGTATCACTTTTATCGATTTGCAGATGTTGAACCATCCTTGCATCCCACGGGTAAATCCCACTTGGTCCTGGTGGATGATCCTTTAAATGTACTGTTGAGTTTGGTTTGCTGGTATTTTGGTGAGAATTTTTGTATCTATATTCATCAGGGCTATTGGTCTTTAATTTTCTTCTTCTTTCTTTTAAGGATTTTATTTATTTATTTGTCAGAGAAGGAGAGAGCACAAACAGGGGGAGGGACAGAGGGAGAGGGAGAAGCAGTCTCCCTGCTGAGCAAGGAGCCTGATGTGGGGCTCGATCCCAGGACCCTGAGACCACGACCTGAGCCGAAGGCAGACACTTAACTGACTGAGCCACCCAGGCGTCCTGGGGTTTAATTTTCTTTTATTGTGGTATCCTTATCTGGCTTTGGGATCAGGGTAATGCTGGGCTTGTAAGATGAGTTTGGGAGTGATCTGTCTTCAGTTTTCAGTTACTCTTTTTTGTAATAATTTTCCTGCCCATTCTTGCTTGTTTGTGTGATGCTTTTCTCAATGAATTTTAAAATCAGCTTGTCTATCCCCCAACTCTTCTTAGTATGTTTATTGGGATTGTATTAAGTTCATAGATAAGTTTAGGAAGAACTAATATCTTTACGTAATTTGTTAAGTCTCCTTATCCATGAACGTAGTATTCCATTCCCTTTTCAGTGGTGTTCTGTTGTGTCTCTTGGGAACATTTCAGGTTTTTTGCATGTTTTTTGTTAAGCTCATCCCTAGGTCTTCTGTTGCTGCTATTACTGATGGAAGACTTTATTATGTCCTAGTACTTGATGCTTATGCATCTTCAGGCTCCTAGCATAATTAACGATGGTGCACCCAGCCAGCTTCCGGAGTTAGATGGGAAGCTTCCATTATTGCCCCTCCCCACGTGATGCTGACCCGGTCTCGGTACAGGTGCATTTCACTGAGGAATGGTTTTGGCGTATCCGCGCTCTGTTGCTGTGTGAGAGATTGCTCCAAGACTCGTGGGCCCAGAGCAATGTTAAACGTGCTTCCTCTTGTAGCTGGAAGTGGCTCCATGGTGGCCCAGGCGTGGGGTCTCCAGCGAGGCTGCGGTGAGCTGGGGCTTCATCATCTGGGGGGGGTCTGCTTGCACATTCCAGACAATTGGTGCTGGGGTTTGGCAGGAGGCCTCGGTCCCTCCTGGCAGGGGGACCGCGGGCCGGGCTGCTTGAGGGCCCTCCCTCCGTGGTGGCTAGCGTCCCCCACAGTCAGCCTGACAGAGCTGAGGAGGCACAGTGTCCCGTGGCCCAGCCCTGGTCGCTGAACTTCTGCTGTATCTGTTAGGTCTCCTCCTTGTTCAAGGGGACTCTACGAGGGTATGAATCTGGGAAGCCAGGCTCCTTGGGGTGACGTCAGGTGACAGCAGGGCGACTGGGTGCTTTGCCAGCTGCTGAGGCTCGGCCAGTGAGTGCAGTGCCTCAGTTTCCTCACAGGTGACTAAGGATGGCAGCCGAGCAGGAAAGTTGGGGGGTCCAATGTGGTCAGGCTGCAGAATGCCCCCGACCTTCCCGCTGTCTAGGATGGGGGGGTGTCCCTTGTCTGGGCTGGCTGGCTTTGGTGTATTTGAAGGGGCTGGATAGCACTCCAGGGCACCCTCAGGTAAGAACCTCCCAGGTAAGAGAGTCGGCAGGTCCCCTCTGACCTAGACTGCATGGAGCCTCTTAGGAAAGCCACCCCTCCCCGCCCCCAGCTCTCAGCCCCTCCCCTTCCCAGCCGTGCCGCGGGGGTCCCCCGGTCCCGACAGGTCCATCTGCTGCCCCAGCAGCTCTGCGGCCGCAAGCGGGCTCTGCCGGGAGCACCTTTCCCCTCTGCTCTGTGTCCTGGTTTTCTCACCGCCCCCCCGCCCCCCCCCCGCGGGCACGGCCCCTTCTGCAAACTGCGGAGGATCCCGCGGGTCTGTGCGCGGGGCACCTGGGCGGGCCGCGGCCGAGGGGCGGGGGTCGCGGGCTGCGCGCTGGGCCTCGCCCGGGCCGGGGGGGGGGGGGGGGCGGCGCCGGGGGCGGGGAGGGCGGAGGTGGGGGCGGGGCGGGGGGGCGGTGAGGTAATTTCCGCGATCGGGCGTCAGCACTTTGAGTCACCCGGGGGCAGAATCGAAAGTGATCGCTCGGCGCGGGGCGGGTCGCCGTGCCGGGGGCGCCGGCGGCGGGGGGCGGCTCCGCGTGCAGGGTAAGCGCCCGGCGAGGGGCCGGGGTCTCGGCCGCCGTCCCGGAGCGGGCTCCGTGGGACCCCCAGGCGAGAGGGAGCGGAGGGGGCGGCCGCGCCCCGCGGGAGGAGGTGCTGGTGTGGCGGCGGGGGGGGGTGCCCGGAAGCCACCTGCGAGCCCCCGGCCCGGGGGAGCCGCGCGGCCCCTTCGCCGCGACCCTGGCCCCCCGCCCGCCGGGCCTGGGGAGGGGCCGCGATCTCTGCAGCCCGGGTCGGAACCCCTGGGGTCGTCCTGTTCCTGAATATCCACCGGGCTTGGGCTCTGCTCTGGTCCCCCTGCAGCTGGACCAACGCTTCGCTTTGGCGCGGGGAGGGTTTTCCCCTCCAGGCTGAGGCTGCAACCATTTCCTTTCAAAACATCTCTTGCTGTTGTGCTCAAAGTTTCCCCTGGAAGTTCCATGCAGACCCGGGCATCCCCACTTCCTCCCGGAGCTCCGATGCTGTCCTGCTGGCCCCCGCTCTGCCCGGCGGGCAGGAAGCCAGTGTGCCCCGTTCCAGGAGCCAGTCCGCGTTCTGCGGAGCAGGGGTGCTCTGTAGTTAGGTGACTCAGTGCTTGAGGGATGTTGGAGACAGAGGCTCCTGGGAGAGCCCCAAGCCTCCAGGGGCCCCCAGGGCTCCTGTTGCCGGGGCAACCTTCCTCCCAGGTGGCCAGCTGGCTCCTTTCGGCAGGGCCCAGAGACCTTTCAGAAGTGGGAGGGGTCTTGGTTGGGTCAAGGTCAGTGTGGCCCAGCTCCTTGGACCCCCTCCTCCTGTCTGGTGGACGCAGTTCTCCCTGACCTGACGGAGAGGCGGAGTGTGTCTGAGCCCCTGCCTGGGTGCATGTGGACCTCCTGGCCTCAGGGTCCGAACTTCCTCCTCCCATTCCAGACTTCTCATCACGGGTGACCAGCCCCAGAGGACCCGCTGAAGCTGTGAGCCTCGGATAGCACTTCACAGACCCAGGCCAGGGATCGTGTCCCCAGGGTCCGGCTCAGCACCCAGCAGCCCCATGGCCACCAAGGAGCTCTCTCTGGCCAGGCTGTGTGCCCAGGTGGACCTGTACCTGGGCTGCCCCCGCTGTACTCAGCGCCTCAATGAGAGCACCTACGTCCTGCGGAGGGTGGAGCACAGCTGTCCCGAAGAGATCCTGCTGGCCCGCTTCAAGCGAGCCCCCAAGAGCCGGGTCTGGCGCAAGGTGGACCGGCGGCCCAGCTTCCCACGGCCTGCCCGCTATGAAGTCTGCTGGTACTACACCCCAGGGCTTGGCTGCCAGCGCCACCGCAACCAGTGTACCTTCGCCCGAAGCCCGGAGGAGGCCCTGGTCTGGACCTTCGAGCGTGAGCACAATGTCCGGCGTCTGTGGCTCAAGACTGAGCTGCAGGGCGGCCGGGCCCAGGGCCAGCTGCGCAGCCCAGCCGATGCCATCCGTGCCGAGTATGGCGGCCAGTTCCAGCTGCTCTGCTCCCACTGCTTCCGGTGCTGTCCTCCATGTCTCTGCCCGGTGGACCCCCAGGGGCGCTGCCCCAGGCATGGCGCCTGCCCTTCGCTCCTGACCCACGTGAGCGCCGAGGGCCGCCGCAAGCAGCAGGTTGTGGAGGTGCGGCCCCAGCCCCAGTACGGCCAGCCCCTGGCCTACTGCACGTACGTGGGGCGTGGGCGGCCGTGCCGGCATGGGGCATCCCGCTGCCAGTACGCGCACAGCGCGGTGGAGATGGCCGTATGGGAGGCTGAGCAGCTGGATGGGCTCCAGCGGCGGGACCTGCTCTCTCCCACTGCCCCCAGAGGGGATGAGCGCACCGTCCCCCATGGCCAGCCCCCCGCAGTCAGGCTGTACTGCCACGCCTGTCTGGTCACCTGCCACTCCCAGGAGGCCTTTGAGAACCACTGCTCATCTCTGGAGCATGCACAGATGGTGGCCTTGGACCAGGTGGAGGCCTGGGAGCACCGCAGCCCACCCACGGGGCTCTCCACGTTTGAGCTCTGCCCAAAGTAAGGACAGTGGGGTCGGGGGCGGGGTGGGGGGTGGTTAAGGGACGTTCATTGAGGCCTCTTCTCGTGGGCACAGGATGGAGGAGGTCCCGGTTCCCACCCTGCCCTGCCCCCAGGCCTGGAGCCCACCCTACCTCCTGCCATAGGCCAGTATTGGGCTGAGAGTGCTTACCCCTGCTCTGCTTGCTGACCTCCCGTTTCCCAGACCCAGCCTCTGTGAGTACGGGGACGTCTGCACCAAGGCACATTGCCAGCAGGAGCTGCAGGAGTGGATCCAGCGGACACAGACCCTAAAGCTGCGGGAGCAGGCCGCCTGGCAGGAAGGGCTGGTGTCTTACCAGGCGCGGCTGCTGGCTGAGTACCAGCGCAGCAGGAGTGAGGTCCTGGTGGTAAGTGGGGACCAAGTGAGTGGGCAGGGGGTTGCTGGGGCCAGAGCCCCGCTGCTGACGGCCAGACTCCCTGTGCAGCTGGCTGAGAACGTCGAGGGCGTGTCCATCACCTGCCCCCAGCCCTTGGTGCATCAGGCCCATGAGAGGAAAACTCAGCACAGCTGGGTATTCGACATCCAGTCTGAGGTGAGAATCAGCAGCCCCGGGTTGGTTGGGGCTTGGGGTTGGAGCTGCCTGCGCGTCCTCCTGCCTCAGTCTCCTGTGTGAGGCCCCGTGCCGTTATTCTGTGGAATGTCTGGCACAGAGAGTGGGGACCAGGCTAGTTACCTCGTGTGCCCCGAGCATCCCATGCTCACCCTCCACGAGGGCTGCTCTGTGACCCCGTTTGCAGAGGGGAACCCCCAGGTTCAGACAGGCCGAGCACCCTTCCGGGGTCACAGCCAGGAAGCCCAGCAGGGTGGGCAGGGGCATGTGTGTCAGCCTGGACCCTGATGGGCGGGCAGGGTCTGGGGCCGCCTCACCATCCAGCCTCTCCCCCAGGAGCCCCTGCTTCACGTGGCCCTGCTCAAGCAGGAGCTGGGAGCAGACTTCTCGCTGGTGGCCCCCTGCCTTCCGCTGGGCCAGCTCTATGCGAAGGGGGAGCGCTTCCGTGCGCGTGCCTCCCCAGCCAAGTTCCAGGTGGAGGTGCGCGTGCAGAGCACCTCCTTCGGCTCCTTCGAGCAATGGGTGGTCTTCGACTTCGGCCGCAGGCCAGTGCTGCTGCGGAAGCTGGGGCTGCAACTGGGCCAGGTGCGCTGCCCGGGGCTCCGGGGCTCGCGGGCGCACGGCCACCTCGAGGAGCTGGAGCGCTGGCACACGGGCAACCGCCACGTGGTGCCTGGTGTGGAGCGCACGGCCGAGCAGGTGGCCCTGCTGGCGAAGTACAAGGTGCCCGCCCTGGCGCTGGACTTCAGTCACGCGGGCCCCGCCCCGGGTCCCGTCTCCCGCGACAACTACCGGCAGCGGATGCACCACTTTCTCTATGAGGAGGAGGCTACTCAGCAGCGGCTGGTGGCCAAGTGAGTGGGGCCGCTAGGCAGATGGTGGCCGCGGGGCTGCGGACTACAGAGCTGCGGCCCCGGGCCGCTGACCCTGTTCTCCCTGCCAGGCTGAACTTCCGGGGCCCAGTGTCCCTGAGGACGATGCTGCAGACGCCGGCCCTGGGCATGCTCTTCCCGCCGTCAGGAGCCCTCTATGCCGAGGTCCCCACCCCCTCGTCTCTGATGCCAGACACAGATGAGGGCTTTCTGCTGGGCCGGGCGGTCAGCACAGCCCTCGTGGCCCCTGTCCCCGCACCTGACCACACGGTGTTTGAGGTGCGGCTAGAAACACGGGCCAGCTCGGAGCAGGCACTGTGGCTGCTGCTGCCCGCCCGCTGCTGCTCGGCCCTGGGGCTGCAGCCCGAAACCAGCCCCGTCCTGGAAGTCCAGTTCCAGATCGACCCGCTGACCTTCCGCTACTGGCACCAGGCAGTGGATGCGCTGCCCGAGGAGCGCCTGGTGGTGCCTGACCTGCCGACCTGCGACGTGCCCCGTCCTCTGCCCACCCCACCCACAATGCAGGGCAACCACAAGCAGAAGTTGGCTGTGGCCTTCATTGCGGGCAGAAGCCCCGGGGGCATGCGGCCCATTGCCCCCCTGCTCATCTATGGCCCTTTTGGCACAGGCAAGACCTACACGCTGGCTATGGCCTCACTGGAGGTCATCCGGCAGCCCCACACCAGGGTCCTCATCTGCACACACACCAACAGGTAAGCCCAGAGCCCTGCCTGCTCGCTGGGCCGGGGCAAGGCTGCCGCTGGGATGGTGCCTGGGACTCCCGGGGTCACCGGAGGCCTGGCAGCTAGTGCTAGAGTGGACTGGCCGGGTTGTCTGGCCATCGGCAGAGCGGGCGGGGTCTGGGCTGGGCTTGCATCCTCTGGCTGCCCCGTGGACACTGTGGGGGTGGGGGTGGGGGTGGGAGCAGTGCAGCCCTTGGGCGGTCAGGAGGGTGACTCTGATCCTTGGGACTCTCTCTGAGAGCTCATCAGCTCCGAGCTGAAAGATGGGACATTTGTGCTTCGGGCCCAGTGCAGGGTGCCCTGGGGGTCAGGGTCTGCTGTCTGGGGGCGGGGCTGTGCGTGCCTCCACAGAGGCCCTAGTCCAGAGAGAGTTGTGGGTGGGGGTCCGGCATGGCCAGTCCAGCATTTCCTGGGGTGAGGCTCTGGTGTTGTCTTTTAGAGGAATACAGACTCTTCCTTCAGTCTCTCTCAACTGGCCCCCTTTGGTCAGTATGGTTTTCTTGGCTCCCAGTACTTCCTGCGGCCTGGGCAGGGGTCTCTCCCGTGGTGGGCCTGGGGATCCCTGGGGTCCTGGGGAGCAGGTCCCTGCAGAGATGCCCTGGGGCTCTGGCATATTCCCTGATGCACTGGCCCTGGGTGTGAGGGGCCGGCCTTGGTGCTTCTCCCACTCTCCCGAGAACTTGCACCCATCGCTGCCCACCCACCGACAGCCATCTGGGAGCCGAGCTCAGGGCCATCCACAGCCCCTGGTCACCCTGGGCTGCCTCAGGCAGGGGCCCTCATGGTTCCCCTCTCTGCCTCTCTGCATGGCCAGCTCCTTCACCTCTTCCTCCAGGGAGCCCTCCCTGACCACCCGGACCCTCTGTGCTGTTGCCAGTTCTCCTCATCCGGCTCTGACGGTCCCCTGTTGGTCTGTCTGTCTGTCCCCTCTGCTGGTGTTCAAGCTCTGTGGGGGCAGGACACAGGTCTGTCTGCCCCAGCTGAGTGCCTGGCATCCAGGCCAGGCTGGGTTCACCGGAGGGGCTTGAGTGGTCAGCTGCTGAGGCCCCGTGTGCCCTTCCCCCTCAGTGCGGCTGACATCTACATCGAGGAGCACTTCCACCGCTACGTCAGCAGCGGCCACCCCGAGGCCACTCCGCTGCGGGTGATGTACACGGACCGCCCGCCCAGCCAGACGGACGCGGCCACGCTGCAGTACTGCTGCCTGACCGGGGACCGCCGGGCCTTCCGGCCCCCGACGCGGGCGGAGCTGGAGCAGCACCGCATCGTGGTCACCACCACCTCCCAGGCCCGCGAGCTCAGGGTGCCGGCCGGCTTCTTCTCGCACATCCTCATCGACGAGGCTGCGCAGATGCTGGAGTGCGAGGCGCTCACCCCGCTGCGCTACGCCTCGCCCAGCACCCGCGTGGTGTTGGCGGGGGACCACATGCAGGTCACGCCCAAGCTCTTCAGCGTGGCCCGCGCGCAGGCCGCGGCGCACACCCTGCTGTACCGCCTCTTCCAGCACTACCAGCAGGAGGAGCACGAGGTGGCCCGGCACAGCCGGATCGTCTTCCACGAGAACTACCGCTCCACCGAGGCCATCCTCAGCTTCGTCTCACGGCACTTCTACGTGGCCAAGGGCAGCCCCATCCACGCCAGCGGCAAGGTTCCTCGCCACCCCAAGCACTACCCGCTCATGTTCTGCCACGTGGCGGGCAGCCCCGAGCGCGACATGTCTCGTACGTCCTGGCTGAACGCGGCGGAGATCGTCCAGGTCACCGAGAAGGTGCAGGAGATCTACCAGAGCTGGCCCCCCTGCTGGGGCGGCCGTGAGCAGAGGAGCATTTGTGCCGTGTCCCACGGTGCCCAGGTGAGCCCCAGCTGCCGGGGATGGCCTGCCTCCCTCACTTCTGACAGGGACGCCCGGAGGAGGTCTGGGGGACCTGCCTGCCCCCGGGGTGGCCTCCTTAGCCACAGTTTCCACTCCTGAGAGAGGGGCTGAGGGATTAATCTGCCGGGACATGATGTGGGCTTGAACCCCGTGATCGGTGCCAGGGCACCGGGGTCCTTGCTGGGGGCCCTCCCCGCACACCCCAGTGCTCACCCAGGCCTGCTGCTCCGGCGTGTTTGTCTCCAGGTGAGTGCGCTGAGGCAGGAGCTGAGGAGGAGGGACCTGGGCCAGGTGTCTGTGGGCAGCTTCGAGATCCTGCCAGGTGGGTGCTGAGTGCCGGGGTGAGGGCGGGGTGGGGCCGCCCCTCCTTGCCCGGCCTGACCGCACCCCCTCGCAGGGCGGGAGTTCCGGGTGGTGGTGCTGAGTACCGTGCACGACCACGACAGCCTGCTGAGCTCGGGGGCACCCGCCCTGGGGTTCTTCACCGACGCCCGTGTGCTCAACACCGTCATGACCCGCGCCCAGTCCCAGGTGGTGGCTGTGGGCAATGCCGTGGCCCTCTGCTCCTTCGGGGCCTGCAGCAAGCTTTGGAAGAGCTTCATCCGCGAGTGTGTGAAGCATTGCAGCGTCTCCCCCAAGACTCTGTCCCTGGAGCACATCGAGCAGAGCGTGGTCCACAGGCAGCGCTGGGCCCTCCGAGCAGAGAGATCTGTGGCAGCCGGGGCCCAGGACACTGTCCCGGAGGAGGGGGCAGCAGGGGCTCCAGCCACAGAGCACGCAGCCACGGAGAAGGTGCGGCCAGGGGCCAAGGCTGAGGGGAGTACATCCCCGTCCAAGACCTCAGCAGCGGGAGACGAAGCCACGCGGAGGACAGAGGCTGGGGACGCAGCGTTAGGGTCTGTGGCCGGGGGCTGCCCAGCAGTGGGGGACACGGTGCACACGGAGGCAGAGGACACAACGTCAGCAGGGAACTCATCAGTGGGGGACTTGGCCCCCGGGAAGGCGGCGGCAGGGCCGACGGCCATGGAGAATGGGGACGCCGAGGACCCCGAGGACGCGGAGTCGGACTTCTGGCCTTCTGACACGGAGCTCAACACCGATGACTCCATCCTGCAGGAGCTCCTGGATGAAGCCCGGAATGTGATGGTGACCGTCCGGGAAGACGGGCTGCTGGACACTGTCGCCAGGCCCGCGTCCCCACACCGGGCCCGGCAGTACACCAACCTGCCGCGGGCCACACTGCGGAGACGGCTGTGCTCGGAGCCCGAGCTGTACCGCCGCTGCACCTTCGTGCAGGAGACCTTCGACCGCGCCACGGCCATGCCGCTGGACGACGTGGATTCCGGCCCCATCCAGATCAGGGGCCGCTTGCGCTGTGGGATGGCCTTCAGCGGGGACGAGGTGCTGGTGAAGGTCCTGGGCGCAGACGGAGGCTCCGCGGGGAGGCTGCAGGGCCAAGTGGTGGGCGTGCTCAAGAGGGGGCGCCGCGAGCTGGTGTTCGTGTGCCGCATGGATGAGTGGGACCCTCGCATCATGACCCCCGTCGACGGCTCCGTGACAAAGATCTTTGTGGCCGAGCTGAAGGACCCGCTGCAGGTGCCCGTCCACCGCGTCCAGCAGGGCCGCGTGCAGCGGGTGGGGTACGAGCGGCTCACCGCCGAGGACCGCGGCAGCCGCCTCTTCTGGGTGCGCATTGTCCTGTGGCGGCAGCGTTTCTACTATCCGCTGGGCATCGTCCTGGAGGTGCTGCCCGAGGCCACCACCTGGGAGCAGGGCCTCCGCATCCTGGACCTGGAGCACGGCCTGAGGGAGCCCTCGGTGGAGCCGGCGTGTGTCAGCAAGGCACTGCAGAAGTACCGGGCGGAGCTTGGCCGGGCGCCCGACTGCCGGGAGGACTGCCGCGGCTTCCTGACCTTCACCGTGGACCCCCAGGGCGCCCGCTACCTGGATGATGCCCTCAGCGTTCGAGATCTGGGCTCCAGGTACGAGGTGGCCGTGCACATTGCCGACGTGGCCAGCTCTGTCCCCAGGGATGGGCCTCTGGACCTGGAGGCCCGCAGACAGGGCGTCACGTTCTACGCCCCTGACCGGGAGCCCGTGCCTATGCTGCCTGCGGGCCTCTGCCAGGATGCGTTCAGCCTCCTGCCGGGCCAGGACCGCTTGGCCATCTCCCTCTTCCTCACCATTGAGAAGGGCAGTGACCAGCTCAAAAGCCTGCGCTTCGCGCCCTCTGTGATCTGCTCTGACCGCCAGCTGTCCTACGAGGAAGCTGAGCATGTGATCAAGAGGCACCCGGGTGCCGGCCGTGAGCTGCCAGCCCGCCTGGACTCCGTGGACGCCTGTGTCGTGGCCGCGTGCCACCTCTCCCGGGTGCTGCGCCGGGGCCGCCTGCGGACCGACTCCCACTACGAGCAGCCCAGTGAGGACTGTGTGCTGGGCTTCCGTGCGGCCCACGTCATGGTCAAGGAGTACATGATCCAGTTCAACAGCCTGGTGGCCGAGCTCCTGGTGAGCAGTGAGCCCACGCGGACCGTCACGCCGCTGCGGTGGCAGCCCACGCCCAGCGAGCGCCAGCTCGGAGCCCTGTGTGAGAAGCACAGGGAGCTGGTGCCGCTGTCGCTGCACCTGCGCCACCACCTGGGGGGCCGCGGGGCCCCCGTCGGGCAGGTCTGCCTCCTGGCCTCGCTGTGGAGACACCTGCAGTGTGCAGCGAGCGCCGGGGACGGTGACTGGCTGGCGGACCTCATCACCACGGACGACATGCACCCCACTCTGGCTCCCGTGGGCCTTGACTTCCGCAAGGCCCTGGGCCGCTCGGTGTTTGGCCGCTCCCGCCAAGGGGAACGGCAGGCGGCTGGCCACTACTCGCTGCAGGTGGACTGGTACACGTGGGCGACCTCGCCCATCCGCAGGTACCTGGACGTGGTGCTGCAGCGGCAGATCCTGCTGGCGCTGGGCCACGGGGGCTCCCCCTACTCTGCCAGGGACATCGACGGGCTGTGCCAGGAGTTCAGCTGCCAGTATGGGCGCGCCCAGAGCTACCAGCGCCAGGCCCGGAGCCTGCATCTGGGGGCGCAGCTCAGAGTCCGGCCGCGGAGCAAGCTGGGCTTCGTGGTGGGCGTGGAGGCGGGCGCCCGCTGCTTCCGGCTGCTCTTCCCCGCCGACCCCGAGACCCTGCCTGACCCCTGCCCCGTGCATTACCGCTCCCTGCAGCTGGCTGAGCACCCCAGCGACCTGGAGCGGCGGCCGGGCCTGCGGCTGGCGTGGCGGCGTCGCATCTATTCCGTGCAGGCAGACAGGCCCTGCTCCCCGCGGCCCGGCACCCTGTTGGACTCACACACCCGGCGGGTGGACACCACCCTGTGGCAGCAGCTGCTGCAGCTGGTGCAGGAGGAGCGGTGGCCCGAGGTGGCCGCCCTAGTGCGGGAGCGCGGTGCCGCAGAGCCCCGGCGGCAGGCTCTGGGGCACGTGAGGCAGAGCCGCTGTGGCCGCTTTGTGGAGGTGGCCCGGGAGCTGGGCAGCGGGGACACGCTGCAGGTGCAGCTCAGTGCCAGCCTGCAGCGGGGCTTCCTCGTGCCAAGTCTGCAGCTGTGCACCGTGGCGCCCGGCCTCACCCTCTGCCTGGAGCACGTGGAGCGGCCCGGCGACTGCTTCCTGGACCAGACGCCCCAGCCGGTGCGGGACCACTGTCTCGACGTGGGCGAGTACTCCCGCGTGTGGGGGCCGTTCTGCTCCCTGGAGTCGGCCACCAGCGCGGTCTCGGAGAGCGACCCCGTCATGCTGCAGCACGTGAGCGTATCCTGGGATGCGAAGCGGGTGGCACAGGGGCAGCTGCAAGGCTCCTTCTGCCTGGAACCTTCCTTCCTCAGTGAGCGCTGCACTGACCTCACCTTCGGCCCCTGGTACCTCTGCATCCGGCTCGAGGGGCTGCCGGCCGTGCCCGCGGCAGGGGAGCTGCGCCCCCCAGCTGTCCCTGGCCAGCCTCACCTGGCGGCCCCGCCCTGCGGGCCCCTCCTGAGCATCGACCCTGACACGTACACGTGGGTGGCCCACGGGCTGACGACACACTGGGACGCGGAGGAGGGCCGGGCCGACCGGCAGGAGATCCCCAGGCAGGTGCACTTCTTCATCCAGCACATGGCCGTGGAGAAGGTTCCAGAAGAGGTGCTGAGACCTGGCACCCAGTTCACCATTGAGGTGTTGCCCAAGCAGCTTCCCGACATGTGAGTGGCCTCCGCAGGGAGAATCTGGCGGGCGGGGTGGGGCGAGAACTCCCTGGGTCCCCTCCTGGGGGCCATCCCGTGGATGTCCCACTGTCCATCTTCATTGCCGCCTGCCCCCAGTCGCAAGGAAGAAGCCGTGCGTAGGTTGGAGAGCGCATCCCCCCTGGTCGTCAGCATTGCCCTGGGCCAGCCCATCCCTCCGTCCTGCCACCTTCCTCCCCAGCAGACCCGCCACAGAGGTAGGTCGAGGGACCCTCCAGCCCCCACCCCCGTGTCTCTTCGTCCCGCCTGCACGCTGCCCTGTGCCCCTGCTCAGGCAGGCCTGTCCCTCCCCTAGGGACGTACAGCAGGCTCCTGGAGAAACAGACGTTCGACCTCCCTGGAGGCGGCCACACCCTGAACTCCAGCCAGAACCGGGCTGTCAGGGCCGCTCTGCAGAAGCGGTTCACGGTGATCCAGGGCCCGCCAGGTGGGGCCCGTGCTGTGGGGCTGGGGGTGCGCTGGTCTGCCTGTGCAGGCGGGCGGGGCTCTGTTCATGGCACGCTCTGCCCGCAGGCACGGGGAAGACGGTGGTGGGTTTCCACATTGTGTTCTGGTTTCACAAGTCAAACGAGGAGCAGGCGATGGCCTGGGGGGCCCCCAGTGAGAAGCCCGTAGGGGGCCCCTACATCTTGTACTGCGGCCCCTCTAACAAGTCGGTGGATGTCCTGGCAGGTGCGCTGGGTTGGTTGTGTGGGGGCTTTGCCCAGGGGTGCCGGCCCCAGGGAAAGTCACTCATGCCCCATTGCCACCAGGACTGCTGCTGAGCAGGAGAGCAGAGCTGAAGCCTCTGCGCGTGTACAGCGAGCAGGCCGAGGCCACGGAATTCCCGGTGCCGGGTGTGGGCAGCAGCGGCCTGCCCAAGAAGACCCCTCGGGAGGGGAGGCCCAACCAGACCCTCAGGTGTGATCTCTCGGCTGTCTGTCTGGGGGTGGAGGCAAGAGGCGCCACAGTCCTGTCTTGGGCGAGGGGTGACATGGGGCTTTATGGATGTCCCCCCCATCCCAGGAGCATCACCCTGCACCACAGGATCCGGCAGTCCTCCAACCCCTATGCACCTGACATCAGGGAATTCGATGCCCGGCTGCAGAAAGGGGAGGTCTTTTCCAAGGACGACCTCACCCGGTAAGCAGCTGGGGCCGTGGATGTATGTGGCGGGGGGGGGGGTCCCTGTGTGACCGTATGGCGTCCTCATGCAGGTACAAGCTGGTCCTGGGGAAGGCACGGAAGTTCGAGCTGGAGCAGCACAGGGTCGTCCTGTGCACGTGCTCGTGTGCGGCCTCCAGGAGCCTCAAGAAGCTGGCCGTCCGGCAGATCCTCATTGACGAGGCAGGCATGGCCACAGAGCCTGAGACCCTCATCCCCCTGGTGACCTTCTCGCAGGCGGAGAAGGTGAGTAGCTGGGCCGTGCGCGCGAGGCCGGTGTCTCTGGGAGGGCAGCGCCGCGGCGGTGGAGCTGGGCGCTCGAGGTCTGTGGGCGTCGGGACTGTGCCTGCCTGTCCCTCTAGGTGGTTCTTCTTGGGGACCACAAGCAGCTGCGGCCTGTGGTCAAGAATGAGCAGCTGCAAAATCTGGGGCTGGACCGGTCTCTCTTCGAGAGGTACCACATGGACGCCCACCTGCTGGACACACAGTACCGCATGGTAAGCCGGTCCCGGCCTCCACTCCTCCAGCCCCAGGTGTGCTCTGAGGCCAGGGACGCCAGGGGTGTTGCTGCCCATACCCCGACCACCTGTGTCCACCCTGGCGCCGGGTCCGCCAGCTCTCGGCCCCAGGATGGGTAGACAGGCAACCTGCCCCTGGCTCATGCCCCACTTTGCAGCATGAGGGCATCTGTGCCTTCCCCTCCATGGAGTTCTACAAGAAGAGGCTGAAGACCTGGTGCGGCCTGAGGCGGCCGCCCAGCATCCTGGGCCACACGGGCAAGGAGAGCTGCTCTGTCATCTTCGGCCATGTGCAGGGCCATGAGCAGAGCCTGCTGGTGTCCACAGATGAAGGGAACGAAAACTCCAAGGCCAACCCGGAAGAGGTGGCACAGGTGGTGAGTGTCAGTGAGACTTTCCCTGGAGCGTCTTGGTCAGGGAGGGCTTCCTAGAGGAGGTGGCAGAGGAACTGAGGGGACAGGTGAGGCTCTGGTGTCCAGGGCAGCAGAGGTACCAGGGCCAGCTTCCACAGCATACCCTTGGTCCCTCAGGTCCGCATTGCCAAGCAGCTGACCCTGGGCAGGACGGTGGACCCCAAAGACGTGGCCATTCTCACTCCCTACAATGCTCAGGCTGCCGAGATCAGCAAGAGTCTTGGGCGAGAGGGTGTCACCGGAGTGACCGTGTGCTCCGTCACCAAGAGCCAGGGTGAGCGCGGCTCTGGGGCAGGGGGCTCGGGGCCAGGGGGTCACAAGGGTGGGTGCAGGTGGCATGGCAGGGCCTCAGCACGCCTGCCCAACCGCGCAGGAAGCGAGTGGCGCTACGTGCTGGTCAGCACCGTCCGCACGTGCCCGGAGAGTGACCTGGACCAGCGGCCGACCAAGAGCTGGCTGAAGAAGTTCCTGGGCTTTGTCGTGGACCCCAATCAAGTGAACGTGGCCATCACCCGGGCTAAGGAGGGACTCTGCCTCATCGGTAGGGCTGCTCCGCCAGGCGTGAGGGGTTGGGGGGGTGGGTTCCTCCCGGGGGTGTGGCTGCTCGGCGGGGGGTGGGGTATCCCATGGACTCCTCTCCCCCCGCCCCAAACTCTGCAGGAGACCACCGCCTCCTGCGTTGTTGCCCTCTCTGGCGGAGGTTCCTGGACTTCTGTGAGGACCAGCGGACCCTCGTGCCCGCCAGCCAGGTGCGAGTTCGGAGGAGGCCAGCAGTGTCTCCCTGAACAGCCCACTCTGCCTGCCCACTGCCCTGGGGCTGCCAGGGCTCCCAGGGCTGCGAGGAGAAGTCCCGAGCCCTTTTCTGTGGGCTGCCTTGTCAGGCCCCACTCAGCAGAACCCACGTGCCTTCAGTGGGCACTGCTGGCCACCCCACCTACCTGACTGGGTCTCTGCTGTGGTTCTGAGCAACAGTCCCCTTCTGGAGTCTCGGCCTCGCCCCGCCCCACCAGCGTGTGCCTACACTTGGGAGGAGGAATCCCAACTCTCCCTGCTGTGCTGCTTTTCTTGGGACATTTGGTGACAGGGAACATCTCAGGGGTGTGGGATGGGGGGGAGTCCTCTGGACCTTCTGGTGGTGCTGGGAAGTTTGGGGTGAAGGAAATCCCAGTGGGGCTACTCTTTGGTCTTCGGATGCCATCCCTGACCCCACTGCGTGCTGGCTGTGGAGGTCAGCCTTCTTTTCTTCCTTTTTTTTTTTCAAGTAGGCTCCATGCCCAGTGTGGGGCTTGAACTCATGGCCCTGAGATTAAGAGTTGCCTGTTCTACCAACTGAGCCAGCCAGGACCCCCATTTTCTATTTTTAAATAAACCAAACGCCAGTGTCTTTTTTACTGGAACAAGTTCCTTAGCCCAAGCTTAGGCAAAGACAACTCCCTGGAAGAGAGGCCTTTTCTCTGTCCCCACAGCCCTGTCTAACTGGGACCCACAGCCCTGTGTCCTTCACGGGCCATCTGCCCTTGCAGGAGGAAGAGCAGACCAGAACCAGATGCCCACACAGCCTTGCCTGGACCATGGGTGTGTGGGTGGGGACTGGGATTGAGGTGCCCCTGGATGGGCAGCCTTGTGCCTTCATCTGGAGCTCTGCCTCCCCTTTGCAACCTCAAGCCTGCTCCCAGGTCAGGGCTTGGGGACAACCTGTCCTGTCTGTCTATCTTTGCAAGGTTGAGGACCTTCAGCTGTCCCTCAGGGTGCATTTATGTCCTGCCTGCTCTGGAAACTCTTGCCTTGATAACACCCTCACCTCAGCACCTCCCCAGCCCCCCAGCTCCCACCCCCACCCCGCCCCGAGGCAGTCCTGACCCAGAGTCTCTGCACTTCCACCATCCCCGTGGTCTGGGGGATGCGACATACAAACTGCTTATACTAGGAGGGGCTTGCCCCGCTCTGTGGCCTTGCTGAAGAATCCTCTGCGGGGGAGAGGGGGGTGATGTTTTCTACAAATCAATTTCTACATTCCAATTTTTATATCTTTTCTTGGACTCTGTGTTATACGACTCAATAATAATTTTATTATAAAGACCACTCTGAATGTTTTTCTTGCTTTGGGTGTTTGAGGTTTTACTGGGGGGAAGAAGGGGAGGCACCTCGTCTTGTTTGGGGTTGCAGGGTGGCTACTGAGTCTGTCAGGAATCAAGAGCCCATTCTAGCCAGATGCTGGACAAGGAAGCACTCTGGGAGGGGCTGGTGTCCCCATGTCACAGCTGACAGCAGCCAGCGGGCTGGGCAGGGTCTTCCAGAACAGTGGAAGCTGGGGGGTGGGGGGGCTGACTTGGTGAAGACGGGCCACAGGGATGAGCTGGGTCCAGGTGATGCGGGCATGCCCAGCCTACTGAACGCTGACCCCAGGCCAAGTCCAAAGTCCCCGAGGCTGCCAGCCCTGCCAGTGTCCTGTGTGGCCCAGGGTCTGAATGCTCCCCAAGGACCCTTGAACGCTGCGTACCTCCCCCAAGCCGACTCTGGCCATTCCGTACCTGGTTTGTCTGTTGCTCAGTGCCCAGTGCCTCCAACAGCTCCCGCCGTGTGGAGGAAGGGTGGCCGGGCCCTGACTTCCCTAAGTGCCCACAAAGGTATCAGACGGGTGTGGAGGTCACAGAGTGAAAGAGAAAAGGAGTCCCCAAGGCCTGTGTGCTCCCGAAGAGACTGCAGAGGGAGCCAGACAGGCCCCCCTGGGAGAGCACTTTTATTCGAGGGAAGCGTACAGGCTTGGAGAAGCTGTACTATCTGGTCAAAAGCTGTGGAAAGGAGGACCAACAGGCGCCCTGAGGCAGGAAGTCGGGACCTCACCAGCCTGGAGTCAGGGAGGGCTTCACGGAGGAGCGGACGTTGAAGCCCGGAGCGCAGTGTGCCAGACGGCGGGGAAACGGCGGTCTGGCGGCTGCGCGCAGAGTGGGAGCGAGGCGGGGCCGCAGGCGGAGGGCGGGCCTCGTTGCCAAAGAGGGTCAAGGTTTCAAGTCAGGTACGTTCTCGTGCAAGGCAGTGAACCCAGCAGAGTTCGGCGCCGAGAAAAAGCTCTCGGCCCCGCACGCAGGCGAGGTTCAAAGACACGGGCGCGCCAGGCCCAGCGGTGCAGGGTCCTCACAGACGGGACCTGCCGTGGGGCTGGCCTTGGGGCAGCTGCCGTCCCTGGTGACGGCTGGAGGCTTGGGACCTGGGACGACCCCCAGCCGCCTTGCCCTCAGACGCCTCCCTTGGCGAACCCCGACTCCAGCCTGCTGCCCCCTTCCTGGTGGGATGGTATGACCTGGCACAAACCCCGGTCCCTGATCCCCAGCAGCTCTTGCTTCGCTCCCTGCCCCTCCACTCCCCACCCTGTCCCCCCCTCCCCGTGCCATACCTCCACCACTTGTCTTTTCTGGGGAGCACCATGGCTCTGCTCTGGACCCCTCCCCTGCCTTTCCCTCTCCCCAGGAAGCCTTGGGGTGACGGGACCCTGAGGAACACCCAGGAGTGTCTGCCCCATAACCCCATGATCCCACAGTGTGTGTGACAGTCTGGCTTGACCCCTGAATGGCATGCAGTAGCACACAGTGGGTCAGCTACTGGAGAGGCGTAGGACCCCTCTACCCCAGCTCTCAAAGGGTGCTGTCTATAGCGGGGGTGGGGGGTGGGGGGCAGGTCCTGAGGCCTTTCTGACAGTTGGGGACCTGGTCTCTCTCTCTCTCCAAACCACTTCTCTGCCAGTGGGGGAGATGGTCCCTGTTCCTGGTCATCTCGCCCTGCCAGGCCTTCTGCTCTCAGAGGGCCTGGTGACCCCCATGAGCAGCAAGGGAGTGGAGGAGCGTCCTGGCAGCTCCCCTTGGCCACGGCACATGGCGCGGTCTCTCCTGGACCAGCTGCGCTTCACCTGCGTCAGGATGTGGACGTGTGCCTGGGAAGGGAGTGAGCAGCTGGCCACACCGTGGTCACATGACCGCGCCGGCCCCGGCGGGGGGGAGGGGGGGAGCGAGGACAGCCTATTGAGGCAGCAGCAAGGGGCTGGTCACCCACGTGGGGCGGGGTGGGGCAGGGCATGGTGGCTGGTGGGGAGGGCCGCCGCGCCGCACCGCACCGTAGCTGTGCACTGGCCTGTGTCTTGGGGAGGCCCTCTGCCAGCCTCCTTGCCCAGGGCCCTCACCCACCTCGGCATAAGTGCAGATGAGCTTCAGCTTGTTTTGGGGAGAAGAACCTGTCACTTAAAAAAATGTCCTCTTGGCCTGGGTGCCCAGTGCCCTGACTCTGGTGAAGCTGGGAGCAACGGTATGGGGTGTGACTGCCCCTAATGAGGTTACTGTTCCCCCTTGGGGAACCCTGGCTTAGGACCCAGGAAAAGATGGCCAGGGCCTGTGCCAAGTCGCACGGCTGCTTACCGGGCGGAAGAGGGGAAGGGGGAGATGTGGGAGGGGCTGGCAGGGCAGGGCCCCGTGGAGCAGCTCTCATCATTGCTCGTGGCCGCCAGCTGCCGGGGATCAGCTGTCCTGGAAGGTCCAGCCTGGGGTGCCCCCTGGGAAAGGGGGCAGGAGCCTGGGGGGCCTGGGGCTGGGGGTAGGCCGGGCAGAGTCAGAACAAACACTCACATGGCTGCCGCTGCCTCTAAAACGTAAGTAGGTTTGTTTCTTTACTTGTGTGTGTGTTTATAGTCTTTATTCGTGGATAAATATTAGAAAATCATCTCTCAGAAAGTGTGGTCAGGGGCAGGCCCGGCTTGCCTAGCCGACCGGGGGAGGGCCCTTCGGGGGGCCCCGGCCTGGTGTGCAGGGTGAGGCTGTCCCGCCAAGGCTCGTACACCAGCGCGTAGCTCTCCGCTCGCTTGACAGTGAACCTGTAGCAGCGGTTGGGCAGCAGGTCGTGGACGTCGAAGCTGCAGGCGGCCACAGGGATGATGCCGCACTGCGAGCGCTCCTGCTGCGTCCGCGGGTCCAGCAGCTTGAAGCGCAGCTCGAACTGCTCCGGGGCCGCCGGCTGGGTGGTGACGAACCAGCGCAGGCTGGCCCAGTCCTGGTGCGCCACCGACCCCTTCCGGTCGAACAGGACGGGCGTCTTAGTGCTCAAAATGAGCCTGATGTGCGGGATCTTGGTGGCGCCGATGTCGGACACCAGGCGGTGCTTGATGTGCAAGCGCCCGGGGACCATCATGGCCAGGAAGCCGTCCATGACCGCCGACAGCTCGGCCAGCCTCTGCGCCACCAGGCCCCAGCCCGCCAGAAAGGGCCGCGGGTCCGGCGACTGCAGCAGAGCGTCCAGCTCGGCGCGGCCGCGGTCCAGCTGCTCCAGCAGGTCTGCGAGCAGCAGGAGCTGGATCTTGGTCTGGGCGGTGCCCACCTTCTTCATGCGCTGGAACTTCCAGGGGTCGATGAGCTGGAACATGGTGCCGGGCAGCACCAGGGGGTTCTGGTCGCCCAGGGCCAGGTGCTTGGGGAGGATCTCGATGTAGTAGGAACACTTCCTGAGCAGGTCCATGCGGGCGTGGTGGCGCTTCAGCAGGTGGGGGCTCAGGTCCGCGGTCAGGAACTCGCGCAGTGCGGTGCGGCGCTCCGTGTAGGCCCTCCAAGCCGCTGGCTCCAGCAGCTGCTGGTCCTCGGCCTCCTCCGCCTCCTCCTGGTCCAGGAAGGACTGGGGACTGTCCATCTTCACCTCGTCCCGGCCCAGGCCGGTCACCTGGAAGTTCATGTCTGCGAGCAGGGTGGAGGGTGGAGGGTGGGGTGCGAGCTGACACAGTCAGCCGGCCTCTGCCAGCCACCCTGGGGGCTCACTCAGATCAGCGTGTGTCTCGGGGAAGGGGGTGGCTTCCGGCCCACTGCCCTCCATACTGGGCCCTCCGTCCTTCCCCAGGGGGAGCAGCTGGTGGGGAGAGCGCGTCTCTCGGGGAAAAGGCTGCTGGAGGGCCAGGTGGGCAGGCTGCAGACCTGGCTAAAACCGGACACTGAGGGACAACCACTCTGCTGATATCCATTGTGATGACACAGGGACAGAAGGAAGGGCTAAGACAATGGGCTCTAGGGCTAGACGGGCCCGGGCAGGAACCCCAGCCACTGACCAGCTGTGTGGCCTGGCCAAGGCCTCAGGTCCTCGTCTGAATGGGGTGAAGGTGCTCCCTCGGGACTGTTGAGAGGATTTAGTGTGGTCCTGTCTGTGCGGCACCGGACTCTCCCTGGGGGACACCACGTCCCTGCGGACCTTCCATGCCTCACTCACTGCCGGTCAGAGCAAAGGGCCAGGGCTCACCCAAAGACAAGGCCAGGTGGCGGCTGGAGCCAGAGAAGGAAGCAGGGTACCCCAGGCCTCAACTTCTAGATACTGAACCCCACTCTACGCCTTGAGGCCCCTCGGAGTGGTAAGGTCCTGTCACCCCATGTCACGGATGGGGTGCCTGAGGCTAAAACGCTTCGTAGCTTGCTCTCAGTTTAGGGTTTGAGGCCAGCCGTCAACTCCAGGGCCTGACTCCTCTGTGCTACCCCTGCCTCAGCTCCCAGCTCTAGGGGACAGTGGGAGGGGGCTGCTGGGGCAGGCCACAGGCCACAGGGATTGGCCCTGCAAGCCGGGGCTCCTTGCAGAAGGGGCCAGCAAGCTGGCCGCTGTCCCAGGTCCCAGCCTTCCCTAGGACGGAGAGACAGCCCCTGGTGCTGGGCCAGTGGCTCCACTTGGGACATCTCACGTGGTCCCAGCAACCCAAGGGTTGGATGAATTACAAAGAAATCTGACAGGCTGAGTGACCTGCCCAAGGCCACACTGCTAAGTGGCGGTAAGGTTGGGACCCAAGTCTGCTTGCCTCCCCAAAGACCAATGCTTCACCTTCCTGGGGCAGAGAAGCCCGAGCAGGTCCTGGGTACAATAGAGAGGGTATCTGGGATGAGCTGAAGCATGACCCCAGGAATCCCAGCCTAAGTCCTGCTCTGTCCTGTTGGTCTGACTCTGGGTTTAGGGGTGTTTCCTAGTCTCCAGCAGTCTCTGGGCTGGAAAATTGCGGAGGTGCTGGTAGTGAATTCCAGGAAGGGGCTGCTCTGTGCCCTGGCCGGGCTCCCAGACCTACACCCTCCTGGGCCTTCCAGAAGCCCCCAGGCCCACCCCCTCCCCTCCCCAGCAGCCTGTCCGCCTCCCCGGCCCGTGCCCAGCGTCCAGGCGCGCCCACTTGCCCTGCCTCCCGGAGCGGAGAGAGCCAACCGGCTGACTGTGCGCCCAGCGCGCGCCGCTGCGTCCAGCGGGTTGCCATGGGGACCGCGGGCCTCTGTGACGCCCCGCCCAGCCCGGGGTGGGGGCAGGGTGGGGATGTCGCCCAGGGCCCCAGGGTGGGGGGAGACCCCGCTGGGTCGGGCCGCTCCACTTGAAGAGCTTCAGGAAGTCCACGCGGGGCGGGAGGTGGGGGGCGCTCTCTGATCTCAAGACCCGCACTGGGACTCAGACTCGAAGGAGCCGCTCGCCCGGTCCCCAGACCCGCCCTCCACCCGGGTCTCAGTTGGACAGAACTGGGCCGAGGCCTCGCTCCCTGCCTGGGGGACTTGGGAACCACCGCGCGTGGCTATTCTGAAAGCCAAGCCCGAAGTAGGGTTCCGCAGAGAGGAGTAGACTGAGGCTTGCCGCGCCTATGCTGGGGGCCCCTGTGAGTCCTGTGGGCACGGGGCTTAGTCCAGGCGTGGAGGGGTGGGTGCAGGGAAGGGGGCTCCTGCTCCACGTCCCAGCCTGTGCTCTGCTCCAGGAACCCATGGGAAGAACTGGGGGGAGAGCAGTGACCTCATGAGTGAACTGGCAGGCGGCTGACACTTGTCACCCCAGGGAACAGAGCCAAGATTGGAGCTGCAGCTTTGGCCAGCAGTGCACCTGCCTGGGCTGAGCCTCCAGATCTGGGTCTGGACACATGGGTCTCCACCGTTCCAGGGAGCCCATCAGAGGAGTTCTCAGCCCCTTCCTTGAGCCCCATCTCTAGCCCCCAGCTGGGATCAGGACCTCTGGGAACTCTCAGCAAGCCTGGGGCCTCCCTGGGCAGTGGTCAGTCTCAGACACCCAAGGCGCTTGTTGGCCCACCTTGGGGAGGGAGGGAGGGATGCCCTGACTATGGGTGTCTCTGCCCCAGGGGGGCAGTGGTGGGCCCTTTCCACGGTAGGGCATCTATCCCTCAGCTGCCCTGCCGGTGTGTTCTTTGCCCAGAGCCTCCCCTGACCCACAACGGCACCCCTCCCATCGGGGTGATCCCACTCCTGGGAGGAGGCTTCCCTGGCGAGGGGCCCATCAGTTCATTCTCAGGTTCAGGCCTGGGTGGGCATGGAGGCCCCAGGAGGTCAGATCTGGGGGAGGGGTTGATGCCATTTCTGCCCTCCTCTCCCTGGTTTGGGCTCTCAGTAAATGTTAGCTGTTGTTATTTGGAAAGGGGGGTGCTGTCTGAGGGTTGAGGGGGAGGCTGGCACTGGAAAGTGGGGAGAGGAGGAAGACAGCCCCCACCCTGAAGCCCACCCACAGAGAGGGACCGAGGGACCCTCCCCCCCCACCTCGCTCTTCCGGGCCAGGCACGTCTCAGACCTCTGTCATCTCTTTGGCCCCACCTCCTTTTTTCTATTTGACTTTAAAAAATTAAATTCTTAATTTTGAGAGAATTGTAGATTCACACGCAGTTGTAAGAGCTAACACAAAGATCCCATGATTCTTGCCCTGTCCCAGGGGAAACATCATCTTTCAGAACATCTGGTCACGCAAGGTCACCGGGATAGTGAAGAGTGACACCGTGAGATGCAGGACTGGTGTCTCCCACGGGGACCCCCACGTTGCCTCGTGCAGCGACCCCAACCCCTCTTTCCACCAGCAACCACTACTGTCCTCTCCATCTCTGAAGGCGCCGTGGAAAGGAGCCGCATGGCATACAGCCTTCAGGACTCCCTTGCTAGGCGTATTTCCTTCTGTCGCTGAGCAGCGGTCCCTGGCAGGGCAGACGGCACCAGGCTGCGCTGCCCCTGAGCCTTAGGAGCCGTGAGGGTGGGGAGCCTGGTGGTGGCAAGATCACGGGGGGGGGGGGGGTGCACCTCTACCACAGACCCCCATAGCGCGTCCTTCAGAAAATGAACCCATGGTGTGCTGCTCTGGGCTGCCCGCCTTGGCCTGAATGCCCCGGAAGCCCCTGCTCATCCCAGCAGAGCTGGTCTGAACCCTCCCTCGGCCCCAGCAGGCTCCATGCTCTTAGAGACGGGAAAATGGAGGCAGAGAGGTCTAGCCCCTTTCCCGAGGTCACATAGCTAGTGAGTCTGACAGCAGGATTAGAACCCTGTCCTGTGACCCCATCCCAAGTTGGGGGTCCTCCCCCTCACTTGCACACCTCCCCAACCCCACCAGCACCGTTCTCTGTGGTTGGGGCCAGTGGAGGACGTGCAGCTAATGGGTGAGTGGCAGTCGGGTCAGGGCCATCCTGGGGGCCCGGACGCTGCTGTGCCAGGTGGGTGAGGTGAGGGAGGAAACAGCGTGCCCGGGAACCTGGAGCTTGGGGGGCAGGCAGCCAGGCCAGCAGGAGCGAGGCAACTCCGACAGCTGCCCACGACAAGACGGACAAGAGTGGCTCTTGCTGCCGGCCACCCGGCCCCGGGGGTGTGTGTGCAAGGAGACGAGGGGTGGGCGAAGAGAGGTGGTCTGGTGTTTGGGGGCGAGGGGATGGATGAGGGCCCTGGCAGAGACCCAGGGCAGTGAAGGAGTCTCTCTCCCTCTGGGGGACGGGGCCTTCTTCAGCCCCTCTGTCCTGGTCACCTGGAGATGGGCCAGGCATTCGTGGCCGGCCAGGCCCCCACTGCCCAGCACATGTTCCTGCTGGAACCCCCTCGAGGAGCGGTGGACAGAACCTTGTTTCTGCATCTGTAGGATGCCACGGGGGTCTTTGTAGCAGAGCCCCCTGCGCCCTGTCCCCCAGTTCACTTGCTGGGCTTTACTTGGGCCGACAGGAGGCCTGGGCACCAGGCGTGGAGGCCAGAGGACCGAGGAGGGTCCCTCCCTGCCTGCCCTGACACCAGATAGAATGTGCTGAGTCCTGCGGCTGGGACTCTGCGGCTCAGAGGGACTGGCAGTGTCCAGGAGGAATCTGTGTCCAGTGCTCTGAGTGCTTGACCCCAAGCATACTCAGCACAAGCAGGACCCTCCCACGGCCTGAGAGGGCCTCCCTGAGGCCAACGGGGTCAGAGGCTCGAAGCATGGTTTCCCAAGGAGGAGAAGCAGTGTAGGTACAAAGGATTTAAGGAAATCGGTGTGCAAAACCCAGACTTGCACGCGAATGGGAGGAGCGTGTCGTGGGGTGGGGCGGCAGCTTCAGGGCCCTTCCAGGCCCTACCCTAAGTTTGCATTTGTAAGTAGCCTACGTTCTTCTCAGTTACCGCCTTCCCGCAGTATGAGTCGCTGCCCCACAGAGCTGCCCCTTGGGGGGCCCCCTGCCCGCTCCAGGCTATGTGAGCCCCAGAGAGCTGCTCGGTTCCCTGTGCTCCCTGCAGGACGCCACGGAGGGCCAGTGCATGGTGTCCTTGCCACGTTCCAGTTTGCAGATTGGACAGCTGTTCATGAGGACCTGTGCCCCAGGAAGCCCCCAGGGTGTGTGTCAGAGACAAGTGGTCTGCTGCCGCTCTAGGGGCCGGGAGCGGGTGGACGCCTTCTCCATGGTCAAGCAATCGTCACACCTGTTGTCGGCTGGGTGCAAACACAGAACACACACACTCAGGCATCAATCCAGTGTGGGATTTGGAAGGAGGGTCTCACAAAAGGGGTATGGGCTCAATAAAGGGGCTGAGCTGGGGGGAGGCCAGCAGGGGGAGGAGCATTCAGGCTGCCTGAGGCTGGGACCCTACCTACCACAGACCCTGCCCCAGGGCCCCCAGAGTTTGCTCTCACCATCCTGCCCAGAAACAGAGGCCTCCGTGTGCAGGGGGCCTGTCCCTGTCCAGGGAGCTGAGTAAGAGGGGTGGCGCAGCCCCTCCCAGGCTCACCTGCCCCCTTCTGTGCCACGGCACCCCCATTTCCATCCCTGAGGTGGGGGTCAGGTGTCAGAGCCTCCTCCCTGCCACCCTGTGGGGCCTGTGGGGGGGTCTACTGACCCACAGTGGCCCAGAAGGTGTATGGCCCATCCCCCCCCCCCCCCCCCCCCGCGAAACACCTATGGAGCGCTTCCAGGACTCACTGAGTACCCAGCCGTCACCCTGATGTCCCACTGTGCAGTGTGACAACCGGAGCGCAGAGCGCGGGGAGCTCACCTCCCTTGCCCAGAGTCCCAGGCTGCCCCCAGCCGTCCCAGCCCCCTGCTGCAGAGGCTCTTGGCCAAGCTTGTAAGGCTCTGTGCTGCATACGGTTTCTATGTCGAGAGATTTGGCCAACATTTAAAGAACTTTTCTTTTCTTTCTTCTTTTCTTTTCTTTTCTTCTCTTTTTAAAGTGATTTTATTTATTTGACACACAGAGAGAGGGAGCACAAGCAGGGGGAGCAGGAGAGGGAGAAGTAGGCTCCCCTCGGAGCAGGACCCCGGGAACATGACCTGAGCCCCCCAGGCGCCCCAAGAACAGGCGGTTTTCCGCACAAATCCAGCTCCCTTCTAGGCAACCAGTGGCTGGTGCTGCACAGCGGCCATCCCCTTCATGGAACCTCATTTCTCTGAGGCCAAGGCTCAGCTCAAGGGCGGGCGCGCGTTTCACCTGCGCTGACCGTTTGGCCCGCGGCGTCCCGCCGGCGCCCCCACAGCCCCGCCCGAAGCCCCGCCCGAAGCCCGAGGCCCCGCCCCGGAGGCGCGTTCTGGGGCCGCACCTGCCCCCGCCCCAAAGAGCGGCTCTGAGCCGTTGGGGACAAGGCACCGCAGAGGTCGAGCACAGGAGCAGCCGTCGTGTGGCGGGGGCTGCAGGGCCACCTTGCACCCCACTCTGGTCTGAACCCCAGCCCGGGAGGCGGGGGCCGTGGTGGAGCGCGCCTTGTCGGAGGGCCCTCCGGAGTGACCTGCAGCCCCGCACTCTGCGCCGCGGGGGAGGCAGCAGCAAGGCTCGGACCCTCGCCGTCCCACCGGCCCTTCCAGTTTCTGTCGGTCGGAGCCCTAAGTCCTGCCGCTGCGGCCCCTCCCCTGCGGGACCCTGGGCTCGGCGCGGTGACCCCCGGGAGCATGGAGCCCTTCCTCAGGAAGCGGCTGACCTTCTTGTCCTTCTTCTGGGACAAGATCTGGCCGGTGGCCGCGCCGGACGACGGCGTCCCGGGGTTTCCCGACCCTGCGGCCAGCGCTGAGCCGGAGCCCCCGGCCACAGAGCCGTGCGGCGCCCCCGCACCCGCGCAGCTCTTCCGGGCGCTCTACGACTTCACCGCGCGGTGCTCCGCCGAGCTGAGTGTCAGCCGCGGGGACAGGCTGTACGCCCTCAAGGCGGAGGGCGACTACATCTTTGCCCGCAGGCTCTCCGGCCCGCCCAGTACTGGGCTGGTACCCATCACCCACCTGGCCAAGGCCACCCCGGAGACTCTCGCAGACTACCCGTGAGTATCGCCCTGCCCCAGGAGTCAGGAGAAAGGGCAGGATTGAGTCCCCGGATGGCATGTCCAGGATCCATCCTGCTTTCCTTCCTTCCCTCCTTCCCTCCCTCCCTTCTGTGGCCAGGACCCTGCAGGCCTCGCCATGCAGTGGTGAGCAAGCACGCAGAGGTGGGGGCGGACGCCAGTGACTGTGTCCTGGTACGGTTAAGAGGGAAAGCGGTGACAACTCCAGCAGGAGTGGTCAGGGCCAGTGGTGAATAAGCTGGACAGTGTGTATGCATGCCACTGGCCAGGCACCCAGCATGGCGGTCACTTTGGGACATGGTCCAGCCAGCCAGGCCCTTCTGAATCCCTCTCACACAGGGATTCAGCCCTGGCATTGACCACACTCTGGGGTCTCTCATTCCACATTACCTGAGTGGTCATGGCTTGGAGGGCAGGGGCCAGGGTCCTGGGTACAGTTCCAAGAGAGACAGACACGGCCCCATCATCCTGGGGCTCCCGCTGAGGACGTAAGTGAGCAGAGAGCCATCCGGATGCTGTGAGGGATGAGGGGGTGAGCACGGGGGATAGAAGGTGATAGGCTGAGTCCAAGAGGTGGATTCACCTGCCGCCTCTCTGGTCCATATTCACCCAGAACTCTCCCTGCTGCACTGGGCCAGGTGTGGGGTGGACATGGCCCTGGCCTTTGGAATTGCTCCCAAGGAGGCTTGTTTTGAGAGGGGACGCAAGTGGGTAGAGCTCACCCATTCCCCCCCAGCATGCCCAAGGCCCCTAGGGCCGGGGCAGTCCCCAGGCACTGCAGTCATGGAGGGAGGCAGAGAGTGGAGGCTCTCCCACAGGGCTGGGAGAAGTGACCTCTCAGCCCAGGCTTAGGGTCTGCAGGACAGGGTAGCCTCCTGGCACAGCTGTGTGCTGGCCCCACCTGGCTCTGTCTATGGTGGTGGACGTCATGGGCCTCAACCCTTTGATCCAGACTCTGGTTGTGGCCCTGCCTGTCTTCCCCTGGATGCGTGGGTCAGCCTGGATGTCATGGCCTTGCAATTCCTGATGTTTAGACAGATGTGCCACAGCGATGCCACCCCCTCCCCCAGCCCCAGCATGCATGGAGGTGATGTCTGGGGAGAAAAGGCCAGAAGCTGGCTGGTGAACAGGGCCAGCAAAACCAGGCCCAGATGCCCAGACCTCACCCCGACACTGGCTTCTTGTCCTGTGCCCGGCTGGGCCTGAGCCTCCACATGTCCTCTGCCGACCAGCATTGGGTCTCAACTTCACTCAGGCCACCCCCAGTCTCCTGGAGGCCCCTCGGCACTCCCACAGCCTCCTGGGGGATTTACATGTGGCATGGGAAAGCCCGGGTCCGGTCCCGGGATGGCCCCTTCTGAGGGGACTCTGGGCCCCCGCCCCAGGCCTAGCCTGTTGGAAGCGTGGGAGGGACCAGGCAGACGTTCTGGTGGGGGGGGGCCCACAGTCACTCTGCATGTGGAGGACAGGTCCCCTGAGCCTCTCTCAGAGGCCGTAGCAGGGGCAGGCCTGGGAGGGTTGGAGCGGGGAGGTGCCAGGAGGAAGCAGTAATGACTGTTTGCCTGGGCCCAGGATGAAAGGGCTGGCCGCACTCACGGTGTCATTAGCCACAGACACCTGGCTGTTGTCCCCAGGGCCAGACTGGCTGGGCAGGGGGAGGACCCTCAACCGCGAGGGTGAGGCTCCCCAGTCTTATCTCAGCCACTGCCCACCTAGGGAGAGACTCCCAGAACATCCCGGGCCCTCGCTCCAGGGGAGGGCTGGGGCTGGGGACACTTCCGCTTCTCTGCTCGCCCACAGCCCTGCTGTCTTGTGAAGGGCCTCCGCGGCTCTTCACGCGGGAGCTCTCCTGGCTGGTGGGCCAGAAGGCAGGGCCTGGCTGTAGGAGGCCCTTGCTGAGGGAGCCTGCAGCCTCAGGGGCCTGGACCTCTTGCTCCTAAATCAGTGTGCTGAAAAATGGGTTCATCAGCTTTCCCTGAGCCTGCTGCCCAACCAAGTCTGGTCTTGGGGACCCACGTCCTCGTGTCCTTGACCCTTCTCTGCCCTGCATGCTTGTCTTTCCTCCCAGTGTTGCTGGGGCCTCTGCCTCTCCGTCTGCCATCGCCTCACTCTTCCCGTCTCCAGCTCTTCCCTCTTGGCAGCCCTTCAGCCCAGCCCAAGGGTTGGCTCTGGCCACATTGGTTCCTAGCCCCCTTCCTGTAGCTCTCCATGGGGCGCGTGGGCCTCTGCGCCAGATGCAGGCCTGTCTCTGGCCCCCTCCGGCCAGGCGCTGGCCTCGCCCCAGGCTCCGGCAGCACCCACCTGCCCAGGCACCACCCATCCACCCAGTCCCCTCTTCCCAGGGCACCCTCTCCTTGTGTCGACTCGCTTTGAGTCATGTTTTGGGTCCTCTAGGATAACTGCTGGTCCTGCACCCCCAGGTAGGGGTCAGAGCCAACCCCCTGGCCCCCAGAACCCCAGGTGTCCCCCCATCAGAGTGGACGAGGGTCATGCTCACAGGGCTGTCCCCCGAGTGGCTGAGGCTCTCCCTTAGGCAGCAGGCCTCCTGCCCCTCAGTCCCCAGAATCTCCAGGAAGCAGGAGGCTCCAGGGTAGGATGCTGACTCAGTTGTGGGGTTCCCCTCTGTGGGCCTTGGGAAGCAGACTCAGGTGATGGGGTGGGGCCAGGAGCTTTTCCGCTTTCCTTCCAAGAGTGTGGAGCCAGGGAGGTGCACGTGGTGTGACTCAGATGGACCGTGGCCCAGATGGGATGTCAGTGGGGATGCCCAGCAGGCCCTCACCCCGCCCTGCTCCATGCTCAGGTGTGTGGGCTCCCGGAATGTCGGCATTCTACTCAGACTGAGGAGCGGCCCCTGGGCGCCCCTGCAGCCCAAGTGCTGGGACCGTGCTTGGCTTCAGAGGGAACCTGTGTGTGCGAAGAGGGCCGGGGGCTTGGGCTGGCCTGCCCTGGGCGGGGCCTCTCCGAGGCAGGTGTGTGACACTTTGTGCCTCCTCCAGCACCCCTGGACCCCTGCCCAGCCTGGCTCAGCTGCCTCCTCCGGGGCCTTCCTGGCCAAGCTTCTGTCAGCCCCGCCTGGCCACGTCTCGGGGCAGATGGGCCATGCCCGGCCTGGTGGAGCTGGTGGTCCTTCATGCCACCGCTGCAGCCGGGGGCTGCTCCTCAGGGACCCCCGGCTCCTGGTGGACCCCCTCCCCCAGTAGGGGCTCAGCAGTCTTGAGTTTGGCCCGTTAGCCCGGCCGGGGCTGGAAGTCATTCTGTGAGCAGGGCTGGTGGGGGATCTGTGGCCGAGGTATGTGGACAGTCTCACCTGACTCAGGTCACTGCTGGTGGCAGTGTGAGCTCTGTGTCAGCCCAAGTGGCCCTCCTGTTCCCTCCCTGATGACTCCAGAGGCGGGCGCACTGAGGGCTAGGGGTAGGTGCAGGCCCGGGGCCGGGACCGCTGCACCGGGCTCTGGGGGCCCCCTTGTCCCTGAGAGACAGCGGGAGTCGGGCTCAGGCCTGGGCCTGGTGGTGACCGCCGTGCCTGCCCCCAGCAGCTGGTACTTCAGCAGCATCAGCCGCGCCCAGGCCCAGCAGCTGCTCCTGTCCCCGGCCAACGCGCCGGGCGCCTTCCTCATTCGGCCCAGCGAGAGCAGCCACGGGGACTACTCGCTATCAGGTACCGGACGGCTGCTCGGGCCTCTGTCCCAGCACTGGGGCGGGGCCCGAGTGACCCTGGCCTTGGGGTGGGTGCTCCCCAGGCTTTGCTGGCCCCACGTCAGGCCTGGTCACCTCGTGTCCGCTCGCCGGCTGGTCTGTCCACCTGCAGGCTCACTTCCCCGCTCCCCCGCCTTGATCCTTCGCCCACCACGGCTCACTCCTCCCTCACCCTCGCTTCCCTCATCCGCTCACTCTCGGACTCTCGGACTCATCTATATGCTGAGTGCCCGCCCGGTGCCCGCCCTGGGCCCCTCTCACTGCCCCTCAGCTTGCAGCTGCCCACGCTCCCTCCTTTCCCATGAGGCTCCGAGGCCCGGCCTGAGCCCGGCCCGGAGAAGGTCGTGGTGCTTCTCTGCGCATCTGGTCCGGGTGCTGGGAGGGCCTGGGGCGAGCTGCAGCCGAGACACGGCCTTCCGCTGTGCCCACTCCCCAGTCCGGGCCCAGGCCACCGTTCACCACTACCGTATCTCCACGGCGGCCGACGGTCTCTACCTGCAGAAAGGCCAGCTCTTCCCCAGCCTGCAGGAGCTGCTCGCCTACTACAAAGCCAACTGGAAGCTGATCCGGAACCCGCTGCTGCAGCCCTGTGTGCCCCAGGTGGGCCAGCCCCCGGCCACAGCTCCTGCCCAGTGGCCCAGCACGTGTCCAGCCGTGTGAGCAGGGCAGCAGGCCCAGGCCTGTCCCCGAGCATGGCTGGGGGGGTCTGAAAATGCCCAGGGGCACTGGGTGCCCCGGGTCGGCCTCCACACTCCGGCCAGGGCCCTGCCTGGGGTTGGGTTTGCTCTCACGGGTGAGGCGTCTCCATCTCTGGGGACTTCTGGGGCTGGGGTGGGACGAGCCCTGTAGGGTCCCCTCACTCCCAGACCCGGCTCAGCAGAGGGGCGGTGAGGGCTGGGGGCAAGCTTGGGGAGGCGTCCAGGGAGGGTGCCCACAGCAGCCGCAGGCCCAGGCGGAAGCTGTGGGAGGGGACGCTCGTCTGGGCTGGAACACCAGCACCCCAGCTCTCAGGGACCAGCCGTCCCGCCGGGGGCAGCAATCCAGTTCCTCCGGTTGCTAATGACAGTGTGGCTGCCGGTAATGACTGCAGGTGGGGGTCCACCTCCAGCAAAGCTGCCCGTAGGTCCAGAAGCAAGTGGGGCCAGGCTTCTGGGGTCCGCACCTGGCTCCCCGGCCTGGCGTGCCGGGAGACACCGTCCGCTCTTTCCAGGGAGCAGCAGGCAGAGGCCCGGAGTGCCCTGCGCCCCCACGGAAGCTCCCCCAGCAGGACGAGTGGGAGCGGCCTCGCTCCGAGTTTGCCCTTCGGAGGAAGCTGGGTGAAGGCTACTTCGGGGAGGTGTGGGAAGGCCTGTGGCTGGGTTCCGCGCCAGTGGCGGTCAAGGTCATTAAGTCAGGTGGGTGAGGCCTGCTGGCCCCTGCGCGCCCTGCCCTCTGACCCCCGGAGCCCTGGGGCCGCACCGGGTGGTGTGGGCGGGTCCTGCAGTGGTGCCTTCTCCTGCAGCTTACATGAAGCTCGCAGACCTCAGCAAGGAGATCCAGACGCTGAAGAGCCTGAGGCACGAGCGTCTCATTCGGCTGCATGCCGTGTGCTCCACGGGCCAGCCCGTGTACATCGTCACCGAGCTCATGCGCAAGGGCAATCTGCAGGCCTTCCTGGGGAGTGAGCGGCTGCCCCCTCCCCGCCCCTCCCCCTGGTGGCCGTCCGGGTGACCCAGACTTCCATCCAGGCCATGACCGCCTGGCCCCCTTCTCGGGCCTTTGACGCTACACTGGGCTCGACCCTCTGAGGCCCAGAGGGTTGCGGTGGGCTCTGGCCGGCAGTGGGTTCGGGCCCCCGGCCTGGGCCAGTCCTCTGCCTTGTGGAGGGGCAGTCAGAGCCTCACGGTTCCAGGCTGAGCCAAGGGCAGTGGGGTTGGGCGCACCCAGCCCCTTGCACCTGCCCTGTGTCTGGTCTCCCCTGGGGGCTCAGGCCGGGTTGCCCAGGGGCAGCCTCCCTGAGTGGTCACCGCACAGCATGGTGCCCCCTACAGCCTGGGCCGGTGGCGCTGCTCTCACCGTGTCTTAGGGGTATGGATACTGAGGCACGGAGGGATGGGATGGTGCAGACCCCCGCCCCCTGACCGTCCGCCTTGCCCCACAGCCCCCGAGGGGCGGGCCCTGGGCCTTCCTCTCCTGCTGAGCTTCGCCTGCCAGGTGGCCGAGGGCATGAGCTACCTGGAGGAGCGGCGCATCGTACACCGAGACCTGGCGGCCAGGAACGTGCTCGTGGGCGATGACCTGGCATGCAAGGTGGCTGACTTTGGCCTGGCTCGGCTACTCAAGGTCAGTTGGGGCTGGGACCCCTGGCCCCGCCGTGGCTGGGAGGGGAGGGTGCCACTCCGCCCACCCACCACTGGTCTCCCCCCACCCAGGATGACGTCTACTCCCCAAGCAGTGGCTCCAAGATCCCTGTCAAGTGGACGGCGCCTGAGGCGGCCAGCTACCGCATCTACTCTCCGAAGTCGGACGTCTGGTCCTTCGGTGTTCTCCTCTATGAGGTCTTCACCTATGGCCAGTGTCCCTATGAAGGTGGGCGCAAGGGAGTCTGCGGAGGGAGGCACACCCTGCCCCGGGGGTCCCTGAGCCTGGCAGGGTCTGGCCAGGGGCTGGGGGGTGGTGTCCACCAGGACCCTGGTGCAGAAGCGAGGCAGCCCTGCCCAGCCCCCCTCATTGCTCTTCTGCAGGGCTGAGCAACCATGAGACCCTGCAGCAGGTCACGCGAGGGTACCGGCTGCCGCGCCCGGCCTCCTGCCCTGCGGAGGTCTACACGCTCATGCTGGAGTGCTGGAGGGGCAGCCCCGAGGAGCGGCCGGCCTTCCCTGCGCTGCAGGAGAGGCTGAGTGCGGCCCATAGGCGCCTCACCCCCGCCCACACGTGACCCGGGGCGCCAGACACAGGGCTGGGGCCATGCCTCCCTGCCCGGCGTGTCCCCCCAGGACGGTGCTGGCTGTTGACACATCCAGGGGCGCCGGTGGCCTGGAACTGGCTCTGGCTGTGGGCCTCACACCCTGACACACGTGTGGGGCTGATGTCCTTTGCTCCTGGACCTGGTGTCGCCGGCGAGGGAAGATGGCGGTGTAGCAGTCAGGGTGAAGCCTGGGGGATTTGCTGGACACAGAAGCCCTGAGCCTGGTCCACGGCCCCCTGCCCACACCTACTGCCCCAGGCAGCCCCAACGCCCCCCAGGGTCAAGAGCCAGAGGCAGGGCTCCCCGGTTTTCTGCAAAGTCCCCCCGTGGCCGATGCTGGGCTCCCAGGCAGACCCCGGGGTGGGGCCCGTGCAGCACGTGCTGGGCACACTGGCTGCCTGTGTACAGACCCGTGTGCTCAATAAACACGCGGTGCCCAACTCAGATGCACGCGCAGACCTGCCTCACGCACGGGTCGCGGCCCCCGAAGCCAGAACAGGAGCGGGAGCTAATGGGGTGGTCCACCAGCCGGGTGACCGAGGGAGAGCTGCCCCCCCCCGGGGGCCCAGGCCCCCGCCCCTGAAGATGACTGCTGCAGGCGGCAGGAGTGGACAGTCCCCTGCATCTCCCTAAGGCCGCGGCTGAAGTGAGGGAGGGCAGGGCTGGGTCAGGCTGCAGGCAGTTCAGGCTGCGGGCCTTTCCTGGGGGTGGGGCAAAGGTCAGGGCTCAGAGTCCCTGCCTCAGTGGTTCAGGGTCCTGGGTGCTGGTCAGGCAGGGGTGGGGGTGGATGCCACGCTCTTCAGGCAACTGGGTCACAACCAACTCTCTGGGGAGAAGGAAGCAGCCGGCATCCAGGATGTGACCGCTCCCACCAGGGCTGACTTCAGGCCACTGTTGGCGTCACTGAATGAGGAGCCGGCTGGGACAAGCTGGTTCTCACTCACCCCAGCTCCAGGCACCACGAGATGGACCGGAGGGGCAGGGGGCCCGGTAGGTGTGGTGTGGGCTCCGGGTCCTCATGTCCCACCCTCCTGTGACCCCCATGATGGCAGCCATGCCCCCGGAGGGCTTGCAAAGCTGCCCTCTGCCTCTCGTCCCCTGGAGGAAACAGCCCTCTGTGCCGTTTAGGGTCAGCTCGGTACCTGGTGAGGCCAGTCAGCCCCTCCCCACGGATCACAGGCCCTGCTTGCGGGCTGGCACAGGGGGACCTGGGACCCCGCAGTGGGCACAGAGTCTGTGCAGGGCTAGAGTGGCGAGAGAGGAGAGGGTGCTGAGGTCACCGCAGGAGAGGGCAGCGTAGAGGGAGGAGGCAGACGAGCTCCTTTAGGACCAGATCAGCCTGGGTGTGGGTCAGGGCTGAGCAGGGAGAAGGCAGGAGCCCCCTGGAGCCTTGGGTGCCAGGCTTGGGCCAGCCCCGACCCGAGGCCGGGGGTGGGAACAGGAGGGTTTGGCCTGCAGCCCTGGACCGTCTGTGCTGCCCTGGGGGGGGGGGGCGGTGAGGGGCGTCCTGGTGAGAGACAGAGCCGGACACCTGCCGACACAGGAGCTGGTGAGTGTGGCGCGGGGCTGGGCAGCGGGTGCCGAGGGAAGGAATGTGCCGGGCTTTCACCAGAGGCGGGTGTGCGTGGGGGTCACTGGTGCATTCCTGGCGCGTCTCATCAGCCACAAGCCGAGCAGGTTTGGTGCTCGGGAGCCTCCAGGAGGGCGGGGGACTTCCTGTCTCAGTACTGTCCTGCTTCCTGGTGTCGCCCAGGCAGAAGACTGGACGTCCACACCGAGACACACACTGAGGCCCCTGGGCAGGAGCTCACGGCCGGGCCCAGGGGTGGAGGCCACGGCCATGAGGGCTGGACACGGAGCAGGGGCACCTTGGAGCCCCGGGCCCCTGGCCCAGCCCTGGCCTCTGCACAGCCCCCTGACCCTTCCCCACCCTGGTCAGCGTTGATCGGGCTGCCAGAATGATTGTGAACTTACTGAGTAATACACATTCCTCTTCTCAAAATGGAGTGAGTCGTGCCCTTAAGTCAGGCTTAGTCTACCGTTCCCCCTGGCGCTCCTGTCATGGGGCAGAGTCCCCGCACCTCGGCTGGCCCAGGCCGAGGGCAGGTGGCACTCACTCGGAGCACTCTTCACACCCTGGTCCCCATCTCCCCTCAGGGCTCTCCCTTCTCTGCTGTGGCCCCTCCTGTCCCCCACTCCACAGCCGGCCTCCGTGTGGGCTCCCGCTTCCCAGCACCGGCCTGCCTTTTCCTGTCCCTTGGAGGCCAGTGTCTAGGACAGCAGCGACTCTGTGAGAGCTTGACGTCCCTCTGGCCTGGCTCCATCCCAGGGCCCCTGGCAGGTTGGGTAGGGGTGACTTATCCACGGGCCTCCGTCCCTCCTCTCCCCCTCCCACCTCACTCCCTCCTGGGTTCCACTCACATCTGAGCCCCCACCGCTAAACTGGACCCCAGGAAGGCCCTGTCTGACCAGTTACTCAGCCCCCCCTCCCCCAGGGGCTCAGGTCCAGCCACATGGCCACGTGGTAGGCACACGTCCCAGAGTAGGTGGGCAAGAGCTGTACCCAGACTGACCTGGCCTCAGTGGGTAGGGGGACAGGTGGGAGCTGCTGGGCCATCGGGGTGGAGCCCTGGCTGTTGGGGCAGCTCAGAGAGAGGTCACACTGGTGGGTGCAGGTGTGGCTGGCCTGGCTTGGCCGCCTCATCACGGGAAGTGGGCTGGTTGCTCGGCTGGGTGGAGGTGGCCTGTCAAGGTTGGCCCCACCCGCCCACTGCTCCCAGTCACAGGTGGTGCTGCAGCCAGCCTAGTGACAGGTGGCGAGGCCAGGAAGCCAGTCCTGCTGCTGCACCCGCCATGGAATGCCGGGGCCAGGCTCACCCGGGCCCCCAGTACGTGGGCCTCTGGGACTTCGAGGCCCGGACGGACGAGGAGCTGAGCTTCCGGGCAGGGGATCTGTTCCACGTGGCCAGGAAGGAGGAGGAGTGGTGGTGGGTCACGTTGCTGGATGCAGCGGGCAGGGCCCTAGTGAAGGGCTACGTGCCCCACAACTACCTGGCCGAGAAGGAGACGGTACAGTCTGAGCCGTGAGTGTCCCTACAGCCCTCGTGGGTCACTCCAAGGGGCCCCCACTCTCTGTGCTAGCACGGCTGGGCTCTGGGGAGTGGCGGGTGCTGGGCCAGCCTCCCAGAGGCCAATGAAGATAGGGGACATGTGACTTCACCTCTCCGTGCCCCCTAGTTGGGGCTGGACCCCACCATCCTGGTCCCAGGAGAGCTGACTAGGCTTTCTTGGGGTGACATCCATGGATAGGGAGCTGCAGAGGCATGTGGCCCCTCCCCTGGACTGCCCCACGGTCACTTTGTGGTGCCAGGACCCAGAGAGGACAGAGGGGTCCACAGTGGGTTTCTGGGTGGCCAGCCAACAGGGATGCGGTCTGCGTAGGATTCCAAGGCAGGGACTGGGCCTTCTGGGGAGCAAAGCTTCAGTACCTTCCAAACAGCCGAAGCCAGACACACGACCTAGTGAGAAGGAGCAGGACAGTCACTGGGACATGTCCATCTGGGCGGGGCTGCGGGCTGCCCCATCATGGCAAGGAGGCTCCTGGGGGTGGTGGTTGGTCCCAAGGGGCTGCCCAGGAAGCTTGGACCACAGGGGCAGCCTGGCGTGGGCATGTGCACGGCCACGTGAGCTGGCTCCTCTGAGCTCTGGGCCAGGAGGGTCCAGCATGAGACTCTGCTGCCCGCCTGTGCACCTGTGATCCAGGGGCTGCCAAGCACTGGAGTCGTAGCACGGTGAACGCATGCAGGGAGACACGCAGTACCATCATAGACACCAAGGTTTCAGAAGGCCGGGGCCAACGACAGGGAAAATGCAGAGCTGGGCACGGCTGGTGCAAAGGCCCTGAGGTCCTAAGAACCTAGTGCATTTGAAAAGCAGGGAGGAGGCAGGGTGGTTGGAGGGGTGAGCAAATGAGAGAGATTCAAGATGTGCCGAATCGGTCAGGGTGGGGTGTGACTCTCGTGGGGCTCCGTGTGGAGGCTGCTGTTCCAGTGATGCCTGCAGGAACAGGGACCAGGTCAGAGCAGCCAGCCGCGGAAGTCCCCTGGGGAACCTGGCAGCCCCACCCTGCAGCCCAGGCTCAGCCGTGCCCTGGTGCTGGTGTGCGTGAGCCTGTGTGTGTGTGGGTACGTGTGTCAGTGCGCACGTGCAGAGCCTTGCCGCCCCGATGCCGAGCCCCAGCCCCCATGGTCCTAGCACAGAGCATCTGTGGCCCGGGTCACAGAGCAATGTGGTCCCACTGGTGGGATGGGTGGCACGTCCCTGGGACAGGAGTGACTCTGACCCTACAGACAGGGGACACCCTGGGCAGGGTGGTGCGTGCACCCCTTCGGGGTCACCAAGGCATTTCCTGGTGTCCAGGCTGGCCATTCGGGACAGTCGGGGTCTCTGATGGGCCATGAAGTGGCCTCTGGTCGGGGACAGTATCGGAGGGCAGCTGTGGGTCAGTGTGGGGGGCATGAGGAGGCGGACAGTCAGGGGAGGGGGGCTGGGCTTCAGGGTGGGCGAGTGGGAGGACGCTGAGTCAGAGGGCAGGGGTTGAAGGTTGGCGTAGGCTCAGGACCACCCCCACCCCTCAGGTGGTTCTTTGGCCGCATCTCCCGCTCAGAAGCCGTACACCGGCTGCAGGCTGAGGGCAACGGGCCAGGGGCCTTCCTGGTCAGGGTCAGTGAAAAACCGGGCGCTGACTATGTTCTCTCAGGTACGGCCTCCCCAGTCTGCGGCCCCACCTGCACTTGACCTCAGGGCTCCTTGCCCCTGGCCCGTCCCCCCCCCCCACCCCCCCCCCCGGCCTTCCCTCCAGTGGGCGGCTTGTCCCCAGGGTCCCACTGGGTCTGGGTTTTCTTACTTGGCTGGGAGATGTGCCCTGGGGCGGGATGCCTGGCCCGCGAGCGCCCCTCTGAGGGCTGAGGGGAGGGCCCGGGACTGCGAGCACGTGTCCACCGGGCCGGGCCTCTCCCCCACAGTGCGGGACAGGCAGGCCGTGCGGCATTACAGCAGCGTGCCAGCCGGCTGCACCTCCGTGAGGCTGCGTCCTTCCCCAGCCTGTCCGAGCTCCTGGAACACCACAAAGCCCAGAGCCTGTCCCACGGCCTGCGGCTGACCGTGCCCTGCCAGAAGGTAGGGCCGCCGGCACCCTGCTGCCCCCCGTGGCTCCCTCTCCTCCACGGCACACAGGGTGGGTGTGGGTCCTGATGCGCTGGCTGGCTGGAGGGGGCTCGGGGAGACCTGGCCCCGGGGACCCTCACTGTCCTGGGAGCTGTGGTCCTACAGACCTGGGTGCGGTGGGGTGGGATGTCCCTTCCTTTGCCAGGTCGCTCTCGCCTCTGGACCAGGGAGAGGTCAGCTATGCTCCTGCCATGTCCTGCATCCCTCTGGCCTGGTGGGAGCCTGGGGATGAGGGCCATGTGCCCCAGCCAGCGGCTGGCCGGGAGTTCTGTCTGAGCGGCACTGAGCCAGTGTGCCCGGCCTACGGCGGGCGGTGAGGGTGTTTGCAGGGTACTGCAGGGGGCGGCCGTGGTGGGGGCAGCTCCTGGGATAGCCCGGTCACATGCTGGACCCTGGGACCTCACCAAGAAGAACGTCCTACATTTGAGGACAGAGCAGGGGCTCCGGGTCCTGGGGTCAGAGTGGGGAATTCCTGAACCTCGCGTCCCTGCTTGTCCCTCCAGCACGAGCCCAAGCCCCTGCCTCACTGTGAAGACTGGGAGAGACCACGGGAGGAGTTCACGCTCTGCAGGAAGCTGGGGTCTGGGTACTTCGGGGAGGTCTTCAAAGGGCTCTGGAAAGACCAGGTCCGAGTGGCTATTAAGGTGATTGCTCGAGGTGAGTGGGCCCTGGGCCAGGGACTCAGCGGCGACTCCAGGCCTTGCCTGAGGGGGCCGGGGCGGCAAGCTACCTGCTGGCCCAGTGTGCCCTGTGCGGCGTCTACACAGCATCCAGGGGCGTTTCCCTTCCAAAGTCTATGTTTTCACCTAAATGCATTTATTTAAAAAGGGAATTTTAAATTCTTTTTTTTAACTTTTTAAAAAAAGATTTTATTTATTTGAGAGAGAGAGAGAGACAGCCAGGGAGAGAGGGAACACAAGCAGGGGGAGTGGGAGAGGAAGAAGCAGGCTCCCAGCGGAGGAGCCTGATGTGGGGCTCGATCCCATAATGCCGGGATCACGCCCTGAGCTGAAGGCAGACGCTTAACGACTGTGCCACCCAGGCGCCCCGGGAATTTTAAATTCTTAATGTAAATGGAAAGCCATTAAAGTAAATAGATCACTAGAAATCCGAAAAGGTTCATGTACAATCTCTAAACCCACTAGGGGTCTGGATCCCCCACTTCAGGAATCGGGGGCTCATGGGAACACACTTGGGGGCGTTCTCCTTCGCATCGGGCTTGGGCAGGTGTTGGCAGTCGTGGTGCCTGGTGTGCGGCGAGAGCAGGTGGTGGGCGCCGCGGCATCCTGGGCAGCTGCTGTGCGCAGGCAGGTGGGGAAGCGCGTCTGGGGCCGCACCCACCGAGGCCGCCTGCCCGCAGACGATCTCCTGCGGCACACATTCCAGTCGGAGATCCAGGCCATGAAGCAGCTACGACACAAGCACATCCTGGCGCTGTACGCCGTGGCTTCCGTGGGGGACCCCGTGTACATCGTCACGGAGCTCATGCCCAAGGGGAGCCTGCTGGAGCTGCTGCGGGGTGAGCCGGCCGGTGGGCGGCACTCAGGGTTCCTTTCCCGGGGGTACGCGTGCCCCGTGCTCGCTGGAGGGCGTGGGAGCCTTGCACCAGGAAAGCGCAAACCCACATCGCCCCCAGACCAGGCACAGGCCGCCAGGGAGCCCTGTGATGCCTTCGTCCGCGGGGCCCTGCTTGAGAAAGGACTGAAAATGCCTTGTGGTAAACGTACCGTCTATTCACTGTGGGAATTGGAGAAAACACAGAGAAGTACAAATAAGAAAAGCCGTAATTCCTACATCCAGTTAACTGAGGCCATTTTATTCCAACACCAGGCGAGGCTCGCCCACCTCCCCAGCTTCCGGAACACGCAGGCCTGGCTCTGCTTTTCTTTCTGGAAGGTGCTGGCCCTTCTCGCGGTGTTTGGGTGTGCACGAACACTTACACACGCGTGCACACCGCTCCTGCACACACAGGAAACACGCACGATGGATCTCTCGGACTCACAGACCCCATCACCTGTCCGAGGGCCTATCACTTCATTTAACACCCAAACCAAGCAATCACTGCTGATGGGGGGGGGGGGGGGGGCGGCACCACGGAGCGCAGACGCCCCCTGGTGTCAGAGGTACTCAGGGAGCGCGACGTCTAGCGTGTGTGCGCGTGTGCCCGGGCCGGTTTTTACGTGGTGACATTTGGAACACTGAATGTGACATTTTCCATGTCGAGTCTGATCACTGTGGCCAAGTCCCCCGGCATCAGATGCTCTTAAGGACGGTGCGCCCACTGGGGCACGACCACGTCCACGAGCTGTGGCCCTTTAGGGAGCTGCCTGGTGTCGAACCTCCCGAGGTTTTCAACTGTGTGGATAGCGCTTCAGCGAGCTCCTGTCACTCTAGCAGGTTCCCGGAGAGGAAATGGGGGGCGTGGGGCTCTAACCCATAACCACCGCCCAGAAGGGCTGCGACGGGGCCACTGGTCCAATGCACCGTCAGGCAGCTGCCTGTCCCAGCCCGGGTCCTGCACCGGGCGCCACGCAGAGCCCCTCTGACCGCAGCTCCCCCGGCCCCTGCAGACTCTGACGAGAAATCCCTGCCCGTCTTGGAGCTGGTAGACATCGCATCACAGGTGGCCGAGGGCATGTGCTACCTGCAGTCGCAGAATTACATCACCGGGACCTGGCCGCCAGGAACATCCTCGTGGGGGCCAACAACATCTGCAAAGTGGGTGACTTTGGGCTAGCCAGGCTCATCAAGGTAGGGCCGGGGGCATGAGGCGGGGGTGCAGGGCGTCCTCCGCGCCCGGAGCTGGGGTTCCCAGGGGCTGGCCTGCCCTTGGCCTCGGGGAGGCGGGTTGAGCTGGCACAGGAAGCTGGAGGGCGAGATACAGGGCTGTGGAGCCGAGCTGCGCCCCAGTGGGGAGCAGAGGCTTCCCCGACGGCTCTGAGGCTGGAAGGGCGGTGGAAACACTGGCAGGGGCTGCATGTGGAAAGGGAGGCTGCACGGGGGCTGGGGCGGGGAGGGGAGGAGGGCACGCGTGTGCTGCTTGCTTTGGGTGTGCAGTGAGGGCACAGGTGGGAGCGGTTTGTGAGCTCATAGCAAACACCTCCCCTGGCCGACCCCCGCACACGACAGAAGCGGACAGAATGGTGTCCTGAGCCCCTTGCCCCATCACCAACCCCTCCTTCCACGCGGTTAGACCCGAGTCCCCACGTGCACACTTCGGTTCCACAAGGACTCCAAAGAAAAACAGCCACAATCACACTTTGGACACGTAACGGGGACTCCTTACAGTCATCACGTGCCCCCTCGGAGCTGCTGCCAAGCTCCTGAAAGCCGGGAATTCACTGCCTTGCTGCTGGAGCGGACCCCGGGTCGCAGCGGCTCGACTACTTCCTCTGGCCGTTCTCACCCTCCCGGGCCGGCGCCCACTGCTCAGGGCACGTCTGCCTCACTCTTCCTGGCGCCGGGGGCACGGAGGGCCAGCATCCAGGGCCTTTCACTCCCAGGCGGCTGTCCCGATGCTGCGGTTCCTTCCTCGTCGGCTGGATGCTTCTAGAAGGCGTTTCCCTCATCCACGCGGTGGCCAGCTGCAGGGCAGGCCAGGCAGGAAGACAGGCTGAGCGTGACTCCTACAGCTTTTCTGAGCATGTCCGGGGGAGCTGGGGGGCAGCTCTGTGAACCCGTGGTGTGAACACGCCTGCAGTTCCCCCATACAAGTCACAGACCGTGCCTTGCTCACATGGGCCCACCTCCGGGGCTCCGACACCACCCGGGTGGGGCGGGGGCACGCTTATCCCGGTCCTGAGCTGCCAGCTCTGGCCCTCCACCCCTCATCTGAGGGAAAGCAGCACCTCCAGCAGCACCTGGGGCGGTCACCAGTACCTGGGCTGCACTGGCCCACGACGAACCCCACAGCTCCCTGTGCCCGTCCACACGGTGGGGGCAGGAGGGGTGTGGGCAGCTGCCGAGGCCCACCCAGCACGTGTTTGGTTGCAGGAGGACATCTACCTTTCCCACGACCACAACATCCCCTACAAGTGGACCGCCCCCGAGGCCCTGTCCCGAGGGCTTTACTCCATCAAATCCGACGTCTGGTCCTTTGGGATCCTCCTTCATGAGATTTTCAGCAGGGGTCAGATGCCCTATCCAGGTACGGGCCCCCCCGACAGTGTCCCCAACGGCGGGTGGTGCACCTGGACTTGGGACTGCACCAGCCGGCCTCCCACTGGCAGCCCTCTGGGGGCGTCAGGAGTGTGTAGGGGTGCGGCCGGCAGCAGCTCAGCCCAGGCTTTCCTGGGAGGGCGGCAGATGGCAGCATGTCTTCCCAGGGGCAAGGGAGGCCAGGTGGGCACCAGCTTCCAGCCCCTACAGCGCCTCTGGCTGTCCCAGCACAGGAATGTCCAACCGAGAGGTGTTCCTGAATGTGGATGCAGGCTACCGGATGCCCCGCCCCCCGGAGTGCCCCCCCCCCCGCCACACATAAGCTGATGCGCTCGTGCTGGCACAGGGACCCCGAGCAGAGGCCCTGCTTCAGAGCCCTGCGGGAGCGGCTGTCCAGTGTCAGCAGGTATGAGAACCCACTCTGAGCAACAGCCTCCCGGCCGCTGCCTGGGAGTCACCAGGGCCAGGTCCTGTGAAGACGGGCCAGGGTGTCATTCTGGACCTCCCATCAGAAGTACAGGCAGACTGACGGTGCTGACAGTTCCCAGAACCGGGCTGGACACGGGGGACAGTGCTCGTCCAGTCTTGGCCCGCCCTGTCCTGGGGCAGGGGGAGCATGCCCTCTGCAGTCTGGGGCTGAGGCTGCCTGTCCTCCTGTCTGCTCCTTCTAAAACACCAGCTCCGGGAAAGTGCTGGGTCCCGCCATAGCCAACTCCAACTTGGGAACCCTCCAGGAGCCTGGCTACCCTCACTTTCTAAAGGGAGTGGAGCTGTTGCTGGTCCTGACCCAAAGTCCACCAAGTCTGTCAGGAACACGGCTTAGCGTCCCCAAGTGGTGCTTGGGAGGGGCCTGGGCTTTGGCTGGGCTCACCCTATGCCACCTGGCCCATGCCTGTCTCCTGACTTGGGGGGAACATGGACTTCCCAGGACTCTGTGAAGACAGGCTGTTCGCTGGTGGGGTACTTCGGTCTCCTGCCTGGGGCCAGGTGCTATCCCGGTCTTCCCACTGTGGCTATCAGCAGCTGCCCACAGGAGCTCTGAGGACCTCGTCTGGACACCACAGCCTCTAAAGCTGGGTAGTGCTCAGGCTATTCTCTGGGGCACCTCCCCCCACTCTGAGTCCAACTGAAGAGGTGGGAAGGAAGGCCTCCCCTACTCAGCCTCCTGCCCGGACGCAACAGGGGCAGACAGGACAGACGCTGCAGCCCTAGGGGGCCACGAGCTATGCCTGAGCCATGCCGATGCCCTGGGATCGGACTTGTGAAGCTATTTTTAGCACATCACGGGAAGAGGGGGAGCAGCAGAGACCAGGCTCCTCTAACCTCATACTAAGCTCCCACCCACCCCCTCACTAAGCTGCCTTCTCCTAACCAACAGACCTGGCCCAATCTCCGCTGGCCACTAAGAGCGTGTGGGCACTGCCAGCCCATCGGTCATGCTTGCCCGAGGTGGCCGAGAGAGAATGGCACCGCCACACCCTCCCCAGGTCCCTGGTTGGAGTTTGTCCAAAGCTCAGTTACCTGTGGTGAGAAGACCTCTCAGGAACGCCCCCATACCCCTTACCACTCAGCGTTAATTTGGGGTTCCTGTGCCCAGAGTTGGGGCACCCTGCTCAGAATGTGTCCTACAATGGGCTACAAGGGGCAACACCGCTCTAGGAAGGCACCTGGAGACAGCGTGGTCCAGTGAGCTGTTCCACAGCAGCTCGGTCCTGTTCCCTCACTGCCCTCCCTGGTGTCCTCGAGAGTGGGGGCAGGAGTGGGGGCACCAGGCCCCTCTCGCTGAGGGTTCCTGAACCCACAGGCAGAGGCCCAGCTTTCCCCAGCAGCCACGTCTGAGGACCTGAACCTCAGTGGCTGCCCTGGAGGCTTCCTGTCCAACTCCTGAATGGCCGGTTCTCCCAGGCTCCCCAAAATAGCAAGATACCCTGCCCCTTCTCAGATGCCAAGGCTTCATACTTGCTGAAGCAGCTTGCCTGCGTGAACCCGGGGCAGACCTGAGAGGTGGCTCCCCAGTGAGGGGCCCAAGGAAGGCCCAGGGGGCAAGGCCAACACCCCACCCCTGACAAGAAGCGAGGTTGAGAAGGGCTCGGTGACTTCAACCACAGGCCCCGGGGGCACAGAGCTCACGCACACCATTTGGGCTACTGGCTGCTTGGAGTTTATTTTCCACTTGGTGCAAGGCACACGGTTCCAGGGTGTGAAGAAGGCTTGCGTGTGGCTCGGATAGTAAAGAGTGGGATTCTCTCAACTTCCTTTTTGGTGTTTTGCCATTTTGATATAAAAGAACCCAATTGCTTCTGCTTGTGGCAGCCTGCCTAGTCTATGGGGAAGGGAGGGAGAGGGAGGGGAGGGGAAGGGCTCTGATGAGCCTAGCGCCTCCTGAAGCCTGGCGGTGGCCACTCAGGATGGCGGCCCGGTGTTGGCTTTGCCAGGTTGGCCACCAGGCTGATTCCTCATGGCCCCCAGAACCAAGTCGCAGGTGATTGTGCCGCTGGAGGCTTGGGGGGATTCCGAGCTGGGGGAGAGCTTGTGGTCAGAGGCGGCTTGCACCTGCCCCCATGTCCCATGCTGGCCCCCAGGAATGTGTTCTCACCATTCTGGGGACTCCAACACTGTAGCCATGAACGGGAGAGTGGACTTCCCGAAGAAGAAGCTTGCCCACCAGTGACCCGGGTCAGCCTTGGGGAGACCTGAGAGGAACAAAGTGGGGTCGTGGTGCTGCTGCCCACTGCTGATGGGATTCCCCCCAGATGGTGCCCCCCATCGAAGAGGAGAGGTCCTGCACTCACCCGGGTGGTGAGGGATGGCCTCCCCAGCATACTCCGCACTTCCGCAGGAGCTGTTACTGGAAGAGGAGCCCAGGCGGCCTGGAGGACAGAGGCCAGGTCAGCTCCGCAGGGCACCGCGTCCCCTGCCCTGTCCACCAGGCCAAGCGCCGGCTAGGTTGGCAGCACACAGACAGAGCCACAGGTCCTTATCAGCCCCCCCCTCCCAGGGAAGACCTGCAGGGCAGAGGGCGAGGGGCTTACTCACGCCGGTAATAGTCGTGGGTGGCCACGAGCGAGCCGCTGGAGGGGATGGCTGCCATGCTGTCGCTTGGGCTGGTGGAGACCTGCGCATGCGGGGGTCGGGGTGCCCCTCCGGTCACCCGCTGCCCCTCGGGAAGGGCGTTCCCCACTCGGGCCGACCCGCCCCCACCCACACGCCGGGGTCAGGGGCTCCGGGTTGATTACTCGAGCGGAGGCGGAGCCCCGGAACTCCCGGGCGGGGCGGCCGTGCAGATCGCGGGCGGCGCCAACCGGCCCGAACCGGCCGCGCGGGCACAACAAAGACGCTTTGTGCGCCGGCCGCGGGCCTGGGGCTCCGGGAACCCGTCGGTCCGCCCGCCCGGCCCGCCCCCACCCCTCGCCCCCCGCCGTCCAGCCTTCCGGCCGCCAGTCGGTCGGTCCCGCCAGCCGCGGCGCACGGGGCCGCGACCCCCCCCCGCCTCTCGGGCCGCTCGACCCCACTCACGCGCCGCCTGGTCCTCACCTCGGCGGCTACCCCTCGCGGGCCTCGGCGCGCGATCACAGGTGGCGGGGACGGGGACGCTAGACCGCGGAGCCCATTTGCAGGGGTGACCGCCCAGGGCCGCTCCGCAAGCGAAGCGCGCGCGGGGTGCGCACGCGCGTACGCGCCCGCTCGGCTCGCCGCGCCGCGTCACGGGGCCGGGGGCGCCCCCTGTCTCGGCGAGGCCCCGCCCCCAGCCCGGCCCCGCCCGGCTCGTGCAAGACCGCCCCCCACCTCCGGCCTCCGCGAGGCTCCGCCCCTGACTGGCTCTAGCCCGTCGGCTCCGGGGGAAGCCTGGCCCCAGGGCGTCTGTCCTGTCTCGGGCGGTCTCACCTGGGATTGGAGTGATTAAATGACCCTTCCACCCGGTCCTGGAGCAGGGCCTGTCCCGCCACCTCCCCTGCCCTAAAGGAGGCCTCTCTCCCGTCCCAGAGCAAGGCTTGTCCACCTTTCCTGGACCCCAGGTGGTCCACCCTGTTTGGACCTCTCCTTTGGAGGTGGTGGGGGCGCTGGACCGTGGCTCCGCAGGTCCAGCCTCTGCAGTGTCCCTCTCCTCTGGCCTCCTCCACTGGGGATGGAGCCTGTCCCACTCTCATCCAGGCCAGACTAGGGCCTCTGCTCTGTGGGCCCCCAGCAGCATACCCTCCCCACCGCGGTGGGCACTGGGTGGGACCCAGAAGCTTGTGTGTGCGTGGAGCCCGCAGCCCTCCCCGACTTCAAAGCTGGTGTCCCCCTCAACAGTTCGGGTGGCTTTGGAACTCACACCCCAGCCTCCAGCTTCAACCTGCCTGCATCCAGCTGTCTGCCAAGCCCCGGTTGCAGGAGAGGGTGGGAGTGGAAGGGCAGCGGGGGCAGAGAGGGAGGCTCATTTGCATGGGCGGAGGTAAAGAGCTGCTGCCTTTTGGGGATGTCTCCAGCCGCTGGCAACAGAGGCCCCTGTTTGGCTGCTCCCCTGAAGAGTCTGGGGCCTTCCACACCGTGGTTTGTCCATCAGGAGGACGACGTCCTTCTCCGTTCCGTTGTGGAAATCAGCCCTGCCCCTCAGCCCCTTCTCACAGGTCCCAAGCCCCAACCTCCCTCTTTGTATTCTAGGCCCTGGCTGGGTGGTCTCTTCCCCCATGATTGGGAGGGTCTTGAGAAGTCTGCAGGGGCTTCAGGGAGAAGCCTTGCGGAAGAGCTCATAACCTTTTCTGCTGGGCCCTCCACATCTTCCAACCCCCTCAAGGACCTCGCTAGGAACCCTGGACCTCAGCCCAGCTCCTCACTCAGCAGACAGGAAGTCAAGGCCGCAGCGGGGGAGGGCCTGGCAGCCCCTGGGTAGGGCCCTTAGTCCGGCTGGGTGGGGGTCGGGACTGTGACCTGCTTGGGCAGCAGTGTGGCCTAGAGCACTCTTGGGGCAGCTGCAGGCGGGGTAATGCTCCCTCCTTTGCTTCCTTCATCTCTCTCCCGTAGGCCAGTCCCCTGTTCTAGGGGCTGTCAGGCAGGGTCAGCAGGATGGCACACATGAGGGGTACAACATGACTGCTCAGGAGAGGCACATGCACCTGCCAGCTCGCTCACATTCTGCTGCATCCCCAAAGCCTGCTTCACGGCTGCGGACCTTTCCTTCCCATCGACTCTCAGCGCCTCCAGGCTGGCTTCCTGTCCCCCTTCAGGGGGCTAGTTCTGGATCATAAACTAGGTGTGGCTTTAGTGCAAATTAAATTTAATTCTTAAGGGACCTTTGTCATCCCCCATCTCACCGTCACACTCACCAACCCCAGAGTCTGGTAGTGGGTCGAATGCACCAAAGCCACACTATGGGGTTACTGGCTCTCTGGGGCCCATGTGGGGTGCTGCCATCAGCTCTGCTCAAGGCCCCGTGGAGCTGTCCCCGCTGTGTGGAAGCAGCCTCTCTCCTCTGGTCGCAGCTCTGGAGCCAGTCCGTGACCACTTGTAGCCTGGAGTGGGTGGCAGAGCGCCCTGGGCCTCTGCTGGCCAGCGTACACCACCTGACTTGCCAGGCGCCCGTGTCCCTGCCTGACTCGCCCTCCCCTGAGAAGCATGGCTGCATGCTGGCAGCCTCTGGGCCCCATCCCCGAGCTAGGGGCAGCTCCTGGTGGCGTTAGAGCATGACTGGATTTGGCGTTTGGGTTCACAGAGTTGGCTAGGGTGGCTGAGTACCAGGTCTACGCTGGGTGCTGTGGGGGAAACTGAGGCCAACAGCACCTGCTTTCATTGTCCAGTAAGGACACAGAGAGCCAGGCAGGGATGCTGGGGAGGGGTGTCTGAGTGAGACATGGGGAGGGGGCTCTCATGCCCCCAAGAACACAGGGCTGGTCCTGACTCAGACCTTGTACTGTTCCGCTACTCAGTACATGGGTTTGTTGAGTATGTGCTATGAGCAAATGGCTCACACAGACAGGAGCTCCTCGTAGTGGAACGGCCAGTCCAAAGGGCAGGGGGACCCCACCTGGTGAGGCAAGACAGCAGGGCTCTGAGGAAGGTGGAGATGGGGGAAGGGGCCAGCAGGGAAGCTAGTAGAGCCTGGCATGGGGAGGGGCAGTGGTCGGGCCTGAGATTGGAGAGGTAGTCAGGCCTGCTAGGGCCACCGAGGGTCACTGATAAGGCAGATTGCTCAGTGCAGTTGATACCAGAAGGAAGGAACATTTTGGTAAGACCCAGGCTTGTCCCTCTCTGAAGGACCCTCAGCCATAGGGCTCTGCCCCTTCCCTAAGACTCCTTTGTCCCGTGGTCCGTGGCTGAGTGTGTGGATGCCTCGTGCTGTGTCACATACACCTCCAACAGGACTGTGGTTTCAGGGCCCAAAGCTTGAGAGGCCAGCGCGAGGGGCCTGCCCAGGACCTTGGACAGCTCACAGGGCCAGGAGGTGGGGTTAGGGCTTGGGGCCAGGCCCAGCCTCTGAGGCAGCCTGGCACCTGCTCTGAATCCGGGCATGGTGGTTACTCACAAGCAGCACAGCTGGGGGGGGGGGGGGCAGTGAGGGCTGATGTCATCCCTGGGGGCCTGGGTGGGTTGAAGAGTACTCCCTGGGGGTGGGGAGAGCAGCAGCGGGAGCAGGAGAATGCTGCGACCCCTGGGGCAGACCCATCCCATGGGGGGTCTGAGCAGAGAGAGTTGGGACTTGGGGGGCTGCCCAGAGGGAAGGGGCCAGTTTAGGGCTGCCAGGGCTTCTGTGGGAAGGGGCTGGGAGCTGGAGGCTGGTCTGGCCTTGCTGTCGGGCTTCCTGGCTGAGACCCATCTGTCTGCTCATACAGAGCGTATCAGAAGCCCACCGTGTGCCAGGCCGTGCAAGGCCTGTGTGTGTAGAGATGGGTGAGCGGACGCCCCGCCCGCCCCAGGCTCGTCCCCAGAGGTTGAGAAAGTGCTATGGCAGCCCCAGGGCTGGGGGGTGCACGGGCCCTGGCCCCTGGAGCCCTGGCACACTGGGCTCTAGGTGTGTGTGTGTGGGGGGGGTTGAGGCTCTGTCCTGCCTCCTTGTGGGGAGCAGCGTGCAAGATGTCCTCAGAGTGGACACACCAGGCAAAGTACTCACTCTACGTAGCCTTGCAGCCTGGGTGGCCCTGCCCCTGGGGCCTCAAAGCTCCTCCTTGCGCTGGGCTCACAAACAGTGCCCAGCCCCTGGGAGAGCCGGGCCACAGCAGCAGCCAGAGTCTGCTCCCCATGCGCCCTAGGCCCCATGCCTCTTGGGGGCTCCTCGGCCCGGGCGTAGGCCTGGGTCCCTGGGGCAGAAGGTCCTGGGAGATGTGTAGAGGGGCCAGGCAGTTGGAGTCCTGACAGCCGTCCTCCAGAACCCCAGCCCCACGCAGAGCCACCCCCATCATGGGCAGAAGCTTCAGGTGCTCACGTGAGAGATCCAGAGGAATTCTCGGGACCGGCCTCTATAGTTTGGAGCCGTGACTTCCTGAGATTTTCTCCCTCGTCCACGTTGGACAGCCTGTCCTACAACCACGTGGTAACAATCCATTTAGTGCTCTGCGGTTCGATTTGGTGGGATTTGGTTCCGTTACGCTGGCCCTCCAGCTCCAGCCCTTCCTCGGCCTGTTCAGGCCGCACCCCCCCCTCCGCCCACCCCCGGGTGGGTGCAGACACGTGCTGTCTGTGGACACTGGGCAGAGCCTCCGAGCACATCCTGCAGGGCTGAGGGCCAGGCCAGCCATGCCCGAGGGTCACCCTGTGGTAGGCCATGTCCTGCAGCCTGGGCCGGCAGGGCACTTGGCCTCAACCTGGCCGTGACCGCCTCCCGTCTGGGGCTCCCTCTTGCGGACATGTCACAGGCCAGGATCTCAGGCACAGACACTGGGATGGAGACTGAGATGCAGGGTGCGTGCTGGGGGGAACTAAGGGGGCAGGGGCGGCGGGGCCAGTGGGGAGCCTCGGAGTGAGAAGGCACTATTGGGGGTGACCCATCTCAGGCTCAGGGGGCAGGGCCTTGGCTCCCCCCTCACTCAGAGCCAGTGCAGCTCCCAGGGGGAGGGAGTCCTGAGGCAAGGTGGCTCTGCGGCCAAGTCCACCCCTGAAGGAGCTGGCAGCGAGGGCAGTGTGCTGACCACCCCTCACCGGGCAGCGAGCCCTTCCCTGGAGGACTGCGTCTCCTCTCTCTGCCGCCGGCCGGGCCAGCCTGACACAATCCGCCACGTCCTCAACCTCACGAGTGTCCTCGAGAACAGAAAATCGGAAGGTCAACCCTTCTCTTCCACTGGCTCTGAGGGGACGGTGGCCCATGTGCCTGGGTTGTCGGGGCTCAGGGTGGGCAGGGCTGGGTTCCGTGCTGAGCAGCACCTGAGCCTCCAGCCGCTGGGAAAATCGTGGCAGAAAGATCATCCAATGGGTCAGAGGTGGGCATGCTGCTCCCGTCTGGTCACAGCCACATTGGTGGGACGCCTCTGCGGGGGGCCGAGTGGCTGGACCACAATGGCTGATGCCCCCAGGCTCCCGCAGGGTGGCCCTGGAGTCGCTGGGATTGGGGCTTGTGTCCCAATAGTGTAGCAGTCATGTGACAGCCTGGAACTCCACTCCCTTCTGGGGAGAAAGAGCACAACCATGGTGCTTTCTTAACAGCTGTGCAGGGAGAGGCGGGGCTCACAGTGGTCACTCACGACCGGGCACCGTTGCTGTTCCAGGCCTGGGGATTGTTGCTCTGGACGCAGGTATGGGGGGTGAAGCAAGACCAGGGCTGGGGCTCTCTGAGCTCATGTGAAGGTCTAGGCATCAATCTGCAGGGAACGGACGTCTTACTGTGTTGAGTCTCTGAAGATCTAGACCAGCACATCCCAAAATTAATGTGAGAAGACAAATGAGCTCTAATAACTGAAGCGTTTCTGGAAAAGAATACAGCAGAATTGCAGCTCCCAAATCTTTTCATTGAGGGTAAAATTCCCATAGCAGAGAGGTCGCCATGTGAACGCATGCGGAGAAGGTAGCGCATTCACAGCGTTGTGCCGCCGTCCCCCGCTCCTCTCCCTTTGCGCCCCCAGCCCCCCGCGACCACTAACTGCCTTCTGTCTCCGTGACTCAGACGGCACGAGGCCTCCTGTGTCTGGCTTCTTTCCCTCGGCCTGGTGTTGCCAAGCTTCATCCACACTGTAGCATGGGTCCGTACTTTCTCTTTTTCAGAATAATTTCTTCCGTGGGAAAATACACGTAACAAAATTTACCACCTCAACCGTTTCGCAGCGTGGGGCTCGGCGGCATTAAGTGCGCTCCCAGCGTTGTGGGGACCTCGCCGCCACCTGCCTCCACGCGCGCTCCTCCTGTGGAACTGAGACTCTGTGCCTGTTAACATGAACGCACACCCGCCCCGTTTCCCCTCTGTCCCCTGACTGCGGCCTCAGTACCTCGTGCAGGCGGAGCCACGCGGGCGTGGTGGTCTTGCGGTGGCTGGTGCGCTCACCGGGCAGGGCGCCCTCGCGCTCCCTCCGTCTTTATCTCCTCCTTCCTTCCTCCGGCTGTGGGTTTAGCCTGTGCTTGTCGTTCTAGCCCCAAGTATGGACGTGACCGTGGGGACGGGAGGCCTCTCTTGTGCTTTCACTGTGTTTACCGCCGTAAGTGTCCTCAGCACTATTTTTGCTGCATCTTGTAAACCCATACGTTCTGTTTTCCTTTTCCTTCATCTCGAAGCATCTTCTGAGATTCCCGTGGTTTCCTCTTTATGAGTGTGCCGTCTCATTTCTACGAACCCGTAAATCCCCCAATGTTACCTCTGTTACGGATTTCTAACTTCATCCTATTGTGGTTCAAGAAGATCCTTCGTGGAAACACCTTTCAAAATCCACTGAGACGTACTTCAGGGCCTGACATCCGGTCTCTGCCGGAGACCGAGCCGGTGTCCCGCGGTGCTGCTGGGTGGCGCCTTTCGTGGGCGTCTCCGACCTGCCTGGTTTGCGGTGTGAACTTGGTCCAGCTGTCCCACTCATGGAGGGCGGCGGACTGATGTCCCCAACTGCTGCCGCGGACACGTCTGCTCCTCCCTCCAGTCCTGTCGGTTTTGCTTCCTGCATTTTGACGATCCGTTATTACCTGGCGAGGAATAACGCTGAACATCTTCTCATGTGCCTATTGACCGTTTGCAGGTCTACTCTGGGTAAGTGTCTATTCAGATCCTTTGCCCATTTTTGAATCTTGTGCCTGCTTGTTACAGAGTTGTGGTAGTTCCTTATATATGCTGGATACTAGACCCTTATTCAATGCGATTTGTAAGTATTTTCTCCCAGTCTGTAGGTTGTGTTTTCACTTTCTTGATAGTGTCTTTTCTTGCAGAAAACTTGAAGTTTTGATGAAGTCCGTTTACCTATCTTTTCTTTTGCTGCCCGGGTATTTGGTGCCACATCTAAGAAACCACTGCCAAACCCAAGGTCTTGAAGACGTACACCTGTGTTTTCTTCTAACAATTTTATAGTTTTATGGGGCCTTTGATCCATTTTGAATTAACGTTTGTATTTGGCATGAGGTAGCGGTCTAGACTCGCTCTCCCTCACGTGTTTCCCGGTTATCACCTCACCGGAGCCGGTTCTTCCCACACACTGCGTGTAGCAATTGCTTTAAAACTACAACAACCAGGTCAGAGTGGTCTTGGTAAAGGGATGGACACATAAATCAATGTGACAGAAGCGTGTCCAGAAACAGCCCTCCCACACACAGTCCCACTGTGTTTTGACAAGATGCAAAAGCAGCTCAACAGAGAAAGTATAACCTTTTCACTAAGTGGTGCTGGAAGGACGGGACATCCTTGTGCAAGAAAAATAAAACTTGACCTAAATCTCACATCTTATACAAAAATTAACTCAAAATGGGCAATGTATCTAAATGTGAAATGTAGGGGCACCTGGGTGGCTCAGTCGGTAAAGCGTCTGCCTTCGGCTCAGGTCATGATCTTGGGGTCCTGGGATTGAGTCCCACGTTGGGCTCCCTGCTCAGTGGGGAGGATGGTTCTCCCTCTCCCTCTGCCCCTTCCCCCGACTCTCTCTCTCAAATAAATAAATAAAATCTTTAAAAAATGTGAAATGTAGAAGTATTCAATTTCAGGGGAAAATACGGGAGGAAATCTTTGTGATCTGGGGTTAGCCGATGTCAAAAGCATAAAAGCATGACCCATATAAGAAAAGTATGAATGCACTGGACTTCATCAAAATTGAAAATATTTGTACATGGAATGACACCATTAAAAGAATAGGGGCGCCTGGGTGGCACAGCGGTTAAGCGTCTGCCTTCGGCTCAGGGCGTGATCCCGGCGTTATGGGATCGAGCCCCACATCGGGCTCCTCTGCTATGAGCCTGCTTCTTCCTCTCCCACTCCCCCTGCTTGTGTTCCCTCTCTCACTGGCTGTCTCTCTCTCTCTCTGTCGAATAAATAAATAAAATCTTTAAAAAAAAAGAATAAAAGACAAGCCATAGACAAGTAGAAAATACTTGCAAATTGAATATCTAACAAAGAGGTTTTTTTTTTAAGATTTTATTTATTTATTCGACAGAGATAGAGACAGCCGGCGAGAGAGGGAACACAGCAGGGGGAGTGGGAGAGGAAGAAGCAGGCTCTTTGCAGAGGAGCCCGATGTGGGGCTCGATCCCAGAACACCGGGATCACGTGCTGAGCCGAAGGCAGACGCTCAACGACTGCGCCCCCCAGGAGCCCCTAACAAAGAGTTTTTATCCGGAATACAGAAAGAACTCTCAAAACTCAACACTAAGAATATACAACCCAATTAAAAACTGGGCTAAGGATCTGAACAGACATTTTTCTGGAGAGGATGCATACATGGCCGATGAACCCACGAAAGGGTGACCAACATCATTGGTTTTAGGGAAATGCAAGTCAAACCCACAAAACGATGCTATTTTATGCTTATAAAATAACTGTGATCGAAGAGACAGACAGGGGCGCGTGGGTGGCCCAGTCGGTTAAGCATCTGACTCTTGGTTTCCACTCGGGTCATGATCTCAGGGCCGTGAGATTGAGCCCTGGGGCGGGCTCTGTGCTCAGCGGGGAGTCTGCTTGAGATTCTCGCTCTCTGCCCCCCCAAATAAAGAAATAAATCTTTAAAAAAAAAACCAAAAACAGACAGTAACCAGTGCTGGTGAGGATGGGGAAAACCAGAGGCCTCCTGTGTCGCTGGTCGGCGTGCAAGATGGCGCACCTGCCGTGGAATACAGGCTGGCAGTTCCTTGAAAGGTTGGGAGTGCTGGCCAGCAGTTTTACCCCAGATAAGTGAAAATAGACGTCCAGAAAGCACACTCGGACATGCGTGCTCACAGCAGCATCCAAGAGTCCCTCATCTGAAGAATGATGAACAAAATGTGGGATAACGAACCAACGAGGTACCATCTGGCAATCACAACAGGGAATGAGGGCTGACACACAGCGTGGGAGCGCCTCGAAAACACGCAGAGGAGCCGCGCGTGCGTGAACGCGCGTCGTGTGACTCCAGCTATAGGGAATGCCCAGCATGGGCAAACCCATAGGCTCCGAAGGGGCTTGGTTGAAGGCAGGGAAGGGATGGGGGTGGTCAGCACGTGGTGCAAGGTTTCTTGTGGGGTCATGAAAACGTCCTGAAGTTGGTTTATGGTGATGGTCTCACAAGTCCAAATATATTAAAAGCCACTGAATTATACATTTTAAATGGATGCACTTTCTGGTATGTAAATGATACCTTGATAAAGCTGTTTTTGTTTGTTTGTTTGTTTGTTTGTTTGTTTGTTTGTTTTAAGGGATAAAGAGCTGAACAGAACTTCACGAAGAGGACGTGCCCATCTGCAGACGGGAAGCCCTTCGATGTCATCAGCCGTCAGAGAAATGCGAGCTAAGACCACAATGAGATGGCATTGCACGCCCACGGGAACGGCTGAAAGGACGATCCAACCAGCAGTTCCAGGAGCTGCTGAGGGTACGGAGCACCTGGGGCTGTGGGTGTGCGGGACGGGACCGCAGTCGGAGACGGGTTCGGCAGTTGCTGAAAAGCTTAAACATTCACCTGCCGCACGACCCACAGCCCCACTCCGGCCACTTGTCCCAGAGAAGCCCCATCGTGTCACACAGTTGCGTACAAAGGCCGACGGCAGCGCTATTCCTAACTGCAGACTGGAGGCGACCCGAACGGCATCCAGGGGAGGAGCGGGTACGTGAGCCGAGGTCCATCCACACGTGGGCCGTCACTGATAAAGGGGATGAACGGTTGACACGCAGCAGGTGAATCTCAGAGGTTACGCTCAGTGCCGGAAGCGCCGCCCCCCCGGCGCGTAGCTAGCGTGCGCTTCCCCCTCCGTGACGCTCTGGACAGCGCTTGGACGTGACGCTCTGGACAGCGCTTGGACGTGAGGACACATCAGCGGCTGCCGGGAAGGGTCTGAGGACAGCCGGGGAGCGTGAAGGAGGGTTCTGTGTCCTGCTCGAGGAGGCCATAGGACGCTGGACACATGCGAACATTCATGGAACTGTATACTTCCCAGGCAGTCCGTTTTCTGTACGATAATTTTAAAAGATGAAAATAAAAAAATTATTTAAGAAGCACAACCATCATAGTAAAAATTGATTCAGGCAAGAGTCATCGGTGACCGTGAGGTTGAGAGAGGGATTTCGAAGAGGAAATTAGTTAATTTCCCGTTAATTAGTTAATAATTACAAAGGGAAACATTTTACTACACTATAAAATGTGTAGTAAAAAATATAAAATACTAAAAATTTTACTTCATTATAGAAAAAGCTAGTGGCCACGACCTTCACTGGGTGACCCTGGATACGCCAGGCAGCTTCCCCTCGGATGCGCTGGGAAAAATCCACGCAGCTCTGCCGGGGTTCCTGGAGGAAAAATAAAACTTGAATTTCTTGGTGCAGAAACATCCAAAAAGCCAAAAGAGGGACGTCTTCGAAACAAGTGGCCTGAACTCTTAAAACATGTCAGTGTCACAGAAGACACACATGGCAGAGTAACTGTTTCCAATGAAAGGAGACCAGGGGACGTGCCGGGTGAATGCAGCCCGCGGTCCTGGACTGGGAAAACAGAGCTACGGGCACCACCACCGGCAGAGCTGGCCCTACCAGGACAGGGACTGTAGACTGAAGAGTGTCATTTGAAGTGTGTAGGAAATACACGCTCGAGTACTGAGGACCAAAGGCAATGATTTATGCAACCCTTCACGGGTGGTTCAGAAAGTGGACTATGTACAGACCCAGAGAGAGGGAGAGGAGGATAACACAGATGCGTGGACGTTGACGATCAGCAGGTGCGGACAAAGGGCATAAGGCAATGCTTGGGACACCCGCTCTGACAACTTTTCTCTAAGTCTGAAATTATTTCAACATAAAGGATGGACATGTGTGGAGTCTACTTCTGCTTCCGACCACAGAGCAGTGACAGGTGGCAGGCCAGCTGGGCCTCCGCGAGCAACCGTGAAGCTAGACCACAGGCAGCCACTGCTCCAGGAAGAGGGGGGAGGGAAGTGGGCTCAGAGGGGAGCAGCTCGGGTATGGAAGGGCACGTGCTGTGGCTCAAGGCTGTGGCTTAGGCTGGGGGAGGCCACTGGAAGCTTCCCAGAGCAGAATTTGTGGTCTCTGTACTGTCTCTGTGGCTGCTTAACAAATTACCACGGCTTCAACGACTTTAAAAAACATGTGTTTGTTACACATACCCGGCTCTGGGGTCCGGACTCCAGGCACGGCTTACTCGGGGCTTCTGCTCAGGGCTTTGGAAGAGTGCGGTCAGGCTGTCGGTTTCCTTCTAAGGCTTGGGCTCCCTTCTAAGGTCACATGGCTGTAGGACCGAGGTCCCTGCTTTCTTTTGATGGACAGCTGGAGTCCACTTTCAGCTCTTAGGGGCTGTCCACAGTCTCTTGACATGTGGCCTCTAGCTGGCCTTCCCATATCCTGGTAGCTCACCACTTTCGTCACATTCTATTGGCTAGACGCAAGCCACAGGTTTCCTCGGCACTCAAGGGGAAGAAATTATTCCAGGGCATGGATCCTGGGGGGACAATTAGGTTATGTCTACCATAGGTTGAGATCAGAACCAAAATACCAGAAGACAAGCCATGCTGGGAAGCACTGATGTTTGGACCCAGCCAGGGTGGAGAGACCTTCCGACTTATTTTTTTTTTTAAGATTTTATTTATTTATTTGACAGAGGTAGAGACAGCCAGCGAGAGAGGGAACACAAGCAGGTGGAGTGGGAGAGGAAGAAGCAGGCTCATAGTGGAGGAGCCTGATGTGGGGCTCGATCCCATAACACCGGGATCACGCCCTGAGCCTAAGGCAGACGCTTAACCACTGTGCCACCCAGGCGCCCCCCGACTTATTTTTTTTAAGAGAAAAGACTACAGGTGCGCCTGGCTGGCTCAGTCGTGGAGCGTGTGACTCTTGATTTCAGGGTCTTGAGTTCAAGAGCCTCACGTTGGGCATAGAGATTACTTAAATAAATAAAAACTTAAAATAAAGAGAGAGAGAGAGAGAGAGAAAAGGCTACAACCTACAGTAATGTCTAGTCTAGGACCATCTAAGTGGAGCCCCATGAAAAGCTGGGGACCAAGACTGAAAGTTGAATCTTATCAACCCGAGGGGCTTGGAAGACATGCGGGGTGTTCCACAGACCAACACTGAAAAGCACGAAAACAAGCCCACACAGGTCCAGCGATTAAATGCTGCTAAGACAAGAGCAAACAGTCCTCAGAGGAAGATAACAGAATCCAGAGTCTTCACAGAAAGTTCAGTATTCACCATAAAATTACTGGATGTGCAAAGTAATAGGGAAATTTCCTCACAGTCAAGGAAAAAAGCCAGGTATCAATTAGTTTTCTCTGAGCTGTAAATCCATCCTTCATGGCCTGCCCTACAAAAGGGATCTGCTCGCCGTACAGCAGAAACGCTCAGTGCTGTCCATCATCACAGAGCAGGTGCCGAGGGTGAACTTGGAGCCAAGAAGCAGGAAGGGATTGTCTGGAGTAACACGCAGCCTGGGGCTCAAAGCTCTACCCCGGGTGTACTCGCACACCCACAGGGGGTACAGACGGCCTTGTGGCAGTTTGAGCTTGGAAATGGAATGCTACAGAGCAGTGAGGAACAACTATGCCACGGCACGGAGGAGTGTCCCAAACCCGGCGGCCCGTGAGAGAAGCCAGACAGAAGGGTCCGAACGGTACAGCCCATGCCTTTGAAGTTTACAAGCAGACGATGTGCTCTGTGGTCTAGGAGGTCAGGACAGCGGTCACCTTCAAGGGCATGAGGGGTGTTTATTTCTCGATCTGGGTGGTCAGGTGCATTTGTCATTCGTGCACTTTTCTCTAAGTCTTCTCAAGGACAGCCCCCCTGTTCTCCTCCCCAGCCAAGGGCCAGCCTCCTCGGGCTTGCCGGTGTGCAGGGGGTTCTTTCCTGGGGCAGGGGAGGCTCTGGGCCTCTACCACCGATGGGGAGAATGATGCCACCCGCAGCGCCCTGTGCAGTCAGCCCCGAGACACCCATGAGGCCTCCTGCTCTGGAGAAGGGTATTCCCAGTCGCCCAGTGGAGGGTTGCTCTAGCTCTGAGGTCAAAACATAGGCTCTGGAGTTGCCAAGGAGCCTCAAGCTCCCCAGGGAGCTGCGGGGCTGGGACGCTCCTCCTTGAACTGAATACTGCGGCCTCACCCTCTGCCCCTGAGGGGTGAGCAGTGGGCCTGCAGACCCTCCCCGGTCCCAGGCTCTCCATCTGTCTCTCCGTCCCACCATAAGGGCTGCCTCTTCTTGGCCAGAGAGGCTGACCCCTCCCCTGGGCTCTCCAGTGGCCCGCCAGCCGGCCCTAGACCTAATGGGAAGGCCTGGCCACTCCCTCCTCCTGCTGCTGGGCTGGAGCCCTGGACTCTCAGGGAGCTCAGAGAGCCAAGCCCGCCAGACCCCTTCCCTGGAAGCAGGTGGGCACTGGGCAGGGGTCGAGCTCAGGACGCCGCCCTCCCAAGCACAGGTGGTAGAAACCTGCTCCTGCTCGCCGGCTCCTTCACCATGGCAACAGCTCCTGCGGCGCCCGGGCCGGGCCGGGCGGCGGCCACAGACAGCTCCTGTGGCCCAAGTGCTGGCGGTGGAGAGGGCCGGCCGGACTGACCTTCCCCTTCTCTGGGGGGCTCTGTCCCCCTCCTCGGGCTTCCCTGGCAGCGTGAGGTCGGCCTCATACCCTCCCAGACACGCCGGGTTTCCTAGGGGGCCTGGTGGGGGCCTGGATTGTCGCGGAAGTCACCAGCGCCCCGTGCGCTTGACCCGGGGACCGCGCACAGGGCTGGCCATGGGCTGGGGCCCTTGCCTAGCCTTGGGGTCTAGCTGCGGAGCAAGCGGCGAGCGCGGCCCCCCTTCTAGCCCCGGCCCCGCCCACCTCCGGCCCCGGCCCCGCCCCCAGGCCGCGCCGCCCGGGCTCGCCCCGCCCACCGCCGGCGGCGGCGGGGACGGGGGCAACTTCTCTGATCTGGGGCGGTGATCTTGCTATTTCTGAGGGAAGCTCAGCAGCCAAGAGGGCCTCCTCGCCATGGAGACCACTTAATTTGCGGCCTCACGGGCAGCTCAGTTCCCCGGCTGCCAGCCTTGCCCCCAAGGCTGCCCAGGGTCGTGCTGCCCAGGTAGGCGAGGAGATGAGATGAGACTGACCCAGCGCGGGAGCGTGAGCACGGAAGTCCTGGGGTCGGAGGCAAGCCTGGGATCCCAGGCCAGGAGTTGAGGTCATTCTGAGACCCCTCCCCCAAGGCTGGAGGGTGCTCTCAGCCCTGACTCCCACCCTGCCCCAAAGCCACTGCCTGGGCAGCAGCTACCAGGGTGACCACTGGCCTCGGCCCCCACAGGAAGGCACGCGCACAGGTGGTCAGTTATGCATTCGCAGGTTATTATTAACCCGGCAGTGACATCACCGGCAGCCAATAGGAGCAGGGTTTATTTCCAGGCTGACAGCTTGATAACAGTTAATTTTAGCTGGATCTTCTTTCCCCAGGCTCGTGAAACCTCAGCCAGCCAAAGAGGGAGCTGCCTGTGTCTCCCCAAACAGCTCATGGCGGGGGCCCCTGGGGGCGACGGGAGGGGACTAAGGGGGCAGGCCTGTACCCCTTCCTCCTGCCTTGCTCTTCAGAAGGTGAGCTGTGAGGCTGCACCAGGCTGCTGGGCCCCTTCTTTGCTCACCCCCCCCGCCCCCACCGCCCCCAGTACCCTTGGTTGCTATGGGGGCCATGGTGACAAGTGGCTCAGATTTGGGAGAAGGAGGGCAAGGGGGAGGGGGAGGGGAGGAGCACAGGTGGGACCCAGTTGGCTTCTGTCCAGAAGTAACGCTGGCCTGGCTCAGGCCTTCCAAGCGCATGGCGAGCTCTGCCCTCCTTGGCTGTGACCTTGGGCGCCTGGTTTGCCTGTCTGTGCCCAGTGGCCTCTTGGTCAATGGGTGCTGGGCTGGGCAGCCCCGCCCAGCACTTGGTGAACTCACAAGGCCTGGCACCCAGGATTCTGTGGTGTTCGGTCTTCAGCGCTCCTCGCTGATCCGTAGTTACGAAGTGCTGTGCGGGAGGTGTGGTTGTTAGTGTCCAGCACGGCGCAGTGGTGAGGGTTTCGCACTGCCACTGTGCTGTTATTCAGCATTATACCTTCGCTCCTCTCACTGTCCAAGTGAGCTCGAGTGTCTCCCGGCAGCTGAGGGCCGGGCTCCCAGGGCCCTGCAGGCAGCCTAGCTGTGGGTGGTTGGGGCACATCCTGGGGACACAGAAGCACTTTGGAGAAACCACCTGAGAAACCACCTGAGAAACCACTGCAGGGGCCCAGGCTCAGCACACTGGACCTTGAGGGAGGACGCTGCATTCCAGCAGGAGTGGCCACCGCCCTGGGCAGCTGGCCACCGCCCTGGGCAGCGCGGCCTCCTGGCACAGGCTAGCCCCAGGGTGACTCGGTTCCCACTGGGCTGACAGCAGTGGGTGAGCCAGGAATGGAGGGGTGTAGCTCAGACCTGGTGGGGGGCTGGTCTGCAGGCAGCCTAGGGTCCTGGGTGCTGGTGACCCCTCTGGGCAAGTTGGGGTGGACGTCCCCAGGGACCTGGGCCTCCTGCAGTGGTTTGGCCCATGCCAGCTTCAGCCAATCCCAGTGTCTCCCAAATCCCTGCTAACCTTCAGGCAGGAGGGACGCATCAAATATAGAGGGCAGCTGGGCGGGGGGTGGGGTGGGTCTCCACTGCCTGCCAGGAGTTTATTTTTAATCCCAGTTCCTGTTTGATGGTGTCAGCAGCACTTGGAAGGGCCCCGAGTCATCTGCAAGCCCCTCCCTGACTGAAAGGGTTAGGAGTGCCTCTGTCTTTGGGTAGACCCTCCCTCCGACAGCCCAGTGGGATGGCCTGTTCCCTCCCTAAGAGACCTCCCCATGGGCTGCGGAGACCTGCTGGCCCCCCAACCACTGCCCTGGGCCTCTTTACCTCCTGACCTGCTGGGGGTCCCATCTCCGAGGCTCTCTCAGGCATTGTTCCAGTGGAAGGTGCTGGGCACTGGGCCTCGGCTCTCACCTACTCACCTTGCTTGACCTTCTCCCAGACCTTGCAATGACAGCGATGAATCAGACAGGAGTGGTCTCTGATTGATGGGACACGTGGCCATGGGGAGAGATGCTGGTGGGCCAAGAGGCCTGGACACTTGGTTTTCACACAGCACAGGGCTGCCCATTCCTCTCCTTAAAACCCTTTGGCCATTACCCTGGTCTGCCCAGGACCCTCCAAGATCCCCCCGCCCCCTCTTTCTACAGAACCGGCTTGGCACTCCGATCACACTGGGGCCAGGAGCAAGTGGAACTGTGCTTCCTGGGAACCCCTGCCCACTCATGCCCACCAGGGCAGCTTGGGAAGGTATCAGTGGGCTCTGGGAACAGACTTGGAGTGTCCCCTGCGTGGAGAGAGGCCCAGGGTGGGCAACAGTCCTTTCCAGGAGCTTCAGAGGGAGGGTGGTTGAGGTGGACCTGCTGAAGAGCCTCAGGCCGCTTGGCCAAGCTGAGGGGACCCTGGAGACACCGTTTTCAGGCTGTACCATAGCTCAAGTGGGGGGCCTGCCAGGGTGAGCCCAAGTGGCAGACACACCGGGACAGGGGGCCTGAACGCAAGCCCATTCCAGGGTCCCAAAGGAGGAAGCACCTGTATGTCCTGGGCCATGCGGGGGAGGCAGAACAGCAGTTCATTTATTCGTCAGGCACCAACCACATGTAGGGCCACACTTGGCCCTTGGGAGAAGCCGGCCAGGACCGTGGCCCAGACCCTAGCCTCAGCACCTGACCCTCCTGGCTGAGGCCTGACCTGCGGTTTCCCATCCCCAAAGACCTCCTTTTATGTTCGGAGTGCCTTTCCACGTCTTCTCTCCAAGAGTGCCTGAGCCTGGCGACTGGGCCTGTGCTACGTCCGTCCTCCATCTCCTGCTGTTTCTCTCCCGTGGCGGTCTCCATCTCTGCCCCTCCCTCCTTTCTGCCTCCCTCCCCCTGCCCCCCGCTCCCCGCGCCTCAGCCGGCCTTAGTCTCCCTGCCTGCACTCCCTCCGGGTGCGTCTGGCGTCCGGCCTTTGTAGCTCGCTCCCTCGCCGCATTTTCGTCTCGCGTCCCTGTCGGGCCCGCGCGCGTCCGCGGGTCCCTGTCCCTGTATCCCTGCATCCCTCGCATCCCCGCCCCGGCCCCGCCCGCCCCGCCCCCCCCCCCCCCCCCCCGGTACCGCATTGCCGTACTGCAGGGGCGCCGTGCACTGCGCCCGCTCCGTCAATAGGTGGACCCCCTCCTGGAGAGATAAAACCGCCGGCGCCGGCGCCGCCAGTCCCTCTGGCTGAGACCTCGGCTCTGGGTAAGGACGCTTGGCCTCCGGGTCTCCGCCTCCGCCGCCAGCCTTCCGCAGAGGGTCCTCTCTCCGGGAGAGGACCTGGGGCAGAGAGGGGCCAGGCTGGCGCCTGGCGAGGCTGCGCTGCTCGCTCCGGGCTTCGGCCAGCCACCCCACGCGCCGGGACCGGCACCAGGGGTCGGTTCCTGCGGGCGACCGGGGGTGGGGTGGGGGCATCACGGTGGTGCTTGTTTATGCGGTGGTAGCGACTGGGGACCGGTCTTCTGGGCGCGGTGATCGCCCTGCAGCCATGACCTTGGGACCTGCCCGGGCCCTGCGGGGTTGGGGCAGGGTCTTCAGTGCTGGGGGCTGCTGGGGATGCCCGGCGGAGGGGGAGGCAGGGAGACTTGGGGGGCATTTGGCACCCGGCCCCACCCGGGCGGGCCCAGGAGGTGTCCACTTGGTGTCTGCACCCTAGGGTGAGCCGTTGGTGCCTGCTTTCCCTCGCCGAGCCCCCTGTCCCCTCCTGGGCTGCCCAGGTTTCTCCACTGACCTCCAGGATGGGGCAGGGGCTGTGACCCTGGGCCCTGACCAGTGGGAGAGGGGGAGGGGTGCCCCCTGCCCCCACCAGGCTGCAGGAATCTCGGTCTAGCACTTTCGGAGCTGGGGCTGGATCCTTCTCTGCTCTTCAGAGCAGGGACCGCACCACCCTGCCCTCCAGTCTGCCCCCTGCCCAGATCTGGGGAGGGCCCAAGCTATTCTAGGCCCCTGATCTGGGCACCACCGCCTTGTGGGAGCTCTGGCCCAGCCTGTCTCCCCTGGTGCCAGCCTGCCTGGCAGGGATGAGGGGAAGATGGCGCCCTCCCTGCTTGAGGAGGGGAGTGGGGAGCACTGACCATTTCCCCACCATGGCAGAGCTGCTGGTGGGGGTGGGGTACAGCGTAGGGCCCAGGACTTCTGGTGGGGGAGCAAGCATCAGGGACAGAGCATTGGAGAGCGGGGCAGGGTGACTCATCACCAGGCTCCTGACTGGTCATGGGGTTCGCCCAGCCTGGTGTTTCTCCGACTCTTCAGAGGGGGGTTAGCCTCCTTCATGGGGGGTGCTCTGTGGGCATGACACCCAGATATTCAGAGCAGACTGGACCGTTGGGGCTTGCCACCTGACCCAAATGAGCCAAGCACAGGCTGGGGGGGGAGTTCTTCCTGACCCACCAGACATGGGAACGTAGCCCCCGTGTAAGGGCCAGGTCTGTGGGCAGGGACACGCTTGCAACCTGTGCAGGGCAGTGTCTCTGCCGGCTTCCTTCTGAGGATCTCCATCACCTGTCCCCCCAACCCCGACCCACAGAATCACTGCTCAGCAGCCCCCCCACCCTGAGCCACAGCGCTCCAGGCCGTTCCAGCCCATCCCCGCACCCCGGGCAGAATGGGCAAGGAGAAGACCCATATCAACATCGTGGTCATTGGCCACGTGGACTCCGGCAAGTCCACCACGACAGGCCACCTCATCTACAAGTGCGGAGGCATCGACAAGAGGACCATTGAGAAGTTTGAGAAGGAGGCCGCAGAGGTGAGCCTGCCCCCCCTCCCCCGTCCACTGAGAGGACAGGTTCCCAAGTGGTGGCTGGGCTGGCGCTTCCCTGGCTCTGGGGCACGTGGCTCAGCTGATCTCCTCCAGGGCAAGAAGGTGTGAGCCCTGAAGGAAACTGCAGGGGGAACAGGTATCTGAGAGAGTCCGGCTGGAGCGGCATGGGGAGGGGGGCAGCCTCTCTCTGAGGATGTGTTTGGTGGGGGCCGAGGGATGGCCCCCTGGATCTGCCCCTGGGGTAGGGGAGGGGACCTGGAGGCAGCATTTCTGCCCCGCGGGGGTCCACAGCAGGCTCTGGAACTCTCTGCCACACCGCACTTGAGAACCCTGCACCCAGGGTGGGGTTCCTGTGTCCCCAGCGTGGAGGTCTGGGGCTGGCGGTGGTGCTGCCCTCACTTGTCCCAGGGCTGGGCTAGGACTCAGGGTGGCTATTAATAGCTGATTGATGGGCACCCAGCCCATCAGCTCCATTTTCTCATGCTGGGCTAGGGAGGGCTGCTTGTCCAGGGTGGTGCTCTTTGGGGAGGGGGGTCCTAGTTGCCTGGTGAGGATGAGAGGGGCCCGTTGACTGACCTCCTTTCTCTTAAGTGGCTGAGACCCATGGGTGGGAAGTGGCCACGGAGTGGGGGGGGTCTGCTCTTTGCAACCTCTACCCACACCCCTGGGCTCTGGGAGAAGCCCTGTCTGGGTGGCTGTGAGGGTTCTTTCCTGGATGACAAGGGGTCAGGGCCATGGCCCAGGAGGAGTCAGGTGCTGGCCTGGGCTGACCCTGCTCAGAGTGCGTGTGTGGGGGGTGTTGCGCTGGGCTGTCTCCCTCCGCGCCCGAGCCCAAAAGCTGCGTCACTCCCTGCTTCCCTGCAGGGTTGGTGCCGGGGGTGGGGGTGGGGGGGAGGCTGTGGGTGTTTGCAGGATGTCTGGTTTGGGTCTCGCTGGGTCCCATCCGGGGCCTGTCTGGGTGGCCCTGCCGACTGGGCAGCCTCCCTGGGGGGCAGAGCCCGGTCCATGCCCAGCCTGTGGGGGGACCTGCCCAGCTGGGCGGCTGCCTCAGCGGCAGCTCTCACCGGGGCTCTGGCCCGGCACGGGGGTCTCGCTGGGCGGGTGCAGGTTTTTGCAGGTGGAGGCAGAAGGGGAGGAGCTACTTGGAAGCTTGGCTGTCTGTAGAAAGAGCTGGAAAGCCAGGCCCTTCCGTGCAACCTCCTCCAATTTCCTTTTTTTTCCCTTAAAACCATCAGAGGGTTGTTTTTTCGGCTTGACACCTTGACAGTGGTGTTGTAGGCCTCTGGTTGATGCAGGGATCTGTGGGCGCTGGGGTGGCCAGCTTCAGATAAAGGGGAGCCCTCAGCCAGGGGAGGGGTTTACATCGCGGGGTGGTGGCTCTCCAAGCCTGACTCCCAGGCCCTTGCGCCACCTACTGGTGGACATTTGAATGGCAGCCGTCTAGGCGGCAGGAGGCGGGACCTGGGGACGCAGGGTGGTGGGGCCTGGGCAGGGCAGGGCAGAGGTCTGTGTGTCCCTCAGAGGTCTTTGCATCTGGCTCCCTCATCCCAGAGACGGGCTCAGAGTCCTAGGGTCCCATCCCCCCTGGGACCTGCGGGCCAGCAGGCTGAGCCCCAGGTCCCTCGCTGAGCCACGCCCCACCGCTCCAGATGGGGAAGGGCTCCTTCAAGTATGCCTGGGTGCTGGACAAGCTGAAGGCAGAGCGGGAGCGCGGCATCACCATCGACATCTCCCTCTGGAAGTTCGAGACCACCAAGTACTACATCACCATCATCGATGCCCCCGGCCACCGCGACTTCATCAAGAACATGATAACCGGCACGTCCCAGGTGGGCGGGGCTGCAGGCGCCGGGGGCAGACACCTGCGGGCCCTGGGGTCCTCGAGGGGCCACCGGCTTCCCTCCGCCTCCTGGCCGGTGCTCCATACCCTCACGTTTGCGACCCCTCGCCCCCCCCCCCCCCCCCGGCCTCCCAGAGAACCGATCTGGTGCTCCATCACCTCAGCCAGGCAGCGGGGCCCTTAAGGACCGCCGGCCACTGCCAGGGCCACCTTTGCAGACAGACAGACGGACCCAGACAATCAGACCTGGCCAGCCCATTCACACAGATGCAGGAGCCCTCCTGCTGCCCCTCAGGTCAGGACCCTGAGGGCCCATCCCTGGGTGGCTGCCTGGAAGGGCCTGGGGCTCACTGTGCCTGACTTGCCGCACAGGCGGACTGCGCGGTGCTGATCGTGGCTGCAGGAGTGGGTGAGTTTGAGGCGGGCATCTCCAAGAACGGGCAGACCCGCGAGCACGCGCTGCTGGCCTACACGCTGGGCGTGAAGCAGCTCATTGTGGGCGTCAACAAGATGGACTCCACGGAGCCGGCCTACAGCGAGAAGCGCTACGACGAGATCGTCAAGGAGGTCAGCGCCTACATCAAGAAGATAGGCTACAACCCAGCCACCGTGCCGTTTGTGCCCATCTCAGGCTGGCACGGAGACAACATGCTGGAACCCTCACCCAACGTGAGTGCCCACGGACAGGCGGGGGGGCTGCTCGGACCCCTCCCTGAGAACCCAGGGCACTGGGGTGTGCATGGGTCAGGCTGGGTCAGGGCAGGGCGCAGGGTCAGAGGGCCTGTCCGCAGGCTCCCCTCAACACCCCCCAGCCCCGCTGTGTTCCCTTCAGCTGTGGGAGCAGGGACACCTGCCCCTGTGGGTGTCAGCCTGGCGAGGAGCCCGTCTGTGTGGGCTGTGCCCCTCAGCTCAACTGGCCCGGGAGGCCCACAGGGCCCCCTCCGGCCAGGGACGCTCCCTCGGGTGGCCAGTGCGGGAGCGGTGGCCGCCGGGTCGTAGGCCCAAGTGCTCTGTCTCTGGAGGATTATTTCGTGTCCCCCAGGAGCCTCCCTGGGGGCTTGGAGCAGGTTAGGCTCGGGAAGGGCCAAGGGCTGGCTCTCCGCTGGCCAGTCAGGACGCTTGTGGCTCAGGCAGCCTGGGTCTCAGGGACTCTGACTCAGCAGGAGGTGACCAGTCAGCCTGAGGTGCAGTTCTCAGAACCTGAAACCAAGCGCCTGGACACAGGGCAGCCAGAGGGCCCCGGCCTAGGAGGGCGGCCATTTGCTCTGGCCAGGGAGGCAGCCCCCCCTCACTGCGGGAGGCGGGCATGGAGAGAGGCCCTGGAAGACACAGGAGAGATGGCCTGGAACCCTGAGGTCGGGGGCAAGGCTGGGGACCCTGCATGTTTGCATGTGGTGGGTCCCACGCAGGATGTCATGTAGCCATGGGGTGAGTTGACTGCACTCTCCACCTTCCTGGGGAGGCCGACAGAACACCCTCCCTCTGACGTCCCCATTCCTGACCTGCTGCTCAGGGCACTCGCCATGGATCTGTGCTGTCTAGAGGACACGGTCCCTGGGAATGGACTGGGCAGTGCTGCTGGCCCCTCCCCTTCTCCTTGCCTGTGGTCAGCTGGCCGGGGGCCCCCTGCCAGGAGGGCGCTGGGTCTGCTGTCAGGAGAAGCCCTAGACAGGGAAGGGTCAGCCGTGCCTGGAGACAGTTGGCATAGTGGTCGGGCACCGGGGCTGGACTCTGCCTCTAGCCTGGCCACTGGCCAGACTCTGGCCCCTCCTGCTTTGTTGCCAGCCCTGCCCAGGGATCTGAGGGTGCAGGAAAGGGGGGCTGAGCTGGGCTGGGCTCTGCTTCTTTTCCCAGACCTCCTTTCCCAAGGCTTCTGTGATGTTGGCATGTGAACTGGGGGGTAGGGATGGTGCAGGGGTCAGCTGTGCAGCACCTTGATGGACATGACCTGGCTTAGGGTAAACAGTTGGCCGTTAGACAGTGGAGAGGGTGGGTGTGTGCTCCCTTGCTCCCCAAGCCCCCCTCAGTCAGATACCCCCACCAGGGTTCCTGGAGAGTCCTGGAGAGGCCGTGTGGCTAGGGTGTGGGGCAGGGTGGGTGTAGGTGGTCTCTACCTCCAATGGATACCTTCTTCTTCCTGTTCAGATGCCGTGGTTCAAGGGCTGGAAAGTGGAGCGTAAGGAGGGAAACGCCAGTGGCGTGTCCCTGCTGGAGGCCCTGGACACAATCCTGCCCCCGACACGTCCCACGGATAAGCCCCTGCGTCTGCCGCTGCAGGACGTGTACAAGATTGGCGGTGAGTGAGGGTTCAGTGTTCCACACCTGCTGTGGGCACCTGGCCTGGCCCCCCCCCGGCGAGTTCTGCCCCTCACACTGCGCTCCTGAAACCAGGGCCCTGGACAAGGAGCTTTTGAGGTCAAGTTATCTGCCTCTCCCTCAAGCCATACACTTTCTGGGGGACCATCCACCCATCTGTCCATCCCCCATCCATGCTCCATCCATGCACACACCCATCTACCCCAATCCTCCATCCCCACACATTCATCTGTCTGTCCATCCATCCATTTATCCATCCATCCAAACACCCATCCATCTGTCCATTCACACAACTATCTACCTCACATCCATCTGTCCATCCATCCACCCACCCACCTGCCTGTCTGTCCATCCACACATCCGTCCACCCCCACCCGTCCATCTGTCCATTCATCTGCCCATCCATCCATCCATCCATCCACCCACCCACTCCTACCCAGCCATCCATCCGCCCAGGGTCTTCCTCCCTTCAAGTAAGCACTCAGCCATGCCAGGAGCTGGTGGCATGAGGGTAATTGCCACGTCCCCTTCCCCCATGACAGTCGCAGTCTTGTGGGAGACATGATCTACTCCAGGCACAAGAAATGCTGTTCACAAGATGACAGGGAAACCATAAACCAGCACGAGGCCCACGAGGGGCTCACTCCCAGTCTGGGGGCTGCGTGCAGGGCAGGGTGTCACACTCACCGGCACAGAGAGCAGCCACCAGCCCCGGGCTCTGTTGGCCACAGCCGGGGGTACGGGGGTGGAGCCTCCCCACACACATGCTGGGGGGCCGGACACCCACCCGGCGGCCACGCAGCGTAAGCAGATCCGTGGGAAGTGCCGGGGCACCTGTGCCCCTTTGGGGGTATAGCCCCGACACCAGCAACATCAAAGCCGGGCCCAGCGATCCCAGGTGGGCTGGTCCTCCACCGCCCTGATGGGGCTGCTGCTCCAGGAGGGGCCTCAGACAAGCGAGGGTCCCTACAGTGCCCCCCGCCCCAGACAGCTGCCACCTCGGGGCAGGGACAGGCCTCCAGGTCCAGATGGGCTTCTCTTTGCCCAAGTTCCCCTCATTTTGCCCCTGCCTCGGCATTCCTGGAAATTCTCTCGTTCAGTCCCTTCTTTGCCTGACCGGGTCAGGGGAGCCGCCGCTTCTGTCCGAACCTCAGTGTCTGCCTTGTCTGGGGTCTCCCCGCACCCCTCACTCCATCCCACCTGCCCCTCACAGCCCCCTTCCTTCCCACCCAGGCATTGGCACCGTGCCCGTGGGCCGCGTGGAGACGGGCATCCTTCGGCCGGGCATGGTGGTGACCTTTGCGCCTGTGAACATCACCACGGAGGTGAAGTCCGTGGAGATGCACCATGAAGCTCTGAGTGAGGCCCTGCCCGGCGACAACGTTGGCTTCAACGTGAAGAATGTGTCGGTCAAGGACATCCGTCGAGGCAACGTGTGTGGCGACAGCAAGTCCGACCCCCCCCAGGAGGCTGCCCAGTTCACCTCCCAGGTGGGTGGCCGGTCCCCCAAGGGCAGGAACAGGGCGGTCCTTGGAGTTAGCCGAGTACTTGACCCCCCGCTGAGCCTGGCGCTTGGGAGAACCGGACCCTTGCTTTCCACATGAAGCCATCAAGGCCTGGAGGGCTTGGGTCAGGGCCGAGGGCACTCACCCAGCAGACGCTGGGGCGGCCCAGGCCTTGTTGCTCCAAGCCTCACTGAGGTCCCATGCGGGTCCTCAAAATGTTTTTATTTATTGCTGGACATCTCTGTAATAGTTTATTCCCTACATTTTCACTGCACCCTCTTTGATCACCTCTTCACGTGACAAGTTTTAAAAACTGGCTCCCATGAGATACAACTGAAGTGTAGCGCTTGAGGTCCCATTTCTCACCCTGCCTCAGCTCCGGCCCGTGCACACAGCATAAGTCCTGACCACTGGCCCTTCCCACAGAGCGCCTGGCGGTTGCTTCTCTCTTGTGGTTTATCAAGTGCTTCACGAGGACCCTGGGGTCCGCGTCAGGGGTGTGGATCCCCCGTAGCCTGACCTTCCCTCACGGCCAGCACCCAGGCCCAGGGATTCAAGCCCACCTCGGCTCTGATGCCCTCCTCGCCCACTCTGGGCATGTCTGGCAGTCTGTGCTTGTCTTCGCCCAGGTCATCATCCTGAACCACCCGGGGCAGATCAGCGCTGGCTACTCACCGGTCATTGACTGCCACACGGCGCACATCGCCTGCAAGTTTGCCGAGCTGAAGGAGAAGATTGACCGGCGCTCGGGCAAGAAGCTGGAGGACAACCCCAAAGCCCTGAAGTCCGGCGACGCAGCCATTGTGGAGATGGTCCCTGGAAAGCCCATGTGTGTGGAGAGCTTCTCTCAGTACCCGCCTCTTGGTAAGCTGGGCAGGCGGTCGGTGAGCTGGGCAGGTGGTCGAGGGAGGTGCAGCCTGCAGAGGACCGCACGGGGGAGGGGGGCGGGGGGGGGGGCGGGGTGTGTGTGTGTGTGTGTGTGACCTCGCGGAGCATAGGTGGCCCTGCCGGTCAGCTCCGGGATGGAAGCTCTAGGCCCGCAGCTAGTCTGGCGGCAGAATTAGGACTGGCCACGGATATCCCTAGGATGACCCACAGGCCTGTATCAGGGAGCTGCCTTGTGCGGCTGGCCGGCCAGTGTAATAACAGCTGGAAGGGTAGAGTCCTCGCCAGGCGTGTCCTCGGACCCCCACGACGCCTGGGGTGGGCCCGACGGTCGTTGGGGCCACCTCAGGAGACCAGAGTCCTGGAGACGTTCTCGCGTTAGTGTGGCACACTCCTCGGGCTGCGGACCGCACCGACCGCGCGGGGAAACCGGCGGGGGAGGGAGGATGCCGTGCGCTCGAGTGCGCCTGCGCTTGGCATCAGGCCGGACCAGGGGTGGGGGCGGGGCGGGGGCGGGGCCCCGCGCGCCGCTCACGCCCTCTCCCCGCAGGCCGCTTCGCGGTGCGCGACATGCGGCAGACGGTGGCCGTGGGCGTCATCAAGAACGTGGAGAAGAAGAGCGGCGGCGCCGGCAAGGTCACCAAGTCGGCGCAGAAGGCGCAGAAGGCGGGCAAGTGAAGCGCGGGCGCCCGCGGCGCGACCCTCCCCGGCGGCGCCGCGCCCCGCCCCCGGCCCCGCCCCCGGCCCCGCCCCCGGCCCGGCGCCCCGCCCCCCCGCCAGGCGCATGTCTGCACCTCCGCTTGTAAGAGGCTCTCGGTCAGCGACTGGATGCTCGCCATCAAGGTCCAGTGGAAGTTCTTTAAGAGGAAAAGCGCCCCCGCCGCCCCCGCTTCCGCGCCCAGCCTTCGCCGCGCTCAGTGCCCGTTTTACCAATAAACTGAGCGACCCCAGACCCGTGTGCGCCTGCTTCTGGGTGGGGTGGGGCAGGGGCCGTCCGCGCCGCACTCTCCCCAAGCCCGTTCCCGCCCCAGTATCCCCCCCGCGTCCATCGCCGCTGCCGGTGGCCTGGCCGGGGTCCTCCCGCGCTACCCAGGGTGGGGGGAGGAGCCCCGCACTGGAGGCCCGATCCCGAGTCCAGCTGGTCCGGATTGCAGTGGACGGGGGGACTTTGGAAATACCCTCCTGGGGGCGTCCAGGAGAAAGACTCGGTCACTGTGGGTCCGCAGAAGGGGGCTGACTGTGTTGAAGGTCTCTCTGAGCACAGGAGGAGAGCTGAGGGCTCCTCCCCCAGTGATCGTCACACACACTGTTCTTCACGGGGTTCCCAGCTCCTAAGGTCTCACTCCCCTCCCCAACCCGTCGCCGGTGGCTGGAGAGAAACGCCCCATGCACCCTGCTCTTCAGCTGGGCCCTGGGCATGCCCAGGGCACACCCAGTCCCCAAAACCGTAGGGAGAGCCTTGACTTTGGTCAGCAAGGACAGGCGGTGGGGGCTGTCAGGACCGCTCCTTGCCCAGCCAGCCCTGCTCCAGGACAGCAGCTCCCTGCTGTGCCAGGGTTAGTGCTGCTGAAGGGTCCTACCCCGGTGTGGGGCAAGGGGATGGGCAGATTCCCCAGCATGCTCACAGTAGGGACAGCGGCCTCTAGGGCTGCTGCAACAAAGGCCCTCAAACTGGCTTGAAACGACAGATGTGTCCTCTCTCACCCGCCAAAGTCACCATGACGGGGACAAACTCAGGCATTGGTAGGGCCGTGCTCCCCCCGGAGGCTGTACGGAGCTTGCCTCCGGTAGCTTCCGAAGGCTGCCAAAGTTCCTTGGCTGGCAACGGCCGCACTCCAGGCCCCGCCCCCGGTCACATGGCTCCTCCGGAGTCCAAGCTCCCTGGGCTCCCTCTTATAAGGGTGCACGTGACCTGCCTATGTGATAACCCAGCATCATCTCACCTTGAGATCCACAATGGAGTTGCTTCCTCGGAGCCCTTCCCGCCACAAGGGCCACATCACGGTTCCAGGGGCTGGGGCCTGAGATCTGTGGGGGCACATCCAGGCCACGACACTGGGTGAGGCTGCCGGCTGGAGAGATGGACGTGCATGGTTCAGAGGTGTCTCCCCATTGGTCCCAGAGTGGGCCTGGGTCCCAGGAAGTTGCGTGAATAGAGTGGGACAGGAAGGAAGAGCCAAGCAGCAGGGCAAAGTGCGATTGCTGGTCCGCTTCCCAGGCAGTGGTGCTGGCGGTGCAGACCTGGGGAGGGTCCGGATTGACCCACAGAGCCCTCCAATGAGGGGGTCCCGAGCAGGCAAATACAGACACAGGAAGCCCAGGAAGATTTGTTTCAAATCAACAATAAATAATTTCTTTATATAAATACGTCACATACAGTATTCACACTGAAAAAGTAATTGCTCTCTATTGGAGATTTGAACCTGACTGTATATTTTGTCTGCGACCCTACCTTAGGAAAGCAGGTGCCTCCTGCTGCTCTCCTGGGTGCCCCCCTACTGTCCCTGGTGTGGGGGGGACCTGGTGACCCGCAATCTGTCTGCCCTAGGAATCTGTCCTTACAGGCTTGGCCCAGTTAGGATTGGGGTCAAATCCAAGAAAACTGTCAGCCTGGGACAGGGTAGGAGTGAAAAGCAGCCCCACTGGGGTGGAAGGACTGTGTGGTCCTTAACGGGCCCCTCACCCCCCATCCAGCCGCTGTTGGCTGCTCTGGCTCCCTCTGGGAACCCTGGTCACTCAGACACCGCAGGTGGGGCGATATCAGGATGTCCTGCCCCCCACGGGTCTGTGCCCAGGGCCCCCATGCGGCCCCCCAGGTGGGTGCATTTCTGGGACAGGGTCACCCATGCTCCCAGGTTCCCAGACTCCCCGGAGAGCGTGGAGACAGAGGCAGGAGCACTTCCTCATTCCCGCCAGAGTCTGAGGCAGATCAGGGTCCTGGCTGTGGTCCAGAGCGGGGTCTCTGGGGAGGCTCTCAGCGCTTTGGGACCCCATTCTGGGGCGAGATGATGAAGGCAGGCCCAGGAAGTTCCAAGCACCCAGATCTGAAGCCTGGCAGGGTTCTGGGCCTCACTGCACCCCCCATGCCAGGCTCAGAGTGGGGGCCACGGGACCTAGGGCCTCAGCCTGGTGGGGGTGCAGCAGCTCTGGGCACCCATGGGGGTGGCACACCTCCCCAGGCGTTCCCCCCTGCTGTCCAGTGGCGGAAGGCTCCCCTGCATCCAGCACTCTCCAGCTGGGGGCGAGTAGGCCAGGGCTGTTCCTGGAGCTGCCCACACTCAGAGGGCGGGGCTTCTGGGGGCCAGTGGGCCCTGACCACACCTGGAGCTTGGGGACCGGGTTGGGGGGGGTGCTGCCTCTCACAAGGGGAGGGCCGGTGGCGGGGGGCGGGGGTGGGGCCGGCTCAGCCTCTCGTGTGACACTCCCGGCTGTCGGTTCTCACACCGTCACACAGTGTCAGATGCACACAGCGTCATCACACGTGTCAGGGCCTCTGGAAAACCCCACATACAATAGAGAGCAGTCGTGACAAAGACAAGGCCTTGGTATTACTGTGCAAACAGTTTTGACTTCAGGGCCTTCTAGAAGGTTCTTAGGACCTGAGATGCCTGGACTGAGCTTTGAGAGCTGCTGATCTCGGCAGCAGTGCCGGTGGCAGAGCAGCGAGGACGGAGCAGGTGGCTCCTTGAGCCGCAGCAAATACGCACTCACAGGTGCAGCCCGCTGCCCCCCCCCACCTCTGTGGCTGTGTGTGCGCACTGGAGCTGGGGTCATGGCCTGCAGAGGAGAGACGGCGGTGCAAGCTTGGGGCGCGGAGGGAGCTGGCTGTCCTCCTTTGGTCCTGTGGTGGGTGGGCCCTTTCCCACTGCAGGGGGGCTGCCGAGCTGGGTAGGGAGCAGGGTCCACTGGGCTTGGGGGCAGTAAGTCAGCTCGGGGAGCCCCGTGGGCAGCTGGACGGGGCTGTGGGTGGGTGAGGGGGGAGGGACCGCAGCCTGATGGTGCTCGACAACCTCAGGGCTGGGGGTCCAAGCTGGGGACACAGATCTGCACACACTTCGTGTGCCGGGGTTTGGAGGAGGATGTGGAGGCCCAGAGAGGTGCCCTGCCTGCCAGCCACAGGGCTGGCTCGGGCCCAGGCTCAGTGAGGTGCCTCCCAAAGCCAGGGCCAGGGGGCCAGGTGCTGGCACTCTCTGCTGGGCTACGAATAAGTTTTTTAAAGGTTTTATTCATCAGAGAGAGAGCGTGAACACAAGCAGGGGGAGCGGCAGGGGGAGCAGCAGGCTCCCCGCTGAGCACGGAGCCTGACGCAGAACTCGATCCCAGGACCCTGAGATCATGACCTGAGCTGAAGGACGCTTCACCCATCACTGACCGAGCCCCCCAGGCGCCCCTGGGCTGTGAATAATTTAAAGCAGGAGCCACAGAACCCAACTGGCAGCTTCACTCTTCACTTTGGGTACCTCTGAAAAATTCATGAGTCCTCGGGCCCGCGGCGTCCTGCTGCGCTGGCCAAATCCGATCTGTCTCCTGCCCTTGTCTGCCCAGGGCTTCCGGCGCCCTCCCCTCAAGCGGACATCACCTCCCCCTCCCCCAGGGTCCAGGGTGGCCCCGGCAGGGAGAGTTCTGTGTCTGAACAGACCCCAGCAATGGGGTTCTGGGGTTTCTCACAGCGGAGCGACCGTCTCCGAGCGGGACCTTGGGTGCGCCAGGTCAACTCTGTGCCTCTCTGGCGTGTACCCAGTGCAGGCTCTGTGCGCCTGCGTGAGCGTGATCTGGGTGCGGAACTCTGCGCGTCGTGCGTGGCTCCTGGGGTGTGGGGAGGACTCGGTGGGGCGTCCAGGAGCTCTTGGGAGCTGGTGCAGCGAATGCGTGCATGTGTGCACGGGTATACGGTGGCTGTAGGCGTGTGCGTGCATGTGTGCACGGGTATACGGTGGCTGTAGGCGTGTGCGTGCATGTGTGCACGGGTATACGGTGGCTGTAGGCGTGTGCGTGCATGTGTGCACGGGTATATGGTGGCTGTAGGCGTGTGCGTGCATGTCCATTTGGATGTGTGTTTGTGCGTGCTCGAGAGAGCATGTGCACATGCATATACGTGCGTGAGTGTGTGTGCGTGCCCGACCACGTGTCTCAGCCCCACCTGCCCTGCTGGCTGTCTGTCTAGCGCCAGAGCTGAGCCCCTGAGAGGCACCTGTGAGAGGCTGGATCCAGGCTGCACTGGGCACTTTCTCTGTCCTGTGGCCCCGCAGGCGGAAGCTAGCTGGGGCAGCTGGACTGTCAAGGGTATGATCTCTAGGTTGCTCCCAGTATCTCACTGTGGGGGTCATCTGGGGAAGAGGTGGAAGAGGACCGGGGACGGCCTTGAGTCAAGAACAGCTCAGACATGGGCTACGGCCGGGGGTCTGGCTGCTGTGGCTGCCAGCATGGAGGCCCAGTCCGCCTCATCACGCCAGGGTCTGGGCCTGGACTGTGGGCTGACTGGGGGTCCAAGGCAGGGGTGGGGCAGGTGAGAGAGCATGTAGGTTCTGCTTATCCTGTGTCCTCCTTGGGCAGACTGGGTGGACCTGGACAGGTCAGTGGGGCAAGGGCCAAATCACTCTCTGGGCTGTGTCCTTGAAGATACTTGGTGAAGTGGACGCTGGCAGCTCTGGGTAGGAAGGGAGCTTTGCACCTGTAGGCTCCGTGGAAGGGGCATGGGGGCTGTGGGCTGGGCTTGTGTCGGCCCTGCGTGCCTGATGGGCCTTGTGGGATGTCTGGCCCAGAGAGCCCGCCCTGGGGTCTGGTGACTGCCAGCCGCCATTTGAAGCTAACCAGTCAAGCAGGCTGGGGTCCCTGGGTTCCAGGGCTCAGCGGCCTGAAAAGTGGGGGCCAACGCTGAGCCAAATGGGGAGCCAGAGGACACACAGAATGAGGGAAGAGGTGGAGAGGAGGGGCCATGCCCCTGAATCCCATGGTGGGGACTGGTAAAATTTCCCCTTTCATCTGGTCTGTGAGCAAACCTGGTGCCCCCCAGAGTGGGCGGGGCCCGGAGGTCCGCTCTGCGCCCCTTCAGGGCTGAGGTCTGGTTAAAGGGCTCTCTCGGAGGGGTGCTGCTGGGGTGTCGGCTGCCTTTGGCGCTCTCTCTCCTCTTTGTCTTTACTGTGCGCGTCTCCCAACGCCCAGGCTCTTCATCTCCGTTGAGGACGGCAGTGCATGTTGGAAGTGCAATGCACTCAGAGCCAGCCCTGGAACGGATTCATTCATTTTTACTTTAATGCTTATATAATGCTTATTCGTGCCAGGCATTGTCTCACTGCTGTACACACCTTCGCTCCCTGCACTGTCGTAACAGCCCTGTGATGTAGGTACTATTATTATCCCCCATTTACAGGCGAAGAAACCGTGGTACAGAGGGGTTCAGCAACCTGCCCAAAGCCACGCGTGCGAATTAAGCCTGTAAACCGTGAAACAGAGCGAAGACTCCATTGGTGTGTGACGGGGTAGAGTAGCGTTTTGTCAGCGACCCGACAACGCGGAAGGCCCTGGGCTACGGTGTGGAACTCTGATGATGAGCCACCGACGAGCCCGACCTGCTGCCCCTTGGTGATCATGGACCTTCACACAGACCCTTGCCTGCCCAGAGCCCTTCGGGGCGGGGGGCGGGGTCAGGTCGCCCTCCTTCCCAATATCCCAGAAATATTTGCATTTTAAGAGAAGACCTTGTCCACCTAAATCATGGTGTCCTAACCTCAGCACCATGGACACGTGGGGATAGATAATTCTCTGCCGTGGGAGCGGGACACAGCAGGCTTCCCCCACTGCATACCCCTAACGCCTGCTCCACTCATGATAACGAAGATAGCCCCAGACATCACGTAACGATGCCCAGGGAACAGGGCCGCCCCCCGGGGAGAGCGCCTGGCCCACAGGGATCCCCTTTCTGTGGGTGGGACGCCGGGAAGGGATGGGGTCAGCATGTCCGAGCTGGGCGGATGGACACATTCTTCTCTTCAGCTGCAACCCTTGTGTGGGGGTCTGTAGGACGTGAAGGAAGAGGGCGCTTTTTTTTTTTTAAAGATTTTATTTATTTATTTGACAGAGATAGAGACAGCCAGCAAGAGAGGGAACACAAGCAGGGGGCGTGGGAGAGGAAGAAGCAGACTCATAGCGGAGGAGCCTGATGTGGGGCTCGATCCCACAACGCCGGGATCACGCCCTGAGCCGAAGGCAGACGCTTAACCGCCGTGCCACCCAGGCGCCCCAGGAAGAGGGCGCTTCTACGCAGCCAGCTGGGATTGCTGGGGCACCTTCCTGACCTCCCCTGGACACTGCTCCGAGCTGGACGCTGCTCGGGACGTTGTGTGGCTCTACTCCGCTCAGTGGCCCGGCAGCCCCACAAGGTGGGAGCCTTTCCTCTCCACTTGACCAGTGAGGAATCCAGGGCTCTGCTCACGGTCTCAGAACTCAGATGAGCTCGCAGGTCATCTGAGGGCTAGCTCTGCAACGATGCTGTGGGATGGAGCCTGGTGTTTGCTGGCAGGATGGTTCATCGGGGCCGTCCAGGCAGAGCTCCTGGCCGAGGACTCCAGCTCTGTCTGGGCTGATGCGAGAGTGTCTGGCCTTGTTGTCGCATCCCCTTAGCTTAGCATGCAGTGACCTTGTCCTGGATGAGGGGGTGGGTGGGGGACTCTGACAGCCCATGGGCCCTGCCCCAGGTTGGACAGCTCTGTCCAAAGCCTACTGGACATCTGGCCAAGCAAGCAAGGGACTCAAATGAGGCTGGGGCACCAGTGCGCGGGCAGCCAGGACCCAGATGCTGACAGCCTGTGTGTGGGCAGGCAGCTGACCGCTCTGCTGGCAGGGAGCCGGTCTCCATGGCACTGATCTCTGGCTGCCCATGTCCTCCCATGGACTACCTCTGTAACCCCTGAGCCACATAACCCCCAGGCTGGTCATCAAGGGCACATCCTGGCTGGAGGGTCCAAGAGATGTCTAGCCCTAGAACAAAGTGACTGTCATTCAAGGAATGTTGAAGAGCAGCTCTGTGGGCTGGGTTGGGGCTGTGAGTGTGTGCAGGGGCTGAAGGTGTGCCAGGGGGCTGAGGCTGTGTGCAAGGGGCTGAGGGTGTGTGCAAGGGGCTGAAGGTGTGTGCAGGGGCTGAGGGTGTGTGCATGGGGCTGAGGGTGTGTGCAGGGGCTGAGGCTGTGTGCATGGGGCTGAGGGTGTGTGCAGGGGCTGAGGCTGTGTGCATGGGGCTGAAGGTGTATGCAAGGGGCTGAGGGTGTGTGCAAGGGGCTGAAGGTGTGTGCAGGGGCTGAGGGTGTGTGCATGGGGCTGAGGGTGTGTGCAGGGGCTGAGGCTGTGTGCATGGGGCTGAAGGTGTATGCAAGGGGCTGAAGGTGTGTGCAGGGGCTGGGGGTGTGTGCAAGGGGCTGAAGGTGTGTGCACGGGGCTGAGGGTGTGTGCACGGGGCTGAAGGTGTGTGCAAGGGGCTGAAGGTGTGTGCAGGGGCTGAAGGTGTGTGCAGGGGCTGAGGGTGTGTGCAAGGGGCTGAAGGTGTGTGCAGGGGCTGAGGGTGTGTGCAGGGGGCTGAGGGTGTGTGCAGGGGCTGAAGCTGTGTGCAGGGGGCTGAGGCTGTGTGCATGGGGTTGAGGGTGTGTGCAGGGGCTGAGGGTGTGTGCAGGGGCTGAGGCTGTGTGCATGGGGCTGAGGGTGTGTGCAGGGGCTGAGGGTGTGTGCAGGGGCTGAAGGTGTGTGCAAGGGGCTGAAGGTGTGTGCAGGGGCTGAGGGTGTGTGCAAGGGGCTGAAGGTGTGTGCAGGGGCTGAGGGTGTGTGCAAGGGGCTGAAGGTGTGTGCAAGGGGCTGAAGGTGTGTGCACGGGGCTGAGGGTGTGTGCAAGGGGCTAAGGTGTGTGCAAGGGGCTGAAGGTGTGTGCAGGGGCTGAAGGTGTGTGCAGGGGCTGAGGGTGTGTGCAAGGGGCTGAAGGTGTGTGCAGGGGGCTGTGAGTGTGTGCAGGGGCTGAAGATGTGCGCAGGGGGCTGAGGGTGTGTGCAGGGGCTGAAGGTGTGTGCAAGGGCTGAAGGTGTGTGCACGGGGCTGAGGGTGTGTGCAGGGGGCTGTGAGTGTGTGCAGGGGGCTGAGGGTGTGTGCAGGGGGCTGTGAGTGTGCACCCCCTGTCTGGTGGAGGGTATGAACAGGAGGCAAGCACATAAGCAATACTTTCAGATCTTGATGAGGAACCAGGCCTGAGAAGAGGGCATCGTCCACTTCAGGGAAGACGCATAAGCAGGGCCTCCCTGAGAAGATGCACAGACCTCTGTGTGCTGGTGGAGGGACAGAACTCCCGGCACAGGAAACAGGACACACACACAGGAAACAAGCCCCTTCGCTGGCCTGAGGGGCGCTGAGGCTCTTGTGTGCCTGGGGTGGGGTGGTGGGGGGATGGGAGGCCCGGGGTCGGGGGAGCTGGGGGCAGAGTAGGTGCGCAGCTGGGGTGGTCTGAGAGCTGCAGGGCTGGATTACAGAGGTGAAGAAAGCATCGGGATATTGTCACAGTGCCACAGGAGCGTCGAGGGTACAGACCCCCAGAAGGGCCTGGGTCACACCTGGCATCACTGGGCCTGTCTGTCCCTCACATTTTATCTGCCGCAGAAGAGGGACGGTTGTCATAGGTTTTTCATTTGCCCGAAGGTGTGGGATGGGGAGTGGGGGTGCCTTCTCCGTGGACCAGAAACGACAAAATGCACAACCTCCCACATACCATGCTTGCGCGTTCCCAGAGGCTCGCCGTGAACGCAGGGGACGTGGGGCCCGGTGGCAGAGGCCGAGCAGGGGGTTCCCTTGAAGGCCCAGAATCTACATGTTGGTTCCTGCCCTTCTGGATGCAGCCAGGACCGCCATCACTCCCCAGCCCATCTCCCCCAACATGGGCAACCACGGACTCCTAGTGCCAAGGTATTATCTGTGGCTGATAAATACCAATCTGCTCCCTTATATGATTAGTTGGTTTGCCAGGGGCTGGGGAAGCTTGTTGAGAGCTCTGATCCTTGAAAAAAAACTATAAATTAAATTTTTATTGACTTTAGTATAAGATGTTAAAAAAATCAATGCTTTCATATTAAATCTTTTCCTTACTGCCCTGTTCCCCCATGAACTGGATAAATTCAGCCCTTCCTCCTCCTAATAACGGAAAATTCCCTGGAGGGAGGGCAGGGACTTTCTGTCTGGGTAGGCACTTCCTGTTGTCCAAATTACAAAATTAAGACAACAGTCCTGACCCAGGTTAGGGGATTGAGAGCCTGTCTTTTCTCATTTGCCCAAATGAAGTCTTGTTTCTCGGGCTGGCAGAGTGTCCCCTCTGGCCTCTGCCAGGGTCATCTGTTTTCTTGAGGCCAACATGACTGGGGAAGGACCTTGCTCTTTTTCTGCTGGGAGGAGGTGGGTGGTAGTGAAACAGGAAGGTTTGCTTTTCAGTATCCGCCCCCAGTGTCCCCGTGGTCACTGGCCCAGGGAACTCGAGAGTGGGTGAACACCTGGGTATAAGTATCTTCTATGCGACCGAGAGATGTTCCACACAGCATCCGGCTGGGGCTGCAGGAGACGGGCTCCGCAAGCAGGCGTCAGAGCGGCCCCCACCCCTACCCCGGAATGGCCAGTGCAGCGTCACTGCTGGAGTCCCGCGGCCAGCACGAGCAGCCAGCGGAAGCCTGTTTCTTCTGGACTCACTTCCCCTACACTGCGGGACCCACCGTCCTGTGTTTGTGAGACTAGAGTCACGACCCCCCAGGGCTGCATCGCAGGAAATGCCCAGCCCACTCTCGGTCCTGTACCTCTGCAGGAAGAGGGAATAATCCAGACGTGCTGCAATTTGGCCTCCACTGCTGGCAGCCGTGATATCTTCTGACCACACATTGTGGGTCATGTGCCAGGCTCTGGGGGACACGACAGTGGGCAGGACACACGCAAGGGCAGGGGAGCCAGGACAGGAGATGGGGTCCTAGCCCTGTGTGATGAGTTCCCTGATCGGAAGGGAACATGCAGGAGCACGTTGGGGCAGGTGGGGATCTGTGAGAGCTCTGAGCTGGCCTTGCGTGAGACAGCAACAGCGGCCACACTAGTTTCTCTGCTGTGGGGGTGGGAGTAGGAACCAGGAGAGCCAGGAGCAGCGTGCTGGGCCTGAGGGCTCTGGGGAGAGTGACCAGTGCTGGAGGTGCTGAAAGGACAGCGCCCAGCCTGGCTGGCCAACCCCATGTCCAGGTGAAAGTTCTCCCTGGACTGGAGCTGGGTGCTGTGTGCATCTGGATTTTTCCACTCCTCTTTTCTGGATCCCAACAGTACAGTCTTGGCAAAGATGGCTTGAGCCTGAAAGCTTTCCCATCTATTTTTAAATAAATGAAATTCCTGTCTCTTGCATGGAATTCACCCCAACTGAGCATTTTCAATGAACTGCTTCCCTGGGTTGCAGGGATGGAGGGCACTGTTGACCAGGTTACTGACAACTGGACAATGGTGTGCACGGCACAAAATTGAAAACATACATGTTCGGTGAGCCAACTCATTGAAAGCACGTCCTAAACACAGGAAACCAAGATTTTCAAACTTTGATATGGGATTCATCTGCCAGAACCTCTGGGAAATGTGTCAGACCTTTCTGGGGTCTGCTGTCTGAGACAAAAGAACAGAGTGCTCGGGGCGCCTGGGTGGCTCAGTCGTTAAGCGTCTGCCTTCGGCTCAGGTCATGATCCCAGGGTTGAGCCCTGCATCAGGCTCTCTCCTCGGCAGGAAGCCTGCTTCTCCCTCTTACACTCCCCTTGTTTGTGTTCCCTCTCTCGCTGTCTCTCTCTGTCAAATAAATAAATAAAATCTTAAAAAAAAGAGAGAGAACAGAGGGCTCGGGGATGCAAAGGTGTGCCTGCATCCCAGAGAGCTCCCCTCCAGCCTGGCTGGCGGTGCTCCCACTGGAGGGGCCTCCCCCAGGAGACAGTGAAGGCAACCGGTATCTCCTTAATGTCCTGGAATGAGAGAGCGGACGTTGCTTCTACCTCAGTGCTCATATGTTTGCAAAAATGACACCTGGGAATTGCTCCTCCTTCCTCGGTGAACCAGCCCTACCCACAGGTCCAGTTCACTCTCCCATCGAGCGCCAAGAAGGGGGGCCCCAGGAGGGGCCATGCCCAGCTTAGGTGACACCCCATAGTCTGGGACCCCCTCTTAACAGGATGAGGGAGCACGAGGGCTGCTCAGAGGCCGATGAGTGGAGACAGCCAGCATGGGCAGCCTCTCTCTTTTTGTGATATAGGTGGTCATGCCCTTCCCTTTGAACTGACCAGACGGGCTCCCCCTTCCTCAGCCTGGGCTCAGCGGGTGTGCACACACTCAAGAAAACTGCAGCTAATGACCAGGCACAGAGGCAGGGCAGGGGGAGTCATGAGTGTGGCCCCTGGGCCGTACCTGTGTGCACAGGTGTATGTGGGACATAGGTGGCACTCCATCCCCAACATTGTAGATGATTTACAAATTAGCTCTGTGCCTGCCTCGACCATTCTGTTTCCTGCTGAATATGGAAGAAAAGGCCACATGGCCTCTAGCTTTGGAACTGAAAGGGCGAACAACACAGCTGATCCTGTTTTCTGAGCCAAGTTACTAGTGAGGACAGTGCCAGCTACTAAAAGGGCCTACCTTAGTGGACCCCACAGTCCTGGGCAAATGCGGGAAGAGGCTGGATGTGGTCAGGAGAGGCCCCTGCAGCCCCCACCATCCAAGGTGTGCAAAGGGAGGCTTAGCGAGTGGAGGCATGGTGCAGAGTGTCAGCGTGGAGTGCACAGGGGCCTCTCAGTGGTTGAGGAATGAGTCCTTTGGCTTCCCAGAAGAAAGTTCTGGAAGGACACCCCCCTGCCCAGCCATGGCTCCCTGGTCTGGGGAGCAACCTGTGCTTACTCCCCCTCAAGAGCACACCCTGCCATCTGTGTCCAGAACCTGCCGTCCTCTGTCCTGGACTAGGGCACCAGTGTCCCTCCTGGCCTCAGGCCTCTGTCTTGCCCTGGGGCCCACCCTCCCAGGTCCTTTCTGGGGTCTGCAGAAGAAAGTCCAGGCCTTTTGGGGTGAGTCTCTCAGGTCTCACCTCTCTGACTACCTCTGCCCCTCTCCTTGCTTCAGGGGCCTCTGCAAACCCTCCCTTTCCCCTGCTGCCTCCCTTCCAGGACTCCTCCAAGGTCCAGCTCAGACCACCTCTTAGGAAGTCTCCCCAGATGCCTCCCTCTACACTCAGGGGACCTGGGTCCAGGGGGTCCTCAAGCCTGGCCCACTTAGAGGCCAAGTGCATAAGGTCCTGGTGGGCCGAGCCTTGTCGGAGGGTGTAGGGCCGTGTACATCCCTCCCTTCTGCTCCTAGGAGTCCAGTCCAGGGGTCCAGCTGGTAGGAATCCAACTAGGGCCAGGCGCCGGCAGGGCTTTGGGACCCAAGGGAGAGCTGGGGGCCGCTCAGGCGGTGCGCTTGTCTGACCAGGGGATGACCAGGGGATGACCAGGGGCCCCGATTCCCTGGTCAGGGCACATGGCGCCGCGGGGAGCGAGACGTCGGGAGCAGCCCCGTCCTCATCTGCTGTCTCCCGCGTCCCGTCCCCTCCCCTCCCCTCCCGCGGCCCGCGCGGCGTCGCAGGGGTTAACGGGGGCGGGGCGAGGCGGCGGGCGGAGCCAGGTGGCCGCAGCGTCCCCGCGCGCGGCCCGGGCCGGCAGGAGCGCGGAGCCGCCGCCGCTGCCGCCTCGGCCATGCGGCTCCCGGGCCGGGGGCCTGGGCTCGGGCCCGCGCCGCCCCCTGCGCGCCTCCCCCGCTGAGCCTGCGCCCGCCGGGGCGCCGCCCGGCACCATGGTGCAGAAGTCGCGCAACGGCGGCGTGTACCCCGGCCCGAGCGGGGAGAAGAAGCTCAAGGTGGGCTTCGTGGGGTTGGACCCCGGCGCACCCGACTCCACCCGGGACGGCGCGCTGCTCATCGCCGGCTCCGAGGCCCCCAAGCGCGGCAGCATCCTGAGCAAGCCGCGCGCGGGAGGCGCGGGCGCCGGGAAGCCCCCCAAGCGCAACGCCTTCTACCGCAAGCTGCAGAATTTCCTGTACAACGTGCTGGAGCGGCCGCGCGGCTGGGCGTTCATCTACCACGCCTACGTGTGAGTGCCCACCGCCGGCGGGGGGCGCGGGGCACGGCCGGGGCGGTCGCGCTGGCGACACCCGGCACGCGGCTGCGGGCGGCTGGGGGCCCCCTGTGCGTCCGAGCGCCCGCGTCGGTCACGCCGGCGCCCGGGTCTGAGCCCGGGGGACGGCGTTCCCTGGCTAAAGCCAAGGGCGGAGATGCTTGCGAGGTTGGAAGGAGTTCTGGCGTCCGGGCGTCCAGGCCAGGGTGGGGGCGCCATCCCCCAACCAACAGCGGCCTGGCTGGGTTGCATCAGCCCCTCCCCCGCAGGATGGGGGGATGTGCGGCGCCTCAGCCTCCCCTCCTCGGCCCGAGGCCCCTCCCCACGGCCGCTGCGCCGAACAAAGGGCCAGCCGGGAGGGAGGGTGGCGCTGTCAGTCCTGCCACGGCATCTGGACTCCTGGAGGCCCCCCTCTGGGCTGGGCTCCCCCGAGGGAGGGGGCAAGGGGTGGGGGCAGGGGCTGGCTTACTTGGGCTCGACCCCCAAGCCGCTCACTCTCCACCTAGGGTGAGCTTCTTCTGGTTTGCTGGAATGGGGGTGGGGGGTGTCCTAATATTACTTCCCTCCCCCAGCCCTGGGCTCGGGGTTGTTGACCGTCTTGCCCCTTGGTGCCTGCTGTCATCCTTGGCCCAGCCTGCATCCCCCACTCTCCCCTCCACCCAGCACAGCCCTGACCCCTCTGTGCTGCTGCGAGCTGGAGGAGCCAGCGCCGCGCACATTCTGGGCTCTGGATCCCCTCCTTGGTGGGTGGACGCCCAGGAGGAGGGGTGCTGCTGTCCTGAGCCCGCCAGCCCTGGCCCTGTGCAGGGACCTGCTGGCTCCCGGGGCAGTTGCCGTGGCCTCAGGCCGGCACTGTGTGCACATGAATGTTCATGTGTGCCGTGTTCCGGCAGGAGTTGCTGCGCGTGTGGCCTGTGCCGTTGGCGTGCGGTCTCTGAGCGGGCAGGCACTCTCCCTCCCATCCCAGCTAGACTGGGGCCGGGACTCGGCCATTTTGAATGAAAAAGGCATTTTGGGATGGGAGTGGGAACGGATTCTGGGAAACCATCTCCAACCGTGTGCCCCCCTGGGATGAGAGGGGTGTGTGCCCATGGACCTGTGAGTGTGTGCTCTGGACAGACCCTCCGTGGGATGGGGGAGAAGACCCCATGGGGGAAAAGCCCGGCTGCTAGAGGGGAGGGTGTCCTGGGGGGAGACCACAGCCCTGGCAGGTGCCTGGGGCACTGTCCCCTGCCCCAGTGCTGAGCCACCATGGGAGGCAGGGGCTTCCCTGGCACCGTGAGCGTCCCCCCACTCCCCACCCCAGCCCCGGTGCGGCGACTCGCACTCTTCCCATGTAGGGGTGCTCAGGTGAGCTGTTCATCCTTGGAAGAGCCCTGTGTCTCCTCATCAATGGCCCTCCTGTCACCACCTCCCTCCTTGCCTTCTGGGAGGTCCCACTCCGACCTCCGGCATGTGGTCAGAGCCCACCCCACAGCCCCACAGCCAGGTGCCCCTCTCTGGCCTGTGGTTTGGCTACTGGAGGGTTTGCTGTGCTTTGGCCCCACACATCCCTGGCCGGCAGGACATCCTAGGGGTCCCCTCTGCATGGCCCCATCTCCAGCCCCGAGTGGCTTCTCCCTGCCCGGGCCTGAAGTGGCCAGCCCCTCTGTGCCTCCTGCCTCCTCAGAGCTGCAGCACCCAGAAAGGGACGCAGCACGGAAGGGAAGGCTGGGGCGGGTTGCTGCTGCCGTGCGTGCGTGTGTGTCCGTCCGCGTGAGCCAGGACAAGCAGGCCTGTAGCGTGTGTGGGCCCTCCTGCCTGCTCAGCCCCTTCCCAGCTTCCCCGCTGAGGGCACGGGCTGCTTGAGCTCCCTTTGGCTCACTGGCAGGGGGACTTTTCTGGGGAGTGGGGGAGGCAGGAGGGGAGCAGGTGTTGTGGCAGCTGTTGGGTTAGGCAGTGAAGTCTAGTCGCAGAACCCGCAGGCCCCAGTCTTCACTCAAGAGAGCGGGCACCGCAGCTCCTTGCCCCCAGGCATTGTGGCGATGGCCCAATGGGGTAGCTGCTGTCCCAGGGCGGGCCCACTGGACTCTCAGCGAACGGTGACACGTCTCCAGCCGTTGTTGCTCATCACCCATCCCCCAGGTCCCCAGGCATGAAATTCTCCACTGTCCCTATGCCCAGCCCATGCCTGGGACCCAGGCCCACCCCAAACCAGGACGCCTTCACTGCCCTGCTGCTGGTCTCCTGCCTGGGGGTGTGGTGACCCCCTTGCCCAGCGTGGACTGGCCTGGCCCGTGTACGTCATCAGGTTTTCTGAATTCATTAATTAAACAAAGTTCAAGGCCCTCTTCCCTTCCTGGCGCTGAGCTGGGCCTGAGCAAGCCTGTGGAGGGCAGAGGCCTGGCTTCCTCCATCTGCCCTGGCTGGAAGGGGGTCCTCAGGGCTGGGGCAGCAATGAGCCCTCTTAGGCCACTGTTCTGCTGCTTTTGCCACCAAAGCCTGGCTTCTGGAAGATGGAGGTGTGCCAGCCCCTCTGGGTGCCCCAGTGGGTTCTGGGGGGCGGTGGCTATCAGGCGGGGAGGGAGGTGGTTGCCCTGTGGTTCCCCGTCGACCCCCTGTGGAAGGGGCTTTTTCCGAGAAACTGCCTGTGGGAGTGGAGCCGCGTCGCTCCTTCCTGGTGTGAGCTTCTGGGGAGAGGAGCCTTCCCTGAGTCAGGACGGATCCCACGCCCGCCGAGGTGTGGGCCTGCCTGGGCAGAAACAGCTTGGGCCCCCCCTCCCAGCTCTGAGACCCCTGGGGGGTCCCTTCCTCTGCGTGGGTGGGCAGACCCTGCCCCGTGTGACGGTTCAGCCCGATTTGGGCGGGCAGCCCAGGCTGCACGTGGATGCAGGGGCGGTCGCCGGGGCCCGGTCGGGAGGACTCCCACACACGTCGTCAGCCCTGGGCGGTGTGGGGTGGGGAAGGGTCCGACTCAGCTCGAGCAGCCCTGCAGACCCTCCTCCCCACTGCCTGTTCCTCACACCTCAGGACAGAGTCTCAGGGCTGAAGGGTCTGTGCGCCCTGAGAGCGGGGGCGTCTCTGTAAGAGGATTTTCTGGGTGTAAGTCTGGAGTTTTCAGCAGTTTCTCAGAGGGGACCTGAGTTTCTAGAGCGCCCTGTCAGGGATGTGGTCCGGGCCGGTGGGGCTTGCGGGCCTGCTCCGGGCAAGTCCACGGGGGGTCCTCTGGGAGCCTGGCTCGGGTGCGACCCCCAGGCTTGGGGGAGCCGGGCAGTTACTCCTTTGAGGGGGAACCTCTCCGTGTGGATTCTCTGTGGCTGCTGTGTGCCGGTCTCAGCTGTATGTCCGGGAGCCTCAGAGAGGCCTGTTTGCACTGGTGGGGAAACTGAGGCCAGGCAAGGTTGAACGAGCTGCAGAGTTGTCTCACTCAGGCTGAGAGGGGTCTCCTCACTGGAGACGAGCGTTTTGGGTGCGGATTGCCTGACTTAACGCACATCCGAAAGCCACTTCGAGTTGTCATGCGTAGAACAGGCAAACGCCCTGGACCGAGCCGCGGAGGCCGGCCCAACACGCGGCTCACTTTCTGTACGCTGTTCTCTCTTGGGCCGGGTAGCCAAGCCCTCTGTCCTCAGACCGCACCTGCTTTGGGGTCAGGGCTGGGAGCTGCTGGGCCTGGTGTGATCTCCAGCAGGCCGGGGTCCAGGGCCTCAGGGCCTGCTGCGGTCCCCTGCGCGGCCTTGGCTAACCCTGCACAGGCCACCTGCTGTCCCCTCTTGCTTGTTTGCTGCCGGTGGGCTGCCCGGGGTGACGGGGGGCGGGGGCCTCTGCCCTCAGCCTTGGCCCTGACCGTTCCTTGGTCTGACCGCATCTGAGGGTTGAGCGCGGCCCGGGGAGGTGGCTGGGGTCCCTCCTCTGCTGACGGAGCGTTGTGTTTCCGGAAGGAGGCTGGAGCCTGCGTGGCTGTGTTCTCAACTGCTTTCAAGTCGCAGACCTCTCTCTGTCCTTGGGGAGGGAGTGTCCCCCGAGAGCTGGAGAATCTTATGGAAATTTCCTCAAAGGTGGGAACACCAGGAGAGTTGTGGTTTCCAGGGGAACCGGGGCTGACCAGACCGTCCTCACTGGTCTGGAGACCTCAGGCCTCCTTGCAGGATTTCCCAGCCTCACCACGTAGTTTAAAGCGAGATCAGACCGTGATAACACAGTCCCGGCTAAGCCCTGTGTCCCTGTGTCCACTGTTAGGTTGTGGATTCCCCACAGGCTCCCATGTCCGCAGGGCGACAGGGTCAGTAGGAAGCTCAGTGCTTGACGGCTTCCGAGGTCAGAGCAGAAAGAATCTCGGTTTTGTCAGACGTCTGTACAAGTCAAATATCCCAACTCCAAAGACTCGGAAGGAGTTGGCTGGCCATGTGGGCACTGCTGTGTGTCGGGCACCCTCGGACCCCAGATGCCCACCCTGTGGTGGGAGGCCCAGCTCTGGTTCTGACAAGACTTAACCCCCAGCATGTCTTCGAAGAAGCAGATCGCCTCTGGGAGGCACGGGCCGAGTCAGACGTGGCTGGGGTGCTTCTCGGCTCGTCTCGGTTAATATGCTAACCCACGGGCCTCGGCTAATCTCTGCGCTCCCGCCCGTGCAGGATGCAGGCCCCGTGCCTCTGCGTGGCCGTCACTCAGCAGATGTCCTGGCCTCTGCTTGGGAGAGCCACAAGGCTAGCCGCGAGGAGTGGGCGCTCTCACTGTCCTGTGGAAGGAATAGGGTCCAGAGGACTGAGCTCCTTGGGGTTCGTGGAGGACGCCACCAGCAGGGTCTTGGGCTTGGGGAGGGCAGGCCCCTCAGAGGATGGAACCCCTGTACAGGACGGGGGGCCACGCTGTGTGTGTTCTGCGGCCTCTGAGCGTCCACGGGAGGTTGGACAGGGCGGGTGAGGCCAGGGACCAGGCCTGGGGTTCAGGCCCTGTCCCATTCAAAGGCTGAGGATAGTGGTGGGCCCTGGGCGGGAGGCTGCTGCCCTCGGGAGGCGAAGCTTATGGGGGACGTCGGTGCCTGACTTCTGGTTATTGGAGGCCCATGGGGACACCCCGCACTGCCTCCTGTTCACTGTTCTCGGGTACGGGTGCAGGGTCGTTCCGGGGCGGACACTGCCGGGAACAGACATCGCCCCGTTACCCCCACGGAGGCCGCGCTGTCTCAATTTCCACTGCTGGTTAGCGTGTCACTCAAGTGGCTCACTATTCGTGGCCTGACGTTATCCGGTGGAGAGGCTTCAGAGGGCGTGTTCGGCTGAAGGACCGTGAGTGGTGGGGACCCCCAGCCCTGGGCCAGCCTGGCTGGGCTCCTGCCTCCACGGACGCCCCCGGGCCCCAGGTTTCCTTGTCCATAACGTGGGCTAATGATTCTGTGTTTACTTTTGCGAGTCATCGTCCGGATCCTTGGCGTGTGCGACGCCCGCCAAGCTCGCGGCCGTTGTTCTTAGGTCTCCGTGGCTGTGGTTTTAGCAGAAGGAAAAGGCTTGTCCGGCATGGAGACTGGACAGCAGGCGCCTGTCCGGGCAGCTCCCTCGGCCGCCCGCCCTCAGCCCAGCCGCGGCAAGCCCGCAGTCCCTCGGCCAGTGCCTGAGCCTGGACTGAGAGGCTTGTGGCTGCTGGTGATGAAGCCGCACATTTAGATGTGAGGCCCCACCGGACGCTTCAGACCCTTGCTTGTGCGTTCGTCCCGGCGGACTGGCCACACTCCTGGAGGAGTTTGCTTGCTCTGCAGCTGCCCGGGTGTCGGGGCACGTCTTCCTCTTCGCGGCTGAACGGCACACGTTCCCAGCATCCTGAGCCTCCAGACGCGGAGGCTGGAGCGATTTTGGCTTGAAAAGCAGCATTGCGGGCAGGTTGTACCATGGGGTCCCCGAGGACCGCTGGCCTCTGCCTGGGCGTCCCGACCAGCCCCCGCTGTCCTCGGCTAGGTCATGTGGTGACCTCAGTCCATGCAGGCCTCGAGGCTGAGCCCGCCTCGGCTGCACTGTCCTCACGGTGACGGCTGCTTTCTCCTGCAAGGCTGGAGCTCAGCTGTGTTTTCCAGCCGCGATATGCTGACAGCTCCAGCCGCCTCTTACCACGGCGCCTCGTTCGTGGCGACGCACCGGCCACCGCGGGAGGAGGAAGCGTGTCTTCCTGTGGTGGCTGCGTGGCACCTGTCACCCCGCCCAGCAAAGCCAGAGCAGCTTAGTTGAATACGCGGTGGGAAGAGGAGGGTTGTGCAGAGCTGAGGCTGTCCCCAGAGAGCAGCGTCTTCCATGCTGTGGGGAGGGTTTTGAAGAAAGCCGTGGTTCTGGAATGACTCCGTGTTGTGCCTTGCCCCTGGGCCTCCACACTCGGCAGGGCTGATGCCTCTCACTGACCCGTCCTCAGCGCGCTTCCCCGGCTGCTGGTGGTACCGCCGCGAACCCCGAAATGAGTCTGCTGTGCTTGATTAGTTCCTGCGGACGGTTGCGCGTCGGAGACGGTCAGTGGCAGACGTGGCTTTCCCTAAAGCCCGTCTCTTCCTTCCATGAACTTGAAAAGCCTGGGGGGCTCAGTTGGTCCATGTCTGGCTCTTGGTCTCAGCTCGGGTCCTGAATTCAGTAGTGAGTTCAAGCCGCACGTTGGGCTCCATGCTGGGTGTGAAGCCTACTTAAAAAAAAAAAAGTCACGACCAGAGTCAGAGGGGGAGGTGGTGCAGGGATTGCTCAGCAGTGGACTGTCTGGAGTTGGGGAGGGGGGGGGGCTCGAGTTTCTGTTGTTTGAAGCTGGTCTAGATCGTGCTTTAAATTCATCCAGAAGGGCAGGGGTGAAGAGCCTGGGCTGGCAGTGCCCCTGGGTTGGGAGCACTCTGGCTGAGCTGGGACCTGCATCCTGAAGGCTCTGCCAGATCCCAGGCCTCCCAGGGAACCCTGGAAGGTCAACGTTTCCAGAAGAACAAGGTGCTTCTAAAATGCTTTGCTCTAAGTATGTTTGCATGGCTTTCTCTGCAGGAGTCTGGCTGAGCATGCCAGGATGGGTTCTTGTTGGGATCCCATGGGGACGAGGCTGGGGGCTCATTGTGGGGATGGAGGCCCGGCATGGTCACCGACAGGCACCGTCTGCAGGGCTGAGTGCTGATTAAGGAGCCACTTGGCAGCCCTGCTGTGCACCCAGCCTCACCCTTTCCTGGTGGAGGGAGGGAAGGTGGCAGGGACGCAGGTCCCCATGTGGAGTTGAAGCTAATATTTCCTCCTTCCTTCTGGGCCCTGGTGAGTGCGGGGCTCGGTCATGGGGGAGGTCAGGTCTCGGCAAGGGGGTCTTCTAGCCCTTCCTTGAGTCTCAGACGATGAGCAGGGATGGGGACAGGATTGTTCTCAGGGGCCTCACAGCCCTGCTGTCAGTCAGCCCCCAGATGCTGAGGTCAGGGCCACAGGGGAGCGGTCATGGACCCAAGGCCACTTGATGACAAGAGGGGCATTCAGGATTCAGACCTAGCAGGTGCTGGGCTACGGGGCCTGTGGCTCCTCCTGCAGAGGACTCCTGCTCTTGGGGGGGTGACCTGCCCATGTTGGGGTCTGGCTCCTCCCCAGCCCCCAGCTGCCACAACCTTGGCCCCACTGCTTAGCATCTGGAGTTGGCTGAGGGGAGGAGACACTGGGGAGGACAGGCCTTGCCTTTTCTGGCAGCTCCGCGCAGAAGCCATGAGGCGTGGGGCCGAGGCTGCTCCTGTTGGGGGGACGGGCACGGTGTGTTCCAGGCCAGCCCAGAGCCTGACCTTTGTCTGCAGGACGTGCTCCAGAGCTCAGTGTCATTAGGCTCTACCCGTTACCCGGCTGGAATAAAATTAGGTTTCTAATTCTTTCGGATTACTTGGAATAATTTTGTAACTGTACAGAAAGTCCTAATGGGAGTCCTGGGGAGCAGCGTCCCCGGATATCCCTCAATCATCTGTGATGGCAGCAGGTTGGCAGCTCGCAGTGAACCTGGCCGCAGAGCGTCCTAGATTGCTTCTGGCAGCATGCAGTGTGCGGCCATCCCCCTCCCAGACCGCTCCCTCCCCTAGGTCTCGTCTGGTTTGCTTTTTCCCTCCATGGAACTCAAGAGCTTAGAAGCCCTGAGCTTGCTTTTCCATTCAGCCTTGGAAAAAATATTTGAAGGGTTCATAGGAGGAGAAGGCCAGTTTCTCCTGGGACCCCAGGCCTGGGGGGAGGTGGTGAGAAGCTTCGGGAAGCACAGAAAGAAGCTGGTGCAGCAGAAGCAGGTGTGGAAGTGGGAGGAGCCGTCTCGGGGCTGCAGGCCTGGCTGGGTCCATGGGAGTTGAGAAGTGTGTTCACCCACACAGACAGAGGCTCAGCGAGCCTCCCGCAGGAGGGCAGGGCCCGCCCCAGCTGCTTTGCACGTGCAGAAGGGCAGAGCAGGGAAATGGGAGCGTTTTGGAGCTTAGATCCCAGGTGGGGCTGGGAGGCCCCGGCGGGTGAGGTGGGAGAGGGTGCTGGCCATGGTTCTGAACGCGAGCCCGCGGGCCTGGCTCCTCAGCGCAGCAGCCGAGGCCCACAGAGCCCGCTGGCCTGGGGAAGGGGCCGGGTGGTCAGCACTGGCTTCCATCTCCAGATTTAGCTGCTGGTGCCCCCAGGGTTCTTTCCTCCCGGTTAGCAGTCTTGCCGGTATATCCAAGACGGTCCTGGCTGACGTGCGTGTGTACTGAGCTGAAAGCTGAATTAACGTGGTGTGGCCTGAAACCAGGCCCTTCACCGTGGCAGCCCCGTCTGAGCCCAGACAGCGCTGCCCGACCTGAGTGAGGGGCGCCAGAGGCATCAGAAAGCAGCACGTGGTACGGTGCGTTATCTCCTCCGAGGACAGAAATTATACGCACCCATTGTAGGACGTTGGGAAGATGCTTACAAACACAGGAAGAACCTTTGTCTCCCTGATTTATTTTCAAGCATCTGTGCCCATCTAGGCGTTTTTTAAACTAGGTGGGATGCAGACTTCGGTCATCCTTTTCCGTGTTAACGACGTATCGTGGAATTTCCCCATGGACTGGATGCCCCTGTTTGGCGGGTGTTGGGCTTTGTCTCTGAGAAGAGCTCCCTGGGGGGGGTGTGACGACGGTCCTGTGCCTGACTCCCCTCCCCTTGCGCCCTTGTGGCTTGTAGCTTGGGAGGAGACCGTGGCTGTGGGCTCTGGCCTGGAGAATGGACCCCAAGCACATGCCTGGTGGCCATCCAGTGGAGGGGGACCAGGACTGGCCCAGGAGGGGGCGTGTTAAAAAGGGGTCCTGCCTGTGGGTGAGCCCTCTGTCGCTGGAGGCGTGTGAGTGGGGTCCAAGAAACACTCACTAGGATGTTTTTAGGAGACCATATGCCAGAGCGATGGGCCCTGGGAGCCTGGGGGTGGGCCAGCCCGGAAGCCAGTTGGAGGGTCTTCAGGAAGAGTCTGGGGGAGGCTGACAAGGGGGGCAGCAGGCCTGGCTGTCCCATCAGCCTCAGGGGAGCCCTCCTCACCCTGCTCCTGCTCTGGGCTTCCCTGGGATTGTGCCGACGGATTGTCCTTCCCCAGTCCTCTGCCGTTCCCTGAGGGGCATGGCCTTGTGTTTCACGCGCCGCATCAGCCCCGTTGTGGGTTCACGTGTGGCCAGGCCCCTCCTGGTCTCAGGATCCCCATGCTCTGCCTTTGGAAGCCCCCTGGGTCCCTCCAGGACACGGGCCTCCTGTCCACGGGCCCCTTCTTGACCCCTTGCTCTTGTCCTTTCCTGCGGCGTTTGGAGACAGGGTGGTATGCACCGTTGAGCCTTGTCTGAGTGGGGCAGGGGGCCGCTCTCCAGCCGATCCAACCTCAGGAAGGCTGTCTTGGCCGTCGTGTGTCAGGGTGCCTGCCCCACCCCTGTGTGGGGGTTCTGGCTGTGTAGTCAGGGGCCAACTGAGCAGAGCAGGGGAGGAGCTGACTGGACCCCTGCTTGGAGGGTTGCAGCAGAGTAGGGCTGGGCAGCCTGTCAGAAACCGCGGGACAAGGAGGGGGCCGCCCTGTGATGGATGTGCAAGCAGAAAAGAGCCTCAGGCAGTGAGAGCAACGTGTGCAAAGGCCCTGGGGCCAGGAAGCTGGCCTGGGGAGGCTGAGAAATAGACAGGAGGGGAGTGAAGTGCGCTTCCTATGGTCTCAGTGGTGGGGGTTGGGGGTCCTTGTGAACTTGGGCCTTCTGATGGGTGAATGGCTAGGGAGAGATGCAGGACTCCTGACCTGCATGGCTCCCTGTCCTGAGAGAGCCCATGGCCAAGGCCTCGGAGGGACACCGACCATCCTGGGGCCACTGGCCTGTTGGGGGGCATCAAGGGGTCCCCTGAGAGCACCTTTCTGCCCTGGGTGTTAGGAGAGGAAGGGGCATTAGTGAGAAAAGCCCGGCTGTGGTGTGGCACTGGGGGGCAGTTGTGGGAGGGGCTGGAGCGGGGTGGGGGTGGAGTCCAGGCAGGCCAAGGCTGTTCCCGGGGCCTCAAGTGCCGAGCCAGCGGTTGGACCTTCTGGGGCTTTCTGGGTTGTGGCTTGTCAGGCACGGGACATGTATTGAGCACTTGCTGTATGCAATGCACAGTCCCAAGGGTTCGCCCGTCACCTCCCTGCGGCTTTCTGCTCGGGCGGTGGGGGGAGGGCTCCTGAGAAGCTTCCATCCTTGGATTAGCAGGCTCAGGTGGGAGCCGGGCTGGCCTGGGGGGACTCTGGGGGGAGGCGACACCCACGGGGGAGCCTTCGGTGCAGGCGAGGGGTCTCGGGAGTGTGGCCTCCTCCTCCCTCCAACCCTGGCGCGATCTCACGGTGATTCTTCATGTGTGGTTTGCTCCTGGAGCGGCCGTCAGCAGTCTGGGCTCTCCGTCACTCCTGGAGATGGGAAGTGGCAGTGGGTCTGGGAGGCAGAACAGTTTATTAGGGACGAAATTAGATTCCAGGTCCTAATGGACGAGGCGGGCAGGAGGCTCCCGGGGGCCCGGCAGCGAGTCTGGACTGGAGGGCCTGCTGTGGCCTCACGCTGGCTGATGCTCGCTCGTCCTGGGCCCCGCTGGGCTTCGGGGCCACCCAGCCCCAGGGAGGCACAGACTTACTGTGTTGACTGGCCATGGCGGCTGCTCCAGAGCCTCCACTCTCCCACCTGTAAAATGGGTGAGAGCGTGTTCTGCCCTTAGTTGTCATGGGCCTGGCGCATAGTAGCCTCGCTGTGAATGCTAACCTGGGGGGGGGGGCTTGATGTCAGAGACCCTTCCCCTCCTTCCAGAGAGCAGCCGGTCAGGGTGGTGGGGGGGGCAGTGGCGTGCTGATGACCTTGTCGCATCGCTGCCACATTCACTGTTAAATGTTTATTTCATGATATATGGGAATGAGATTAATAGCCCCGGCCGTCTCCTGCACTAGTCTTTGGGGGCAGCGAAGGCATCCAGGGTGTGGCCTGGCTGCAGGGGCTTTGTCCTGCCTCTGCTGCGGACCTTCCCTGTTGACCCCAGGAACGAGGTGGCAGAGGCTCTGTCCTATTTTCCCAGAAAGTAAATATTCCGTGCTGTCAGATGGGGTGAGGGAGTGGGAGGGGGAGACGGAAGCAGAGGGGTGTCTCCCTGGGGGTGGGGCTGCCCCCTCTCTCGAGGGCAGGGGCAGGCAGAACACACACGTACACACACGTGTGCTCCCCATGACCGGCAGGCGTGGCTGCAGGCTGACTGCCGTGGGGGGCTCGTCCCGCTGACTTGGGTGTCTCCACCGCCCTCCGTCCCTCATCCCTCCCGTCAGCTCCTGTCTGCTCTGGGCCCTGCCCTGTGCGGCAACGCATACATCAGAATCCCCGCACTCAGGCCCCTGCCCAGCCTCTCTGCTCCGAGCTCAGGCTGCGGCTCAGGTCCCTTCTGACGTCTGACTGAGGTCTCTCCTGCTGCTGGGTGAACACAGTCCGTTCGCTGTGGGCCCTGGGCGGTGCTGGCACCCAGGCTGGGTCCGCGTCAGACGAGGGGGTTTTCCCGGGCGGTGCTCCCTCTCCAGGTGGCCCATTTCCTCACTGTTCAGGTGAGCACGAGCTGAGGTCCTTCTCACCACCCCCTACCTCGTGCCTCCCATCCTGGCCCCTGGAATCTGGGGCTAGGCACTGGCTGCTTGAGATCCTTGTCTCCTTGGCAACCACTGCTTGGAATTCACTGTGATAAGCGTTCTCCGGCTGCGGCTGCGGGAGAACCACCCCGTCCTGCCACCTGGGATGCCTCCTTTTCCCTGCAGCCTGGACGGGTCCCAGGCCAGAGGGCGTGAGAAGGCCCTGCAGAGAGCAGGCTCGGCGGAGCCTTGCCGCTAAGGGAGGGGGCTCCCGGACTCCGGGGCGGGTAGAGCTGCTCACCTGTCCCTATCGGGAGGAAGCAGACCAGCCATTCTGGGCCCGCAGAGCAAAGATTTCTATCTGAATGTCTCCTCACCAGCCGCCTGGGTCCTCCGGCACCTGGGCGGGTCAGCACCCTGAGCACATGGTGTGCTGTGAGGGGACCTCGGGGGTGCTGGTGGTGGTCCCTGCCCACCTCTCCCCCACCTCTCCTGAGGACCAGGAGTGGGACGAAGGGTCCCTTCCTGCCACAGCCATCAGAAGCAGAGACGGAGGGAGAGGCCTGCAGGAGAGAAGGCAGGACACGGCCACTTTCAGATCCCTGAGCGTCGGCAGGAAGCTTCCGGTCTGTCCAGGGCCCCCATGGGCCTCAGTGATTCTCCCCTGTTGCTCTGCAGGAGGGTGGCTCCTGTGTCCCAGCTAGCCCCTCCCCCAGGCTCCCCAGGCTGGATCCCGCTCAGGTGGCTGCATCACCGAGGACACTGTGCTCGGGCCCCCTACCGGCTTCTTGAGCCTCAGTTTCCCCATGTCTAAGATGGGCGTGAGTGTGGACGTCGCTGGGGGAGTGGCGAGGGCCCCCGGTCCCCGAGGTGCCTGTGGACAGGAAGGTGCCCGGAAATAAGTGTGTCCTGTGTTGTTGAGCTGCGCGCGGCTGGCGGGCGGCGGGGGAAGGAATCGCCGTTCGGAGTCGCCCTCTCGGGATCGGGGGACCTAGTCCCGGGCCTGGAGGCATGGCTTGGGAGGGAGGTGCCCTCTCTCCGGGGGTCTGCTTGTCTTTGCCGCGGACTCCTGCTGCCTGCCTCCCCCCTCCTCCTCACGGGTGGGCAGGGCCCAGCTCTTCCCGAGTGCGCACCCCCCGCCCGCCTGCTGTCTGTGGCCATCTGTCCCTAACCCTCAAAAACAGGGGGCGGCTGCTGGGAGTTGGCTCTGCTCACCTGGCCGAGCGGGAACGTTCCCAGGGCCTGGCTTTGGGCTTTTCTTCTCCGAGTTGCTGGCATGACCCCATCACGGGCTGCTGGGAAGGGCTGCCCATCCACAGAGCGCGGCCAGGCCATTCCGGAATGTTCCAAGATGCCAGTCAGAGCCGCCCACGGGAAGCAGGGCGGACAGGGCCTGGTCACCTTGGGACTTGGGCTTTCTCGTTTTCACTTCAGGGCAACGTTTTCTTGCAGCGTGAGTCTGAGTGTGGAGTCCGACCTCCCCCACGCGGGGGACAGCGGCATCAGGCTTCCCCTGCCCCATTCTCTCGTCTGGTCAGACTTGCCCTCTGCCCAGTTCCGGAACACGCCGTCTTCCCTGTCTCTGGGCCACCCCACATGCTCTTCCCTTTTCCCCTCTTGGCCCCACGCACTCCTCTTCACCTTTGTGGACACCTCCTCAGAGAAGCCTGCCAGATTTCACGTCTGCCCTGGGCTCCCCGCCTCTCTGCACTGAGCCAAACTGGGTTGGGTGCCCTTCCTGTCGTGGGTGATACGTCCAGCCCCTGCCATCACCCAGGCCTCCAGGGTCCTGACCCAGAGCCCTGGAATGTCTGCGTCCTCCGTCCCCGACAGATCCACGCTGCGTGGGTGTGACTTCCCCACGGACTGAGCTGGGAGAAGATACCACCAGGCAGAGTTACAAATACATACATAAAGCACATGGGCTGTCTGGACTTTTTTTCCAGGGCTCAGTTAGTTGAATAAATTGTCTAATGAAAGGAAATTAATTGTGGTTTTGAAATGTGACTGCTTCCTCGCTGCTGCCTTGTCTGCGCTGGCTCCGTCCTCTTTATGTCAGTACCGCTGTGCGGGAGCTGGGCGTATGCCGGGGACCCCCTCCCCAGCCGCACGCCCAGGGAGGGTCTTCGGGGCACCCGGGGCAGGGCTGCCGGAGGTGCCCCAGGACCCGGCCGAGGCTCAGAGCTCCTGGTGCTGCCCAGCTCGAGCGCCAGCAGGACGCCAGCGGACAAGGTGGGGCCGGGCCCGCGTTAGCACCGGGGCGGCTGGGCTCTGGTCTTGACCATGCAGCAGCGGGCCCACGAGGGTCTCCGGCCTCCTCCTGCCCCTGGACAGCCTGGTGGTCTCGACTCCTGGGGCATCCAGGGTGGCGAGAACACCCAGGAGGGGAGTGGTGTGCGGGCCCCTGTCTAGCTCCCCACACCACGTGCTTTGTGCCGCACCCCCAGGAGCCCTGGACCCCGCCCTTGGCCTCGGGCACTCTGCTCCCTCAGGCCCCAGCCTCACACTGTCCCCTCTGGCCCGACACCCTGGCTGCTGTGTCGGACGGGGCCTTGGCGTCTGTGCTGGCTGCACAGTGCCTCTCGGCTCCCCTTGTCGGGAGCTGACGGGCCTTCCGTGCACCCATCCTGTGCAGCCGGAACCCAGATCTGGCGGCCAAGGCCCTGGGCGGGTGTTCGTGAAGGACCGTGCTAACAGGCGTGTCCTGTTTCTCAGCCTAAAAAGGAGAACCGTACACAAGGAAGAGGACACAGCTTATGAGGGACGTCAAGGGGCAGCCGGCGTTCCCAGAGAGTTCTGGGGACCTTTCCAAAGCCCAAGGCTGTTGAGTCGGGAGTGTGGTGGGTGTGGTGGTGCACAGTTCCGGGGGTGGGTTCAGCTGTGATTGTGGGCTCTGCCCCCTTGGGCCCCCTCTGGCCGCCGCTGACCGCCCTCCGTCCGCCTCGGCCCCAGGTTCCTGCTGGTCTTCTCCTGCCTCGTGCTGTCGGTCTTCTCCACCATCAAGGAGTACGAGAAGAGCTCGGAGGGAGCGCTCTACATCTTGGTGAGTCCCTGGCGGGACGTGCAGCCGCAGAGGCGGTGGTCGGCGGTCTGTCCCCCAGCCCCTTGCTGCGGAGACTCTGACCCCCCAGACCTGCTCCTGCATGAGCCTGGCCTCCCCTGCAGAGACCCCCGCCCCCTCCCACCCGTGGCCCCCACTCTCCGGGCTCCAGTCTGGTGGACCAAGGCCCGTCCAGCCTCCCCAGCTGACGTTAGCGAGCGACCTTGCAGCGTCCACCGCCCCGATGGTCACAGTGCCGACACCTGCATGTCCCCTAACACCCAGTCTGCCCTGCTGCCCCTCCCTGTGTCCCCGCAGTGTCTGACAGACCACCTCCACCCCCCACCCCGTTCCCACTTGCTCACTAGAGCCTGAGGGCCCAGGTGGCCCCCTCCCCGGGAAGTGTGGGGTGTTCCCCGGCGGACGTGGGCGCGGGGCGGGGGCTGAGAAGCTGACAGCATTGACAGGCAGGGGCGGGCGCCATGGCAACCACAGTGCAGTGTCTTTGTTGCTGTTGGTGACGGGGGGGTGGGAGGGGCTGCAGGAGGAGGCTGATCCCTGTCTGGAATGAATCTCAGAGGAGCCCCCGCCTCCCCTGCCCGCCCTGTACTCTGGCTTGGGGTGCCATGGGCCTCAGGGAGGCCACACCCCTTGCAGTTATCTGGGATGCTTCCTCAGCTTTGCCCTCTGTGCCCCATCCACGCCAGCTCACACTGGACGGGACCCCCCCCACTAACACCAGCTCACACTGGACGGGACTCCCCCCACTAACACCCGCTCACACTGGACAGGACCCCCCCTACTAACACCAGCTCACACTGGACGGGACTCCCCCCACTAACACCCGCTCACACTGGACAGGACCCCCCCCTACTAACACCAGCTCGCACTGGACGGGACCCCCCCCCACTAATACCCGCTCACACTGGACAGGACCCCCCCCTACTAACACCAGCTCGCACTGGACGGGACCCCCCAACTAACACAGGCTCACACTGGAAGGGACCCCCCGACTAACACCCCCCCCCCCTCCACTAACACTGGCTCGGCCAGCCTGGTCCCAGCCCTGACCCCGGCTGGGGCGTGGCTCAGTGTGGCCTCCCCTGCAGGAAATCGTGACCATCGTGGTGTTCGGTGTGGAGTACTTTGTGCGGATCTGGGCGGCAGGCTGCTGCTGCCGGTACCGCGGCTGGAGGGGGCGGCTCAAGTTTGCCCGGAAGCCCTTCTGTGTGATAGGTGAGGCCAGGGGGGTGCAGGCAGGCTGCCAGCCTGGAGAGGGCCGAGGGTGCATGTTGGCCCGGGAGGCAGGCCGAGACTGCGGACTGGCTGCTTCTGGAAGTTTCCTCCGCCTGCCCTCTTGGCGTCCACGCCTGTGGTGAATGCGGCCTGAGTGGCAGGAGAAGGGGAGAGGTGTTGGGACAGCTGCTGCCCAGGGCAGGGCTGGGCAGGGTGGACAGTAGTGCTGTCCCCTTGCTGGCCCTTTGCATGTGCCTCCCGTCCATCTGTCTGTCACCCTGGGGGCCCCCCTCACTTGCAGCCGGAAACGGAGGTGCAGGGGGGCCAGCCCCGCCTCGAGCCCTGCCGTCTCCCACAGACATCATGGTGCTCATTGCCTCCATCGCCGTGCTGGCCGCTGGCTCCCAGGGCAACGTCTTCGCCACGTCGGCGCTCCGGAGCCTGCGGTTCCTACAGATTCTGCGGATGATCCGCATGGACCGGCGTGGCGGCACGTGGAAGCTGCTGGGCTCGGTGGTCTACGCCCACAGCAAGGTGCGCGGCGCCGGGTCCTGGGCCCCGCTGGATGGAGCCCCGGAGGTCAGGGCAGATGGGAGCCAGCCCGCCCCCTCTCCGGGCGTCTTCCCACGAGCCGCGCCGTCCTGGTCGGCTCTGTCCAGAGCAGCCGTCCCACGGCGCGCTCTGTGGTTGGTGGGTGCGCGGGGTCGGCACCTCCCAGACAGCGGCCTGCAGAGGCTGGAGCTCGAGCCGGCGGCCGTGAGGGGCCTGCAGCCCTGCGTGGGAGCCCCACCCTGTGTTCTCCTCCATCCTTCCTGTCTGAGCCCTGAGCTGGGGGCTTGGTTGGCAGGACAGGGCCAGTGTCGGCCCTCTAAAGTGCTGGGGTGCTGGCCCCCCAGGCTCCTCCAGGAGCCTCTACCACATGGGCTTGTTCCAGGGAGGTTGTCCCAGGTCTCCAGCCTGAGTGCCTGACGATTTCTGGGGCAGTGCTCCAAGCCTGGTGGATGGGGTGTGCTGGGCTTCCGCGTGGGGGAGCCCAGGTCCGGGGACCACTCGGGACTGGGACTAGAAAACCAGCTGCCCCACCCCCGTGCCCTGTGCCCAGGGCCACACAGCCCAGCAGGTGCCGGCCTGGGCGACTGGGGGTTCTGTGGGGACACATAGCCCTGCAGACGCCGAGCCCATAGCACACCTCCCCAGGGTGGTGGGCCCTCAGGGCTGCCAGGGATGGGCAGGACGCTGCCAGGCTGGCCACGGCGCCTACTGGGGCCGGGCAGCCGTGACGTGAGCCTCTCTTTCAGGAGCTGGTGACTGCCTGGTACATCGGTTTCCTGTGCCTCATCCTGGCCTCCTTTCTGGTGTACCTGGCGGAGAAGGGAGAGAATGATCACTTTGACACCTATGCTGATGCCCTCTGGTGGGGCCTGGTGAGTCCTTCCCTGGGGGTCCTCCTCCTGCCCCCTGTCTGCACCCCTCCCCTGGGCATGCACGGGAGACAGGAGGGCTCTGGCTGGCTGGAGGTGTCTCTCTGGGGCCACCTGCTGGGCACTCGGAAGAAGGATGCCCAGGCTGGGCAGCAGTAGGGGGCACGGTGGGGGGTGCACAGCTGTGTGCAGGTGACAGAGGCCCAGTCCCCAGGGAGCCTGTACCTGGCTCTGGGTGGTCATCGACCTTCCTTCCTTATTGGCCAGCTGTGTGTGAGGCCTCTCTGCTGGAGGGGCCGGAGGGACAGGAGGGACAGGAGAGTTTGAAAAAGGGACTCCAGAGCCCCTGGCTCTCCTGGGCTCCACCTTCCCAGCCGCCCCACCCGGGAGGTCCGGAGCCTTCGGACCCGCAGCCCCTGCTCACGGCCACCCCACTCCCAGGCTCCTGGAGGCCCCTCTCCTGTCACCCGCCTCTTCCGGGGCCACCGTGAGTGGGGACGGCCCCGTGTCTGTGGAGTGTGCCTCGTGGGGACCAGGTTGTGCTCTGTGGGCTCCATCCCCATTAGCTGGATGGAGCTTGGCCCAGCTCCTCCTGGCCCGTGTCCACAGATGCCCCAGGTGGGCGCTGGAGGGCCCCTCCTTCCTGGCGCTCTTCCTGAGGGAGCGGAGCACTTGGCCTGGGGGCGCATGGAGGGCCTGGGTCCACTCTCCTGGGACCCCGGACCCCGTTCCGCAAAAGCTGGCTGAGTGGTCTTTGGCAGATATTTCAGATCTAGCGGAGAAAAGGGATGTGTAACTTTCACCGGCATTTAAGTGAGAATGCAATTTATTTGTGATTATTTTATCGATTGCTGTGAGGCCTGGCATCTGTCCTCTGATGCAGCTGTGCGGGAAGCAGCAGGGCAGGCCCTGGGCCAGTCGCCCGTGACGCGGCTCGTCCTGCCCCCAGGCCTTGCTCGTGGACCACAGTCTTCCCATCTTTGAGGGATGAATTGAAGCTCTTATTTAAGTGTTTAACGAAGTGGTGTTTGCGTACGTATAACATGACAAGTAGTGTGTGGGTTTACAGTGGACACGCACCCCTTCCTGCCCGTGGGGCAGAGGCCGCAACTGCTGGGGCTTTTCTTGGGGGTTTACCTCCATATTCCCGAATAACAGCTTACGCTATTTCCAGACTGAAGCTTTAGACCTTAATTATCCGCTTGGTGCTGGGATAGAATGAGATTCGGCCCCTCCGCCGTCCTCGTCAATCTAGACGTCCTGCCTGAGTCCCCTTCCTTCTGCTCTGCAGGCCTGCACGGCTGTGGGAGGCCCTGGCCGTGTTGGGGGTGTCCCTGCACCTGCGTCCCTCCCCAGCCCGCCCTGATGCCCCCTCGAGTCGGCCCTCACTTTGGAGGACCTGGCCGATGGCTCCGAGACCTGCCTGTCTGCGGATGTCCCACCTGCACACACCCTGGCTGCCGGGGGCCACTGAGGGCGTGTGGCCGTTCCCTGTGGGCACTTTGGGGACCCTCTCCTGTGCGCTTCTGGAACAGGGGCCTCAGGGAGGGGTCCTCCTGCGCACGCCTGGACCCCTGAGCCAGTCTGTCCCCCTCTCTCTGGGCCTGATGGCACCTGCACAGACCTCGGGATGCGGGATGTGTCCTCTGGTTCCTCTCAATTTCCTCATGTGTTTGTCCAGCTCCTAGGAGACGTCCCCAACCTTATGTCTCAGCCAGTTTGATTTTTTAAAAATATTTGATTTATTCATTGAGAGAGTGAGAGAGAGAGCACAAGCAGGGGGAGGGAGAAGCAGACTCCCCGCTGAGCAGGGAGCCCCATGCGGGGCTCGATCCCAGGACCCTGAGATCTTGACCTGAGCTGAAGACAGACGCTTAACCTTCTGAGCCCCTCACGCATCCCACCAGCCATAAAATTCCTTTGTTTTATGGATAAGATTTCTTCTCTCTGTGGGAGGATCTCCGTGTCTTTGAGAAGGTCTCCTGCCCCCCGGGAGGGCTTTCTGCAGAGCTTGGGTCCACCCACACTGCTGCCGTGGTCTCACGCCCCCCCCCCCCCCCCGCCCGGGCCTGCTCCACCCCTGCAGGCTGGTCCTCTCGCTGGCCGTCCCCTGCAGCTTTCCCTCACTCCTGCCCTGCCGTGGAGGAGGGGCTCGCTGTGGCTGGGGTCCAGGGGCACCTCCCTTCTGCTGGGGTCTCTTGTCCTCACCCAGACTCCCGTCCCATGAAGTCTGGGTTTCTTCCTGCCTCCTGGCCTGGAGCCCCGTCCTCCAGGTCCTGCTTCCGCCCTCAGGGCTCCTTTCCACAACCTCATCCGTCACCCGGTGGAGTTTTTGGAGGGGGTTTAGTTTACGGTTAGTTTATACTGAAAACCTTGGTAATCCGCACCTGGTGAAGTTCTGACCAGGGAGGTTTTGTGGTGCGGAGTGGATCCCCTTCTGGCCCACACCCACTCCTGGCTGCCCTTCCTCATTCCCTCTGCCTTTCCAGAACTTTCTACGCAGGCCCGAGTGGGGATTGTGCCCCGTTTCCCGCCGTATGCACACAGGCCCCGAAGTCCCTGCCCAGGGGCCATGTTTTATCCAGTGCCGTTTCCCAGACTCCATGGTGGGCTCTGTGCCCTGGAGTCCAGGGGACAGCCCCCAGGGGCTGCGGGTGGGTGCTGAGAGATGCCCGCCCCCATTGGCAGGTCTGGTGGGAGCCTCCTGGAGCTCGCCCCGTGGGCAGTGGGCCCTCCTGTGTGCCTGAGGCCTCTGTGAGTGGGCACTGCCCTCCCCGCTGCGCCCCAGGGAGGCCCGTCCTGCCCCCCCCGTCACGCTGGGGCAGCTCACGCTCCAGCCGCACCTCGGGGGGGCCCTTCCCGCATGTCTGGCCTCAGCTTCTAAGTCACCCTCCAAAGGCCCCACTGCACCGAGGCCCCCTCCTGTCTCCATCGTCTGTCCCGCATGTTTCCTGCTCAGCCCCATCCCTGTCCAGCTGCTGGTTCTTTCTGGGCTTCCTGGCTGCGGCCCGGCCTTGAGCCCAGAGCGGCCGCCAGCTCCCTCCGTGGGAAGCCACTTGGCCTCCTTGCTCCGTGGCTCTTCTGGCTCTGACGGGTGTGAAGTGGGAAGAGAGCCTCCCAGTGACCCCATGCCCTGCCCTGAAATGTGGGGAAGAGGAGGGATCTGGAGAGTTTGGGGATGGTTTTGCAGGGATGAAGGACGGCGTTGCGGGCCTTGGCCTCACTGGGCCTCGTGTGCGCGGTGTGGGAAGGGGTGACCTCTGTGCCTGTCCAGTGTGTCCTGAGGGCAGCCCTCTGTGTAAGACTCCGGGGGCTAGGAAGAGCGTCCAGGTCGGGGTCATGGCCTCCACAGTGGTCACCGCCAGGCCTGGCTCAGTGACAGGGCTTCCTGTCCCACAGATCACCCTGACGACCATTGGTTACGGGGACAAGTACCCCCAGACCTGGAACGGGAGGCTTCTGGCCGCGACCTTCACCCTCATCGGTGTCTCCTTCTTTGCTCTTCCCGCGGTAAGTCCTGTCGTCCCTTCTTGCCTTTGGTGGGGGCCACATGCGGCCCTAGTCACCTGTCCACTTGGGGTCCATGGGACAGGAGCACGGCTCCCAGCAGGGTCCCCAGCGCCCCAGGAGCTTGAGGTGGCAGGTGTGGTGCAAAGAGTCACCCTTTCCCGAGCTGCCCTGGCCAGGGGCTGGTGGCTCTCAAGCTGTGGCCTCTGTCGGCCACTGTCAGGCCTCCCAGCCCTATGGGACTGGCCAGTAGGTCCTTGTGACCGGAGCAGTGCTTTGCGGTGACACGGATCCCTTGTCAGGTCGCTAGGGGACCCGCGCAGCAGGGGCGAGTCTGCCATAGCTGGGCAGGGCGGAGGGGTGGCTGGTGGGGGGACACTGCTGTTCCTCGTAGCTGCTCGTCAAGAGCCTGGGCCTGCACTTGCCTCAGTGCGGACGGTCAGGACGGAGGAGGACCTCTGGGCCCGGGCGTGTTCCGGGTGGGCACCGCCATGCTCCTGCAAGCCAGAGGTTCCCTGTACCCTGAAAAATCCAAGTGTTCTCCCCCAGCTTGGTGTCCAGGTGGTTAGGGACTGAGGAGGTGGGGAGGCCCCCAGCGTGTGCAGGCCAGGGTGGGGGTGGGGGGCTGTGGCCGCTGGCGCATGGTCTGACTCTGATGACCTGCAGGGCATTCTGGGGTCTGGCTTTGCTCTGAAAGTCCAAGAGCAGCACCGGCAGAAGCACTTTGAGAAGAGACGGAACCCTGCGGCGGGCCTGATTCAGGTGAGGCCAGGAGGGCCCAGGGGAGTTCCCGGCGGGCTCCCGTCCTGTCCGGGAGCAAAGCCCGGGCCAGCCCTGGTGCAGAGACCCCTCGGCCCTTGGCGTGTCCCGTGTGTGGCCGGGCCACAGCCCTTGGTCCTGTGAAGGAGCACGTTGGGCGCGGAAGTCAGGCCGTGTGTTGAGAACCAGTGCAGACACCTCAGGCCTGCAGTCGTGACGGCGTGGGTGGTGGCCGTGGTCCTGCATGGGCCCCGGGCCCCTGGGGGCCGGTGTGCTGGCTCACCCCCACTACACAGGGACCCCACTCAGGGAGCCATGCAGTCCATTCCACTGCCGGGGGCTCAGAGGCCCCTTGGGGTCCAGCTTCCTGAGCTGGGACACTGAGCGGCAGGCTGCCCGAGGGGCCCCTCTCCAAAGCTGGGGAGCCGGCCATCCTGGGGAGCTGGTGGACATCCCCCACCCACCCAGGTCTTTCCTTTATAAAGAGGGGGTCTTCCCCGTGGGCATCCTGCTTCTCAGTTCTCAGGAACTGAATCAAAATCTTACATCAGCCAGGGGAGTGCTCCTGAGAGCAGCTGCCGAGCCAGGAGCGAGTGGGTCTAAACGCCCCCGCCTGCACCCCTGCCCCCAGCCCTGGGACCTTCCTGGTGTGGCAGCTGACGTCGGGGGTGGGGGGGGCAGAAGTGAGCCTCGTTCCGGAAGTGTGGTGGTTTGCTTTGACCTCTGATGGCCCCCAGAAGGGTCAGTCAGCTCAGGGCTTTACCTGGAAACTCTCCCAGGGCTGGAGTGGGAGACGCGGGCATTGGTCAAAGGTCACCGGTGGACAAATATCGAAGGGGTCGTGGTGTATTTTTGACGTGGAACTCATCTTATGTTTCTTTATATGATTTGAAAGACGAATGCATGGGACGGCAGTCACAGATCCACAGCTCTGGCTCACGGAGTATCGGATGTGATTTCTTACGGTGACAGCACCGGGTGGGGGGTGGACGGGGTGGGGGCGGAGCAGAGCTTGCACGCTGTCTCAGAGAAGAGGGCACACATTCAGACCAGCCACCGTGGATGGGAGACGCCAGTCGTCATCCACAGGGTGACCGTTCAGAAAACAGCTTTTAAAACTTCAGGAGAGACCGAGAGAAGGGACTCCAAATAATACTCCAGAAAACCTGACCCCCCAGGAGGGCAGTGGTGGGGGCTCAGAAGCACACGCAGCAGGAGGCCTGTCCTAACCACGTTACACGAACATGGATTGAACTCTGAATCGAAAGGCAGAGGGGGAAGAATAGATTTAAAATCTACTCAGCTGTATGCTGTCTGCTGGAGACTCACCCCAGATCCCAGGACAGTGACAGGTGCCAAGTACAAGAAAGGAGGAAGCTATTCCCTGGGGACCATGGCCTCCAGAGGGCCACGGTCTAGACTGAGTCCGACCCTGTGATGGGAGACAAAGAAGGTCGGGACTCGTTGACAGAACAGTGGTAACCATGTCCACACTAACTCAGAGCCCCAAAGTACGTGCAGCAAAAACTGACAGAATTACAGGGCAAAACCGACATCTGTAGGATAAGAGCTGGAGACGTGGATGCCCCAGTTTCGTCCTGTATGGAATAGCCTGGGAAGCGGAGGACCTGGGTCCAGGAGCCAGCTGGACTGCAGACATCCCCGGGACAACCCAGCGTGTTCTGCCCGGAGCACAGGAGACACCCCCCAGGATGGACCATATTTGGGGCCATGAAACATGTCTCAAGCTATGACGTCGCAAACATCAAACGGGAAAGAGTCGTCTCTCCCACAAACGGTGTTGGGACTACCGAATACCCAATTATAAAAGAATCAAGTTTGACTCTTACACAGAATTAACTCAAAATGGGTCAAAAACCTGTAAGAGCCAAAGCTATAAAATTCTTAGAAGAAAACAGGTGTAAATTTCCATGGTTGGTGTTTTAGATAGATGCCTAAAGCACAAGCAAGAGAGAAAATAAACACATGGAACTTTATCAAAATTAACAAGTTTTGTGCTTCAAGAGATGCTATAAAGAGAGTGAAAAGCTAACCCGCAGAGTGGGAGGAGATAGTCGCACATCCTGGTTCCGGTAAGAGTCTAGTGTCCGGAACATGGAACTCCCACAGCTCAGGAACAAAAAGACGAATAAACCAGTTTGTTTTTATTTTATTTTATTTTATTTTATTTATTTTTTTAAAGATTTTCTTTATTTGACAGAGAGGGAGACAGCCAGCGAGAGAGGGAACACAAGCAGGGGGAGTGGGAGAGGAAGAAGCAGGCTCCCAGCGGAGGAGCCTGACGTGGGGCTTGATCCCATAACGCCGGGATCACGCCCTGAGCCGAAGGCAGACGCTTCAGGACTGAGCCACCCAGGCGCCCCCAAACAAGCCAGTTCAGAAATGAATTTGAGTAGACATTTCTCGGAAGGAGACATTGGGAGGCCAGTGAGCACGTGAGAACTGCTCCCCGTCATTTGTCATCAGGGAAATGCAAACCTGAACCATAACGAGCTGTCCCCACACCGGCTGGGGCAGCGGAGATGAGAATGTAGGAAAGAACTAGGGAGGTGCGGAGACGTTGGAGCCCCGGTGCCTGGCGGCGGGGCGTGAGGACGGTGGGGTGGTCCCTCGGGGTTCGCATTAGCTGCGGACCGGCTACCCCCTCACTCCAGACCCCAAAGAACTGACAACAGATGTTCCACCAAAACCTTTTCACGATCGCAGCGGCGCTATTTACGGTGGGGGGGGGGGGACTCCCCGCGCATCCTGTGCGTGAACAAAAGGCGGGGTTTCCGTACAATGGAACATTATTCCGTCATGAAAAAGAACCAACTGGTCCTGCAAAGGCCGTGATACAAGCCGGTCTCCAAAGGCCCGGTGTCCTGTGGTCGTGCGGAGGGCGGACGTCCAGTGCAGTGGGCGGGACGCAGGTGGGCACTGCGGGCTGGGGGGCGGGGCGTCAGTGCACCTGTTGCCCCCCAGTCGCACGCTTTGAAATGGCGCAGTCCCTGTGTGTGTTCCAGCACCACGAGGAGAAGCAGCCGAGTGCAAGCTCAGGCTCCTTCCCTCACTGAGCGCCCTGCGGCGGTCCCAGGGAGGAGCGGGGTACCGCAGGGAGGAACGAAGCCCCCCGTGGAGGAGCGAAGTGCCCCCAGAGGAGCGGGGCACCCCAGGGAGGAGCGGAGCGCCTGTCCCTGGCTCTGCCCCCTGGCCCCGGCTCCCGGGGTCACTCGTGTGACCCCACCTGACGTACCCCTGAGGGCTGGGGGGGCAGGAGTGACCGCCAGGACAGGTCACATCCGCCAGCGGCAGGTAAGGTGGGTCAGGAAAGGCCCCGCGCAGGTTGGCTGCTGCGGCGGGTGTCCGTCCCGCAGAGGGTAACCTGAGGCTGGCGGGGGGCTGGGCCTGGGGGCACGTGCAGGGGCGGGGCCCTCAGGGAGGCGTCTGACCCTTGCCGCTTCCCCTCTGCAGTCGGCCTGGAGGTTCTATGCCACCAACCTGTCCCGCACGGACCTGCACTCCACGTGGCAGTATTACGAGCGCACGGTGACCGTGCCCATGTACAGGTAGCCGCCGCCGGACCCCGCGTGCGCTGCTTCGCCTGGGTCTCCGTTTCTGTTCGTTCTGAAGCCCCATCTTTTGTTGTTCATGATGTTCATTGAGTTTTCTTTTTTTTAAACAATGTGTGTACTTTTCAAGGAGTCGTGTGATTTATTTCGCAGCATTAATTTTGTTCTTTGTTTTATAGCTCGTGGCTCTTATTTCTCACCTCCATCCACCCCTTTGCTTAGCTTCCTTGCTGTCGGTCGCATTGTGTTGTGAGCATTGCGAAGACAGGCCCTCCCGAGAGCTCGTGGAGGTAAATGCCGGCTGCTTCCGGCGGCCCGCAGCCCCGTGCCGAGCCCTGGCAGGGCCGGCCCCAGAGCGTTGAAAGGGTAACCTTAACCCTCTGTCTTTCAGTGAGGAGAGGGTCCCCGTGTGGGGGAAGGGCCACATCGAGGCTCCAGGGCCAGGGGGGCCCTGCAGTCCCACAGCACGGAGCACACAGACAGCCCGCAGGTGCCCTACGGTGGGAAGGGAGGGCGGGGAGGCTCTCGCTGGGGGCAGTTGGTGGAGGCAGAGCCAGTGGCCCCAGAAGCCAAGGGGTCACCAGCAGGCAGCTTCCCACCTTTCCTCAAGGGCAGGTGGCAGCCCAGAGCGAGAGTGTGGCCACCCCCAGAGTATGTCTGTGCCAGGCTCTGGCTTAGAAAAAGGTCTGAGGTGAGAGGGGCTGGGGACCCTCAGGGTGGACACCACTCTGCTGGCCTGCCCTCACCTGGGGGGTGAAGCTGAGCCCTGGGGCTTCCCTGCCCAAGGATGTCCCTTACCTGCCCTTAGAGGTTTCCACCCAGGGGCCCTCGCCTGAGGGTAGGCTGGGCGGCCAGTGTGGGTGGGGCTGGAGGCTGGGCCAGCGTCCCCCTGAGGGTCCCCAAGTCAGCGATGGCCAGGCAGGCTGGAGCCGTCCCCACCTGGCTCCTGCCTTTCCTCTGTAGAGCCTGTCAACCTGGGCAGGGGATGCGACGCCCCCCCAGCACCCTTCCCTTCGGGCACTTTCCGGATACCCCACTTGGGGTACACGTTCCCTGGGAACCCCGAAGGCTCTCGCTTTCCCAGCGCTGTGCTCCCGCCCTCGGGCCTGAGCAGGGCGGACCCTCGTGCTAATTTTCTTTGTTCTGTTGTTTCCCCCACTTTCCTTGACCATTTGGTTCATTTTCTTTTTCTTATCCCGTTCTTTTAAAATTTCCGTTCTTTTCCCTTTGTGTGTGTGTGCAAACCCTTGAAAGCTCGCAAGCTCAAAGCTACGGGGCGTCCAGGTAGGAGATGCATGGGACGGACGGCGTGTGTGGTGTGGCTGTTCTCTGTCTGGGGCTGGTACAGGGCTGCCCCGGAGCCCTCCGGCCCCCCGTCTGCAGAGCAGGCTGCCGGCCAGCACCCCGCACCCGTGCCCAGCCTGTGTTCCCCACGCTGGGCGCAGGCACTGCCCTGCTCTCCCCGTGGCCCCTGCCTGGAGCCCGGCTCCCTCTCTGACCGCCCCCGCCCCCGCCCCCGTCAGCTGCTTTCTCGGGCTGGATCCGTCTGTCTTACCTTGTCTTCTGTTCCTTGTCCTGCTTCTTGCCTTGTCTCAGTAGCCACGTCCCTCCCCTGCACCTCTGTCCCCGCCCGCAGGCCCTGTGGTGCAGGGCACAGGGCTGGTGGGGATGGGGGTTTCCTCCACCCCAGCTTGGGGGGGCACCCTGTTCCCGGCAGGCAGCTCACCTCTGGTGCTGCTTGGGCTGTCCCTCTCTGGACCTGGGAGGACCAAGGGCCTGTGGTCCCTGTGTGCTGTCCCCGATCGCTGTGTCCCCACGGGACGGGCTGGGGGGGCGAGGAGCTCTCACTCCTGCTGCAGGGAGGAAAGGGGGTCACTTGCCCAGAGTGGGGTGCTGAGCCGCTACAGGAAATCCCATCCCGCGCACAGCGCAGCTCGTCTGTAGACCCTTTCCTGAGGGATGGGTGCGACTGTTGGACAGGCCCATCTGCACACAGGCCAGCAGAGTGAGGGTCCACCCTCTCCCCGTGCAGACTGAGCCAGGGGTCCCCGGGCAGAAACTCTTGGCCTGTGGTGCCTTGCGTGGGAACTGTGTTAGACCGCTAACCTTCCGTTCCCAGAAGGGAGGAAGGTGCTGAGCCCCACGGGCCTCTCCACCCCAGCCCCTGCCTTTTACTGGCTGCATACCCCAGAGGTCTCGCTCAGAGAAGGCGAGCGGGGGCAGTGTCCTCCCCTGTGCCGACCCTGGGCTCCTGTGCTCCAGGCTGCCCGGACAGGTGGGGGTGCCCTGCTTGAGGTTCCTCATATCCTCCTTTGGTCCGTCTTCTCCAGCCAGTCCCAGGCTCCAGAGTCTGTGGACCACCCCCTCCCCACCCTGGCCTGGGTGACTAGAGCTGTCCCCTCGAGGCTGGCTGACCCCTGGCCAGCCACTGCTCTTTCCTGGGATGCCCCTGACATGTCCCCTACTGCTGTCGGCACGCTGCTCCCTAGTCCTCCACGACCACCCTCAAAGTGACGGGGGCCGTCATGTGTGGTGCGTGCGCGCCCCTGCCGTGGCCCTGCCCGTCCGTGCTCCGTTCCCTGCTGCTGTGTGTCTGAGGCATGACGTCCTGTCTGTGTGTCCCTGAACTTGGACGTGTGTGTGTGTGTGTGTGTGTGTGTGGCCTGAACAGGGGGTGCTATCCCGGGTCTCTGCTGCAGGTCCATGGGGGGTGGTTGAGGGGGAGTGGGGAGGCCAGTTTTGTCCCTGTGTCCAGCCCTGGGGCCTCTGCTCGTGGCCTGGGTCAACCTGACTGCCCATACCTCCCGCTTAGTCTTGACCCACTAGGACTGGGCTGGCCCTGGAGGAGGAGGAGGGGCAGGGGGAGGGAAGAGCTCTGCTGAGGCTGCAGAGGGAGCTGAGCTGGCCCAGACCGTGACTGAGGGCAGGACCCCTGGGGGCCCACTGGCATCAGGAGGCCGGACAGGGAGGGGTGTGGAGGGGCCGGAGTAAAGCCAGGGACTAGGAGGCTGGCTGTCAGTGCCCTGGACTTGGGGGGGCCCTATCCTCCAACCGTGGTGGCATTGGGGAGCGGAGTGACGCCCGCAAAGGCAGGGTGGGCTCCAGCCAGGCCTGCGGGCAGGGAGAGGAGGAGGCGGAGAGGTGCAGGGCAGTGGTGCTGCCCCCTCGCCCACCGAGTAGAGGCTCCACCAGGCCCCCCACAGGCTTGGGCGGGTCAGAGGTCCCCAGGGTCAGGAAGGGTAGAGGCTGAGGCTGGGTGGGGGTCTGTGAGCCTGGTTTCAAAGGAGTGCTTGGGATTCCAAAGCTGAGGGCTTGATGGGGGGTCACAGAGCGGAGTGGGGGTGTCACAGCGGAGTGGGGGTGTCACAGGGCAGAGTGGGGGTGTCACAGCGGAGTGGGGGTGTCACAGCGGAGTGGGGGTGTCACAGGGCCGAGTGGGGGGTGTCACAACGGAGTGGGGATGTCACAGCGGGGTGGGGGTGTCACAGGGCAGAGTGGGGGGTGTCACAGGGCAGAGTGGGGGTGTCACAGAATAGATGAGAGTGTCACAGTGGGGTGAAGGTGTCACAGAGCAGAGTGGGGTGTCACCGAGTGGGATGGGGAAATCACAGAGTGTGATGGGGGGTCACGGAGCGTGATGGGGGTGTCAGCCAGGTGGGGGCTGCGTCAGGAAGGAGGAACCAGGGCCTGTGGTTGAGTAGGACAAGGGGCGTTTGCTCAGGATGAGATGAGTGTCTGAGGGCAGAAAGTAGTGAGACCCTGAGTCGGGCAGAGGGTGGGTGAGGGACAGAACTTGCCCCAGATGTTGGGAGTGGACTGGAGTCCCCCTGTGAGGCCCTGGTCCTGTGGCTGGAGGTGGGGTGGCTGGGGTTCCCCCAGGAACCTCTCAGGGTTTACAGGTCCCCTGCCTTGGTGTCAAAGTGAGGACTTAATTACCCTCTCGGCTTCCATGGAAGTTCTGGCTGGAGCTGCCCAGGGGTCACCGTGGATGGATGCCCGGCCTGCAGGCGGGGCGTTGGACATGAGGTTGTCCTGGGTGGGCGTGACCTGGTCTGGGAGGAGGGGCTGTGGAGCAGAGCTGGGCCAGCTTGCCAAGAATCCAGGGGCTTTTCCTCCAGCTGCCCAGGCAGCTCACCAGACACCCAGAGTGGGCCTCTCTCTGCCCAGCAAAGCCCTTTTCTAGGACCCTGGCCCCTGCCCTGACTTTGGCAGAGGGCGTGACTTTGCAGAGAGGGGTGCTGTTTGCAGCTGTACTGCCCCTTGGGGGTGTTCAGGGATTGGAAAGGGAGAGGGGAGGGTAGAAGGTCCCTGCCATCCGGTACCTTCTGGACCCCCTCCGTGCTCTCCATGGAGAGCCTGGGGGCATTCCTGCCCCTGTGCTGTGCACGCTGTTCGCTGCCCACTTCCAGGGGCACGGCCCCCACCAGAGGCACAGTCCAGAGGGTGCACATGGCCCCCCAGGGCCACGGTTGCCAGGGAGCTCTCCCCTCGCTCTGCCTGGGACAGGCCACACCCAGGCCCCCAGCATTGCCACCGCAGGCCCCCATGTGTGACGTGGATGCTGGTGGGAGCTGGGGTGCAGGTCCCCCAGGCCCTGGCAGGCAGGAGCTCACCGTGTCTCTTCTCGCCACAGACTGATCCCACCCCTGAACCAGCTGGAGCTTCTCCGGAACCTCAAGAGTAAATCCGGGCTCACCTTCAGGTCAGCAGAGGGGCTCCTGGGCTAGTGCTCAGTCCTGGGGGGTCCTTGGTGAGGGGCGGGCAGCTACAGGATGCCCCGGGGTCTGGTGATCTTGGTGGTTTTCCACTTCTGCCGACGCCCATCCCCAGAGGGTGGCTGGTTTGGGGGGTGGGCATGGCGGGCGGAGCGTTGGGAGGGCTTCCCAGCTATGGCACCTGCTGGTTCTGTTGTAATTGTAACATCTGTGTCTGGAGCGAGGGGGGCACAGAGCCAGGTGTGCGGGGGACGAGGGCTTGCCCAGCAGGAGAGTGGACAGAGGGCCGGCCGCCTGGGCCCCCATGCCGAGGGCTGCCCCCAGCGGCTTGCCGCCTCTGTAGAGCTGTCTGTGGGGCAGAGCTGCTGGGGTGGGTGAGTGGTGGCCCCTGCCTCTCCCCCCGAGGCAGGTCCATGCCCTGCATCCTGCAAACAAAACCTCATTTGGAAAGTCTTTGCAGATGTTACTAAGTAAAGGATCCCAACGCAGGATCCTTCTGGATTCGCATGGGCCCTAAATCCAATAAGTGTCCATGTAAGAGACAGCAAAGATGGCCACACGAAGGGAGGCAGAGATGGGAGTGATGTGGCCACAAGCCCAGGACTTGCGGGGCCTCCAGGAGCTGGGGAGGCAGGAGAGACCCCGAGCCCAGGGCTCAGCCCTTCCCGGCCTTGATGCTGGACTTCGGGCCTCCAGCGTAGCTTCCTGTGCTGGAAGCTGTGTGGGCCTTGGCTCTCGAGGCGTGGGCCAACAGGTGCAGGTGTTGGTACTGGGACTGAGGTGCTGCCGTGGCGGTCCCGCGGTGCGGAACTGAGTGCTCCGGGCCGGGGAGCACGGTGGGAGTGTCTCCTCAGGGCCCAGCATGCTGGCAGACGCAGGGCGCCCGGGGGAACACGGCCACCCTGTCAGACGGGCAGACAGTGAGCGGGAACCTCGGGCCAGCATGGGGTGGAAGGCAGAACATGGACGTGCTCAGCTCCAAGCCGGCGCGGAGCACGCGGTCTGGTTTCTCCTCCTGCTTGTAGAAAACGGGCAGAGAAGCTGGAATGAAGGAACTGAGCAGAGAGAAGCCGGCCCTTGAAGACTTAGGGCCGTGGCTGGCCCAGGCTGCAGGGACACTACGTGAGGGATGCACCGGGGGAGGGGGGAGCGCTTGCTCTGGAAGGGGGGCCATGGGCGTGGCTGGACAGCCTTGGCGGGAGAGCTTCCCTGTGTGTGGCCGGTGGGGCTAAGCAGCCCTCTCGGCACAGGGGAGCAGAAATGGGTCACCCGGGAGAGATTTGTCTGCAAAATGGCGTCTGTCCCTGGGGCGTCAGTCCTTGGGGTCACGTATGGGGGCCTGTACGGGTCCCCGCAGGGTCTTAGGAATTTTATTCCAGCAGAATTCCCTGGCCGGCAGGGACAGAGACAGGCCATGTGCCGCTAGGTGGGGAGGTCTGGGAGCCTGCAGGCAGGAAACAGGCTGACGGAGCTGCCCAACCACCAACACAGGGGGCCTGCGGGCGAGGGGGAGCGGCTCTGGCCGCGGGCATGCCGAGGCCGGGCCTGGGTCCCGCAGCCCCGGGGGGACTGAGGCGTTTGTCACCGAGTGGGGTTTCCCGCTGGGTCTCAGACTTTGGGTGCTGGTGAACTTTACTCCTTCCACCTTCTCCCTGTTCGGATGGTGTGTCTGTCCTATTGCATTTTGGGGACAGATCACTGGTTTTCTAGAGGTGACAGGTCCCCAGCTGGGGAGGACTTTTACCCCAGGAAGGATCACACCCAGAGTCTCACTCACACCCGGTTCAGATGACCCGGACGCTGGGATTCCGGACTCTCTGAGCTGCTGAGCTTTTGTTGCGATTTGGCCCTAGGGCTGATGCTGTCATGGGTTGAGACTTTGGAGTGTTGGGGTGTAAGGGGGCAGGCTGTAGTGAGTTGAATGGTGGCCCCTGAAAGTTATGTCCATGTGCTGGAACCGTGAGTGGGACCTGATCTGGGGGAAGGGGGTTGGCAGATGTAGTTAAGGAAGTTGAGTTGAGGTTGTCCTGGATTAGGGCCACCCTAGATCCAGAGACGCCTGTCCTGAAAAGACAGACGCAGAAGAGAAGCCACGTGACAAGGAAGCAGAGACCAGAAGGACGTGGCCGGAAGCTCAGGAGCGTCGGGGGCCCCAGGGCCTGGGGGAGGCAGGGCGTCCCAACCCTCTAGCACGGGGCAGGGAGGGGGTGCTGCCGACCGACACCTGGATCTCTGACTTCTGGCCTCTGGACCGAGAGAGAAATTCCCATTGTTTGAAGACACAGGATCTGTGGTCCCAGGAGACACACAGGGATGCGATGTGAGCCCCTGGGCTGGGCCGAGGGCGCCCCAGGGCAGCTCTTGGTGGCTGAGCTCAGGGCGGCTACGGGATGGGGCATCACAGGGCTGGGGTTCCCATGGAGGCCTTTGTACACTGTGTCCCTGGACCGCATGGAATGGGGAGCCCAGGAGGTTGGGGGCCGGTCCTCAGGGACCCCAGCCCCAAGAAGGAAATCTGGGAACGCCCTCTCGCTGCCTTGGTCACATGGTGCTCCGCCAGCGCCATCAGTGCACCACGTGCTCTGCAAAGGTTTCGGACGTGCCCCGAAGAGCCCTCTCGGGGTCCCCTGCCGTGGTCCCAGGGACCCGCCGAGCACAGTCCCAGCCACCACCCTTCTATCCACGTTCACGGTGAACATCACCGGTAGGCGCCATCAAGCCACGGGCAGGATGGGCGGAGCGCGGGCCCAGGGCTGTGGCCATTCACCGTCTGTGGGAAAACCACACGGGGCCAGTGAGCCGTGAAGCCGACAGTGGGAAGAGAAACGGAGCGGCCGTCCGCCCAGAACGCTGATTGTGGAAGCCGGACTTGGCTAGTGCTTCCGTCTGCACCCACTTCCTCTGTGAAACTTAGTTAATGTCGGTGATTCTCATTAAAACCTGGGGCCGTGACCACTTCCAGAATTCCCTCTTTCCTGCAGGACCTGTCTCCTTGGGCCTCGTGGGGGCTGGGTGGGGCCGTGGACCGTGGGGTGCTGCGGAGGATCCACTGGGCCCTACGTGGGGTGGGGTCCGCCCAGCGGGCCAGCTGCTAACAGTCTTGTCGCTTCTGTTTAAAGGAAGGAGCCTCAGCCGGAGCCCTCTCCAAGGTCAGTGCCCGCTTGCCCCCTGCTGCCCCGGGCGTGTGGCCGTGAGCGGTGCTGGTCCCTCCGTGTCTGTGCACTGCGTGTCATCAGGGGCCCTGTGCGTGCCCACGTGTGGAACTGTGTGTCTGGACCCCGCCGGCTGCGCTGTGGGCCCTGCAATCGCTTTGCCTGTGCTCAGCACCCTTGCCTCACTGCTGCAGGGTGGGGCAGCCGAGGGGCAGCTCCCCCCGCCCCACCCCGCCCCGGGGCCCTCTGTGAGCACCCCACTCCGGTCGGGCCCAGACGCTCAAGCCCGGTGTCCCGCCTCTTTGGCGGAGACGGGTCCCCCAGTTCTGTGAGCGTCTGCTAGCCCAGCCTCTGCCGGTGTTGTCAGCTTCAGGCAAACCAGAGACGGCCGTGCAGGGGCTGCCCGGGGCCACCTCCGCGGGCGGAGAAGGGCGGACAGCCGTCTGCTGTTTCCCTGTATTCAAGGGGATCTCCCAACTGTTCCGTGACTTTCAAGTCTGAGGGACCCCAGCCTGCGTGTGTATCTCTGTGCTGAGTCCTCTGAGCCCGGGGTCCCCCAGCACCCTGTCCACACGCTGCTGCGTGAGTCTAGTCCCCCGACCCCAGGCCAGACTCCTGCTGCCCTCCGTGACTGCCCTTCTGGACCATAGGCGACTTGGCCGTCCGCTCAGCTTGTGGGGCTGCAGTTAGGCTGAGCCCAACCCTCCTCGGTCCCCCGAGTGCCCCAAAGGGGGCTGACAGCCTGTGTCTGGAATTGAAACAGTGGCCTCACTTTTGCCCCGAGCCAGCCGGAGGAGCACGGGGACGAAGCCCTCACAGCAGCTCGGAGAGCTGCCACGGGCCCGGGCTGCTTTTCCCGCATAGAGAGCTCTGTGCTCGTCTCCAGGGTGGAGTGGGAAATGCGTGCCGAGCTCGGCCTGGCGTGTGGGGGACCACGGGGCTGCCCCCTGCTTCCTCAGGCCCCCTGGTGCTTCCGCACCCTGAGCCCGGGGGAGGCGGGCCCACGGCTCTGCCCCGCCCACCTGAGGCCCCCCGGCCTGATGCGGCTTCTCTTTGCCCTCCCCACCACCCTCGTCTCAGCCTCTCTCTCTCTCTCTCTCTCCTGCCCTCCCCCCAATTTGGACACTCTTGCCTGCCCCCCCAAGTGCCTTTAATCTTGTCACTGCCCTTCTTGGGCCCCTTTCACGTCCGTCTGTCTTTGGGGAGGAGGTGGCTGACCCTGAAAGCAGGACTCAAGGTGAGGACACATGGGAGCCCTCTCCGGGCTCTCCGGTATGTTCCGTGGCTCCCCTCTCCCTGCTTTCCTCACACTGCTCCTCTGTCTCCTCCCCGTGTGTCCATGTGTCCCTGCCTGCCCGTGACCCAGTGGTTTCCCCGAGGACCAGCCTGGCCCGGCCCTCCTCCTGGCGGACCCTGGGCTGAGACCCTGGAATGCACGTTTGTCAGCTGGGTGAGGGAGGGTGGCATTTCTGTCCCTCACCCGGGGCACCCACGGACCCCCTTTTCAGCAGCCAGTGCACAGTAGGGACACAGAAAATTGTTCTGCCGCTGGGGCCCATGAGGGGGTGGGCCTGTCCCAGGGCTGCCGGGCAAGGGGACCCTGTTCTGGGAAGTGCCAATGGGGGTCCCCTAGGCTCCCCCCCCCGGCCACGTGGTGGTGGGCGGTAGTGGCCAGGCCACTGCCTGCCACCTGCACGCCAGGATCCCGCTGACGCTAACCGGTCTGGGCAGGTGGCAGGGGTGGGCACAGGGACACTTCCTCGGCTGCCGGGAGGCCCCCTCCGGGTCCTGGCTCGTGGTGGGCCTGCGCCCCAGCTGTGTTGGGGTCCTTTGGTGCAGCAGGACCCACGGTGGCGGTGCTGTGGTCAGACCACGGCAGTCTGGGTCAGCGTCAGGGGCGGGGGCAGGCCGCGGGGTCTCGGGCTGTGCTGCTCTGGGTGTGTCTCCGACCTGCCCTTTGCCCCATCCCGTTTCTCACTGCCCCTCACCCTGTGCCTGGAGGAGACTCCTGTCCTCCAGCTGCTTCGCCCCCTTGTCCGTGTGGGTCCCTCCTCGTCGAAGGCAGCAGCGTGCTGTGTCTGAGTGCCTGTCTGTTCGGTCTGGTCTTGGTGAGTGTCCGTGGGCGCCTCTTCCACCCACGTGGTCCCCAGGCCCCTGGGGCTTGCCTGCCCACCCCTCCCAGGGCTCCGCTGTCTGCCGGCCGTTCTCAGAGCGGGGGAAGCTCCCCTGGGCTTCTGTGGGCAGGAAAACCCCGGTGCCAGCCTGGAGCCCAGAGGGATGGGCCTGAGCTGGGGTCCTCGCGCCCTCAAACCTGTGGGGCCGCGCTCAGGGAGCCCGTGGGTGCCGGCAGCCCAGCTCGGCCCTGCTCTGGTCAGGCTCTCCGGGTACACTGTCCCGTCCAGGACGCCCAGCTCTGGTCAGGCTCTCCGGGTACACTGTCCCGTCCAGGATGCCCAGCTCTGGTCAGGCTCTCCGGGTACACTGTCCCGTCCAGGATGCCCAGCTCTGGTCAGGCTCTCCGGGTACACTGTCCCGTCCAGGACGCCCAGCTCTGGTCAGGCTCTCCGGGTACACTGTCCCGTCCAGGATGCCCAGCTCTGGTCAGGCTCTCTGGGTACACTGTCCCGTCCCGGAGCCACCGGCCACATGGGACCGTTTCAGTTTTCACTAAATACAGTTAGCCACACCTTAGGCTCCAGGACTCGGGAGGCGGGCCCCAGGAGGGCGGGAACTTTCCCCGGGTGTCTGGGCCTTGGGGGAGGGGGGCCTGGGTCGTGCTAAGCCTGCGTCTGCGCTGGGAGTTTTGAAGGAAGCAAAGCTGGTTGGGGTTTGGTCGAAGCTGAGGCCCTCCTAAGGTGTTGGGGGCAGAGACCATCCCCCCACCGTCCTCATTCCCTGGACAGAGCCTCTAGGTGGTGGGCGGTGGGGGGCCGTGTGCGGGCCTGCGGAGCCCGGGGGGGCGGGGAGAGCACGAGGGTCCCTGTCTTCAGCTGTGGTGGGACTGTGGCTGACGTGAGGGTGTGCCTTGGGAGAGCATTTGCCCCAAATTTGAGGGGCTTCTGTGAGTAGCCAGAGCTGCTGGGTGGTGGTGGTGGGGGTGGGTCCTGGGGCTACTGAGTCACAGGGATGGTTGCCCCCACGTGAGAGCCCTTGCCTGGACCCCAGGTTCCTCACCGGGAGGACCCTGCACGGGGGATGACCCCTGGAGGGGAGGGTGGCTTGTGGGGGGGTGTGGCCCTCACAGGCCCTGGGCCACAGAGCTCTCTGAGGAGCCTGACCTCACCCAGTGGGACTAGCAGAGCGTGTCCTTTCTACGTGGCCCGAGAGGTCCTGCTGAGACGCAGGCAGGCGCCACCAGCCTTTTCCTGTGTGGACGCTGGGCACCGAGGCCCGGGGCTGGTTTCCGTGAGTGGGGGGTCGGCGCGTCTCGTTCCTCGGACCCACCGTGGGAGAGCAGCGTCCCAGGCAACAGCCGTGGAGGCGGAGGGAGGGAGGCCCCAGGAAAGCGAAAGGCTCTTGTGTGTTGTGTTTAGATTTGCTTAGAAATGTGCACGCGCTCGTGCAGAGACAGATCGCGGGCCTTCGAGACAGGTTCTCGGGGAGTGTGGGCCCCTGGTGGGCCCTCCGCAAAGAGCGGTCGCAGGCCGGCCCGGACCAGGGCTTCGGCACCGAGCCCCAGGGTAACCGCCTTGGGCAGTGCGCTTAGAGCCAGGCGCCCCGAGGCTGCTGTCCTGCGCTTCCCTGCAGGGAGAGGCAGCCGCTGCCTCCTGGGTAAACTGAGGCCACTCTGACGGGCAGCTGGCAGGGCTTGGCGAAGCCTTGGTGACTGGTTTGTGACACCAGACTGCACGTGTTTCCTCCCTAAAGTGTGTGCTTTCCGGAATCCTGTCCATCTAGAACCAGCCTTCTGCAAAGTCTCGCCCATGTATTATTTTTTTCTTGGCATGAATATAGTAAAAAATAATACATCTTTAAAAAGACACGGCCCAAAACTCTGACTCTGGAAGGAAAAGGTATTTTTGGAGGAAAAAACGGGATTTTTTTTTTCTCCAAAAATAGGGCACTGTTTTCTTTTCCAGGCCGGCGGGAGACTTTCTGTGCAGCCCCTCGCTGTCGGTGCTCAGACGCAGGCGCTGCTGGCGGACCCTGAGCCCAGAGCCGCCGCCGCAGGGTGGGCCCGTGCTTTCTGCCCCTCTGGCGGCGTCCTGTCCGCCAGTGCGCCAGGACTAACTGTGCTCTCCTCATTTCCAGTAAAGGCAGACCGTGCAGAGAGTCCCTGTGTGGATGCTGCCCTGGACACTCTAGGTACCGCGGGGCGTGTCGCACGGACCGACCATTGCTGCACGGCTCCCCACCTCCCCTCCCGCGCCAAACACTCTGCTTATTAGAGGTTCTAGACGAGCGAGGGCGAGGCTGCCGCCCCCCCCCGGCCCCCCAGGCCCCAATTCTGATTGGCAGCGCGGCCTCCGCGGCCCTTGCCACGGAGCGCCAGGCCCCCGTGATTCCAAACGACCTCCCGCTGACGGAGACGGCAGCACCAACGTGCTTTTCTCCCCGAGCCCAACGATGCCCCGCTCCAAGCCGGAGGGGGCCGGCCAGGGGCTTGGAAGCCCAGAACGGGCGCTGGTGGCTTCTGGGGTCCTCATCGCTCTCTGGCAGGCCCCCCCCGGGGCTCTCCGGTCTAGCACCTCTACTACGCACCCGCGGACGGCCGCTCCGAGCCGGCCGCCGCACCGGCGGGAGGCAGCTCCATCCCACGTGTGCCGGGTCCCCGTGGTCCTGACACACCGGACACGCCAGAAAGCCAGAGGCCCTCGGCTCCCCCTTCCCACGACAGGCCTGGTTTAGGGCGGACTGGAAACGGGACGGTGGAAAAGCCGCCCCCATCCCAGCCCTCTGCACCGTGGGCTCCTTGTCCGTACCTTCACTCTGTCCACTGTCTGCTGTCGGGTGTGTGGAAGCGTCTGTCCTCTTGCTTGCTCTGGGTTCCCCCATTTCCCTCCCGCCTGCCTCCCTCCCTGACCAGTGCAGCGTGCAGCCCTGCGGTGTGTGGGCAGCTGCGCCCGCCTGTCCTCCCGTGCATGCGGCCAGTGCTGGCCCTGGAAGCAATGGTGTCAAGCGGCGGGCATGGGGAGGGGCTGTGCGGCAGGTCAGGGGCCCCAGGGCGGCGGCATGCTTGTCCATCTGCATCTGTGCATGCTCTGAGTCCCCTACCGGAGAGGGGCTTGGAGGCCTGCCTTCCCCTAACCTGTCCGCGTTGCCTGCGTGTCCCCGGAGGTAGACGCTTGGGGGACACTCGCAGCTCCAGGAGCAGAGATTTGGGGCCCCGGCAGAAGCTGTCCTGCTTGTACAGAGCTTGTGGGGTCACAGGCTGGTCCCTTGGGTCAGGGGTTGTGGTCAGGCTGCTTGGGGACCGGAAGGACCAGAGGTGCCCACGGCCCGTCCAGGAGCCCAGGCCAAGCTCAGCCTTGCTGTGTGCGGGTCCCACGAATGTCACTCCATCCTTTGCACTTTCCCCGGGCATCCGTGGTCCAGTGTGGGCAGGTCCGTCCTCCCTGTGGATGCTGGCTCCCTCACCGCTGAGCCGGGCCCCGGCTGTGCAGACCCAGGGGTGGCCGATGACAGGCGGGCCTCCCACTTGCCCGGTCCCTGTTTGGCTGGCCCGGGTAGTTAGAGTTTTGCTGCGGGGTGGCAGGTGGGGGAGGAAAGGCTGGGGCTTGGCTTTCTCCCCCAGACCCTCCTGAACTTGCTCCCTGGTCCCGTGTGAACGCCAAAGCGCAGATGCCACGGAAGTGCCCTTTCACCCACACGTGGTCTCATCGAGGGCTCTTTCCCCCCGGAGCAGCTGGCCAGAGCCCCATCCTTCATGCTCGTTTGCTACTGTCCTAGGCCTGTGGGGTTAGGGCCTGTGGGGTTAGGGCAGCCCTCCCTCGACACCTGTGGGAGTAGGAGCCGCTTGGGCACCTGGGCTGGGGCAGGTCTGGGTGGCCGGGGGCCGGGCACCCGTAGGTTGAGCTGTGCGAGTTTCGGCATCCACACAGTGGCCTCCTCTGGCAGAGTGCCCCTCCCTGGTCTGGGTAGTCCAGTGGCTGGGACAGCAAAGCCTTCCTGTGGCTCCGTCCTCGAGGCAGCTGCGTGGGGTCCAGCTCCTGGGGGTTTGGTGGGGCCACCGCTTCTTATGGTGTCCCTGGACCGGCTGTTGGTCTCCATTGGGAAGGAGAAGGTCATCGTTGCAGAGGGCCCCGTGGCACCTGGGTTTGGGCGTCCCTTGGCTCCCATCTGCCCATTCTTGGCCTTGAGCTGGGCACAGCTGTTATGGAATGGGGCCAGCATCCCGAGCAAGCAGACGCCTGCCCCACTCCTGAGTGGGATCCACACTTGAGGTCAACTTCCAGCTCTTGGGGGTTTCTTTCTTCCCTTCTTCCCTGTCCCACAAGACCTTTGATCTAGCGGACGGATGATCTCAGCTGCCTTGGGGGAGGGACAGGACGCTGGCTGGGACTGCAGTGTCCAGGCTGGATAGACCAGGCCACTGGCCACTTCTTCTCCGTGGCCAGTCATGTCTGCGCCGTCCAAGGGGCCTGTCTCAGCTGTGGGTCCTGGTTGGGGCCAGTGGAGGCTGCTGACCCAGGGGAGCCACAGTGGGGTCTGGTGACGTCTGAGGGGTCAGCAGGTGATGGCGTCTTCCCAGGGATAGCAGAGACCCTGCTGGGCTGCCGGGCAGTCTTGTTGCACACCCTGGGGCCGTGTAAGGTCTGGCTCAGAGGCTGTTCCAGGAAGTTCTGTGGCTCCTGCATGTGGCTGGGTGTGAGCAGGTGTGCCGGTCACAGGAGACTTGCTCTTAGACAGTGGGAAGCGTCCACTGGGAGGAAGCTTGTGACTGCCAGGTCCCCGGGGCCTGACCTGCACCTGGGCCATCACAACCCATTCGTGCCTCCTGGCTGCTGCCCCGAGTGTGCCAGAACCGTCCCCACAGTTTCCAAGAGACGCTGGGCTGGGGCCCTGAGGACCCCACGGGGCTGTGGCTGGCCGGCCAGGGTCACCCCTCCCTGTGGCCTGTTCCAGCAAGGTGGCTGGCAGATGAGGCGTGTCCACTCCGTCCCTCTGGCAGCTTGGGCCTTCAGTCCCCGGACACATCCTGCGTGTGGGTGTGGAGCCTGTGCTGGCCCTGGATGCAGGGGAGAGCCGACAGCAGGCACTCGCCCTCCATGAGTCCCACGCTCCTGTTCCCGGTCCAGACCCTTCCTCCAGGTGGCTCCCGGGGCAGAGGCCAGTGATCAGCTGCAGACCTCACCCCTCCAGGCCCTGGGGCAGGCGGAGGGGGAGGGGCTGCGGCGGGGGCAGGTATGGGGTGTGGAAGGTCAGGTAGGGGAACCACCGGCGTGGCCCACAGAAGGTGCCCAGGGAGAGGCCGCACCTGCAGGGCATTTTGGGGCCCTCATGTCGCCTTGGAGAGGGAGGCCTGACAGGACCGTGTGGAGAGGGCTCTGGCACCTTCCCGTAGCACCGAAAGTGATTTAAGTGTCCACTGACCGCTCTCCAGCCAGGCCGAGCCCCTGAGTGGCCCTCGGAGTGCCCCCCCTGCACTCCCCCCCCCACGTGTAGGCATCAGCTGTGAGCGGACGGTGGGGTGTGAGCGTTCTTTCCAGAGTGACTTCTCTTGCTGTCTTTCTGTGTGTGTCCGCCCGCCTGTCGGTCCTCGTGGGAGCAGTCAGAAGGTCAGTTTGAAAGACCGTGTCTTCTCCAGCCCCCGAGGCGTGGCTGCCAAGGGGAAGGGGTCCCCGCAGGCCCAGACCGTCCGGCGGTCGCCCAGTGCGGACCAGAGTCTGGAGGACAGTCCGAGCAAGGTGCCGAAGAGCTGGAGCTTTGGGGACCGCAGCCGGGCACGGCAGGCCTTCCGGATCAAGGGGGCTGCGTCCCGACAGAACTCGGAAGGTGGGTCAGGCCGCTGCCCTCCCGCAGTCCAGCCGCCCCTTGGGCCCCTTTGAGCAGCGGCTTCCTCTTTCCCCTCTTCTTTTTGAGGTGAATTCATGTAACATAAAACCAGCCACTTTCCTGCCAACAGCTCAGCGGCAGTGACCACATTCACAGTATTGAACAGAGACTGCCTCTCTTGTTCCGGAGCATTCCATGCCCCAAAGGAGACCCGTGCCCGTTAGCGGTCCCTCCCAGCCTCGGCCACCAACAGTCTGTTCTGCACATTTCACACACCTGGAGTCACACACCATGTGTGCCTATTTCCAGATGCTTCCGTGCTGGGCTGCCACTCAGGCTTCAAGCCTGCATGTGGTGGGCTGATGTGCCGTCGTTTCCTATAGCCATAGCACGCTGGGGCTGCCCCTCCGTCCACTTTTCGGCCATTGCGTGGGCCTCTCCTTGCAGCCTTGGTGGGACAGGGTGGGTTTCCAGAGTGCCGGGTGCTGCTCTGAGGGCTTCCCTGACGCCGTCCCCAAAGAGCGTGTGCTGTGGCCCCCTCGGTCCCCGGGCGCCGCTCAGCCCCTCACGGGCCGTGTCTCCTTCCACCCAGAAGCAAGTCTCCCTGGGGAGGACATCGCAGAAGACAATAAGAGTTGTAACTGCGAGTTTGTGACCGAAGATCTGACCCCAGGCCTCAAAGTCAGCATCCGGGCCGTGTGGTGAGGCACTCAGAGTCCGGGACAAGGGGCCTCCCCACAGAGTCCAGAAGGGGTGCTGTCCACTATCCCTAGGGTGTGGGTCCTTTGGGGCTGGTGTGAGGGCACGTGCTCTGCTGAGACGCCTGCATCTGATGATTCCGTGGCCCCTCCCGTCGCGGCTGTCCCCTGCCCATCCCGGGTGTGGAGCACCGAGGCTCTGAGGGGGCGGCCAGGAGCTGCCCCCACAGCGGTCCCAGGTGGACGAGGGTCTGTCTGCACCCCAGGCCTGGGCATGGCCTGTGTACTGGGCAGGTGGGTGGCCGGGCCAGGTCACCACCGTGACAAGTCCTCTGGTGGGTGTTCTGGGAGATGCTGGGAGGGCCCGGAGGGGGGGGGCGCGCAGGGCTCACGGTTGTGCTTCCCCAGTGTGATGCGGTTCCTGGTGTCCAAGCGCAAGTTCAAAGAGAGCCTGCGGCCATACGACGTGATGGACGTCATTGAGCAGTACTCGGCTGGGCACCTGGACATGCTGTCCCGCATCAAAAACCTGCAGTCCAGGCAAGAGCCCCACCCCTGCCTGCCCAGCCTGGGGCTTGGAGGCCGGGTCCTTCTGGGCCAAAGCCGGCGTGTGGTACCGGGGGGTGGCGTCCCTCAGGGGCCAGCGTGGGGGTGGGGCGCAGCGCGGGGGTTCCACAGGCGGCCCCCCCAGAGTGGGAGGTGGTGGACAGGGCTGCGGGGATACGGTGGTCAGCCCTGCCTGCTGCTGCCTCTGGGCAATTCTCTGGCCCCACACCAGCCCTACGTGGGCACCCTGCCGTGTCCTCATGTGGTCTGTTTGTTTCTGTTGTCTCTCCCTTCTCACCCTCCTGCCCCTGCTGTGGTGGGTGAGCGTGTGTGTGTGCATTCACATGCATGCACACACACGTGTTGTGCGAACGCGCACACGTGTGTGCACGTGTATGGTGCGAATGCGCACACGTGTGTGCACGTGTTTGGGTATCTGTGGTCACTCATAGGTGCATGTGTGCACACATGTGTATGTGTACGTGTGTCGTGTGCACGCACGCACATACACATGGTATGCATGCGTGTGGTGTGTGCATGTGCCTCTGTGTATGCTGTGCCACGTGCGCATGTATGTGTGAGCCGTGCACACTTCTGTGCGTGTGTGTTGGGGATGGGGTAGTTCTCTTAGGACATGAGGCTGCAGGTTCGTGGCCCCATCAGGAAGCAGTGCTACTACATGGGAACAGAGAGGCTTGTCCACCGTCCCTGCCTCATGGGGGGCTCCCCGGTCCCCCAGCCGGAAGCAGGGCTGGGATGCACGGCGGAGGCACGGCGGTGGCCAGGCGCACACTACTCTGCTTGTGTGCAGCTGTACGTGTGTGAGGATAGGGTTCTCACTCCGTGACTTACCTGCACACCCATGTACAGGTGTGTACACACATGCACACAGGACGCATGTCCACTCCTGTGTGCACGCACACACTGGCACAAGCACGGACACACATGCACATACATGGAGACACATGCGCACACACGGGCATGTGCACACATATGCACACATGGATAGACATGCACAATGGGCACACGGTGCACACATGCACACACATGCATTGACACAATACACATGCACGCACACATGCACACATGGGCACACTCTCAGCCTCGTGCCCGCATACATGCATTCTCTACCTCCACGACACGCACGTACCCCAGATACACACGTGCTCACAGGTGTGCACGCTCTGCCACATCGAAACAAGCATGAGTGCACACGTGTGTTTGTGGGGTCTGTGAGGAGCCCACAGGGCTGTTGGTATGGGTCTGTCCTGAAATGGGTCCCATGATTCTGCCAGTCGCTCCCCCGCCTGCCCAGGGTCCCTCAAACTGGGCGGCTGCAGGTTGTCTGGGCCCTAGCTGGGAGAAGGTCTGGCTGGTCAGGGGACGGTCCTAGGGGTCAGCCCAGCTCCCCACCCCCTGGCAGGAGTGAAGTCCTCATTCTGGGGAGGTCAGTGTGCGCCTGCCTTGGGGTGTTTCCCCAGTCCTGTAGCGGGATGCCCGGGAGGGCTCTCTCTGGGTCTGAAGCTGCTCCTGGGGGGCGGGGAGCCAGGGGATGGTGACCCCTTCTTCCACACGGGCTAAGGCTAGGAAGCCGATGGCTCACCCCAGAGCCTCAGCCAGACCTATGCTGTGCGTGTGAACAGTTGTGTGTGCAATTGTCTGTGTGCGATCCATGGGAGTGCGTGTGAGTATGTGTGCAAGTGTGTGTGGACTGGGTGCAAACCGTGTGTGTGGAGTATGGGTGTGTGTGTGCGCTCACATGTGCCCGTGCACAAGCACAGATGTGTGTGTGAGAGAGCAGTGCAGTGTCTCGGCCGCTGGGCCCGTTCCTACATCTCTCTCATGGAGGCTGATTTCTTCACCAGGCTCTTCTGTCCTAAACTTTCCCTTTCCCTCCCTTTCTGTCTGGAAAACAACACAAAGGGGCCACCCCAAGGAGCCGGGACGTTCTGCCCCTCGCTGGCGTCCTTGGGTCCGTGCCCTGCTCGCCCAGGTGGATGGACCGGCTCCCCTGCCCGCACTTGCCTGGGCACGGGAGACATTGGGCGCCTCTCGGGTCGGGCGAGCGTGGCGGCCGCCGTGCTCCACGTGGAGCGTCCCTCTGCCGACTCCCCTTCCGTGCTCTTCATGATGCATTTGCCGGTGTCTCTTTTCTTGTTCACTCGCCAGGATAGATATGATTGTGGGCCCCCCACCCCCTTCAACTCCCCGGCACAAGAAGTACCCCACCAAAGGACCCACGGCCCCTCCGAGAGAGTCACCCCAGTATTCACCTAGGTCAGGATGCCAACCCTCTCCCGCCTTGTCTCTGTGGAATGGCCAGCCCCCTTCGCCCCAGGCCACATGACGGCAGCACCTGCCCCGCACCTCCCACAGAGCAGCATCGGGGGAAGGCTGGGCCCCGTGGGCCCGGGTGGGCGGCGTCAGGGTGCCCGTGAGCTGCTCCCCTTGGCAGGGTCTGGGGAAGCTTGCCACGGGGGGCTCCTTTCCATGGACATCCCGAGTGACATCTGCCTGGGGGGTGTTCCTGGGCAGAAGCAGAGGGGCGCCACCGCGAGGATCAGATGTGTTCAGAGCCACAGGGCTCCATGGCTGGAGGGGTCCTTCCCGCCTCAGCCCCTCTGGGGCTCTCCCCTCAGTGGGGCCGACCTGGGCTGTTCCACGCATCTGAGCAGGTCCTGTTGCTTCTCTTGCCTTTGAGGGCTTGTGAAGCATAAATAGGAAAGTCCCTGCCAGGCGCCCAGCACCGAGGGAGGGTCCCAGGGAATGCCCGAGGCTTGTGGAGCTTTATTTCCAGCCATCAGCATGAGCACCAGCGAAGCTGGTCCTGGCTGACGGGCGTGGAGGAAGGCGAGGGCACGGTTAGGCGGTGAGTTAGAAGTGACGAATTTGAGCTTCAGAGCCTTCCTGCCTCCAGGGACGATTCAGATGATGGATGTGACCTGCTCCCCTTGGGCAGGTCTGGTCAGCTGGGGGAGAGTAGAGCCCCTGGGACAGGGAGGAGGGCAAGGGCGGAGGGGCCCGAGAGCATCCCAGAGGCCAGCAGGGATGCCGGCCACTGGGTCCAAGCTGGCTGGAAGAAGGGCTGGTGTGTCTGAGTCCATCCTCCCCGTGAGCCTGGATTTCCGCCCATGAGGCAGAAGGTCGGCACCCAGGACAGCTCAACCCGGGGGGCTCTTCCAGGAGAAAGGAGTCCCTGAGGGAGCAGGCCTGACCCAGGGCAGCCTCAGACAGTGTTTGTTGGTCCATGTTCTCCAGCCTCGAGACTCGAGCCCATCCTTCTGCTGCGGGGCGGCGGCGGGGGGGGGGGGTGTTGGGGCCTCAGAGCCGTGAGCCAGGAAGGTCCTGCAGCCCTCAGGGCCCCCAGGCCTCTGGACCACTGCAGCCAGAGGCCACACAGAGTCATACAGAGAAGGGGCTGGAAGGACAGTGTGGGCACATGGGGGTTAAACCTGAGTCCTCCCCCCAGGCCTAGGGGAGGGATGGCGCAGGCCCCTTGGAGGTCCCTTTCCCAACCCCCCGCCAGTGGCAGCTCCAGGCTCCCAGTGGGACCAGCCAGGCAGGTGGCCCGTCATGTGGCAGGGGTGAAGGCGCTGAGCACCTATGCCTGGACTGTGTGGACACCTGGAAACACCAGAGAACCCTTCTCCCTCTCCATTCTCCACTGGCGTCTGCTTGGAGCCCGAGGGCCCCGCTGTCCCCCAGCCGCTCCTTGACTTTGGTGCATGAGACAAGCATGCCGCTCCGTAGCGCATGAGGCTGCCCCGTGGCTGACGCGAGTCCCAACCCTTCTCTGCTTCAGGCAACAGAAAGGAAAAGCCCCCCGAGCCCCGCTCCCCACCAGAGGCAGACGGGGCAGCCTGTGGGTGAGGAAGGACGCTGACACGTGGCCCCGGCCAGCTCACAGGGCGCCTGCCAGGGTGTGGGAGCTGAAACGTGACGAGTGTGCTTTGTGCTTGAGGCCCCTGGCCCGGCCTCAGCCGCGGGGGGAGTGCCGTGCGCCCAGCAGGCACGGAGTGGCCGACCAGCGGCTTGCGGACAGCCGGGGTCTTTGTTTCTGAGTGAGCTCCCACGCGACCTGTGGGTCTCTAGCGCGGAAGGTTAGGAGCCCACACTGCAGCAGTGGCCCCTTCTGAGCCCTTCGGTGGCCCTTCCGGCTCCGCCGGGGACCGTGCTGATGTCCCCCTCCCACGTAGGAACCTCCTTTGCCTCTTGTCACCTCCTCTGAGACGAGCTCAGCTGCGTTCTGCATCCCACACGCGTGTTGGCACAGGCACACGCGCACACACGTGCACACGCACAGCAAGCACACACAGACTCTCCCCCTGGTTGGCAGTGGCTCTGTCTGCCCCCTCCGTTGTGCGTTGGCGGTTTCCTGTGTCGGTCTGTGCCCCTCCCCCGTCCGGTGTGCATGGAGCTGTGGCTCTCGTCATCTGCTTCTGTTCCTGCCGCACACGTGGAACTCTGCCCTCCCCAGACCCCAGGTGGGCTGAGGACCCTGTGGCACATTGTGTAGGAGTAAAGCTCGGGGGTGGGGGCAGGGTGCAGGGGAGGGGAGCTGAGGGGCGCGTGGTCCCAAACCCCTCCACTTTACTCCTTGCTAATGTGCCAGCCCTCTGGGACACAATGGGAGGGGAACAGACCCCTCAGGTTCAGAGAGCAGGGCGAGACCAGGTGCCCCGCGTCCACCTGTCCTGGTACCCTGCTCCCCCCCCCCCAGTCGGCTCTGGGCTCAGCCTGGGGCCTGGATCTGGGGGGCTGTGGCCTGGCCCAGGAGGAGAGGGCCACGGGCCCCGCCACACCCACCCGAACTCATGCTGGGGGGTGGGGTCTCTTCCTGGCAGAGTGGACCAGATCGTGGGGCGGGGCCCAGCAATAACTGACAAGGACCGCACCAAGGGCCCAGCCGAGGCGGAGCTGCCCGAGGACCCCAGCATGATGGGCCGGCTGGGGAAAGTGGAGAAGCAGGTAGGAGGGGCCGACATGGCCTCTGCAGGCGGGTCCTCGAGCTCCAGGGGTGGGCCACTGCTCTCTCCTGGGAGCAGGTCCTCAGGGGCCATGCACAAGACTTGGGACTTGGAGCCTGCTTCTGGGGGCCAAGGAAAGGAGCTGGCCATTCCCTCCCTCTGTAGGGTTTACTCCAAGGGGCCACACACATGGGTGGGGTCAGAGCTGAGCTCCTGCTGCGTTTGCTTCCTACTGCTTCTGTACCTCCGTGGGGCGCAGCCTGGAGTCCCTGCATCTCCGGAGAACAGCCTGGGGTCCCCACCTCTAGCAGGCAGCCTGTGGTCCCCCAACTCTGATGAGAATCCTGTGACCCCCACCTCCCGGGAACATCCTGGGGTCCTCTCACTTCCTGGGAACAGCTTGGAGTCCCCCACCTCTGATGAGCAGCCCAGGCCCCCCACCTCTCATGGGCAGCCTGGGGTCCCCCCCCCCCCCCGGAGAGCTCCAGGCCTGGTCCAGCAGCTCCCCTTGCAGGTCTTGTCCATGGAGAAGAAGCTGGACTTTCTGGTGAATATCTACATGCAACGCATGGGTATCCCCCCGACGGAGACCGAGGCCTACTTCGGGGCCAAGGAGCCAGAGCCGGCGCCGCCGTACCACAGCCCCGAGGACAGCCGGGAGCACGGGGACAGAAACGGCTGCATCATCAAGCTCGTCCGCTCCGCCAGCTCCGTGGCTCAGAAGAACTTCTCGGCGCCCCCAGCCGCGCCCCCCACCCAGTGCCCGCCCTCCACTTCATGGCAACAGCAGTGCCACCCACGCCAGGGCCACGGCACCTCCCCCGTGGGGGACCACGGCTCGCTGGTGCGAATCCCGCCCCCGCCCACCCACGAGCGGTCGCTGTCTGCCTACAGCGGGGGTAATAGGGCCAGCACGGAGTTCCTGAGGCACGAGGGGGCCCTGCGGGACAGCGACACGTCCATCTCCATCCCGTCCGTGGACCACGAGGAGCTGGAGCGCTCCTTCAGCGGCTTCAGCATCTCCCAGTCCAAGGAGAACCTGGACGCGCTCAACAGCGGCTACGCGGCCATCGCGCCCTGCGCCAAAGTCAGACCCTACATCGCCGAGGGCGAGTCGGACACAGACTCGGACCTCTGCACCCCGTGCGGGCCCCCGCCGCGCTCCGCCACTGGGGAGGGCCCTTTCGGCGACGTGGGCTGGGCCGGGCCCCGGAAATGAGGCTGCCCGCCGGCCTCTCCCTGACTCTTGGCCTTCCAGGTTTGCAGATGGGACTCTTGGGGGCCCTTTCCTCAGAGCGACACAGTGGGGGGGCCTGTGCAAGGCGACAGGCGGGCAGGGGGGCCCCTTGGTCTCAGGCAGGGAAGGCTGACTAAAGTTCTTTTTTAACAAGAGGCAGCCAGGCTGGCCGTGCCCGCTCTGAGACCGCTGGCCGGGGCGTGAGCAGGGGCGATGGCTGAGGACAGAGCCCCAGTGGTCGGGAGGAGGCGTGGGGTCAAGGAGCAGGGCCCGGGCGAAGGTGGCAGCTAGGGGCAGGATCAGAGGCCCGTGAGGCGTGGTGGGGAGGGAGCCTGGGCCCGTGGCTACGGCTGGCCCCTTGGGTGTGGCTTGTCCTTGTCCCTCCGTCCCTGCCCCTGCTAGTTCGCACATGGCAGACATGATGGGTGGTCTTCCAGAGAGCTGCTGGTCAGCGCCATGTCCCCCCACCCTGGGGTCTGAGCCAGTCCCTCCCAAGTCCGGGATGCTGGCCTGGAGAGGAGGGGTGGGGCCTCAGGACCTCCCAGCTTTGGCTTCCGGGGGGAGGGGCTGCTCCATAGGTTTCTGGAAGAGGGTCCTTGGAGGCCCCCCCAGCCGCAGGAGATCTGGGGATGGGCACCCCCATGTTCTCTCTGTTCTGCTCTCGCTGGGCACCAGCTGCCAGGCCACGGCCAGCGCTGAAATGGAGACCTGTGTGCAGGGAGCATGCTGGGTGGCTGGGGGCACCCCCCGGGCTGGGCTTCTGTTTCCAGGTCCCAGGGCCCAGGCGGGTTGTGGTGACCAGATTCGCCTGCTGTCTTTCACTGGGGGCCCTGCCTCACTGGCCCCTCATTGGCGCCTCGACGGGACCCAGGGCTGAATGACGATGCTCTAACCCCTGGGAAAAGCCTTCAAAGCCCCTCAAAGGTTGGTGGGACTCCCTCCCCCTGCAGAGCTGAAGCAGCTCTATCCTGGAGGAAGCCTCTTTCGTCCCCACCAGGGCTGACCGCCCACCCACCTGCTTTCCACTGACCCGTCCCTTGGCTGTGACTTCTTGGGAGTCAAGGATGCCCGTCTCCACCTTGGGCCTCAGGAAGCAGGGACCCATCTCTCCTGTGGTAGGCACCTTGGTGGGAGGGACAGCAGCTTTGGTGTCTTCCTTCTGGGTCCTCGGCGGTCCGTGTGTGGGGGCATCTGGCATTTGGAACCACAGGTCTGGGCACCTGGCGCTCTCTGAGGCAGTGACTCCTGGTGCACTAGGGCTGGGCGCAGTGAAGCCCTCTATGGAGCTTCTTCCCCCGAAAACTAGCTCCTGGGAGAGCCCCATTGTGACTTGGACCAGAAGTGGTCAGTGGGAGAGTCGGTCCCGTCCTCTGGGAAGGGCGTGGAAAGCTGTGTCTGAGGGTCCTGGGCCCCGGGCATGGGGTCCTGGTGCTCAGAGATCTTTGGGGAGTGATTGACCACGCGATGGCCACAGCAGCAGTCTCCGCCCCCTCCCCTTGCCAGGACACCCCGGGTCCTGCTGTAGGGATCTCCTTGCCCGATGGTCAGCCAGAGGCTGGGCTGGCCTGTGCTTGCCCCAGGGTGTGCCCAGAGTGGGGGGACGCAGGCTGAGAGTTGGGAACTGCTGCTCATGTCGGGGCCCCAGCACGGAGGCCCCCCTTCCCAGCCTCTGGGAGGGGCAGGCATGGGAGTAAGTGGCCACGTGGCCTGGAAGGGAGGCGCTCTGGAGCCCCGCTGGCTTTCCCTCGCGCTGGTGAACCTCGTTCCTGAGGGCAGTGTTTCTCTGGCCCTGGGCCTCACGGTGGTGAGAAAAGTCCCTGCCGGTGCAGATACCGTGGGCACTTGGTGTGGCCTGCGCGTCGTGGCCCAGGGAAGTGGGCCCTCCCACCACCACCTCCCTGTGGGCTCAGCCCCATTCACCCTCCCACCACGGGGGACTCGGGCTGCAGGCCCTCAGGCAGGGCATGAGCAGGCGGCCCCTGAGCCGAGCACGGCCACATCCATCCCCCACCCTGGCCAGCCGTTCTCGAGGCCCTGGGAGAGTTAGAGCCATGATGCCGGCCACAGGGACCCCTCCCCGTCTCGGTCGTCGGGGCTCCAGGCCCTGAGAGGAGGGGCCTTTTGTCCGCGCAGAAAAACTGCTGTCCCACACACTCCCTGTGCCGTGCGCCCTGGAGGCCGGAGGAGCTGGCCTCAGACGGGCAGGAGAGGTCTCAGGCTGCAGCAGGAGGGATGGTGTGAGGTCTCCTGCGTGCAGTCTCTGTCCCCTTGGAAGGGAGGCTGGTTTAGGGGCACAGTTTGGGGAGGTGGTGTTGTAGAGGCCCCTTCTTGGGACCCTCAGACCCAGGCCTGAGCCGTGTGCACCCCCTGCCCCGGCCCCCCCCTTCAGAGAAGCAACAGCAGGAAGAGGCTGGTGCTTTCATGGGGAGTGTGTGGGGGTGTGTGTGTGTGACGTGAGCGTGGCTCAGGGCAGTCGTCACGCCTTAGCAAAGGTGTCCTAAGACCAGGGTTAGGCTGGAGTCTGCGTCCCCCCAAGCCCACGCTCCTTTGCTCACTTTCACGTGTGTACCCATGCAGCATGCAAACACAGGCTCACACATTGTGCCCACACGTGCACACACACTTGCCCACATTCAAGCACACACATGTGAACACACACTTTCTCACACACATGTGAACACACATTTGCCCACATGTGAGCGTACACGCGTGCGCACACACACGCTCCTGCCCACGTGTGCGCACACACCACGTTCCTGACTCTGGTGGCCCTTCGTCTGATCTCTGTCTGGGTCTGCCCACTTTAAGCCCCAAGGAATGAACAACTTTGAGTGACAGGCGGCCCTTGGCTGGGGTTCTGGTGGTCCCAGGCTCCTGGGCGGCACAGGCAGAGGGGCCACTGGGGCCCATCCAGGGTCCCACGCGCTCACATCCGCTGGCCCAGCAGCTGTCCAGAGCATCTGGTTGGCTGGATGCCGTGACATGGCTTGGGCTGGGCCGGGGAGGTCTGGGTGTCCAGTTGTGACCCTGGGGCCCTGGCCGGCTCCCTTAGCCCTCCTTGGCCACGTGGGTGTTGTCCCCTCCCTCACTGGCATGTTGTGGCCCCACATCTCCCCCTTGTCCACGTAAACTCGTGAGCCATGGCCTCACTAGGCCTCCCTGGAGGATGGAGGGGCCTGGCCAGGTGGCAGAGTCTCCCCCTGGCCTGCCCACCTGTCCCCTCCCTATGAGAGGCCACAGTTGTCCCCTCTTCTGCGGGCACTGGCCTCAAGCCTCCGTTTGGAGGCTCCGGGACCCCGCACTGCAGGGGCTGCTCTCTAGAAGCATATCGGGTTGGAGCAGGAGGAGTCGGGACCCGCCCCGTGGTCAGCCCTAGTCTCTGAGCCCTGAACACACATGCCAGCCAGGCAGGGTCGGCGTCTTTAACATGGTGATTTAGTTTAACTGACCTTCTCCCCTCGTACCAGGCTGGAGCCCCCCGGTGGTCACGGATTCGACACATTAACACAGGAGAGAAGGGGGCGGCAACCTCTCTTCTGCCGGCCCCCACGTTCAGGGGGTACTCCACGGGACAGGTGCCCCCCGCCTGTGCTGTTTGTGGATGGCATCGTCCCTGAGACCTTTCTAGATGCTTCTTGAAGCCAGAGGTGTGGACGGCCCCTGGGAGGCCTTTGTAGAAATGCTGATGTTTGTGTCTATTTCGTATTCACCCCGTTGTAAATAATGTAGAGACGTCGGGCACAGGCGCCCGTCCCTGGTGCTGTGCTGCATGGCCAGAGACGACAGTGTCCCGCCCCCGGTGTCACAAGCCCCTGAAATAAACGTGGTGTGCAGAGGGACGGTCTGACGGCCCATGGAGGGTTCGGGGGCACCCAAGCAGGGTGGCTCGGTCCCGAGCAGCTGGGGGGGTTCTGTGCCCCTGGTGCCCCCCAGTGCTCACTGGCTTAGAACCAGACGCTCCCTTCCCTGACCGACGCTGTCCTGAGGGGTCCTCAGCTGCCTTCCGTGGTGGTGATGTGGACACACCTGCCCTCTGTGACCCCGGAGAAGATCTGCAGGCCACCTACTCGGATGGACCGATCCTGGGTGAGGGGCAGGAGGGCTGGGTGGGGCCCAGAAGTAACAGGCTGCTTGTTTCTAGCACTCGGGAGCCTGTGTGCCGTCCCAGGCCAGCTGCCCTCCTGAGTTCCTGCCCCTGGGGGCAGGCTCCGCTGGGCCTCTGCCAAGCACTAAGTAGGAGAGACAACCAAGGAGGGCTTCCTGAAGGAGGCGGTGTGGTGGGATTGGGGGCTTGCGCCTCTCTTCTCTCCAAGGGACCCAGGAAAGCCAGCTGCCCAGGCCAGGACACTGGGTAACCCCTGGAGTGTGCACAAGTGGGGGCCACGGTTCGCTGGATATGCCATCTTGTGAGGGGTGGGGGCTGACGTCTACCCCAGGAGGAGACGTTGGAGGAAGAGAGGCTTCAGCAAACAGGGTAGAGAGAGCCAAGGAAAAGATGGTCCCTGGCAGGCGAGACCCTCCATTAGCCTCTTAAAGGCATCCGTGGGGTTGGAGGAGCCGTGGCCTCATCTGAGACACCGGTGTGCACGTCTCTGGCCGCCAGAGGACGCAGGGAGACCCTGGGGACCGCCCAGATCAGGTGCAGGGGGAGGGGGCCCTGGGGGGGCCCTCAGTCCTGGCCCCCCCACGCCACACGCCCAACTCTGGCTGGGTTTCATAATGTCGTTGCCTTAATGCACGTTGACGGAAATTCACCGAGGTTGCCCCAGGCCCCCGGCGTCTGCCCGGCACCACACCGGACCCTGCCCCCTGCTCGTCCGCGGGACCAGCTCCACGGATGGACGCAGAGCGGGCAGCGGACCTGGAGCCGGCCTCGCGCCCGCCGGGACCTTTCTCGCCCCGCCCTGCGCCCGCCCTTGCCGCCCGCTGCCCTGCGGCCCCACCTGCGTTGCTGCCTTGGCCGTCTGCACTTTGTTCATACTCCAAAGAATAGTTCCTGATGCCTTCAGTACGACGCACACATCGACCACGTGTACGCACCCCTGCACCACAGCCGCCGGGCCTTTTCGTTTTCGTGAATGTGTTACCACCGCACACCCGACCCTCGACTCGCGCATTGTCCGTTTTCTAGGGATAGATGCCCAGGGAATGAACTCTAGTTTTGTACGGACCAGCCAAGATGCGAGCTTGCTCAACTCACTGTCAGGTTGGCACTCGTCCCCGAGAACGGGGCCCAGCCCGGGTTTGCCCAGCAACTTCAGGGGTGAAATCTGGCAGCAGGGACGCATGTGAAAAGTTCTGGAAAGTTCTACTGCCATGGGGACCTGTTTGGATGCCCAGTGGACCTGTGCACTTAGTAAAACACAGTGATTCAACCTGCTTGGTGTGTGGCCTCTTTCGTCTTGGACGCCGTCTCCGGGGCCTGTGGTCCTGTCTCGGGGCGTGCTCCCAGGGCAGGGACGCGCAGTGTCCAGGCTCAAGGCCTGGGGTCTGTCTGTGTCCTTTGCTGCCATAACGAAGGACACGCACTGGTGGCTTCAAACAGTAGAAACCCACGCTCGCTCCCCGTGCCTGGGCCTGAGTCGGCTGAGCTCCTGCCGGTGGCCCTTCCCTCTGCACTCAGGAGCAGGCATGCGGGGAGAGGAGCCTCTGGCCCGGACTGGGGAGCTCCCTGGTCCAGCACGCGAGCCCAGGTCCTGGGCGTGAGCTCCATGCACGCGGGTCCGGTGCAGATCTAGACCGTGCTGCTGGCTCTCGGCTTGGGGCTCTGTTGTCCTTGGTCCCCCGCAGCACCTCCTCCACCCCCAGCCTCTGCACAGGCCCAGCGGGCTGAGGTGCCAGAAGTTGGGGTGGACGCTGCCGTCCTATCTCCCGCCCTGCAGTGTCCTGGGTGAGGGCCCGGCTGAAGTCAGGTCTGACATGCTGTGGGAAGCTCAGTCCGTGAATGCTTCCAGTCATGCTGCCCCCTGCCCTGCGGAATTTCTACCCTGCTGGACCCTCCCTGGGCCTCTCGGGACTCAGCTGAGCAGGAAGAGCAGCTGAACGGGGGCCAAGAGGAAGCGCCCTGTCCTGGATGGGTGCCCAGGCTTGCTGACCTCAGTGGGGCTCAAGGCCCGCGGTCCCCTTGGCCCTCTGGCAGACCTGGCCACCAACCAGAGGCCTTTGTGCTGCAAGACTTCCAGAAATTTCTGGGGTGCCTGGGTTTTGGGGAGAACTGGTCCAGGCTCCAGGTACAGCCAAGCTCCTATTTGCAGGCCCGGGGTCAGCTGCTGAGTTCATCTCTGTCCCCCTCAGCACTGACCTGGGTCCTACTCTGCCCCTGCTGGGCTCCGCTGTTGCCAAGGGACCATGGGCTCTGGAGCTGCCCCGGGAACCCTGGGACCTGCGCTGCATGGCCTAGGGCACCTGGGCCAGCACAATCCACCCTGCCCAGATTTCTCTGCAGCTCTGGGGGTGCTGGTGAGTAACCCAGGCCCCGGTATGCTCAAGGGGGGCCTGGCACTGCCCCTTAGCACTGTGTGGGGGAGGCTGTAGCGGGAGGCAGCAGCCCACCCCTATCCCCCCTCTATGGCCACAGGAGAAGGTCAACATGCTTGCGTTCAGTGGTCTTTGGAGTGGTTGCCTTATTTCTCTGTGCCGAGAAATCTCAGTTTCTCTGGAATTATCACCTAGGATTAGGGTTAGGCTTGGCTGTGATTAACAGAGAAGCCCTAAATAACCATGGGTTCAACAGAATAGACTCATATTTGTCTCTGATGGCCTACATGTCCAGAGGGAGGCTGTCTGGACTAGTGTGGCAGGTGGACCTATGGGGCCAGGGACCCAGGACCCTCCTGATTTGTTTCTCTATTCTACATGACTTCCTCCTCAGGGTAACCTCATGGACCAAAGTGGCTGCTGGAGTCCAGCTGTTACATCTTCATTCCAACTAGCAAAATGGGGTGAGGGGGTTGGGAAGGTCTCTGAAGTCACACACACGCACACACACACACACACACACACACGCACACGCACACACGCACACACAGCTTCTGCCTCCTTCCATCGGTCTAAAACCCAGTCATGATCTGTATGGAAGATGAGAAAATGTAGTCTTCACCCCAAGTTCCACGTGCTTGGCCACACCAGGGTTCTGTGCGGGGGCCGTCCAGCAGCCTGTGCCCAGCAACCTGCCCAGCCCAGGTTCTGCTCCCAGCAGGGCTCCCCAGCCCCGGTTGGACACGGCTGCCAGACTACAGGAGGAGCAGAGTGGGGAAGTGCGGGGTAGAGTGTGAGCCCGTGGTCCCCACCGTTTCCCTCCCACATGGCCACACACCCCTGTGTATCAGGCCAGCAGCGGCCCGCGCCAGCTCTGCACACACCCCCATGAGGTGGCATTGCCATCACCGCGTGCCCCAGGGGAGGAAACTGAGGTGGGAGAGCTTGGGGGCTCTGGCTGGAGGCAAGTAGGGGCCAGTATGTGGCCCCAGAGCCCGCCTGGGAAGGTGGCCAGAAGTTACAGTGGACCCCGCTCCCAGCTGAGCTGTCCTCGCTGAGGGTGTCCTGGTTTCTGAGAAGGTCTGCATTCTCCTTGCCACCACGTGCATCCCGCTGTCTCCTGGGCCCGTGGGCCACCGTGTCCCGGGGACTGGGGCCAGCTCTGTGGGGAAGATGGGGCAGGCTGCAGGTGTTTGGGCTGGATCTGGGCAGTCTGGGAGGCGAGGGGAAGGGATGAGGGCAGGGGGCTTCCTGTCTGGCATCTGGGGTGGTGGGGTGGGCACAGGGAGGGGGATGCTTATGGAACAGAGGGTGGGGGCCGGGGCAGAGGGCTGCTGCAGACCCCTGGGGGGCAGAGCTCTCCCTCCTGGGTGTGCAGACAGGAGCACCAGCGGTCAGTGGCCCACACATCGCCTGCCCTGTCCTGCCCCCTTCCTCTGCCCCCCTCCTGCCCTGGACAAGCTCGTGGGGACGGAGGACGATTTTGTGGTGACATCAGCATTACCAAGTGGCTGGTGAGGTTTCAAGGATGTTTGATGCCCCCACAAACACGCTGTCCCTGTTTGTGGTGATCCCACTCTCTACGGGGCATTCCACAACACGGGGCATGTTGCACGCACCTCTGAGCGTTGTCCCCAGGGCGGGGGGAACCCGGGGTGTGTACGATGCCTGGAACAAGGCCAGCGGGGCTGTGGTCAGCAGAGGGACGGGACGTGCTGCAGATGGACGCAGTGGGCTCAAGGGAAGCTGGTGGGCGAATGCCGACTCCCACTGTGCCAGCCCCCTGCCCACGGCCGCAGGACGCAGCCCGCTGGACGCCCCCCTTGCCCTTCCTGGGCCTGGAGCCGCCGCGTCCGGAACGCCACTAGGTGGCAGCGCTCGCTGGGCGGAGGGCCGCCCGTGGAGCCAGACCCAGGCCAGGCCGGCTCGCACAGGATGCTTCAGCTTCCCGCCTGGGATTCTGCAACCTCCACCCTCTGTGGAGACCAATCCTGCCCCTCCCCCACTGTGTGAGTGAGGTTAGAGGTCAGACACAATCCCCAAATGCGGTCTGAGCTCCTGCTAGGAGAGCTCCCCTCCAAACGGTCTTCAGACCCCATCCCCCTCCTGCTTGTGTGTGCGCGTGTGCGCGACTGTGTGCTCGTGTCTGTGTGTGCACGTGTGTGTACACGGCTGTATGTGCGTGTGTCTGCGCATAGTCATGTCTGTGTGCACGTGTGTATGTGCGCGTGCGTGTGCGTGTGAATGTCTGTGCATGCTCGTGTCTGTGTGTGCACATCTGCATGTGTGTGCGTGTGTGTGTCTGCGTGTGCTCGCGGCAGTAAGCAGGGCCCAGGAACATCGTGAGGCAGCCAACAGGAGGAGGGGGCCTTGGAGAGGCCGAGGCGGAGGGGCAGTGCTGGCTTGGCGGGGTCGTCACAGGCTGGCCCGACCGGCCTGTGGGGCCAAACCAACCCCGGGTCAGCAGTTCTGGTGGGCCCGTGGTGAGCCTGGACCCTGCCTGCCCAGCACCGGGAGCCCCTCGAGGACCTGAGACCCAAAGAGGGAGCCATGGGCAGGAGGCTGGCCCCATACCGGGGGCCACCGTGTCTGACTTCACTCAGACCGAGAGCCTGGGGCCCGAGAGGGGGCACACGCCAAGGCCTGTCCCCCTGACCTCTGAGGCCGACCCTGTGGTTACAGTCTTTCCGGAAGCTCACAGAACAAATCTCCCCTGACCTTCTCCTAACGCACCAAGCTCCATCCTGAGCCGGGTTGACAAGGCAGGCGGGAGTGCCGAGCTTGTTTGCCGACCTTTATTACACTCACCAGGCCCGCCTGCCCGTCAGGCTCTCTCTACTCTGGCAGGGTCCTGGGGGGGGGGGGAGGAGGGCAGCACTGCAAGCTCCCGCTCCCTCTCCTCTGAAAGCCCTGTTACGGGGAGGGCAGCTGGAGCGTGATGGGGGTCCTCAGGGAGGACTGAGGGGGCTGCGAGAGGGGGGCTGCGCCCTCTTCCCTCCCCTGTGCACCCCTCCCTCCCGATCTGCCTGGACTGGCCCTGTACCTCCTCACAGCGTCATCCAGCCCCTGTCTTCTGGACAGAATGTCCCGCCACGTGTCCCGTGTTACAGGAGCAAGCCCCCACCCCACCCCGGGTCGCTGTGGGTCTGGGCAGGCCTCGGGTGGGCGCAACTGTTGGGAGCAGAAGGCCTGGGGCTTGGGGGCTCCCCCAGTGCGCAGGCCACGCAGTCTAGGAATTGTCTGGTGGCCCCTCCTAGGTGACCTTGTCCAGTGCCCTGGCCTTGGATACCGTCCAGGGCCCACCCTCCCCCTGCTGTGCAGTTTCTCCCGCAGCCCCTTCGCACCGTGCGCATTCCAGGCTCCCCGTCACTTCTGCCTGCGGCCAGCTTCCCTCCATTGGGCCGTCCTGTCCCCCCCTCAGCGTGTGACCCGCCCGGAAGTCCACCCCGCCCTCCGAACGCACCCACCTCTTCCTGGGCTTTCTCCCCCAGCACCGGTGCAGAAATGAGACTTGGACTGGACCTCAGCATGGGCTGCAGGAAGAGCACAAAGCACCCAGCTACTCTGCACTTTGGAAACTGAGGCAGAAGCTGGAGGGACAGGCCAGGCAACTGGCCAGACAGTGGCAGAGCCCAGAGCCAGCGGGGACGCCTGCCCCTGGCTGTTAAACCAGGCGAGTCAGGGCCCCTCGGGGCAGTTTGGAGCGTTCACAGGCAGGACGGAGGGTTTGCTACGCAGGGACCCCAGCCTGAGCCCCAAGAAAGGCACATTCACGTGTCCCCCGGCACAGGGAAGGCTAGAAGTTTCTTCTGTGACTAAGTGTGCACCTTCCTCACCGAGTCCCGTGAAGCTTTCTGTGATCCCCATCCCCTGGCTGGCCCTCTCCTCCTCTTCTCCTGTCCCCAGTCTCCTCCTTTAAGGCTTTTGCCCCTTTGGCACGGCAGTCCCTGCTCTGAAGCCTGCCATGGCTCCCTAGTGCCTGTAGGGAAAAGTCTCAACTCTTTCTTGTCACATCTGTAGCTTCCAGAGGTCAAGTGCTGGGGGGCCTGCTGCCTCTCCGTCCAGCACACCGGATTTGCCCCTCCCTGTGCCACCCGCTCCCCGCCTTCCCTGCCCTCTGCCCTCTTCCCGAATCCTCCTCGGCCTGCGAGGCCCACCTCCACCCCTGCCTGCTTCTCAGAGCCCCATGCTGCCCTGCATCTTGTGGGAGACATGCGGCCCCTCCACTCTTCTCCGAGGTTCCTCCTCCTGGGTCCCCTCCCTCCAGCCAGGCCCAGCTCCCTTCGATTGCCCCTGCTTGGGCACCTGAGTCCTCGGGCACTGCTGGGTCCTCAGGAATCCATACCCACTTGCAGCCATCATCTGGTTTTATAAGATGCAAAAAAGTAATTTCTTTTTCAATTTAAAAATGAAATGGTTTGACTCAAGCCTTTTACTTCTGCATCCGCAGAGGGAGGTGTGACGTCTGACGCGGCACACGGCTTGTTCCCAACACTTCCACGTGCAAACGGCCTGAGTCAGCCCAGGGGGCGGCTGGGGAGGGGAGGACTAGCCCAGGGACGCTCGCGGGACTGCGACCCGCCAGCGGACGGAGAGGGAGCCCAGCCAGGACGAGGCCAAGAGCACAGGGGAGCAGCGGCCGCACGCGCCCTTTGTGCCCAGAGCCATGGGAGGTCCCGGAGGCTGCTGAGCTTGTGGCCGGGGGAGCTCGGAGCAGTCTTCGTCCCCAGTCCCCAGAGGTCACTTTGATCCTCCCTGGCTCTGTGCCATGGTCAGCCCTGCAGTCCCGTGACTGCTGGTCACTCGGCCTCCACCGCCCTGGACTGTCCACCGCCCTCAGGCAATTCCCACCCCACCATGGCTGCGTTGCCCGGACGCTCCTCCGCATGGAGCCCAGGGCTGCACCCAGGATTCCGCAGCTCCCTCCCTGGCAAAGGCCAACGGCCTTATCCCCTCCTGCATTCCAGACAGGACATCTCTTGTGATGTAGCCCCACTGTGTCCTGGGCGGCCTGTGGTCCACTAATATCTTCAGTCTTTTTCTCATGACCCAACTTCAGCCTAGGGCGGTGGCTTTAGGTCTTGACTGGGCAACTCTGTACCTTTGGACCTCTTAGCTTTTGTCTTCTGTGTGGACTCAGCAGACACTGACATTGTCGTTTGCAGCCCTGGTCTCGGAGGGAGGGCCCTTGGAAACGCAGCTCCTGGTGGCAGATTTTCCCGGATTGGGCCTTTCCTCCCCACCAGAGACAACACATCCCACTGTCTCCCCTGTGGCTTCACAGGGGGTTGGGGGCTGGTCTGCGCCTGGCAGTGGCCCCCAGCCCAGGAGCTAGAGGAGCTCCCCAGCCACGTCCACTCCTCCAGCCAGCCACGCAGCTGGAGCTGGGACTCTCCTTGACATTCAGAGCTGCTAAGTTTTCCTTGCATGGTTGGCTTGACATTTGCATTGGAATTGGTTTGTGTTAACTTCCTGCTGCTGACACAGACTAGATTTTTCCGGCTGCTCTGGCATTGAGATTAGAGGCGACCACCCCTGCCTGGCTTATGCAGGGGAGGCTCTGGGGTCCCGGCCACACCTGCTCCCTCATGAGGTCCGCTCCCAGCCCCCACCACCTTCCAGGGCTCAGCGCTCCTGGATGCTTTCCTTCTTGCCGCGGGGCCGCACAGGACACAGACGCACCCGTGCTAGATCGGTCACGTGCTCCCCTTCCTGCAGCAGGATGCTCACCTGCAGCCCACCATTGGTCCTTTCCTGGGTTCTGCCGTGCCTGCAGCAGGTGCAGAATGAGTGCCTGACAGCTCCATGGGGGACGGCTTGCCCGCTTGTAGGCAAACGCTGGCTGGAGCTGGAGACTGGGCCGTGCTGGCGTACCAGGCAGGAGCCCCCACACCACTGCCTGCTCTTGGAGGTTTGCTTAGGAGGGGACCCTCCCCACTAGCCCTGCCCCCCCAGGCTTCTGATGGGGTGGGGAGTGGGGAGGGCAGGAGCTGGTTAAGGAGAGAGGCTCAGGCGAGGGTGCAAAGTGGGGCCTGAGGGGCTGCGCTGCCGACCCCACCCCAAGCACCCCTCCTCTCCCAGTGTGAGCCCCCCCCCCGGGTCACCCCCGGGTCCATGCTCAGAGCGGAGGAAGGGCTGCCTGCCCCGGGGATTGGCCTGGGCACTGCCCCCAACATGCACAGACCCTCTCCTGGAACTCACCAAGCCTGGTGCTCCTGGCACCCTGAACACAGACCAGTGTACAGACACATTTACGAAGGTGAGGTGTGCACAGATGTTCGCACGGGACAAGTTCACACAGCGGGTGACGTGTAGTGGTGGCCACAGCAGGACACCTACCATGACATCTGCATTCTGCCCCCACGCCCCGCTGGGCCTGTGTTAGGGTGCTCAGAAGTGATGCCGCCTGACTCCCAGGGCCAGGCGGTGGAGGCAATGTGGCTTCTCTCTGGCTCTCCCGTGGGATGCTCCCCTCTGGAAGCCAGCCAAAGCCACGGGGGAGGCCACCGGAAGGTGTTCTGGTCTATGGCTCCAGCTCAGGTCTTCTGCCGACGGCCGGTACCAACCACGAGCGAAGGCTTCCGACGCTTCCAGCCCTGAGCTGAGTCCCAGGACGCTGGGAGCAGAGGCCACGGTCCCCGCTGTGTCCCGTCGGAGTCCTGATCTACAGACACCATGAGAGATCGCCGTGGTGCCCACTGTTTTCAGCCACTAGGTGCTGTTTCGCACACAGATGCAAAATCCTGGGATTTACAGGAAAGGAGTCCCTGGCGCGCCGTGAGGGTGTGGCCGCCGTGGGCACAGACGGAGAGCATCGCGCCGGCGTCTTCCTGGGAGCCTGGCGGTGGAAGGCAGTGTGGAGAGCCAGGCTGTTTCTACTTCGCTGAAAGCTCCCATCATCAGTGGACGTTTGCCACGTGGGTTGTTGGCGTCCGCGGCGCCGGTAGGCCACACGGCCTCCCTTCTTCCCTCTGTAATATGCTGGCTGACAGTGACGACTTCTTGAGTGTCGACCCAGCCTTGTGCCCCGGGGTGAGCCTGGAGGGCTCGTGACGTGTTTGGGACCCCGCACGTGCACTCGTGCTCTGGTCCGTGTGCACCGGGGTAGTGAGCTGGGAGGTGTGTCCCTTCCGACAGGGAGCGTGTAAGCCAGCACGGCTCGTGCCTCGTCTGCGTGTCAGGGTTTCCCAGCAAGGCCTCGCAGGCCTGACTTCTCCGTCGGAAGCCTCGCAGCTACAGACTCCATTTCTGTTACGGTGCGGGACTGCCCCGTGTCCGCTCCTGGCCGGGGTGTGGCCGTTCGCATCCGCGGGGGACGCGGTCTGTCGGGTCCAAGCCTCCGAGCATCAGCAGCTTCCCCGTTCCTCCCGCGGCCGGCCGTCCAGAGCGGGGCCCTCCTTCCCTCCGGGGTCAGCGAGTCCACTGGGTTTTACTGCTTGTTTCAGAGCCCCAGCGTTTGGCTGTCCTGCCTTCAGCCCCGCCGACCTCAGCTCTGACTGCGGCTTGTCCCTTCTCCTTCTGCTTTCTTTAGGCCCTGCCTGCCTCTTGCGGGCTCGTAGGTGGGAGCTTAGGTCGCTTCGTGGAAACTGCTCTTCTCCAACAGAAGCGTCGAACTCTAACTCCCCCCGAGCGCGGCTGTGTGCCTCTCACAAAGTTTGATGGGTTTTTCCATTTTCATTGTAGTTCAAAATATTTCCAAATTTCCCTCGAGACTTCCTCTTCCGTGGCTTATTTCGGAGGGGGGACTGTGCGGGGGTTCGGCATCCCATTCGGTCGCTGGTTCTCCTTCAAGGTCCTCACGTGCTGAGACGCACTTCGTACGATCTGTAGGACTGCTCTGCGTTTCGGTGCGGGGGTTTGTTCCACGGCCCAGACCACGGTGTGTCTCGCGGACGCCCGTGTCCGTGTCCGTGGCAGCTGTAGGTCCAGAAGAGTCATTCCGTCAGGTCGGCGGGGGGTGCTGTGCGGGTCCCCTGGGCAATCTCACGGTCACCGCGGGCGGGCCACGGGGGCGGACAGAAGATACTCAACAAATAGCCCGTGTCAGGCAAACTCCTCACGGTCTCCAGCAGCGCCTGACGCCTGGCCGGTGCTCAAATGCTTACCGCAAACCCTGGGCCTGGCTTCCAGTAAAGATGGTGGCAGCACACACAGGCCAGCCCAGGGCCCTGCGTCCATGCTCCGGCCCCTCTGGGGACAGGTTCTCCTCGCGGTTTCTCCTGCATCTTGGTGCCTGTGAGTTCTGGGCTGTACTCGGTGTTCCCGGGGCTGGGATGGAGATGGGCTTCTGGACAGTTGGGGGGGTCCCAGTGCTGGGAGAGGGGCCCCCAGACTTGGATTTCCTCCACCCCAAAGTCAGACAAGAACATGTGCCTCAGAGCCCGGTCCCTCTAATGGGCTCAGAGCCCACGAAAGATTCAAAGTCACCACTGGCACCGCAGCCGAGGGCGAGGCTCTGGCGGGAGTTCCCCACCTCCCAGGGAAGGAGGAGTGTCCAGGTAGGAGGCCCAGGCTGCAGCCTGACCAGTGCGGGCTCGCCCCTTCTGTGCCTCTCGGGTGCAGTCCCTGCCCGGGGGGTCTCACAAGGTCATGACCCCCACGCATGTGTGGGGAGCTGGGCTGTCCTAGGGATACTGGCTTCCCCAACCCTAGGCTGCAAGGAGGCAGATCAGGGCTGGCCTGGAGGGCAGGTGAGGGGCAGACCGTGCCCAGTGCTTGCCCAGTGCTGGCTCCAGCAGCAGAAGCGAGGCAGGCTGAGTGGGGACACCGCTGGCCCAGGCAGGCAGCAGGGGGCGGGTGGTCCCAGGCTCCCAGCCCATGCTCTCTGCGCTGGGCACCCCTTGCTCTGCCCTTCTTCCCACTGGTGACGGGTGCAGGCACGCTCGCCTGCCAGGAGCAGGTGGTGGGACACGGGTGGCGGGCACAGTGGGAGAGAGTTCCTGACCCCGCTTCTCTCTGGAAATGCTCACAGGCATGAAATGCTGGTTTTGCAATTTAAAAACACCAAATAGATCTCCAGTCATTCCACCACAGAGGAAACAGATTGGAAGAATAAGGCAACTGAGGCTGGGGCCCCCCGGCCAGGCAAGCGTCCCCTGGGTGTGTGGCCAGACATGCCCCCCAAAAGCCTCAGTACTCCCTGGTGGGCTGGCCATCCCCTTCTGGGGCAGGAGGGGCTGCGGTCACTGAGGATGTGACTCCGTTATAGTCTTCAGGCAGCAAGAAATGGTCTGGTAAATATTTCATGTGGCTTTTAAGAAAATAGGGCTGAGATTGGCCTCCGATCGTCTGACGGCCTAGCAGCAGCGGCAGGGCCAGCAGTGTGGACGCCCCGGCAGCAGGGCGGGGGAGCGCCTGGCCTGGGCAGCTTGGGCCACGGAGGGGGGTGCGTTGGCTGTAGGATCCTTCATGTGACAGGAGGGGGCTGAGTCAAGGGCAGACGGGACTGCCCCTTTGGGAGAGGCCTGGCCTAGGTGACAGGTGCACACGCTGACCGTGGGCAGGGTTCCAGACGCAGAACACATGGCCTATTTGCGCATACAACTCGGGAGCCAGGGCTCAAATGCTGGGGAGTCTGGGGGCCAGAGCCCCTCACTGTGGGGATTGCCTGCCTTGGGGGCAGGATGAGAGATGGGGGTTTTTGGTTCTGCCCAGCCCCGTCTGCCCCCAGTGCCACCCAGGGCCGGCAGGGCTTTGCTGTCCTCCCCTGTGGGGATGGCCGGAGCTAGGTGAGAGCCCCAGTCCCATGATGGTAGCCCTTCTGGTCTCGATAAGGCCAAGAGGGTCCCCCCTCTCCAGTTTATTCGTCTTTCCTCCCAGCAGTCCGACTGCCTCTGTCCAGCACACGCTCTTCAGCACAAGGAGCCAGCCCTCGACAGCGGTGAGCCGTCAGGACCTGTAGCCCAGCCAGCATGTGTCCAGGCTCCTGTGGTGACCGTAGCACCGAACCACCACCTGGCTCCAAGCTCTGCCTCCCAGGAGTGCTGCAAGGCCAGGGGCCCTCCGAGCAGCGCGTGGGGCCCTGGAGCCAGTGGCGGGGGTGGGTGTGGGGGCAGAGTGGAGGGGAGGAGGCCTGGAGCAAGTGGTGGGGGGGGGTGGCTGCTGACGTCTGCTGGGTCAGGATCTCCAGCTGGCAGCCTGGGGTGGGACCTCGGTGTCTGCCTCTGCCTGTCCGGCAGGGAGGCCAAGTATGAAGAGCCCGTCTTTCTCCTGCACTTGGAACCGGCTTCTACCTAAATTGTCCACTTTGAGCCGAATCATCAGCTGAGGAAGCAGACGACACAGGGCTTCCCTTGGGAAGGAGATTTCCGCGTCAGCCTGCCCTCCTGAAGCCCCTTCCACACTCTGCTCCACTAGGAAGGGCTCCGTCCCACCCTGGCCTTACAGAGGAAACAAGGATCCCTTCCTTCCCGGCTCAAGATGCAAGAACAAAAAGGCCGGAGTATGGGCTGTAAGGAGGAGGGAAGCTGGTGCGTGAGCTGCTGCCACTGGAGTCGAGCAGGAGGCAAAGCCGGGGGCTAGGAGGGGCCTGGAGGTGGGCAACGGAGCCAGCGGCTGTTTCTCTGAGTTCCACGTTACATGGAGACCAGGCAAGGCCAGAGCTCTGACTCCTGGGTTCACAAACATACGTCTGCTTTTTCCTTCTTTCTGATAAATGTCGAGGGCCACTGGGGAAATGAGGCTGACCCCAAGACTCAAATGCGTTTGAACTTTAGCTCAGGGTGATGGCATTTCACATTCAGCTGGGCACCGGCCCATCTGTTCCCATGTGCTTTTGTCTTATCTCCCTTCAAGTGGACTGCAGAGCCCTCACGACAGCCTAATCGAACCTCACTGCCACCTTCCCCAGAGGGACAGCTGTGCATCTCCCAGCTGCCCCCTTATGGCTGTGGGGCTGAGTAAACTGGTCTAGAGTGAGTGGGCTGGTCAGGAGGTGAGTGGGCTGGTCAGGAGGTGACTGGGCTGGTCAGGAGGTCTGAGTGGGCTGGTCAGGAGGTCTGAGTGGACTGGCCTGGAGGCGAGTGGGCTGGTCAGGAGGTCTGAGTGGACTGGCCTGGAGGCGAGTGGGCTGGTCAGGAGGTGAGTGAACTGGTCAGGAGGTCGGAGTGGGCTGTGGAAAGACAGACATTGTCTGTGTGTGGTTATAGGCCTTTCAGAGTGGCGCAGGGAGCGCGGGTGGGCCTGGCCTCCCTAGGAGATTTCCCCTATGCCTCTGACCCCTGGTCCTTTTCTGCTCCCCCTACCTGGCTTCACTGTCAGGCACCCTGTCTGGTTACAGGTCAGCCTCTTGTTCCCTTCTCCCTCACGATGCGAGCAGATGGGGTCAGCACCGAGGACAGCGCCACCACACCCAGGGAGCTCCGGACTCCCAGCCTGAAGCCGTTCTCCAACCCAGGAGCTCCAAGTCACAGGCCCGCGCACCGCAGCCCAAGACGTCCTCGGAGCACCAAGACACCCCACGTGTCCCCGTGCCACAGCCCCGCGCACCACAGCCCAAGACGTCCTCGGAGCACCAAGACACCCCACATGTCCCCGTGCACTCTGCCCAGTGCTGGTTGGAAGGTGGATGGGACAGGAGTGTGGGCATGGTGAAGGAGGGAAGAACGAAGAGCCTGGAACGGGCCTGGGATCATGGCAGGACAGATGGCCCCCATTTTTATTCATCCAAATTCCAGCAATGCCTGTGGGCTGAGAAATTTGCATCAGAAATAATGACTTTACGCTCAGAAATGGAAACGTAGGGCCCATGTGTGTCTGAAATAATACTAGTTACGCATCGCCCAGGAAAGAACATCCAGGTGCCAACAGAGGAGCCTTTTCCACTGGCGGTATTCAGTGTGCTCGGCGTGGTAAGCCCACGGGCTGGAACAGGGCCGTGCCCGTCACACCTGGGGCTGGCCCTTGCTGCCATCTGCTCCCCTGCACGGAGTCGGCCTCCCCCCACAGTGCTCTAGATAGTTCTAAGGTAGACGTGGGGAGGCCAGAGCGCCTTGCTTTGAGAGGGGACGCCCAGCGGACAGGAGCTCCGCTGCTGCAGAAACGTCAGTGCACGAGGAGGGCTGGTGCTACCGCCCAGCCTGAGCAGAGAAGCCAGCCCCACTGAGGGGGCTCTGGGCACGGAGGCAAGGAAGCTGCAGGGCCCGCCCGGCTCCCCCACTCAGAGGGCCTGTTGCTGGCCGGCCTGTCCCAGGACACTTCCCACACGTGGTTTCCATCTCCCCAGGAGGGGGTGTGCATGTTGCCGGGCAGCACAATCCCCTCGTATGGCTGCTAAATGGGAAGTTCCCCCCGTGCCTCAGTTTCCCTGTTTTCAGGCCGTCCTCCAGAACGATGAGGTCATGGGCATGAGGCAGGAGACAGAGCGGCTTACAGCAGGCATGCGGCTCAGCGCCCGGGCTCCCTGGCCTGGCCCCCTTCACGGTGTGCTGCCTCTGCCCCCCACCCTCCTGCATGATCCAGGTGGGGCCCCGCCTTCAAAGAGCTCATGGTGGGAGGCATGTGCAGGTTGCCACGGAAACACGCAGAGCCTGTGGGCTGGAGGATGGGCCCCAGAGGGTCTTGGGTGAGGTCAGAAAGATGAATGAGTTTCTGAGGAGAGCAGGTCACAGAGGGGGTGGGGCGAGGACTCGTGACCTTCTGGGACACCAGAGAAAACCTCCCACATGCCGTTAACTAACCGGGTCCACACAGGGCTCCAGGCGACTCCTCACGTGAACTTGCCAAACAGAACCAGCCGTGGGGCTCCAGCCAGAGTGTCCTCGAGCACAGCCCCTACCCGCCAGTCCTGGTCACTTAGGTCACGGGTAGGTCTGGCCCGGAGAGGTGGGGGCACCCCACGGTCAGCCAGGCCAAGCCCCAAATCCTGAGTGCTCCTCTCCCCTCCCCCACGAGGGACAGCTTGGTACTCAGCCTTCCTGGGCCTCCGAGGTCACCGTGCCAGGGCCCGCTGGGCAGACCTCTCTGCTGGGCACACGAGGTCCCTGCTCTGTGCCCGCTCTCACGGTGCTGATTTCCTCCCACGTGGCCTCTGGCCAGCTCATCCCAGATTGTAGGTCTGTGGGAGGGTCCTTCCCAGGCACAGCTCTGCGGTGTGTGCCAAAGGGCCCTGGTCCGAGTGGGGCCCTTGGGAGATGCGTGGGGAGCAGATGGCCATCCTGCTGTGGGCTGTGGCACTGGGGAGATTCTGGGAGGGGAGGGGTCTCACCACCCGGGGCGGCCTCGGCCCACAGGGGACCACAAACAATGACATTACCCCCTCTGGAGCAGCCTGGTATCTCCTGCGGGATTGCCTGTGGGTGCGTGGCTGGGGCCCACCTCCATCGGCCCTCGGCCCACCTGCCACGCTGTTTCACGTGGCAAGTCAGTGTCCCTCGCCGTTCCCTTCTGCGTGCAGGGAGTGTCCCGTAAGCAAGCACTTGGTGGGGGGAGGCCTGACTTCAAGGATGTGGTGGTCTGAGGGGAGAGGCAGGGAGGGGCCCTGTGTGCTCGGGTGGGTGGCTCGTAAGCACTGTGGGCTGCGACACTGCGGAGACACCCCTAGGTCAAAGGCACACAGCCCAGAGCCACCAGCAGCCCAGCCAGGACCCCAGCTCTGTCTGCCTTTCCTTTTCCTGGAAAAGCCCTTCTCCCGTTCTCCTCAGGCCTGATGTCGGGGTCTCTCCAGGGTCCCAGGGCCCGTCCCGAGGGCTGCTCTCTCTGCTCCCTGGCTGAGGTTTGCTCTAAGGCTGTTAATCATGACTAGGAATGTTCTCTTGTCCCCACCGAAAGCACTGGCTCTGACCTTCGCGTATTTCCTCTCCCCTCTGCCCTGACGCATCATCTTTCAGATCATCGGATTTCTCAGGAGGCCTGAGAGGGAAAGGTCGCCCAAGGGCACCTCCTTCTAGCAGGGCGTGGGCAGCTGGGGCCTCACTGTCTGTGGCTAGCTAGGGGGCCCTTCCTGCCCGAAGGCGTGGTCTCCTGAGATCCCGAGTGTCAGGAGCGTTGGGGTGACCTTCAAGGCCGAGCTGGTTGGGCCGGCAGTGGACGCAGGGCTGAGATGGGCCTGGCTGGGATCCCAGGCCTGCACCCCCTCCTCTGGCCCTCTGCTAGCTTCTCCCTGTCTCCTGCCCTTCCAGAACACACGGGGAAGCTGCCTGGGCATAACATGGAGTCCCACTGCCCAAAATTTCATGCTCTGAGGGTAGCTGCTGCCGGGAAGAAAGGAAGGCCAGAGGGGTGGCCGAGAGCACAGTGCGGGGGCTGATGGTAGGTGAGCTGGCGTCAGGACCTGACGTCCACCGTGGACCCTGACGGCGTCTTGGGCCTCTGGCCTCCGGGTCCCCCTGGAGCTTACAGTGCATTTCCTGGGTCCCAGAGCAGAGCCAGACCCTGCTGTCCATCACAACCTTGGTGTCCAACCTTTCCCAGAAGGCGCCTTGAGAGGCCTGCAGATGGTGCCGCATTCATATCAGCATGGTTAGTGATGCCCCCTGGCCCCCCACCCCCAGCCAAGGAACCACAGGAGTATTAATACTGTGAGGGCTTTGAGAAGTCTGGCAGCCAAACAGGGCCAAGTCGTTCATTTTCTTTAACTTGAATCCACCAATGTTTGACCAGAGGTCACCTGTCCCGAATGGTCCCTCTAAGTGCCACGTGTCCCTGGCTCATGTGATGGGAAGGGCACCAGGACCAGCCCAGACGAGGACCCCTGCCGAGACCCCACACTGGGCAGCACGGGGAGGGGCCCCATCACCTTTAGTCTGCATAGTGACTAGAGACGAGTCTGCCCTTCAGGGGCCAATGAGGACACAGAGGCTCTGGCTGGGACACCGTCCGCCCCAGGACAGTGGTCTCCACCATTCCTTCCACGGGACCACCCTGGGCATTGTCTTTACATCTGGATCTCCAGGGCTCCCTCTCCGGCCCATGAGTGGTCAGGGGCGTGCCTTTCCTTCCCATCTGTCTGAGCTAGGCTGGGCCGCAGGGGGGGCCAAGAGGAAAGGCAGGTGGGGACTGTGCCTGGTCAATCCATTCCTGAGAAGCCAGGAAGGATGAGGCTATGGCTGGGGGTGGCCTGGAGTGGACGCTGGGTGTGTTCTGCCCAGTCTCTGGGTGTGTCCCGAGGCCAGGGGCAGCCATGACCCTATGCCCTAGGCTGGGCGCAAGCTCCAGGCCAGCAGGGAGGTGGGGGCAGCAGGCAGGGGCGTAGTCCTGCCCAGAGACATGTCCCTCCTCCCTGGAGGCCTCATCCAGCAAGGACAGCCCTAGGCACAGAAATCCCATTAAAATCTCTGCTCTGTGGGTCGGTAATCTCTCGCACAGAGCACCAGACCTGCCTGGTGTCCCGCAGACCCTGAGCTGGGAGATAGGGTTCCACAGGCTCCGGCTGCTTGTGCTCAGCCTCCCGCGTCTCTGGAGGGGGCAGGAGAGAGCTCCCCGTGGGCAGAGGGGGGTCGCAGCTAATTAGTGGGGAGGGTGCAGAGCTGGTACCTTCATTGGCAACAGCGACCCCTCACCTGTGAGCGCCGCCCGCGTTTCTGGGGGGTGCTTTGCTGGCAGAAGTGCGAGGACATGCGTTGGAGGCAGGAGAGCAGCCTGGAAGCCCGGCCCCGGACCCCTCCTGGGGAACCACCTCGGGACTCCCTCCTTCCTACTTGAGGTCTGCTCCTGGGGGGCTGGGGGCCGTCCGTTTCCAGGCGGGTGTGTGGCCTGATAATTCAGCACCCTGAAATCCAGGGAAAGCAGAGAACAGACACTTGGAAGGTCCCTCCTCTGGACCTAGATTTTAAAAGGTTATCTGCCCACTACTTGGGGTGCTAGGTTTTTCTAGAATCTGGAGTGCACGCCCCTGCTGGCAGCCAACAGCCTGAGGTAACATCCCCACTGGGAGCTAACAGGATTGACCTGGAGGCGGGGAGGGCAGGCCTGGGGCCACTCTCCTTGAGCCCAGTGCCTTGGGGCGGCCTCAATCTTTAGATGCCAGGTTCTCCCTGGCTGAACCTCCCTGGTGTCCCCCACCCACCTGGCCCACCACCCTTGGCTGGTGTCTGCGGGCACTGGGCCTGGGGTCACTCTCAGGCCTTCATCTTGAAGATGGGCTCTTTTCAATAGTGCACCTGCCAGTCAGGGCATGACCAAGTGCCAGGTTGGGCTCACAGAACGGGGTAGCAGCAAGAGGGGTGTTTGTGGGGGCCTGGGGCTGCAGGTGCCGGCAAGAGCAGGAGCCGGAGGCCACGTGCCTCCAGACAGGCCCTCACAGCGTGGTCAGTCTGCAGCGAGCCAGTGCAGGTCAGCTGGCAGAACGGACGAGACAGGAGGCAGCTCGGTTGGCAGCACCTCCCCCACTGCCTGTGGGACAGGCTTTGGGGGAAGGACTCAGGGGGACAACCCCCAAACCACTAGAGCTACCCACACAGGGAGCAGCCGTGGCCAGATGTGTGGCAGAAAGAGGCTGCAGGGGTGTCTGTGCTCTGGGGGTCCAGGGCCCTGGGCTGATTCTGGGGAGGCGGCCGTGGCCGGCTTGCCCATGTCATCCAAGGCAGGCCTGCCCCTCTCAGTGCAAGCAGACTTGCTGAGATAGCCAGGAGGCAGGGGGAGCAGGGGGCTGTGAGGGGAGCTGGAGGAGAGGGCATCTGGCCAGTGGGGTCAGAGCCCACCCCCCAGGATCATGTCACCATGGATCTCGCCTTTCCTGGTCACTTTGTGAAGGTGACCATCCAGGAAAAGGACAAACTTGTCACACGGGGAAAGTGAAGGGTTGCTGGGTAAGGTCCCAGAATCAAGGAGGAGGGGATGGAGGCAGCCCCCAGGCCCTGACGGACAGCAGCCGTCCGACCACCGCTCCTGGGACAGAAGAGGGCAGAAGAGGACAGAACCCCATTTCCCTGCAGCCCAATAGCTCAGGCCACCCCGCCTCACAGGCCACCCCTGCCCACCGAGACTCTGGTCCCTCGATCCACGGGCACCACCTGAGCCTTCAAATGGGCATCAGGCACCCACAGGCCCTGGGCTGCTGCGGACTCCGCCTGTCGTGTGTGTGCTCAGAGAGGGCCTGAGGCCCCGCAGCCCGTCTGGTGAGTGAGGGCTGGAGAGGCGTGGAGGGGCACCCGTGACTGACCGAGTTTCCCTCCCCATCTCCCCATACAGTGCAGCCGTGCCCACACCCCGCAGGTCTCATCCCAGGGGCTTTGCCACAAAGGGTCTCTGCTCCCCGAGCTGCTGTTGCTCAGCTCACCGCCCCCGCCCTCCCCACGGCCGCACATCCGTCCTCCAGCACAACCCAGGGCCCCTCAGAGTGACATCCAACCTGCAGACACTCTTGGGACACCCGCACAGAGGTGGGGAGCACCCGGGCTGCGATGAGCCAGGCTTCTCAGCCTCCCACCCTCCTGTGTGCGTGGATCCCAGTCCCCCGTCCCGTGGCACAGTGGGCAGCCCGGCTCTGTGTGGAAGGGCAGGGACAGCCCCCTTCTTGGGCCAGCACAGGCCGCGTGGGGGTGTCTGGGCCCCGGGCAGTGGGTGACGCCCCCCAACCAGCAGGTTCTGAGAATAAGGTGCCACTGTGTGTGTCTGCACTGAGCTCTGTGTGGGTCACTTGATGGAGAGACCCCAACCCCTCAGCGGTGTAAGCACATCCCAGATGACATGAGCCAAGAAGGGACACATGCCACCCTCCCTGGCTGCCGTAGCCAAGCTGTGTCTCCAATGCCGAGAAAACGGATTGAAACTCTGCAAATGGACGTCAGGGTAATTTTCTCCACCCAGGACTGGGACAAGGGCCAGGGTCTCCCTGAGAACAGGCCAGGGACGTGTCAAGAGCTTTGGTGAGAGACAACGAACGAGCAGCGTGCTGGCACAGGGACGCCCCAATGCTGCTGACCCCACCGGGGTGCAGCAAGGGAGGTCCCCGACTACCACCTCCCCCTGCGCCCGAAGGAGGTGAAAGACTGGGGTGGGGGGGACTGAGGGTCAGAGGGATTGGAGCCTGCATGGAAGTTCCGTTGGCTTAATTCACACTAATTAGGAAGAGCCATGAATATGCATGAGCCGGCAGCCTTGCCCAGGTAGCTGAGGAGCGCTGGCTCCCGTCTCTTGGGTTTTGGAGCCATGAGGAGCTATTTGCAGACACGTCTTTGTCAACAGGAAGCAGAGCTGGATCCGTGAGCTCTCCTGAGCAGTCCGCTCACTCGGGCACAGCTCAGGGAGGAGGGTGGGGTGGGGGCCGGGCTGGGAAACTTGGGGCATCGGGTGGCTGTGATGTTGGAGTGGCTAGATGACCTCGGCGTTGTCGTTATGGGAGCAACAGAGCAATCCTGTGTCCCCAGATGCTGGGACAGGCCATCTGCTATGACAAATGTTAGAACGTGCTGGAAATCAGGAGCACCCCATGGTCTAGATGAGCACACTGTTCTTTTCTTCTCCCGCTCCCCAAGTCGTACCGATGAGCTCCAAAATGCAAAGGCAGGTGGAGTGGAACTCCTGGCCACTCGGCTGGATGGCATTTCCACGAGAATGACAGGTCCCCGTGATGGGGTCAAGGATGTGTCCAGCGGGGTCCTAATCAATACACTAATCAGTAAAGACCTGATCAATAGCTCCATTCCTTCCACGGGCATCTTCGAAGTCCTGGCTGCTGGCTCCCCGTGTGGAGGCAGAATTTCCGGCATCTCTTCCAGAAAGGGAGCGAGCGCTCGGCAGGGAGGGGCTGGGCCTTGGGGTCCCACGAGGCCCCAGGACCCCGTCTGGGGCCACTCCAACCACCAGAGAGCTCCTCTTCCTCTTTCTTTTTTTTTTTTTTTCCATTTTATTGTTTATTTATGTTTCCAGCTTCACTGAACTAGGGTTCACGTGTAACATTGTGTCTAAAGGGTACAACGTGTTGGTTTGATACACTTTTTTTTTTTTATGTAAGCTCTATGCCCAGCCTGGGGCTTGAACTCACCATCCTGAGCCAGCCAGGTGCCCCTCGGAGCTCTCCTCTTGCTCTCTGGGGCTTCTGCCTCCAGGCTGCCCTCAGCAGCCCTGCCGATTTGACCTGAGCGCAGGGTTCCTCACCAAAGCACCTGTGGACCCCAGGGGCCAGGGGCTAGTTCATCTCACCTGCCCCACCGCAGGGCAGCAGCCCCAGAGCCCCTGTAAGAGAAGCGTCCATCCAGGGCGTCCCACAGAGGGTGGGATCAGCAACCTTCCCCGGTGTAGGGGTGCCAGCGTCCTGGTTTGCTGCCAGTTCCTGAGCTGTCTCAGACATCCCGGGCACCCAGTGCCACTTGGAGGACAAGGACAGGACACAGAAGATGGGGCCCTGCACCCCTGCCCTTACTGCACTTCCAGAGGAATGTGCTGATTTGAAAATCCAATCCCCTGGCCACGGAGCCTCTGCTCTCTGGAATCAGCCCCTGGGCCTGGGGACCGAGTGGTGGTGTGGGTGCCCCCAGGTTTGGGCAGGCTGCTGATGTCAGGGCCTGCCTTCCCTGCAGGGGCCTCTCCTGGGCAGGTGAGCTGGGCATGGAAGTAGGGGTGGAAGTGACTGGGGTAGGCCAGGCCCTGGCCCACGGGAACAAGACCCCCCATTTGGGAGCACAGGCATTCTCTGTACAGACCAGGACCTGGCCTGAGGCCTCTGAGCCTGTAGCCATCCTGCTGGCCTTGGATGGAGATGCGGGGGCTTCCTTTCCAGCCTCCTCCGCTGGGCCTCAGCTGGCTAGGGACCCAGACAAATCCCCATGTGGCCTTGGGGCTCCTTCTGCAGCCCACTGTTTGCGGGGCCAGGGACGGGAGACACCCACACCACTGCCTTTTCCAGCCTGTTTGTCGGAACTCAGGCCCCATGAGACTGGCCCAGAAGGTCTGGCGGGGAGGATCTCGCCTGGCCCACGTGGCCCCAACTGCGCTATTCCCCAAGGGGCCTGAGAGGGTGACGGTGCAGATGGTCTCAGCATGTGTGGTGGGGGGAGCCCACCTCAGGGCCCTTGTCCTGGGGCAGCTGCACTGACCCTCCCCCCAAGCTCCCTACGTCCAGGGCAGCAAGGAGCTCTCGGAGCCTGCAGTGCCTCCTCTTGGTTAGGGCCTCCCTGCTCTCAAGGCCTGGGAAGTGAGCGCAGCACCCCATTTTATGCATGGCAGGCTGAGATGGGGAAAGGGCTTGCCTCAGTTCCTCTGCCTGGAGGGAGCAGGATCAGGTCTGGTCCTAGGTCTCCTGACTTGGGGTCCTGTGGCTCCCACATTCCTCTCCAAAAGTGGGGGCCCAGGTCACGTGCCAGGGGCAGAAGTGACAAGTTGGGAAGGGCCTTAGCTCTGCTCTAGATCTGTAGGGAACAGAGCCCCCCTCCCAAGCCCAGCGGACAACAGGAGTGTGAACCAGGCCTCCTCTCCCCTCCCTGACAGATGCAGCCAGTTTTTGAGGATTGAGTCCCAGTTTCCAGCTTCAGGAGGGGCTGCTCCCTCCCTTGGAGGTCCCTGGGCCTGCTCAGTGGAGCTTTGTGGGAAGCCATCAAGCCCGTTCCACGCAGGATGCACTTATGGCCTGCCCGGACCCTCCTCTACGATGTCCTGGCAGCCACCCATCTCGAGGGTCTCAGGGTCTGGTGGCGAAGAGGGATACCCACAGCCAGCAATTTTGGGCCCCTTGTAGATCAGCAGAGTTGGGCTAGCCCCAGAACTCACACACTGCTGTGCTCTCAGCAGGGAAGTCCCACGCATGGCCCGGGGACATCGGAGTGTTGGCTTGGGCTTAGGGCCTCTCCGTGTCCCGATGTGGGTCTCATGGCCACAGACAGAACTCCATCTAGAACCGCAGAAGTCTCTTCTCTGCCCTGTGCCGGGTTTGGGGGCCCAGAGAGGACAAGCTGACAGGGAGGTGAGGGAGAGAGAAGAGGCTTTGTGGAGTGAATTCAGCATTCTCCCTGAAGGGTCATGGAGTCTCCCACTGGCATGAAGAGCCATCCAGCCTGTGGCCCACCCGCCTGCCCCCCTCTAGGGCGCCATCCTCCCAGGAGCACTGCCTGGACCCATCCCGAAGGCTCAGGCTGGGAATCAGCAGGCAGCCAGCTGGCTGGGACAGAGGGCTTTTCTGTGCTGACAGCCATCAAGATGCAAATCTTCCCACAGAGCTGGACTTACTCCTTCTCCTAAAGTCTGCTCAGGGGCCTCTGCCAGAGGGCTCGATGTGTCTGCCAGCTCAAAGGGCGGGCATGTGTCCAGAGGCGGGCATGTTGTCTGGGTCTTGGGTTAGGCCACCTGGAAAGAGTCCTGTGTGGGGATCCCGGGTCCCTGAGCTGAGCACGAAGCTGCTGGGCTATTCTGCAGCCCGTGGGGCAGGTGGCAGGGCCCCCAGGGCTAAGGTGCTGGCTCTGTGTCTGTGTCGCCCTTGGCCCAGCCCGTGAGCTCCATGTCTGGACTCTGAAGGCCCTGGGTTGTGACCCCAGGTCCAGCCCCTTGGCTGTCGGCACAGGAGCCCTTCCCTTGAAAAAGAAGAGCAATTTAGCGGTCATTTCGCGGTGGCCCGACTCAGCAGCTGCCAGACCCTGAGCCAGGTCCCAAGTGCCCGGCTGGCAGCCTCCCTCCGTCCTCACAACGACCCTGTGAGCAGGGGACTGTTGCTATCCCCACTCAGCGGCGGAGGAAACGGGTTCCGAGAGGCATCGGCCAGCAGGGCAGAGCCAGTGTCTGAGCCCACGTGTCACCGCCCTGCTGCACAACCACCCAATCCCCTCGCTCAGGACAGAAGATCACTCACTCTGCATTCTTTCACTTGGAGCTGGAGCCTCCTCTGGAGTGTGTTTATAGATAATTAACTACTTAGCAGAGAAGCAGGCAGGGCTGGGGGGCCGGTGGGCAGAGACACTCAACTGTGAAATTGGAGTCGGGCCAGTGGCAGATCAATATTCTGTCTAAAAAGATCCTGCAGACTGTCGAGGGCAAGAGCAGCTCACAGGACACCCAGCTCTCAGGGGTGCTCTTGAAGGTCGGGGAGCAGGGCCGAGCCCCACTCAGGTTGGCCAAGAGACCCAGCTATGGGACTCCAAGGGCGAGGGGGCTGGGGAAACAGCTAGAGCCGCAGGCCCTGGGCCTAGGACAGCACGGCTTGTCCATGACTCAGATCCAGAGCCCGGGGTGAGCGTCCGTGTCTTGGGGAGGGGCCCGTCTTCCTTTCTCTGCTACTGCCCACTCCTTTCCCGTGAGGAAAACATTTGGGGATCTTTAAACTGCAATGCTTAGAAGAAATCAGGTCCTCCCAGCCACCATTTCCCCTCTGTCCTGCCCATCAGCTGGCCTCTGCATGGCCTTCAGGGTACCAGCAACGGTGTCTCTAAAAGGGGTCTGGTTGGCCACATCTGTGGTTGGGGACAGAGGGCACTGCCCCTTTGGAGATGAGGGTCCCAGGGAAGCCTTCCTTTGAGAGGCTGGAGTGGCGGGTGGGCAGAACTGTCCATGGTGCTGAGAGCAGGGAGCCGATGCAGCAGAGCCCAGCTGGGAGGCAGGCTGGGGGAATCCTCTGGCCCAGGTGGATTCTTGTCTCCATGTAGCCGTTAGCATGGACACAGCATTCCCTCAAGGCCTCACTGGTAGTGTGTACTGGACCAGGGCTCCTGCTGGGCAATTCAATCCCAAGGCCAGGCCAGCGTCCTTCTAGTAGCCCCAGGGAAAAAAGAGCCAGGACTAGCCTGGGGCTCTGGTGGGGCAGGGTCCACTGTGTATCAGGGGGAGGGTCCCATGGGCAGGACTGACTGAGAGGAGTGCTTCAGGGGCGGCCAGGGGGCAGGCATGACCCCCGACCTGAGGGAGGACAGGGTGGCCTTGCCAGGCCCCGTGAAGTGAAAGCCACTAAATCCTGATTCACTCCTGATCCACTCCTGATAGATGACAGGAAAATCAATGAGGTGAAAGGGGAAGCTCTGAAACCTCCCCAGGTCCCTGTGTCCTTGCTCCTGCCTGATTATTCCTCCCTCCCAGGTATCACGTGCCCAGAAGCCCAGACCAACCCCAAACACCTGGATCCTTTCAGCTTGAGTGTGCAGTGTCCAGGCTAGGGTGGGGTTGATGGGTGGCACAGTAGAGCCCCACTCTGGGCCTGGTTTCCCTTATGCCTTTTTTTTTTTAAAGATTTTATTTCTTTATTTGACAGAGAGAGACAGCCATCGAGAGAGTGGGAGGGGGAGTGGGAGAGGAAGAAGCAGGCTCCCAGTGGAGGAGCCTGATGTGGGGCTCGATCCCAGGACTCTGGGATCACGCCCTGAGCCGAAGGCAGACGCTTAACGACTGAGCCACCCAAGCGTCCCTCCCTTGTGCCTTTTGACAGGCATCCATCCACCTATCCATCCAGCCACCATTCATCTATCCACCACCCATCCGTCCATCCATCTACCATCCATCCATCTATCCATCCATCCATTCATTCACTCATCCATGCATTCAACATGTTTACCCAGCTCCTACTAAAAGCCAGACACTGTGTACAAAGCCCACAGCCTCTCCTCTGAACTTACTTTGTTGGCAGAGGTTCAGGGTGGGGTGAGACCCATGTACAAGATACAATAAGCTTTCTGGTGGTAAGGAGTCCTAGGGAGAGAAACAAAGCCTGGCTTTGGGATAGAGTGTGGGGGAGCGAGGGAAAACACCCCTGAAATGTTCCTTTCCAGTTGAATACTGACCACATTTTTCATGTGCTCCCTTCCTCAGGGGTATTTGGGTTTTGAAGGGCCTGCTGTGGTTGACCCTAGAAAGAATGGATGGACATTATGTGCAGTGTCACCTGGGTGAGATGTGGAAGGGGGCTGGGCAGGGCAGGGTGTGGCTAGTGAAAGTTTGGAAGTCCCCTAGGATAGTGGGAGTACATGCAGGACCCCCATTTCTAGGCTAAGCTCACCAGCACTGACCCCTCCTCACAGGGGCCTCTGGAACCCCACTGGGTCCTGGTGCTGAGGTCCCTGTTGCCTCTTTTCAGTGCCGCTGGGACTGGGGATACAGCTGAATCTCCCACCTTTAATTCAAATCCCTGTTTATGCCACCAACTGGTTACCATGGAAATGTCCTTGGGACAGGGTGGAGGGTGGAGAGGGCCATGGGAGGGAGGGGGACAGGCTGCTCCTGCAGAGATGACCTTCCACTTTTGCCAGCAGCAGTCCTTATTGTTGGCGTGACAGTGGCTGGGTGTGCATCTGGGGAGGGGTCTTCGAGGAGCCTGTTCCTTCCTCCCCTTGGCCTCCATCAGGGATCACCCTCAGAAGACACAGCACTCCTGCCACAAGGGCTGTGGGGCCATGGGGTGCCCCTCTTCCAAAGCTGGTCTCATTTGTTTGTGAATTGGGGCTTTTCCTTTCCACTGAGACAGCAGTCTGAGAAGCAGCGGGAGGGAGGGGCCTGAAGGCCTGGAGTAAGAGTCTAATTCAGCAGCAGCTACGATGATGATTTCTAGGCTCCCGCAAGAGTGCTTTCCAGCCGGGTGCAGGTGGGGAGGGAGGGCCTTGCAAATTAATGAGTTAGACCCGATTAATCTTGCTGCATTAGCAAATCTGCAGGGAAAGCCAAATGAGGTTGGACAGATGTGTGCGAGCGTCTGCACGCCAGCCACAGGGCTATGTCCGCCAGAGCTGGGCCCTAGGCACCAGGAGAGACAGGCCTGCTGGCTGCCGCTGGGCTCTCCGGCTGAATTTGCCCATGGGAATGGCCATCAAGAGCCACCATCTTGGCCGCTGGAGCTGGCCAAAGTGAAGGGAAACAGAAGGTAGAGCTGGCTTAGCCTGTGAACTGAGGCAGGCTCTGCCGAGAGCCAAGAGCCTCTTTCCCTATACAGGTGCTTCATCCCCCCGCGCCCCCCCCTCCCCCGGCACGGCCGTTCCAGCACCTGCTGCAGGCCAGGACACCAGGCTGGCTCCAAGCCCTTGCCAGGAGCTGGGCGCCTGGCCGGACCCTCCTCATGAGTCCTTGAGTCTACGTTCCTGTGTGTTCCTTCTTCCAGGAAACCTTCACAGATTGGCCCAGCCCCTCATGCACCCCCTTCTCATCTGACCCCAGCTGACAATCGCAGGAACACCCAACTTTACCAAGGCCTGAGGAATGAACCTAAATGCAGAGGCATGAGGGATCATTCTCATCCCCAAATGTGTCGTGTTTGCTGCGGGATAATGGGACGAGGCAAAGGACACTTCACCAGCTAGTGACGAATCTCTTTATGGCTCACGTTCCTGGATTGCCAAACGAGTGTAATGATGACCTCTGCTTCATAGGGATGCTGAGATAGTTGGAAGAGGCTTCCAGAAGGACCCAGAGCATGGCTGGCCTCTGTTACTAATAAAGGAGCATGGAATTGGCTCGAGATTGTCACGTAAGGCACAGTTCTATTTGTCCTGGGAAAGCACAGAACAGGGGCTTTCTCAAGACCAGAGGTAAAAACAGGGGCTAGAGGCAGCTTCCCCCATCCACCAGTGCTCTTCACCCTCCCTGGTCCCCTCTCAGAGGGGAGGCTCTGGCAGGTTCTAAGCCTCCTGTGGCCTGCATCCTGGAGGGGGAGATGGCTTTTGCCTGGTCCAGGTGAGACACGGGGTCAGCTGAGGTGTCCTCCTCCCTCCTTTGCACCCAGCTGGTGATAGGCCAGGCCTGTTCACCAGCTCCTGGGTCAATCGGACTCTGATCAGCTTGGTGGGCCTTCTCGTGCTTAGCACAGGGGAGCTTGTGGAAGGGCCTAATTAATGCCGCAGGAACCTGGGTTCTGGCCCTGCTGGGGAGAAGGGGTCTGGTGGCTGTGAAAAGAAGGAGGGAGGTGTGAGGGGTCCTGCTGCAGAAACAGGACACCAACCAAAGCAGAGCAGGCTCTGGGTCTGTGGGGGTGCTGCCAGGAGGCCATCTCAGTCGGGACACAGGCCAGTCCTGGGACATGCTCTGCTGATAGACTGAGGTCCTGAAGCCAGGTGGGCTGGGTTGGAAGCCCTCTACCACCTGTGTGACCTTGGGCTTGCAGCCTAACCTCTCTCTGCACCCACCTCCTCATCCCGATGCAGGTATAACAAGAGCCCACCTAAGAGGGGTGCTGTGGGTGACAGCCCATCACTGCTGAGACTGGCCACTGCTCAGGGCTGAGCATTTTGAAAGCTCTGTGTGTGTGGGAGAGCAGACAGAGGTCTCCTGCGGGAAAAGCCCCTGGCTGTCTCAAAGCAGGTGTGTGAGGTGTGAAGAGCTTAACCTGGAGCCAGAGTGCAGGTGGGCTGGGGGGAAGGGGCAGGAGAGATGGGGGAGGAGAGACCAGCTGGGAGGGGCTCTGGGGACATGGGGAGGGGGTATGGGTTGAGAGAGATGGGGAGGGGGCAGGGGCCCTTGGGACTGATGCCTGTCACCTGGGAGCATCCCTGGGGTCTGGGTGGGGAGAGAGGCAGGAGGCTCCTGACAGACATTCTGCCCCTTCAAGGGCGGACACTAGGCCTGGGAGCTCAGTGAAGTCTGCAGCCTCTTCTCTGCTCCCATCCGGACTGAAGTCTCCAAGTGGGGGATCTGGAAACCCGGCGTGCAGGGATGGTTTCCATGCAACCGGCGCCCTCTCCTCACTGCAGACCGGGGTTGGGCGCACAAAGCGGTCACTCCCAACCGTCCTTGGAGCACCTGCTGCGGCTCGGCGGCCACCTTGACCCGCATGGGGCAGAGCCCCTGCCAGGGCAGCGAGCATGGTCACACCAGGCACCTCAGTTGTGGCTGACATCTTTCAAGTGCTGTCCGACCGGCAGCTGGGCTGTTCTCCAGCCCCCAGAGGAGCCCCAGAGCCGCCCTCAGCCACAGTCCACAGCGCGAGTTCCAGGCCGGATCTGGAGGCAGTGGAGCGGCTTCACCCGGGGCGGGGGCTTGAGGGTTCTCTCCCCAGAAGGGCGGGCAGCGACGCCTGGACTCCCCATGGAGGCTTTCCGGTCATTGGGGGACAGGCTGATAGGGGGTGGTCTTTCCTGAACGCCTGGCTGGGGAAGAAGACCAGGGGCTAGTGATTTCCGAACTGCGGAGCGGGGCGGGGGTGATGGAGTTAACCAGGCGTGTGCTGGCCGCCAGGGGCCCCTGGGTGCGCGGCCCCCACCCAGGCAGGCCGTGGGCCTCCAGGACTGGGGACGGGAGTGGAGGTCAGTGTGTTGTGGTCCGGAAACCAGCCCGGCGCCAGGATCCCCCAGTCGTAGGCAGGGACTACAGGCCCCCACCCCTGGCTTGGGCACGTCCCCAGCCCCGGGGGAGGACGAGGGAAACTTTACCCCAGCGCAGGCCGAGCGCAGCCTCCGCGCCCCCTCTCGGCGGGTGGTCTGCCCCCCGCCCCACCCGCCCTCCTCCCTCACGTCCTCGCCCGCTTTCCCCCTCCTCCCCGCCTCCCCTCCTCCCCCTCTCCCTCCTCCGTCTCCTCCTCGCTGGCTGGAGGCGGGCAGGTCCGGGCGGGGCCGCGCCGCTGAGCCCACAGCCCCCAGCTCCCGGCCGGGTCGCCGCCTTCGCGCCCCGCGGGAGGAGCGGCGGAACCAGGCCCAGTGGACGGAGCGGCCCGCGCGGCGCGGGGGCATGAAGTTGGGCGCGCGCGGGCCTGGGAGCGGGGGCGCGGCGGAGACGGGAGCCGCCCGCGTCTAGAGCCCGCTCGGTGCGCCATGGAGCTCGGGGGCCCCGGGGCGCTGCCGCCACCGCTGCTGCCGCCGCTGCTGCTGCTGCTGGGGGCCGGCTTCCTACCCGGTAAGTTTCGGGGCGCTAGACGGGCCCCCTTTCGTCCAGTTCGGGGCGGCTTTGGACCTCCAGAGCCAGAGGAGGGGAGGCTCCTGGCTGCGGTCCCTAGCCGCGGGTGCGCGCAACGGGGCAGCCGCGGAGGCTCCCCAACCCCCAGACGCAAAGGCTGTCCTTCGGTGCGCACTGAGCGGGGCGAGGAAGGCGTTAACTCGCCCGCGAATGCGGGAGAGGGGTTTGGGTGGGGGTGGGGGAGGCTGCTGTTTGGGGAGCTGGACCCAGAAGCTCCAACTTGGGTAGAGAGAGGCGGGGCCCATCTCTCCCCGTCTTTATCCATCCGGCCAAATTTCCCTGCAGACACCCCCATGCCTGCTCCTGGTTTGGGGGAGCAGAGGGATGGGTTCCGCCCTTGGCCGCACCCCATCTACGCCTTTTCTGCTCCCCCGCGCTCACTGGGACAGGTGAAGTCCTAGCCCCCTCTGCCTCCTCCTCCCCCCATCCCCTGGGCAGCCACCCTGCTATTCATAGGAGGGAATTTCAGCCCCTGGCCTCCCCAGTGAGGAGTGGGCTATACATTCCTGGTACAACGGACCAGGAAGAATAAGGTTGGGGGAGGGGGGCCTCTGGACTCAGAGTGAAGGGTGGGGAGGGTCTAAGACTGACTCTAGGGGTGCTTGTGAATCCCCTCTTAACATCCGGTCTAGGGCACACAGGTGAGCAAGACTGAGCTGAGTGCAGGCAGCTGGTACCCTGTTCACCTCCCCAAACCCCCTTATGATGCGGTGACCCCAGTGCAGGTGCCCAGGAAAGACAGAGAGGCTCTCAGTCCACAGACTGGCCGATGGGGCCTGGGCTGGATCAGAACGGCCCCTTCTCAGGAAGCAGAGTGTGTATGTTGGGGGGGGGGGGTTACCCTTGACTCGTGGAAAGTTGTCTGTCTGTCCAGGAACACAGGGTGCTGGAGTCGGCAGGGTCTGGTGATCACTCAGGGCTGCTGGCAGCCACAGGAAACCGGCTCTCCATCCCCCCATTTGGGCCTGCCCCCACTGTCCTGGAGTCCTGCGGTTACCCTCACCTTGTGCTTTGAGGCAAGGTTTTGGGAATCCAGCTGGCAGCTGGAGATCCAGCCCCTTCTTCCCAGTCAGCACTTAACCGTGTCTTTGGGGCTCAGTGCAGGGCGCCTGAGGGGCCTGGGAAGGCTTCCCTGAGGAGGTTACACTTTTACCCAGAGGGTAGGAGAGAAAGGAGGCCAGGAGTGGGGCAGGATGTGCAAATGTCCTGAGGTGGATGGGACTGGAGCGAGCCCCAAGGGGGCAGCCTGGATGACTGCGGTCCTGTGCCCCCGGGCCGCACGTCTTCCTGTCCCCCCCCCCTCCCCGTAGTGAGCAGCCACGTGGAGACCCGGGCCCATGCGGAGGAACGGCTGTTGAAGAAGCTCTTCTCTGGTTACAACAAGTGGTCCCGGCCCGTGGCCAACATCTCGGACGTGGTTCTTGTCCACTTCGGGCTGTCCATCGCACAGCTCATTGATGTGGTAGGTGCCAAGGGCGGGGAGTGGGGAGCCCTGAGCCTCGGCCCCTCACACACAGCCATGGAGGCTCACGCGGGAGGGAGCACCCCACCTGAGAGGAGGCCGGCCTGGTGGTGGCCGCAGAGCCCGGGGAGCCTCCAGGGCTGGGGGGCTGCCATCCGCACTGCACGCAGGCTCTTCGTGTCCGGCCCTGGCAGAGCCCCGCCGATGTGCCCTCCTGGCGGAGCCCAGAGGACAGGGAGGCCCCCCAAGTAGGAAAACCCAAATGCCGATTTTCAGCAGTAAGTCAGGGCCACGTCCTCCAGGAGCAAAGAACAGAAAATGCCTCTCGGGCTGGAGGCAGCGGTGGGTGGGGGAGGGGTAGGCCTTGACCTGCTCTGGCAGCACCTGGTCTAGGAGACCCCCACCGTCCACTGGTCTGGAATATGGTGTCCCAGCAAGGCTCAGACAGGTTTGGTGTGTTTACCTTCCTGGTTAGGACCCGAGAAGGCTGCTGGGAGGGTGCTGGGGGTCCAGCCTCCAAGTGGCTCTGGAAGGGCTGGGGCATCCGTTTGGGGTGGGGGACTAGGTAGTGGGTTCACTGGGGTGGGGCCCTGACTGCCTTGGAGTCCAGGCTCCAGCCTGGCCGGGAACGGGCCGCTGGGAGCTTGGTTCCCTCTCCGCGAGGAGGCCCCAGGCCTGCTGGGTTTGGAAGGGCTCGAGTTTTTCACACTAGGACAGGCCAGCTCTGGTTGCAGGGAGGGAGCTGGAATTCACCCAACTGGGGGGGGGGGGCTGTCGATATCCCCGCATGCCCACCTCGCTCCCCTGCCAGGATCCCAGGCTGGAGTCTGCTTGTGGAGGGAGGAGCTGACCCCGGACTGCTGTGTGTGGCGAGTGACCCGTGGCCGCTGGTGTTTCTACCTGTGCAATGAAACGGGCAGCGTCGGCAGGCGGAGGGGCAGCGTCGGGGGGGCTTTGGGAGGTGGGAGGGACAGAGGTGCGTGGGGACATCGGTCACACCACTCTGTCCTCAGTGGTGTCCAGACTGTCACCCTCGGGCATCCTGGAACTGAGCCTCCGCTCGTTCTGGCAGGTGCTCCTGGCAGGACGTGCTCAGCGTCGGTGCCCCGCTGAGGCTTGCACTCATGGGTGAAGGGGCGGCGGCCCTGGCCTCCTCAGGATTGCTCATCACCCCCACACTGCCACCCATTTGCCCAGGAGACACTGAGGCCGGGAGCACATGAGCTCTGAGGCCGTGATGAGGGATGTGCCAAGGCCCCGTGGCAGGGCCGGGCAGGGTGGAGAAGCCCAGGCTCTGCTGTCTGCACCAGAGCTGGCCCAGGACGGTCCGGGCCCTGGCCCGAGGTCTGTACCTTGTGTGCAGGCAGAAGGGGTTGCACACGCCTGGCCATGCTCCGCCAGCCCCTTGCAGGGCTCACGTGTTTGCTGCAGCTCTGTGTCCGGCGGGGTGTGCTCCCGTGTGCGAGCTCACACCAGCAGGGGAGCCCGAGGAGTCCTGGGGCTCTCTGGGCCCTGCCCCTTGAAGCTTGTTCTGAGCCTGGTGAGGTGCGGGCGGGGCAGGACGGGGCGGGCAGGGGCGTGGTGGGCAGGCAGCGCGGGGCAGGACTGTGTGGCAGAGGTCATTGGACTTTGTGTCCAGCACCAGCGGCAGGGCCCGATCAGGTCACGTTTGCTCCTTGGCCTCCTTTGGGGGGTGGCCCACCCTGGGTGGTCCGGGGGGAGCAGGATTGAGGGCAGTGCCTGGGGGCGGTGAGAGGCATGGTCTCCGCCCCCTGAACTGGCCCACTGGGAGCTTGTCCCCTGGGGGAGGCAGGAGGGGAGGTGCCCAGGCCTGCTTTTTGGGCACAAGACGCCGCTCTGACCCAAGGTAGGCATGGGATGCCCGGTTGGGGGGAAAGGTTGGGCCATGACAAGGTCAGGCACTGCCCCCAGCCCTGCCTAGCCCCCTCCCCTCAGGGGCAGAGCTGTTGCCAGGACCCCACGGACAACTGCACTCTGAGGGAGCCCTCCCATCAGTCTCCGAGTGCTCCTCTCCAAACCTTGGGCAAAGAGTCCACCGCCAGGCCAGCCGCCTCTCAAGCGGGTGCCATGGGGGCTGGGGTGTGGCTGTGGCTCCCAGAGGCTGGTGAGATGTGAAGACCCCAGGGCTTCCCGTCCCCACAGACCCCTGTGTCCCCCCCTGGAGCGGGGTGTTCTCCGAATGGCTCCAGCACATGTTGGGAGCTGACTGCCCAGGGGACGGGTCTGTCTTGCTCCCCAGCAGAAATGTGCCGGCTGGCCCATCCCCATGAGCCAGTAGGGAAGAAAGAGGGTGGGGCAGGGTTGGGATAGTGGCTGGAAAGGGCTTCACGGGGTGTGTGGTCCAGCCTCTTCACTGGGACTGGTGACCACACAGTGACCTTGAGACGGAACCAGCCGGGTCTCCTGCTTCCACCTCTCCTCTTTCAGCCCCTTCCCTGTCCACCTCAAGGTCCTGAGACCCTGGTGCTAAAGGGGCAGTCTGTCCAGGGGCCAGCCTGGTGAGCAAGTGGGACCTTGTGCATACCGGGGTTGCTCACCTGGGAGCCTGCAGATGGGCTGCCGTCGTGACCAGCCGGGAGGGCCGATGCAGGCTGGCGGGGGACCTGGAAGGAGGCTGTCCTCCAGCAGCGTGGGAGCCCTCCGCACGTCCCACACATCTGACTGTAGCTGGGGGCAGGCCAGGAGCTGGCCACCTGCCAAGCCAGACAAGCCCTGTCCCCACTCTCTGTCTGGAAAGGTTCAAGGGCCTTGTCCCCACTTCTCTAAGTCCCCTTGGGCTGACCATCCTGGACTTGGTTGCCTCCAGGGACGAGGTACTCACTCCTTCCTGAGGTCACCTGCTCCCCATGTTCAACTCAGGCCTGTCTTTGTGGGCGAGGAAACTCAGGGCCAGGAGAGAGCAAGGGGGAGGGACACACACACACACACACACACACACACACACACACACGTCCGTCCCCCAGGAGGTCACATCCGCCCTTCTCCTTTGTGTCCTAGGATGAGAAGAACCAGATGATGACGACGAACGTGTGGGTGAAGCAGGTGAGTGAGTGGGGGGCCCCTCCCCCTTATCCCTCCCTCCCGTCCCCTCCCTGACCCCCTCACCCCCTCACCGGCTGTGGCTTCCTCCTCCTGTCCTGCCCTAGGAGTGGCATGACTATAAGCTGCGCTGGGACCCCGCTGACTACGAGAACGTCACCTCCATCCGCATTCCCTCTGAGCTCATCTGGCGGCCAGACATTGTCCTCTACAACAAGTGAGCCTCGGGAGGTCAGCGGGCAGGGGTGGCCGGCACCAGTGTCCAGGTGTGAGTGATCCAGGGGAGCCGGCGTGCACAAGAGGCGGTGGCCTGTGTGTGCGCTCGCCCTAGGGAGCCAGTGCCGAAGCCTCTGGGAGGGAGAGGAGGGAGCAAAGGAGGGGTGGAGGTCTGGGGGGGGCCCTCCGGTGAGTACAGCGGGGACAGGGGCCCTGGGGGCAGCGTGGGTCCGTCCCAGCCCGGGCCAGCCAGCCCGCTCAGGCATCATTTCCTCTCCGGGCGCAAGGGGAGCACGGGCCCTAGAGCACTGGTGTTTTCTGGATCAGCCCTTGGCCCGGCAGGTGGTTCCCCCCCCGCCCTCCAGGCACACCTTCCTTCTGTCTGTGCAGGAAACTCCCAGACTGCCCGCGCAGGCCCGCCTGCTGCCCCGGCCCTTTGTGCCTTTTCACCTGGGTGCTCGCCCCTCCCCTGCCCTGGTGCCGTCACAGTCCTGGGAAGCAGCCCCTGGGACACGACGCCTCACGGAGTCCGCTCACCTACAGCACCCTTCTGTGCCGGGAGCCAGGGTTTGCCAGGCGTGGCTGTGGCAGAGGGTGGGGTCCAAATTGTCCTTTCCCAGGACCCTCGCTGGGGGCTCCTGAGCCTGGGGCAGCCTGACGTCCTCCCGTGTCCCCGTGTCGCTGCTGGGTCACAGCCGGGCGGCTGATTCCCGGTGTCAGGCTCGCCCCGGCAATAGCTCCCATGGTGCTTACAGATAAAGCAAATGGAAGCACTTAGCTCCCTGCGGACCCCTGCCCTCCCCGCTGCCAGACCCCGATGGGCTCTTGTACAAAGCCCCTTCCAGGGCCCCCGGCACTGGGCCTGACCTATAAAACGTTGCTATTTGATTAAGAACGATTGGGCTCCTCTTCCAACTTAATTGATTCCAGTAATGGCCACGGGAAGAGCTTGCTGGGTTTCGGGGGTGCATTGGGGGGGCCGGCTCCGCGAATAGGAACACAGTGGCGCTGTTCTTCCCTCAGGGCAGGCTCCCTGCTCTCCACAAGCAGCCCCGCCTGAACCAGCAGCCTGGGGTTCTCCAGCCTGCCCAGCCTTCCTGGGGTCCGCACCCAGCTCCCCATGTCCCCCCCCCCCCCCACCGCCCCGGGCCCTGGCACTGGGTTCGTCACAGTGATCGTTTGGTTCAGAGATCACGGTGTCTACGTCCTGGGACCCAGGGGAGCATTCGTGCTGTGGGACAGATAGCTCTGCTCTCCCCTGGCAGGACGGTGCCGGCTGAGATGAGCTCTGGGGCCTGTTCAGACCCCTGGACTGCAGCCCAGGAGAGTGGGGCTGCCCTCTCAAATTCCCTCCTTCTCTCTCCTCCTTTTAGGTCTCGGGTGGGGGGCAGGGGGTGGACCCCCAGCCTCTCTGTGGCGCTGTGGTCGGCATAGAGGCTCCTTCTGGCCAGGGCCGAGGGGTGGCTGATGCTGGCCAGGCCGGTGTGCACTTGCGTGTGTCCAGGTGGTCAGCCTGGGCTACTGGGTGAGGGGAAAGTTGGGGGGCAGCTTTCCTGATGGCTTTGGGGAACCCCGGGTTGAAGGATGTGCAAGGGAGACCGTGCTGTCCACTTGGGGGCTTCTCTGTGTTGGCCCTTTGGGGCGGGGGGTTCGCAGGGCCTGGAGCAGGAACCTGGACGGGCCACAACGTGCTCACGATCTGACCGTCTGACCGTTCGGTCCCAGCGTCCGGAGCCCTGTGGCTTCCTGGAGGCCAGTGCTGCCGGAGGTGGGGTGCGGGGCCGGGACCTGCTGGCGCGTGCTTCCTCTCCCCTGCACCGGGCCACGTCCTTCACCCCTGGGTGCCTCGAAGCCAGGACAGGGGAGAGGTTGGACCCCGCTCAGCTGCCTTCTGGGATCTCCTACCTCCTCGAGAAGTCCAGACCCCAAGTCCCGAGGGGGACGCGCTCCTGGGGGGGCCTCAGGATCTGAGCCAGGTCTGCGCTGGGCAAGGACACAGCAGCCCCCCAGGCTGGGGGCAGGGGTGGGGGTGTGTGTGCAGCCACGGGGGTCCGCAGGCTGTGCACCTGGAAAAGACTGTGGGCGTCGAAACCCGGAGGCCTGGGTGCAGGTCCCCCGTATGGGGCTGCTTTCAGTGAACGTCTGGAACATTCCCTGCCCTTCCTGCGAGATCAGGGCCAGCCGGGCTCCCGCCGCTGACTGGAGCCTCTAGTCTCCCTGCAGAATGTTTGCTGAGCTGTGCATGCGTTTGCTTTGTGCCTCAGAGGGACTGGCTTTGGGTTTTGGAGTGATGTTGCTGAGGGAGGACGGTCCGCGTCGTCCTGCCCCAGAGACAGCCTCAGTCCCACGCTGGAGTCCAGGCGGTGTGTCCCGCGTGCAGAGCCCGTCTGCACGCATCTGTGCATGCATCTGTGGGTCGCCACCTGCCGCTGACCTAGATGTCAGCCCGGAAGGATCCCTGGAGGTCACAGGCTCGGATTGGCACCAACTGAGACCGTTGGGGGCCTCTGAGCTGGGTGTCTGGGGGATTCTGGGCCGTGGTGGGTGTGGGCAGGCAGGGAAGGCCGAGCTCTGGCTCACATCCCGGGTGGGCGGCTTCTCTGGTTCAGCTGCTGGGCCGGGGGGCTGTGCGGTGACCCCCTCTGCTGTGACAAGGCAGCATGGTCCCCACGGGTGCTGTCCCTGGGGAGGTTCCCCGTCAGCCCCTCAGAGCCAAGCCATGGGGCCGGCCACTGCCTCCACGTGCTCAGGGCGCCACCCGTAGTTAGAGTGGACAGCCCAGTCCTGGGGGAAACCGAGGCAGGAGCGCGGTATGCACGCAGCTCAGGGTGCACCTGCTGGGGACTCTGCCCGGCGTCCAGGGACTTCCAGCTGCAGAGCAGAGCGGGGCCGACACCAGAGCCGATGAAGGCGGGGGAGGGGGCTGCTAGCAGGTGTTCCTGGGCACCCATGGGCGCACTGCCTCACCCCACAACGCACCAGCGTGGCACACCCCACCTGTGCACATCCTCGTGGAGACACTGAAGCGGACCTCGCTGTCCGGGGAGCCCGGGGCCGGGGACAGCAGCCCCTTGTTCTGCCACCCAGCCGGCCATGGACAGGGGCCAGCACCCCTGAGGCTGAGGGCAAGGCAGGAGGGCGGATGGCCAGAGGCAGGCCCTGTCCCCTCGTGCTCAGGTGGCCCGGGGTCCTCACCTGGGCAAGAAGGGGCGTCTGCACCTGTAAGTCATGGGGGTAAAGGAGAGAAAGCACTAAAGGTGCTCAGTGGCGTTGGCAGACCCGGTCTGTGGCAGGGACGGTGGCTGGGCAGGCCCCCCCCAAGCTTGGCCCATCCCCCCAAGGTGACCTGCAGGGGACCTGGCTCCATCCCAGGAGGCCTTGCAAAGTCCATGGCGTGGAGCCCAGCAGCCACTGTCATGTGCGTGTCCTCGTCTGTAGGGCGTAGACGGCCAGGTGGGCAGTGATGGGTCCCAGGAGGGTCTGCTCGGCCCCCACCCACCTGGATGCAAGTCTGCGGGGGATATGGGTGGGGGCTGAGACCTTCTGAGGAGCCATCCCCTCTGCCCTCTGGCCTCTGCCCTGGGCACAGGGGCAGGAGAGTGGGGGGCTGTGTTCCCGAGTCAGGCCCCACTTGCCCTCACACCGTGGACAGGAGCTCCCCGACCTCGGGCCCTCGCAGGGACGTGACCCCCTGTGGGCTGCCTGCTGGTTCCCAGTGCAGACAGCTCATAGCTGAGGACAGAGATGGACCAGGCCCCACCTGCCCTTGGTGTTAGCAGGTGCAGGATCCCCGTCCCTGCCCTACCCGCCAAGTAACCACCATGGTCACCAACACGCTTGTGTGTCAGGCACGGCGTGGGCCGCTCAGTCCTCCAAGCCGCGTCCCCCTGGGGTAGGGGCGATAAACCGAGGCTGAGGACTGGTGTGTCCGGGGCCATCAGCCCAGCTCTCCCCGGGCCGCGGTCTCCGGCCGGGTCCCCACCTTTCTCTGCTGGCCCGTGAAGCCAGAATGCGCGTGAGAGCTGGGCCGCGGTGTCGGTGGGCCTCACGCCCCTCTCTTCCTGCGCAGCGCGGACGGGGACTTTGCGGTCACCCACCTGACCAAGGCCCACCTCTTCCACGACGGGCGGGTCCAGTGGACGCCCCCCGCCATCTACAAGAGCTCCTGCAGCATCGACGTCACCTTCTTCCCGTTCGACCAGCAGAACTGCACCATGAAGTTCGGGTCCTGGACGTACGACAAGGCCAAGATCGACCTGGTCAGCATGCACAGCCGCGTGGACCAGCTGGACCTGTGGGAGAGCGGCGAGTGGGTCATCGTGGACGCCGTCGGCACCTACAACACCCGCAAGTACGAGTGCTGTGCGGAGGTCTACCCCGACATCACCTACGCCTTCGTCATCCGCCGCCTGCCCCTCTTCTACACCGTCAACCTCATCATCCCCTGCCTGCTCATCTCCTGCCTCACCGTGCTCGTCTTCTACCTGCCGTCCGAGTGCGGCGAGAAGGTGACGCTCTGCATCTCCGTGCTGCTCTCGCTCACCGTCTTCCTGCTGCTCATCACCGAGATCATCCCCTCCACCTCGCTGGTCATCCCGCTCATCGGCGAGTACCTGTTGTTCACCATGATCTTCGTCACGCTGTCCATTGTCATCACGGTCTTCGTGCTCAACGTGCACCACCGCTCCCCGCGCACGCACACCATGCCCGCCTGGGTGCGCCGGGTCTTCCTGGACGTGGTGCCCCGCCTGCTCTTCATGAAGCGGCCGTCTGCGGTCAAGGGCAATTGCAGGCGGCTCATCGAGTCCATGCATAAGATGGCCGGCGCCCCCGGCTTCTGGCCCGAGCCCGAGGGGGAGCCCAGCTTCATGGGCGGAGCCCTGAGCCGGGGCCCCTCGCGCTCCCCGTCCTTCTGCAGCCCCCTGGACGAGCCAGCCAAGCCCCGGCCGGCCTGCGAGTCGCCCTCGGAGCAGGTCCCCGTGCCGCAGCCCTCCGAGGCTGAGAAAGGGAGCCCCTGCCCCTCGCCTGACTCCTGCCGCCCACCCGCCGGCACCCAGGCCCCGGGGCTCACCAAAGCCCGGTCCCTGAGCGTCCAGCACGTGCCCGGCCCCGCCGAAGCAGCGGAGGACGGTGTTCGATGCCGGTCTCGGAGCATCCAGTCCTGCGTTCTCCAAGACGATGCCGCTTCCCCGGCTGGGGGCCCTGTGGCCGGCTCCCCCAGCTTTCGGAAGACCAGCTCAGCCGAGCTCCCGCCCCCAGACCAGCCTTCTCCGTGCAAATGCAGGTGCAAGAAGGAGCCGCCCCCAAATGCCGTGCTCAAAGCCCAGGGCACCAAGGCTCCCCCCCGGCACCTGCCCCTGTCTCCGGCCCTGACGCGGGCAGTAGAGGGTGTCCAGTACATCGCGGACCATCTGAAGGCCGAAGACACAGACTTCTCGGTAAGTTTCTGCCTCTGGCTGGACAGACTCTGTCTGCTTCCCTTTCCTCTTTGGAGGAGGGTGTGGCCAGTGAAACATCCAAAAGCCAGGGCCCAGACTGGGGCTACTAAGCTCCGGGGTGCGTGCAGCCCCAGCTCCCACCCTGTCCTGCTCTCTCCCTCCTGAGCCTCTGATTCTGCCAGGCGGTCCCTGGGGTGGCGCTGGGGCAGGTGGCCCAGAGTGGTTGGCGAGCCCGTACAGCGGGGGTGTCCTCTGTGTCGTTTAGGACACGGGGGGCCCATAGGCAGCAGGGAGGCCTTGCCTGGGAAGTCTGGGCACTGTTGCTGGCCACCAGGAATGCCCCGTCTGGGGCCAGGAGGGGTCTCTGGGAAGGGACTGGGGGCAGCTGGGCCCAGGTGCAGGGGTGGAGGGGTAGGGGTAGGGGCTGAAAGGAGGCCTGATGGGGAGGGGAAGGACTGGGGCCTGGGGCATAGCCCTGCCTCTCTGGCCAGCACCCTGCATGTCAAGCTGGGGAGGGGGAGCAGGGAGTTGTGGGTGTAGGGACAGTAACGCTGGCCCAGCCACAGGGACCTAGGGACCCAGTGACCCCAGGGACCCCAGGGAGCTGGTCCTCCTGTGGGGGCTCCTCACTCACCAGCGGGGATCAAAGGAGCCCGGAGCGTGTCCCCAGTCCCTCTAAGTGTCTGCCTGACCCCCGTCACTAAGGGAACGTTCCTCTTTTCTTCTGCTGGTATTTGTCTGCCTGTCATGGGGTCGTGGCGGTGGTGTGGGGGGTCCCAAGGGCCAGGAGTCCCAGCTCAGACCTGGCGGACACTCAGGACCCCCCGTAGTCAGGAGGGAGGGAGGGGTGTCTACAGGGGTCCGGGCGGATGGGGAGCCCTCAGGTCAGAGCACGGGCAGGAGTAGTGAGGTGGGGCCATTGCTCGCTGACAGCTGGGGCCCGGCAGCCACCCTGCTGCGTTGACCTTGCCCTTGTCGGGGCGTCCTGCCCCGGTGACGCCTGCTGCTGCCGCTGGTGTGGACACTGCTCCTCCGCGCCCCTGCCTGCACCTTGGTTCACGGCCCCTGATTGCGTGTGGGACACGTGTGGCCCCAGGACCGCCTGCCGCGTGGCTGAGCGAGCCCTGGGCAGGATCAGGGGCCCTGGGCCCACATAGCACACCCCTGGGAGTGGGACACCCTGCGGAATCTCAAGAGGCCGTGAAGCCATTCCGGAGGTTTCTGGAGGGTTCTGCCTGGGGGGACCTACGTCTGGGACCCCATTTTGCTGGCAGCTCTTGAAACAACAGACAGTTCCCTGACTCGACATGCAGGTCTGAGCACCGCCAAGGAGTGGGACCAGAATCATGTCGGGCTCCGGCGGCCGTGCGCACGCGTCTGGCTGGGCCCAGCCCGGCATTTATCTGCGTGGTGTGACGGGCCGCCGCGACCTGGTTCTGGCTTCAGGGCAACACCAGGCTCTGGGGAGCCAAGCTGCCTCGACAAGGGTGGACCTTGGATGCTCTGGGCGGCTTTGTCCGCGAGCCTTTCATCCTCAGGATGGGGGACGCGCCTAGAGAGATCAAAGAGCAGAGGACGAGGCCACGGCTGCTTCTCAGCCTTCCTGGAACAGAGGGTCCTGGAGGGACTTCTTATTTATAAGTGACCTTGTTTGCTCTCCAGTTTCGGTTTGGTTTAAAACCATCAGGGTGTCTCTGATCCCTTGAGAAATCAGAGCAGAAAATGGCAGTGGAGAGCCCTCCGTACCCTCGACACCCCCGAACGGGAGGGCTGAGCTTGCCCCCTGCCTCGGCTGTCCTGCCCTCAGTGCCCGGCTGGCCTGAGCCCTGGGGCCGCATCCTTTCCCGTCCCTCAGGTGCCGACAGACTGCCCCACCCAGGACGCGCTTGTGGCCACGGCCTCGGCCTCCTGGAGGCTCTGCCCTGGGTGACCCTGGGGGAGGCAGAGGCCGTGGGGTCGGGAGCCAGGACCACGGAGCGGCCGGCCTGGGTTGAGATCTGGGATGTGTGACCCTGGCCGCTCCAGCCGCCCTGTGCCGCGGAGTCGCCATCTGTACATGGATGGCCCTGTCGCCTTTCTTCAGGCCGATGACTGCAGAGGATGTGGCCCACTGCCTGCCCTCTGGCCTCGGCGAGCAGGACCCCACCTGAAGCCGGGGCCTCTCCATCACCCCCGCTGAGGGGCCCTGCGCTCCTGGCAGCTCTGCCCTACTTGGAGCTGGCCTACAGTGCCCGGGTCTGTGTCTGCCTCAAGGGGCTTCAGGGACAGAGCTGAGAACCCGCTGACCCAGGAGGGCAGCTGGCCTGTGAGCACTGCCCCTGGAGCAGGGTGGGCAGGAGCGGAGGGCAGCTGGGTCTCAGACGTCGCTCTCTGGATGCGGTCTGCCGTGGGACCCCCACCAGGACGCTCCTGGCCCTGGCCCTGAATAGCCAAGGTGTGGGCGTCCCCTGTCTGGGCCTCACTGTCCTCATCTGCACAATGGGGTGCACTCGATGGCCTCCATGGTGCCCCTCCCAGCTTGGTGAACAGAGACATTTCCCCATGAACCAGACTAGACCCTCATGTCCCCAGAGGCCCTCCCCTGCTCGGGCTCCCTGTCCGCCTCCCTCGGGCTGCACTGCTGCCCCCCCTTAGAGGATGTTGACCCCAGTGCAACACAGGCCTCGGCCGGGCAGGTCACGTGTCTGAGCCCCACCTGTTGGTCACCTCCGTGCAGACGGTCACCCTGCATGGTTTTGGTGTCAGGGAGGGGACACGGAGAGCCTGCCTTAGACAGCACCAGGTTCTAGACAGTACTGGTGGCCTGGAGCCCCGAGGACGGCGGGCTGGAGTGACCGCGTGTGTCTGTGTCCGCAGGTGAAGGAGGATTGGAAGTACGTGGCCATGGTCATCGACCGCATCTTCCTCTGGGTGTTCATCATCGTCTGCCTGCTGGGGACCGCGGGCCTCTTCCTGCCACCCTGGCTGGCCGGCATGATATAGCAGGGCGGGGCCGGGCACCCGAAGGACCCCCGCGACGTCTGCGGACTACTCGCCGGGGGTCTGTGCCTGGCCGTCCGGGACTCCTGCATTCTGTGGGGTCACGCCATTCGCCAAATCGTCCTCCCATATTCTGTGAACTGCAAGATGGCCTTGGGAAGGGCCACTGCCCCTGGGGAAGCCGGTGCTGGCTCAGTCCTGCTGAGACCTGCGGGGGGGGCGGCCGGGCCGGAAAGGGCAGCGGGTAAACGCCTATTCTTGTCTGGAGGGTGGGGTCACTACCCACATCTTATTAAAGTTTATCTGGAGCATGGCGGCACATTGGCTTCCTGCCCGGGACGTGCATCTGACCCCTCAGCCAGCAGCCCAGCAGTCCCACCTGTCCCAGGGCCACGCCCCCCGGCCCCTCCCAGCCCCACGTGCCCCTGGTCCCTGTGGGATCGTGGATGCCTCCTCAGGCGGGCTCGCTTGGACGCCACAGAGGCCGGGCAGCAGACTCTCAGATCTCATTTGTGAGGGGTGGGTCCAAGCAGGGATTTTCTTGTCTTGTTTTATTCTGGGTAAATTAGTGTCAGGGCAAGTCTCGTGCCTGAGGGGCTTTGAGGAACGGTGTTGGGCCGGCGCCTGCGTGAAGGGGAGTCTAGGGACGGTGCCCCATGGTGAGGGCACCCTTCACTCCAGGGAGTGCGGGCGCCTGCCTTCCTGGGGTCCTGGGGTCCTGGGCAAGCATTTGCAGGGGCCCAGTGATGCAGCCAGGGTCCCAGTGGGCACTAGTAGTTTGGGAAGGCCCCGGGGCAGTGTCCAGACCAGGGCCTCTGGGGCCTTGTCCGGGCTCTCCCCGACCTCCTGTGGATTCCCCTCTGCACACGGCCCCTTGAGACACCCTCCCTGAAGCACAGACGTGGTAGCCATGGTGAGGGGTCCCTGAGGTCAGCCGGGCTGACTCTGGGGCCCTCGGGAGTGCAGTCCCTGGGGCTGGGGCCCCTGAGAAAGGTCATGGGGTGGGGGAGACCCCCATGGGCCTCCCTTGGGCTTGTCCTCCTGGAGCCAGCACAGCCCGGGGGACCTGGTGTCCTCCTCTGCAAGGCAGCCCCAGTAGTACCCCTGGGGGTGGCGTGGGGGCGGCAAGAGCTGCCCCTTGGCTCTCCCTGATTCTTCGGAGCCCTTAGGCCCCGAGTGCCACGGGAGGGGTAAGGACAACCTTCAGAGAGGACAAAGGAATCTGTGCCCCCTACCGATGGTCAAATCCCACCTCCTCTGACCCCCTTACTTCAGGGGAGCTGAATGGCAGGTGGGAGCTGGCCCTAGAGCCCGCCTCCCTGCCTGCGAGGTGCCTGGGTCAGGAGAGGGAGCGGACGGTGACCAAGCATCCGAGGGGCCTTGCTGCTGCCAGGCCCGACCGCAGATCCCCGGCGGCAGCGACGCCCTTGCCCTCCCTGTCCCTGGGGCACCAGTGACACCGGACCCGACTGGGACCTGGAAGGTCCTTGAGCCCAGGAGCGGGGTGCAGAGACCCCAGGGTCTAAGTCCCGGCGTTGTTGCCCCACCTGCCTCGTGGGGCGCCATCTGGGCAGCCATGCCCACGTGGCGGGCGGGAGGCCCCAGGCCCCACAGAGGGGCCGGGACACGGATTTCAGTCCTTACATAAGCGGGTGCAGACGTGCGGTGGCCGCGGGGAGGGTCCCTGGCACTGGGCCCGGCCGCGGATGTTCTTTTCTGGGTCGGGAGAGACCACGGAGCTGCTGGCACGGAGATTCTCGCCTGCCCCTTTCTTGTTTTAGGTTTTTGTTGTGCTTTTTTGAGACTCAAAAAACCATGTCAGAAAATCCAGGAAAACTCAGCGCCACGTTCCCATCTCACCAGCTGAGCCACAGTTACAATCGTGTTGTGTTTGCCTCCAGGGCTGTGTTTTCCACTGAGGCAAACTCTCCACGCGACAAAGGGCATGATTTTCAGCCCTCCTGTGAGTCTGGCGGAGTGAGACACTGAGGACCCAGGACCCCGTTGCGCACACGGGACGCCGTGGTCCCCTGAAAGCCCGCCGGCCCACTGTGGTGGCGAGGGCGGAGCCCTGCGGTGCGGTCCAGCCGGGGTGAGGCCCCTCGTGGTCTAGTGTCTGTCCGTGAACTTGTAACAGAAGCTGCCGAGTGGCGTTCTCCGTGTGCGTGAACGAAAGCACGCTGCGTCCTGGGTCACCGTCCACGGCCTTTGCTCCCCGTCCCCGGTGGTTCTGAGCTGCCATGAGCCCTGTGAGGTCTTTGTGTGATGCGTGTCCTCGTTTCCTGTCGTGTTAACCGTGTTTTTATGGTCGGTATCTTGTGATGTTAGGACATCTTGGGGGCCTCACAGGCCTGGGGAGGGACGGCCCCCAGGGCTAGCGGGTTCCCGGGAGTGGCGACCATTTGTCTGGAGCGTGCCAGGCGTGTGCCGCCCGTCCCTCCTGCGGCCGGGCCCCACCACCTGCGTGCCCAGCTCTCCCCCACCCCGAAACACTATCCCCCGCCTCACTCACCCAGGGCCAGGGGCCAGGGGCAGCCCCGCGCTCCAAACCAGCCAGTCCTGAGTCGTCCGCCCTGCCCTGCCTTGGAAGCCCCAGGAAAGGCTGTGGCCTGGGCCTTCCCCTCACCCTGCCTTGTGGCCCTGGGGGCACAGCATGGAAATAAAGTAATAGAGCCTCCTTTCAACGGCACTGGCCTCTCTGTGGCCTTGCCTGGTCCCCTGTACGAGCGGAGACGGGCCCGGAGTGCTGTCGTCATGCGCTCTGTCACGGGAGCTGGCCGGCGCCCGGGTCCCCAGAGTGACCGCGCACCTCTGCTTTCCCACCACAAACGTGTTTAGGTCCGGCATTTCCCACCCTCGATGACACCTGGGGCAGCAGGCCACGCCAGCCACAGCACTTGGCCACACCCTGCTGCGTGTGGCCCATGGCGGCAGGCCTGGAGGTTCCACGGGGACCTCGTGGCCCACAAAGCAGAAACGGCTCCCGCCTGAGCCCTCACAGGACAGGTTCGTGGTCCCGGTGCGTTTCTACAGCAGCAACCGCTCACCCCGACGGTGGTCCTGCCGTCGGACCGCACGACACCCGGGCCTGGGGGTCAGCCTGGGGGTCAGCGGATGACGGCGGGGGCCATCCTCAGCACCCTGCTGGCGTGTCGGGACATCTGCCTGACCCACGGGCGCACAACCAGGGGCATGGCTTGACCCGCTTTCCTGCCCGGACCGGCCGTGCCGCACCCCCGCCCCGGCTGTCCGCCGGTCTTGCCTGTTCTTGGATTTCACAGACGGGAGCACAGTGGCGCTCGCGCCAGCTTCCTTTCCTCAGCCTGTGTCCACTCCATCCATTTGCTACGCACAGCCGAGGTCAGCGAGCCCCAGCTGTTCCGCTGGGTTCTGAGTGCAGCTACGCCAGCCTTTACCGTCCCCTGCTGCTGGACGTTGGGGCTGCTCCCAGTTTGGGGCTGTTACACGTAAGTCTGCTGTGAACATCTTTGGGCGTGTTTTGGTGCGTTTGTGCATTTCTGTGGGTCGTACCGCTAGGAGCGGCGGCTCCGAGGTGGGAAGGGCATGCACGCGCCGTGTGAGCTGTGGTCGGACTGGACATCTGGTGACGCTGTTGCACCCCTTTGCCTCCTTGCCCCCCTGCACGCCGAGGCTTCTCGTCTGCGCCGGTCTGGCGGGGACAGCGGGGTCTCGCCGTGCTGTCAGCAGCATTTCTGCAGCGCGGTAGCGAGGCTGGGTTCTTACCATATGTTCCTCGCCTGCCGCGTGAATGCGCATTCCTGTCCTTTGCCAGCTTCCCACGGTTCAGTGTGGGCTTCTGATTTAATCCCACTGCAGACAGTTTGATTTTACATTCATGACGCTGTGGGGCCCAGTGTATGGTTGATCTCAGCCGATGTTCCCCATACGCTCAATAGGGAGGTGTGGCTTGCTGTGGGGAACGTTCTAGAAATGCCGGCCAGGTCAAGTCAGGGGAGAGGTGTGCTCTGGGCGCTGCAGACTGTGGCTTTCTGTCTCCTCTCCCTCCCGATTCCCGAGCAGGTGCGGGTGTCGCCGAGGCCCGCTGCGGGTTTGTCCGCTTCTCCTTGCGGCTGTCAGCTTCTGCCCCGTCTATCCCGCAGCTCTGGGGCCGTGGTCCTCCTGCCGAACGGCCCTGCTCACCCTTACGTAACGGCCCCTTCGTCTCTGGCTGTGTTCCGTGGTTTGAAGTCGACTTTTCCTGACAACAGCATAGCCGTTGAGGCTCCTTTGGGAGGTGTTTCCCCCTTTAATCGCTAACCTGACTCATGTCACTGCTTACGATGCGGACGACGTGTGGTTACCACCCCAGTCGAGAGACGAGCATTTCCGTCACCCCAGGACGCCGCTGCACTCCCCAGGAAACCACCGCCACGACCGCCATGGCTATAGAGACTTTGCGTGTTCTAGAACCCCGCGGAAATGGGAGATAGCCTTTGCGGTGGCCTCTTCGGTTCAGCGTGCGTTGGCCGCTCGTGTCCGAGAACAGCCCGCCGTTGACTGACGCGCTGATGGACGTTTGTGTTGTTCCCGTTTGGCGCTGTCACGGAGATGCGGCTTCGCACCCTCACACACGAGGCTTTTGTGGAAATGCTTTCATTTCTTTGGGGGCAAATACCTAGAATTTCGGGGCCGCCGGAGACTGTTGCTTCTGTCTTTGTAAGGAGCTGAGAAACTTGGCGACCGTGCGGCCCCGCGCCCCTGCGGCCGCCCTCGGCGACACCTGGTGTGGGCTCGCTGGCCAACCGCGTGCCTCGTTCATGAAGTGTTGAAATGTTTTCTCATTACTTATTGCTTTCTTTTAATGACTTGTTAATATTTCTTCCCGTCTGTGACTGTGTTTTTCATTTTCTTAATGGTGTCTTGAAGAAAAGCTTTTAATTTCGATAAAGTGTGATGTGTTACTGTTCCCTCCTATGGTTATTGCATATGGACCCTTCCTAAGAAGTCTGCTCATCCCGAGGTCGTATGTACGTCTGTATTTCCTTCCAGAAAGTTTTGTTTTAGCTTTAATGTTTCAGGTTTTTTTAAGATTTTATTTATTTATTTGAGAGAGGGAGAATGAGCATGAGAGAGAGAGAGAGGGAGAGAGAGGGAGAGAAAGCACCAGCGGGATGAGCGGCAGAGGGAGAAGCCGACCCCCGCTGAGCAGGGAGCCCGACACGGGGCTTGATCCCAGGACCCCGAGATCATGGCCTGAGCTGAAGGCAGATGCTTCACCGACTGAGCCCCCCAGGGGCCCCTATGTTTCAGTTTATAACATTTGTGCGTGCTGTGAGACGAGGGCGGGGGTCCATGCTTTGACTCAAACCTCCAGCTGTCTCTGCACCGTTTGTAGGAAGCACAGTCCTTCTGCATCGGAACGCCCACGGCAGCGCCTCATGCGTTGTCCTGGTCTGGGTGGTTCTCGGTCCGTCCCGGCTGCTCCGTCCTGGCTAGAGGCAGAAAGCTGGGTCTCGCCTTTCAACGCAGTTTGGGGAGCTCATCTTTTGATGAGTTAAACTCACTTATACGTATTGTAATTTCTGCTACATTGGGATATGTTTAAGCATTTCTCTTGTTTTTCTGTTTACGTGTTCCATCTCCTCCCATACAAGAAAACTTGACCTAGCTGGCTGATCTTGAAGGTTATACATGGCGGCTCCCAACTTACGGCCAAGGTCTGTACGTTGGAAGAGTTTAATGCATCGATGTCATGCCGCCCACGGCCCAATAAAGCAAGCGCTTTGGTTGCCTCAGGGACCTGCCCTCCCACACACCAGCCACCATGGAAGGATCTAGAATTGTAGTGATTTCTCTGTGTGGAGGCCTTCGTTATTCAGTCGGTAGCAAATTTCATGACGTCTTTCAGTGACTGTGGGGTTTCCCATGTATTGGGTCTAATTTCTGGTTATTCTCCCCTTTCTGCAGAACCCCCCCCCCCAAATGGATTGCCAAAGAGAATCTTGTTGCCCCTTCTGAGACTTCGTGGATTCTCAGAACATGTTTCTACCCCGTTGATTTCAGTGATAATTCCACTGGATGTAAAATTTGAGTATGTTTTCTTCAACACTTTGGGTTATTTCTCCCTGTCTTCTGACATTGAGCTGACTCCTAAGGAATATTTCCATTATCTTCGTCATGTTCTGCATTAAAGAATCTAACGGGTTTTTTTAGAGGGGAGGGGGGGTCAGAGGGAGGGACTCGGGAGTGGAAAGGTGATAGGCCAAGTTTTATTGTCAGGGCAGCAGTGACTACGGTTGAGGGTCCTGAGTATAGTGGTTGATGATAATGCCCGGTATTAGGGGTATGGATGCGGTGGCTTGTGTTAGAAAATATTTTGTGGAAGTTTCTATGGCTCGTGGATTGAATTTTTTTTTATCAGAATTGGGATGATTGCTAGTATATTTATTTCAAAGCCAATTCGGATTATAAATCAGTGGGAGCTGAATAGTACAATTATAGTTCCTAAGATGATAGTAGACATAATAACAACGAGGATGGGAGGTTTTATTAGTACAGGAAGGGGATAAACCAACATTTTCGGGGCGTGGGCCCGATAGCTTGTTTAGCTGACCTTACTTTAGAATGTGGTGTAATTAGGTAGCACGAAGATTTCTGAATTCTTAAGATTAGGATTGATTCCTATAATTCTAGAAATAAAAGGACTTAACCCTCTATTATTTACTCTATCAAAGTCATTCTTTTATCAGACATGTTTCTTATGTTTGGGGAGGGACGCTTGCTGTAAGGATGGGTACAGTTACGTGTCATATGCATAGGGCTAGCGTAAGTGGTAGGAAATTTTTTCATAATAGGTGTATTAGTTGATCATATCGGAATCGTGGGTAGGGTGCTCGGATTCATAAGGAGATTGTTGGGAACAGGGTTTTGTTTTTTTTTTTTTTTAAGATTTTATTTATTTATTTGACACAGAGACAGCCAGTGAGAGAGACAGCCAGTGAGAGAGAGACAAGCTGGGGGAGTGGGAGAGGAAGAAGCAGGCTCCCAGCAGAGGAGCCTGATGTGGGGCTCGATCCCATAAAGCCGGGATCACGCCCTGAGCCGAAGGCAGACGCCCAACGACTGAGCCACCCAGGCGCCCCAGGGAACAGGGTTTTTACAGTGAAGTTAACAGTATATAGTTCTGGTGTGTAGGGGCTGTGGAACGCTCCGAAAAATAGAATGGTTTTAAGGATATTTATTATGATAATATTGGCATACTCTGCTAGGAAAAATCGAACAAATGGACCTGCTGCATATTCGACCTTGAACCCTAAGACTGATTCTTCCTTTTTTTGTGTCCTCCCCACGGGGCTTCCGATGGTCTTTTCTTCGCTCCTGTTAATTCTGGCTTCCTGTTACTACTGTCCATCCCTCCTTCTTTGAAGGTGTTGTGGTTTTTAGGTTAATGGCTGAAGAGGATGTGCATCTGTGTTGGTCTGGGGAGGCTGTGCTGTCTGCCCAGCTCAGGTGCTCGCTCCCGATGCCTCGTGTTCCGTTACGTCGTCTCCCGGACCCGATGGTGGCGCTGCATGTGAACGCGTGTGGGGCGGGTGTACATTTGGGCACACGCATGTGTGTCTGCCCGTGCGTGTGTAGCAATGTGTGTGCACGCGTGTGCACGTGCATGTGTGTGGGCAGGTGCGTGTGTGTGGGCACGTGTGGAGGGTTTGGGTGCTGCTGTGGCCTCATGGGGACACGTGCAATCAGCCACAGGTGAAGGTCGGGAGGGGGACGGCAGGGTTGCTGTCTGTCCAGCCCACCAGCAGGGTCAGAGGTGGCAGGCGGGGCCGCTGCAGATTGGGGCGGGCAGGGTGGGGGCAGCCGGTGCCCCCTCCTGCCTGGGCTCTCATGCTGGATGGCAGTTCCCTCCCCTGCCTCCCTAACAGAACAACCCGGGGCAGGTGCCTCCCCCCGCCCCCCTCTGATGGTGTCCGCCTGGGCCGAGCCTGGCCTGCCGTCACAGCCAGAGAGCCAGCCCCATGGCTTCCACTCACTCTGAGATGGTGGGCCCCACACTTCTGTCCCATGAGCTCCAGACCCATCAACCCCTTCTGCCCTTGGCTGCTAGTGGGCACCTGGAACCTGCCCTCCCACCCCAGGGCTCAGCCTCCCGCCAGCAGCCATCTCCACCTGCCCTCACCCCCTCCGTCTCAGAGGACAACGGATGAGGTCCCTGACACCACTTGGTACCTGAGGTCTCACCCACAGATGGTGTAAAACAGACACCAGGTCCCATCAGTTCTCGGCTCAGAAGCCCCAGTGGCCTCCAAAGTCAACGTCCAGACCCCACCCCACTGTGCTGCCCGAGGTCTGGTGGGGCGGACCCTGCCCCTGGGCCTAGGCTCAGCTTTCTGTCCTCGCCGCTCCAGCCCCTACAGTGTCCTGCCATTTCTGGGTGGGACCATGGTCCAGGTCTCCCACGTGCTGTGTCCCTGCTAGAGCCTTCTACTGTCTTCCACTCCCTCTTGTTTCTGTCTCTTCTCAAATGTCACCTTGGAAGGCTTTGTTGGCTTCGGCAGGAGGCCCACCCCAAACCCTTCCTAGTATCTAGAACATGATGTGGTGTCGACGGGCCACAGCAGGTGCGGCCCCAGACCCACAGCTGGTGAGGTTTCTAGGTGAGTGAGTGTGGGGCACAGCCAAGGGGTGGTTACAGCACCAACTGCGCTGTCCAGGCTGTTGGGCGGGAGCAGGGGGGGCTGGCAGTGACAAGGCATGGGACCAGCCGGTCAGGGTCCCCATGGGGCCCAAGCCCATGGGAAGTGAGCCAGACGTTACGATGTTAGAGAGGGGGCTGCTGCTAGGGAGGTGAGGAGCCCCATGAGACCGCCCAAACCCAATGCCTGGCTGGGCCCAGGAGGCCCATCAGCAGGTGTTTGAGGGAGGGCTGGCACCTGCACTCAAAGCCACCCCTCCCCCCGCCCGGAGCTCAGAGTGTGGCTGAGAAACCGTGTCCTGGGGCATGAAGTCATGAGGGAACAGGAGATGGTGGGGTCCTCGGAGCCAGGGAAGGATGGCAGCTTCTGAGGGCCAGGGGTGGGGAGCTTGGACTGTCCTTGGCAGGGATGGACTCTGGCCCCGGGGACGTCCTCCCTGTAGTGCACAGCCCCTCCCTCGAGCAGGCTGTGGTTTCTCCACATGGAAAACAGCACAAAGGAAAGGCTCCCCACTGCCCTCCTTCTGCTCCCAGGTGGCTCCCAGGTCGCTCCGGACTCGCTCCTCCTGCCCGCATAGCCGCTCTCGGTGCCCAGAGTCTGGGGAGGGGTGCAGGGTCACTGTGGGCAGCACAGGGGCCGTCCTGGCAGGACAGAAGGGCAGGCAGGTCTAGAGGGAGGTGGCCGGCAGCTGACACCCGGCCAGACTGCAGCAGCCCAGCCCACCTGGCACCGTGGACCTGAGCCCCCCAGGTCTCAGTGTGTCCAGCGGGGCCATGAGCCTGCAGCACGCATCTGCTCCCACGTGCCCCCTGCCCTGGCATCTTTACCCACCTGGGTCAGGTGCCTGCTGTGGTGCACACCTGGTCTCCCCTCCTGACAGGTTCACCCCGGGTTGGGGCCTCCCTGGGCTCCCCCACATCTGCCCATGGGCTTGTGAGGCCCTCAAGGCCCATGACCCCCACTTGTGCCTTCCTCCCAACCAGCTGTAGGCCCTGCTCCTTGGCACCTGCACTCTCTGTCCACACACAACCCGCCCCCCCCCAGCCCCCTCGGAGTTCCTCCTTCCCGCAGGGGGCGCTCACCTGTTCCTCCCACGGGTCCCGGAGGCTCGCTCCCTTTTCCCTGACGGCTGCCCATGTGACTGAGGGCTCTGGGGTCACCTGAACAGAAGCGGGGTGCTCGAACCAAGAAGTGCAGGAGACAATGCTTTCCCTTCTTGGGGACCCTCTCCTGACTGATGGGAAGATGGGTGCCTGAGCCCCAAACAGACAGCAGCTGTTGGCTCTGCAGCCAAGGTCAACTGTGGGGGATAAGTGGGGGAGGCTCGGTGGGGGTCTTCATGACAGCACGTGCCAGCCTTGTCAAAGGGGGTATTTATCCCAAAGGCCATGTCTGGGGAACTGTGATGGGCCGAGGTGGGCAGGGGGTTCCCCTGAGTGAGGCCCTCTCACTCAACCCAATGCACAGCCCGAGGGGTAAGGCAGGACCCCTCCCTGCCCACAGCGCAGTGCCCAAGCCCCACCCAGCCCCTCTCCTTTCTCCCCCACCCAGGCCCATGAGCTCTTTCTCCCCTAATCAGCCTCCCATCAGTCTTAGCACCTGAGCCGTGACCAGCGCCACGACCCCAGTCAGATGGAGGGACCCGGGACAAGGTCATTAGACCAAGCCTCCCGCTGCATCTGAGCATGTGAGCATGTGGGAAGGAGGACAGGAGGGAGGGGATGGCAAGGCGGGAAATAGCCCTAACCTTGGGCTTCCTGGGAGAATGGGGAAGGGACCCCTTTGAGGACCCCAGGAAGCCAGGCAGCATCCAGTCCTGCCCTTAGTGACCTCTGTGTGGGCTTGGGGGCCCAGGGAGGGTGGGGAGCCAGGGCCAGAAAGAACCACCAGCCCAGTACTGGGGGAGGAGCTGCAGGCCACTAGACCCTCCCCATGGGGCCAGTACCTCTCTTCTCAGGGCGGGGGCCTTCATCTCCCCCTTGTCCAGGGAGCCGGGCCTCACTGAGTGTGCTGGGGAGCCCGGGGGCCTCCAAGATGGGCCTGGGGGGCCTGGCGCTCTCATGGAGGAAGGAGTGGAACTTCAGCACATGAGCTGGGGGTTGGGGTGGAGGGGACATCAGCAGGGTGGGTCGTGGGGTACAGGGGGCTCCCCACGTGCTTTCCCCCTTACTCTGTGGTGCATGGCCAACGAGAATGGCCGGGCCAGGCTGGGCCTGCTAGTGATGACGGGCCCGGACTGGTGTGAGCACAGAGGCTGTGGGGGGTCACGGAAGGCCCTGGGGCCCTCGCGAGGAAGCTGCCCCACTCACTCTGGATGGCAGACTCGCAGGCCTGGCTCAGGAGCTGGTAGATGGTGGCCAGGGACTGGGGCTCGCCCTGCAAGGGAGGGTGGGCCACATGGCCACGTGCCGGGACCAGCGGCACGAGGAGCGCTGCCTTCCCCACGCTCCCCAGGAAGTGCCTGGCCCCCAGATAGGGGCCTACTCACCTTCTCTCCTCGATCCCCTTTGGGTCCTGGCAGCCCCTGAAGTGGAGGAAAAGGGGAAACGTGGGCCAACAGGGAAGTAAACTGGCAGCAGGGGAGACGTGCCTGGACCCATCCTGGCTCCCCCTGGGCAGGGGTGAGGGCTGCATGCCAGGCCGGGTTGTCGGGTTGTCGTCTCCTGACTCTGCTCTCAGGGAGGGCGGGGGTCCCACCCATCAAGGGGGAGGAAGACCGGGCAGGGCAGGGCCTGATCCTAGGGAGCTGGACTGAAGTCCACCAGCAAGCAGGCAAGCTGGGCAGGCCCAGAAGCCACCAGGCCTCTGCAGAGCGCTTCCCCGCCCCCGGGCCTGCCTTCCTCCCCCTCCCCAGCTGGAGCCCCTCCTGTGCTTGTAGGCCTGGGTCTGTCCCCACACCCTGGAGCCCACAGCCCCACACCCGACAGCTCCCTCTGCTCCTGGTGAGCCCCAAGCCTCAGCTCTCTGCAGGCCTGGCTTTACGGACCTGATCAGCCAGGAGGGAGGCGCTTACTCACCTTTGCTCCCCGCCTCCCCCCTGCTGTGTTTGCTGAGGGACTGGCTGGTAGCTGGGAAGGGGACTTACTGTGGGCCCTACGGCCCCTGGGGGTCCTCTCTCCCCGCTGGTGCCCCTGGCTCCTGCCATGCCTTGGAAGCCCTGCAGGGGTGCCGGGCGGGGGGGGGGGGGGAGTTGGCTGCAGCACCCCCCCCCAGAACGTGGCTCCTCCTCCCTCCAGCCCTGGCTCCCTGGGGTCTGGGTCCCTGTGGCCTTGGACCAAGACCAGATCCCTTCACTTGTCCCTGCCTCCCACGGGCTGGGCCCACCGCGGGGCTGATCCAGGCCTTGTGCCCAGGGCAGAGCCCCGCCTGCCCCACCCCTCCACACTGATTCTTCACTAAAACATCCCCTGGCTCTGTTCCAGCTGTCCTGAGTGTGACCACGGTCCTCCCCCTGCCCCCGGCCCTGGCCAGGACCGACCTCTCATGGGAGAGGCTCCCAGCCGAGGCTACCCTGGGCCTCCCCACTCAGAGCAGCATGGACTCCGCTGGCTGGGGAGGGAAGGTGCTTCTGAGTGAGGCAGCCGAGAAGGAGAAGGGGGCCCAGGTCACGTCCTGCAGCCAGCCTCCCTCCCTAGGCTGACCGGGGAGCCCGGGCACTTTCCCACCACGTGGATCTCGCACAGGGATGCCTGGGGCTCTCCAACCTGCCCAGGGGAGGCGGGCAAGACCCTCGCACCGTGCCGTGGCAGGCTCCTGGGCACAGGGCACTCGCACGCCCCGCGGAACTCTACAGGGTTCCAGCACAGGAGGAGAGGCCTCCCCCGTCACACCCTCTAGCTGTGGACTGTGTTGTGTTCAGCCCTGAGGAGGTGGTGGGAGGAGCCTCGCAGGGCAGGTGGTGCCTACCCTCGGGCCAGGAGGTCCAGGCAGGCCAGTGCTCCCCTCCAGGCCTCGCATTCCCTGAGGGTGAAGGAAGGGGCAGGCTGGGGTGGGGAGGGGGCCTAGCACCCCTACACGTCCCCCCGACACCCCTCCCTCGGATGCCCATGTGGCCCCATGAGCAGACAGGCAGGTGGTACACACCTGTGCATCACTCTGAGAGCCAGTGAGGCCAGCCCAGCTCAGGGCCTGCCTCCCCGCCCGGGGCAGGGACCACACCCCCCTCCCTGCTGGCCAGGCCACCGCCCCCACAACCTCTGTCCAAGACCCTCCAGCAGCACGTTTCTCTCTCACCTTTGGTCCCTGGAGGCCGACCTTCCCGGGGGCACCCTGCTGACCGGGATGGCCCTAGAAGGGAACAGAGATGGCTGGCCAGGCTGAGGCCAAGGTCTGAAGCAGAGGAGGAGGCCCGGTTCCCGAGACCCATGTCCCCAGCCAAGCCTTCCCCACCCATGTGCCCTGAGTGCGGTCTGATCCCACTACCTGCAAGCCCGGGAGCCCATGGTCCCCTTTCTCTCCTTTGACTCCTGGCGGACCCTGGAGAGGAAAGAGACTTGGTGGCTCGTCTGTCCTAGAAGAAGGGGCAGGCAGCAGGGAGGAGGCGGAGGGGAAGCAGCACCTACCACGGGTCCCTGCACGGTTCGGCCCTGGGTCCCCGGAGACCCCTGCTGACCTCCGGGACCCTCGGGTCCCATCTGTCCAGGTGGCCCAGGCTCTCCCTGCAGACACAGGCGGGGGAGGGACTGAGAAGGCCTGGGGGCCCCTCCTGCAGCCCCTCCCTTGATCCTGTCCTCAGTGGCCTTCCTGGCCCTCCAGCCGACTTTGGTACCCAGACCTGGGCTTGTGCACAGCCGTCTTCACCCTCACTGCCCACTCTGGGAGGGGTCCTGCTGCAACCCTCTCTACAGCCAGGAATGGACTGAGGCCACCACTCCAGGTCACAGAGCTCAGGAACCTGTTCTCCCTTCCCAACCCGGATGGGCCAGTCCCAGAGCTCTGAAGCCCAGGCGCCAGACTTGGCCCTCGCTGGAGCGTTCTCCCAAATCCTAAGGGAAAGGGTGCACCCACTCCTTCCACTGTTTGAGATTGAGGGGGGAAATGAGAGCATGTTTTCAAGTAATCTTGGTGAATTAAGCATATAAATACACCAAACTCCATAAAGAAAACTGCAGACGTTCTCATGTGTGAATATCAATGAGAAAATCCTCAGTAAGACATCGGCAGACAGAGCCCAGCAGCATATCGCATGGGTGGGAAGTACCCAGTTTATGCAAGAGCGGTTCGGGGTCAGGAAGACACAGATCAGTCACCAAAGTAATAGCCCCAGGAAGAAAACGTGCTTGGCTGCGTCCATAGCAGCAGGTCTTACTTAATACCCACACTTGAGTTTTTAAATCTAATAAGAACACGTGGACGTGACAATCACACAACCAAATGCACTCGTCTCTGCTCCCACGCCGGCTCCGCACAAACGCTGGCGTGGCAAACGTGGTCACCACACACATACGTGGCTGACTTCCATAACGTGCAGAGTGCTCCCAGGAATCAGTAAGAAAAGCAACCCAGTGGAAAGGGTTCAAAGGACATTTGTCCAACGAGAAACCCCAGCAACCCCCAGAGTGTGTTGGACCTGCCTTAGGAGAACTGCCAGTGAAAACGGCGTCAACAGAGTTGACCTGTCAGAGTGCTCAAGGTCGGAGACGGGACGAGATTTGCGATTTCTGGGGTGGGGGGTGGGGAGCTGGCCCCTCCCTGGGGAGGGCACCTTGCTTCTAGTTGTGGGGCTCACTCCTGCATTCTCATGAAAGCTAGGGTCCAGCCCCACGGGACTCCCCACAACTCACCCTGGGCCCTGGGAAGCCCTGCTCTCCTGGGGCTCCGTTCCTTCCAGGGAGGCCCTGCAAGGGCACGGTCAGGGCTCAGCGCCGTCCACCCGAGGGCCCCACAGCATTGCCCTGGACTGCAGTCTCCAAGTTTAGGTGGAGAAGGGGAAGGGTCTTCCGGGGCGAGAGAATCCTAGCCCGTCCTTCCCTCCCACAGCCTCTGGGTAGAGCCGACTCCTGTTCTGGCAGGTCCTGGTTCAATTCCTGGCCCCTGTCTGGTGTGGACCGCCGAGCACGGAGCCAGTGCCTGTTGACCAACGACACTCCCACCGCAGGACCCGCCCCATGGTGGGGGTCCAGGGCCTGGAGCACCGCCTCCCAGGGCCCTACAGCCAGACTACCCAGGACAGAGGCTGCCCACGTGGCTGTGACTCATGGCCAGGCCACGTCACACCCGCTGGCCACCATCAGCACAGTGCTGCACCCCCATGGGGAATTGGGGATGTGCTGGATCCTGCACCAGAGAGGAGTCGGCTCAGGGGAGGGCAGCTGGGGGGAGGGAGAGGCTTGCTGGGAGGGGTCGCATGAGGCTCTGGTGAGCCCTATCTTTGCGGCAGGCTGGGTCAGCTGCTTGGTGCTGTGGCAGCAGGATGTTGCCGGGAGCCCCTTGCCACCCCAGGGAGGAGAGGATGGACTCACCGGAGGTCCTTGGGGCCCTGGTGGCCCAGGGGTCTGCGAGGAACAGGTGCAGGCAGAAGGGAAGGCAGGGCAGGTCTCTCCATCCTTCTAGGAGAAAGGAGACCCCACTCTTTAACTGGACCCCTAGCTGTTCTTGTCTGACCTAGAGCTCAGAGCAGCCACAGATACCTGGGTTCCAGGATGCCTGGGAGGCTGGGAATGAGGGACAGGGACCCCATCCTGGGTGCCACGCCCCCAGGCTGCCCTGCCCGGGCCATCGCCCAGTCCCTCCCAAGTCCCTAGCATGGCCAAGCCCAATGTGGGTACAGCATGAGGAACCCTGCCCACACCTGCCAGGTGCAGAGGCCACCTGGGTCTCTGGCAGTTCCTCTGGCTTTGCTGGTTGAGCCCCTTCCTGGCCCGGTGCATACACCCCAGCTGGGCCCACAAAAAAAGGACAGTGGCCACCCCCACAGCTGGGGACTCCCTGACACGCTGCCCAGAGGCCACATCCTCCAGGAAGCCTGTCCTGATCTCTCCCAGCACGGTGATGATGGACGTCCTGTCTACCCGCACACTCTGAGGCTCGGCAGGTGGCAGTCCACCTACCGCCGCGGGGAGTTCGCAGCACACGTCCTCCTCTGCCCAGGAGTCGCTGCACACGATCTGCAGTGTCTGGAGCTGGAACTGCGACGCGGGGCAGGGTCAGCCGGACAAGGTCGGGTGTGCGTGGCCCCCTCCGGCCCGGCCCGGCAGGACAAGGCCCGTGCTCACTGTGGCTGAGCTGCTCCGGGGGCCCCGGGCCTTGGCCAACCTCCCCAGCATCACGAAACCCGTGGCAGGTGGGCTGCCCGCCTCCCCAACGGGCCTCTCGGCCACCTTCTGGCAGTCCACGTAGAGCCTGACCTTGGAGCGGCCCACGGCCACGTGCACCTGCCGGAGACCAGCACAGGTTGCCCTGCATCCCAGACAGGGTGGGCATCCGCTTGTGCCCGCAAGGCCAGGACAGACAGTGGGGAGCTAGGGGCCCTCACCTGGGGTCAAGATCCACCCCAGGTCTCAAGGGACAGCTCCCTCACGGGGCCTCAGTTTCCCCTTTATAAAGCAGACCAAATCACACCTGTTGCAGATCCCTCCCAGGGATCTGTGGGACCCAGGAAGGGCTGGGTTGCTCTTTGAGCCAAATGAAGACATCTGTCACAGAGGGGACTGCGGGGCGGAGGCTCAGACAGCCCAAAGGAAGCTGGGGAGAGTGGGGGCGGGGCAGGGAGAGCCACTGTGTGTGCCGGGCAGCCTGCCATTGGGAGGCAGGCACATCTTGTGGGTCCTGTTGGGGGGGACCTGCTCCAGAACTTGGGGAGTGGGGGCGCGTCTTGGGGGAGGTGCACGCCAGTCTTTGAGGAACCTTCCAGGACCTTGTGGAAGCTTCCAAAGAATATCCTCCTCACTTCAGGCAGGTCGAAAGTGACCTCTTGCAAGGTAGCCCTGGGGTCGTGGTTGAAGTAGGTCAGAGACTTCCTGCCAGCTGCAGGGGAGGGGTGAGGAGCACGTGAGACCTCCCAAGCAGAACGGGGCAGCCCCACGGGAGGGCAGCATGCAAATGCACCCCAAGCCTCAGGGGCCCAAGCGGTGGACGTGGCTCCTGCTAGGAGCTCCTGCCTCTCGCTGAGCGTGGGGGCCAGCACCCTCTGCCTGGGGCGTCCCCGGCCTGGCCTGGCCACAGACCTCCTCAGGACCCACAGAGCCGGGCCCACCACCCTCCCTCCGGACTGACCGTCCAGCAGGACCCCCAGGACGGGCTGGAAGTCCTCGGCCGTCATCTGCCATAGCGCGAAGGTCTCGCGGGGAGTCTCGGGCAGCACGCGCAGCAGGAAGACCACCGTATGCTCGGGCGGGGGGGCGGCCAGCTGGAGGTCACTGTTGGAGCACAGGTGGGGGCAACTGCTGGGAGGAGTGGCAGTCCCTCCGTCCCCCAGACCCACGGGGCAGCAGCACGGGGGGCCACGACCAAGCTGGGCCTCTCCGGCCTCCATTCCCCAATGGTAACGTGGGGTATGTGAGGGACAGAAGCGCCCCCAGGCTGGCGGGGGTTCAACAAGACATGCTCTGTGGCCGGGACCGAAGGCCACCCCACCGCAGCCAGTGTTCACGACACTCCTGGACAGGGTCCTCCAAGCTCCCATTCTCCAGGGGCTCTGTGGGGGTGGACGGGGGCAGGTCACGGAGGCGTGGCAGGACGGTCTCTGGGCCTGTGTCCTGGGGTCAGGAGCCCACAGGCCCACAGGCAGCTCTGCCTTCGAGAGTTGTTCCCACTGACCCGAGTGTGTTGGAGTGCTCAGAGTGGGCAGGTGGGGGCGTCCATGCCAGTGCCCACTGGGGTGCGCTGAGGTGTGGGAACGGCAGGGAACAGGGTGCCAGGTCACCCAATAACATTGTTCCTAAAGGCCGACAGCCCCGCTCTCTGCCTTTCATTTACTCTTAGGATAACTGAGAGCCCAAAAGACCCAGCCCTGCCCACTCCTATGGTTCTCTAAGCCAACTGGCCCCAGGGCCTCGGCACAGGCTGCTCCTTCTTCCTCAGTGCCCTCTCCCTTTCCTATTGTCTTCCTGGTGGCTCTTACGTGCACTGACCCCATCACAGGGAGGGACCCCTTCTACTCTTAGCAGCCCAGAGCCCCACTTGTGGCAGCTATCACGGTGGGGGGGCACCTGTGCTGGGTGACCTCCCCTGTGGTGGGTGAGCCCATCTGGAGTGGGGGCCTGGGAGAGCTCCAGAGGGTAGACAGCATGAGGGCCTGGGAGAGCCTGTCGCTTGCGGGAAAGGGACTAGGATGGCAGAGCAGCCATCCAGGGAGGGTAGACCTCGGGGCTCCAGACACTCAGAGCAGCCCGCCCCAATAAGGAACCCCAGATTCAAGCTGGGACGGGAGGAAGGGGCCACCGAGAAAGAGACCGGCTTCAGCCACCCACACGTGTGGGAGACTGTGGCCGCCTGCAAGAAACGTTAACAGGAGCAGGTCGGGGTGGGCAGGAGGAAGAGGACGGGGGAGGAAGCCACAAGTTCAGATGGGAGGATGGCGGTGGGCAGAGCGGCACCTGCCGTAGCCACGCTCGCCGTGCCCCTGCAGGGGAGAAAGTCCTGAGTCCTAGCAGCGTGCGGGGAGTGCTGTGCAATGATCTGCTTCATTATTTTCAAACTTCCAGCGCTAGCATCTGACCGCGCTGATAACATACAACACCCTAACTTAAGGAGGGTTATCGCAGTTCCCGTTCGAGTCAAGATCTCCCCACAAACAAGGTCTTCTGGTGGTCGTGAGCTGTCAGAAGCCACACAGCCTCGCTCGCAATTGGTCTCAGAGCGCCCACGTGCTTGCGGATTTGCCTGACCCACGCGCACCCAGGATGTGGGACTTCTCAGGGCACACAAGCTTCTGTGTGGAAGTCTGCAAGTCTGATCAGTGCTGGGGCCACGCGGGAAAAGGACCTGCACGTGGCCTCATTCCACCCACATGAGATTCATTCATCTGTAAAACCCCACCTGCCCAGGGGAGTCACCTGGTCGGCTCTGGGGGGCTTGCACCCACCACAGCCTCCCCAGGGAGATCGGGGGGCATCACAGGGAGGAAATGGCCACCCCCTCCCCTGCAGCTACCCCCTCTGGGGCCCCAGGCCACCCCCGGCCCCCCACCTGGCCCGGCGGGTCAGCTGAGCATCCTTGAAGAGCGTGAAGGTCCTGGCACAGCCAAACGCCGAGTGCTCCATGGCAACACCACGGATGGAAGCGTACTCCTTCTCCACCAGGCCGAAGGCCGCCATGAGGTCAAAGCCTGGGGGTCATGGCAACAAGGAAGGGGTGCTCAGAGACTCGAGGTGAGGGAGGGAGGGGCAGGAGCAGAGAGAAGACACTAGGAGTCAGCTGAGAGCGGACGGGAGCAGCACAGGACACGCACAGAAGGGGGGATGGTGACCGTGAAGACCACGGACGGATGCCCACTCGGAGCCTGCAGGGGGGTGGGAGTCAGACGCCCAGGGGCCTCCCACAATGCCACACATGCAACCCCACACCCCGTAGCAGCAAGGGTGCCCAGCAGCTGGTCTCACCACCCACCCTGACTCCGCGGGCTCAAGGGTTAGGGTGCAAAGTGAATGTGATCTTACTTCACTGGGTGCTCAGCATGGCCATGGGCCTGGGGCAGGAGCAGGGGCAGATGGGAGAAGCCTCACCGCCCCACCAGTGGCCCCGCACTGCCCTGCTCCGGGCAGATCTCCCACTCACATGTCAGCCCCGTCACCGTGTGACCCCTAGCCTTGACATCTCACCCAGCTCCCAGTTAGCAGAGAGCCAGCGGGAGGCCTGCAGGACCCAGGGCCCTGGCCTTGCCTCTGCGGCACCACATCCCAGCTGTGACCTCGACAGTGACGCGAGAATAAAGGCCCTGGCCAGCCTCATGGGGACCTCCCTGTGAAGGTGAGAGTCCTGCCCAATCGCCTCTAATGACCCCGTGGCCCTGGTGCGCTGTCACTGCCCCTTCATGGAGGGCGGGGGTCCCAGGCCGCCTTTCCCAGGAGGACACGACAGGAGGAGGAGGAGGGACAGGTGGGGGATGGGGAGGGAGCTCAGCTGTCACATGGGGGGCCTACCTGGGAGGGGACCATCGGGGCTGAGGGCGGGGCAGGCTGCTGGGAGGCAAAGGGAGTCAGGGTCAGTGGCGAGGCATCTCGCCCCCACCTGGGGCCCCTCGTGGCCAGGTGCCCTGCCCTCAAGTCCACAGTATATTGGAGCCACATCCTCGTCCACACATGCTTGCTGGTCTCCAGGCCTGTGGCTCCCACACCTCGGGGACAGGACGGGGAAGGGACGAGGGGTGTGTCCTGTTCCCCCGGGGACCGCACTTCCACCCCCTGGAAGACAGTGCCTGGCCAGGGGTGCTCCCACTGGGTGCTGCTCCCCAACACAGCACTGGCCACCCAATGTGCCCCAGGTGGCAGGGCCAGAGAGATGCCTGGCTGTGGGGACACGCCGACCTGGGGCATGCACTGACCTGGCCTGGCCGTGCAGTTTTACTCCACGGCCAGGTGCACAGGACGTGCTCTGAAGTTGTCCATGGACTGGTAAAGGCCCCACGGAGAAGGGAGGCCCCCCATGCCCAGAGGCACTCAAGCCCAAACTAGATGACCCCGTGGAGGGACACCGAGGGAAGCTGGAATGGCCGAGCTGAATGGCCTCTAAGCGTCTGTGATTTTCCAAGAAAACCAGCATACGGCAACAAACCAGAAGCGGCGTGATCCTCTCTGCTGGGTCCTGGCCTGTGGGTGGCAGTCCCCCAGGGACGACTGATGCCCTGACCATGAACTTGGTGCATCAAGAGAGGCCAGCCTGGGCCTCCATAAGTAGTCTCCCTGTGGCCCTCGCCTGCCCTGTCTGTGATCTGCATTCGGCTGGCTGGAGACTCCCGCCAGGCTGGACATCTGCCCTGACCTCCTGGACACAGATGTAGGAGAATTATGAGCCCACCCCACAGCTCTAAGCACCTGCAGGCAAGGGTCCATCCAGGAGCCTCCAGCCGCACCAACCTGCACCTGTTTTATTGGAGTGATACGGTCCTAACCCTTGGGTTAGCGGTTGCACTGCACACTGGGGACGGTTTCAGTGAAAACCTCAACCTCTCTTCTGCTAGCTCTGCAGTGCTGGGCCAAGTGCAGAGCACGACAGGCAGCACGCCCTGCTGGCAGGACCCCGGCTAAGTGGGCCCCCAGGTTCTAGGCTTCCGTGTACCTGGCTGGGTCTGGGGTCTGGTTGGGGCCTGTTTGGCTGTGAGGGTCTGGGGTCTGGCTGGGGTCTGGCTGGCTGTGAGGGGCTGGGGTCTGGCTGGGGTCTGGAGTCTGGCTGGGTGTGAGGGTCTGGGGTCTGGCTGGCTGTGAGGGTCTGGGGTCTGGGTGGGTGTGAGGGCCTGGGGTCTGGCTGGGCCTGAGGGCCTGCCTGGGGTCTGGGGTCTGGCTGGCTGTGAGGGTCTGGTGTCTGGCTGGCTGTGAGGGGCTGGGGTCTGGCTGGCTGTGAGGGTCTGGGGTCTGGCTGGCTGTGAGGGGCTGGGGTCTGGCTGGGGTCTGGGGTCTGGCTGGGCGTGAGGGTCTGGGATCTGGCTGAGGTCTGGGGTCTGGCTGGGGCCTGAGGGTCTGGCTGGGGCCTGGCTGGGCTCTGGGGTCTGGTTGGGTGTGAGGGTCTGAGGTCTGGAGCCTGGCTGGGTCTGGGGTCTTGATGCCCACTCACCCGTCCGGCCTATGGCAGACACTGCCATACTCTCCCCTGCTCCGTAGACTGCTGAGACCAGGACCCTGTATTTGGTGGCTGCCAGCAGGTCAGGCAGTGTCACGTGGCTCCTGGGTCCTGGAACAGAGATCTGGGGGGGGGGGGACAGTCACCTAAGCCTCCCCCTGCCTGGAGCACCTTTGCTCATTTGGGCATCTCTGGTCTCATTTGTGTGTCTTGCCATGGAAGAGCTGCCCCCCTCAGTGGACAGGGTGGGCTGTGTCTCCCCCACTGCGCCCGGGACTAGGGGCCCATGAGGGGCATGGCCTCCCTGCTCCACCAAGACCCACCGACTTCTCGGGTCCTGAGCCTGAGGCCAGCACGTAGGTGAGCCGGTAGTGGAGGACATGACCACTTGGGGGCGTCCAGCTGACCCGCAGGCTGCTGGGTGACTCGGGAGCCAGGGCCAGGTTGGAGGGCGGGCTCCGGTGTGCTGTGAGGCAGGCAGCACCCAGGGGCTCAGAGAGGGCGGGCTGGAGTAAGGCCAACACGTCTCCCACCACGTCCTGCTGCCCCCTAGCCTTGGCATGGACGGAGCCACTGGCACATGTCAGCCCCAGGACAGTCCTGAGGATACCCGGTGACTTGAAACCTCGGCCACCCCAGGAGGAACACCTTGCTGGGAGGGCTCGGGGAGAGCCTGTGGACCCAGCGGTCAGGCCAGATGGTCAAGGACTCAAGGAGCTGTCAACGGTTCTGGGAGTCTGGGGTCCTGGGCCCCGGGAGCTGGGAGAGTTTCGGATCCCTCTGGGCTGCTCCTGGTCCTCACGCAGCTGAGGGGCAGAGCAGGGGTCACCTACGGGGGGTGTAGCGGAGGGACACTGGGTCACTGCGGGCCCCATCCCTGTAGTAGGCCAGGATGGTGATCTCATACTCCAAGTGGCTTCGGAGGCCAGGCAGGACCGCCATGCCCAGGTTCCCTGGGACAGAGATCTGTGGAGAGGAGGGACAGGTGTGTGCCCTGTGGACAGGTGTCCTCCCACAGGGCTCTGCCCACAGGCCATGGGAAGGCGGGTGCCCCTGGGATGAAGCTGTAGGGTCTGAGCTCTCCTGGAGTTGGGGAGCAGGAAGGTGGCCTTCCCTCTCCCCACCCCGCACCTCACGGGCCTTCCCGTCTCCCAGGGGTGTCCACTTGATCTGGTAGACGAGCACTCCAGAGTCCGCAGCGGCCGCCCACTCCAGCTGGACCTCATCCCCAGGGAGCTCTTTCACCGAGAGCTGGCTCGGGCTGGGGACTTTTCCTGGGAGACACAGCAGGGACACTGAGGCTGGGGCAGCAGGGTCTGGTCAAGCAACGGCCCTGAGGAGGTGGCCACTGCATCCCTCTGAGGCTCAGAGGGGGCCCCACACGCCCCCGCCCTGGGTGACTCGCCAGAGACACCCCACGTGTGCATGCAGGTTTCACTGCTGCGGGACCACACTCGGGGAGCAGAGGGGACCCCAAACAACAGCCGTGCCCACATTGCTCCCCTTTCCCAGGGCCAGGCTGCAGGCTGGGTAGGGGCCCTGCTTCTGGAGGTGCCCGGCCCCGTCCTCTGCTCAGCATTCGGTGCCCTGGGTCAGGGCTACGCCCCACATCGCACGTGCCTGGGTATATATGCCCACCCAGCTCAGCACTGCACACAACAGGCATCTAGGCCAACATGTTAGCTCGAACCATCCATCGGGGAGGGATGAAGCCGGCCTGGGGACCCCCACCCCAACCTCAGCGCCCTCACGTGTGGTCAGGCGGCCGGTCAGGGTGGAGGAACCGCCCGTGGGGTAGAGGCAGGTGACGCGGACAGAGTATGTGGTGGAGGAGGAGAGAGGGCCCAGAGTGGCTGCTGTGGCGTTCCCAGGGGCCTCGACCTGCGAGGCGGACAGACACATGCGTGAGGCCTGGAGCCAGCTCCCCAGGCCAGGGAACGCTCAGCCCCTGGCAGGAAGGAGACCCCGGCCCCGGACGTGCACTGGAGGGCGGAACCCCCCACACGGGTGGGGCCTCCTGGGCCCTCGCCCGCCCCCACCCCCTCCCTCAAGGAGCCCAGCTTACAAGCCCTGGGCCCCACCCTGCATCATGGATGTCCTTTGTGTGTGTCTGTCTGATTCCTTGCTTCACACCTGTCCCTTGCCCGCCCCTGGGCAAGACTGAGGCCCCCAGAGGCCGGATGGAGCCTGCTGCTCAGCGCTCCCCTACACCAGGCCAAGGCCGGTGCCCAGGGGCTCCGCCAACACCCAGCCACCATGAAAGCAGGGTGCAGGGTGCTGCGGGCGCTGGGCCCCCTGTGTTCAACTCGTCCCCGTTGAACCCCAGGTCCCCCAGCGGCCCCTGGGCAGGGGCTGCTCTCACCTGCCCCGAGTGGCCGCCCTCCCTGGAGACAAAGCTGACCCTGAACAGGCTCACGGGCCTCAGGAGGCCCTCCCAGAACACGCGGGCTGAGTCGTGAGTCACATCCGAGAAGCCGAGATGTCTGGGGGGCACCAGGGTGGCTGCGGAACACACCGGGCCTCAGGGACCAGCCAGCGCCCTCTCCCCAACTGGCCAGGGGCCACCAGAAGGGTCTGAGGGGCCCTCCACCTGGTGGAAGGCTCGGGGGAGCCAGAGCGGGGCATTTGCCCATTGGGCGGCAGCCCATGGGGGCGGGGCACTCACCAGTCCTGGCACGGATGCCCCGGGCCTCGCTGGCCTCTGTCCCTTGCAAGCTCTGCACCCAGATGTCATAGTCCGTGCCAGGCTCCAGGCCGTCCAGCAGCACCTCTGGCTGCCCCACTCGCACCTGCAGGGGCGTGGCACTCGAGCTGGCCCCTGCCTGCGGCACTGCCCACCCGGTCTGCCTCCCCTCCCAGCTGGTCTCGAACCTCTCTGCCCTCCTCCTGGCCCCTGGGGGGGGCTGGCGAGCATCGCACCAGGTAGTATGTGGCCCCCGCGGAGGGCCGCCAGGCGAGGCGGATGGTTCTGGGTGTCACTGCAGCCAGGGTCAGTGCCTGGGGCGCAGGCAGAGGCGCTGGGGGAGGGGGGACACTTTAGGAATGCAGCACCTTGAGGAAGCGCCCACACACAGCAGGAGGACCCTCGCTCAGATGACAAAGGGCCCAGGTAAGTGCAGACCCTGGTGGGTCTCAGTGGAGACAGAGGTGGGAGGGTGGGGGCACCCCACAGACCATTCTGAGTCTGTCCCCAGACTTCACTTGGGGCCAGGTTTCCAGCTGACAGCTCCGGGGACACACGGCCACCTTGTGGGTTTCTAAGGCCACCTGCCCTGAGGGTGGGGTGCCGGGCCCCCCGGTTAGAAACCCCAAGGAGAAGCCACGTATCATATAGTCCAGAAATAGCAAATCCGCACAGACAGAGGCAGACTGGGGACTGCGGGGGGCTGGGGGGTGGAGGGACAGCTCGGGGGCGCCGGGGGGACAGCTTGGGCGCAGGGCTTCCCTCCAGGTGAGGGTGAAACTCCACAGTCGACGGCAGAGACACTAACGATCGCCGAGTCTCACACTGAACAGGTGAGTTGTACACCATGTGAATTACGTCTAAAGAAGCGGTTAAAGGGGGCTCGTGGCAGGCCAGAGAGGGCAGGAGCTCCACAAAAGCAGCTCAAAAGAGGACACTGAGGGTCAGAGAGGCCCAGCGACTGGGCCTTGGTCACACAGCAGGTGGGCTGAGACCCAGCGGCCTCTGCACACCCCTGCTGGCGGGAGGCTCCAAGGGGAGGCTCTGGGTAGGGCAGCCGGGAAAACCCCGGCCGGCTCCACCCCACCCACCTGTGGTCACAAGGCCCCGCAGGCTCTCGCCGACCCCGGCCTCGCAGACAGGGAACACAGACACCAAGTACTCGGTGCCCGCGGTCAGGTTGTGAAGCTCCACGGACGAGGTGGGCCCCTCCACCAGCACCTGGAACAGGAGCCACAGTGGAGCCGGCGGGGTGGGCGCAGGGGTGCGGGGCACAGGGGTGCAGTGCGGGGACACGATCAACCCCGGTGGGGCTGAGGTCAGTCCTCGCTTCCCACAGTGACCTTGGCCACGGACCAGCCGGCAAAGGCATGAACACACGTGCTCCATCTTCTCCCCTCGGTCTCCGGGCACCCTCACCATGTCCTTCCTCCTCCATGATGGCTGGGTCACCTGCGGCCCTGACTCTGCCCGGGGCAGGCAGACAGCCACCTCTCACCTCCCGTGGGGTGCCACCCTTGGAAGGCCGCCACGTGATCAGATACTTGGGCGGCAGCTGGGGGGCTGGAGTCCAGGACAGGTGGACACTGGAGGAGGTCACCTGGGTCAAGACTAGGCTGGTGGGAGTGAAGACGGTGTCCAGGGCTGGGGTGGCTGCTGCCGGTGTAACTGTGGGAGGGAAGGAGGACGGTCAATGGCCAGTGGGCAGCCTGCATTAGCAGCTCCACCAGCTCTCCCCAGCGGCCATGTCCAGGAGGGACAGGTGTCCCCCAGGCTGCAGACACCCTCAGAGGCCTGAGAGCCGAGGGGAAGGGAGCTCAGGGCGTCCCATCCAGGGGCTACGACCACCCTCCCCCTTTGCCCAGATGGCCAGGCAGGGCCAGGCAGGGCCGCAGCCAGCGAGGGTGACCCTGCGCACCCGGGCCCTGGCTCCCGGCCTGGACCTTCTGGCAGATGAGACGGCTGAGCAAGCCGGCCAAGGTGCCGAGCTGGGGGAAGTCCTGCACGTTGTGGACGGTGATGTCCAGCGGCGGGGATGCTAGGAGCTGCAGCTCGGCCTCGTCCGCGTTCTTCACGCCTGCTCACAGGGTACGGCGGTGAGGACGCACCAGACCCCACCCACCCAGCACTGTTGTCGCGTCTTACAAGCACGACCACGGGCCCCGGGCCTGAGTCACCCAGCGGCCTGAGGGGGCCTTCCCAAGGCCCGTACCCAAGATCCCGTGGGCCCCAGAACCGCGTCACCTGACAGGCCCCCGGGAGACGGCAGCGGGGTGCTGGTACAGGTGCGGCTGGGCTCCCAAAGGCCACTTGTAGACTGCGCCGAGTCTGCTTGGGTCTCTATGGGGCTTGGGGCCGGAGGGGAGGCCAGTGTGCTTTCGTCGGAGTCACACGCACACCCCCAGACCTACCCATGAACCCGGCGCCTGGGACAGAGCCTGAACAGGGGGATCTGGGGCACCAAGGAGCTTCTCTCCTCCCAGGAGCCTCTCAAGTCTGTAGTTCCCTTCCCAAGGGACAGAGATAAGAAGTGGCCAGTGAAGCGAGCAGAATGAGGTCATGGGGGCGCCTGGCGCCTGCAGCACCGTGCGTGGGGCACACCCAGAGGGGGCCATTCACACACGGCACTGTGAACTCGGGGCTCTGCTCAGAAGCCCCACATTGTGTGCCCCCTCCGAGCGCCCGCGGGTGCTCCCAGCTCCTCGGAGCAGGGACAGGTCCTCCCTGTGGCACAGACACCACCGGACCTCCAGCCCGGGGCGGGAAGTGGGAGTGCAAACTGCCCCAGCGGCTGTGAGAACCCCAGCCGACGGCCGGGGGCTGCTCACCCACAGCAAAGATGGCAACACCCAGGTCCTTGAGGACGCGGCCAGCAGCACGGGCATCGTCCTGGGACTTGCCGTCCGTCACTAGGATCACCACCTTGGCCGCCTCTGGACGGGGCCCCGCTCCGGGCTTCAGGTTCTGCTCCCGCACGTGAGTCAGGGCCAGGCCTTGGGTAATCGAGAATAAAGGGCGTGCGGCCCCATGTGCCCCTCCCGGCACCCTCCCTGCCTGATGCCACTCCACTGGCCACTGACCCCAGCGCAGTGCCCACCTAGTCAGTCCTGTCCCTGCCAGGCTGGGGGCTGCAGAGGCAGGGACCACCATGGGACCCAGGGGTCTGCCTGCGGGAGACGCTCCTCAGGGGCTGCTTCCATGGGTAGCCCCTCCCGGAAGCTTCTACCCACTGGAGGAGCCACTCACTTCTAGCAAGACTGCCTGACGGAAAGCCCCGTTTCCATCAAAGATATTAAGGGGAGATTTGCTCTTTACGAAGGTGTGAATCAGGCTCAGCACCCACATGGCACTCGCTTGATTTACACACAAGTTTTCAAGTCTGGGAGGCTGACCCGCGGGATGGAGCCGGGGCTTCAGGACCAAGACCTGGACAGACCCCAAGGGTGGGGGCGCTGGGGGCCCAGGCACACCTGTGAATGTGTTTCCCCCTTTGTAGCGGAGGCTGTGGACGGCTGCCAGCACCTCCTCCTTGGTGCGGAAGGCGTTGAGGTCCCACTCGGTCTGGGGGTCTCCGCTGTACTGAGTCAGGCCTGGCAGGGGCAGGTGCTGGGTGCTGAGCCATCCGTCCCACACACGGCCTCACCAGGACCCCAGGGAGGGCACACGTTTGCACATGGACAGTCACCAGAACATTTCCCCAGCCCCTGAGGGGGGCCCCCACCTGCCCGGCCTGGCAGGGGGTCAGCCTGTTGGCAGCAGGTGACACCGATCGGCAGGGCTGTCCTTCGGTTTCCCCAGAGGCTCTGCGCCTCCTCCCAGACTTCCCGTTTCTCAGAGTTGTGTCTCCCCTGGGTGCTGGTAGGACTTGTGGGGATGCCTGGGGGTAGGGCGGGTGGCTGGTACCCACCGACTTGGACTTTATTTGGCCCAATTTCAAAGGGCTCGATGACGCTGGCCAGGAAATCTTTGACCTGCTGGAAATGACTGTGGCCAATACTCCAGGACCCGTCCACCAGGAAGATCATATCCACGGGTGTGGGGGGTGTGCAGCAGAAGTGGGGGCTGGCTGTGGGGGGTGGAGGGGGTGAGGGGCTGGGCCAGGCCCACACCACTACAGGACACACACCCCCCCCCCGCAACTGCTCCAGGCCGGGCTCTAGCCCCCTGGATCTCCTTCCCTGAGGCTGGTAGACGGTGAGGGGCCACGGGGCTCTGACCTCAAGTGTGGCAGGTAGCCAGGTCTTGGGGGCCCTCAACAGACTCAGAAAACCCTGCATGTCAGCCCTCTGAGTGCCCCCAGGGTGGGTTAATGAGTGAGACCTCCAGGTACCCCAGCGCCTCTGCCTTCCAGTGGCCTCTGCAGGGCTTGTCCCTGTGTACGGTCATCGATGTGCGGGCCGGTGGGCAGAGGCTAGCCCAAGGGGGTGTCAACTGGGGGGTGTCAGCATGGTTGGCAGCTCTGGCTGAGGCTTTGCTGGCTGGGGTGGTGGCTTGTCCTGATGACCTAGGAGCTCTTGGGAGACAAAGCCACTGCCCGGTCTGGGGCTCCCTGAGAGTCTAGACAGTCAGTACCTCTAGGCCGAGCCCCAGACCAAGGACAGGCTCCTCGTGAGGACTCCTGGGTAGGGTGAGTGCAAGGAGACCCCCGTGTAATGAGGGGCACAGCCCTGCCCTCAAGGCACAGTGTCATTGGGGAGACCATTCTGGCAGAGCCCAAGTCTACTGGGAGACAGTGAGAGTGAGAGAGGGGACATGTCCATCTGAGGAGAGAGATTCCTCTTTTCATCCCAAGTGTGATTGATGGGAAGACAAAGTCAGGGACATCCTCGGTCTGGTGAAGGAGGCACGGCTGCCAGAAACGCCACACCTGTCTGCCCTGCCCCGGGTCACAGAGCAGCCACCCCTCACCCCAACCCTGAAAGCCTGCAGAGGCTGGTGCCCTGGTTGTTTTACCTAACTTCTCCATCGTTCCTGTGGAGCCCCTGGCCTGGCTTTGCCTCTCCAGGTCTGCAGTAGGTTGGGAAGGGGCCTTGCGCCCCGAGCCCCTCGGTGGGCGCTGCTCCTTGCCAGGCAGTCCTGTGGAGGTCACAGCTGTGTCACCTCTCACCTGCCACACTCAGGCTGGGCAGCAAGGGGCACTAGGGCCCCAAGTGCACCCTCAGTGGGGGACCTGCCCTCGTGAGCCTGGGTGAGTGCAGGAGAGCGGCACGTTCAAGGAGAAGCTGGAGTGTAAGGTCAAACGTGAGGAAGAGCGTCCTTGCCACGTGAAGAGAAAACGTGAGATGTGGAAGGTGACCTACCCTCACCCCCCTCTGCACCACCAAGAGTAGGCAGGTCTTGGCTTGGGGACCAGGCAACTCGGGGCCCAGGGTCTGGGCTCCCCACGTGGGAGGGCGTGGGCTCCACGGCTGCCTCCAGTGGCTTCCGACTGCTCCTGCTCACAGAGTGACTCTTCAAATCCTCAACTGCAGAGAGATGCGAGGGGCTGTCAGGATCCCCCACCCCAGGGTGGCAGCAGGGCCTGGGGGGGGGGGTGTGGGGAGCCACAGCTCCTTTCCACACACACCCCCACTCTGAGGCTGGGTTCCTTATGCAGGATTATGGACTTACTCACAAACTCCCTCTGTGCCAGCAGGGTATTCCCTGAGCTGGTGAGCTCGAAGATCTGCACGGTGTAGCCCTTGGAGGGGCTCAAGCCCCCCACTGTGGCCTTGGGGGTCTTGGTGGTCAGCATCACCTCCTGTTCCGCGTCCCCTGGGGTGGGGGTGGGGAGAGAGATTGAGGCCACCAAGGTGGGCATGTGTGTGTCTATGCACATGTGTGGGAGTGTGCATGCACGTGCGGGTGGGTGTGTCGCAGAGTGGGAAACACTCTCAACCTCTAAAATTTAAAAAGATTCCCCAAAACTGCTAGTTCATGTTGCATCTGTCAGAAACAAACAAATTTTTTCTGAAGTTAGACAATGTTACATAAGGTCATAAATTATTTCTGTAAGTTTTCACAATGGCCGGCACTCAATGAAGGGCAACCAGGTGTAAAAGGAACAAGAGGAAGTGATAGAAAGTTAAGAGAAACAACAGGCAATAGGAAGAGACCCACTGATTTTCCAGACAGTGGAGTTAAGGGGCTTTAAATTAGTTATGCTAATTAGTTTAAAGATTTAGAGATAAGCCTATGAATTTGGGTATCAAACTAGAAACAATAAAAAGGAAATTACAGAATGTAAAAACTAAATAGACATTTTCCAAATGGAAATTCTACAATGGAAAAACAAAAAACTGAAGTTAGGAATCGAAAGAATGACTTAATAGCGTCTTACACATAAACGAAGAGATGAATAGTGGAATACAGGTCAGAATAGAAAACATGGAGTAATAGGGTGCCTGGGGCCTCTGTCAGTGAAGCGTCTGCCTTCGGCTCGGTTTGTGATCCCAGGGTCCTGGGATCGAGCCCTGCATCCTCCCTGCTCGGCGGGGAGTCTGCTTCTCCCTCTGCCTCTGCCCCGCCCCCTTGCTTGTACTCTCTCTCTTGCTCTCTGTGTCAAATAAATAAATAAAATATTTTTTTAAAAGAATGGAGAATAAAGGAATTAAAAATATAGAAGAAAGAGTCAGAGGCACTGGAACAGGGAGAGGGTCCACATGTGTGTAAGTAGAGTCCCATGAAGAGAAGAGAGAGGAAACGCGGCACAAGCCATATTTAAGGAGACATGGCTAAAGAATTTTCCAGAACTGTAAGAGAGTAAGATGCAGACTCAGAGCACCAAGAGTCTGAAGTGAGATAAAAAGAGGTGGACACCGAGAACATCAGACTAAATGTGCTGAGAATGAAACAGAGGGAAGCGTTGCAGAGCAGTCAGGAGCAGAGAGCGGACTCACAGCTCATGGAGCAACAACTGGTTTGATGGTTGAGTTCTCAAGAAAAACAACAGAAGCCAAATGACAATAGAAAGATTCTTCAAAGTGTTGAAAGCAAGTGCCAACTCAAGATTCTATACCATAGAAATGGCACCTTTCAAGAATGAAGATGTTTCAGACAGACAACAAAACAAAACCCCAGAGAACTGGCATCCAGCAGACCCAGACTGCAGGAGTCACTAGAGTGTTTTCAGGGAGGAAAAAAAAAATCCCAGACTGAGAGACTATGGAAGGAATAAAGATAAAGGGTGAATATGTGAGTCGGTCTAACTTAATATTGAATTAATACAACTACAATACTTAACATGCATTTTGAGATTTAATGAAGATGTAGAATTAACATGCATGAAAAGGGGAAAAACGCAATTGTGATTATTGGAAGCCTTATCTCTACCTGGGGAAAGGTGATACAACTGCCATATCCAACCTGTTGACAAGTTAATGTCCAGGGTGATCACTACACGAGTGAAGGAACCATAACTACCAAGCTGCTGGGGACCTGGAGTAAAAAGTGTTTGATCATCTCATACCTCATACCTCATCAGTCTTAACTTCTAAAAAAGGAGACACCAAACATTGTGTATCTCCATTTGTGGCACAATAGAAATCGCACAATCACTTATAAAGAATTCTTGCCAACAAACTATAACCAAACCGGAATCTGACCAGCTTCTGGGATGGAAGTGCCAATCTACAGGAGACACAGGGGGAGAGGAAGGGTCTATGTGGCACCATGGTGACACCATCAGCAAAACACAGAATGTCAGATGTTCCACAAGACCAGCAATCTTCTTTCTTCAACAAATAAACATTAAAGAAAGGGGGAAAGACGAAGCTGTTTTAAATTTGAGATTACTGGGGTGCCTGGGTGGTTCTGTCGGTGAAGCATCTGCCTTCGGCTCAGGTCATGACCTCAGGGTCCTGGGATCAAGTCCCGCATTGGGCTCCATGCTCAGTGGGGAGCCTGCTTATCCCTCTGCCTGCTGCTCTCCCTGCTTGTGCTCTCTCTCTCTCAAATATATAAAATCTTTAAAAAAAGTAAATTGAAGATTACTTGAGACCTAGGAACCACATAAAGTGTGTGGATTCTGTTGGGATCCCAATTCAAAGAAATTAAGTGTAAAAAATATTTATCAGACAAGTTGGAAAATGAGTACACAAAATATTTAATGGTAGCTCTGAAATATTTTCACTTTTTAGGCATGCTAATGGTACTGGAGTTATTTCTGAGTGCTTCCTTTTAGAGAAAACTACTAAAATATTTATAGACAGAATTATATGATTATATGATGTCCTGGATTTGTTTTAAAATAATGCAATATATAGAAGGGATTGGAGAGAGAGATCACACAATACTGGTCATATGTTGATAACTGTCAAAGCTATATCATGGGAACATGAAGCTTCATTACACTATGCTCTCTTGTTTGAATTTTTCCATAAAAATTGAGTTTCAAAGAGAACAAGAAGAGAAAAATATTACAAGTATAACAAAAAGAAAACAAATAGGAAAATGATAGATTTAAACCCAAATATGTCAGCAATTTCATTAAATGTAAATGGATAAAAATGTTTCTGTTAAAAGGCAAAGATATTCACGTTGGACAAAAATACCACGATCATGTGCTCCCTAGAAGGTGCATCTGCGGTGATGGGTGAGAGAGGCGAGTGGATGGTGTCGTGTAGGCACTGCCTGGCGGAGCCAGCAGCGCTCGCCTCAGAGGGGGCATAACGGAAACCTGACAAGAGAGAATGGGGAACAATCCATGGCAGGAAAGCTTTAGTCTGGTAGGAAGATAGGATAATTCTAGACTCACGTGCCCCTGAAACACGGCCTCCACAAATACAAAGCAAAGTTTGGTGAGACAAGTGGAGGAAGACGTTTCTAGCACAGCAGGGGATTTAAAATGCTTCCCTCGGTGGCTAATAAAATAAGTAGACCCAAAAAAATCAACAAGAACAGAAGATTTGAAAAACAGGGTAAGTAAATTTAGCTTCATTAAAATATCAGAAAACTGCCCCCAAGTCAGAAAGGGGGTTCTTCTTGGGGGCAGGGAGGATGGAGATGGGGAAGGGGAAGGGGCCTGAGTGGGGCTGGGGTACAACTTTCCACTCTGGGAGGGGAGCTCAGGCTCATTCGCTTTGTGTCAATTTCTGCAATTACACACTCATGTTTGGGGGCTTTTCTGTGGGTGTCAAACCTCAATTTTTGAAAAGTTTACATTTTCCTTTTTTTGAGGGGGGGAGCGGCAGAAGGAGAAGGAAAGAATCTCAAGCAGACTCCACACCCAGCGGAGCCCGACACGGGGCTTGAACTCATTCATGACGCTGAGATCACAGCCTGAGCCAAACTCGAGTCAGACGCTTGGCCAGCTGAGGCTCCCAGGCGCCCTGACTGCTGAAAAGTTTTTAAGACGAGCAGCCAGCATCACGCTGGGGGTGCTCTGCAGCTGAGCCTTCGCAGAGGTCTTGGCCTACCTCCTGTAAAACGTGAGCTCATCCTGCCCATCGGATGCCCGCTCGCTGGCGTGCACAGCTCTGAAAGGGACCCAAGCCCCAGGACAGAGTCCTTGTTTCTTCTAGAGACACTCACTGAGCACATGCTGCATGAGCTGGATGTGGGGGTGCAGCAGTGGGAACTGTACAGGCCTTTCTCCTGCTGCCCGTTCCCACCGTAGCTCCCCCCACAGACACAAGGCTACTGGGATGGAGGAGCTGGGCAGACCAGCACGCCAGCCGCTGGTCCCGCCGGCCCTCACAGAGGCGGGGGAGGCACTGGCCCCTTACCTGCCATGGGCTTCACCTGCAGCAGGTAGCCGAGGCTGCTCCCCTCCGACCCCCTCCACTTCATCTGCAGCCGGTCCTCAGGCAGCACTGCCAGCGTCAGGTGGCTGCCCGCTGGGGAGACACGACCAGGTGGTCAGGACTGACCACTGGAGAGCACCCAGCAGCTGGGGGCCCAGCCCCACCCACTGGGGAGACACTGGGGAACCTGAAGCCCCATCTGGGGCTGAAGGGGGACCGGGCCCTCCGAGGGTCCCAGGTGCCAGGACCACCTGGTAGGTCCAGTGAGGAGACTGCCCCACCCAGAGAGGCCTGCCTGGCTCTGCTAGGGGTGTCCCCCGCCCTGCCGACCAAGGCCCAGGCTGCATCCAGGATCAGTAGGAACAGCCCCGGGGCCTGGAGCTCCCTCATTTCCCAGCACAGTCCACACAGCCCTGTTGGGGTGCCATGGCCATCCTGGGAGGAGGAGGGGCAGTGGAGGACTGAGGAATGGGACACAGCCTGGCCTTCTGGGGAAGCTTCCGGGGCAGGGGTGGCTATTTTTGGAAAAGTGGGACAGAGATGGGCTTCTTCTGGCTGTCCCACTGAGAGCTGGGGCACGGGAGGAGGGCAGGGGTGGGGGGCGCCCAGGGCAGACACAATGATAATGGTTCAGAGGGAGAAGCAGCTGGACTGGGCCTCCGGATGTGCCCGGCTGCTCCCGGGAGCACCAGGCTGAAAGGCAGGAATGTCTGATGGGGGAGCTATGAAAAGCCATTTGTGAACAGGACCCCCCCAAGTCCTGCTCATGAAGAGCCCTCTGTCTCTCGCGGTGCCTCTGACATGCTGGGGGAGACATTCCCAGCTGCCTTTGGGATCTGCACGTCAGGGGGCCTTGGTGGGGCATGGGGCAGACAGCGGGGACCTGCTGGTGGGAAGCCCCCCCACCTACCCCTGGGGAAGGCAGCCCGGACATGCGGGCCCCCACCCACCCTGCCGTCCTAGGGACCGGGAGACCCAGGTCTGCCCAGAGTCCGCAGGGACCTGTGGGGATGGCCCATCCATCCTGCTGAATCCAGAGCTCAAGGTGTCTGTGGGCTCACTAGTGACTTGGCCCCACCGTGGTGTGACACAGAGCCCCGGGGACCAGGGACATGCCCTGGTGACCGTGGCCAGTGTGCCTGCCAAACCAGAAGTGAGGAAGCACAGTTATCAGACCCGTGCCGCGGTGTGGTGTGGCCGCGGCCGTGCCCCTCCTCCATGCACATGTCCTCAACAGAGATGGTGGGTCAAACACAGCGAGCCTCTGGCCATCGCCCCCAACACGCAGCTTCAAACAGCGAGGAGACGAGGTCTCCCGCCCGCGGGACTTGCTGGGAGCCACCCGGGCTGGGGGCAAGCCAGGGCACAGCCACCGCAGCCCGGCCTTCCCAGAATCAGTCCAAGCCGGCCCCCCTCGTGGTCAGCTCAGCAAGGACCCCCGCCACATTCTGCGGCTGCGTCCCTTCTGGGGTATTCCAGAGACTGGTGAGGAGTGTGACCCCCAAAGAGAAGCACCATAAATACGCGGTACAAGGCGGTCAGACTGGCCACACGGCGCAGCGGAGGCGGCCGGACAGCCCTGCACTCTCCCGGGGCCTGAAAGTGAGCAGGGAAAGGGCCAGAAGCGCAGCAGACGGCAGAGAACGGTGCTCTTCTTGGATGGATAAGAGGAAAGGGACTCTAGATTTGGGCTGTTTGGAAGTTCTACACTGAAGGGGTGTCCTGAAATAACTCAACACACAGCACGAACGTAAGACGGGACCAGATGCGAGTGTTAGTAACTGTCGGAGAGCACACAGCGGCATCCCCAGCGCGGGACCGACCGCGAGGCTGAAGGTTCAGCAAAAAGCTGAGGGTGGCACTTTGGGCAGAGAACACAGGTGGTCTCACGCGTTCTGCTCAGAACAGCAGCTCCTGGGCAGCATCGGGAGCAGCAGGCAGAGGCCCCCCGCGAGTGAGGCCTGTGCCCCGGGCAGGGATGGCCCGCGGTGGGGTCGGGGCTGACTGGCGCCACATTCCCAGGAAGCACCTCCATGTCCTTACCTTGCCCCTGGCTGCGTCCCAGGGCAACACCCAGCCACAGCCAGAGGCAGAGCCCGAGGTGGGGGCACACGAGGGCGCTCATGGCGCACTGCCTGTGTGAAGAGAGGCCTTTCAGCCACATTCCGTCCGTCCATCTGTCTGTCCAACCACTGCTGAGCTTCTCCACCCACACCGGGCACCCCACATGTAGTGATCGGGGACTACTGCAGCCCACAGCGGCTCCATGCCCTGCCCAGTGGACCTGTGTCCCGCAGGGCCTGAGCACGTGCTGCCCCAGGCGAGGTGAGAGGTCAGCTGCCTTTCCCCTGCCCACCCCCGGATGTGTCTGGCCCGGTCACAGCCTCGGGTCTGGCACCCGCCCTCAGAACATTCTCACAGGCCGGCAAGAGGCCCTGACTGCTGGCCCGGTCACTCACTAGTTCTTAGAACAGACTGGGACAGCTGCTGCCAGGGCCTAGGGGCCTGGGGAGGGAATGAAGCCGGGTAGGGGCAAACCCTGTTTGCAGCCCGAGGGGCGTCTGAGCACAGCCCCTCAGGGCCGTGGACCTGCCCCTCTGCCAGCCCCAGGGGAGTGCGTCCTGGTTGAGCACTGGCCCCAGATCAGCAGGGCTGAGAGACCCTTGGAGGTTGGGGTCCCGAAGGAGCCCTCTGGGGTCACCGTTCATTCCTAAGCTGCACACAGCCTGGGGGGCCGCCTCTGCTGACCCTGTGGAAGGGACACACAGCCCAGAACCTCAGGACCCCAGCCACACCCAGGGAGGTGGTGGCCAGCCCCACCGCGGAGAGCTGCTGAGCTTGTGGGCGTCCTCGGGGCTGCAGAGGGCTGCAGGACCCTCCAGGTCCCCAGAGTCCCCTCCTAAATCACATTCTGAAGCCGGACCCCTCTGCTCTCCAGAAACCTGACTCAGTGGGACCCCTCCCAGGGGCACAGAGGTCATGGCTGTGGACCGGAGCCCTCTGCGCAGTCTGCCCTCGATGCCCCAAGCCCTTCTGAAAAGGCGAAATCATCCTCCCATCACAGACCTGGGCAGACCCCGGGTAGCCCTCCTTGTCCACCCAGCCACCCAGGACCACAGGCAAGTCACTAACCTTCTTCTGGGCAAGGGTGGTGTTCCTGGGTCCCCACGTACTCATACCCCTCTGGTCCTGCCGCAGACACAAGAGGCCAGGGCTTATGAAGGTCCCTGTCCCTCCGACGTCACCGCCTCAGCCCACCCCCTGGCCCACCCCTGGCCTCCTCCCCTCCCCAGGCTCTCCCCCCCTCCCAGCTACAGCCCAAGAGTGCGGGTACAGAGTCCTAGCATGAAGGACCCATTGCCACAGGGCAGGAATCCCATGGCAGGGGGGTGGGGGGGGGTGCACCAGCCAAACACCTTTATCCCTCTCTCTATGGGGTCTGCCCCAAAGAGGGGACCGTGGGGCAGGCACCTCAGGGACCAGGGCCACCACCTGTGGACCCAGGTGCCTCTGGGGGGTAGGGCGGAGCGGACACACCACTTCCTCCCTACTCTCCCAGCATTGGCCCCGGTGCCCAGGCCCACACTGGCCCCTGCTGGAAGCCTCCCCTGCACTACTGGCTTCTCCAAGGCCCTCCCGGGTCTGAAGGGCCAGCCAAGAGTGGCCCCTCCCAGCCACCAGGACAGCCCCAGGCCCGAAGCCCCAGTCCTACTGCTTGGGTGCAGACACTGACCAAACCAGACCCCGCTGCAGCCCCACCCCTGGACCCACCTGTCCTGGGACCACCCACCCAGGCAGCTGAGGGGTGAGGGGAGCTGACTACCAGGAGCCCAGCAGGGCTGGCAGCCTGAGCTGGGTCCAGCTTCCGGAGACAGAGGCACTTTGGGGGCGGGCGCAGCACGGGGCTCTTGGGCTGGGAGACCACAGTCTGAGACATGGTATTCACCGGAGGCTGGCAGCATTCAGGGGGCAAGGTCAGGGTCTGGACGCTGCTGGGGGAGGGGGGGCCCTTACCCGACTCCCATGGGGGCTCAACCCCCTCCACGCACTCTTGGCCACGGGGAGGACACTGCCTCGACCCTGCCGGTCCACCAGCCCCAAACCTGGGAACATTGCTGGGGGTGGGGGTGCATGGTCCCAGGCCTGGGCCAGGAAACCAAGATGGCTTTGCCCCAGGTGGTTGAGTGCCCCTCTGGCTCCCCCACCCCCACCCCCGCATCCTGACCACTTTGCGAGCCCAGCTTCTCTCCTGGGCAGGCAGTGCTCCTGTGGCTAGGAGGGCCTTAGGCCATGGGCCAGTGGAGCTCTTTGATTTGCCATAGCCCAGGAGCTGCCTGAGCCTGAGGACCCACAGCTGGACACCAGGTCATCAGTGCTGACAGACGCAATATCCAGGGTGCTGGGCACCTGCCCAGTCCTGGGACCCACACCGCAGCCAAGCCCCACACGCTTGAGTGCAGACCCGCAGAAGATGCTAGGCCCAGCAGCCACAGACAATCATGCACTGGCCACACCGTGTCCATCCGTGGTTCGTGGGCACTCGGGACCACATATGCACTCACACGCACCCCACCGAGGCACCACCCTCCACACATACAAGCCAATCAACTCCTCAGCACCTCTGGCTGGACCCTGTCCACCCCTCACCTGTATGCCCACCCTGCAGTCCTGCACAGAGCAGGAGCTCATCACCTGTGACCCCCCTGAAGCCCCAGAGATCAGTTAGCAGTGTCAGGGCTGCCCCGGGTCACTGAGAAAGGACAGGACGGCACCATGTGCTGGCTGGCCCGTCACCTGTCATGGGCCCTCACTCCAGCGTGCAGGTAGACCCTGAGCCCACCCCGAGCACAGGTCCCACTCCCCCAGCTGCGAGGACTGCGAGGGCTGAGCCAGCCCTGACCATATCAGTTGGGTCAGACCCAGCAGGGGCTGCTGGGACAGGGGGTGCACACAAGACCATGCAGAGGGTAAGGGCCCGGGAAGGCCCCAGCTCTGGGTGTGAGGTCCCCAGACAGACGCAGCACTGGGGCTTGTAAGCAAGGAGGCCTGCTGGACGACTGAACTGGGTGGCAAAAGCAGACCTGTGTTAGGGACATGGCCGAGAAGAAGTGCAGAACGGTCCTGTGGAAGTCTAGAAAGAGAAGGAAGCTAAGTGGGGCTGGCCAAGTGCACCTGCTGGTCAGTCCCAGCATCTTCAGCAAGGGCTCTGCGGCAACCAGGGGGCCTCGCCTGGTGGTGGGCACACCAGTCCCTGGTCAGCCCAGCGTCCTAGAGCCGGGGTCTGGGTGGGACTGCATGCTGACGGCCAGAGGTGTTGAGGGCAGCCTCATGGCCACTGGCCCAGTCTCCCCCCAAGTTGAGAGGCAGAGGGCTGGCCAGCCAGCACAGGTGGGTGAGGACCCCTGGATTTCAGCCAGGGACTGGCCCTTGGGACTGCCCGGAGCAGGACCCAGCCCCGCCTCCCCAGACAGCATGACCATGGGAGACTACACAGGAAGAAGGCTTCAATTCTGGATGCTGCACTCAGTGTCCCCTGGCTCTGCCTGCCTCTGACCGCTTCCCCGTCCTGTGCCTTTAGGATACAGGCTCAGATGGAGAGCGCAAGGCTTCTAAGCATTTCTACCAGAGCCAGGCGAAATGCCACTGGCCCCGGGTCCCAAGCAGACACCCATTGGAGACCGCCCTGCCCTCCCACCTGCACCTCTGGGAGCCCCATGCCACCTGCAACCATGTTGGAAGTGGCCTTCTGGGTGCTCACCCAGATCACTGTATTGCTCTGTGCCAGTGACCCCTGTACAGGAGATCCCCAGGGAGATCCTCGGGCCCCTGCACGCAGCAGGGCCGGGAGCCCCAGCACCCCATCCTGGGCCCCACCTGGGACTACACCTGCACAAGAGCACCCGTCTTTGCCCATGAGGGGTCTCGGACCGCCACGTCCCAGCGCGCCATGAGGGCCTGGAGAGCACGGTGCCCCCTGCCAGCACACATCTAAAAAGTCAACGCTATTCTAATTACTGCACTTGGCATCGAAGGGGACTCACAGACCAAAGGGTGACTCACTTCCAACGTAACGGGACCTCCCAGACGAGAAATTACAGGACAGAACAGCAGCCTGAGCAGCGCTGAAGCCTCTAGAGCTGCAGGCACGTCCGCGAGCTCCCATCCCGATGGGTGAGGGCCCAGCATGGAAACCAAGCCCTGGTCCTGACAGTGCGGACGCCTGACACTCGTTCTTCTCCCGCGCACCGTCACCCTGGGACGCTTGGCCCCGGACTGGCAGGCTGACCGTGGGTTTGGCTCTCCATCTGCCCCAGGGGCTTCCCCTCACCTTAGGGCCGGCAGGCAGCTGGCTCTGTCTGCGACCCTCACGCACCAAACACACAGGCGCTGCACACAGGGTGCCCCTGTCCCCCGGCAGTGTCTTCCTCATGGGACAGCTGCGGGCTAGCGGGCTGTCCCGGGGCGGCCCCGCAGTGAATACAGCCCGGACACGCCAGACTGCTGCCGGCTCCTGTGGCTCGCGCCCGCGCTGGGACACCCTGGGACGCGAATGGCCGGCAGCAGCCGGAGCCCGCAGTGCACATATCCTGCACCAATCCATAAGGACCCAGGCACACGCAGTGCCTGGTCAAAGGGCGGCTGACAACAACCCAAGAGCCAGAGGAAGAGGGTGTGGGGACAGAGGACCCCCACAGCCGTGGCTCACGTGTAGGCCTGTCAGACTGATGGGAGACAGGCACCTCGTCAGTACCAGACTGTGACCACCGACAAGGGGGCAATGGCTTGGGGGGGGGGCTCAAGGCACACGAGGAGATCCACACGTCACGGTGAGCTGATCCCCGGGAGCACAGCACAGAGGACACCACTGTGGGAACGGCTAGGCGCTAGCAGGGACACAGTGGCGGCAATCTAGCCCAACAGAAACGCACTCCTCACTCCAGACTGCTGGGAAGGCCTGGACGCCACACGGCTCCTCAATGAGCCCCGGGGAGCCCACCCTGCTGCCACGTGCCCCCAGACCCGGGCTCAGAGGGCACACACTGGCATGCCTTTCCCCTCCATACGCTCTGCTTTCACGTCCCCATTCCTTGGCCGTCCGCGGCATCCTGGGCCTGCTGCCTCAGCTCAGACGGGCATGAGCGCTGACAAACGGCCCACGTGTTGGGGGCCGCGCCAGAGGCCTCAGGGCTGTGTGTGGCCACGTGTGGAGGCCCGGAGAGGCGATGCAGGAGCGCAGCACCGGCAGTGAAGCAGGGCCAGGGAGGGGAGCTGGGCAGACGGCAGCACCACATCCCCCCCGCAGGAAGGCTGGCCCAGAACAAGCCGGGACCCAACACTTCAGAGCACACAGGCCTCACACATGACACGGCACAGGCCGTGAGGCAGCCACTCGGGAGGGTTTATTAGAGAGGGTGTTATGGGGACGATGGCGCAGCCCGCCTCCCAGGAGCAGACTCTGCCCTCCGCGTCACCCCGGCCAGGTTTCCACGGGCGGCCTGAGAACCACAGGAGAGCCGGGACATGGGCTGCGAGGCAGCACGTGGCCTCTGCCGCACCACGGCCTTGCAGGGCCGGCACCACCCCGGCTCCCACCCGAGGTGCTGTCTTCACGCTACGGCTGGTTTCTGGGGTCAGACAGGAGGAGATGTGAGGGCAAAGTGCAGATGCGGTGGTTGCCGCAGCTGCCCGGGCCGGGGCGCAGCGGGCCTACCAGTCCTGGTTGTCCCAACCCTCGTCTACTGGCGCGGTGGGCTGCGCAGCCTTTCTGGCGGTCTTGGCCCTGCCCTCCCCACTGCCCCCCCAGGCCTCCCCAAGGTCGCTGTGGTCGCTGTTCTTATTGTTAGACGTGGAGCCCGAGCCCCACACATCCCAGCTGTCCGAGCTCCTCTTCTCGGCCGAGGCGTCTGCGCACGTCCAGCTGTCGCTGCTCGGGGACCTGTGGCCCTTGACAGGGTCAGCACTCCCAAAGGTCTCCCAGAAGCTCTGGTCCACGGCACGGTTCTGGGGGTGGTCCCCACCGCTGTTTTGGTAGCTCTGGCCCTCCAGGGGTCTTGGGAAGACAGAGGGAGACTGAACAATGGCCTGAGCCACCAAGCCGTCCCTTGGCATCCTCCCCCAGATTGCGGAGGCCCCACCCAGATCCCGACGCCCAAGGGGCCTGGGAGATGCGTTTGCTCGGCCTTTGTGCAGCTCCACCTTGGAGCCTAGGGCACAGAACCCGCTGGAAGCACCAGGGCCTCCTGCTGCCAGAGCCTGGCTAGGTCAGTCCCACCCAAAAAGGAGCGCGTCATGAAGGAAAAGGTTTTCTGCAGTAACCGAGGCAAAAGGGGAGCCCTGAGTGCGTCAGCATTCCCCACGCTGTCAAGACAGAGGGGCCCTGCAGAGCCCCTCAGCAGAGCTGTACCCCAATGAGCACAGCCGCACGGCCTGAACCACCAAATGGCATGTCAGGAAGATATGTGGCCCTGTGCCCATGAGCACGGGAAATGTGCCCCCATCCAGGAGTGGCCCTACCAGGGCCAGTCTCCCCACCCCGCCTACTCTGTGGCTGGAGAATGGCAAACCCAGCCAGACTGGGCTTCCAGCAGAGAGGCCAGGACGCAAGCCCTGAGCAGATGGTGAGTGAGGGGAGAGGGCCACTGAGGGGCCCCACCGACCCCACTGCCCCAGACTGGAGATGGGGATCAGCTCTGGAGCCCCTCCTCGGGAGGCCTCCTCCCTCCCTGCCCTGGGCAGCAGCAGTTACCACAGGGTCGGTGTCTCTAGGGATCTGGGGGCTGCTGTGACCCCTGCGCCCCTGGGGGATGAAATGCCTGTCCCCTAACAGGGATGCCAACCGCCTCCCAGAGACCGTGTGGGAGGAAACCCGGAGAAGCGGCATACCTGTCCGACGGGTCCTCTGCTCTCCCAGAAAAAAAGGTGGTGACGTCCCGCCATCCCCTACTGCCAACCCCCTGGACCTAGAAGGGGATGGGAGGTGGCAGCTCAGGGTGGGTTCTCACACACGGCACAGACATGGTGTCCCGCTCAAAGTCCTGGCAAAGCTGAGATGTGAACAGCACGGCTGGGCTCAGACCCGCGGCCTGCACATGCTTCTCCCTCCCTGCGTGCACACGCAGTGGCGAGAGGCCCTAGTGCTCAGGAGCTCGAGAAGACAGCATGTACGCGAAGCCCCTGTAGGCATCCCCGTGCAGAGAGTGGCGGGCTGGGAAGCGGGGGCTGCGAACACCCAAACCCGCCTGGAGGAAGACGGCGGCCGTCCCCCAGCACATCAGGAAGGTCGCACTCACCGGGGAAGGACAGCGGCAGCAGAACGAGGGCAGAAGAAAAAGAAGCGACAGTTAGCGGACGTGACAGACCCCCCGCCAAGCTGTCTCCATATTTCTCCGGCGCCGGGACCAGAGTGTCTCGCTGAGCCTCCTCACTGCTCAGAGCGCACTCAGGCCGCAGGAGTGCGCAGGGGCGCAGACAGCCTAGGCCCTTGCTGCTCTCGGCCCAGGCGCCCAGAACGTGCAGACTGACTTCCAGCCGCACCTGAGCGCCAGGCGGGGCCTGCCCTACCTTGGACGCCAACTGAGAGACCCCACTGGACACATCCTCAAAAATCTTTCCCTCTTTCACCTGCATGGTTAAAACAGTGCTGTCAGCAGAACACCCACCATCGCCCGTCTCTGACAAAGGATAGCACACACCGAAAAGACCCGTGGAAGCAGCCGTGTGTGACCCTCTCCCCCCAGAGCGAGAGGGCGCGGGGGCAGCTAACTTCAGTCAGGCTGCTGTAACATGGCACCCTGCCGGGGGGGGGGGCCTCTGTGTCAGCCACAGCCTGCTGAGGCCAGGTTGGCACTGCCCCGAGGTCCCAGCCTGCTGGGGGGTCCTCCGTGGCTCAGTCAGTCACCCCCATGCTGTCCACACCCAGCCCCACCCTGAGGAACAGGCCTCATGAGGAGAGGGGGTAGGGGCCCCTGGGACATGGGACACTGGAGGGAGCCGGAGCTGCCGAACAAAGCCCTCCAGCACCAGCTGCTCCCCTGGAACGAGGGCCTACGGGGGTGGGGACGGAGGAGAGGGACACATGGTGTCGGATGGTGTTACCTTCTCCTGGGCAGGTTTGAGGACGTTCTCGTTCAGACTGTGGCCCAGCTCTGAAGCCTGTATGATGAGAGGAAGTTAGGTGAGCCCGGGCAGCATGTCCCCCAGGACGCTGGTCAGCAGTGGCTGCGAGCTTGGCCACAAGGGAAGGCAGCAGATGGTGAGCGGCCCTCCAGCACCCAGGACACCCCCCACTCTCATGGCAGCCACGGCACCTGAAGCAGTTGCGTGGAAGTGACCCCCAGGCACCCTGGCCGTGGGGCAGCCAGAGACCACTGCCCCAGGCCTACCTGCTCTAGAGGGAAGAGGCCCAGAGTGGCAGCAAATCCAGTGGCCACCGAGGGTCTTCCCGTCAGAGCCCACACAGTCCCATCCCATGAGAACAGCCGCGTGCTGGCAGCAGGTCGCATGCTAACCCCCTTGGCTGGGGTGTAGGCAGGTGCACTCTTGGTCACTGGAGGGGGTGTAAGCCCACCTGCCCTCCAGCAGGCACCTGACTCAGAGGGAAGGGGATGGAGCCAGCGGACAAGCTGAGGTGGGTGGGGCAGCAACTAAAAAGAGCACCAGGCAGCAGCCTCGATGAACGGGGTAACCACACACCTGTCAGCACCTTGCCACTGGAATAGCCCTCCTTCTGCTTACTTAGCTCAAGGTGAAGCCGTAAAATGAAAATCCTGCCAAGTAGCTCCTGGCACCCCATCAGGAGCAGTCCCCCCGGTTCTGGACCCCAGCCCTCCCACTGGGGTCTCAGGTCCCTGAACAGTATGGATGGGCCCAGACAGGAGCCCAGCAGGCTGGTGAGGAGCTCTGGGGGTGAGCGCACGTAAGCGAGGACACACACAAGCCACGGTCCAAGGAAGCTCAGGGCAAAGCACGTGGTCAGCACAGAGACGGGGAAAGGCATGCACGAGAACAGACTTGGGGCCTTACCAGCTCGGGCTGCTGCTTGGAGCCCCAAAACTTTACCCAGACAGCAAGGGAGAGGGTTGGGGCGGAGGGGGGAGAGAGTGAGAAAGTGAGAGAGCAAGCAAGCATGGGCAGTAGGAGCAGCGTTGGGCAACCAGGAAGCACCTGCTGACAGGTCAGTCACCTCGTTCTCATGGCATCACCCCAGCAGGCGTCCTCAAAAGTAACCTTGAGTACCCACTTACTGACACGGAACCACACGGCTTTCTACTCCCAACGTACAACCTCCAGAACCACACGCAGGAACAAGTCAGGAGCCCAAAAGAGGGACAGGCCATGCTCGAACACCATCCGCCCTGCCCCCGGCCTGAGTCCTGACCCCCAACACCAGGGCACAGGCGGTCCAGAGTCCTGCCGCCACCTGGGGACTGCCAGAGCTACCGGCCAAGATTTGAAGGAAAAGACAAATGCCAACACCCCAAACCACCGCCCGCTAGAGAAAGTAACCGGGAAAGAGGGACAGCAGGCTTCCTTCCACCCATGGGTGCAGGCAGAAAGCCCCACAGGAGCCTGTCCGGGTGACTTCAGCCCCACGGGCCCTGACAGGCGTGGCTTCTTACCCCCCCCCCCCCCGCTAACCCACAGGCACCTGAAGGGATACACACAGAAACGCCCCCCCTCCCAAGCACAGGCCCCGGGGAGGGCAGATCGACAGTATCCGGACACCGACAGGACAGAACTAGAAATTTTAACAGCATGAAACGCAGAAGCTTCCTTTGTTACCTTCTGACTTGCTTGAGATCCAAATTTGGTTGCCTGAGGAGAAACACAAGAGCTTTCGGATCACCGGTCCTGATGCCAGACCCCCAGCTGCATGTCCCCAGGGCTCAACCCACACTCAGTCCTAGGCCTGTCTCCTGACAGCCACCCACCTCACAGCAGCTCCGAGGGGGCCCCACAAAGCTGCCCACTAGGCCAGCCCCCCAATGGAGGGGCAGCCATGTGGCACACAGGCCTTGGGGGAGCAGGTCCAGGGTAGGGGGCAGCCACCCCAGCCCCGTCATCTGTGGGCTTTCCCATGGCCCAGACCATGCTACCTGCTTGGTGCCCAGTGGGGCCCATCCCACAGCTCACCTTAGCAAAGCACCCCCAACACTCTCATAAACAAAGGGAAAAAAGGCCTGGCCACAGATACTCCCACTGAAAGCGCCTGGACCTCCTGGATGTGGCCCTCCAGGGACGAGGCCCGGAGAGAAGCAGCAGAGGCCACGTGCCAGAGCAATGGTGCCACAGGGCCTGGTGCCCCTCGAGGCCAGGCTCCTTCCAAGCCAGATGTGGAGGATGCAGGGCACCGTGGCCAAGGGGAGCACGGAGAGGTGTTCACACGCCTCCGTTCCGGCCCAGAGCCAGCCCCGTGGCTCCTGTTGCTTGTGGAGCTGCAAGCGCCCGTGTGGCCCTCCAAATGTTCCTGTCCTGGGCCTGCTTGCCAGGCAGCCCCTCGCGCCTGCCCTGGATCTCCCTTCTCTAGGTGACCTTCCTCACCAAGGCCATGCTGGCCAGGAAACCTACTGGACGCCCCCGACAATCTCCCCTCCAGGGTGATGTCCCCAGACACGGTTCCGGCCTGTCCCTTTCCAAGATCATGCCCACTCCCCACCTGTGTGTCCTAAATCCCCAACACTCCCTTGCTCGGGCAGAGGAGCAGGCAAAGGAGAGGCCCGAACCCTGCTCCGTGCACAGCAGCAGAAACTGGAGGGCTGGCAGGACCACTCAGCCTGCGGGGCTCACCATGTGCCGCACCTCAGGATGGCACACCTTTCTTCTAGAGTGGTGCCCCTCTGCCCACAGCTCATCTCCGACACGCAGAGGCTCGCCACTGAAGCAGCAAATGGCGGGGCCCTGAGATCTGCTGCAGCCTCATGGGCCTGGGGCCCACGGTGCATGGCCTGGGCCTGGGAGGGAGCCCTGGGGCTGGGAACACCCTCCACCCCTCATCAGAGCCCCTTCAAGACCCTTCTTTACCCCCAGACCCCAGACCAGCACAGGCTGTGTGGGCCCTGCGGGCAGGGTGCCGGGATGGGCTACTCACACCCTCCTTAGCAGCCGAGGCAAACTTGCTTGCTCCGGTGGTAAAACTGCTCCAGCCCTGCAAAGAAGCAACAGAGAGGCCACGTTGAGGTTCCATAGGCGACCGTCCAGGCAGGCTCTGTCTGCCATGCCATCCACCACTCAGTGAAGGGCTGATGGATTCCGCACCCAAGCTCTGCAGGAAGGCCACCTCCGAGGTCCCTTTCAACAGCTGCAACCCCGCTTTCCACAAAGAATGGGCACTCTTGCCATGGGCACACCTGAATGCCATGCACCAGACCCCTGGCCGCCATGGCAGCCGGGGCACTGCATATGCATCTATGCCGCGCTCCACCTGACCATCTGGACCTCCACTGCACACACGTGCCTGTTCTTCCCTTTGCCCTCGGCCTCTCCTACCTCCCCTCAAAGGAGTCGGGGCCTGGCACCCAGTCTGCAGGCAGACCTGTTCTAAGTTCGAGGTCTTCCCCTAAGCCCCCAAAGCCAAGTGAAACTATTTAGAGACATACACATCTCACTCAAACCCCAACTTCCCAACAGAGCCTCTTCCCCTCAAGGAAGAGGACACTCAGGAGACAACCACATTCAGCTTCTTCGGGGAACTAAAGACCCACACGAGAGGGACACAAACACAAACACGTTACATTCGGTGGGACATGTCTCTGTAAAGATAAACTCTCAGGCAGCAGGCCTTGGGCTGAAGGTATGCCCTTCCTCCCTGCAGAAGGGAACCTGGCTGCCCACGGCCCCAGCAGGTCTTCTCGCGGCCACCATCGCTTGCGGCTCTGGAGTCGCAGCCATGATTTCTTTTTTTTTTTTTTTTTAATATTTTACTTATTTGACAGAGACAGCCAGTGAGAAAGCGAACACAAGCAGGGGGAGTGGCAGAGGAAGAAGCAGGCTCCCAGCGGAGGAGCCTGATGTGGGGCTCGATCCCAGAACGCTGGGATCACGCCATGAGCCGAAGGCAGACGCTTAACGACTGCGCCACCCAGGCACCCCGCAGCCATAATTTCTGACAGAAGTTCCATCACTTTGGAAACAACACGTGTACACAGATCAGAAGAGGACAGCGGACGGTGGCGCTCAGATCTCCCGCCGCACCCGGGACGCAGGACCCTACAGTGACGGCAGACACGTGGCCGCTCCCGGGTGCTTCCTGTGTTTTCACCCATCACGTCTGCTCCTTCAGCACTCGCTGCAACCCCGTCAGTGCACCAAAGACCCTGTCCTGTTAGCGTGGAGGACGTCTCCTCGCCTTTCCACGCATGCAGTACCCAGAGACCCCCCCCGGGGGTCTGTAGTCACCATCACAAAGCTACAATGAATGAACATCATCTAAAGACACGGTTTCCTGGGAAAACGATGGTTTGACCTGCAGCAGCTGCGAGCGGGTGGGAACACCAGCGCAGGGCCGAGAGCGCGCCATCCCCGGAGGGTGCCACAGCCCCTGCAGCTTCGAGCTCGCTGGTGCGGGGCTGGTGGGCGGAGCGCCGGGATCCTCTGTGCCCAGCGCTCTTGCAGGAGAAGAGGGCTGGGGAGGCGCCATACAGGACGTTGTGCATGGAGGAAACGCACCGGTTAATTGGAAATCTACATTCTTTAGCAAAGTAAATAAGCAACTACACAGGCCAGGACCGGAATGAATAAGCCTGGTCGTAGAGACAAGTTCACTGGGGGAAAGGGGAGGCGTCCCACAGGCGGCCGGCCAGCTACGGGCCTGCAGAGCGGGGTGCAGTCCTTACCGAGCACAGGGACGACACGGCGCTGCTGAGGAAGTCCTCCTCCCTCTTTGGAGGCGGAACTGTGTTCCCAAATCCCACGTAGCGGTTCTCCTGGGCCCTGACAGGGAGACAAGAAGCTGCAGCCCCGCTGCTCCTGAAAGCCTCAAGGCAGGAGGCGCCCCAACCCCAGGCAAAGGGGCACACGGGTCAGGCCCTCCTCTGCTCACTGGAGAAGACCCTCCTGCTGCATTTAGCCAGGGAACCCGGGCAAGACCCAAAGCCAACCACCAGTTAGTACAAGCATCAGAATGACTTCACCTGACCGCTCCGGGAACAAAACTTGCTTATAGGTCAGGCTGGCTCCAAGAAGGAAAACTACTCTTTTCTCCTTCTCAGTATTAGGTTTTCTCTCCGCTCCAAACCACTCTTTAAACTGGGGCTGGCCCAGGCATGCCACAACCAGCACCCACGTGATGCGTGCGAACGCTGCACGCCCTGCACACAGAAAGCCGCAGACCCCAGCCCTGAGGGACCCGACTCCTGCTGCCTGTGGCCTCACCCCTGATAGGAGCCAAGGTCGTCATTAAGCCAGTCTTCAAATGCCTTGTCTGAGGAGGAGGTCGAGTTCTGCGGGTGGCCGGAGGCTCTGAAAGGGAGACGGAGTGGTCAGTGAGGCCAACAGAGGATGGGCAGGTGCCTGAGGGAACTGTGTGGGCCCCTATGCTGTCACATCCATCTGGTCACACCTGGGCTCCTCCTAAGGCCAGCTGGCCTCCAAGTCTGCCTGAAAGGAGGCTCAGGCTGGCAACAAGCGGGCACAGTCCAGCCCCAAAGGGCCCCTGACAGCAGCTCCACGCCCACCCGCGCTGGCAGGGAGGCAGCAGGGAGGCTGGAGAGGCAGAGGCTGAAGCACCGCATCGGACAGTGGTCCAAGGACTGTCCGCATAAAATGCACCATGCGGGGGTGGGGTGGGGGTCCCTGGGCACCCATGCTGCAAACAGGGAGCCTTCTCTGGACCAGTCACTCCGAACACCAGCCTCTGGCATGCAAGAGGATGCAGGACGTCTGCCACGGGGATCAGCTTATCCGCATCACACCTGCACCCTGAGGGGTGGGCAATCCTCGCAGAGGACAAAGGATGGAAACAACACTCAGCCAGGACGTTTCCTACAGAGACGTACGTGCGTCACAGGTACGTGCCCGGGAGGACTTTCACCGAACGGGCTCGTGAGGAATGGGGAGGTACTCCTTCCACCTTAGACACAGCTTACGGGCTGCATTTTTACTAAGAGCTTGTATTACTTCAACGACCTACAGACTTGTTTTTCCCACTGACTCTCGGGAGCAACTCACAATCGGAGCTGTTCCCACACCGGTATGGGGGTCCTGAGCTGTGGCTAAGATAGGCTCAGGCCCAGAACAGTCTGGAGCCAGACAAGAGGCCAGGGAAGTAGCTACCGGTGGGCAGTGGACGGTAGTGTCTTGGGCTGGGGTGGGGTCCAGTTCTGGGCAGGCGATGACTCCAGAGACCATTCTCGGCCTTCAGCCAGCGTGGCTACCTGCCAAGGGGACACAGGCATTAGACAGCCCGGGACTGTCAGGAGCGATCAGTGATGTGACCCGCTCTAGTGCGTCCTGTTGGCTGTCCCTCTCAGGCTCAGCAGCCACGGGCTGGGGGCTCTCTGCCCCGTGTCAACACCAAGAAAGGGTCTCACTCTGACCGCAATGAACAGCGGCACTGGCGAATTCTTGGTCAGTGGCTCCAACCCCAAATGACGTGCTGCATCCTTGGCAGAATTTCAGCCACCACGTACAGAGGTGCTGACACGCGACACTCTCCCTGAGGATGGGGAGGAAGGCCTGTTGTTCACCCCTGCTAACAACACGTCACCTGCTTTCCCCCGGGTGGGACAGACGGCCCACAGCCTCTGCAGGCTTGTCAGACACCACGGGAGAATGCCAGCTCCCAGAGCCACCAAAGCAGCCAACGGGCAGAGCCTCAGCACCGCCGCTCAGCTGGTCCCTACCCTGTCCCTGAAGAGGGCCGCAGCCTTGCTGTTGTACTTGTCCTGCAGGGACCAGCAGGGGTCATAGTCCTCCTGAGACTCCAGGAACTCCCGGAATTTTGCATTCCCTCCAGCTTTCATCTTCTCCAGCTCTACGTCCTTCCACTTGTCCATGGTCACGGAGCGCACGAAGCTAGAAACCACAGCGCCAACCTGCTTATTAGCACTGAGTGTCCAAGAGCCCCCACCCCAACCAGGTCGTGAATCTGGTGCATGCACGTCCCGTGACAGAGGCACCTGGCCGTGACCCCTCGAGGGCGTGCAGAGCTGGCAAGGTGGCACACGTTACCCCATCAACGCACACCCGAAAGGAGGCCCTCGAGGCACGAGGGGCAGGGCACTGACCTGAGGTGCACCCCGAGCCCGCGATGCTTCCCCGAGCACTCCAGGCAGATCCAGATGCCATAGGTCACACTCACCCACTGAGGGTTGAATGCACCACACTCAAAACACACCTGCAAAGAGGGTCACGTGCGACTCACCTGGCATTTGGCGCCCAAGAACCCCAAAGACCCGACAGGTGGCCCCAAGAGGGAGCAGAGGAGAGGCTGGCCCAAGAATAACAGTAACAGGGAAAGCTCTGAAAGGTTCGCTAAACCTCAAAGCACCAGAGCAGAACAGACACTTACATTGTTTTCATCCTGCACTCGGACTTCCTTCAGAACTTTCCTCGTTCGGGGGCTGGCCATGCTGCTGCAAAGGAGAAACACAAAGTTTTAAAACTTACAAGCAGCCTACTTTACAAGAAAACCAATGAGCGCAAAAGCCTACAACACACAGCTTCAGAGAGATCCCACAAAGCTGCCTGGAAGCTATGGGGCCACCGCTCACTACAGGCAGCATCAGGAAACCACCTACAGAAGGAATCTGTCCTCCACACGCTAAGAAAAACCCAGAGCCGCCTGGATGTTTCTGGCTGAAGGCACCGCGATTATTAAAAAGAACATAATTACTGGCGTCCGCTTTGCCTAAGCATGATGTACGACCCACACCGCATCACTTATAAAACGTCCCGTCTCGTGAGGAAACCCATGGCAAGGGGTGGTCTTTGTACAACGCACACAGACTGGCCGCTCAATCTGACCGCCCACCTGAAAGGCCAACACCTCAGATCTGAACTAATAATAACCTTTGAAGGCAGGGAACCCCAGTTCTCTGTGAGCTTTCCTTCCACTCTCCAGCCTGTGGCGTGGGGCCAAAGCGGTAGCGCTGACTGATACACGCAGAGGCCGGCCTGTGGGAGGGTCTACAGGGAGGTCCCCCGCAGGGCCATCACGGACCGCGCAGGTGACAGACAGCGCGAGCACAGCAGGGAGCACCTGCCACCATGCCTCACAGGGACACTGCTGTGGCACCACAGTCCTTAACTCAGGCTAAAGAGAAAAACCGTTTCTGTCTTTACAGAGCTCCTAGCTTTGGCAAAGCTCACGTTCAACCAACAGCCCACTGGATTCACGACCAGGAAAACCGATGCCGTAGATTCAAGCTGGAGGAAGCGGGTGGGAGCCAGCACAGTGCTGGACATAAAGCAATCCCACGGTCCAACACACACTGCCACCACTTGGCCCTGGGCCTCAGGCCACCTCTTCCACCACCAACGCACAAATGTGCACGTGCCCCTCTGAAGTTCGTCCTTTCCTCACTCGTGAACGGGGCTGTGAGCTGCTGCCCTTAACTCTCACGGCAACACGCACCCACTGCAGGACACGTGGGGACCCTGTAGGTGGCTCAGAACCGGACACCCGTCCGGCTGCTGGACGCTCCATGTGGCCAGCTTCTCTGCGGATAGTGAACCTGGAGCTTTCCATTGGCGTGCAGCGTGAACATTCCAGGAGCATCTCTGCGCCGTACCTCGCCTGTAATCTCAGTACGCAGAGATAAGTCACGGGTGCAAATCCTGACTCTACACAACCAAACTTTCTAAATCTGGAAAGCCAGGACTCCTGTGCTCACCAGAGCCCACGTTGAAGCTAGCTGAAGGAAATAACACACACTGGTTTTCGGTTTTCTATAACTGATGGACAAAACCCAGAGTTCACCTGCGGCTCCTCTGCAGTCTGCAGTTTTCTGTGCTATGTTTGACAGTCTACCAAAACCACTGGATCTCGAGGGCAAACACCTCCTGGTCAGACTCGTTCAAGTGGGATACTTTCATCACGCTGAGCGTCTACACCACTGCATGCGAAAGGCACCAACAGGTAAACACATACGCTGAGAGACATCGGGCTGGATCTGAATTCACAAAGCCCTTTGCACACATTCGTCTCATGGCAGCCACTGGAGAGCCCCTTGTGGGCCGGTGTGCGGGGCTGACACGCATACCTGCCCGCTCAGGTCTCCCTTCTCAGCCCTGTGCTCTTTCCAAAGAACTGTGCCTTCCTTCAGAGGTTCACATTCTGGTCAAAAGGGCACCAGCAAACAAAAGTCAGAACTGGGTTGAACATGCTCTAAATTTCTAATTGTGTAAAATAAAATTAGACAGACTAAATGTTTGCAGAACTAGTAGCAAAGCAACGTGTGAAAAGGAAATGACCTGGATTTTAAAGGAACTCCCCTTGGGGACCGGTTTTGGATGTGAGCATCCTTCAACTCTCTGAAATGATAACTTTGATACATGAAAACTCGTCCTAACTTTCAAAACCACAAGTATGCTTTATCTTGAAAAATCATCCAAGAACTGTTTAAAGCTTGAAACCAAGATGGTAAAATACAGCTTTCTGCAAGTGGACATATAACCTCAGTAAACGCTGAACCAAAGGAGCACACGTTTTCTTAGTTCACCAAGCAAGCTATTTGTTAACTGCAGAATGCTTGGTCCTGAAGTTGGGACTTTGTCCGTATCTGAAATTAATTAAAAGGAATGAGGGAAGGGCACGGGCGGAGTCTCCAGGGCTGTGAGAGTGACCAGGACAGACTGAAACCACCAGAAGCACCCAGGGCACCTGTGCCTAAGCACAGCCCCTTCTCCCCGGACGCACGGATCTGCTGTGAACCTGGGCGGAGTGGGGTCCTGGACACCAATGCCAGAGCAAGCCTGAAAGCTTAGCACCCCTGGGCCATCACCACCGGCGCACTGTCACGGCCAGAGAGCGGCAGGAGGGTCAGGCCTGCCCCGAAAGAGCACCATCGTTTCCCAGCGTTGGTGGTCTGCGGTGGAGCCTTTAACAAGGCAGACGGAAACAGAAAAGGGCCGTTCGAGCCCCTCCCGGGCGGCTCCCCCTCCGTCCCCGAGGGGGTGGTCCACGGCACCAGGCGAGGCCGAGGCTGCCGCTCCTGACCACACCGGCCTCCCCCGCACCCGCCGGACGGAACCCTCGCTTCCCAGGGCGGAAGCCCCTCAGCCTGCAGCCCCGGGCTGTCCGTCTGGACGCTGCGCCCCTTCCCCTGGAGCGGCGGGGTGCGCGGGGCCGCGGCTGCGGGAGGGTTCCAGGGACCGAGGTGGGGGCGGCTTCCGAGGAGAAGGGCGGCTGGCCGGGGGTCCGGGCGGGGGCGTCCGCCCAAGCGGACCGTGAGCCTAGGGCCACGCGCTTACCGGGCGGGGTCCGGGCTCGATCCCGCGCGCCGGAGTCCGCCGGGGTCCGCCGGGGTCTGCCGGGCTCGGGCGCGCCGCAAGCTGCTTCGGGGACGCGCGCCGACCGCCCGCCCGCCCTGCCACCACCAGCTTCCGGCTACGTTGCGCCTCGCGGGGCATCACGGGAAGCCGGGGGCGGGGCGGTGGGGCGGGACTTCCGCCTTCGCTCGCGGGGCCGGAGCGCGGCCGCGCCCCTGTCGCCATGGGGACGCGGCGGGCGCGGGGCGGGCGCGGTCCGCGGGGCGGGGCTGGCTGTGTTGCCAGGGCCGGCCCGTGGCCCGTCCGCAGGGGCGGGCACGGAAGACGCGCCCGGCTTCCGTGGGGACGACTCCGGGGCGGCTTGGTCACCGCGGGCTGATTAGGAAGGCGCGGCGGGGGCTGGGCTCCCAGGGCCGGGGGAGCAAGCCGAGTCCTGGCGTGCGGTGGAGGGGACCCAGCGAGGGGAGGGACAAACACCCCCCCCCGCCCGGCCGTGACCAGGGCCCGACCTCGCTGCGGCCCAGGACCCCGACCCTCGGGGCAGCCCGAGTCCCTGAGGACGCCTACAGCAAAGACCGCTGTTAAAAGGGGTTGCCTCGGGGGCGGGGGGTCGCGAGCAACGTGCGGTTTGCTTTGTGCTTTCGGGACATTGTGTTCTTCGCCCGTGTAACTTCCGGAATGATTACGTATAAACGTTTTTATTGGGGTAGAATTTACGGTAACAAAGTGTGCAGTTGAGTGACGTGACGAGCGCACACCTCCGGCATCAGCACCGGCACCGGCACCGGCGCGGTCGGTTAGTGGGGCGCCGTCCCAGCGAGGCTGCCACTCCACACCCTCGTCGTGTCTGCTAGGAGTTTGCTGTGTAACCGCCGTACGTGCTCTTTCTCCAACAGCGTCTCTCGGATCGCACAGTGGTTCGCAGATCCACCCCCGTCGCTGTGTGATCTACCCCAGGCCCTTCCAACCAGTGGAATCCTACGGGTCGGGACCTACCCAGTCTCCGCTCAGCATCATGTTGTCAGAGTCAGCCCTGCTGTAGCCGTCGGCACGTCGCTCCTTGTAACTGCCGAAGGGTAGTCCACTCGACGCAGTGGCCATCTTGTTAGACCCTGAGTCATTTTTAAGTTTTTGGTGTTACGAATAAAGCTGCCTTGAAATTCATGTACCAGTCTTTTTGTGGGCATATCTTTTATGTCTCTCGTGTAATCACCCGGAAGTAAAACTGCTGGGGGATGGGTAGGCGTACTTGGAACGTGTTACAAAACTGCCAAACAGTCTTCCGGAATGGTTGTGCCGTTTTCTACTTCCACCCACAGTTCCAGAGTTCCGATTGTTCCACGTCTTTGCGACACTTGGGATAGTCAGTCCTTTCTCGGCAGCCATTCTGGTGGGCACATGGTGGGGTCCCACGGCGTTTCCCTCCATGGTTGGCTGAAAGCTGCCCTGGGTGCTTACCTTAACTTGCCAGCACTCCCAGCCTGCCCTGTGCCTGACTGAGCATGAGCACACTCTTGCAGCCGGAGGGAACCCTCAGGAAGGAGCCCCTGGCATTCACAGAAACAACGCGCACCGCTAGGGTCTGCACAGTGGCAAGCTGAGACTAGATCTCAGCACAAGAGCCTGGGGTCGGAACTGTAGGCTGTGTGCTGGATGTATAGAGGGCTTCTTGGAGGAGGTGGGCTGTGAGGGGTGAGAGCATGTTGAAAAGGAGGAGAGGAGAAGGGAAGACCCTCCTGGAAAGGGCAGAACTAGAGCCAGCATTTGGCACCCACCAGACCAAACAACTAGTGAAGGCTGAAGGTTCAGTTTCTTGATCGCAAAGCAAAGAGCGTCAATCACCCGCTCTGCCCTAAGCTCTGGGAGACCTGGGGCTATGTTCATCCCCAGCCAAGGCCAGAGGGGTGGCCTTCCGAGAACAGGGCTAATCTACCGCCTCATGGCATCTGCACCGCTTTTGCCTCGTTCTGCGATCTGAAGGCTCTTGCAGCATCCCAAAGGCAGGAGAAAATGCTCGTCGATAATAGCAGAGCCTGGGCAGTGGAGTGGCGAATGGTGCAGAACATGTAGCTACAAATTGAAAATATTCTACTACTCCATCTAAACTATTTAGATAATTTGTTTTTCTTTTAGAACCACTAGCAGTCCATTAATTTTCAGTTACAGTAACACGATCTTATTTGTGGTTTCCTCCCCGGGGCAGGGAAGTTCTGGACAGGAATAGAACTGAAGGGAATTCCTGGGGCAGCAAAATGAAAGCTGCACGGGGAACGGCCACACAAAGCTGCAGGGCTCTTGGCGCCAGCGTGGCCACACAAGGTGGGCAGAAAAGAGGCCACTGCATGCCAGGCAGGAGGGCGGGTCACCTGTGAAGTCACTGCAGGAGCTGCGTCAAATCACCACTTTTCCTGTTTCCCTGCTGGTGAAAAAAAGTCTGCAATCCCCTTTCAGGCCAAGAGCCCACACTTCCTGGACACTTCCCAGAAGTCAGGCTGTGGGCTTGATAAGGGGGATAGAGCTTGTTAAGCTGCACAGCCACCCAAGTATGCTCTGATATGAACCCCTTGTTCAGATGAAGAAACTGAGGTGCAGAACAAAGAAGCAATTTGCCCAAGGGCCAAAAGGCAGTTTAATGGAGCCAAGGTTTGCACCCAGCTTCTGTAACACCCTCCTCAAAGCAGAAGAAGGCAGGTGTGTGAAGCTGGGCATCCACACTGGGTAACCAGGCATGTCTTCGGATCGGGACACCCCGGCACCAGCTGGGGCCAGGGGGTCCAGCCTGCAGCTGGCAGGGGTGGCAGAGTCCGAGGAAACAGCTGGTGCTCCACAGGGCTAGTGAGGGCCATGTGTGTGCACGTGTGTAAGTGCACACATCTGTGAGTGGGTTTGCACATTGGTGTATCGTGCATGCATGTTCATGTGATGTGTGTATTGCTGTGTGTGCTTATGCGTGTAGGGGTGTGTGTGTGTGTGTGCACGTGTGTGTGCATTCAAGGATGTGATGTGGACGTGAACACTTACGTGTGCTTGTGCATGTGTGTGCTTGTGTGCACGTCCATGTGTGCGTGTCAGTGGTGCATGTGTGTGCTTGTACACATGTCCATGTGTGCATGTGAGTGGTGCATACGTGTGTGCTTGTACGCACGTCCATGTGTGCGTGTGAGTGGTGCATGTGTGTGCTTGTGTGCACGTCCATGTGTGCATGTGAGTGGTGCATGTGTGTGCTTGTGTGCACGTCCATGTGTGCGTGTGAGTGGTGCATGTGTGTGCTTGTGTGCACGTCCATGTGTGTCTGTGAGTGGTGCATGTGTGTGCTTGTACGCACGTCCATGTGTGCGTGTGGGTGGTGCATACGTGTGTGCAGGTATTGCGTCTGTGGGTCGGTGCCTGACGGCGCTAGGCTCGGGTTCATGGTACCTAGTCGCCCATCAGCAAAGCGACGGCAGGTGCGGTTTGGGGGAGTGTCCCAGGTCGGGGCCATAACCAGGGCTTCCTGGAGAGGCAGGTCCTGCTGTGTCCGCTTTGCATGGCTGCAGAGGCTGCGACACAGTCCCTGACCCCGGCCCGTGGTGGCCGCTGGCGGATGCCGCCCCGAGGCCTCAGGGTCAGCCGCACTGGAACGTCGCCCAATGAGCAAGGGTGCAGGCTCCACACGCAGGCGCACCCCAGTAGCAGCTCGCCCAGGGCTCCAGGTCACGGCGAGAAATAAAGGCTGCCTCACCTTCCCTCGGAGCGCTTCTCGGCCGCGCGTCCCGGGTCCACACCCACGCGTCCGTGTGCCGGAAACCAAGCGCGGACCCGGCGGTTCTCCCACGCGGCCGCCGGGAGGCGGTGTGGGGCGGCGCGCGCTCCCACCGCGCGCTCCCGCGCCAGCCCGCGGACAGCGCCCCTGCCCTCCGCCTGCGCAGGCCTCCTGGGAAGCTCGCTCCCTGTCCTCAAAGGTTCAGCAGCTGGCAGGAGGACCAGGAGCCTTGGGGCAGGGCGGGATCAATGGGCATCTTGTAATGACATTCTAGGCCATCAGTTGCCCGGAGCTCCAGGGCCACCCGCAGAGCGGGGGCCCTCAGATGTCAGCAGAGCCCTCAGTGTCACTCTGGACTTTGGACTCATCCTGCAAACCTCCAGCATTGGGCTCAGCTCAGGGCCCATGGTGTTTCCCACACCCGTCAGGAAACCTCTGGGCCCGCAGGCCCTCACTGGCCTCCAGCGAGCCGTCGAGCCCACCTTGAGGACACGGGGCCTCAGGTTCCAAGACAAATCGCGCATCCTTAGCTCCGAGAACTGTTTGAGGAAACATCGCCGAGGCTGAAAGGGTGTAGGGGTTCCCAGCAGGAGGGCCTGGGGCCAGGATCACTGTGGGCTCATACACACTGAGTCCACACACTGTGGACTGGGGCTGGGTGTGAGGAGCAGCCTGTGCGCTGCTCCCCGGAGACGCTACTGGGTCGTGCGGGGGGCCACACCGTGGGGTGCGTATTGGGGGCTGGCATTCGCTGTGGCCGATGCGAGCACCTGCAGTGGAGGCAAAGGGGAGGCACGCGGTTTCTCCTTTCTCTCTCTTACCTCTCCCATGCTCTCAGTCACTGTCTTCAACCTGGGCGGTCACACCTGGTCACCCTGACCACAGACAGGAAGAGCCCCAAACCACCGTGGGCCTCTCCCGGGCTCGAAAACTGGCGGCACAACACCGTTCCCTGTAGAGGCCAGGCCACTTCCCTGCAATGCTACCTTCCGGCCCCAGGAGTGGGAGCCATTCGGGGGGAAGGCAGAGGCTCAGAGACACTCACATGAGGTCACACAGCTTGTGCTCACTGGCACGTGACGAGGCCCAGGTTTATATGGCATAGAACCACCGTGCCCTCTGGCTCCTGGGCTTGTCCACTGCCGTCAGGAATTCACTCATAGTTTCCTGCCCAGGTACGGCCCGGGCATCGTCAGTTTCCAGAATAAAGTCCAACCATCTGGACTTGGCATTCCCAGCCTCCCGGGAAACTGGGCTCTGGTCTGGTGACTGCCCTGCCCCCGTGTCCTGGAACTCAGGCCTTCCTCCCTGCTCTCTGCTCGTGGGAATCCTGCTCATTCCTCTGTGCCCTCCTTCCTTGCCCCTTCCAGCCTGTCTTGTGGTCTGGGCAAGCCAGCCCGCGCCCTCCTCCTCTCCCTGCCATCCAGTGCCCCTCCCACAGAGGCGGCTGGGGGTAAGGTCCTAAGGCCCAACTGCTGGTCCCACTTTGCCGCCAAGATCACAACAGGTGCAAGCCACAGTGGGCGGGAACGGGCTGAGGCTGGGGGGCCCATTCACCCACGTGGCCAGGCAGGGGCTCGCAGAGCCGGAAGAATGCACCCCCCCGCCCCAGGGTGCCATGCGGGGCCTCCTGGGTCCCGGCACAGGCCCCTCCAGAGGTGGCCATGGCCAGAAGTTTGGGGTGGACCTACCCAGACTGGGTTTCCCAAATCAACATACATGCACCACCTCCCTCCGGGCACTCTTCCCTCGTCTGCCTTTTCTGAGGGCCCTCACTCTTCCTAACCCCAGATCTGCGGTGGGATTTCCCTAACTGGCCGGTATTGCAACCTGGGGGTTCTGTTATCACCACTGTTGCTTTGTTACTATTTTGCTTCAACCCCATGGTTACTGGACAGCTGTGTACAATGACCTCTCTGCAGCCATGTACATATTTTTATGGCATCGATCTGTGGAAGTGCAAGCACTGGGTAAATTCTAGTGGATTCTTCCCAGTTGCTCCCAGGATCTTTGTACCAAGCGCCATGCCGCGAGCATGCCTATTCCTCATGCCGTCTCCCCGCTGTGTTCATCGGGCTGCTCACCTTTGTCCTGCTAGAAGTGCACATGAGTTGTCCCTGCGTGTTGGTCTTCACGTCCTTACCGGTGGCAAGGCCATGCACAGGTGCGCTGGACAGTGCGCATTCCCTCCTGAGGACCCCTGTGTTTGTTCTCTGTTCTCCACCACCAGGGCCTTCCTGAAACAGCTTCGTCCTGCATCTGGCGAGAACACCGTGAGCTTGGTTTGGGGCTGCCGTGCTCCTGCCTCTGGGCTGCTCGTGGCAGGACTCAGTCCCAACGGGAGAAGAGCCTGGCGGGCCCCGCCCCATCCGACTCCCAGGCATTGCCCTGAAAGGCGCACAGGATGAGCTGGAGATGGGGGCAGAAGGAAACAGAAGGGACGTCAGAACACATGGCTGTGCTCATCTGAGAGGCGCACGTCGCCACAGAGGTGCACCTGTTCCTAAAAGCCCTGAGCTCCCATCCCACTCCCAACACCAAGGAGCCTACAGCTGTCCCGCGTCACACTTGTCCACACTGGCTAAGGAATCACAGCGAAGAATGTGTTGAGACTGGGCCAGCTCCTCGGATTGCACGCCTGATGGCTCAGATCGTGGAGCCAGACAGCGAGGACCCCCACGCTCTGCCTTCGCCCCTCCCATGCCTATCTTAGTCAGGAATCTTTCTAGATGCTAGTTGCTAGATACAGAAAATCCAACTCCAAATGGCTTTACAACAAAGCGGAGTTATTGATTCATGCGAGGAAAAGCGCAGTGGTAAACTGGCTTTCAGGCAAGGCTCAATCGACAGCTCAACAATTCTGTCGAGAACTAGGTTTCTTCCTGTGTCTTTGCCCTGCAGTTCCTTCTTTATCCCAAGGTCCCAAGATGCACCTTCTAAGGCTGCAAACCCTCTGTTCACATCAGCTTTGTGGCAGCATCCCAGCGAGAAGCCTGGCGTTCTTGCTGATTGGACTAGCTCGGGTCATGTGTCCACTTCTAAGCTAATCAGAGGCCCGGAGGATGGTCTGTGCCAACCCGTGACATCTGAGCCCCAAGCTCTGGCCCTGGAGCCCCAGGGGGCGGTGGGTTCCCTGGGACCAGAAGTCTGAGGAGCTGGGGAGCCAGAAGGTAAGACATTGGAGTGACCAGTCAAGGCACCCGCACTGCCGTGCAGCCCGCCTCAGTGCCTTCTGGGGACCAGGCAAGCTTCCCTGGGGCAGAGGTAGAGGCACGGTGTTGTGACCCCCTCCGTGTGTCCAGGTGCAGCATGAAGCCAGGAGGTGACAGCTAGCATGGTGCAAATGCTGGGGACAGCTGGGCGGGGCTCGGCCTGTCTCTTCTGTTTTCTCAAGGCTAGGCTGCTGCTGGAGGGGAGAGAGACAGGTGCAGGGGGACAGGTGGATTGTCAGGCCCGGGGTGGGGAAGAAGAGGGGGTGTGGTCCAGATTGGGGCACCCAGGGAGTCCCGAGGGGCTGGTGTGCAGAACAGGAACAGCACCAGGGACCTGGGAAGGGGAGGAAGCACAGGCTGGGCGACACCCCAGGAGAGGCGCAGAGCCGCTAACTGACCCGCACTGACCCCCAGGCCAACAGGACCCGTGAGGTGCAGGTCAGGAGCACGAATGCAGCCCAATCAAGACGGGGGCGCTGAGCGTGCTCCTGGCCAGTCGGGAGGCCTGAGAGCCTGTGTCCTTAGCTCCCAGGCCTGTGCCAGCCATCACAGAGGGAGCCTGCGGGGGGCGGGGGGGGGCACAGCCTCCTCCCAGGCGCCCCGTGCTGCTCCTTCCAGCTGCTAGCGGCAGGGGTGAGGAGGCGCCTACGGAGCCCTGATCCCCAGCCTCCTGCCGGACTTACACAGGCCTGGAGTAGAATCCTGCCCCTGCCATTCCTGGGCTGTGGGAAAGTCACTTGACACCCCTGAGCCTCCATTTCCCCATCTGTAAAATGGGGGCATCGTTAGGCCCTTCCTCGAGGGTTCTGGAGCAGAAGGGACAGACTCTCCTCAGTGCGGGGCCTCCTGTCACTTATCACACCCGGGACAGGGGGAGACAGAAGCAGAGGCTTCTCCAGGGGCGCTGGTGTGTCTTCCTCCAGCAAAATAAAACTAAGGCAGGAAGAGTGTGTTAGCTGCCAGTGTTGCCAGTGCTGCCAAAGAGAGGGGAGCCGGGGGCCGTTTCTGGGTCCTCCCCGATGCCCCCAGACACTGGCTTCGTGTGACGCTGAGGTGCCCCATGCCAGAGCCTCCCCTGCGAGAGACAGACAGACAGAGATGGACAGTGATGGGAGAAGGGAGAGAGCACGCGCAGGAAACCAAGAGGAGGAGGAAGGCTGCTGACCTCAGGGGAGGACAGACAAACAGGCTTGCAGACCTGCTTTCCTTCTTGTGTTTTTCTTGCTTGTTCAAGGAGCCAAATGCTTAAGAAAGAAACCCCAGTCCCCCACCTCTGCCCTGCTTTTCCTCTTCGACCCCTCAGGTGCTGAGAGGAATGCTGAGGTCCCAAAGGAGACACGCGTGCGCATGCCCTGGGCTCTCCTGGAGAGGGTCCGCGGGCTGCAGGCCTGGACCGCACGAGCTCTGTGTCTGGGTCGGGGCAGTGAGCCGTCTCCTCCTAGGAGCACTTCTCTGGGAGTCAGGGGCTCCTGGGCCCGATGCCTCATCTGTAGCCTCCACCACCTGCCCGCCCAAGAGACACGCCCTGAACCGGTTTGCTGCCACTCCGTCTGTGGCAGCCGGGCGCTGACGGGTGTGGCCTCCCCTGCCTGCTCACCGGGTGAGTAGCCCGAGGAGCTGAGAGCGGGTCCTGCGCCAGGAGACCTGGAGGCTACTGACAGCAGCCCTCTGCTCGAAAGGGGCAGAGCTGGCCCCTTGCTCCCTGGCTCACCCTGTGTGTGCGACCTCGGGCGGCAGCTCGGCTCACCCAGGCTCCTCTTCCTCACGTGAAACAGGAAGCGTCACCTCCCCGGGGTCCCCAGAGAGCACGGTAGACAGAGCAGACAGTGGCAGGCTGGGTCCCCGAGTCACGCGTGAGCCCAGCCGCACAGCCACAGTGGTCTGTGACCATGTGACGATGGCACGCAGGCCCGGGGACGGCAGCGGTGGGACGAGCAGTGCTGGGGCCACGCTGGGGGATAGACAAGGCAAACTAGGCAGCCCCGGGATCTGAGCTCCAGACTGGGGTTGGTGCGGCCCAGAACCCACTCCTGCCTCCGGCCAAGGGAGGAGCACCCCAAGCCCCAGCCCCTCCTGCGGCCACCCTGCGTCTCCGCAAAAGCCCTCTCCAAGTTTGCTCCAGTTTACGGTCCCCTCTTCCCAGAGGCTGGGAGCTGGCAGGCAGGGAGGCTCTGGCCTGCCAGGGGAGGCTGCACCGGGACCCCGGGGACTGCAAAGCACCAAAAACAGAGGTCCACCAGCTCCCGGTCTTGGGCTTCTGCCGTCTGCCAGAGGAACTGTGCAGGACACAGGCTGGGCCGGCCCGAGGTGCAGAGAAGGCAGGCTGGGGCAGCAGAAGGCTCAGCCAGAATGGGGCCACAGTCCCCACCACACCTGGTGCCAGGAAGTTGGCCTGGACCGTCGGGGCTGGAGGGGAAGGAGGAGGGATCCCTAGCATGAGACTGGGGGTCAGTGCATGGGGAGGGGGGAGGAGGAAGTCAGCGGAGGTGTGGTGGAGAGGGGTGGGCGTGTGCAAGGGGGTTTCCCGAATTAACAGCCACCTTCAGGGAGAGACCCCCCGTTTGTGTATGCAAACCTCTGTGATGTTGTTAGTCAAGGGCCCTGAGTCAGGCCCGGGAGCTCAGAGCTGCTCCAGGAGAGATGTGCTCCTGTCCTTGCGGCCCCAGCTCTTGCCTCTGAGCCTTGGGTAGGGACTCGCTGAGGGGAGGGCTCTGTGCTTGTCAGCAGCAGAAACCCACTGGACCGCCTGAAGCTCTGGGCGGGGGGGAGGTTTCCAGGAAGGGAAAGGGAGCCTGGGAACGTGTTCAGTGCCCAGACCCACAGCTGCTGGCTGCAGGGCCCCTGTGGTCAGCTCAGGACCTGCAGCCCCAGGTGAGCGTCTGACTGGCCACACTTGGCCACGTGCCGCCCCGTGTCTGACCCAGCCCAGATGGGAGGGTCCAAACTGCACCCCAGGGCTCCTGTCAAGGTCTCCCCCTGTGCTGGTACCCCAAGGTTGTGCGTGCACAGCCATGTGACTCCATGGAGGACCCCACCTGTGTGACCGCTGTGAGGAGAGGCCACCCGCAAAAGGACATGGGGTGCTGTTGGGAAAGCAGGCCCCAGAGTGTCTGCCTCCGAGAGCAAGACAAAATTAGCCTTTGAAAAGGCCCCAGGCGGGGCGCCTGGGTGGCACAACGTTAAGCGTCTGCCTTTGGCTCAGGGCGTGATCCCGGCATTACAGGATCGAGCCCCACATCAGGCTCCTCTGCTGGGAGCCTGCTTCTTCCTCTCCCACTCCCCCTGCTTGTGTTCCCTCTCTCGCTAGCTGTCTCTCTCTCTGTCAAATAAATAAATAAAATCTTTAAAAAAAAAAGAAAAGGCCCCAGGCAGGGCTGGAAGTGGGGTTTGAGGGGAGCGGCGAGGGGGACATGCTGTGTGCTATGGGGTCGGGAGGAAGGGCCACACTGATTTGGGGGTGGTGGTGTCTGGCTAGATCCGAAATTCCGAGGATCCTGTGGTTTGGAGGGGGCATGACTGCATCTACTTCCCAGGGACCAGGGAGCAGGAACGTGGCCCGGGGACATCCGGGGGTGAAGGTCCCCTGGGAGAGCCTTTGGCCACCAGAGACACCCCAAGAAGGCTCCCAGGCGCATGCGTCTTGGGCTCCCCTGAGGTTCGGGACACAAGCCCGCCCACACGGGAAACACATCACATGCTGTTGGAGGAGTGGGGGTGCTTTCCTTTCAGGACGGGCTCTGGGCACAAGAAAGGGGTTCCTTCTCTTTGCTCTTCTGCGGTCAACTGGAAACCAGCCAATGTTACCTCTGAAGGAAGAACAGAGTCAACACCACCTCCCACTGGGCTGCCTTTGATCCGGTCAGGAGGTCAGGAGGTAAAGTCAGGAGGAAGGGGCCAAGCTGACCCTCCGTGTGGTTTTGGGGATCGGCCTCTGTCTCTCTGGGAGTGTTTGTCGATGGTTAGAAGTTTCTCCCAGTTTCATCTGAAGATGTTTGTGTGCACGGCAATGGCCGTGCGTCGGGCGCGTGGAAACATCACATGTCCTGATAGAGAAGAGGCTCCCCCGGCCGCTGTGAGCCGACCCAGCGCAGGCCCCAGGCGCGGGCGCTTTTCCTGTGGTTCCTGGTGCAGGGAGGGCCAAGCTCTGCTGGGTAGGAGGGGTCCAGGAGAGCGCCCAGAACCTCACCCAGCCTCTCCAAGTGGAGCCGTCGACTGGTAGCCCCCAAAGGATATGTTCCTGATGCCTGGAACCCATGAGTGTGACCTTTGTAGCTGTGACTGAATTAGGGACCCCGATACGAGATTTCTTGGGTTCCCTGGGGGGACCTTCATGGTGTCACAAGTACCCTTATAAGGGACATGCAGGGCAGAGACATAGAGGAAATGCCACCTGAGGACAGAGGTGGAGGGACATGGCCACAAGCCCAGGGCTGCCAGCAGCCACGAGAGCAGAAGTCCAGGCTGGATTCCCCGTAGAGACTCTGGAGGGAACACGACCCTACTGACACCTTGACTTTGGACTTTTGGCCTCCAGATCTGTGTGAGAATACATTCCTGCTGTTCGAAGCCCTCGAGTTTGTAGTAGATTGTTAGAGCTGCCCTACGCAAGTGAGTACGCCAGGCTTACTGGGGAGGGAAAGGGAAGGACACATACAGTCCTAGCCTGAAGAGCACTGGTGTCCTGCAGCCCGCTACCCGGAGACACCCGCAGCCCGCTACCTAGAGACACCCACAGCCCAATACCTGGAGACACCCGCGGCCCGCTACCTGGAGACACCCCCCAGGAAGAAACAGCCTCACACACGTTGGAGCATCCGGTTCTCACCCCTGCAAATCAGGGGCATCCCCCGCCCCCGTTGTCCTAGCTCTGCCCCCACCCCCTGCAGCCCCCAGCGGCAGGGTGGTGATGACATTCCCAGCCTTGTTCCGATGACTGAGTCCTTTGGGTGGGTGTCAGGCTCCTGGCTACCCCCAGCCCCTTACCCTTTGCACAGGCTGGAGGGGGTCCTGGAGACAGCCCATCTCTGCTTTGCTTACGACTCACCATATTGCACTTTCCGGCTGCCCGGAATCCGGCAGGGGTGAGGCAGGTGGGGGGATCTGACTGGTGGCTTCTCCTCCGGGAGTCTATGCAGAACGAGGCTTGGCGCCACTCAGCTTTCCAGAACCGTAATGCTCAGCCAGAAGCACATGGAGTGAGGAGCGAAGGCTCACCGCCCTGAGGCTGGGTCCCAACACTGCTGTGCTGCCCACGTGTGACCTGGGCACGTCACAGCCTTCTTATGCGCGAAGCGGGTGACTCTGCACCCTGGGGGTCCCACTGCCCTGCCAATGCGGCGTGCACCCCACCGTGGCAGGTGCACGCCATCAATCCTGCGCTGACCCCAACGTCAGAGCTCACTGCCACAGTTGCTCTGGTTGGACCCCCGCCCCTCCACCGAGGACTTGGGCTTCTGGAACAGGTGATGGCTGCCAACTCTGATAGTCTGTGGCGCCAGCAGGAGGAGGCTGGCCCCGTTGCATCCTCGCCTGGCGTTTGATTCCAGGAGGAAGAGCAGAGAGTCGCGGTGACTGGTTGCACTTGGTGTGACGTTTAGGTGTTTGTGCACAGTATCGCGTGCATCAGGACTTGATTCCTACGGATACCCGAGTAATACTCCGTTGCGGGAGAGACCACACTTTGAAGGGCCTGCTAACCTGTTCAGGGACACTTAGGTCATTTCCTCTTTGGGCTCTTACAAATGGCGCTGCTACAAGCACGGGTGCCCAGCTTTCCTCTGGCTGTTTTGTTTCCTCTGGGCATGTGCCTGGAATTGCGGGTTCCTATGGTAACTATACAGTCAGCCTTTCCAGGAGCTTGCCACGCAGTGTTCCACGAGGCTGTACCCACTCACATCCCCAGCAGCACGGGCAAGGGTGGATTCCAGCTGCCCTGGTGGGTGTGAAGTGCTGTCTCCTTGCGGCTTTGACTTGCATTTCCCTTCCAGGTGCTTGTTAGGAAGTACAGGTCCTTCCTGCGTCCTGTGTGGCCTCGGGCTGTCCCATCTCCTGCCTGCAGACGGGACAGTGACAGCCATCGCCCACACATCTTGGTGCAGATGGGAGAACATATCCGGGAGAGATATTCCAGGAAGCCAAGGAACCAAGAGCTCACACGCTGTCAGCTGGTGACCAGACCTACCATCCCACCCCCAGGAGCACACACGGCACTTTCCTTGTGATGAAATTGAGACCACATTTTACAGCAGTGAGGGCTGTCCCAGGAGACATTTGTCCGTGTCTGGAAACATTTTTGATTGTCACGACCAGTGGGGATAACATGGTATCTAGTGGGAAGAGCCCAGGGACGCTGCTGGACTCCCACGGTGCCCAGGACCCCATAGCACAGAGTCACTGTCCCCTCATGTCTGCGATGCTGATTTTGAGAGGCCCCATGCACGTACTATTTTCCCGCCTATTCTTTTCACTTCACTGGATAATCCTCTATGAACATCTTCCTAGGAAGTCCCTTCATTAGGTGTGTTTGAAAGGTCAAGACTTGCAAAGAAGATCAAAGACCTTGGGCAGTGAGTCCAAGTTTCCCATGCGTGGTCTTGTCACTGTAGCCCCCCCCCCCCAAAGCCTGCTGAGTCATCCCGTCAGGAACTGGACTTCCCATGGGGGGGGTCCTTCAGAGGCCCTTTCTGCTCCCCTGGCCCAGCCCCACTAAGGCTGTCCTGAGTGATCTCCAGGGACCTCCCTGTGCCCCATCCTGCATGCTCCCTCCCTCCCTCCCATCAGCAAACCCCTCCATCTGAGAACACTCCCCCCTTCCACCAAACTTTTCCTCCCAACCTTTCCTATTTATGGGGGTCTGAGAGCTGCACCTCTCAGTAGAGCCTGGGCTGGAGATCTGGTGTGGCTTTCTCTCTAATTTGCTAGAGATCTAGAACGTGGCCTTGCTCTTCTGTCTGGTGGACTGTGGGACTGTTAACCAATGTCATATAGGTGAAAACTCTTGGTGGTCTGTAAATCCCAGGAGTGGGGTCAGGAACTGAGGTCATCATGGGAAACTGATTTCAGTTGGCCGCCCTGTGAAGGGGCTGGCGACAATGGGGTGCTCAGATCTCCTAGGAGCGGAGCGTATGCAGTGAGAGCGCTCCAGACGCCCCTTTGCAGGCTGGAGCTGCTCAGCCTGGGACGCCATCACCATGGGGCTGGGACCCTGGGCCCTGGACTGCAGGAGCCAAGAGCAATGGCCCAAGGCTGAAGTGTCGCCTGCTGTGCTGCCCTGGAGGCTGACGCTAGTCCCCACACCCTGTGTGCTCTGCTCAGGGACCGCCTCCTGGCTCCCAGCATAGGATTGGCTTCCTGAGGACCGGCTTGATTATGGCTCACACTGGTCTAGAACCCTAGCGGCTCCCTACAACTGAAGGATAAAATTCAACCCAGAAGGGGCACAAAGCCTCTGCATCCCACCTCCCTGGCCTCCCTTCTCCCATCTGCCCCCGAGGCCCTGCTCAGTCCCACCTCCACACCTTCACACAGCAGGGCTGTCCCCCAGCCCTCCCTCCAACACACAGACCTATGCTCAAGGCTGCCCACAATGCTGGGGCTCCCCACGGTCCCTACCCCTCAGGCCTGACCCTTCCCTGCCCCTGACACAGAGCAGACTTGGTCTCCAGGTCTCGCCACAGCCTCTGGGCTGGTGAGCTCTTGGTAGACCATCCCACCCCTCCTCCTACTCCTGAGTCCTCAAACCTGGAAGGGGACCTCTGAGTTCTGAACCCTGTCCAGGAGCCTGGGGGACGGGTGCACCTGGGGCTTCACGAGGGAGGAGGTCGACGGGGGCAGACGCAGGAGGTGCCTAGTGGGAGGTGACAGGCAGAGGAGGGGAGGGCTGCTGCTTTTGTCAGACTTGTCTGGGACAGGCTCGCAGCGCTTGGATCCTGCAGTCCGGTCGCTGCGCCGCCGGTAGCCGCTCCAAGCCTCCTGAGGAGCCGCGCCGTCGCCGCTTTAAGAAGGGGGTCCCGCGTCCCTCCCCAACTGGCGCGAAGCCCCCGAGGGAAGGAGAGAGTGGCGGCGCAGCTGTTACTCGGAGGGGCGGAGCTGGGCCAGGGGGTTGGGGCGGGGGGGGGGTGGAAGCCCGGGGCTGAGGGGCGGGGCGCACCCGGGACTGGCCAGGGCGGGGGGTGCGGGGTGGGACCGGGCTGGCCGTGGTCTGGAGTCTGTGGGGCGGGGTCGGGGCCGCCTCGGGGTGGGGCCAGGGAGCGCGGGGCTGGCCGGGAATGGGGGGGCGGCAGGGGGGGCTGGCCGAGGCGCCCCGCATCCGGCGCGCGGGTGGCTCGGGGTCCAGAATTGGGGAGGCGGCATCCGGGGACAGCGCGGACACCATGGGCTGCTGTTCCGGCCGCTGCACGCTCATCTTCCTCTGCACTTTCCAGCTGGTGAGTGGCGACTTCTCGGGTCCCACGGTCCCAGCGCGCGGTGGTGGGGCGGGTGGGAGAGGGGGTTCCCGCTGGGGACGCTTGGGGCCCGCGGGCTTCTGGGGCCGAAGTTCGCCGCGGTCCGGGAAGGGTAGGGAGCTAACGTCTTGCGTGACCCCGATAGCCCCTTCGGCCAACCTCGAGTGCCCCGCTGGGTATGTGCGCTGGTGGGGAAGGGGGACAGTCGCGGGGACCGGAGCGGCGCGGACAGGTGCCGGGGAACAGCTGGAAGGGACCCAGGAGGAACAAAAGCCTTCGGGCGGGGCTCCTGGACCCTGCTCTGACAGGCGCCTCGGGCGAGGAGCGTCCTTCGGCGCTGAGGAGCCCGGGCCGCGCACTAGCCGGGTAGTCACGGCGCGGTCGGGGAGGGGCGCAGTGGCGCGCGGCATCCTCGCGTGTCGGAATGCGCGTGTGGCCCCGAATGTGAGCGCAGGAACCGTGGGCCTGTGTGTGCGTGCGCGTTCCCTTTCCGAAGCCAGCGCCAGGCACCGGGTGAGCGGCGGCCCTTTCCTAAGGCCTGACAGCCTGGGGCTGGGGTGTGCTTGTGAGTTTTCCAGTAGGTGAGTATGTGTGTCAGGGGTGTGTGAACGCGGCCTTGCGCGCCCTCGGGGCCTCCAAAGTTGCAGGATGCCGCCGCGTCCCTTCCCCTGTCCCGGAGAGATGGGGAGGAGAGAAGAGGCGCTGGCCAGTGGCCAGAGTTGCACTCCGGCGCCTTTTGCGTTGGGGATTAGCTGGTCCCCTGGATCCAGAGCTTTGTCAGAGAACTTGGGCATCCCTTGGCCAAGTTTCCATTTTGCCCTCGGAGCTCCAGGCGGCCTGGTTGTTCCAATTCCCAGAGCTGGAGGCCTTGGATGGGGTGGGGGAGTGCTCAACAGAGGTCCCGGCCACAGGCCTGGGGAGGAGATCCTGATGAGCCCTAGGGTCTCCTGTCTTAAAGGGGAAAGGCTGTTTTGTTGAGGCCAGGCTGGGTGGGCTTCTGGCTCCTTGGGGCAGGGGGCTTCCTCCCTGGGAAGCTTGAAGGCCCAAGGAGGACGAACTTTTAAGCAGAAAGTCCTCCCCCACACATGGCATCCTGTCGTTTTCCTGTCCTTTGCGTGGGGGTGAGGGTTGCCTGCAGAGTTGGCAGGGGGCTGAGATAGAGGCTGGTGTGTCCCACGTGGAGGAAGGAAGGAGCAGCCATTGGTCCCCTGTGGGTGCCCACTCAGTGCTTTGGAAACCTGAGGGGGGGGGCTTATGGGAGGATGGAGGAGGTGGACACCCACAGGGTTCGTGCTGGACAGACCCGGAGATAGCTTGGGCTTCGCAAAAGGGTAGAGGCAGGACTATTCCACCGGCAACAGGGAGCTACATCCCGCTTGGAGCTGAGGTGTCCCCAACCATGTTTTGGTAGGAGTCCCTTAGGGGTAGGGTGGGAAGGCGGGAAAGGGGAAGGAAAGGTCTATGCGGTGAAGCGGGGTGAGGAGCCCAGGCTGATCAGGAGATCTGCAGTCTGGGTGCGTCTGGACACCATAAAGCACAGTGACCTTTGGGGGTGGGGACAGTGTGCCTTTGGTTTCCATGTGTTGAGTCTGGTGTGTGGGACGTAGGCAGGACTGACTTGTGCCCTGGGGCTGGGGGCAGCAGAAGTAGAAATACTGGGTGAGGGATGTGGCCTCGGGGTTTGGGAGGCTCAGATAGGGTCACGTTGCCTGTTTCAGCTCCACAGTGGAGAACGGATGGTGCACCGGGGGACCCCCACAGGCCCCAGAGAAGTTGCGTGACACCAAGGGCAAAGGGTTACCCTGGCCCAAGCGCAGCAGGGTCCCCTAGACACGGGGCTTTCAAAGAGTCTGGGTCTCAGACAGAGCTGTGTCCCCACATGAAGAGCAGCAGGGAGCTATGAAAGGCCTTTTGTCCTGGCCACCCCTGTGCTCCTCTGCTGGGGGGAGGCGGAGGCAGGAGGAAGGAGCTCTGCTCTAGTCACTGTATGTGGGCTGGGAGCACCATGGCGGGGAGTCCTGTGGCTTTTCTTTTCTCTGTTTGACAAGCGTGAGAGTTTTCTTGTTTCCAAGCTCCTGGACAAAGGCCGAGCATCTCTTCTGGGAGACTTCTCCCTGAAGAATAGCGTGAACTTCGCCTGCTCGGAGGCAGCCAGAGCGCACGGTGGAGGTCTCCCAGGCTGTGCCCACCACGTGGCTGGAGGGAAGCCTGGGCTCCGCACATGGTTTAGGGCAGGTGGTCACTAGCACTAAGTGACTCGTCTGTTCCCTGCCTCAAGAATGTGGCCACCACACCGCGGGCACCGTGGTGTGCTAAGCCTCCTGGTGCGTCCCCTACGTGACCACCTCCTGTGCTGGACAAGTGCCTGAGCTGTAGGGTCTGTGTCGGGAGCACAGCTGTTAGCAGGGACGCACCTCTAGTCCGGGCACGAGCCTGGGCCTTGGAGAACAGCGCCAGGGGTGACATGGTGCAGGGGCTGGGTGGGGCTGGCAGGGGACTTGGGGGTTAGTGTGTGGCCCTGGCAGGGGGTGCCGAAGCAGGGCGTGTACCCCAGGCCCTCGATTAGGGTCATCTGGTCAAGAGAGGAGGCCTGGGGCTCAGAACATAATTTCATTCTGTGTCGGGAACAGATGGTGCTGGGTACTGGTGGGCTGCATACTGGTGGGTCTGGAGCTTGTCCTGAGCTCACGCACGAAGGGCAGAGCCTATTACAGGGATGCTGTCTGTCCTGGGGTGTTCTCAGCTGGGGGTCTCGCAGGGAGCTCGTCCTTTCCCGGGGGTGTGCCTTATCCGTGGATGCACGTGTGAGACAACGTGGCTGGACGTGAGTAGCAGCGGCAGAGGTCGGCGATCGTGGAAGGAGCACGAGGAAACAAACGGTGGGCTCAGAGGTGGTCAGACAGCCTGGAGGGCCCCGGAGAAAGGGGAGGCCGGGGAGCATCTCCGAAGGCCGGCCCTGCAGCCGTGCATGGGCACTTTGCCTGTGTGGAGAGGGGAGAGGCACTGGGAGGAGCTGGGCCGGCACCTGCGAGGCCCCTGGAGTCCATCCCGGGCTCCTCCCCGAACGGGACGCCGGCTGCTCGGTGCTAGGCCAGGCCACGGGAGCCGGCCCAGGGGGATTTCTGGCTTTACAACCCTGCAGTCTCCCAGGGCCACCGTAACAAAGCACAGATGACAGGCAGCTGGAAACATTTATTTTTCTCAGTTCTGGATGCAGGACTCTACAATCCAGGTGTCACAGGGGGGTTCCTGCAGGGGCGCCAAGGGAGGGTCTGTCTCAGCTTCTGGTGTCATGGGCGTCCCTGGCTGTCCCGGCTGGCAGACGCGGCTCCGTCTTCACACAGCCTTCTTCCTGTGCATTTTCTGCATCAGATCTCATTACCCTTTTTCTTAAATCTCAGCAGTCACTGACTTTAGGGTCTGCCCTAACCTGGTGTAACCTCCTCTTAATTTCATCATCTCTACAAAGATCAATTCCAAGGATAGGGTCACGTTCACAGGCACTGGGGGTTAGGACTTGAGCATTTATTTCTGAGGATACGATTCAACCCGCAAGCGCAACTGAACAATTCTTTGGGATCACATGTATGGCTTCTGGCTCCTGGAGGACTCACGTGGCAAAGCACTGCCCCCACAGGGACCGACCGGGCCCCTTTCGGAAGATGCACGTCGCGCAGGCTGTGGTGAGTGGTGGAGGGCTTGGTCATGCCAGGGCTTGGCCCTGCTGCAGGCTTTGCTGGCACCTGGGGAGGCGGGGCTCAGGACCTCCTGACGTGATTGTCCAACGGGACCCACTCGCTCCTGTCCTGCCCCACTTCTGCCACTCTCCCTGAGCCCACGTGGGTCACACGAGGTCCACAGAACCTAAGGCCCAGTGGCAAGGAGGTGACGGCTTCGCCCCAGAACCTCAGAGCATGCATCTGGGTGCGCCTGGCACCACACACCAGACCAACCTGGCTAGCGGTTCTGAGGACCTGGATCTGGGTGGTGCCACCTTAGTGGTGAGCCACCTAACCTCTGTGTCTCAGCTTCTGTTCTGGAAACTGGGAAGCACTGGGGGAAGGACCTGATGGGGGAAGCAGGTAAAGGCTCAGGTGAATGTACATGCAGGAGGTGCTCAGTCGGGGCTGGCAGTGGTTTCCTGGTCACCGCAAAGGACACGCAGGGCAGCTCAGGCATGTCCGCAGCGGTCGCTGGAGGAGGACGTGTTGCGGGGCAGCTCGGGCGTGTCCGCGGCGGTCGCTGGAGGTTACTGGTCAGGTCTGGAGGCTCCTGACCCTGCCTGGTGCAGACAGTGGTGTGAATACCCATGTGTCTGGGTGGATCTTGGATTTATAGGACAGAGGTTCTGTAACCAGCTGACACTGGAAACTGGATTTCAAATCTAGGGCCGTCCATGGGTGTTCGTGGTGGTCCGTGGCATGAGAAAACATGGCAATTCAGTGACCTGCTCACTTCAGGGTTCCCTCCTCTCTGGGTTTTAAAGGCCCTATGGACAATCAGACTGTGGGGCATTTGGCGTACTGCCCCCCTAGCCAGGAACCAGAGCCTCCCTTTCCTCTGGCGCTGCCGACCTCACTCACTGATGCAAAATGAGAGCCACGGTAACCTGAAAATGCACAGGAACCCAGGTGCCTTCCTCGGAAGGAAAAAGAACCAGCTTAAGAATTCTCCTCGATGTTTCCGAAGTCATTTACAGAATTTGTAAAAAGGCCACAAAAAGGAAGCTGGGGAAGAACACATGAAGATTCTTGGTGGGAGTTTCCAACATGCTGCTGCTGGAGGAGAGTTCTGCCTGTCGATGGGAGAGACAGAGCCATGGCTTGCTATCATCCTTCACCTGCAGGGATGGACATTCCTTTCATGAAACGTGAATTTCTAAATACTGGTCAGCTGGTCCGTGCTCTGCCTCCCAGGAGCCAGCCCTCCGATGATTGTCTTGGAGGGCTCGGAGAGGCAAGCCCGTGCTGGTCGGCCTACAGTCTGGCTGCCAAAGGAGGCAGAAAGCCCAGTGCTGGTGGAGAGGGGTCTGCAGTCACTGTGGGCCTCTGGGAGCTGTGGGGAGGAGCTGGGGGTGGAGCGCAGAGGACAGACAGGAGGTGGGAAAGCAGAGGTGTGGCCATGGGGTTGCCTCCCCCAGCACCCCATAGAGAAAGAGCAGTGGGGGGGGGGATGGGGAGGAGGTTTCAGCACCACGGCCAGCTCTGGCCCTGGGCCCTTCCCGGGAGGACCATCACTGGCTGGCCCAGCAGCACTGTAGAGCCCGGAAGACTGTTGGGGAAGGCTTCTCAAGCTGGCCTGTCCATTGGGGGGTGCAGTTTGTCTGAATCAGCATAGAGCAGGCCCACCACCCGCTGTCTGGAAGGATGGCAGCTTCCAGAGCAGGGGCACAGCACCTTGAGGTCTGTCTCCTCCCCTGAGGCATGGAGGGGGACTGTTGGGCCTGATCTGTGCATGAAGAAACCAAGACCCAGAGCTTATGTAAACCCTCAGGTCTCACCACTGCTCGTGGAGGGCCGGCCACTCCCAGGAAGACTGCTGGAAACTCTGTCCTTCCCGAGGCCCCTTGCTTCCAACACTGTGCTGCTGTCCACCTTCCTGTCCCCACCCCCCATGCATTTCTCACCCCATCCTGGGCTGTGCTAGTGTCACAGACAGACCCCACCACCCTCTCTCAGAAGATCTGCTGTAGCTTCTCCTAGCAGGCACCCCTGTGAAGCATCTTTTCTCTTTGTCCCCTGACCAGTTGGGATCCCAACAAGACTGAGAGGATGCACTTAGGTGAGGTTAATTCCTATGGGCTGGTGAAGGGGCTGTTCTAAGTGTGGGTGCCATGCCAGGGACCACACAGGGTACCCCAATCCCTTGGGGTGCAAAGAGACCAAGCTGTTGCCCCTCTGGCCTGCGGGGGTGTGGGGAAGAGTTACATCCAGGCAGAGTTCTTTGGAGCTGTCTCCCTGCCCCTGGGAGGCAGCCCTGCAGAGAAGGGACCGAGGGATCCACACTTTGCATCTCTCCTTCCCATCTCCTGCTGGGCTCCCCCTTGGCCGACCCAAGCAGTCTGGACACCATCCACACTGCGAAGGGTGGAGAATGTGGAGGAGGGTCAGGTAGAGCACCTCTAAGCCACCGCCATCAGACTCCTGCTGCAAGCTGCATCCTTGGGGGCCGAGGCCGTAGATTGGTATGGGAGATGCTCAGAGGCCCGGCAGCATGACCTCACCACCCTCGGCTGCCTCGAGGCTTCCCAGCATCCGTGGAGGAGGCTGACTTTGCTTCCCTGTGCAAAGCCTCCCGGATGAGCTGGGGCTGCCGGCCCCTCCCAAGACCCTGTGAACACACAGGGCTGTGGGCCTTTCATGGGAATCTAGCTGCCCTGTGAATTGAGATGTGTTTTACTGTCAAGTTATAAACCAGCAGTTCTGCTCAGGGCTGCTGGGCTCTGGCTGTGAGTCAGGGCTGGTCCCCTCATTCTCACTTAAGGAGGATGCAGCTCTCGGATGGCGGTGAATGCCACTCACCCTTGGTAGCATCGCCTGGGCCATGCTCGTGTGGAGAGGCTGGACCACGGGCAGCACCAGCCCTGCACCGTCTCAGCTGGAGCCCTTCCTCCCACAGCGGCCCTGCTGCCTGGGTGTCCACGGGGCACCTAACGCCCCGCCTGCCCTCTCCCTTGAAGTCTGAGTGTCCTCCTGGGAGCCTCCGGCCAGCCAATCCCCTGACTCCCTCAGGGCAGCAGCCAGCCCTGTCCACTCCGCCCAGACCTGCCCGCTGAGCTGGGTCCTTGGCACTTTCAGCCAAACCATCCAGCCTGGCTGGCTCCACCATCTCCAGCTGGGGCTGCACGTGGGCGCCCCCTCCCCGAGGAGGAGAAAGCTGGTGGTTTGCTGCTTACGGCAAGAGGCCCCGAGGGTGATGGCCGGGCTGGAACCAGAGGGGGGGTTCAGTCTGGGGGTCCATCAGCTGTGGTCCTGTCTCTGAGGGCTTCTCTCTGCACCTCAGCCTCTCGTTAAAGCAGGTGGTCATCTTCCCGACTTGTCCATCGGCCTGCGCTTACCCCGCTCACCCTCATTCGTGCAGTGCCCCCCCCCCCAGAGGAAGTCAGACGCCGCCTGGAACATCAACGCTAAAGAAGTCACACAGATCCACTCTCCTTGTTCATTTTACAGACAAGGAAACTGAGGCCTCGGAGGGGTTGTGGCCTTGCGGTCGGGACACACCGGGGCTTCTGTCCCACGCGCCGGGAGCTCGCCTGGGTCCTCACCCCGACCGCTTGGTGTCTTTCAGCTCGTGGGCTTCGTCTGCGCCTGCTACGTGGTCCGCGTTCTCACCGAGGAGGAGGACAGCTGTATGTGCGGCCGCCGGGCTCCCACAACAGCCTCTTCGCGACCTGGCATGGATGCTCCAGGCAACGGGGGAGGAAGGGGAAGCGGAGGTGGTGACTCTGCGTTCTCCTGGCCTGTCGTTGGCAAAGCCTGAGACCTCGCCTCTTAGAGGGATCCCCATGCCCTCAGGGGTCCTTGGCTGAGCAGAGGGGTGGATGGCCCAGCGCCCTGAGAACAGATGAGGAGGGGCCCCGGGCTGTGGACACCAGGGGTCAGCTCACACCCCAGCCCCCAGGTCCAAGGGCTCCTATGCTGCAGGGCTGGGGCCCTCTGCCTCCTTGCATCTGAGAACCAGGCCCTACTGGCCGTGATGTCCCCATCGGGCCCCCAGTGCCAGCTGGACCCATCTGAGCAGCATTTTTGCTTCCTGCTTACAGAGGGGGGCCCCCTTGACCTTGGTCTGATTGCCGACTTCAACGCTCCGGCGCTCTTGCCAGCCCTGACACCCCTGGCTCTGATGTGGTTTCCCGGGAAGACTCCGCAGAGGTCAGAGCTGGGGTGGGTGGGGACGGGGTGCACCCAGGAAGCCACGGCTCCTGTGGGCAGAACCCTCCCTGGGGTCAGAATGGGGATTCAGAGTTTCTGTTCCCAGGAGTCAGGTGGCTGTCGGGTTGGCGGTCAATGTGTCCAAATGACATCCTATACTGGGAGACCAGACTTGCTCTGGACCAGCCCCCAGGTCCCCCAGCTCTCATGCTACGTGACCCCCAAACCATCACTCAGACCACTGCTCGCTGGGAGAGAACAAAAGGGAATTCACATGTTGGTTACATTAAAACGTTTCAGGATGGAAGCCAGCCCTGGGGGTTTGGAAATGCATTAGCTCTGCCCCGCAAGCCCAGCTACCCACCAGCTGTGCAGACACAGCTTCAAGGGGCAGGTGGCTGATGTTCGTGGACGTGGCGGGGGCAGGGCTGGGTCATAGTGAAGCTCCCCGCAGCCCCGGGACCCAGGCCGTCCCCCCCCAGGCCACCTCCCCCCACTGAGCTCGTCAGTGTCCACTGGAACGTTTTATCTGGGGAGTCACAGTGTTCATCTGCAGAGGGACGTGGCTAGGTCAGGACAGGGCCTGGGGCAGTACCTGCCCTCCCCCGGGGCTCCCACCTCTGCCATCACCACACCAGGGCTTTGTGGCTGGGTGTGTTCTCTGTTCTGCCATCTTTTCCATTATTTGGGTCATGTTTTATTTGGGTCTTGATTTCTTTCAGTTGATTTCATTGGTGGATTTGACCCATTTCCTCTCTACCATGTCAATGAAAAGCCTTCCAACCTCTTGTTCAAGCAGGTGTACTTGTAAGTATGGCCAGCAGAGCCTGCCCTGGCTGGGCCTAACTGGGTGGGTTAGCAGAGTTGTGAAGCTCTCTCCTTGTGGAAGCCTCACCAGGCATCCGTCGTCCACCCATCCACCCATCCGTCCATCATCCGTTTGTCCACATATTCCTCACTTTTCTGAGATCGGCTCTGTGCCGGCTCTGGGCTGGCCCCCACCCCCGAGTTCAAAGCCCAGCAGAGTCTATGGAGTTGGGCCTAAGACGGTTTTGTGCCGGGAGGCTGCGGGGGCATGGAGAGGTCACCTCCCAAGAGGGTGACGTGGCTGTTCTCTAGGGGGTCTCACTGCTGCAGGAAGTTTGGGGTATTGGTTTCTTTGGAGAATCAGACTTATTTCCTCTTCAGAAGCAGCGCCCAGGACCCTGCACGCCCCCTCTCCCCCTGCTCAGGGTGAGGGTGCCTGGGCTGCTGGCTACCTCCTCTCAAGCAGCCTTTGCCAGGTCCCACACACAATCCTGAAATGTGGGGTCCAAGAGCTAGCTGGGGGTCTTCCTCTCCGTAGAGCTGGACTTCCTCCACCCCACCCAAGCCCTCGGACACAGTCCTGCTCTTCCTGTAGCCATCCGCTGGGGACTGCGGCCCTCTTGGTCCGCACCCTTTCTACCTGCTAAGTGAAGGCCCATCTCAGCCAAGGCCGACGGGGGGTAGGTAGCAAGCGTCCCGTCCCAGTAACAGGAGAGCCCTCCCTCAGGCCACAGAGTCAGGGCAGAGTAGGAGAGCAGACCACCCCGGGCACACAAGGCTCAGAAGGAGTTCATCAGGCTGGGTGGGCCTCTGGATCTCCCTCCAGCCGTTGGAGCCTGGGTGGCCAGGACCTGGGCGGGGGGGGGGGGGGCTCACCCCACCCCAGCTCAGTGGCCCAGAGGTGTCTGCTGACACAGGGTGGGCCAGGCCCAGAAGCGCCGCCCCCTTTCAAAGGCCAGGAAGCCCTCCTCTGCTGGGGTGTTGTCCCTTTTGCATGTGGGGCTCTCCAAGGCAGGAGGGCACGGTGGCCCCTGCTGCTGACTGCTGGCTGCCCCAGCCTTCCTGCCCCGGTGCCAAGGGCTGCCCCTCAGGGTGCTCTGACCTCCGTCACACCCCCACCTTGCCCCCAGAGGCCTGCGTAAGTGAAAAAGCACCAACCCCTCCTGCATGCGCCCTCCAGCCCCAGGGAGCACCAAAGACGAGGAGACTCAGCGGGCCTCCCTGCCCTCGGGCCCTGCAGGTAGCCAGAGCACCTACCCCCGGAGCCAGGTGATCAGACACCAGCCAGGGTATCAGGGCAAGTGCCAGACTAGGAATGGCTGCAACTTCAAAAGAATTTATAATTTCCTTTTTCTAAAAACAAAAAACAAAGAAAAGACATAGAAGACTCCAGCAGCGCTGGGATCTCCGTCACCCACAGCTGGCCTGGGACTGCTGTCTGATGAGCCCTCCCTTGGGTGCCGATGCCCGCCCCGGACCCCCCGAGCCTGCACACCCCGTTGCTGGGGGAGGGGTGGCCACGGGGACTTTGAGACAGGAAAGTGTGACCCCACCACGATGGTCAGTATAAACCCACAGTGACACCCCGCCCACCAGCAGCCAAGTTCCTGATTAAACGCTGCACACCCCAGCTGCTGTGAGCTGTCACCCAGGCAAAGCCCCCACCCGCCCCCGGGGTCGCCGATGGAGCCCTGGGTAGGCGGCTGGGCTTGACCAGGAACACAGGCCCCCTCTGTGCACAGAGCAAGGGACTTCCTTGTCCTCAGCTAGTGGCACTGTTCACAGAAGGGACACAGAACAGCGTCCCCAAGGTGCCCCCGGGTAGAAAGTAGAAAGGACGCCGCCCAGTAGACCTCCTTCCCTGAGAGGCAGGAGCTGGTGAATTACAAGCTCAGCCCGAAGTGGCCCGAGGCTACGTGGTTTTAGTCCTCACGGCGGCGGCGCTGAGAAGAGCAGAACAAGGGAGAGGAGAGGGGGCAGGAGGGGCCCCGCTGGACACGAGAAGGCACAGGGGAGACGTCCGGCCGCGCTGCCCTGCTGGTGGGCGGTAGGGGCAGGGCTGGCGGTTCTGGCACAGAGGCTGCTGAGCACGTCCGGGGAAAACCCACGACTTTATTGTGAATCTCCAAAAGCATCAGTAAAAGCTCCTTGACACCCCCTCCCTCTGCCACGCCGTCTGCAGCTCCCCTCTACCCTGGGCTCCATTCGGGGACTTAGGACAGCAGTTCTGGATGCCAGCTCAGCTGTCCTCAGCAGGCCTGCCATGTGGCCCGAGGGACAGGCTGAGATGGGCAGGGTGCCCGCGTGGCAGCCAGCACTTGAAGCGCCTGGGAGAGAAGGAGGGATGGGTGGGCTACTCCCACTTGGCTTGTCCACGGACCAGGGGCCTCAGCCTGCAGGGAGCTCCCTCCCCTGCCACTTAACCCCCCAGGAGATTCTCGGATTGATGGGAGAGGCACAGAATCCTTTGACAACCAGGAGGAGGCCGTGCTTCCTGCCAGCCATAAATGTCAGAGGTTCACGCTCCCGTCCCTTACCCGTCACACATTCCCACCTGGCCTTGGCTGCTGGGTTAAGGTCTCTGCCCAGGCCCTTCCTGATAGCAGCCTCCAGAGCCATCCTCCCCCGGGCCCGGCTGCAGCCTATATACCCAGCGGGACAGGGGGCCTTATCTCCCGATCACTGGGGAAAGCAAGGCAGAGCTGGGCCCAGCTGGTGTGGTTAAAGTGCCCAAGCAGAATGGCAGTGGCCAGCTGGGCTGCTGTGTTGGGAAGGACCCAGAGCAAGGATCTGAGTGTCAAGGGAAGGTAATGGGTTGGTTAGCAACATCCACCAGGACCAGGGAGCTGGAGGAAGTAAGAAGTGCTCTCTCCTGCCACCCGGCCCCGCGGGCCGGCCCCAGTGTTGAGATCGTGGAGGACAAGGTGTGCTGGGGGTCACTGTCCAGGCCCGTCCCGGCACTCTGAGGCCCAACGGGGATGTGCGCAAGTCAGGCCAGGCGGGGTTCTGCCCGTGGGTAGCTCCGTGGCCGCTCACCTGGCCTAGGACAGGAAGGTGCGCACACGGCTGCGGATGGGGGCCCTGCAGATGGGGCACAGCCGCAGGGCTGGCGCGCACTCGGCACAGACCAGGTGTCCGCAGGGCACAAAGACGGTGCCCACGGCGCGGTCCAGGCACACCTTGCAGGTCCGCTCCTCCTGCAGGCGCCGTAGCTGCTCCTGTGCGTCCTGAGCTCCTGCGGTTCAAGCGGCCAGCAGCCCCCTCTGGGCCTGGGCTCCACTGCTTCCTCCGAGGACACCGTGCCCACCCAGACCTCCGCCTTCTGTCCTGGGCTAATGGGGGAGGGCCCCTCCCCCAGGATGCAGGGGCACTGGCCCTGCCCCAGCTGCGTCCCCCCTCACCTGGCTCTCCGGCACCTTCCGACTGGACCTCTCTTCTGGGCGTGGGCAGCTCAGGACCCGTGTGGACAGGAGCTGTAGGTGGTGTGGAACAGACTAGAGGCCGCCAGCGGAAGTGAGACCCCGCCCAGAGGGGGAGGAGCCCCACACGGCCTGATAGCCCTCTCCTGTCCCTCCGCGGCATGCCTTAAGCCCAGAGTCCGCGCCACCGTGACCTGCCCCTGCAGACCCTTCACGGAGCATGGGAGCATGTGCCAGGCACTGTGGGGCCATGGGGAAGGGCTGTGCCCGGAAGGGACGAGCAGGGAGAGAACAGGGCAGGGACGCACCTCTGGCCCCCCTCAGCCGGCCCCCATCCTCCTCCTGGAGCAGGTCAGCCACCAGCTGGGATGCGGAGATGCCGGCCGGTGCTGCCCAGCGGTACTTCTGCCGCAGTAGCTGTTGGACTCGGCCCGGCCCGAAGCCCATCCGCAGAACCGCCTGCACCTCTGGGCACCGGCTCCACGCAGCCCTCTCTGGGCTGCCCCCAGCATCTGCAAGTCAGGGTGAGGGGCACTAGACCAAGGGCAGGGTGGGCTGCGGGGGGGCTCAGGGTCACAGGAGAGAGGCAGCCAACTTGCCGCTGTGGCCGGTCCCCAAGGGCCTTTGCGGCCATGACGGCCACTTCGTCGACGTCCCAGGGAGGCCTGCTTCCCGAACCGTTGTTCTGAGGCACCACCGCACAGAAAGGACAGGGAAAGCTCCTCGGCAAGGCCACCGTAGACAAAGCCCTGCCAGGGGCCAGGCGCTGCTCCCAGAGCACCACACAGACCAGCTCAGGTCCAGACGAGGTTGGCACCGTCCCCATTTCAGAGCTCAGGGCTCAGAGAGCAGAAGTCACTTGCTACAGAGTTAGAACAGCCAGGGTCTGAACCCTAGAGCCCTTCGGACCCTTGCCCTGCAATCCTGGGCATGGGTGTAGACAGCACCGCCGTGCTCCTCTGTGGGGTCGTGACTGCAGCCACCTCCAGGGGGGAGGGGCCTGGTACACAGCTGCCTCTCCTCTTCACACCCCCATTGCCAGCCCTGGGATTGGCAGTGCCCACCATGGCTTACTCAGCGGTAGCAGGACTGCTTTGCCCCCGCCCCCCCGCGCCAGGAGCACCAGACACACAGTGCCCCTGTGTGCAGCCCCTGCCCCCCAAAGCAAGCCCAGGTAGCACCCTCCCACCTGGCCAAGTAGCCTCACTGTCCCTGCACTGAAGAGCCCCCACCATAGTGCAGGCCGCAGGCGCCCAGGGAGCAGAGCATGGGTCGGGCACCACGGCTCACCTGAGGGGGTGGCAGGGGCCCCGTCTTCTGGTTCTCCTGATGGGTCCTGAAAGGAACCAGAGAAGGTCTGTGCCCTGAGTAGACAGGGGAGTGGGGGTGGGGAGGGACCCGCTGCACCTGGCCCACCCGAGCCTTAAGGAGAGGCAGGACTCACCCAGGAGCTGAGCAGGTGGCAACACGCCTCCTGGACGCTGCAGACAAAGTCCCGTCCCTTCATCTGGAGCAGGAATTCGCACCTGGACAAAGCAGGTTGGAAAGCCTCATGGCAGCGGGCTTGGGCTGCAGGAGAAGCCCTCTAGCCCACATTGTGCCCCACAGTGCCCTGCGGAGGGCAGCTGGGGCTCACTGAGTGTCTGGCACTTGCTGGGAAGGCTGTATTGGAGACAGGCTCTGTCGAGCATCAGGGAAGAAATAGCAAAACTGCTGTCCCCACAGGGCCCCCCAGCCCCAGAATTTGACCCCCCACCCCGGGGAAGGGGAAGCTGGCCCATGCCCAGCCCCAGGAGCGGCCTGCAGTGTCCTCACCTGGGGAACCACTTGGCATGCTCCGTCCAGGGGTCATCCCCTTGCTCCCAGCTCTGCAGACCCCCGTAGCAGAAGAAGCACCTCACTTTGTCTTGCTGACCTAGGGGGAGCACGGACCCACATGGCCTCTCCGCACCCACCCGCCAGGCCAGGCGTGCCTCCCAAGGCTGGGGTTGTGGGGCTCCCAGGTGGCCTTTCCTTATGTGGCAAGGGCTATCTGGGGTCGCTCATGAACCCTGGGGCTCCCACTGGTCTCTGCCCCCCTTTGCCCTGTATTCTCCTTGGATCTCACATGCACCCCACTTTCTCAAAGGTGAAGTTGGGGGATAGCAGTGCCTGGGGAGTCGTGCAGACATTCCTTCACAGGAAGGCAGATGGGCAGTTGGGGGGGGCACGACCTGGGGCCCTGAATGTTCTGTCACTTTGGAGCCCCCTCCCCAGGAAGGAGTCCCAGTGGCAGAGAGGAGGGCCTGCTAGGCTCTGGCCTCCATTCGGCGGGATGCGGCGCCTCTTGTCTCTACCCCCACAGCCCTCACCCCGCCTCACCCTGCTGATCAACAGAGGCCGCAGGTCGGGGCTCCTAAGGCCTGTCCCTGGACCCCAGGGGCCCGCTGGATGCCCCCCACACCTCCCATCCTGACTCTCCCTGTGTGCTCGCCATCATCTGAAGCTCCAGGTGTGGAAAAGCCTCAGGACCCCTGCCCCGCCCTGTGTCAGGCCCAGACCCGCCCTGCTGGGGGGAGGGGGCTCCAGGCCAGAAGGGTTCCGAATGGCGCCCAGGCCCGCGCACTCACCGGTGTGGAAGAAGCCCGCGGCAGCCAGCAGCTCAGGCTGCACCGCGGCAGTCAGTGGCCAGTCATCGAAGGAGGCTAGCCGCAACTCCTCGGAGTCCATCCCGGGGAAGGCCGGCCTTGCGGGTGCGGCTGCCCTGGCCCCCTCCTCCTCCTCCTCCCGCTCTGCAAGGGGGCGCAGCTGGCCCAGGATCTGCCCGTCCATGTGGTCCTGCCCTTCCCAGGATGAGTGGCAGCTGGTGTCCTGGCCCACAAGGTGGCCACACAGAGAGAGGGGTCCACAGCGCCCCTTCGTGGGACTGCTGCCAGCTGCCCAGCGGCTTGGCTCTGGGCCGTGGCACCAGCACTTGGCTCTGTCCTCAGGCCCCATAGAGCAAACACCAGCCCTGACCAGTCCTGCAGCAGTGACGGGGCCCACGGAAGCCAGTCCTGGAATGTGCTCAGCCAGCCTGCCTCAGGGCTCTTGACCCCTGGGCCCCGCCTGGGGACAGCAGCAGCTTTGCCTCCAACAGCTGGGCGATGAGGGCAGGCAGAGGCCTGCCCCCCCCCGATTGCCCCAGGTGGGGGAGTGGCCGGGGGCCCTGCTGCTTTCTGGAAGGGGCCAGCACGGCAGCCAGCATCACGAGCTCTCTCGGCAGCAGGGGTGTGTCACGGGGCTCCCAGGCAGGGGCCACGGTGGTGGGGGCCTTGTTCTGCTCCACAGGGGTGGGTGGTGACTCTCAGGATGTAGGGGGAGGGGTTGGAGCACGGATACCCCTCCCAGGGCCGCAGAGGGCTACTGCTGGCTCCAGGACCTGGGGTAAGGGGGAGGCCATGCTGTGGGTCAGCTCCGAGTTCCTGGGCCAGATGCCAGTGCCAACCTCAGATGGGGGAAGGTTCCGGGGGCTCTGAGCTATGCAGTTAGTGCCCCCTCCAGGGGAGGGCGTCCCCTCTCTCAGGGATGACACCAGGCTCCCAGGGACAGGGATACCTAGTGAAGGGCTGGCCCCTGGAGCAGTTTCCCTGCACATTCTGCTCTGAACCCTGGAGCAGAGGGGCTGTGCGGCATCCTTGTGCCCAGCCCGGCCGGAGCAGGAGGGCCCCAGCAGGTCAGTGTGCCCCTGCTCTGCCTCGGAACCAGCCCACCTCCCTGGGCCGGGCTGGGCACCTCCATCCTGCTAGGTAGGCATGGGTGCCCCCGCCGCTAGCCAGGGGTCCCAGGTTTCAAAACTGCACTTGCACCAGGCCCAGATCAAAGCCCCTGGCCACATGGGACGGGCTTCCCTCAGACCTGGCCATGGCCATGGTCTCCACCCGCCAGCTCAAGCTGGGGGCCCCAGTGCCCCCCAGGCCCACATTTGGGGCACATGGAGGAGGGCTGTACCCAGGGAAGCTGGAGCTCCCAGGTGGGCAGAGCAGGCTCTGATGTGGAAAGGATGCAGAGAAAGGCTGGATGGCGGGGGGGGGGGGGCGGGGGGGGAGCCACAGCCCTGCCCCCCACCCGCCCCCGTGGCCCCTACCTAGGAGCCCAAACCTACTCCCTGCTTCCTGGGGCAAACCTGACTCCTCGGCCCTAAACCCTCTCTCATCCCCGACACGCTTCTCCTGGCAGTTCCCATCTGGCGTCAGCACCGCCTGTTCACAGTGCCCCAGCCCTTGAGAAACAAGTTTGTGAAGAAGGGAGTGAGGACCCAGGCTCTGTAGGGTCATTGCTGAGAGTGGGGGGGGGGAGGCAGCAGGGGCTGAGAGTGGGGGGGGGCGGGAGGGGTGGACAGTGGGGGCAGCAGGGGCGGACAGTGGGGGGGCAGCAGGGGCTGACAGTGGGGGGCGGGAGGGGCTGACAGTGGGGGGGGCAGGAGGGGCTGACAGTGGAGGGGCAGGAGGGGCTGACAGTGGGGGGCGGGAGGGGCTGACAGTGGGGGGGGCAGGAGGGGCTGACAGTGGAGGGGCAGGAAGGCCTAACTTGCCTTAGGGCTGGCAGCAAAACCATCCCAGGGCTGAGGGCAGGGTGGGCCATACCACAGCAAGGGTCACAGAGAAGAACTGGAAGGAGGTGGGGGGGCCTGGGGTCTAACCCAGGTTAGACCTGGCCAGGCGCCTGCCCCAGTGGCCCTCCCTCACCTTCCACGTGGGGCTACATGCACCAGGCCGCAGATGTAGCCACCGGGAGCCTGTGCTCCTGTGTTCCAGCCTGCACCCCTGCCTCACGTGCCAGGGATGGGGGCTGCCACCCACCCCCCTGAGGAAACCCGTCACTGTCCTGGCTGCACCAGCGACATGGCCCTGATGCTGCCATGGTCCCAGACAGTCCCTGAAACCTTCTATCAGAGGCCCAGAGCCACTGGGTTCCCTGTAGGAAATCCTAGTAAAGGGTGTGGCTGGACAACCAGGCAGCAGTTAGCAGGGCAGCTGCACCCTCTTCTCTGCCCCCTCCTGGCTCCCGAAGGCAGAGTGGCCTGGAGAGAGGGATGGGGGACAGCTCGGGGGCTGTGGGGGCTGGACCCCAGATGGGACCTCTCAACACGTGTCTCAGGATGTGCGGCCTTTGCCCCACCCATGCTCCACTGCCCAGGATGCAGAAGCATCCTTACCTTACCTTTGGGGGCTTCAGCAAACCCCTGAGGGCGCCTGCCCCAGGGTCCTTCCAGGAGCTTTCGTCAGGGGTCGGCCCCCTGCCCCTGCCCCACCTCCAGCCTCAGACAGATGGGGAGGTGGGTACCAAGTCTCCAGCCTGCTCTTCCCTCAGGGGAAAGCCTGCAGCCCCCAGGTTTGCTGCGGACGCTCTGGACTTGGGGACTGGACAGGCTCGGGGCCCTCCCAGATGGCCCTGGCTGCAGGGGCGTCTTCCCCTGGGGGCCCCTCTGTGGTCTATTCCCTCTGACCCCACCACTTTGGGGCTGGCTCTCCCTCAATTCTAGAAATCCCAAACATGCATAGTTTTGCTAATTACAAAGTGGAAGGATGAAAGCGGCTCTGAAAAGGGGGTTTGCTGCCTGAGCCGGGGGGCACCTCCCCTCCACACCCAGGGGCAGATGTTCTGCAACCCCCCCTCCCCAGAGTGGGTCTGCGTAGAACGGCCCGCAGGAACAGAAGACTGGCCCCAGGGGCTGGACGGGCTGGAGACTTGGTACCCACCTCCCTGTGCGTCTGAGTGGGGGGGTGGAGGGGGCCGGACGGCCGACCCCTGAGGAAGGAGAAGGAGCCCTGGTGTCCACTGCCTTGCTCATCTGCACCCGTGTTTGAAATTCCTGAAGCAGAATTATCCGTGAGTTGCTTATATAATTAAAGGGAAACACGGAGGTAAAAATAGCAATCACGTGCTTATTCTGGAAGTGTCGAGAATACTGAAAATACAAAGAAAATAAAAGTCACCGTCTGACCCCCTCGGTGGCAGCAGCCTGGGCTCTGGTCTGACCTTGCCCTGAAGCTCCACAAGGTGTCACCACGGGGCGGGGTGGGGGTGGGCACTGGACCCCTGCACGTCTCTTTGAAAGACACTGTGGGTCTGTAACTGTTTCAAAGTAAGCAGCCAAAGGCCCATCAGCCTCTCCCAGGAGACGTAAGCGCTCTTCCTGCCCTGCCGCTGACGCCCCGACGTGCTCCGCTCACCTGCCACCTGCCCACGTTTCTCAGTTGACTTTGTTGGTTTTCAGTCCCGAACCATGTCTGTCGATGCCTCCGATGGCTCACCTCTTCGACCTCAGGGGTGCCGTGCTTTACCGCGAACTCTTCCCAGGTGAGATGATGCCAGATGGGAGATGGGGCGAGACAGCCCCAGGTCACCAAGACGACCCAGGACCCACGCAGTTTGCTCTTGGAGCCAGACAGGATCCCGCTCTGCCTGAGAGATTCAGAGCCAGCCGGGTTTGGGTGGGAATATCCCTGAATTGAGGCCTGCTCCCCACGAGTGTGAGGGGCTGGCCTGTTAGGGTAGGAGAGGGGCCAGCTCAGCATCGCCACCCCCAGTCCCCACCTCTCCCAAGCCACGTGCCCACCTGAGAATGTTCTAGCATGGAAGCTGTGTGACATGCTGTCCACACAGGCCCTGGCTTTCCTTGGACAGGATTGGGGCCAGGATGCCTGGGCGGGCGTGTGGACCTACTGGACATATCCCCCTGGAGTGAGTCTTCTGAGGGCAGGCAAAGGAGGCCAGTCCGCAGAAAGGAGGGGGAGGGGGAGATAAGCCCCCCCCCCCCCGTGCTTGGCCCGGCCTGCTGCCCAGGCCTGGGGACACCCCACAAACTCCTCTGAGATGAGGCAGGAGGCCCGCTGTCTGGACATGCCCTCTCCTGGCTGAGAGAAGGGCTCCATGAACCTCCACTCGGGGGTCCGGAAGCCTGGCTGCCACGGGAGCTCCTACTGTGACCACAGAGCAAGGACTCCAGATAACCGCAGAGCACCAGGCAAGCACACAAGAGGCCCACAGAGGCTTTGGGCTTCTGAGGGGGCAAGAAAAGGCGTGGGAGGGTGGAGCAGAGCCGCTGATGCTGGGACCCCTACCGCCGCGTCCACGCTCCATCTAAGACCCCTCTTTTACCCCGTGCTACAGTTGGGCCCCTTGCTGAGGGTGATGGGGGACTCTGTCCTTGCAGCTGCCACTTGCAGAAACCACACACAGGCTCGTGGCTGCCAGCACGATCTCACTGAGCCGGGCCAGCCACAGACAGGCCGAGGCGACCGGCATGGGAGGGCGAGACCACAGCGGATGTGGTCCTCAGAGCCCAGGAGGGTGCCTGGCCATGGTGCCACGCGGACCTGCGGGAGGAAGGTGCCGGGGTCGGGTGGGGAGGGAAGAGAGCGAGGGGGATGGATTCGACCCTGCGTCATTCTCACCGAGGATGCTTCTGCGTCACTCCTCGTCCTTCTTCACCCCTGCGTCTTGAGTTCTCCAGAGCAGACCCCAGAGTGTGCTTTTTGGGGTCACTGCAGGAAGCATAAGGAGGAAGTGGGCAAGTCACTGAAATTGGGGGGTGTCCCTGAGGGGTCACTGCCATGGCAGCCCTGCTGGGGGCCTTGGAGCCTGCGGACACCCCACCCCCCCGCCCCCTGCGCAGGGCAGGTTGGCTTTGGGGCAGGGGACTGGAGGGAGCCGCAGGCAGAGCTGCCAGAGGCCAGCAGGTGGCGCATGGGTAAGGCGAGCACCAGGCTGTGGGGCTCACGGGCTTCTCCCCGCCTGCTGAGGATGAACCCGCGAGACCCACTGGACCCTACTGGACCCGCAGCGCCAGGGCGTCCTTGGGGGCCCAGCCTGAATCACCTCAGGCTCTTTGAATCCGATTATTTCCTGGCATGTGTGGGCCCGGGCCTGAGCAGGACGACTGGCCTCTCCGTGAAGACAGCTCGGTACAGCGGAGCCTGGCTTCTTCCTGCCCCTTCCCCAAGCCCAGGTGCCCCCTGAAGCTGAGCCAGGAGGATGGGGGATGGACCGAAGGGATGGCGCACGGCTTGAAGGGGAAGGAGGGGCAATGAGCCGCAGCCTTGTTGTCCCACCGCCCTGCGAAGCCTGGGATGTCCACTGGCCAGACGTCCCCGGTCCAGCTCTGCTGTCTGCAGCCATCTGGGCATCATCTGGAACCTTGAGAGATCCCATATCTGGGCCCAGATCCCAGCCTAGGGACCCGGGGAATTGGGTTCCGCTTCAGGGAGGGCTGGATCAGGGAGCTCAACCCACCTTTGGTGGGGGGGGGGGGCTCCAGGGAAAGCAGAGCTGACAGGTTGTACCAGTACACAGGTCCCCAATTCCCCAACCCCACGCAGGCAGAGCTCAAGGGCTGAGTGGATGATGGGGGTGCAAAACCTCTCTCTCTCTCTCTCTCTCCCCCCCTCACTTTGGGTTTTCAGACTCACGAGGAGAAGGCAGCATTGCTCGGGGCAGGCGTGTTACACTCAGGTCAGGCATAGACTCTGCAGACCAGTGATGACTCGGCTGAGCCCCAAGGTCCCCCAGAGTGAGCGTGAGGTTCAGGGAAGCCACAGAAGGGAGGGGCAGACCACCCAGGAGTGCAGGGCAGGCTTGGGAGAGGAGGTGAAGCAGGGGCTGAGTGTGCCTATCAGAGACTGGGAAGAGCATCACAGGCAGAGGGAACAGCGTGGCACAGGGGATGAGCCTGTGGTTGGCTGTCGTGGGCACTGGAGGCATTTGAAGGTGCGGGACCCGTGTGGGGCAGGTCGTGGGGACCCCGGAGCCAGCCGGGAGCTGCTAGCAGAGCAGTGCTCAGCTGGTGATGGTCGCCCTCCTCGGGGAGTCTGAGGTCTGAGCCCAGGGTTTGCACACCAGGCATCGTCACTCTCAGGTGGTCAGGACTCTCAGGTGCGGGTGACAGAAACTCAAAGCTTCAGCAGAAATGAAATGTATTGGTTCCCGTGACCAAAAGCACAGAGCTGGACCACTTCTGGCTTGCCTCCCACTCTGGGCCCTGCCCTCTGCATCTCATTACTTCCAGGCCAGCGTGGCCACTGACAGCTCTTGCATGCACGGTTCAGCACCAGGGGAAGCTCCTCATCTCCAGACTCAGGCACTGTCCTAGGCTGAGGCTCCTAGAGGCCAGTGAGGCACCCACATCCAAACCACGGGGCCCAAGGGCAGTCTCCCTGAAGGAAAAGCAGGATGTGCCAGTCCGTGGAAGGGGATGATGCCGGCATGGAAGGAGCAGGCCCATGCATCACTGGGACAGTCCCTCCAGGACCCCACTGCTCCCCTTGTGGGCAAGGGCTATGGCAGCCAGCTCGATTCTCCTCCCTGACCCCCAGAACCCCTCCAGAGGCTAGACACCTGCCTCCCTGTGCCCTGCCCCAGCTTGGCCAGATCCCAGACCCCCATCCAGAGCAGGCCCTATTCTTCATTTCTGCCTCACCTGCCCACCCTCCCCAGGCACCTTGTCCAGCCCCTACCCCTGGTTTTCTGGCCGCTGGCTTCTGCGGTCGCCCCTGTTTGTGAATCCCTGGTGCAGAGTCTTCATGGTGCCCGGAGGCCCAGTGACCCAGGCCTGCCCTCAGGGCATTCCACCGCACCGAGCTGGCCGGCGCTTGGCATCTCAAGCTCTGCGGTCACCATCTTGACGTTCTTGATGCTTTGGTCTTTGAACTTGTGTTTTGTAAAGTGACATCCCATGGAATGATGTGGCGTGTGTTGGGGGTCTGGGGGGTCTCCCTGTTCCCCTTCCCGTAGGACGGATTCTCAGCTGCCACTCCACTGTCCTCTGCCAGGTGACCGCTACCACCCCAGTAGTCTGGGTGTGGACACGGAAGGGCACCGAGTCGCAAGCATGGGCTTGGGTAGCCTATGAGGGCCTGTGTTCCCCCTCTGAGCACCCCCTGCCCCAGGGAGTGTGACCGTAAGCAGCAGATAGTAAGTACCATGACAGGCCCGGAGGGAGATGGCAGAGGGAAGGGAATACCTCTTCCTGCCCTCTGAGCGAGCCCAGGTGTTTCCCTTGCACAAAGCCATCTGTGCTGAGCCCTCCTGCACTGACAGCTGCCCCTGGCTGCCAGGTGAGTGGGCCTCTCCCCGACCGAGCAGCGCCGGGGGCTCTGCCACAGCCCGCATCATCTCGTCACCAAGGTCAATGCCACCCCAGTTGTGACAACAGTGTGGAGCACCCCAGCTGCCACTGTCCCATCGACCACTAGTAGGGTGAACCTGTATCCTGCCCCCACACCGGTGAGACCACTGGCACTGGCTTTGGGGATCGAGGACGCAGAAGAGGCCGTTGGCAAAGTGGAGTTAAGATTCTAAAAGCTCAGCTCCTGGAAAAGTAGGGAAGGAGCTGACCGGCAGAGACTGGCATGGGGCTCGGTGCGGCTGGACCCTTTGGGGAAGTCATGCAGAGGGGGTGGAGCCGAGGGTGCCCACTGAGGACTGGACAGGCTGCTGGGTGCCAGAGCTGGTTCAAGCCCTCCGGCTGGCCATGGGTTAGCTGTGTGGCCCTGGCGAGCTCTCTAACTTCTGGGAGGCTCAGCTGCTCCAGGCCCCCAGAGCTGCTGGCACCTCACTGGTTTGCTCTCTACCGGTTTTCGTGCACCCTCACCTGCCAGGCTGTCTGCCCACACTGCACACCGCAGTGGATACCGGCCAGGTTTGGCCACGGGGAGCTGCCCTTCCAGGGGGCATGCAGGGGCGTTTGCGTCCTGGCTCCAAGTCCTAGCCGGCAAGCTGCTGCCCCCCTGAGCATCCGCTCTGGACAGGGCCCCAGAGGCCTTCCTGAGGCCAGACCAGCGCCCCTGCTGGCTGTCTCTGCTCTAATCCAAGGTCACCTGTTTACCTCCATCTGTCTCCCTTCTGGGTCAGCGGGCAGCAGCTGGCTCATTCTCTGTCCCGATGCCTGGTACACAGCAGGTGCTCAGTGAATAAGCTGAGCCACTTTTCAGGGCAGAGACTGCTGCATACCCTCAGCACCCCACGTAAGCAGGTGTTCAGTTAACATTTATGGAATGAATGACCCAATGAAATATTTAAAAAAAGGAGGTTTCGGATCTGTAAACTGCTGTGAATCACAGGAGGCATGTCAAGATGACTTCCGGGGATGGGGGGAGCACGCATCTGGAGAACATGAGCCGGGTTTTGGGGGATGAGGAGCTCCACAGAAAGCTCCATAGAGGAAGGGGATTCCAGGTTAGGAATGAGCTCGGAGTTTAGCCAAGGCGGTGACCAGGGGGCGACTGGGTGCTGCCATGGGTGCTTTCATGACTCACTGGGTAGACAGGTGTCCTTGTTCGCAGGCTCCCTAGGCCAGTTGTTGAGCGAGTTATGTCCAACACCCAGGGGAGAGTTTGCTCCAGCCAGGTGGTCACCTGCACCCAGGGCCGCCAGCCGTTAGGCCTCACCCCCCAGCTTGGATGAATCCAAACAGCCTCTTTTGGGAGCCATCTGCCACATCCGACACAGGAAATCCACCTGGGCTGGGATGCTCACCGCAACCGGAGCCTGAACAGCCCAGAATGACCTAGGGAGGGACGAGGGGAGCAGCTGGTGGTCACTGACAGCTTCAGTGAGATGCAGAGCTGTGTGCAGGGGACAGACAGACAGACCCACGCGTACATGTGCAGTCAGGGTGGAGGGCTGGCAGTGGGACTGTGCGTGTCTCCCACCTTGTACCTTCGAGTACAAAGACGAGGTTTCACCTTCGCGTGAACTGCCCGTGGCGCAAGTGTACCAAGTCCTGCTGGACCTGGATTCATCTGCGGGGCATCACATCTTCCTCTGGGCCTTGTGCCCAGCCTGCCTTTCCCATCCTTAGGTCAGGCAGGGCCCCAAGGAGACCCAGTGATGAGCAATGTGGAGCAGTGGACTCCCCCATGGCCCACCCACTTGCCAGTGCCATCTATACCTCATCCTGCAGCCGTCAGAGGTGTTGTCTGGTACCCCTGATCCTGGCTGTCCAGCGCCGGTGCAGCCTCTGAGCCTGTCTTGGGATCCCACTATGATCCTAGCAGTCCCCGTCCACCCTGCTCAGGGCAGAACCTGCCTCCTGGCATCTCCCTTGGCCCTGCTTTGGGGAGCCATCCTCTGAGGCCCGCCTGCCTGGCTCCCACCCTGAGCCAGCATTCTAGGCCTCTCTCCTTCAGCAGGACAAGCACCCAGACCTGGGGCTTGTGAAGGTTACAGGAGTGTGCAGGAGAGAGAGCTGGAAAGGAAGAAGAGACCCATCTGGAAGCCAGGGTGGGAAGGGGCCACGGGGGCTCTGAAGCTGGGAGCCGGTCCAGGCTGGGGGCCCTAGAGAGGGGAGGGGTGGGGGTGAGTGAGGACTAGAACTGGACTCCTTTCAGGAAGTCGGAGCCCAGAGGGTCTGTCCATCCCTAAACAGAGACCGAAAGGCCCCTTGCCCCTCCTGGACGGGGGCACAGTGTGGGCCTCAGCTATCTTTTCCTCCCTGCGGTGAAATCGGAGTCAAGACTCTACCATGCAAACCCGTGATAAACTGGGGAGCCCCCTAGAGACCCAAGAGAGCGCTGGAAAAGCAGGACCCTCAAGGAGGCCCGAGCACAGGGCTCCCCAGGAACAGCTGCCGCAGAAGGCGAGCGCACAGACAAAACTTAGGAAGCCCGGGGGTGCAGTCCCAACGGCCGCAGAGCTCCACTCAGGGGGCCCCTCTGAGGGACGTCCACGGGGCGTCCGTCCCGGCTGAGCTGCTGGGTAGTTTGGGGTCTTTAGGTGGGGGTCGTACTCGCCGGCTCAGCTTCTTCAGACCTCAGGGATACGCACAAGGCGCCAGGGGCTAAGGCTGCAGGCGCTAGGCCGGGCAAGTGCACCCCCGAAGAGGCCGGCCGCTAACCACCCGCCGCTTCCCGCTCGGCCCCCCGCGGCCGGGCTGGAGAGGGCACCCACGTGACTTCCCGGACTCGCCCCGCCCCCGCCGCGCGATACCAGGACCCGGGCGCGAGATCCGTCCCGCCGCGCGATGGCGCGCAGGCGCGGCGCGTGGCGGCCGGTCGGCGCTCCCGGCCTGCCCTGCGCGCGCTGACGTCGCGCAGCCTGGTCTCCGCCGTCGCCGCCGCCGCCATTGGAGTCGGTGCCTCGTCAGTGCGTCCCGTCCAGTCTTGTTGCCCTGCGCCGCGCCCCGCGAGCGGCCCGCGCGCCCAGTAGTCGCCGCCGCCGCCGCCCGGCCGGCGCCCGGGGAGGAGGCGGCGGGCCCGGGGCCGCGAGAGCGCGGGTGACAGGCCCGGCCTCGCGGGGAGGCCCGAGCCGGCGGGCGCCCCGGCCCCGCGCCGCGCCGGGCTGTTCATGAAGCATGTCGGCCACCAGCGTGGACCCCCAGGTAGCGGGGCCGGAAGGCCGGGGGTGCGGGGGGTCGGGGGCGCCCGTGAGCGTGGGGCCCGTTCTTGCCGGCGCGCGCCGCACGCCTGGGACGGGTGCTCGTGAATAACTTTGTGTTTCCCTCTCCCCCGGGTTCCGTCTGCGCGCACGTCCCGGCCTGCGGCGACACAGAGAACAAAAGGACAAGATAATAAAGGTAAGCCAGGTTGGCACGGGCTCTGCAGGTCCTGGAGTGGCGGAGGAGGGGCAGGAGCCCCCCGAGAGACAGCGGACCGTGCCGGGGAAGGAAAGGTCTAGGAAGGGCATCTGGAACCGGAAACTTTTCTCCCGTGTGCTTCCGGGAGAAAAAATTTTAGGTTGTAGTATTTGGGGAGGTTTGACAGTCTGAAAACGGGCTTTTCAAGAAGTAAATAAATGGGTGGTTAGAGTGATCCCCTGTCCCCGCTGCAGGAGGGCGGATTGGAATGGGGGGAGGGAAGGAGGCTGAGGGGCCTGCTGACTGTCTGCAGGCCCGCGGGGAGGCTCTGGGGGACCCCGATCAGCCCTTGGCCCTGCCAGCTAGCTCCAGACCCCAGCAGTTACCAGCCCTTGCTTTCTGAGTCTCTGGTCCTCTCTTGTGATGTTGGGGCTTCGGATAAACCCCCAAAACTCACTCTGGTGAGAACCCGTAAGTGACACTTAATGTTTACTCGGAAGACGGTTTTTAACCAGTGTGTGTTACTCGGGTGTAACCAAATATGGTTCATCATGTTTTAAGATTGGAAAAAGCCCAACACTTTATTTACCTTTCCTTTCCTTTTTTGGCTGAGCATTGTAGCAGTGGAAAGTACGTGGAGAGCTGGACAACAATGAGCTCAGACACGTCATACAGTTACAGCCTCTCCCAGCTGCGCTGGATGCTCCCTGGGTCTCTGGCCTGCACGCACAGTGGGGCCTTTGGAAGCACCAGCCTCTCTTTGGCCTACATAGTCTTCCCAGACCAGACCGTCTTTACCAGAACCCAGTTACAAGTTCCTTGCGTTATTTTGTCTGCACCTGTATCTTGTCAACTTCTACCAAATTATGATTAAATCTTTTTCAAAAACAATGAAAACTATTGGAAGTTCTGCATCATCATTGTAATTAGTTATGTAAATAATCCGCAGCATACTGATCGTGTTCCTTTTTAAATAAAAGCAACTTTTAGGAATTGATGGACATAGACTTTACTACTTTTGATTTCTATGCTTAAAAGTAATTTTTTAAAATTCAAAGATAATGTTTTTCAACTTCTTGTTTTAGTACAAAATGGTTCTTTGCATCAGAAGGATACGGTCCATGACAATGACTTTGAGCCCTACCTTTCTGGACAGTCAAATCAGGTGAGTTTTTGTTTTGTTTTGTTTATAACCTATATTTCTTTTTTCATAACCTATATTTCTGTGTTAGTTTTGATTGAGTTTTGTACTGCGCCTGTAGTGTTACGTTTCTGACTTTATTACCCTAACAACCAAGAAGCACAACATGAAGTACTAGAAATAGGGAGCGTGCTGACGACTTGCTTGGACGAGTAGCCTTGAGTTAAACATGGGGCATGAGTGCGGTGGGGCTGGTGTGCTCTCTGGGAAACAATGTCCAACGGAGGCTGTATGCAAGTGGACGTCTGTTGGCCTCAGCGTTGATGGCTCAGTGATGCGCTGCTTTTGACAGAGTGGAGGTGTGCGTCGTTCTCTGAAACTTCCTGGTGAGTTATTTTAGCTCTGGGCAGTTGGAGTTGTGGTGTAGGAGAGCATCTAAGAACCAAGCTTTGGAGCCAGACTTTGGCCTTGGGTTTGAATCTTCACTCCACCTCTGACTCCGTGACACCTCCTTAAGTGGCTTGTCTTCTCTTGCCTCAGGTTCCTTTTCAATAGCACTGGTTGTGGTAACTGCTCGTAGAATCGTTGGCAGCATAACAGTAGGTGGGCCACGTGAAGCTCCAGCTGGTAGCCGTGTAGACCCGGGTAGGTCACAGCTGCCCATTTCTTAGATACTTGGCCCTACAGATGTTTTGGACTGAAACATGCCTTGGGGGGTGTTTGTTGCTGCAGGATGTTTAGCAGCCTTCCTGGCTTTCATCCACAAGGTGCCATTAGTAACTGACTGCCCTACACACACACCAGCATGACAACCAAAAATGTCTCGGCAGTGTCTCCTGGGGGCCAGCTTGCCCTGGTTAAAATCACTGGGCTAGTTGGAGTCTAGGTTTAAGCATGATGTCTACCACTTTTTACATGTACTTTGTCGGTTTGTTTTAGAATAAAACCAAACTTTGCCTCTTCTTGCAGCAGAATAAAGTGATTTTGCCTTTTTTTATCTTAGTCTGCCGTTATCTAAAGTGTCTTAGAACTTCTTAGAACTTTTTCCGTTCTTTGTCCTTCTTATTGCGTTGAGCGGGTCAGCAGCAAAGGCACCCGGGAGACCCTTTATAGAACCCCCCTCCCCCAAGAATCTGCCCCTCCTTGGGCAGGACGAGGTGCTGCAGAGTAGAGCTGCCCTCGCCTCAGTGATGCATTGCCAGAGATAATAGCAACAAGTTAAATGGACTTATTTTATTTTGGTATCTTATTTTTTCCTTACGTGGTTTGAATATCATAGCAGTAGTGTGTTCTAAGTTTTAACCAGAGAAAGGTGGTGGGGGGATTCTTTCAAATACACTTGAAATGTTTTTATAAGGCGGGAGCTTTCATGTTATTCCGGAGGACTTCGTTGGAAGTGGAGCAGATGATTTTCCGTCAGGAGGGTCATTCCAGCCATTTGACCCTGGGGAAGCTGGCTGCGAAGGCCACTGTAGGTGGACGCCTCACAACAGCTGCTGTTCGTCCTGGCTGTTAGGGTGTGTGTGGTTTTCAGCAAGATGGTTAATAATCACATTGCTTAATAGCAAATCCGTGTTCTTGACTGAGAACAGATTTTCCAGAAACACCCCACTGTTGGAGTGTAGGAAGCAGGTAACACAGGGGAGCTCTTAGTTCCTGATGCTTCTGGTCCCCTTGTTCTGGGGATGAAGGAACGGGAGTGGAGAGGCCTGGTGTGCCCAGGTGGTGGAGCTTGGTTCCCCACTGAAGGGGTGGGGGGCGGGGCGATGTGTCTCTTCCCACACATGGCAAGGGCCCCTTTTGTGCTTGCATTTGTTACTCCTTTCTTCACGGGTGGGTGTGTGGGTGTGGGCACCATGCCGTGTGGCCTGCTTGCGGGCGAGCCGCTGGAATTGGTGACACCCCCAGTTTTGGACTCTGCTGGTGAAGACCCCGGTTGAGGAAAGCTCCTGTGTGCCGGTCGTCCGGGTCTTGGATTGAGGGTGCGAGTGCTGCTGGCTGAGGGAGAGAAGTGGCTTGTGTGGCTGGGAGCGCACCCTTGCAGTCTCCGTGGTGTGCTGGTCTTCAGCGAGGTGTCGTCGACGTGCTGCGCGCGTGTGAAGGGTTCGGCTTCACTAGTGACTCGTCGTCCTGTGTGCGGCCACCACAGTGAGCCGGCAGCCCCTGGTACTTTGTGGTTGGTTTAACCCAGAAGTTTGTGGTAGCAAGTTGGAAGCTCTTTCTGTTTTTGTGTTTGAAGTGTTAATACCTGGGATGATTACGAAAGTCTTTCATAGCGGACCTTTCAAGTTAATTTAATTTGGAATGCGCTGTAGCGGAAGTGTTGTCCTCCGGCTGGGTGAGTTTTCCTGCAGAATGGTCTCAGGACTTTGCTTCTGCTGTGCTTTTTTTCCTTGCTAGTTGCCCCCAGGACCGTCCTGATGATCCGCTTGTGTGACGTGGAATACGGAATCCGTGTTAGTCAGCTTTAGAGGTGGGGGGGAGAGAGCGCTGGGGAGCAGAGGGGTTCCGTGTGGGGATTGTGGGTGGGGGGCTCTGGGTGGGATTCTGGGCGAGGCGCCAGGCCGTGTGGGCACTACGGGAGTTAAGCAAGGGCACCTGGGACTATACTCAGAATGTACTCAGTTTGCGTGGTCATATGCGACAGGGACAGAAAGGAACAGGAGTAAGCTTTCCTAGTTTTTCCTCAATAATTCAGTTGTGCTCTCAGTGTAATAGGACATGTTCATTTTATAGGAACGTTGTGTAAACTCTCCTCTTCTGAGTCTTAGTGTTGGTTACTTGTAGTTTGTTTCACCTTGTCCTGAAGCATTCTTCTGGAAAGCCATGCCGGCCGCCACCCTTGTGTGGGGATGTCTGTTCTGCACTTGGAGCAGCACCACCTGAGTGCTTTAGGGTCAGGGTGTCCTGGGCTCTCCGCGTCTCTTCATGGACCTGGTACACCAGCTCTCAGAAGTCCCCTTGTGGTTAAGTTGAAATTTGTACCTCCTTACGCTTTGCAGGGAGCTTCTGTCTGGCCTGGAAAGGTGTTCGGTTTATAAAAAGACAAACTTGTCTTGAGAATTGCACTCAGCTGTCGCCCTGGGTTTCTGGTGGGTTTGGGGGGTTTCACCCAGCAGCACAAAGCCAGGCTACACCCACGCCCTGTCGATGGTCCTCTTCACGTGAAGAGCCCGCAAGCCCCGTTGCTGATGGCTCGCTCTGTGCCGGGCGGTCGTGGTGGGCTTGGGTGATGGGAGGGGCCGTCAAGGAACGTGGTCCTGTTGGCTGTGGCTTACAGTGATGCCAGTCACTCAGTGGGGACAGGCCATCACGTAGTGCGGCTGGCAGGGCCCAGTGGGATCTTAGCGTACTTCTTGTTGTCTCCTTTCTCAGAACCACGTGTCTCAAGCTGGAGGCAGAGGCAGATGTCCTCTGTGTCAGGAACTGTGTCCCCTGCACACAGCCCCACTAGGCGGGGGCCTGCAGCAGCAGTCCTCTTATGCAGGGACACACACAGCCTGACCTGCATCCCCAGGGCTCCCGCCGCGTGTACCTGCTGGGTCTCAGAGCTGCATGCCTCGTCTCTGCGTTTCTTTGATCCTTTCCCTGTTTACATAATTTACTTAAGCTTCAGTTTTGGCCATTCAGAGTGAGTTTCTTTTCTTTCTTGTGTGGCTAAATTTTATCAAGTATGAAAAAGTTCGAATTTTAGAATAGATTATTTTGTTTTTTTATGGTTTTTTAATGAAAATGATGTAGGGATAGCAGTCACTGACTTTGAAATCTGTGAAATCATTTTGGACGTGGCCTCACGGAGGCACCTGAAGAGTCGAGCACCCGGCAGCGTCTTTCTTCTGTCACCTAACCTCACCCCGAAGGCATGCCAGCCTCCCTTTTTCGAGGTCCTGTATTCTATCGAAGGCTATGATGAGAAGTCTCATGTGTGAGAGCATCGGTCGGGGTGGTGGTTTTATCTGCGCTGTCCTTACGGAGATTGGTTGCGTTCCGACGTGCTGAGGGAGAGCCTGGCGTGTGTTTGCTGTGCTCAGAGTGCACGCCTGCATCCTCGGTAGCTGGACTGCTCCTTGGCAGCCCTGGGTGCATAGCGGGCTGAGTAGCCTGATTGTTTGGTGTCAGTGAGCCAGGCTGAGCAGCGCTGAGGTGGCAGCACGTCTGTCGGGAGCAGGCGTTCGGGCTGCATCTGGCCGTGTCCGGGGTGAGGCCCCATCAGTGGGGGTCTCGTTCCAGATCACCTTCACAAGCAAGTAAAATGTCAGTTTTGCTGGAAGTTGAGGCCGGAGCCGTCGTCCCCTACGTGCTGCGGACGGACCGGCGGACTGCCTGGGGCTGCTTCCCTCTCAGCATGGCTGGGAGGGGATGTATGTAGGTCCAGAGAGCAAGGGAGGGGGTGAACGCACCCAGGTCTTCTCACTGGGCGAATGATTGGCTTCACAGAGTTTTACAGACTGATTTGTTGCTTGGCTTTCAGAGCTTTGAAAGAAAGATGACCGATGTAGCAGGAAACGGCTGACAGTAACGTAGGGGTATAGGCGGGAAGTAGGCTTACACACAGCCTGCTGGACACCCCTCGAGCCCAGGTGAGGATGGGCAGTGTCAGGAGGAGGCAGGCAGCACTGGCCTGGAGCCCACCTCCCGGGTGTTGGTGGTGGGCTGCTCGGGGAGTGCCAGGGCCTGTGCGGAGAAGGACCGCATGGGTGCTAGTGCAGGGTGCACCATGGTGCATGGTGGGACAGCCGCTGGTGGGCCTGCAGCCACTCGTCAGGACACTCTTGATGCAGGACCGCTCCTTCATCTGGGAACTGTAAGTGAGGAGTCTTCATTCCCTTTGCTTTAAGAACGTAGTACACAAGAAAGATCTGTAGTCCTAGTCGTTCCATGACTTTTCAGTAAGCTGCAGCACCATGGGCACTCGCTGCATCGTGACCTGCCTGTGTTGACAGAGCCCAGGAGGAGAGAGGGTTAAGTCCGCTCAGGGCCGCCACCAGGGCTGACCCTTCTCTCCCAGACACCCCCCTGCCTACGTCTTCCCCCTGGACAGTCCTGTTTGGAAGCCGCTGAGAACCACCCCTCTGCACAGCGGGGTCAGTGGGATTGGAATGCTAGGGTTGTCCACTCACCGGTAGGACTTTAAGTGGTTACGGTAACATATGTCGTCTCGGGTCTCAAATTATGTCCTGTTACAGTTAAGGCTTAAGTGTGAGTTACAAGTGAGGTGCCCGTGGGAGTCCTGTGCAGAGAGCACCTGGGGTCTTGTTGAACCATCTTTGGCTGCTGAGGTCCGGCGCCTGAGGCTTCTGCCCTTGGGGCTGCCCCTTGTTACACAGAGCATGTCCTCTGCCCAGACCTGGTGATTCGCTGTCCCTCTTGACCGGCCCCCTCGAGAGGCTTGAGGGCCCAGGTTGGGTGCAGGCAAACTGAGGGAGAGGTTATAGGAAAGGGGCTTTGAAATCCTTTCAGAGGAGGGTAGCACCAGCTCTCTGAGGCTTGTAGGACATTGATGGTGGCCATTCGTTGTCTTTTTTTTTTTTAAACTTCCCAAGCATCTCAAGGATTTTTTTTTTTTTTTAAGATTTTATTTATTTGACAGAGAAAGCCAGCGAGAGAGGGAACACAAGCAGGGGGAGTGGGAGAGGAAGAAGCAGGCTCCTAGCGGAGGAGCCTGATGTGGGGCTCAATCCCAGAACGCCAGGATCACACCCTGCGCCGAAGGCAGACGCCCAATGACTGCTCCACCCAAGCGCCCCAACATCTCAAGGATTTTTGTTACAGGGAAATAGTTGCTGCATTTTAAAAACTGATTTTGGAATAGTCTGCCGTCAAGGGGAGCAGCCAGCAGGAAGGAACTGTGATGCCTGAAGCACCAAGAATCCCAGATGGGACAGGGAGGCAGGAGGTGGCCGTGGAGACTGGCCGCCAGGGGCCCGGTCACCACAGGCACGTGTTGCACTGGGACTGCTGGGGGACCAGCCTGTTCTCCCTAGGGTCCTCTGGGGGGTCTGCAGAGTTACTCCACATCCCACCGCAGGGAAGCAGAGGTGCTTGCTTGTCTGGTCCTCCAGCCCTCTCTGGCTGCTCAGCCCAGCTCCCACCTTGGCGGGTCTCTGGGACTGGAGGTGGCAGCGGACACCCAGTGCCAGCCAGGGCAGCAGGTCTTCTCACCTGAAGATAGGTGTGGGGTTGAAGGAGGAGGTCTCTAGCCAGTGCTCTCCATGTAGAACTTTCTGGTCATTTGGGTGGAAGGTAGGGGAGAGGATGGGGACCAGTCAGAAGATGGTGTCAGAGACTGGAAAGCTTTCTGCTGCCCCCCACTCTCATTTTCCTTTACAGCCTTTCCACTCTTAGATCAGCTGTCCTGGGCGGGAAACCTCCACCCTGCCGCACACCCCTCAACACCCCCCAGCACTCATGCCCCCCAGGAAACCATTTAAGTCACCCACAGTGGTATGGCCTGAGGGGCCCAGTTCTGGCCAGGGCCCCAATGAGTCTCCCCTCAAGGGGACGCCTTGTCAGAACTGCGGAGCCCAGGTATAAATCTGCACCCTGGGCCGGCTGCCACACAGGTGTTTCCTCAGTCAGGGACCCCAGGTTTGGTTGGAGCCCGATGCGAGGGCCTCTCTGGTTCAGAGAGCAGGCAGGACATGGAGTTTTGGTGAAGGAGCCAGCCGGGGCCTCCGTGCTGCCAGAGCCACTGTGAGAGCCCAAGGCAACGCCCAGGACAGGGTGGGGATGTGAGAGGGCGAGACCCCTTTGGATGCAAAAGAGGGGCTGGGCTATCAGGAGAGGCGTGTGGGAAAGGGTGTTGCAGGTGGGGTGGGACACCCAGGCATGTTGAGCAGTCTGAGAGCTTGAGACCAGGTTGTGGGGTGAATCTCCCTGAGTGGCCCAGCTTGTCCTGAGGCTTGAAACCTCTCATTGCCTTTCTGAAGCTTCCCACCTTCCGCTGTGCTGCCCGTGCTGTCAGGATGTGGGTCAGCATCGTGGCCAGTCCGACGGGTTTATTCCTCACTCCAGGTTCCTTTAGGGTTAAACAGTCTGCTCCTCGAGGCAGGAGAGGGGCTGCTGAGTAGCGTGCAGACAGCCAGTGGTAGAGTGGCTGAGCCCGGTCACGTCACCCGGATCCAGGATGTTGCAGGTGGCCACCGGGCTTCTCTCAGTCCTGGCTTTGTTCTCAGTCGGTGCTCTTAGCCTTCCCGTTGGCAGTGATGGTGCCCTGCAGTCAGCCTGTACCTATGCAGGAAGTCCCCTCCGGGTTGTGTCTTGAAAGCGGTCTAACTCGTCCCGTGCTTGTTTCCCCAGAGTAACAGTTACCCCTCCATGGCGGATCCTTACCTGTCCAGCTATTACCCACCGTCCATCGGATTTCCTTACTCCCTCAATGAGGCACCCTGGTCTACTGGAGGGGACCCTCCGATCCCGTACCTCACCACCTATGGACAGCTCAGTAACGGAGACCATCATTTTATGCACGATGCTGTTTTTGGGCAGCCTGGGGGCCTGGGGAACAACATCTATCAGCACAGGTTTAATTTTTTCCCCGAAAACCCTGCCTTCTCAGCCTGGGGGACAAGTGGGTCTCAGGGGCAGCAGGCTCAGAGCTCCGCGTATGGGAGCAGCTACACTTACCCGCCAAGCTCTCTGGGTGGCACGATTGTGGACGGGCAGACGGGCTTTCACAGCGACACCCTGAACAAGGCCCCTGGAATGAACAGCCTGGAGCAGGGCATGGTGGGCCTGAAGATCGGGGACGTCACCACCTCTGCCGTCAAGACTGTGGGGTCGGTCGTTAGCAGTGTGGCGATGACTGGTGTCCTTTCTGGCAACGGTGGGACAAACGTAAATCTGCCGGTTTCAAAGCCGACCTCGTGGGCTGCCATTGCCAGCAAGCCGGCAAAACCACAGCCGAAAATGAAAGCAAAAAGCGGACCTGTAATCGGGGCCGCCCTGCCCCCTCCACCGATAAAGCATAACATGGACATTGGCACTTGGGACAACAAGGGGCCCGTGCCCAAGGCGCCGGCTCCGCAGCAGGCACCGGCCCCCCAGGCTGCCCCACAGCCCCAGCCGGTTGTGCAGCCTCTTCCCGCTCAGCCTCCCCCTCTGGCCCAACCACAGTATCCGAACCCTCAGCAGCCACCCCAAACCCGCTGGGTCGCCCCTCGCAACAGAAATGCAGCATTTGGGCAGAGCGGAGGGACAGGCGGTGATGTTAACTCTCCTGGGAATACCCAGCCTAATTCTGCCCCCACCACGGAGTCCCACCCCGTGCTTGAAAAACTGAAAGCTGCCCACAGCTATAACCCTAAAGAGTTTGATTGGAATCTTAAAAGCGGACGCGTGTTCATCATAAAAAGCTACTCTGAGGATGACATCCACCGCTCCATCAAGTACTCCATCTGGTGCAGCACGGAGCACGGCAACAAGCGTCTGGACGGGGCGTTCCGCGCCGCCGGCAGCAAGGGGCCTGTGTACCTGCTCTTCAGCGTCAACGGGAGTGGGCACTTCTGCGGGGTGGCGGAGATGACGTCACCCGTGGACTACGGCACGAGCGCCGGGGTCTGGTCTCAGGACAAGTGGAAGGGCAAGTTTGACGTGAAGTGGATTTTTGTCAAGGACGTGCCCAATAACCAGCTCCGGCACATCAGACTGGAGAATAATGACAACAAGCCGGTCACCAACTCCCGCGACACCCAGGAGGTGCCCTTGGAGAAAGCAAAGCAAGTGCTGAAAATTATCGCTTCCTACAAGCACACCACCTCGATCTTTGACGACTTCTCTCACTATGAGAAACGCCAGGAGGAGGAGGAGGTGGTGCGCAAGGTGAGTCTGGCTTCCTCGGACATGGGCTCTTGAGGGCCAGGGCCGAGGCTGAAAGCTGTGCTCACTGGGTGGGGCCTGGTGACTGCCGGTCCCCAGTGGCCTGGGGCAGGGGCAGCGCGGTCGTGGGAGGGTATGGGCATCATCACCTGGGCTTCCCAAGTGTGGTCACCAGCGGGACGTGTAAGTGGATGTCACTGTGTAACTTTTCCATTTTTAGAGAACATAGTGATTGGGACCACAGTGTACAGCTTCTGTCCAGAACACTTAGGAATGACATTCTGCGGCACTGGGGTGGGCCAGCGGGGCTGCTGGGGCTGCAGATCCTGCCCTCAGCAGATGGAAAGCCTGGTTGCTGCTTTCTTCCTCGAAAACCCAATGTCTTAATCTTGAACTCTTCATCCAGGTGGTAAAGAGAAGCTGGGGGTGGGGTAGGTCTGGAATGCAGACATTTGATAACAGGGAGCGAGCGTCTGGAACCCAGAGTGCAAGCCTCATGGTGGGCGGTGAGGTCAGCTCCGTTTCCTGCCCCACGACTGAGAAAGTCCCAGGCCTGAGCTGGCATAGCCTGCTGGAGTGACTCTGTGTGCTGAGGAACGGGGCTCAGATGCCCGTGAATTGGCCCAGAAACGGGAAAAATAAGGACAGCGTAACACTTTGTAAAGCTGGTTTGTCTGAGAGAGTCCATCCCAAGATTTGTTCTGCTTTTCTGATACTAAAACTTGCTTTTTTTAATTGAACGTCCTTTGACAGGAGACGGGTTTGCGCCCCATTTTAGCTGAAAGGCACATGATGGGCATGTAGGTAACAGTGCTGTTCGCCGTTTTAGAAGCCACACCTGCTGTTACAACTCAGTTTATGAGACGTGAAAATGAGCTGGTTCCTCCTCCGTTGGTGTGGGAAAGAGGGGGACTTGTCGTTATTTCCAGTTAGTGGAATCCTGTGTTTTTAACTCTTTTAGAGTAAAAAATAAAATACTGAGTTGCGGACTTTACAGGGCTAGAGCAGAGAGGTCATTGGTGGTGCAGCTGGAGAGCTGGGTTCTGGGCTGGCAGCGGCTGTCCGTGGACGTGGTTTAGCTTAGCTCCTGTGGCACTTGGGTCTTTTCCGGAAGCTCACTAGGTTCTGGAAGTTGTGTGAGGTTACGGGTAAATTTCTGCCCGTGTCCCGGTTGGTGTTTTGAGATTCTAGGGTCCTAAACTTGCATTAGCGAGTGGGGTTTGGGAAGAGCAGTCTTGGTCCGTCGGGTACCTGACTACAGGCAGACTGAGGCCAGTCACGGCTTTGAGGCTTTGGCCTCCAGTGAGCTCGAGAGAGATTTGACATTCCGCCAGAACACCATCAGTGCGCTGCTTCTTAGACCCAGTCTCCACGTCTCAGGCTGAGCTTAGTTGCAGCGTTTTAAGGACCGACATGGCTTCTGACCCTGTTGATGAGAAGCCAGACAGGCAGGCGTGGGGAGAGGTGGTTCTGTGTGTGCTGGAAACAAACCTGGCCATGGGGGCCTCACCTCGAGCAGGGGATGCTGTGGGTGGGTGGCCGGCCCTCGGAGGCCTGTCCCCGTGCTGCTGTGGCCTGTGCCAGTGCCGGCGGGGTGCACCGGTGCAGGGCGGGGCCGCAGCCCACTGGGCAGCCTGGGACCTCACTTCCAAGGGACTGTGTGTGGCACGTTCACTCAGTTTGCTAAACCCTCTTTCTTTTTACAGGAACGGCAGAACCGAAACAAACAATGAGGATAAACCAGTTTCTTCTGTGTTCTGACATTTGACTGAAAACGTTTAAGAGAACGTGTGCTTGGTGCTGTTGTCTTGTGCAGGGCCCGGCTCGTTGCATCTTTACGCTCTTTGTCTTTTATTCTTGCCCAGATGGATCTGTGTTCATTTGTATTTTTCTATGTATCATAGTATTACAGAGGTCGCTAATAAAGGAGTGTCTTTTGTCCGCTTATCAGTCAGACCTAATGTGAAACACAAGCACCCTTCACGACAGAACAGAAAACCTCATACGTCCCAAAGGTTCTGTTGTTTGGCAGAAATTATGTCCTTATTTTGAGTCACTGTCATTTAACATCTTTAGGGGGATGTCTTTCTCACCCTTTATTGCTTTCTAGCAAACACGAGAAACCGTGGCTTGTTTTGTCATTTACTGTATTCTGTTAAAATACTTTTCAAAATGCTGAAATCGACAGGTTAATGATCACCTCGTTCGGCCAGTTTGCCATTTTATTACCCATTATCTGTCTAAGATGCTAGTCTGTCCGTTTGATTTTTCTACTAGACAGAAAGATAGGTTTGAGTTTTTCAGATCCGGTGAGCATGCCGTGTTGGCGCGGAGCGTCAGGCCCCGCAGCAGCCGCCGCGTCCCTCGCGGCTCCTCCACCCGGTGGGGCGGACGTGGGGCGGCTGGCGGAGGGTTGGGCTCCGCGGTCGGCCTTGCCCAGCTGCGAGCGGATTGTCCTAACCCCCGCTCTTCACGTGCGAGTCGCGGTGCCGTTCTGAGTCCAGTCGTCTGCCCACGATGCTGAGCTTCACACGCAGACCTCCTAGCACAGCCAGTGCCGCGACTCCCTTCCGTGTGCGGCGGATTTCGTTCTCCTGTCCAATGGGTTTTTTAAAAAAAAGCAAACAAAAAACCTTTGAGAAACTGAATTTGCTGTCCTGTGTTGTGGAATGAGGGACCTTGAAGGACTTGCTGCCGCCTGGAGTCTGACCCTAAGCATGAAAATGGTGCTCACGCCTGTCGCTCCGGCCCATGGTCTGCACGTGCCCATTGTAGGGGATCTGACTGTTTAGAGAGCAAATACCTTCTGAAAACTATTTACTCCAAAAGACCCTCTGAGTTAAAGTTTAAGCTGTATTATTTAGACTTGTATTGAGAACGTGTCACTCTCTGAACCGTTACAGCCCGTACAGAGTCACGGACAACATCGGATAACTTTTCCTCTGGAGAATACAAGCCTTAATAAACAATACCTATTTAGCAAATCTGCTGTCCTGTCATTCTTCACCCCCATTTGATGGGTCGATGTTGTTCTTAGCTGCGTCTGGTTCTCTTGTCTGCGGCAGGGAGCCAGTAATCCCCTGAAACCGCACAGTACCCTAACTTTGCTCTCCCTGCACTGTGCTTTGTGGAAAAGAGTAGAGAAACTTCTTTTTTAAATTTTCTCCAGCCCATTGTGGGGTTGGACTCAGGACCCTGAGGTGAAGAGTGTGTGCTCTACTGACTGAGCCAGCTGGGGACCTTCTTAAAAATCCAGTTATCAGAGTTTGTAGTTCCCCCAAAATACTGCGAGCCTTTTCAGACCTAAGCAAAGTTGCAGGAGTTCTGTGAGCGTTGTGCGTCCACCGCCCGGATGCCAGCATCAGCCTTCTTCCTCTGCTTGTCAGCTGCAGACACCAGCAGGCTCTCTTAAGTCAGCATGCACATCAGGAAGTTGAATGCTTGGGGCGCCTGGGTGGCTCAGCTGGTGAAGCGTCTGCCTTCGGCTCAGGTCATGATCTCAGGGTCCAGAGATCAAGCCCCGCATCAGGCTCCTTGCTTAGCGGGGAGTCTGCTTCTCCCTCTGCTCCTCCCCACTTGTGCTCTCTCTCACTATCTCTGTCTCTCAAGTAAAATCGTTTAATGCGTTTTCAGTTTGTCTTACTGTTGCAGTAAGATTTACAGACAGATGCACAAACCTTAAGGGTTTTGAAGTTTGAGATAGAGATAAGGACACGGCACGTGAGCAGAACCCCAGAGCACTTTCTCACGTGCTTTCCTGGGTGCGTGCCCTGCCAGGACCCAGTCTTCAGTGTGAGGGCACAGCCCGTGAGCACAGGAAGCCCAGCCCTGCGCCCTGACGGGTCAAGCTGGAGATTTTACACTCCCCACCTGGTAAGTATTCTGCCCGGACAGATGCAGCTCTGTGTTTGCTCAGAATGATTTCTCGGATTTTATTTTAAGAAAGTGCGGATCAGAACTTGGGTGCCGTTTTCTTCCGCATGCTTGGCCACCGGGCTCCCTTAAAGATTAAGTGGTCCCTGCTTGCAAGACAACTGGCTGAGCAGTGCCCCCACCTTCAGTTGGGGTCAAAGCAGCAGGGGGTCCAGGGCTTTCCTAGGCAAGCAAGGGGCCAGGTGTTTGTTACCAAGGAACAGTGGTTGGGACGGCCACTCGATTTGTCTAATGAGATCAGTTCATTAGATGTCACCTAGTATGAAGGCTCCCTCCAAACCCTGCCAGCCAGACTGGCCCCTGGGAGCAGAGGTCAGGGGTTGCCTCCCACACTCACCCTCGAGGGAGGAAACCACATCCAAGGAAGGAAAGAATGTGTGTGTTGCGGGGAAGGGTTATAGGGGTGCACGCAGTTCTAAGCAGGACAGGTTTTGCTTATAAAGGGCTGCATGATATTAGTGTCTGCCCCCCAAAGCCCACCGAGTCAGCTCTAGCTTTTACCCAGAGGCACGCCGTTCACAGGTGGCTCTTTTGTATTTAGCTGATGAGGGGGAGTCACGGAGAGAATGCTGGCCGGTCCTGCCTGCTGGTGACTTCTGTCCAGCTGGGGTCCTGTGCTGCTTCTGGTGCCTCATGGCCTGAGATCGAGGAGCTCTTCTCACTCCGGTAGGGCAAAAGCAGATCACCAGCTTAGTTTCCTGGCTGTGGTCAGGGAGTGGGGTCCTCGTTGGGCCTGTGTCGGGGAGTACTGTGGGCAAGTGACGGGGCCCGGGGCATACACGACAGTTGTGCAGATAAACTGCCTCTCCCTCCTCCCCAGGCTCTCCCTGCCCGTGCCCCACGTGGTCCATCGCCTCTCGCTCAGCTTGGAGTTGAGATTTGCACGTTCAGGTTTTTTTCCCCAAAACCAATGTGTCAGAAGAGGTATTTGAACAGTTGTCCTGCATGACGTCTTTACTATAATTCTTTTGTGGATGGGAGTCAGGGTGAATCTTATTTAAGCTGGGAACATCCAGTGGACTGTCTCAGAGTCCGTCTTTGTTTACTGCAAAGCCCCCACCCCCACCCCAGAAGAGGATCTGGGCGAAGGTGTGACGAGTGGCCACTCGCTGGGAAGTAAGTGTTCAGATCCCTCCTTCCCTGGCAGCCGGGCACAGGCTTTGGTGCCCCCTGGATGCGGGATGGAGGGTCAGCCCTGCACACAGACGAGGTCTCCTCCCGCTTGTGCCACCTGCCCTTGCTTGAGAAGAGTCAGGAACAGGCTTGGGCTGTACCCCTGAGAAGTGATCTCCTTGTAGGGCAGCTCCGGGAGCGACCTGGGAGGTGCCCCAACCTGCCGGCACCTATGGCAGCACAGGGCGTGAGGGTTGTCTCAGAGCAGCAAGTTCTCGAGGCCTTGCGAGGTCCCGCTGTAGACCGCCTGCATGGTGTTTGTGACCCCCTCCCAGAGTGCAGTCTGCCTGACTCAGAATGACCAACCTCTGCCTGCAGCTGGATGGAACTCAAGGCTCCCAGGTGACAAGTGCCTGCTGGACCCGTGCCGAGTGCCCTGGTGTGCAGCAGTGACCCCGGCTCCTCGTTCCCTTCCTGCCAGCTCTGAGGCCTCGAGACAGACTTGGGCTGTCCAAGACTGGCCCGCCAGCTGGAAGTGGACATGGAGACGGACAGGGTGCCCTGAAGCTGCGGTGGGCCATGCAAGAGTTGACCCAGACACCCAGGTGCCATGCCCCGTGGCAGAGGGCATTCCTGCCAAGTGGAGGGCCCCCATACCGCAGGCCCAGCCAGCTGAGTGCGGGTGCAGGAGCTGTGGGCTGCATCTCTTGTTTCCTAACTTTTTATTTGGAGTAAGGACAAGTTTACAGAAGAGTTGCAAAAACAAGAATGGTAGAATACCTTTTACCTGGATTTGCTTGTTAGCATTTTGCCCCATTTCCTTCATCATGTGCTCGCTGTGTACGTGCATGTGTGTACATGTGTGCATGTATGTATATCCAGGTGTGTGTGCAAGTGTGTTATACATGTATGTGATCAGACGTGCAGGTGTGTGCAAGTGTACGGTGTGTGCATGCTGAGCCATGTGCATGCATGCAGGTATGTGTGTGCAGGTGTGTGCAGGGTGTGCAGGGGTGTGTGTGCAGGGGTGTGTGCTGAGCCATGTGCATGTATGCAGGTGTGTGTGTGCAGGTGTGTGCAGGGTGTGCAGGGGTGTGTGTGCAGGGGTGTGTGCTGAGCCGTGTGCAGGTATGCATGTATGCAGGTGTGTGCAGGGTGTGCAGGTGTGTGTGCAGGGGTGTGTGCTGAGCCATGTGCATGTATGCAGGTGTGTGTGTGCAGGTGTGTGCAGGGTGTGCAGGGGTGTGTGTGCAGGGGTGTGTGCTGAGCCGTGTGCATGTATGCAGGTGTGTGTATGCAGGTGTGTGCAGGGGTGTGTGCTGAGCCATGTGCATGTATGCAGGTGTGTGTGTGGTGTGTGCAGGGTGTGCAGGGGTGTGTGTGCAGGGGTGTGTGCTGAGCCGTGTGCAGGTATGCATGTATGCAGGTGTGTACAGGGTGTGCAGGGGTGTGTGCAGGGGTGTGTGCAGGGGTGTGTGCTGAGCCATGTGCATGTATGCAGGTGTGTGTGTGCAGGTGTGTGCAGGGGTGTGTGTGCAGGGGTGTGTGCTGAGCCATGTGCATGTATGCAGGTGTGTGTATGCAGGTGTGTGCAGGGTGTGCAGGTGTGTGTGCAGGGGTGTGTGCTGAGCCGCCTGCAGGTGTGCATGTATGCAGGTGTGCGTGTAAGCACATTTTGTGCACTATTTGAGGTGTGCGGTGCCTCTTTGACCCACGTGCTCCAACGTGGTTTTGACCGCAGCTTGTCAGGCTCTTCAGCGAGTGTGACAGGGCTGTGACTCTTACATCTGAGGCTCCGTCTGGTTCTAGTTTGGTCATTAACACAACGGTGTCCTTTACAGCATTCTGGGGAGGGGAGGAAGCCTTGTGGGCCAGGCTCTTACCCTGTGTCTGGAGGAAGTGCCAAGGTCGACACTCCACTGACCCCCTCAGCCCCCTCCCCACACCTTCTTGCAGGCCTAATGGGGAGGCTCTAGGGTCTGTTCCACCCCTTGCAGGGCTCCTTGGGTGGCTGGTCCCTCGGTGGCTGCCTCTGCAGATGTAGGAGGTCGAGGGCAGCTGGTGATTGCTGTTCCAGGTCCAGCGCACCGTGAGCATGCCTTTGTGGCCAGGGAAGCCCTGCACGGTTGGCCTGTGGAAGTGGGTGTGGGTTTAGTCTGGGGGCCGGCACAAAGAGAAAGGGGGCACCTGCCAGCAGAGGTAGGTGTTGGGGGTCCCAGGGCTGGGCCGGCTGGGTGCTGATGCCCGGAGCATGCCCCCTTTTGACCTGGGCATGCCAAAGGCTGCTGCTTCCTGGCAGCTGGCAGCACCATGGGGCCCTTCCTGCTGGCGAGGGGTGGTGCACCGCAGAGTTCCCCTAGCTGACACTGACCTGCAGCTCGTGGGAGCCATCATCTGAGTGCTGTGTTGCGTGACAGCTGTCATCTGCACCCCGCTGTGGGTTTCAGTGGTGCACTGTGGGCTGGATGGCTGCTCCCTGCCTCGCATCCAGGTATGCTGCTGGTGAGGGTTCTCATGTGGCCCTGGTAGGATGAGGTCCCCGTGCTTCATGCCTGAGTCCTGCGACAGTCCCACCAAGGCCAGAGGGACGGTGCCTGTGGCTCCTCCCTTACAGTCGGCTGAATGGCACCCTTTGGCCGGCTCCCCTCTCCCCTGGGCTACTGTCTGGGTCTCCTTCCTGCCCAGGTGTGCTCTTGGTGCAGGGCCTGAATCCTGCCACCATACGGAGTAGATTTGTTCCTTCCTTCAGGGCTTTCCCCTCCCTCTCCCCCCAATCCCTAAAGTCACTGGAAACTGGAGCTCAGCCTCTGGGGCTCTAGTCATCAACTCCCTTCAAGGGAACAGAGCTTGGTGACACAGTCCCTTGCCACTGAGGGCCACTGGACCAGCTGGGGGATGAACCCCTCCCAGGGATCAGAGTATGTCAGAGGGCGAGCAGACGGTGGCCTGCTACTGCAGGAACACCAGAGGGAGGAGGGGGCAGTGTAGGTGGGTGCTTGGCTGGGAGATCTTCCTGGAGAAGGCCAGGATGCAGGAGGAGCCAGGGCTGGGAGCTGCTCAGCGTCCCGGGGCAGGGGGCCAGAAGTCTGTGGTCTCCCCAGCAAGCACAGGGCAGGAAGGTTAGCCCATACCTGGGGGTTGGGGGGTTGGGGGTATCTGGGCGCAGGTGGGAGAGCAGCAGGCAATGAGGCATCTGCAGCAGGAGGTCAGCAGTGGGCAAGGGCACAGGATCATCATCTCAGAGGGACATGGTCAGGGCAGCAGGTGAGGAGGCCAGAAGCTGGAGGCTGTGCCCCAGCTGCTTGCTGGGAGCTGGTCCTGCCCTGAGCAGTGACCCTGACCTGAGCAGGCTCCATGTCTGTCTCCACCCCTGAGAACCAGGGGTGGGGTCCCAGCCTTCTGGGGGACTCCTGGGGCTCAGAGTCCCAGCTGCACAGGGGTAGGGCAGTAAACGTGGGTGCCACCCAGAAGACAAGTAGCCCACCTGGCCTCCCTGGGATGGTGGCCTGTGGGAGCAGTGAAGCCTGTGGCTGGCCAAATCTAGTCTGCACCTGGTGACCTGGGGTTCCAGGTGGGAATGTCGCAGAGCTGGTTCTGCTCTTGCCTGTGTCCATGGTTTTACTGGTCGTAGAGGGGTGCCACCTGGTGGACACCAGGATGGGGGTGGGGCCCTACCTGGCCTGGAGGGCAGAACCTGCTTGGAGAGAAAGGTAGACTTTGAGCAGCCTGGGACGATGGCAAGGATTCTGGTCTGCCTCTCTTGGCCAGTCCCCAGCCCTGGTGGCCAGTGAAGGACCCCAGGTGGGGAGGAATAAGAAAATGACAAAAGGAGAACCTGTACCTTGGGAACACTGGGGCTTTGACGACTGTCCTTGGGTAGTCAGGGAAGCCTCCAGAAGACAAGCGTCAAGTTGAGGTCTGAAGGGCGATTTGGGGAACAGGTGAGGGGGGTAGGAGAAAAGCCTTCCCATTGGAGCATGGGCAAAGGCGACGGGCAGGAGTGCACTGAGCCACCGGGACTCCAGAGGCCCAGAGGGCTGCTGGTTCTTCCCTAGCCTCAAGCTGCCCTCTGTGTTCTGGGTGCATAGACACACGTGCACACACACCAACTACATATAAATGCACAGATGAACACACACATGCACGTGGCATATACATACACAATTGTGCGCACACATGTAACCATGCACATACCAACATATGTGAACATGTGCACACTCATGCCTATGCATACGCACACATGCGTGTACACATAGGCCTTGGGGACGCACTCAGTTGTAAAGATGATAATGATCCCACACAAACAGGGCCCTTGCGGGGGGGATCCTGCCTTCCCCTCCATCTGGCTGCTGGGGCAGAACACCTCCTGGGTTCTCTGCACAAGAGGAAAGTGGGATTTAGCTAGAAACAGGCCTTTCTGCAGGCTCTTAGGGCACCATCTCCAAACTTTGGGCAGATAGGCTCTGAGGAGGATGGCCACCAAGCCTTCTAAACCAGGAAGCAAAACCTGCTTGCCCTTAGAGGTTCTGCACTTTCCTGGGTGTGAAGTGGTTGGGGAGATGCAGTTTGGGTGCCAAGACAGGGATCTTTCCTGACATTTTGGAGGATTGTGAGGAAAGGACATTGGAAATGGCTCAAGGGTCAGCTGGGTCTGGGGCTGCTTGGGCAGTGATGGCTGGGGGCCTCCGTGGCATGAGGAGAGCTGCCCTCATGTATGGTGGGGGACCTAAGCATCACACACCCAGCTATCTGTCACTAAGTGCTCTACACCTCACCATGCAGCTCTCGTCTCTGCCCCATCACAGCCTTTCCTGTATCCTCAGCATGCAGTCACCCTTCTAGGAGCACGTGGGTTTTCCAAGTGACCTTTCAGTGGCAGTTACAGTGGTCCTACATCCTCTTCATTGTGCCCACCCCCACTGCTTCAGGGAACTAAAAACAGAACCAGCTAGAGGGGGTTCTAATGGCCTTACCCTGTGAGTTTGATGATGGTGATGCTGCTGCTGTTGATGATGGTGGTGATGATGGTGGTGATGGTGATGATGGTGATGGTGGTGATGGTGGTAATGGTAGTGGTGATGACAGTGGTAGTGATGATGGTGTTGGTAATGGTGGTGGTGATGATGGTGATGGTGGTGATGATGGTGATGATGGTGATGATGATGGTGGTGATGGTGATGATGATGGTGATGATGATGGTGATGATGGTGATGGTGGTGATGGTGGTAATGGTAGTGGTGATGACAATGGTAGTGATGATGGTGTTGGTAATGGTGGTGGTGGTGATGATGATGGTGATGGTGGTGATGATGATGATGATGGTGGTGATGGTGATGATGGTGATGGTGGTAACGGTAGTGGTGATGACAATGGTAGTGATGATGATGTTGGTAATGGTGGTGGTGGTGATGATGATGGTGATGATGATGATGATGGTGGTGGTGATGATGATGGTGATGATGGTGGTGATGGTGATGATGATGGTGGTGATGGTGATGATGGTGATGGTGGTAATGGTAGTGGTGATGATAATGGTAGTGATGATGGTGTTGGTAATGGTGGTGGTGATGATGATGATGGTGATGGTGGTGATGATGATGGTGATAATGATGGTGGTGGTGATGATGTTGATGGTGATAGTGGTGATGGTGTTGCTGCTGGTGATGATGATGACAGTGCAGATGGTGGTGGTGGTAGTGGTAATGGTGGTGGTGATGACAATGGTAGTGATGATGATGGTGTTGGTTCTGCTGCTGCTGGTGATGTTGATGACAGTGCAGATGGTGATGGTAATGGTGGTGGTGATGACGATGGTAGTGATGATGGTGTTGATAATGATGATGGTGGTGGTGATGATAACTGCTTACACTTACTGAGTGATCACATCTGAGCTCACTCCCCAGCCACAGATGAGGAAACAGAGGCACAGGGAGGTGAAATAATGGGGTGAGGCCTGAGACTGCTCATGTCTGATGGCTGTGGGGGGCCCACCTTCCTGTCTCCTGTCATTAAGAAGCTCCTGCTGTGTCCCAGACTCTGTTCCAGCTGGGTTCCTGGGAGGAGTGCAGGAACCCGTGTTATCCTCTGCCCATCAGGGTCCCATGTTCTGCAGGCTTGCCCAGATCTTGGAGGCACCTGTGGCCTGGTCCCTGTGAGAGGCTCAAAAATATTTGTTGGATGAATGAATGAAGAGCATCTGGGTATAGAGGGGCCTCACCTCATGTAGGCCTGGGTGTCCCTCCTCCCCTGGCCTGAGGTGCTGTGGCAAGGGGCAATCTCTGCATGGGGAGGGGCTGGCCTCTGCTGTCCCTTCAGTGCCCGGGGTCCCTCTGGGCCCTGTCTGGGTACAGAATCCTGCAGGGTGCCCTCACATTGTGAGCACTGGCCCTTGCAGGAGGGCCCAGTGACAGATCCAGGTCTCCGCGGGTGCCAGAATGGAGGGTTCTGTGCTGTTTGGCTGTTCTTGGAGATTCTCCCTGAGCCGGTGTGTGGGGCAGGCCTGCAGAGACAGTGCCTGCTGTGGAGTGATGACCGTGCACTTTTTGAGCCATGACAGGGCACAGCCCAGGGCTGGGAGTGTCCCAAGCCTGTTCTTGTTGGTCATCCACTCCTGTGGTGTGCAGACTCTACCCATAGGGCCGGACTTCGCTGGGGCTGCACACAGGTGTCAGTCCCAGCCTAGGAGGTCTCAATAGAAGCGTCTGGAGGACAGCTCAGGTGCCCTCCCAAGTGCCTGGAGCTCCTGGCATACACTCCTGGCCAGGCTGGAATGTGGAGTTCCCCACTGATGGTGATGCTGAAGTCCAGCCCTGCCTGGAGACCATGGGGGCCTCAGATTGGAGAGTGGGGACGGGAGAGGCTGCAGGGACCCACAGGTATCTCGCGGCAGCCAGGAAGAACCTGCCGAATATGGCTGAGCTCCTGAGGTGGGGCTTGGCACCCCCGTAAGCAGAACCTTGTTGTCTGAAGGGGCTGTCATTTTCCCTCTTGTTCAGTTCCTCGCCCCTGGCTTGGGGAAGAGGGCTGACTGCCCTCAGTGTTTAGCAGGCCCCCCCGCCTTCAGAGCATCTGTAGGAATGGCTTGTAGATGGGCCTCTCTTGAATCATTTCTGGTGCCTGTTGCCCAGCACAGGGGTGACTCCCACCCCTGCCTTCCTGCTGCGAGCTCCCTGGGTCGTGAGGGTTTGGGGATCAGCCTGGCTGGCAGAGGTCATGTGTAGGCCTGGGGAGGGCAGGCACATGTCCATCTCCGTGGCCATTCTTGTCTTGGCTGCTGCTGACTCCTCACAGGGAGCCAAGGTGGTCTGTGCAAGTCCTCTCTGAGGGGAAGCAAAACTTCACCCTTATTTCCAGACTCTCAGCTCCCCCCAGACTTCGCTACCCTGCACCCCACCCCCCCTGGCTACTGGGAGCCCAGAGGTGAAGGCAGGGCTGCCAAGGGTCTGCACTCTATGGGATCATCCACTACCAGTGTCCAGGCTTAGGGGCAAACAGCCCAGAGAGCCCAGCTCCCAATCTGCCCCAGCCAGAGGCCTGCCCAGTGAGACCAGAGCAGGGCCAAGGAGACCCAAGTGGGGGAAGGGGCCACTCTGGCTCGGCAGTGCCTCCCTCTGGCTGCATCATGAGTGGGCTGGTGCTGGGAAATCCAGAGGGGACACCTGGAAGAGTCTGAGAGGAGGCTAGGAATGGGCAGCAACAGCCTTGGCAGGCCAAATGGAGGGTCCCTTGCCATCTGCTCATGTCCTCCTCACTGGCCCCACACTGGATGGTCTCCTGCTGGAGAGCCCTGAGCTGGACCCCAGTTTGGTGCCTAGCCTAATCTCGGGGTGTTCTGAGCACTCATTCAAGCTTGTTGCCTCTAGAATGACTCCCCAGCACCTCCATAGGGGGTATCTTGGGGGCATTTTGCACTAGTCAGGGGATCCAGCTCTTCCTCTGGAGTGGGATCAGTGGTCTGTGTGTGGGTATATGTGAGCCCCTGTGTGGGAAGGAGGGAGGCTGAGCACAGACAGCGCTGAGTGGGGTGCAGAGTGCAGATTTTGGGCTCAGCCCTTGAAGTCTAGGCTCTGGCCTGGGCACATGGCCCTCCCGCAATGCAGCAGTCATTTATCTGCAACCCAGCCCTGGTGAGTACTGCTCATTGGAGGCCCCAAGACCCCCACAGACCTTGGACCCATCCAGGGGGCTGGGGTGCTGGTGCTCTGTGATGCCAATGTGGGAAGATTCTAGAAGGACAGAGCTCCCCAACTTCTTCCTGGGGGACCACCAGCAGAGACTACCCAACCCTGAGGGAAAGTGCAAGGGCCGTTCCTCAGCTCTAGGTGTCCTCCTCCACCCTGTCTGGCTAACGGCTCGAAGGTCTACTCTGATCAGGAACCAAGTCCCCAGGAAGAGCGGTGGGAAGCACAAAGCCCAGCCTCATCTTTGGTCCGGAGAGCCATGGACACAGGGGCCACCTTCTCTGGGAAGGAACATCCACTCTGCCTGTCCAGGAACGTTCTGAAACAGCCCCAAGAGAAAGCTCAGAATGGACAAGGGCTACACTCCTTCCATGCCCAGCAGGGACACCCAGACCCAGGGCTGCACCCCCAGTCCCTTCAGTGCTGTCCTGGAGTGACCCTGGGTCCCCTCCAGACTAGAAGTGCCTTTGGGGGTGCTATCTGCACCCTCTTCAGGGGAAGGAAGGAGAAGGGGCCATCAAGCCCAGGATCAGTGCTGTGGGGTCAGCTCTGCTGCATGATGATCATACGGAAGCTTGCTGGGGCCACCTTGGTGCTTCCCTGTTCTCCTGGGGAGGTGGGGGTGGGCAGGAGATTAGAGGGCTCTGTCCTTGGCCTCTGCAGTGACCCTGACTTGGGCAGAGGTGGAAAGATGGGGTCCCCTGACTTCTTGTGCCTGAAGCATGCATCTCAGGGACAGGTTGGATGTCTGAGCAGAGAAAGAGCTGGGGAGGCAGGCGACCCGCCCTGCAGCCAGAGGAGGGGGTGAGGGGCCACACCCTGAAATCTAAGTGGTCCCTTTTGTGCTGGTTTCCGGGTCTCTGCAGAGGGAAAATTTGGGGAGACCAAAGCCCCTGCCCAGGCATTAAGAGGACAGTCTGCACAACTGCAAAGCCAGGGCTGGGGACCTGCGGAGGGGAAGGGGCGCCTGTCCTGCATCTCGCACTGACCGTGGCTGGAGGGCCTGGCGGGGATGGGGGACCTGGCGGGTGAAGGGAGGCAGGAGGAGCCCACACAGACTGCTTGCCAGGGCACCAGCAGGTGGCGCTGGCTCTCGAGGACGGAAAAACAAAATGCCTGCAGCAAACCTGAGTGGGTGTCACTGCGGCTGCAGATGGTGGGGGAGGGACTTGCCATCTTCCCCTTCGGCTGCGGAGCCTCACGTGCCCGAGTCCCGCATGGTCCAGAGCGAGGTTTCTTCGGGAGGGATGCGGTCGGGTGCAGACACCTGTCCTGGTTTGGATCCTGGACGCAGGTGTAGACCGTCCTCCCCCTCCCCCATCCCTTTTGGAGTCACCTCCTGGAGGCTTGGAGGCAGTTCCAGGAGCTCAGTGGGAGCCACCCCCACCCCGTGCCTGAGCGGACTGAGGAAGGACAGACTTTGCAGTGACCTCAGACCCCACCCCCTCCCTCGTTGCCATGGCAACTGCCCAGAGGGCCCGCAGTTGGGGCGAGTGGCCTTCGGGACACAGTTGGCCCCGCGCCCGTGGCGCTCCTGTCCCGCGGGGCCGGCCCACCGCCAGCACCGCGGACAGCGCCCCGACCCTCCCGCGAGGTGGTCCGACCTCCCCAAACCGAGCCCCCCTAACCCCGACAGCCGATTCCTGGCACACGGCGCACCCCCCCCCCCGCCGGCCCCCACCCCCCACTCCGTCGCTCCCTGCGGACCCTCTCTTTGTCTCCCGGCCTCCGCTCTTCCTCGGACACCCCGCCGCCCGCTGCGGGCCTTTCGGGGCCCCGTGCTGCGGACGCACGTGGCCGGGGGCCGAGGCCGGGTGGCCGCAGTTCCGTCCGGACCGCAGGCTTCCCCTCGGTCACCCCCGCCCGCCCTGCGACGCCCGAGGCAAGCGGGCCCCTTTGTGTCCCGCGGCCTGGTCCCCGGCCCGGCAGCTGGGCCGCCCTCTGGGCGGGCGCATTGTTCGCCGGATTTGTCCTCGGCGCGAGGGGCCGCCGGGGGCCGGGCTCGCCTTCCTCCCGCGGGAGGGGCGCCGCGCTGGCCGGGCTAGCGGGCCATTTCCATGAGAAAGGAGCGGCGGAGGCGCCTCTCTTGGCATTCACCGCGTGCCTTAATTGTATAGACATTAAATCAAGGTCCGCTGTGAACACGCAGAGGGGCCCTCAGGCAGCGGCGGGCGGCCGGGCCGGGGTCGGGGCCGCGGCTCCGGCTCGCGTGGGGTCCTCGCCCAAAGGCCGCGAACGCTCCGGCGTCTTCGGCGCGGGGCGGGCGGGGCGGGGGCGCTGCGCCACGCCGACGGTGCTTCCTCGGACTCCAGCCCGGATCCGCCCCCAACTCTGAGGAGCCCACTCTTCTCTCCCTTCCGCAGCAGGGAGGGGGCCCCAAGCGAGCCCTTTGGGGGCGTCCCCGAAGCCTGGAGCCCCATGGAATTTCGGCGAGGAGGAGCAGGAGCCGAGGTGGTGAGCGAGCGTGTGCGCGCCCGGCCGCCTCCCGCGGGCCGCCGAGAGGTGCAGAGCCCGTTCCGACTGGGCAGCGCCAGATTCTCTGCAGCTGTTCTCCCCCTGCTGTGTCCCCTCCCCGGCCCGACCCACGAGCGCCCAACGAATGCGGTTCAAAGAAAGAATCTCGATGCTCAGAGATGAACACCAGTGTCTTTTTCAACCCCGCCAACTCGTCCTCCCCGCGCGCCGGGGCCGGGGCCGGGGCCGAGGAGAAGGCGCTCGAGCCGTTGGTGGAGAGACGGGAGACCCAGGGAGGCCGCTGGCCGGGCCCGCCCCGGCCGGCCCCCAGCGCAGTTACCCGTCCCGGGCGGGAGCTGCCGCCGCCTGCCGCTCCTCGGCCGCTGCCGCCTCCACTCCCAGCGCCGCCCGTTCCCGCCTCCTCCTCGGCGCCCGCCGGCCCCGCACGCCGCTGCCCCGGGCGCAGGAGGGCGTGTGGACGCCACGAAGAGAGCCGGGCAAGTCCACGAACGCCGCGGGCCCGCTGGGAGCCGAGCGTCCGCGGGGTCAGCGCGGTGGGCGCCCAGCTCCTGCTCGGCCAGGCCGGCCCGGGCGCGACTGTCCCCGCACCCGCCGCCGCCGCCGCAGTTGCCTCCGCGCGTATCCGCGCTCGGCTCGGGCACCGGGCGATTATACTGGGGCGCGCGGTGACGTCACCCGGACACCGGCTCCGCCGCCGCCTCCCCGAGGTGTCCTTGAGAACTGCGGGGCACGCGCGCCGCGCACACGCGCACACACGCACTGCGCGCCCCGTGCCTCCCGCGCACACTCCCCGCGTCCCGCCCCGCGCGCTCCTCCGCTCACCCGGACGCCGCCCTCGGGCGCCCTCGACCGTGCCCGGCGCCCTGCGGCCACACGTTTGCCCACGGAAACGCCTCCCCCTGCCGCCCGCACTCGAACGCTCCTCCTGCAGCCCAGCAGCCGCAGCGCCTCCGGGTGCACGCTGACAGCCAGCGAGCCAGGCCTCGCCGGCCCACACCCGAGCCGCACCCGCAGACACACCTCCGCCCTCAGGCTTTCCCTGCAGGCGAGGCTCCTCTACTGTTCCCCATAACGCACTCCCCCCACCCTCAGCTCACAAACCGTCCTTCCGCAGGGGCCCCCTCCAGCCTCCACAGGAAGGGAAAGGATTTGCCAGATGGAAGGGGGTGCAGGGGCTTGTGGGCTCCTCCAGGGTGTTCAGGTGGAGGAGAGAGAGACCCCCCCATCAAATACTGCTCCTGTCTCGCTGTGTCCTGAGTGGGGACCATGGCATCACTGGCAACACCTCCCTGCTTGCCCTCTGCTTGGAGCCCTTCCGAGGGCTGTCCCTGGTCTGCTCCTCTAGGGCCAATGACCCATGCATCCCTAAGCCACACCACCTCAGGCCTCCCCCACGGGCCTTTGTTCCTGTGCAGACTGTGAGGGAGCCGCCGGCCCAGGCCCGGCCAGCAGGCCTCTCCTTCCCTCCAGGCCAACCCGGCCCCGTGCCATCTGCCCTTAGAGCAGAGCCCACTGTCCTCCCTCCTTCCTTCTTGGCCCTCTCTAGCACTGAGGGGGCCACTGAGAGCCCACTGGGAAGGGGGTTGGGACTCGAAACTGCTCTGCCCCCAACCCCCACCCCCTCCTCAACTCAGCAGGACGCCCCTCCCCCTTTGGTGCAGCTCCATCCTGACCCTTGGAGCCTCAGTTCCTCGTCCTCTGCAGGGTCAGGATGGCCCTTCTCTCTAGCATGAGACACGCAACGTCTCTCTCCCCACCCCCACCCGCCAGCACACTCATCCGCGCGGAAACGGAACCCTCACTTACCCCCAGCCCAACACTCAGGAAGGCACCCCAAGCTGGATGCCCCAGCCGGATGCAGGCTTGACACTCTCACTGGCGGGGTGAAGGGCAGGGAACACTGGGCAGTTGGCACTTTAAGCTTCGTCAGAGACTGTGTCAGCGTGGTGAGGACGTGGCTGGGGCAGAGCGCCTACGGCTGCAGGGGGTCCGCTGTCCATGGTGTTGAAACCGAACCCCGACCCAGTCTCATCTCCCACCTTGTCTCTGGACATTTCACCCCGTTCTCTCCCACGAGAGGTCAGGGTCCAGGTGGGGGCGAGGGCAGACGCTCACCCTCCACCCTTGCCTTCCTGGAAGGGCCCAGGCCAGCTCTGGCTTCTAGCTCCCTGAAGCTTGTTTACATTCTAAGGGGGGGGGGTGCTCCTCAGGGTTATGGATTCAGACCTTCCTTTCGGATCCCTCTTCCACAAACTGGCTCCCCCTGGGCCTGGGGAGGGTCAGCGCCCCTCACCCACCCGCCCCTTCCCTGGTCGAGCCCTGCACCGCCACTCTGCCTCCTCTGCGGGCAGGGCAGATGTGGGGGTGTTGCGCTCTTTCTCTTGGATGGACCGGAAGCACAGCCGGCAGGCATCTCCTCTTGCCATTTTTACATCTCAGAGCCCTGAGCACCGAGGCTCAGCCCCTCCAGTCCCAGTAACCAGTGACCCACCACCCTGGCCCTCCAGGAGGAAGGGCTGCCCTGGGTGTGGGGGCGGAGCCGGCCGGTGGGTGCTGGGTGGGAAAGGGAGCCCGCTCCAGCCTCCACCCTGCCCGCCCTTCTTCCCCCGTCTTGTGGGGACCTTCCCGATGGGCCTGGAGCCTCGGAGGGTTTTATAAAAGTCAACTTACTGCTGCCAGGCCCCGGCGCGGATTTGTGGTCCCGTGGGCTCCGCGGGCGAGGGCCCAGCCTCTCTGTGCCCCAGCCTCGCTGCACCCCGCACCTGCTCTCCGCTGCTGCCCACGCCGCAGTGTCTCCCCGGCACACGAGATTTTGTGTTTGTGGATTTATTTGCGAGCTCCCCGGCTGGGAGTGAAGGGCGCAGGGAGGCAGCGCAGCTGGGGTGGCTGGGGACTCCGGGTTCCAGGCAGCCGCCTCCATTCGCACAAAGGCCCCTCTTGCCACGGGCCGGCAACTTGGAGACAGGTCAGGTGTCTTCTTGGGGGCGGGATGTGGGCCGAGACCCCCCCCCCTTCTATCCCCTCCGCCTTCCGCGAAAGCCTGCGAATGGCGAATGGCGTGGGATTAAACAAACCCACAGAAACCGGTGAAGAACCCCCGCCCTCCCGGCTCCTGCTGCCTCGTCACCCGCCCCCGCCCCTCCTGGGCGCGAGGCTTGTGAGGCTTGTCGCTCCTCCAGAAAGGGGTGGGGCTGTGGCCACATCTGGGAACAGCTGGGTCTTGGCTGCTTGACCTTTGCCCCCATTCCCAGGTGGGGGAGGAGGAGGACTGGGGTCTTACCACCTGCAGGGTTTGGGGAGGGGAGGCTGCGACTTCCAGCCTAAGGGAGGAGGGGACAGTTTGCAAGGGACTCCAAGCGCATTCCCTGCTCTGGGTCCCCTGTAGCCACAAAATGGTCCGCAGCTTCCAACTCTGCCTTGGGAGGCCCCCACCCACAGACCTGCCCTTGCGGTGAGGCCCAGATCCCCTCTACCAGGCACCAGTAACTCCAAACATTTCCCCAGAGGGAAGCACCCAGGTCCTGCTGCTGGTGCCTGGTGCCGGGAGGACCTCCCCCTTCCTCCAAACAGCCAGACTAAGGCTCCCAGGGGCCCAGCAGGGGCCACGAAGAGAGGGGCCCCACCCAGCCCAGCTGGGACCCTCTGCTCCCTGCTCCTTCTGGAGCCTTTTCCACCCCCCGTGGTCACAGCGTGCTTTGCCTGGCTGCCTCACCCTGTAGGACTAGGAGGTGGGGGTACAACACAGCAAAACCTGCCCCCAAGCTCAGGCTCAGTCCCTGCCTGGGGCCAGCCACCTGTCCCCACCACTTAGGTCTGGACGGCCACCGCCCGGCTGATATGGGGAGGAGGAACTTGCCCTTTGAAGCTGGTGGGGGGCCAGGCCCCCCACCACGCTTGAGTTCCCCTGGGTGGGAGAGGCCACCACAAAGGCTGTGATTGTGAGCCAGGCCAGGGACACAATGGGGTGGGCCGCTCAGGGGCCAGGGGCCCCGCATGCAGATGAGGCCACAGCCCCTTCCCTGCCACCCCCACTCCCACCCCCCCTTCCTCCTCCCTGGCCCCGCCCAGCCCCACTGGGAGAGACAGACAGACCCAGGGCCCAACAGCCCCAGAGCAGCTCCACCCTGATCCCTGAAGGACTGGTCACTGGGCCGAGGGCTGTGGAGCGGCCAGTGGTTGCTGTGGGGGACCAGGTAAGTGCCGCATCTGGGCTGGGCCAGGCCGAGCGCCCTGGACACCAGTGCAGTGGTCCCAGGCCGCTGGGAGGGGAGGCTGGAGGCCTGGCCAGTGGCGGGAACAGGCCTTTTGTTCCACAGGCGCCCCTGCTGGACCTCCCTGAGGCTCCAGGCAGCTCTGTGGCCACCCAGCTGGGAAGCAGAAGCAAGGCCAGTCGCCTTTCCCAGCAGCGCTCCCAGCCCCTGCCCCCGGGCTAGCCTCCCCACCCTGCAGGGCTGGGTCCTGGCTTTGAGCCGTCCCCCACTGCCTCCCAGAGGGTGTATTGTGGGGAGGGACCCAGGCTGGCCCCCAATGGCCTCACCTAGGACCTTGGTGTCTGCAGATGACCCCTGGGTAGGCAGGGGTGAGGGCTTGCCCCCACTGCTGTCCTCTGGAAAGCATTTAGGAGGCCTGGAACAGGTGCTGGGGTCTGGTCTCCCCAGGATTCTTGGAGGGCCTGCAGAGCCCGACTCACCAGCCTTGAGCAGTCAGAGGTCCAGGCACGCAGGGCCCAGCCCAGCATGCGGGACCTGGTGGACAAGGACACCCTGGAGAGGCTCTTGCAAAGCTAGGGGCAGCAACACCAGGGGACCCCTGCCCACGCTGGTTATGTGTCTCCTCAGGAGGGATGGGGCTGGCCTGGCCCCAGGTGGGTGGCCCTTTGTCTCCCCCCACCCCCCCAGTCTGCTCAGGGCAGGGACTCTGCTTTGTTGTGCGTCCTTGCCTGTGGCCGCCCACCCAGTGGGACCCCAGGTGAGGAGGAACAGCCTCCCCCTGGTGGCCAGCCTGACCTCTGAGTGGGGAGCAGGGGCGCCTGGCCCTCAGACAGCCCCCCACTTCCTCCAGCCCTTCCGCAGTGCCCCCTGCAGCGAGGCCCCCTCCCCTATCATGAGGCAGAATGGGTTCAGCCCAGGATGTGGCCTGCCCTGCGCCTGCCCTGCTCCGTGGCCCTCCAGTGCTGCCCCCATCTCCCTCTGTTCTCAGGGCCCCACGCGAGGGCGTCCCACCACAACGACCCCGGAGCCTGAGATGCACACACCAGGATCCTGGAAGGTTAGGGATCCTGGTAAATGGCTTGGGAGCGGCAGGGGCCTCCTTGGCTGGGCTGCCAGGGCCAGATCTGGTCATGGGAAGGGACAGTGTGTCTTCCTGCCGGCCTGGCCCTTTGTCCAGATCTGGGTCCCTGTCCCCCTACCCCTGGTCCCGGTGTCTCTCCTGTCCTACAGCTCTGCCCCTCACCTGTCTCTTCTTCCTTGTCTCTCTCCCGGACACCCCTTTCTCTTTCCCTCTCTGACCCTGGACCCCTCTCCACCTCTGAGAGTCTCTGGCTCCTTCTTCCTCCCTAATCCGTACCTTCGTCCGTCCAGGGGCCAGCATCTGCTTCTCGAGTGATTCTGGCCAGAACTCGAGGTCCTCGGTGGGGCCCCAGGGGCTTCTTAAACACTTGTCTGCTCTTTAGGTGCAGGGATGTCACAGGAAGTGTCCTCTGTAGGGAGAAATGTCTGGAACGTCCTTGCCCCCAGGAGATAGCCCCCAGGGTGTGGGACCCAGGCTGGTCCCTGGGACTGAGCAGGACAGTGGGCTCCAGGAACGTTAGCCGTCCTGTCTCACCAGTGCGGACCCCGGGAGGGGCACGAGAGCCCCTGACCAATTACGCGGGGTATGGGGCTTGGCGCCACAATTGCTGCAGACGGGACAGACGGAGCTGGGGCTGCATGCCTGGCCGCTCGGAAAGGACTGTGGGCAGGTAGACGGGGGCCTGCCCAGCAGTGCAGGGGGCATGCATGAAGGGGCCCGGGCTTGGCCCTCGATGCTGGCTGGCCTGCATCGCACGGAAACCTTCAACGTCCGTCACGTCCAGTGAGGCCTTGGCTTTCCTGGTGTGTCCACCGCGGTTTGTGCCTCTCCAGGGCACATGGCAGTGATTTCCCAGCAGTGCAAGCACTGAGCTCTTCTGAAGTGTATAGTCCTTAATGAGAAGAGCGGACGAGAGAGAGGCCAGGAGGAACGCGGTTTGGCGTCTGTGCCGAGGGGCCTCCGTGCGCCAGGCTGGGGGTGCCTGGCTGCTTCTGCACAGAAGGCTTGAATCAGCCTCGGTTTCATGTCCTAATTTGTGACTGTAGAGACTGTGCTGTTTCCCACCCAGTGCCTGCCCTGGAGGGGTGGTGCCTGGCATGGGCACAGGGCTGACGGGCTGGAGTGCCTAATTTGGGGCCCTGCTGGGAGTCCGCAGGGCGCTGAGGGCCGCTGGGCGGGGGGCAGAGGCGAGGAGGGCCCTGGACATGTGCTGTGGGCACCGGCCTCTCCCAGCCTCCTCCATCACTGTACCTCCTTTGGCAAGCGTCTTAGATGCTGCTTCTGACCAAGACATGAAGGAGTGCTTGGCTCTGCTGTTTCCCCTCCCATGGGCCGCCGTCTGTCCTCCACTCCGTGCCTTGGGCGGCTGCGTCCGTGGGCCCCACACCTCTGCTTCCAGGTGCCCTTGGCCGTGGGAGGCACGCTACAATCTGGGGGCGGAGGCTGAGTGAGCGAGTGTTTCCCCTGTGCCCTCCTCGCAGGTGCCCTGTCCTTGACAGACGGAAGGCAGCAGCTCGTTCCAGGGGCCTGCACCCCGTGCTCCTCTGGCCGGGGGGAGGGGGACGACAACCTCGATGCCAGGGGTCCCTTGGGCCCCTGCCCACACCCTTGTAAGGTGACCCTTTCCCAATTCTCCCATGTCACTCACCTCCAGGTGCCTTCGCCTCTGGCCAGTTGGCCTTCCCTACAAGGACTGAGTTCATGGCAGGTTTTCCTACTGGCCAGGACAGAGCCGGACACTCTGGTGCCCCAAGATGGCCTCCCCGGGCTCTCCTTCAGTGGCCAAGGAAGGGGAGACAAGGCTGATACTCAGATTGCATGGAAAGGAAGGTTGGGGCATTCCCCAGGGGAGACTGCAAGGTGGGGGTGGGGGCAGGGTGAAGACAGCTGTGGGAGGAGCCCCCATGGCTTGGTGAGTCCTTCCAAGCCGCTTGTGACATCAGTGGCCGGGCCTGGAGGGGAGTGTGCGAGCACTTGGGAGTTGTTCGCAGGAGGGAGGTGAGTGGGGCTGGGCACCCCGTCCCCATCTCCGAAGACTCCAGATTGGGAAGGCAGCTCTGCAGAAGCTCAGGGCTGACCCCAGGGTCACCGCGGGGAGGGAGCACCCAAGACTCCCAGCTCTGCTTCCCATGCTGCCCACGGTAATGATTGAGAAGCAGTGCCCTTATCCCGAGAGCCAGGCCCCCACGCCCATCCATCTTCCAGGTAGGGAGGTAGGGGAGCAGGATGACGGAGCCCAGGGCAGAGGGGTGGGGGCCCAGCGGCACCACCAGCCCTGCTGTTCCTGGAAGGGAACCAGGCTGCCTCCCATTCTGTGCCTTTAGTCAGCCAGCTCCTCGTGTGGGGTCTGAGAGCTGCAGGCAGTCACGTGGGGGCTCTGGGTACAGTGGGACAGAAGCCGGTCTCTCGGGGCCCTGCCCAGGGAGGAAGTCACTCCCCTGTACAAGAGGGAGCGAGGCATCCCAGCAGCCTGACGTGCGGCGAGGGGCCTTCTGCCTCAGCTGGAGGGGGGACCAACACCTGCAGGTTCTGGGCCCTGGTGGGGGCATGGTGACCCTGTGTCCTGGCGGCCCGTCGCGGCCCCTCCCATGGGCTGAGTGTCCGTGGTTTGGTTTAATTCAGAGCGGAAGCGTCAGGACTGTGCCTCGGTGTCTCTTCCCTCCCGTCCGGGCAATAGGCTCAAAACCGCTGTGGCTCTGGTCAGCAGTGGGCAGGCCGCTGTCCCGCTGGGGGAGCCACTCAGTGCAGAACCTTGCCGGGGGGTGCAGAACGTCTTTCCTGGGAGATTCCAGGGTCTCACAGGGCAGGAGTGCCGTGAAGGAGAAGTTAGACATTTGCTGGAGGGCTTGCACGAGGGAGAAGGACTCGCCGCCGGGGACGCCAGGACGGGGCCGCGCCCCCACGGGCGGTCTGTCCCTGCCGTCCTCTTAGCCTCCCCGCCAGACCGCGGCCCTTTCTCCGGAGAGGGCAACCGCTGATTGGGACACATGCATCATGCAGGGCGGTGGGTCAGGGCTGGGCCTGGGGGTGCTGCCCGGGGGGGGGGGGGGCATTCGCCCTCCCTGCCCCTGGCGGCTCCAGTGAGCAGGGTGGGGCCTCTTGTGACTCGAACGCCTGTAGCTTCGCCCACCCGCCTGTATCCTGTCTGCAGGGGCTGACCTGGACCATCGTTTCCTCTCACTCTAAAGGCCAACAACTGTACAGTCGCTCCGCTCACCTCCTGCTCTGCCCCGAGGAGCCGCCCACCCCTCCCCGGACCCCCCCTCCCCCCCGATCGGCGTGAGCTTCTGGGCCACTGCTCATGGCAAAGAGGAATCTGCAGGATCCCCACGTCCCAGAAAACAGATCGCGGTGGGAGGAGGGGAGCTGTGGCCTCTGCACTGACGGTGGGGGTGCTGGGCAGGGCCTGCCATGGTGGACAAGGCTCTGGGGGGGCCCCACCCCAGCTCTCAGCCACATGCCCTCTGCCCTCCTCCAGGAGGTGATGTGGGGCAGACACGGTGGGCCACGCCCCTACACGGCATGCCCAGCGCCCCCCCCCCCCCCCCCCCCCCGTCCAGGGGAGATCGGGGGCTCCCTGGTTTCTACCTGCAGAGAATCCCTCCCCCACCCGCCCCGGCTGGTCCTGCTGCTGAGTTGAGGCCAGTATTAGTGAGAACAATCGGTTCAGGTTGCTGCCAGAGCCCAGAGAGCAAGGGCATATGCTAAACTTGGTCTCGTCTCGACAGAAATACGGTCTCGTACATCATTCCTGAAAGTGGAAGGTCCCACGGAGTCATGAACAAGAGACCGTGCTGGCCAGTGTGCCGTCGTGGGCGCTCCCATCTGACGTGACCCGCGCAGCCCCTGCCCACCCCCACCCCCAGAAACCTTCCTGCAGGGCCAGCCCCAGCACCCCGCCCCCTACCCAGCCCCCTGGAATTTGGCGGCCGCTCTCCGTCACCTTCACTGGCCTCCTGGTGCAAGGGTGGGTCCCAGAAGCAGACAGGCCTGGGCCGGTGCCACTCGTTCCCTCCTTACCAAGACCTTCTGCCCCACCCCAGCCTCAGTGTCCTCATCTGAGAAATGGGGACAATAGCAGCCCCTCCTTTGGGGCATAGGCTTAGCTGTTTCCTTTGCGAAGGTAACATTTCAATGCAAATGCTCACTTTCGGAGCCCCACCTTCTCCCGTTTCCAAGGGTCCTGCCTCACCCTCAAACATCTGCTTTCCATCAGGACTGGGCAAGGAGCCAGGAGAAAGGACATGTCCGAAAATGGGCCAAAGGGGTGGTCCTAGGATCCAGAACATCAGAGGCCTGGCAGCTTCGGGACAGTAGGACCAATGGGGTGCTGCCCTTGGCCCCCACCCCCGGCGAGGCCTCCAGGGTCTGGGCACGTGGTGGCTTTCTTCCCCTCAGTCAGGCCACCTGTGGGAACCCTGGCTGGACCTGACTCTTCCCTGATGGACCCCCAAGGGACGCGGGGCATTCTGCTGGCCCAGGGCTCACCTGACAATGTCCGGTCCTTTGTGAAGAAGACCCTCACAGCTGACGGGGGCAGAAGCACACCCTTATCCCACTGTAGAGTATGGGGCACACATGTCAGCCTCACACCCCATAATCTGGGTGGTGGGAACTCGGGGACCCTGGGAAGGGCAGGTTTCTAAACCACTGGGAAATCCCCGCAGGGCTGGAAAACTTCACCCCCACCTCTAGTGCAGTGGTGTCCTGTTTATGGGGCTTCTGGCAGTTCTGGACCTCGGGGAGGCCCGGCTCTGTTCTGGGCTGCCAGCCTCATCCGAAGAACCGGGAGGGAGCTCAGGACCCTCTGGGCTCTCCACTGGTTTCTGGCACCCCCACCCCAAGGCCCCGTTGGGCCCAGGCCTCCTGCCCTGTCCTCCCCGTTGGCCTGGGTCACCTGGCCCCACAACACTGGCCGGGACATGTTCCTGCCAATCCCAACCCCAGCAGTCGCCGGGCCTGCCTGTGCCACAGTTCCCCAGACCACCCCACCTCTGCCATCCCTGGGCTGGGACCCCTGCCTCTCACCTGGGCACTGGAGCCCCCACCTGCCAGCAATCCAGTCCACAGGCAAACACGGTTCTCTCTGGCTGCTTTCCTCCACCTGCTTCCTGAGTGTCCAGTTGGCCCCCAGGTGCTGAGGACGGGCCCCGCCTCCCTGTCTGCTCTCTCCCTTTCTCGTCTCTCTGGACCCAACACCTGGCCCCCGCCCAGAGCAGCCCCCGGTCTCCCTCCGGCTTTCATCTTGATCCCAAGGTTCCATGTGACACTGTGGGTGTGTTTGCCTGTTGGCATCTTCCTCATCGCCTGCGCTGGACCGCGTTGCAGCTGGTGGCCCCGCCCTGCAGGCCCAGATGGGAAGGGCCGATTCCTGGGGGACTCGGAGCAGAGACTGCCCCTCGCCTGAGGGTCGAGGGAGGGCAGGGAGTTAGCAGCACCTGGGAAAGTGTGGCCAGGGGAGGCCCGAGGTGAGGGAAGCAGGGGGGCATGGGGCCATCACAGCTCCCGCCTCTCCTGCCTGGATCAGGGGGAGACTGAGAGCACGGGGCCTGGACAGGTGGTCTGTCGGGCCAAAGCGGGACAGCAGATGGGAGAGAGGCAAGCAGGAGTACCCCGCTGTGGTAGGGCCCAGGTGGACCCAGGTAGACCCAGCTAGGGCTCAGGTGGAGGTCACCTCTGTTCTCCTCTCTGTTCCAAGCATAGTGGGATGGCCTGACGGCACCAGGGGAAGGGCCTAGTGAGTTTCTCTTGCAGAGGAAACTGAGGCTCAGACATCAGTGGCCCCTCAGTGGGCCCAAAGCTGGTCAGGGGAAGTCAGGACCAGGGCGGGGAGTGACCCGGCATCCTCTCCCAGGTGTGCAGAGCCCACAGAGATCTTTCCCTTGTCTTGGCAGCAGGCTAAGGGGGCACGCGGCCCCACTACCCGCTCCTCTGGGCACCCATGTCTGGTCTGGCACTGGCAGGGGGCTGGGTGGGGTGGGAAGGGGCAGAGCCCAGGCTGGTTGTGGGTTACCCCTGTGCTTGGAGCCTGCTGGATCCCTGCCCACCAGGCAACGTTCAGGACTCAGGGCTCCGTAAAGCTGGTGGGCCTGGGGGCTGTGTGCACCCTCTGAGCTCTGGGGCACAGCTTATCCAGACCTGGGGAGAGGACAAGTGAGCCAGGGTCTGGGGAGGAGAAGCCGAGCTCCCCAGTGCCCGTGGGGGCGGGGATGGGCGGCTCTGTTTCCAGGGGAGGGTATCAGGATTCAGATTCGGGAAGCCCTGGGGCGGGATCCATGGAGGAGCTGTTGACTGTGCTCGGGGCACAGGCGGGGCCGGCTGGTGTCCCTGGCTGGGGCCCACACCTGTTGGTGGTGGGCGGTGGCTGCAGCAAACTTCCCTGGACCACACCTGGCCAGGCCGGAGCTGTCGGTCTGCTGGTGGGGATGCTGGTATTTCCCACCTGAGGTGCAGGTGGGGTGAGTCACCTGGAAGCGGCCCCGCCTCCCCGAACCCCATCTCTCCACAGCCCCGAGCTCTGGGCGTTCAGCTCTAGTGAGGAGAGGCTTGCTCTGCTGAGCCGCCTCCTGGAACCCTCGGCCTGGCTCTCAGCATGACGGACGGTCTGCAGCTAGGCCAAGGGGGAGGCCATTCGCGGTGTCCCGTTTATGGCTGCTGTCAGAGTAAAGAATGACACAGACAAGCTTTTGTTCCAAGGACAGTTGGGAAGCTACTGGGGTTCTCATCCTCACTCACCAAAAATTTACTCACTGAGCATCCGCTGTGCCCTCGGCCCAGAGCAGTGCGGGGGCAGAAGCATCCGGACCCTCCCCCTCGAGGTTGGAGCCAGGGGTGGGGGTCGGGCATGGATGGATGGGCGCATCCCACGGACGCATCTGTTGTTGGACACGTGGGAAGAGCCAAGAGGCGGGTGGATGTGCGGCAGGCGCTTCTCCAGGACGAGCCCCGCGTGGGGCAGCATTCCGGCAGAGGGCACGGGGAGGGGGCACAGACGCCCCCAGGGAGCAGCCTGGAGGCTGTGGAAGACGATTCAGAGAGCTTGGTCCTCCAACCCCTGCTCCAGCCTCCTGCACCCTCCCCCAGCCCCTCCTTTCTCTCGTGGTCAGAAGCTCCAGATTTGGATAAATGCTACACCGTGGAGAGGGACCTGGCTTCCCAAGTGGTTCCAGAGGGCACCAGTGGAGGTGCATGGGGTGGGCTCCCCAGGGGCGGACCTGCGGCAGAGGAAGAGGGAGGCAGGAGGGGCCAGCAGAGAAACCCACCCCGCTCTGTGGTCTGCTCTATGTGCAGCTTTTCTTGCAGACTTTGTGGGGCGGGGCTGGGGTGGGGGGTGGTCCTGGTGCCCTGGGCATCCAGCTGGGATGGATTCCTTGCAATGTGCCTCAGGTGGTGACCCAGGAGTCACACACACCTCCCACCTGGTCCTCCGAGTTCCTTTACATGGTTTCTGGTCCCTGCCCTTGAGGTGTGTAACCCTTGCCTCAGGCTCTGCTTTCTGGGGACCTGGGCTAAGACAGGAACTGGGGCTCCAGGAAGTGGCTAGGCTGACAGTGGAGAGGCTGGCGAAGGCTGTGGTCACTGCTCTGTCACTGCCGCTGCCAGGGAGCAAGGGGCGAGGGAGGGAGGGGACCCGTCCTTTGGGAGCCCCACCGCGCTGTTCTTGGCTCCTGGGCAGGAATTCACACCCCGCTGCAGCCCCAGGGCCTCCCTGCAGGGTGGCCGGGACACCCGGGGTCAGGGCTGGGGCTGGCAGATCCAAGCAGTCCCGCTGTGTAGACCACTCCCGGGACCAGGCAAGAAGTCAGTGGAGCCCACCTTTGGCCGCCCAGCGGTTAAAAGAGAAAATGGATCCAGGAATACTGGAGCCACCAAGTGGTTAATTGGCTTTGCCTCAATCAGCCTGATGAATATTCATGATGTGTGCTGTCCTCATCAGGCCGAGGTCTGCATCCAACGCGCCCCCCCCCCCCACACGCTGGCACGGCCTCGCACCCCTCTAGGTCCGCGCTGACAGACACCAGCCCGCACTCAGCTCTGATTGGCCTGGCTGCTCTCGGAGATGCCATAGCAACCCTGGCTGGTTGCCTAGCGATTCATCCCTCTCTTCCTCTCTCCCTAAAGCCTGAGCCAGTAATCCATAGGCCGGGGTGGAAATGTCTTTGTGCCGTGGTGTGTGCACGTGTGTACCTGCGTTTGCACACAGGTGTCCATGGGGTGCGCGCAAGGAGGGAACCGAAAGGGACTGTCCTTCTACCAGCAGACCTCAGGCCCTTGGGATGCGCCCGTGCTCCGTCGCTGCCTGCCTCCCCTGCCCTGTGCTTGGTCTGGGCCCGTCCCTTGCCTGGGGACAGTGACAATGAAGGATAGGCTGCACCAGCCACCAGCCGGGTCCCGGACCCCCAAGTCCGCAGGGGCCACAGGCACCGGGGGACCAGGCCTTGTCCTCAGCAACCCCCCACCGTGTCTCGTAGCTTGTTGGTGAAGGGACGGTGATGTCAATGCCCAGGCCCTGTCCAGCGAGGACACCGGGCTTCTGCTTCATGGACCAGACTGTCAGGTCTGCACACGGGTGGGTGGGAGTTGACCTGTGCTGTGATGGGTCCTGCGTCTGGGGCCTGGCTGCCACCACAAGGCCAGGGAGAGCCGAGGGCCAACCCTGCTCTGTCCTGGACCTGTCCCCCCTGGGAGCTGTTTCTAGTGGACATTGAGGGACCAGCCCTTTGGGAAGAAAGCGGTGGGAAGACCCATTCTGATTGGTGTTGCCATTTATTCCTTTTGTTTAGAAAAGTTGTAAGGAGGATTTCAAACCGGGGATGTTGGCAATACCACCTGGATAGGTTTGGAGTCCTGGACAGAGGTTGGAGGGGCGCAGGCCTGCCCTGCGGCCCCTGAGAGTGGCACTGGTGCCCGGCACAGCACGCCCCCTGGTCCTGGACAGGGACCCTCCTGGATGCTGACAGGAGTCCTCTAGGACGTGGGGTCCTGTCTGCCCCTGTCCAGACAGGCCGGGGGAGCATGGCGGAGCAGACAGCCCTCGGAAGTCGAGGCAAGGGCCCACTGGCCATGGGGATGCCGGCTGGGAGGCCTGCTCACCTTCCCAGAGGGACGTGGAGCGGCCACTGTTCCCGTGGGAGGAGATGGGGGGATTGCAGCCAGCACCCCGGGGATGTGTTAAACTTCCTTTATTTTGGGACATCGAAGAACTTAACTCTTTGACGTCAATAGTGCGTCAGGATTAAGAAATCAAGAGAACTGGACTCAAAGTCAGCCACTAACATTTAATCGGGGTCATGAGACAGCAAAGCAGAGCGAACTGCTGCTGACAGGACGCAGAGGCACGGATTTCTGCTTTCCCCGGGGGCGTCTCGAGGCGCATCTCCTCGTGGGCGGTGTGCGGGCGCGGGTGGTGCGCGGGCTTCCGGATTGAACACAGCAAATGCCGTCTCTCACGAGAGGCACACAGCAGCTTTGTCTCTGGTTGATGGGGAGGGAAGGAGATCAGACCTTGCTCCCCGGGGTCCAGGATGCGTGAACAGCCGGTGGCCGCGCGGAGGGTGGCGGGGCCCATTCCCGCGGGCTGATGGAAGACCGAGTTGAGCTTTGATGAACGTGGAGATGCTCTTAGGGCAAGTGGGAAGCCTCATCTCAGTTCCTGCTGGGCGCTGGGAATCCTCCCCGTGTCTCCCGAGACCCCCTCCTGGTGGGCAGGGGCTGTGCTCTCCGTCCCAGCCTGGGTGAGGTCAGGCAGGCGGAAGGGCGTTTTCCAAGCAGCCGGACTTTGTGCTACTAAGACTCTTGCTCCAGGAGCAAGGAGGCGTGGGTTCCCTGAGGAGCCCAACGTGGGGAGCCCTCCATGGCAGCGCCCAGAGCCTTCTCCAGAACCTCAGGGATTAGGGTTCCCTCCGTGGCTCCTGATTTGGGAGCTGGGAGGGGGTGGCTGATTGGTGGGGACAGGTGTGGGGGGCTGGTGTCCGCAGCAGTAGTGAGGTGAGGGGCCCGGACAGCCCGGCAGAGCTGGAGAGGGGGATGTGAGCAAAGGCAGGGAGGAGGGGCCAGGGATGGCTGGAGTCAGCGAGGGGACCTCGGCGTGCCTGGGGGAGCTCGGGGTCTGCCTTGACCTGGTCTGTGGACCACCCTCAGGGTACTGGGATGGAGGGAGCAAGACCAGAGACTGATGTGCCCCTGGGGGAGGTCAGGGCCGGCCGCCCCACTGCTCACAGCACCCCCACCTCCCACCCCGGCACACCCCTGGGGAGAGGTGTGTCATGGAGCCTCTGGCATTGTGGGTTGGCGGGCCCCAGCCGTGTCCCTGAGCCCCCCGCCTGAGCCCCCCTTGCAGGGGCCAGGTGCCTCAGGCTGGTCTCAGGGCTGGCCTTGGCGTCTGGGGATGTGAGGAGCAGAGTTCCACTCGGGGCTGTGACGGACGATGGGGCGGGGCTCCCTTGTGTGTGGAGCTGGCCAGGCCTCTGGCGGTACGTCCGATGAGCAGGTGGACGGCCGCGCATCTGGCCATGCCGCTGGAGGCCCCTTTGGGAGGGCCAGAGAGGCTCCACTGTGCAGGACGGAGCCAAGCCGAAGGGTGCACTGGGGCCCCGTCCAGTCCACGGGACCCTCTCTGGAGGCTGAGCTCACACGTTAAGGGCCGCAGGTTCTGGGCCTGGGCGTCTGCAGAACTGAACATGTGATGGTGTGTGTGATACGTGTGTGATGTGACGTTACCAACCAGGCAGTGCCGCGTTGGCGGGTGGGGGTGCCTAGGGCAGGGTAGGACAAGAGGGCGTGCGGAAGCCCAGGTAGGGTGGGATTCACCTCCAGGGCTGGACATGAGACTGTGTCCAATCTTCTGTGGTGTTTGGAGGTTAAGGAGAAAACAAGGGACGGGGAGGGTCTGGCCCCCACCTTCCCCTTGACCTGATGCTCAGACCCCCCCTTCAGGAGTGTGGAGGGTGGCTGACAGCTGGCCAAGCCCTCAGCAGGGCACAGCCAGGCACCTGGCCCGTCTGGTTCTCCACAGACCTCCAGGGAGGGAGAGGGGGCCCCAGGGACCGGGGTGAGCTTACTGTAGCACCTGGGTGTGACCCTGCCTGGGGTCAGGACTCCAGAAAATTAGTTGGTATGTTCAGGGTACATGGACCCCGAGGTGGGGAGGCCAGCTGGGGTCCTCTCTATGGCCCTGGGGAGGGACCTCCCACGGCTGTGCCCAGAAACACTCCCGCGGGCCCTGCAGGTGCCTGCCCGCTGCCGCGCTCCCCAAAGTGGGGCCCTCTGCCTCGCTCTGCTTTCATCTGCCTTCAGGGAGGGGCACTGTCCCTACAGGGACTGGATCCTTGCTGGACCCCATGCCTGGTGCCGGGGACATCCAGGTGAAGGCAGAAGCCCACACGGCTTCTTTAGAGCCCGTGCAGGGGCCAGCCTGGAGGCCTGCTCACTCCCAGCTGTGGGGTCCCTGGGGCTCGGCCTGGGGAAGCCATCCAGCTTCTGACCCGGGGCCAGGGCGCAGCTCCAGTGAGCATTTCTGAAGCACGGGGCCATCGTGTGGTGTCACAGGCCGGGTGGCTGCTCCCCAGGACCGAGTGGGCATGGCTGGAGCACATGGGCCGGCTTGATGTGAGCCCCTCGGAGGGAGGGCAAGGCCTGGTCCACCGGGAGGTGGCTGCGTGCACACACGTGTGCACACACAGCCCTCCACCCCGGGTGCAGCCCTGGTCTTCCAGCCCTGACTCAAGCCCCACCCCCTGGGCCCCCGGGAGGAAGAGGGGCAGGGGGCCGTCCGGCTCACTTTCAGTAGCTGAACGCTTTGCTCGTTTGGTGTGTGTGTGTTCGGTGAGAGCTTCAGGGAGGTACAGCTCACACACCCTAAACTCACCCGTTAGCATGTGCTGTGGAACCGTTTCCATGGTATCCAGAGTTGCAGCCCCCCAGCCCCAGGCAACCCAGAGCCACTTTCTGTCTCCTAGGTCGCACCCGTCCCGCACATCTCGCGTAGAGAGAAGCCTACGACGTGGAGTCTTTCCCTCAGCAGGATGTTTTCCAGATTCACCCCTGTGGTGGCTGGGTCACTGCTTGTTCCTCCTAATGGCTGAATAATATTCTTTTGTACAAATAGACATTTTATTTATCTACTCATTGTGCGTTAGACATTTGGGTTTTTTCCACTTTTTGGCCATTATGAATAAAGCTGCTATGGACATTCATGTACACATTTTCCTGGGGAAGGTATGTTTTCATTTCTCTTTGACATACACCTGTGAGTGGAACTGCCGGGTCACAGGGCTAGTATGTTCCCTCAGCACTGTAGGAAGGTTCATCTGGCTTTTTAATGTTTCTTATTCTCTGGAGACTAAAGCTATCCACCCATCCACCCATCCCTCCCTCCCTCCCTCCATCCATTAATCCGTCCATCTGTCCATCCATCCATCCATTCACCATCCATCCATCATCCATGAGTCCCCTGAGCACCTTCTGAATCCCAAGGCTGGGTTATATGGGCTGTGGAATTTAGTGGGGTCATGCCTACCTGCCCCCCAAATGCCAGGAGGGTCTTTAGGCTAGGAAGTGCAGTGATGGGCGCACGTACCCACATCCAGGGGTGGGTGACTTCCTGGGGTTTTGCTTGTAAAAGAGGAATGTGCAGGATAGGAGGCATGTAATTTCAGGCACCGGGAGATGCCCGAGTGCAGTGGCCACTGCTGTCTCCTACAGGACTTTCCCCATCCTGTAAGTCCCTGCCCCAACCAGGGCAGCCTATCGCAGAAGGCTTCTAGGGCAGCAACTTATCAAACTTAAATGTATGCTTGAATCACCCACAGGACTGGGGGGCACTGAGATTCTGAGTTTCTAACATGCCCCAGAAGGGCCAATGCCACAAGATATTAGGGAACAGGAGCCAGAGCAGTCCCACGTGTTCTCATGGCTGTCCGCAGCATGGAGGTTCCCCTCGGTTGATGAAGTCCTATTGTTGGCACGGGTGGATGTTTCTCTAATCAGAGGAACCTCCCCAAGGGCAGAAACCCTGCCCCCCCCCATACAGCCTCCAACAGAAGCCCGGTGTCATTCCCAGGTGCTCTGTCACAGGTGTCCACTGCTTGACCAGAGGTGGCCAGCCCACAGGTCTGGTGAGAGGAGCTCCATGGGGCTGTGGAAGGACTCTTGAGCACCCCCAGCATGGGACTCACCCATGGTCCTGAGCCATCAATGGGCCAGAAGTCCTAATCTCCCAGGGGAGGACCCAGGGGAGCGCTGCCGCTGCTGCCCAGAGGTCTTTCCCAGGAAGGGCAGCCCCAGTGTCCGGAGCACATCCCAGCTTGCGCTCTGCTGAAGTGTGGGCTGCTGCGGGCAGCCTGGTGCAGCGATGCCCCTCTAGCAGCTGGTGGCCAGCAGGGTGCAGGAGGGTGGACGCAGGTCAGCAATCCCCATTGTCCCCAGGAAACTGGTCCTCACTTAATACCTCTTGCTCTGCTGGGGCCATACCCACCTGACCGAACCACAAATAGCACCATACACGAATCAAATCGGAGGCTTTATCTTTGGAAATTAATCTGGCTCAGCGAAAGATTAACCAGGACAGCCCTGTTGACAATGGTGCCCAAGGTCAGGGGAGCCGAGGGCTCAGCCGTGGAGCCCTGATTCCCCTGTATTTCCTCAGCGGAAGCCAGCGGGACTCCCAAAGCCCGTCCCAGCCCCACTCTCCCCTGTGCAGGGTGGCAGGTGGGAGGGTCTGAAGATGGGAGGTAGGTGGGGGTCCTGGCCTCAGAGCTCTTTCCTGCCTCCTGTGAACAGGGGTTCCCAGCCAGAGGACCTAGGGGTGGGGTCCCATCGAGGGCCTTCTTCCCCCGCTCGGCAGGGCTTGGTTAACTGGGTGACCCCTACCCCCTACTCTGCGTTCAGGTGCCTCGAATGCTCCTCCCCCATGAGCACACGCCCTGGGACCCCAGGAGACCCCGGTGCCAGCCAGGTCCTGGGTCTGTGAGGGCCTGGAGCCCGCTCCCCACATGTATCCCGTATTCCAGTGACCAACGTCCCTGCCACTTCCAGTCTGGGTTCCTCTCTACCCAACCCAGGGATGCTTGGGGTCCGGCCGCAGGCATTCTCTGTGGGGTCTTGGCTGTCCTTGGGGGTGGGGACAGGACGGAAGGTGCCAGTGACTGAGGCATCTATAGGAACCTTGGCTCCACAGAGCACAGACGCTAGAAAATTGGGGTTGCCTTGAGTCTTTTAAGTGAATTTGGAGGAGCATTGTGTTTTGTCTTCTGCCATTTTCAGAAGTGCTTTTTTATTCTGTATGTGTGTTTTGGAAACTGCCTTCTGTCCTCATTTAAAAGCAGAGGGTGGATCTTTGTGGGGAAGAACAGACCCTTGGGTGCTGGTGGGAATTGGACAACCAGAAAATAGAGGGAGAAGGGGGAGAGGAAGAAGGGGGAGGGGAGGGGGGTGAGAAGGGGGAGGAGGACAGAGGGAGAGGGAGGACAGAATGGGGAGGGGAGAAAAGGGGGGGGACAGAAAGGGGAAGGGGGACAGGAAGGGGAGGGGACAAGAAGGGGAGGGGACAGGAAGGGGGAGGGGATCAGGGAGGGGGAGGGGGTCAGGAACGGGAGGGGAGGGCAGGACATCCTGTCCCCCCCACCCACTCCAGGTAGGGCTTTTGCCTTCCTGTCTGATGGAGGGGAAAGTGGAGGCCTGACACCACTGCTCCCACCAGCACCATCTCCCAGCCGCCCCAAGGGCCTCTGCTCCACCAGGCTGTCCCCCGGGCCTCTCACAGCCCAGACAGGTGCAGGCCAGCCAGCCCGAGGGCACACAGGAGGGTGGGCGGACACCTTCCGGTCATGCTCCTCCTGTCCTCTCCTCCTCCCCTTCCTTGGTGGCCCAGGGCACCGAGGGGACATGGGCTGCAGAGGGCAGGCGGGCCGGCGGGTCCCTGGACGTGCAGGCTCAGCCCTCCCACACCCGGTCCCCTCAGGGCGTGGGAGGCTAGGAGGGTGATCTGGCTCCTGGCCTATGGGCTGACCGCAGTCCCAGTCCTGGGAAGGATTTCGGCCGATTTCTGCGTGGTGGCGGGTTTAATGGTGACGTGACAGACCTCTGGGCTGTCCTGGTTCATGTCCTTTGCCTGCACTTAGATCTGAGACCCGGGCCCGCTAGGTGGGATGGGGTCTTGTGCTCCACATGCCTGCGCGAGTCGGAGGTACGCCTTTGCACGGAGCCGCGGGCCTGGGCAGCTTCGGAGGGTCCAGCACTCAGAGCACACGGCCTTTATTACTCTGTTAATTTGGAAAACAGGTCATGGAAAATTAAATTGCTTAAAATAGGTCACCAATTATAACTCTGCATTCTATTAAAATGAGAGCATCTCTGGAATCTTTGTTAGTTTATTGTAATTAAAGGCAAAATATGCAGAGTTAAATCATTGCTGGCTCTGCGCTGGGTGGAGGGGGCCTCATGGTGGCCTTGCCTCTGCTGGGCGACCCCGGCTCGAGTGGCATCTTGGTTCATAGTCTGTGAGAATCACTTTGTGATCAAAGTCCCAGCAGGACAGAGGACAAATGAATAAAAAAACACGTTTCTAAACATTATTAATAAAAATGAGGCAAAGTTTTATGCGTTAGCAAAATGGGATTGCTGTCTTGGCTCAATTCAATCCTGAAATCACCAGAGCCTACAACAGGGACACCTCCGCGTGGCCTTGGTGGGCCCAGAGCAGGGCCAGACCCGACTCCAGCCTGGCGGCACCCATGTTCTCGTGGCTTGGTGCAGGGAGCTCTGGTGCCAGCAGCCTCGAGAGGACAGGAAGGCTCAGAGAGGCTGAGAACTTGGCCATGGTCACACAGCAGGGGCGGCCCCACGCCGGTGTCAACAAGCCCCCTCCCCTAAGACCGGCCCCTACGTTCAACACCCAGCTAGGGCAGCTGGGGCAGCGGGGGGAGCTGGGGGCCACCTCTGCACCCTCGGAGGAAGAAGCTCAGAGACCCACTTTCCTGGGAGATAAGCCAAGGCCCTTCCAGTGGCTGCTAGAAAAGCCCCAACACACCTAAAACAAAGGCCTGGGTCCTGGGGAGGGGGGCGGCTGAGGGAGCCCCCGTCACGGGAGGCTTTGGGTGAGGGGGCAAGGCCTCAACAGTGGGTCCCTTCAGCCACAAACAGGGCGAGGACAGCACTCTGGCGGGGACACGGCCATGTAGGCTTACCTGGCCTGGCTCTGTGCCAGCCCTGCCCACAGCACGGCTGCCGGGGGGCAGAGCAGGTCGGTGGGCACAGAGACGCCTGCCGCGCCACAGGCTCTGCTCGCTCTCGCCCCGCAGACCACGTGCCCAAGTGCTGCTCCAGGGGCGCAGGGGGGCTGAGTGGGCCTGCTGTTCCCTGTCTAGCTGTCTCTTAGAGGTAGTCTGGGGAAAAGACCCCCGTGCCTTCCGTTGTGGACGACGGTGAGGGGCACGGCCCACGTTCTGGAGCCGGAGGGCGGCTCCCCGCACGCTTGCTGTGTGACCGCGGGGAGTTCCTCCACTTCTCTGGTCCTCAGCGCCCTCCCAGCCACGTTTCCTGCTGCGGCTGTAGCTGCCACAGTGGCGCTCGGACACGGGCCACGTGGGATGCTCGTCTCTGTGAACTGGGACCACACTGAGGACCCCGGCGTGACCAGGGGCCTGGCAAGCGGTCCTCGGTGAGTTCCGTCTGCACCTGCTTGGAGGGGAGCTCATGAGCACGACCACATCCCCCCGCCCGGAAGGCAGGCAGGACCTTGTCTTCCATCCCAGTAACGGACCGCTAACAAAACCCAGGCGAGCCATGGCCCCGTCCACGGCGCTGGGGTGCGTGCTGGTCATTTTCCGTTGGGGCGCCCCTCAGCTGGTCTAATTGACCCTTGAAGGCCTGTCACTGGTGTTATTGCAAAAAATCATTTTGTACTTTATTTTGAACAAAAGGACACTTGGCCGAGTGGGCTCTTTGCAGGCGGGATTGTACTGTTTTTACTGCAATTTACCTGCGTTGCTGCGATCTGATTGAGAAGCACGTCCTAAACACAAACGCTCCTGTAGAACTGGGCCTTAGGTGGGGCCTCTGCGAGATGTGCCGTCTGTTCCGACTGTGGGCAGGCGTGACCTGGGATCCAGAGGTACAATGCCGGGGGTGCAAGCCAGGCCCGTTGCTTGCTCGTCTCTTTTCCTGCTGGGAGCCTGGTCCCCAGGACACCGGGGGGCGGGGAGGCCTCGGGAGCCTCCATGAACAGCAGGCTTGGCGTGGAGATCCTCTTCCAGGCCACGGTGCACCTGAGAGGCGGGGCCCAAGGTTCTGTCCCTGTTCTGTGCACCCTCACCCCCTCTGCACCCCGTAGCTGCAGGGCCCACGAGGGCCTTGAGGTCTGAGGGACGCTGACGGCCATGCTGGGGCCATAGCTGCAGCCGGGGTGAACCCTTTGCTGAGACCGCAGCCACACAGCCAGCGAGGGGTGGGCACTGGCGCGTCCTTTCCCGGGCACGTCCCAGCCCCACAGGGCGGAGGGGGTGTTCTGCCCACTCCACAGACAGTCCCACAACACTTTCCGTGGGACACCCCCAGTGTCAGACATCCTGGGCCCTGAGACCAGAGTTCTGACCCCGACGTGGGTCAGAGTCTGTCCTGGGCCAACGAGGGGCCCTCTGAGACCTCACTGAGAGGCAGATGCTTCCACTCGGGGACAGAGGCACCCAAGGCCCCAGCGAGTGGGGGAAGGACTTGGGAAGCCGGGTCGTGGGGCAGGGTAGGTGCTGAGCCCCCCGGAGCACACGCACATCAGCCCACAGATCTGGGTTCAAGCAGCCAGCGAGCCGGCTCTGTATCTGGCAGATGAACCCATCTGAAGGAACAACAGCCCTGTTTTGCAGACAGGATGGAAGCTTCGAGAGGCTGGTCCGGTCACCAGCTTGTCTGCTTGCTCATTTACTGAGCACCAGCTGTGTGTCCAGAACTGTATTAGGCACTGTGGATATTGCCATGAGATGGCGCTGTCCCTCCAGACGCTGAGTCTGGGGGCTAGAAGGGTTGTAGGACCCCTGCCCCCCTAAGACACCAACAGCCAAAGAAAGCAGGACAAGCACTTTGGAGAACGCAGCATCCCTGACGCCTGGCGCTGTCTGAGAAGGGAGCATGTGTCTGAGGCTGGGCAGCCAGCTCTAGAAGGTTCCAACCACTACTCTGAGGAGTGGAGTCCTCCCCTCCCCACCCGCTCCTCCCCACTCCCTCTCTCACCTGCTCTCCTGCCCAGGCGTGCTGCAGCCGAGCCCCGCAGGTGCTTGGTGTGGACTCCAGGACAGCAAGTTTGGGCCTGGAGAGCTGCCCCAGCCGAGGCCTCAGACAGGATGTCCGCCCCCCTCCTGCCCACCGCCCAGCCTCAGGGCATGAGTCTGGTGGAGGTCAGCATTGGCCCAGGCTGACCAGGTGGGGGCTGGATGGGATCAGCTTGTGTGTGTGGGGGGAAACAGAGCCTGAGGGACACGGTGAGTGTTGGGCTGGGGGCACCCACCCAGTGAAACGGAGAGGAGTGGCCTCGAGCACTAGAATAGCCTGGCCCTGGGGGACCAGTGAGGGCTCTGTGGGGAGAGGAGGCGTGTCCTGCAAGCCCCTCCTGCCCTCTGGGGCCCAGGCGGCCAGCCCTCTGTCTGCCGCCCACTCCAGGGCCCTGGCACCCCTTCCCCACCTGCCCTGGGGTGCAAGGGCGTGGGTGCAGAGGGGTGGCCTGCCATGGCTGCCTTCAACCCTGCAGTGTAGACCTCCAGCTGGTCCTGCACAAACCTGGCTCGTTGGACATGCCTGGTGTCCGGTCTGAGTGCTCGGCAGAAGTAAGGTGGACAGTTTCCACATTCCGTACTCGCCAGGCTGTGCCACCGTGAGCACCCCTGACCTGGGAGGAGACAGGCAGAAGGATCCTGCTTTTAGACACAGCATTTGTTTCCCTGGGTGGCCATGACAACGTATCACAAGCTGGGGGGCTTAGAGCAGCAGAAATTTATTCTTTTACAGCCTGGAGGCCAGAAGTCGAAGTGAGAGGGTGGGCAGGGCCGTGCTCCCTCCAAAGGGAGGACCCTGTCTGCCACGGCGGCTGCTGGTGGCCGCAGGTGTCCCTTGGCCATGGCTGCATCGCTCCCATCTCTGCCTGCATCTCACGTGGAGTTCTCACCTCTGCGTGTGTCTCGGAAGCTCCCTTCCTTACAGAGACGCCGGTCACAGAGCAGGCCACCCTGCTGCAACAACATCTCATCTGCACTTAATACACCTGCAAGGCCCCTGTTTCCACATAAGGTCACGTCACAGGCACCAGGGTTAGGACTTGAACGTACTCTCGGGGGGGCTCAATCCCTTGCGTCGGAGCTCCTCTCGAGCTGTCCTCCAACAGGGGGGCCTCGGTGCTCATCCTCGCATCATAAAAACAGCACACCATGAACAGCCAGCACTCTGTGAGTCCGTGGCTCACGCCTCATTTCCTCCTGGCCTGTCCGCTGCATGCTGGTCCGGAGGGGTCTTCCCTGGGCTCATCACTTCCTTGTCAGTGCTGAGTTTCCTGGACAGACGAGCTCACATGACAGGTGCAGGAATGACCACAATGCTGGACCCAGCCACAGACCTGACTGTAAGTCCTCATGGAACCAGAAGTCTGAGGGGCCTCAAGTCTGTACTACGTGATGCCCAAGCCCGGAGATAGAAAGTGAGCTATTCTGGCAACTTCCAGGTCTCTGGAGGGCTGCCAGGGAAGCACACAAATGAAATATTCTCACCAGGTGCTTGGGCTCCTGCAGACCAGGTTTCTTGTAGACCGAGCAGCGTGTTAGTGCAGTCGTGGCAAATACCACACACGGGCGCTGGGAAAGGGGAAGCTGAACCTGGGAGCCTTGATGCTGGGCTGTGGGTTCCTGGAGACACCCAGAGACGGGCAATCTTGTCCTGGGAGGTGGCCGAACTCAGAAGGGACATGCACAGCTTTCACTGTGGCGTGGGGTGGGCTCTGGAGACTGGCTGCTTGGGGCCATCCTGCCTCTTACACCTTGCTAGCTATGTGACCTTGAGACAATCATTTAATCTCGCCCCCATCTCCCCACCTGACGAATGGGGTCAGTGGCAGTCCAGCCTCATGTGTGAGCTGTATGCTGGCCAGTCGAGGGAGGCTGTGTCTGGGTGGCATTTTGTTCAGGCACATAAGAGGTCCCCAGTTAATGTCAGCTGCTCTTCCATCAAACAGACCAGAATTTCTGGCCGTGGTCTCAGGACCACGTATGTCAGAATGACAATGGCAGGGGTGAGGGGCTTGGCAAAAATGCAGCAATCTCTGGGGTGGTCCTCTGCATCCAGCCATGAAGAAATTGCTGGTCTGGGCTTGCCTTTTGCCACTCCCACCAACAACTGAACAAAGGTTAGGAGACAGTGCCTTTAAGCATGGATCCATGAGCGACGGGACACACGAGATGAGCGCCAGGTTTGCGCTGACTCCTGCCTGGGTCGAGACATGGAGAGGTACAGCCCAAATAGAGTTCAGAGCTCATGCCAAGCTTTCAGGGTGGGTACCAGAAGGAAAACACCTGTGTGAGAGGGGGCAGGACATCCGTGTGGGGCCCTCATGGTCCCTGGCTGAGGGCTGGGCCACCCATGCCCAGGGCAAGACCTCAGGGTCCGGCAGAGTAGGGCTGTGGTCACTGCAGGCTGAGGAGACACCTGCTCCTGCCGGTCACGGTGGGTGACATTGCCGGACACCTCCAGCCCTCAGTCCTGCCGGTCACGGTGGGTGACATTGCCGGACACCTCCAGCCCTCAGTGAGGCCCCGAGATGGCTATGCCCTCGGAGGAACGGCCACATCCACGCTAAGGGCACGCTGCTCTAGGATGAAGACAGAACTGAGGACAACCGGCCCTGATGAGGAACAGTGAAGCCAAGCTCTACAGCCCGGCAGCCCAAACAACCCCGGTCACTAACTGGTGGTGGACAGACATGTGCTCCAACTGTGCAATGGACTATGCCTCAGCCATGAGACGGATGAAGCCCTGAGATGCTGCAACTTGGAGGATCTTGAGCGTCTCTGGATCTCCAGAGCAGGCAGCCCATGGAGACAGAAAGTAGATCAGTGGTTGCCAGGGGCTGGGGGAGAGGATTCAGAGGACTGCCAAAGGGTATGGGTGTTTTGGGAGGGTAATAAACATGCTCTTAAACTGATTGTGATGGGAGTTGCACAACTCTGTGAATGTATTGCAAGCCATTAATTATACACTTTATTTTTATATTTTTTTAAAGATTTTATTTATTTATTTGAGAGAAAGCATGAGCTGGGGCCGGAGGAGGCAGAGGGAAAGCAGGCTCCCCACTGAGCAGGGAGCCCAATGCGGGACTCAGTCCCAGGACCCTGAGATCATGACCTGAGGCGAAGGCAGACACTTAACCAACTGAGCCACCCAGGTGCCCCTAATTATACACTTTAAGTGAGCAAATTGTATGGCATGTGACATATCTCAATAAAGCTGTTAAAAATTAAACATAAATATGTTAATGCACAAAGAAAGGGGGGAATGTAGTCAACGGAAACAGAGCTTGAGATGATCTAGATGTTGGAATTAGCAGACGAGGACTTTAAAAAGGCTGTTATAAATATTTTCAAGGATGTAACTGAAAACATGGACATAATGAGTGAACAGATGGGGAATCTCAGTAGAGACATGGGAACTCGTTCACCGGAAGGGCCTAATAGCAGACTGGAAACTGCAGAAGAAAACATCAGTCAGCTTGAGGACAGACTGGCTGAAGTTGTCCAGTTGGAAGAACACAGAGAAAACAGCAGGGCCTTAGTGACCTGGGGGTCTGATGCATGTTCTATGCTAATATACAGGACTAGAGTGTCAGGTGGCCTAGTAAGTGTGTACTTGTAACCACAAAAAGAGGAGAGAGAAATGAGGCATAAAAAATATTTGAAGAAGTAATGCCAAAATGTTTCCCAATTTGTTTAAAAATATCAACCCATGGATACGGGAAATAGGACAAATACAAAGAAAAGCAGACTTAGGCTCATATAGTTATTGCGGCAAGGTGGGGACAAAGGGAAAATCTTAAAAGCAGTCAGAGAAAAAGGACACAGATATACGTATAGGGAACAACAGTTGAGTCTCATTTTAAAGATTTTTAGTTTTAAGTAATTTCTACACTCAACGTGGGGCTCAAACTCACGACCCCAAAATCAAGACTCGCATGCTTTTCCAACTGAGCCAGTCGGGTGCCCCACTGATTCTTGTTTTAAACAATGGATTCCTGAAGAAGATAATGGAAAAACATCTTCAAAGTGCTTAGTTAAAAAAAAAAAAAACCTGTCAATTAGGAATTCTATATCCAATGAAAATTATCCTTCAAAAACGAGGGTGAAATAAAACATCTGAGGCTTCGTTTTTAAGCTGAGAAAATCTATTGTCAGAAGACATGAACTACAAGAAATGTTAGAGTTCTCTAGGCTGCAGGGAAATGAAACCAGGTGTAACTCATACCTACAGGAAGGAATGAAAAGCATGAGAAAAGGTGAATATTTGAGTACATACATGCTGTGAAATTTATAGCATCTGTGGAAGTAAGGGTATATGTCAACAGCATAAAAGACATGAGGGTGAGTGAATGGAATTACACTGCTGTAAACTTACTTCCATTTTATTTAATTTTAAGTGGATGCTAGAAGTGAAGAATTCATGTTGTAACTCCTGTATCGTCCACTAACAAGGAGTTTTATTTTATTTATAATAAGTCAACAGAGGAGGTAAAATGAAATATTTTTAAAAATTGATTTACCTCAAGGAAGTTGGGAACAGAAGAATACCGGGTCAAAAGCATATAGACCAAAAGGAAAACAAATAACAAGATGGTGGACTTAAACCCAACCATATCATAATCACATAAGTGTGCACGGACCAAACTCCCTAGTTTAGAGGCAGAAATTGTGGGGTCTGATGTGTAGCGTTTACGACGCGCACACCTGTGCCAAGGCTGGCTTCGAGTCACCAACGGTCACGTCGGGAAGAGACACGGTGCATGTTTTCTCCAGCACAGTCAAGGCCCGCGTAACTCTGACCTGAACCTGGCAAAGATGTTCTATGTAAACAACATTTCTTATGAATGGAGACACAAAATTCCTTAGCAGAAGAGCAGCAAGTTTAAATCCAGCAATGTAATAAAAGGACAATGCAGTCTGTCCAAGTATTGTTTATCCTTGGAATGCAAAGTTCGGTCAATATTCTAAAACCAATCAATTTATTTTACCATCGTAACCGAACAACAGAGAAATACATACTATCCTCTAGATAAATGCAGGCAAAAAATTCACGAAAGCTGACGCCCACCCATGGTAAAATCTCTTACAGACGAGGGGTGGAGGGAACGTCCTCAGTCAGATAGAAGGCATCCACGGAAAGCTTGCAGCCCGAGCAGGCTGGCGCTCTCCCTCCATGATGCCCTTGACGAAAGCAACGCTTGGGTGGTGGCAGGCACAGCTGCCTGGAGGTAGCAGCCCATACCTTCCTCTTCCAGGGGACCCGCCGAGTGTGTGAGACGCTCAGCCCTGCCCACCCTGGCCTGGGCTCCGCCCTCACCTGCCTCCCAGCTCGGGCACCTGTCTGCCCAAGTGAGCAGCTCTGTTTCCCCAGGTGAGTCCGGCTGGGTCGTGAAGCTCTTCTGTGCGCAGGCAGGCTTCCTGGTGCGGGGTGGGGTGACTGTTCCCCACTGAGGTCCCAGCCTGACACTCTGCGGGCTCTCAGAAAATGCCAGAACGAATGATCTAGCGAGCAGAGGAGCTGCTGGAGGGTCAGTGTGACTGGGACCAGGTGGATGTGCTGAGAAGTTTTGCACAGCCAGCCAACAGAGGGGGCGAACGGGCGGGGGAGTGGGTGGTGGGCAGGGCCTCAGAGGGACCTGCCTTCCGCCCACGGCCTCGGCTGTGGTCCCGGCTGGCCGTCGGCGGCGGGAGAGCGAGCTGAGCTAATTACAGCCACGCAGAGATGCGCTGCAAATTGTTCCCAGTTAAAACTGCACATTCACTGGGACAAGAAGTGCTAATTATACTCCACTTGTTACCACCGCATCTTGTTAATATCCTAGCAGCTGCTCCAGCAAGATAATGACGGCTCCAGCCGGGACGACTGCACACATAGATTTTAAAAATCTGTAAGGACATGGTTCCCAGAATATTTGTCCTCCGCACACAAAGTGAAGCCTGACAGAACGGAGCATTTGCACTCCGACACGCGGAGACAGAAGCGTCACGTGGCCATGAGTGTGTTAACACCCTCGGGCAGTGACTCTGGGGAGCTCTCACCTGCAGGTCCTAGGATGGGTACGCGGCGCCGCGCATCAGATGCTGTCTTTGCAAACGGAGCGCCCCGCCCCCGTATTTGTGGTCTATTTTGGATTAATTGTGTTGGGTTGCAAAGGAGGACATCGAGGAACCACGGCTGCTGATACCACACTGTCTCCCTGTCTCCACAAGTCTCCTGCAGCCGGTTGCTGCCTCGCTGTGCAAACAGATTTAAAATTGCTGTTATGACAATGAGGCTTTTTCATAACTTTGAACGTGAGATAAAATGAACCAGAATCGCAGTTTCCAGAACCACAATGTGATCAGATTACAGTGGTGCAAGCCCTTTTCATGTCACACTCTTACACGGGCTCGAGGTCCAACTTGCCAGGAACAAAGCAGCACCTGCTGTCATTTAAAGGAGATTCTTTTTATTTTGAAATAATTACAGACTCACGGGAGTTGCAGAGACCGAGGGTACGAGGTCCCGCGCAGATTTCTCGTCCGTACCATCTGTAGTGTCCTCTGTAACCGGGCCACGCACACCGCAGCCAGGCACGCACCGTGCAAATGCTGTGCCCAGTCCTCTGATGCTCGTCACACGGCAGGTCCTGCAGCCACTGTGAGCTAGCCTCGGGTCTCTTCCGTGGTCACAGAAGTCTTCCTCCTGCTGGTCTCTGTGGTCTCCCCTCCCACCTGCCTCCTGCTGCAGTACCCTCACCCCTGCAACCAGGAATCTGTTCTCCATCTCGGCGATGTTGTCGTTTCAAGAATGTTACATACATGGAGACACACTCTGTGTGACCTTTTCAGATCGGCTCTGTTCACTTGGCGTGATGCCCTGGAGGCCCAGCCAGGGCGTTGTGCAGATTGATGGTTATTTTCATTGCAGAGCTCGTCCCACCGTCTGGCTGGGCCATAGTCTGCTTGGCCATTCATCTACCGTAGGGCACTCTGGTTGTTTCTAGCTTGGCTGTTCCGGGTGAAGTTGTCAGGGTAGCTGTGCACAGATTTTCCCGTGGACACAGGTATCGGCTTCTCCGGGATAAATGCCAGGGAGTGGAATGCCGGGTGGTATGGTCGCCGCACGCCCTCGTGTGAGACCGACAAGCTGCTTCCCGGACTGGCCGCTCTGGTTTGCATTCCCACCAGCTGTGGACGAGGGACCCAGCTTCCCCACGTCCTCGCCGGCATTTAGTGTTGTCGGTACTTTTACTGCAGCCGTTCTGACGGCTGTGGTCTCTCACATGGGCTATTTGCGTGGCCCTGATGGCTGATGATGTCGCCCCCTCTGCATGTGCTCACTTCCCATCCGTGTCTCCTCTTTGGCGAAAAGTCTCATGTCCTTTACCTGTTTTCTTACTTGGCTTGTTTGTTTTTTTGCCATTGAATTTTGAGCATCTTTTAAAGATTTTATTTATTTATTTATTTATTTATTTATTTATTTATTTGAGAGAGTGAAAGCTTGAGAGCTCACAGAGGGACAGAGGGAGAGGGAGAAGCCGACCCCTGCTGAGCAGGGAGCCTGATGTGGAGCTCCATCCCAGGACCCTGAGATCATGACCTGAGCCACCCAGGCGCCCCTCGAGCCTTCGTTGCAAAGTCAAGCTGTGAGTCCTTTGCTCTACGGGTGGCTTCTCACAGTGGTAGCTTGTCTTATAATCCATTTTGACTGCTTTCTTTTCTTTTTTTCCACTGGAGCTCATGAAGCTCTGGACATTTCGGACTGCGAACACTGTGCCTTCCTGCCCAACGGTCCTTCCTGCAGGGTCTCGCCAATAACTTGGAACCTGTGCCGAATTTGGTTTAAAGCAGTGGGCGGCATGCTGCATCGAAAGTCATTCACTGTTTTCTCCAGTAGGTTGTTTGAAGGTGTAAGCTGGGTTATCGGATGGGAAAACGTTCTTCAGAGCTGAAAATACCTCCGAGACCCGCCCCCCTGTGTTTGCGTGAGAGACGGTGACGTGAGGGAGGCAGGCGCTGCAGCCTCGTTGTCATCTGCAGAAGGCCCACGGCCACTGTGCGCGTGTCTGCAAACCCACGTAGCTGCCCAAGGGAGCACGGGCAGAGGCAGGTGCACTGCATGCCGGCAGCGTGAGGGGACGCTAGCCGCTGCCAGCACTGTAGAAGGCCTGGGGCTGACTGCGTTTCCACAGCTGTGCATGTGGCATTGCTCTAGGGGCTGCCCGGGCCAGGGGGGACGCCCCAGATATGTCAGTTCCCCTCCGGCCCAGGGCCCTCCTCTCCATGCGGCCAGCGCAGGGCGGGTGCAAGCGTCCTCTGCCGGCCTCTGCACCTTTACTGCTGGGAAGGCCGTCTCCGGGGGGAGCGTGGGCGTCGGGGCAGCGCCCCTCACTGGGCCGGCCCCTCACACCTGCAGGTGCGCACGTGGTGTGGGCCACACGCACCAGGGTTGCGTTGTGTCATGCTGAGCAGAGCGTTCTTGTTAACAATGCAAGTTTTTGGGAAGAGAAATCTAAAGCCTCGTGCGTTGCTGGTGGGAACGTGAGGTGCTGCAGTTGCTTTGAGAGACCGGTGGGTCCTGATTGTCAAACATGGAGCCGACACGTGAGCCAGCAAGTCCGCTGGGAGGTACACACAGGAGAAACGGAAGCCACGTTCACACAAAAACTAACGCAAACGGGCACAGCAGCTCCGCTCACAACGCCAGCAATGGGGACAGCCCAAGGGTCCACCGAGACACGCGTGGACAGACGGAACGTGGTCCATCCACACAAAGGAGCATACTCAGCCACAAAAAGGAGTGAAGCAGGGACGCACGCGACCACACGGATGAGCCTTGAAGACACGATGCTCCGCGAGAGAAGCCAGATGCCCCCAAAACCCCCACATGTTGTATGATCCCAGTTACAGGAAATGCCCAGAATGAGTGGTTGCCGTTGCTGAGGGCTGGGATGCGGTGGGGGCAGGGGCAGTGAGCGCTAATGGGCGCGAGGTTTCCTTGCGGGGAGATGAACGTGGTGGCTGTGGTGCGGGCTACATGGCTCTGTGGTCTGGGCGCTCGTGGAGGTGAGTCCACGGCCAGAGGGAGAGGGTCCTGCGCTGAGCCCGAGCACGTGGACGCTGCTTCTGAGGAGCCCTGGCGGCGCGTGCCGGGTGTGAGCCCTCCTCCCTGCCCCCACCCCCAGTGTGTGCAAAACAGAGCCTGTGGTTACTGTCGGCCCCCAGGGGCCTCTGGCTGCGGAGGGCGTTCCCAGGCGTGGTTAGAGTCCCCGGGAGCCCTCGAGGCACAGGGCCCCGTGGGCCACGTTGGGTGCAGAGGTGGGAGAGGCTGCAGGAGCAGTGGCTGCGAGCCTTCTGCCCTCCTGATGACCCCCGAGGGCTGTCCAGGGGCCAGCGGGGCGGCTGCTGTGCCCAGGCGATGGCGAGATCTTCGCTTCTCACAGTCTTCCAGAAATCCGTTTTTGGAGCTGGCAGCCTCCCCCAGGCCCTTCCTCCGACTCCTTTTCTAACCTCTTTGGGCTGTGGGCATGTGCCTTTTGTTTTATTTCTGCCTGGGAAGACGAAGGTCAAGGCCAGGGGGCCCCACGCCCACCCACTCTCATCCCCAGGGTGCACTTGGTCCTGGTCTCGTGACTTGAAAAAAAATTAATTAAATTGGAGAATCTTAATTTCTGTTATTATTTTCTGGTTTTATTAATTTTGATCAGAGTAAGACTTATACTGTTTATCTCTTTCGAGTCCCCAGGGCTGGCGTCAGGTGTGGGCAGGGCCCTCCAGCCTGGCCCCGGGGGCGCCCTCAGCTCCACCGGCAGGTGCTGGTGTGCACGTCTGCCCCTCGGACATGTCCTGGTGGCGGTGGCGGCGGGGCTCAACGCCGGTCACCCTGGGGGGCGCTGTCTGTGGGACGCCCAGGGAGGTCACTGCTGGACGTGACACACTCAGTCAAGAAGGAACGAAACTTCCCCTCGAATCCCAAATCACCAAGTTCAGAATCAATTAGGCTGACCCAGTGCCACTGATCTTGGACTCAGATAATGATTTTTCCAAAAGATTTATTCAGCCAGCAGCATTTAATTCACTGTCTACTAACCTAATTAAAGTGTGCCTCCTTGATTCCCGTCCTTATCCGCGCCTGGCCTCTTGGGTGGTGAGGCCCTTGGGCCTGGTTCCCGGGCCCTCCTCCTGGCCCCACGTCGCCGCTAGCCCACTCGCCCACCTGTCTGCAGGGAGGGCTTTGCAGAGAGCTTGACCTAGGGTTTCTCCCCAAAGCCCGGCCCTCGTCCTCTCACCAGCCCAGCAGAGGGAGCATGTGGCCGGGATGGCCAAGGTGTCCACTGGAGTCCAGGTCCCCTCCCTAGGACCCCCTCCCAACCTCATGCTCCCGTGGGCACTTAGCTGGGGTCTGCCTCTGGGGGCCGCCCTTTCTGGGAGAAAGATCCATTGCTTTTGGAGAGTTTTAAAAGGGTCTGAGACTCCAGGGTCTGCACCACGGGCTCTGCTGTCAGCCTGGTATCCTTTTGCCCAGAATGGAGATGGTGCCACTGTCCTAACCTCCCCAGGCTGTGGAGAGCTGTGGAGCCAGGCAGCCCTGGAGACAGGGGCACAGTGGGCGGAGAGCCGTGGGGCCAGGCAGCCCGGGAGATGGGGGCACGGCGGGGCCTCCAGCGGGGACAGAGCTTGTCAGGGCTCCGAAGCAGAGGTGCCCTTCTCTCCCCACCGTGCCTGGCACTGCCCTGTAGGCTGCAGAGTCAGGGTCTGGGGGCCACACGCCTGGCCTCTCTGGGGCTGAGAGCTTTCTGGACTTGCCCTGTTTAACATCCCCGCAGCCAACCAGGGTTGGCTGCCCCCTCCATGGGGGAGAGCAAGCTCAGACGGGTTCACTGTGCATCTGGGTACCTGGCTGGTGCGGATCCACTGAGGATCCTGACCATGGTCTCCCTCCCAGCCTCCGTGCTGTCCAGGTCTGAGGAACGTCCTGCAGGAGGACATGAGGGGCTGTGACACCAGGGTCAGCCATGATGGTACAGCCCCAAAAAGCCCCGAGAATGGGGCCTCTCCCTGGAGTCTCCCCAACCTCCCTGCTCTCTGGCCCCATGACCAGAGACCCTGGGCAGGGCCAGGCTGTGGGGTCCCCCATGGCATTGACATGGCAGGGGTGGCCTGTGCTGGGGACAAAGCACAGGCAGGCAGGAGCCGCCACTGGGAGGGGCTGCGGTGAGCTTCCCACTTAGCATCAACGCCCGTGCTGTGGGTGGCCTGGGGCTCCAGCCCAGCCGGGCATGGACCGTGCTGGACATGGCCCTGTGTCCCCACCTTGGAGTGGAAGTTGGAGGCCCCATGCATCCCTCAGCAAGGCCCCTCGGTGGCTGGGTCCTTGTCAGCATTTGGCAGTGGCCCACGTGGTCTTGGAATAAGAGGGGCTCCCACCCAGGAGCCACGTTGTCCCCAGGGAGTGGTGGCCACAGGGGACGGGGGCAGCCAGGCCCTTGGGGCATTTCCACTGGGCTCTGGATTAGGTGTGAGTGATGCAGTGTGTGGTCAAGCCTAGGTGTTCGGAAGCTCAGCGGCCCTCTGGCCCCTGCTGCTGGAGGCAAGCAGGGCCCCAGAAGGGGAGGAAGCAGGGGCTCGAGTGTCCTCAGGAGGGGAGGCAGCAGCTGGAGGGTCACATGCAAGGCGTGGCCGTGGCTGGGAGCTCAGCTCTAGGGGCCAGCAAACCTGGGCAGGAGGGCCTGGAAGGTGAATGGCTCTGGGGACGATGAGTGTTCAGGGGTCCACTCTGGCAGCTGGTGGGAAAAGCTCCCACTGTCTACTGCACTAGCCTGAGCAAGAGGTAGCCCTCGAGTCAGATGGAGGCCAGGAGCTACCAAGGGTGGCTGTGGTCTCACACAGTGGACCCTGGTTACTCCTAGGGCCAGTCCTTCCTGGGGACATTGCCAGGGGCCATGGCAAGGGGGGTAAGGCTGAAGTGCCAACCTGCACGCACACTTGAGCTCCACTTGGAGATGGTCCTGTATGTGGGGCAGGCTCTGTGTCTGTTTTGCCGGCACTGAGGCACCTGTCTCCAGGTGAGATGGGGAGGCAGCCTGGCTTCCCTTCCACAGCAACAGATGCTGGGTGCCAACGAGGTGACCCAGGCCCCTGCCTGGGACTTGGAGGGCTGTGTTAGCACACTGGTCTTATGCGGAGCTCTGGAGAGAGAGCTGTCCTGTCCCCATGGAGGCGGGGTTGTCACTGCTGGGTACCGTGTGGGCCTGGGCACTTCTGAGACCCTTGGTCGTCCTGTCCCTGTCACTGGGCTGGACTGGGATGTCCAGTCCTGGGTGGGGCCAGCCCCCTGTTTAGGGGAGTTATAGTGGATGCCCTTTCCCTGGGGGTGAGACAAGCCAGGCCTCCCCTTGGAAGGTTACTGCTGCTGATGCCCCCCCCACCCTGTGCACTTTTACTTCAGCAGAGGAAATGGGGGTCAATCCTTCCATGCCTGCTTGCTCTGTGACCTCAGGCAGTTGCTCAACCCTCTCTGAGCCTTGGACTCCGAATCTATAAACCGGATGAAGACCCTTTTCCCGACTTAACATCCTGGGGGTGGGGTCCTCACAGGACCAGGAGGAACCAGGAGGGCCACATGCTAAGTGCATGCGGCCTACACACCTGATGGGGTCCTACCGCAGCGAGCGTGGCCATCTGGCACTGCTGGCTCTGGGTCACATGCCTGGGCTGTGCACATGCACATCCATGTGTATGCATGTGTGTGTTGGCATGTCTCTGTGCATGTGTGCACATGTATATGCCCGTGTACACGGATATGCATGCATGTGTGTTTGCCCATGTACATGGATATGCATGTATGTGTATATGTCCTGCACACGGATACGGTTGCATGTGTATATGCCCTGCACATGGATACACGTGCATGTGTATATGCCCTGCACACAGATATGCGTGCATGTGTATAGGCCCGTGCACATGGATACGCTTGCATGTGTATATGCTCGTGCACACGGATACATGTGCATGTGTATGTGCCCGTGCACACGGATATACGTGCATGTGTGTGTGCCCGTGCACACGGATACGTGTGCATGTGTGTGTGCCCGTGCACACGGATACACGTGCATGTGTATATGCCCTGCACACGGATACGCGTGCGTGTGTATGTGCCCTGCACACGGATATGCGTGCGTGTGTATGTGCCCGTGCACACGGATATGCGTGTGTGTGTATGTGCCCGTGCACACGGATACGCGTGCGTGTATGTGCCCATGCACACGGATATGCGTGCATGTGTATACGTCCTGCACACGGATATGCGTGCATGTGTGTGTGTGTCCGTGCACACGGATACACATGCATGTGTATGTGCCCGTGCACACGGATATGCGTGCATGTGTATTTGAAGGCATGCATGCATGTGATGCGTGTTTGTACATATGCACGCACGTGTGGGAGTGTGTGTTTGGATATGCGCATGCACTCATCTGTGTATGCATATGTGTGTGTTTGGGTGCATGTGTGTGTGTTCATGTATATGTATGTGCAAATGTTGCATGTGCACGTGCTCCGGTGAGCCCTTCTGCCTTCACGATGGCCTCCGCTTAGCGCTAGGGTCTACACCACGCATAGCAGGCACCATGGGTGCTGACGCTGGGCTCCTGGGGCCTTTTTCCTGGGGAACCAGCGTGTGCAGAGCTCACACACCAGTGCGCGTTCCTTGGAGGAAGAACAGACAGGCCTTGAATATACGGCCCTGAGCTGGGAGTGAATAACATTAGTACCCCTGGCGAGGCGGCAGGGTCATAAACATTTAATCTCCACCAAAGGGCAGAATGAAATATTGTTTGATATCATTTTTAATAAAGAGAATAAATTAGGCCTAACTATCAGACGCGTCTGTAACTGACGGTCACCGCTCAGCATGCAGCTCAAATTGGCCAGCAGACGCCTGAGGGGTCGGTCGGGGGCCCATCCACTCCCGTGACTCTGGGCTGCCCCCAGCGCCCCGCGCTGCACCTGCCTGGACAGCTCCGTCGGGGGCCGGGAGTGGAGGCTCGGGAGCGGTCGCTGTTCTTGCGTCCTGCGGCCTGGGTCACTTCTCCGTTTGTTCCTCTTTCTCACTCAGAGAAACCCTTGCCACGATGTCACGTTATTTCTTCAGTAGCGATGAGAAACTCCGTATTCAGCAGAAAGCGATGCTCTCTCGCCCGGGAAGGGAGGGAGTTAGGAGCTGCACCCCTCCTCCCGGCACCACGCCCACTGCAGGGCTCGCGGAGCGCACAGCATGATGGGACACCCGCCAGGAACACGCGTGGCCCCAGCCCCCTTACTGTGGCGCAGACCAACCCCCATGGTGGGATGGGCCCCGGCCGGCCGGGGGAGGCCCGGCACGCACCCAGGTCGGCTCCAGGCATGCGGCATCCAGGGTCAGCTCCTGGTTTATTTTTACACCCGTGGCCTCTTCATGTGGGCGGAGAATGCAGTTAGGACACAGTGGAATGTTCGACTGTGTTCTGCGGGAGTAAAACAACTCTCGAATTTACTTTGTTCGGAACGGGGGTGGAAATATCAAACATGCTGAGACCCCCAGACCGGGGCTGCATGATTCTGGCACATCTGGATTGTTAGGACTTGCACTGAGCCCCCTCTGTGGTCTTTGTGGGGGGGGGCTCCAGTCGTCCCGCAAGTCCCCGAGTCTGGTCCGTGGGGGCCTGAGTGCAGTCTCAGGTGCTCTGGGTGGCGGGAAGAGAGCTGCCTCTCTGGGGGCTGGCGGGGTCCTCGCTTCGCATGTCAGTGGGTTTTTACGAACCCACGTCTTCGTGCGCACACGCGGAGTGTGATTCCAGCGCCTCCGGAGAGAAAGGAGAGAACGTCGGTGCTATTCCGGGCGTACAGATGTTTAGTCTCCCCCCGCTTCCACGCTGTCTAGCCGGTGACGGCATAAATAGGACGTGTCTCCTCACCGTCTCCGTGAGCTTTTGTGCTCCGGGACAGCAGCCTATTATGATGTCACGCAGTGGGACAGTAATAACCGCCCGCGAGGGAAGAGGCGCGCTGTGTGCTGGGGGGACGCTCGCTCTTGACGGGCCCAGGGTGGGGGCCTCCCTGCGCCTGGAGTTCGAGACCCAGAGTGGGGCCCGGCGCAGGGGCCTCTGTCCGACAGCCCTGGCAGCAAAGGGCAGGGACCTCAAGGGTCAGGGGGTCAGGAGGTCATCATGAGGTCACCACCATGTTGCATTGGACAATCTACTCTCCCTGGACACAGAAGAGAGTTGATGGCATTAAACTTCCACAGAAGTTAATTAAAAAGTCTTATAGTGCATTGGGAAGAGAAGGGAATGTTCTCAACTGGACGAAGGGGGGCGCACGAATGCTGGCCTCCCCGCGCTGTCAGGAGCGGCTCAGGGCAGCTCGCGGGGGACCGAGGGGCCGGTGCCGGAGCGCCAGACACAACGGCCCTCGGCAGACGGGACACTGAGCATGGGGACGGGGTCAGCCCGAGGGCAGTCTATGAGGTTCCTGGATTCAAGACAATAAACACAAATCCGCCGTGTTTTACGTACCGACAGCAGAAAGGAAGACAAGAAAGACAAGAAACCCATTTACAGCAGACATCCACACACGAGCCACAGCAGAGTAAGTGTACCGGGTGGCACCCACTGACGGAAACACGGCGCCCCACACGGAGGAATTACAATGTAAGCAGACACCGGGAAAAACCGTACCCGTGGGATGGAGGGGACGATGTAAAGGTGACAATTGCCCTCGATTTATCTGTAGATTCAAATCCAACGAAAATCCCACCTGGAGGGGGTGCGTGTGCGACAGAGACAGAGAGACGGGGGAGACCGACTTTCCCAGCTGCTTCCGAAATGGGTGCAGAAGGTACAAAAAGCCCAGAATGGGGCAGACGTCCATGAGGACCAGACAGGAGGCTGGTTCCAGAGATGGCACCGCCTGTCAGGGGTGGAGTGGGCGTGACAGGCTCGTGGCGCAGGGAGCAGGTGGGCGGGTCCACGCACCTGCCCACAGAGACACGGCACCGAGGGAAGCTGATGCCCACACAAAGAAGTTAAATTTGTCTCTGCCTCACACACAAATCAGCTCCAGGCGGATGATAAACTTATGTGAAGAGCAAAACTACAAAACATCTAGGGACAGCACAGGAAACCATCTTAATGACCCCACGATAGGAAAAGATTTCTTAAGCAAGAGCCCATAAAGCATTAGCCGTAAGTGAAAATGTTGACAAAATCGTCTACATTAAAACAATTTTGTTCAGCAGAAGATACCGCAGAACGAAGATACTGTAACTCGTAAGACTGACAAGTCAAAACCAGAAGGTGAGGACCTGCTGGTCAGTAAGAAAAAGACAGCCCCACGGCAAAATGGGCAAAACCCTTGAACGGTGTTGTCCGTCCACAAGAGCAAAAGCAAGGAGCGCGCAGACGTGACCAGATGTCCCGCCCGGCACGCAGGTAGAGCAAGTGTGGACCGCCGTGGGCGCCCTCCCCGGCCCGTCCAGTGTCCAGGGGCGGGCGGCAGGCCGAACATGCAAGGGAACCCGGCACACCCAGCACAGGGCTCCGCTCGTGCCTGCAAAGCCCTGGCAGCTACCCAGGCGTCCGCCAGCGGCTCATTCGTGAACGGCAGCGTGGGCACGCCATGGAGCGCTGCACCGCCGTGGACCGGGGAGGTGCCATCACCCACCCTCACGGGAATGGACTTTAGAAAGAGTGTTCGGTGAAAGAAGTCAGTCACAGAATCACATACCAAGAGAGATTTCATTTATAGAGAATTTTAAAATGCTTTATTTAGGGAGCATATACATGTAAAACTACCAAACAAAGTGGGATCCAGCCGTTCCGCTTCCGGGTTATGTCCGCGAGGATGGAGAGCGGGGACTTGAGGAGACGCGTGCGCGCCCATGTTCACTGCAGCTCTATTCACAACGACCAGGACACGAAGCACGCGTCTGTGAGCAGATGAATGAGCACAGTGTGGTCTATACGTCCACACGACGGAAGACTACCCGAGCTTAAAAAGGAAGGGCATTCTGACACGTGCTACCACGTGGACAGACCTCGAGGACATCTTGCTGAGTGGAACAATCCAGTCAGTAAAGGACAAGTACTGCATGAGTCACTCACGTGAGGGACCCAGAGCCGTCCCATTCCTGGGACAGAAAGTGGACGGTGGGCGCCGGGCCTGGGGGAGGTGGGGGTGTCCGTGTTTCATGGGAACAGTGTGTCCGTTTGGGAAGGTGAGAAAGTTCTCGAGAGGGATGGGAGGGTGCCATGCAACCGTATAAATGTAGTGATATCACCGAACTGTATGTTTAAAAACGGTTAAGATATACATTTCGTGTTGTGCGTTTTACTACGATTTTGTTAATTGAGGGGAAAAGAAAGTGCGGGAACAATGGTTAAAAACACAGGTGGACGTTCTGTCTGGGGTGAGGGCAACATTCTCTTTCTGATCCTGGATGTTCGACTCGCAGTTCCTTTAAAGTGTGTACTTTCTACAGACTCACCCGCGATAGACAGTTCGTGATCCGTGGTGAAACGTTACAGCGAGCGAGGGGAGCCCACCCCGCCGTGCGGGCTGGTCTTGGTGAAATGAGCTGGCCCTGAAGTCCTCGGGGAAGAAGCGACAAGCCCCGAGAGGAGCTCAGTGCCGCCTCCTGCTGAATTCCAGCCCGGCACGCGGGGTCCGGACACAGTGTTCTTGGCGGTCCTGGGACAGGAATGGCAGCCTCAGCACCTGGCTGCCCACTTGCATCTTGGACGTGGAAAATTCGCTAGTTTCTCAGATTTTTCACGTGACGAGATATTTCTCCGAGGAAATGACAGCATATGAGAGCCAGGCGTTGCTGTTTTTTCTTCTGGGAATATCATTGTTGGTTTTGTTTTGTTGTTTTTTGTTTTTTGTTTTTTTTTTAAGATTTATTTATTTATCTGAGCAAGAGAGTTAGCGGAGGGGGTGTGTGGAAGGGGCACAGAGAGAGAATATTCGAGCAGAATCCCGCTGAGAGTAGAGCCTGACGTGGGGCTCAATCTCACGACCCTGAGATCATGGCCTGAGCTGAAACCAGGAGTCAGGTGCTCCACGGGCTGCGCCCCCCCAGGCGCCCCTGGGAATACCGTTTTCTGCTTACGTTCTGAACTGACGGCAATCCAGAGGCAGAGAGAAGCCTGCTTGGTGAACGTGCGGCCTCTGAGGGCTCTGCTCTCCACGACCGGCGTCTGCCGGGGGGTGGCTGGCCCCGCGCCACACATCGGAAACGAGGCTCCAGGTTTACAAAAGCAGATCGTCCAGGACCCCCCACAGCCCTCTGCACCCCCCGTTTCCCTGTAACCAGTGCCCGCCCTGCCTGTTACGTTGTTCCAACCGCTGAGCAACATCGATACTCTGTTACTGAGTGAAGTCTCTAGGTTCCCTGGGGTTCGCTCCCCGGGGTGTACAAGCCTGGGACCGTGTCCACGCTCATGCCAGTGCACGGAGAAGTCTCACCGCCCTGAAGTCCCCCGCACTCCACCCGCTCTGCCCGACCCCCACCTCTGGCCACCGCGATCTCCTCAGTTCGGCCGTCGGCAGGCCGTCGTATGTGGGAACCCTTCAGGCTCTGCCTGCCACACTGGCTCTCCCCTCCCTCAGCACCGTGCACAGAAGCGTCCTCCATGGCTCTTCACGGCGTGAGAGCTCATTTCTTCATAGTGCTGAGTGTTCCACTGTTCCTGGGCTTAACCCAGGCAAACGAGGCTCGGGGACCAGCTGGTCAGCACGGTCGGGGCCGGCTGCCCCCAGGCTCTGACCCGCCTCTCACTCACAGCCCTCACTGCCCTGAGGACACGCAGCTCCTTTGGTTTGAAGGTCTAGCGCACATTCTCTTGGTGGACCACCATTTCCTTTGGGATCTTTGGGCAGAAATATTTCGTGTCTGTGTCTCTGCTGGCTGAAGGTCCTTGAGCAAGCGAGGGGTCCACCTCAGCTGTCTGTGACGGGGAGGGTCCACCTCACCCACCTGTGATGAGGAGAAGCCCTGATGGTTTGGAAGTATCTTGGGAGGCTGAGGCTCTGGGGAGGCACCAGCGGTCCATTCTGAAGTGTTTTATTTTGTGGTGGCTCTGCTAGCTTTACCCAAGGGTTGCCCACAAGCCCATAGAGCTCTCTCCCCCATGAGATCGGCGGGTGAGGGAGGATGTAGGCTCACGAGGCCCCAGGAAATCAGTCCTGTGCTCAACAGAGTTGGTGGTCTTCTGCTCTCACCTCCTACATTAATATATATTTTAAAAAGCATAGGGGGTGTCTGGATGGCTCAGTCAGTTAAGCATCTGACTCCTGATTCTGGCCCAGGTCGTGATCTCAGGGTTGTGAGTTCAAGCCCTGTGTTGGGCTCTGCGGAGCCTACTTAAAAAAAAAAAAAATTATGGATAGATAGATATTTTAAAAGGCAAATGCATTAATTCCCACCCCCCCCAACTTATAATGGGCTCTTTCCTGTTACGTTTTCAATTACACCCCATCCCTTTCTCATTAGACAGTAGCCCACGTTCATTAAATGCAGAACTAACTTCCCCCGAGCAAAAAGGGCCCGGTTGCAAAGGGTAATGATTGAATTTTCTTCATCTCAGAGAATTTCATTTCCTATCCTGGGGCAATGGGCCTGTAAAGGAACTCCACTCACATGACTCATTTGTTGAGCGCGGAAGCCTCCCTCCAGGGGGCTGGCTGGGACCCACTGCATGCCAGTCCTGTCTGCAGGACCCGGCTGGGCTCTGGGACCGGGACAGCAGGAGATAACAGTGGGGGCTGGCTTGAACCCCACTCACTTGGGCCCCCTCCCATCAGGTGAGGTCGGCCAATGCACTGCACCCGGCAGGGCCCGTGGGTACACGTGCCCCTCAAACCCTCCCACGTAGCAGAGCGATGCCTCGGGCCTGAGGCTCACCTATTTGCTTTTTCTTCCTAAACCGCTCAGAACCTGTCTGTCACCTGTGGTCTCCAGGCCCATCTGACTTGAGTGCAGGGAGGAGCAGGGCATGGGCAGGGCCGCTGAGAGCAGGCCAGGGCAGATGGCTGCAGCTCAGGAAACAGTTCTGTGTGTCTCACCGAAACCTCACGAACCCACCGAGCCTGTGGGTCTGTGGCCTTCACGTGGCCTCCACCCCAGCAGCAGCTCTCCTGCTCCTGACTTGGTGTGTGAGCTGTTCACTCACTCGCATAATCTCCTGTGACATCCCTGGCCCACCCAAGACCACAGCCCCAGCCCACGGTGCCGCGTGTGCCTCCCCTGCCAGGACGGCCTCCTTGATCTCCCAGGGCTTCCCCTGATAAGAACACACCTAGCCCTGCCCACATCAGTCTGCCCTCCCTGACTCAGCTCGGTGTTGTAGCTTCAGCCGCCAGGACCTGCCCTGCCTCTGCATTTGGTTACATGGCCGATTCTGGGGACAGGTCTCAGGGCCACAGAGAAGGTCTGGGCATCGTCACCCCTGTCCACAGCCTCCTCATCCATAGCTGCTCAGTCCCCCGTGTGGATCACCTCCCTCCCTGCCTCTGCCACCACCTGCCCCAATGCCAGGTGGCATTCACTGGATTGGACAGGCAGCCAGCAGCAGGGGACACCAGGCAGAGCTGACCGGGGGGAAGACAAGGTTTGTACAGACAGATCAAGTGAGGCCACGGCTCCCTTACTTAGTAAATGGCTGCTTTGAGTGTGGGGGTCAGAGGGGTTCCTGGGCACATGGGAGGCAAGGAGCGCCCAATGCAGGGCACCCACACGCAGGCTCCCTGCCCTGTGTCAGGAGGGGTGAGGACACACAGGTGCATCTTTAGCCTGCCGAGAGCACCCTCGAATCCGGGAGAGACCGTGTGGGTGAAGACAGGACGCGGGGGAGAGAGGATGGAGGTAGGTACAGGGCGGGCTTGCCGTGGACTAGGGTAGCTGGGGCTGCGTCGGAGCCCCTAGCCCACCAGGCGGGAGAGGCATTTGCTGGTGGGGGACTGGCAGTGGCTGAGGTGCCGTCCGACAGTCTGTCCGTCCGCAGCATGGGTGTCCTGGCTGTGTCTACCCTGAGACAGCGTCAGGGCCTGGTTTGAGGACACAAGACATCATCACCGGGCTGGAGCATTCCCATGAGCCGGGGAGGCCCGGACTCCTCACCGGAGGGTCCACAATCCATCCCCCTGAGCTCCTGTGCCGGGCTTTGCATGCCCAAATTACGGGGTTCGTGACATGACCGTGGGCTGGGGACGGCCACTGTGTCAGTAGTGTGGAATTACTTAGTGTGGAGCCGAAGATGGCGGGTGGGGAGAGGGGCCGGGGGAGGGGCAGGCGGGGTCAGAACTAAGCGCTCCGTTTCCTCCCCTGTTTCTGGCTGGGGTGCTTCTGCCAGGGAAGGCCGCCGTTGGGGCCAGGGTGGCAGATAAAGCACGGGATAAGGTTTGATGGGGTTTCAGAGACACAAGAGGCGCGCCTGTACTATAAGGATGTACTGAAATCCTCGTTTAGCTGGGCACCACCCATTTTCAGTCGCCCACCCTGGCGACCCTCTCAGTAAAGGGGCTGATGCATCGGGAGAGGCCGGCCTCTGCCTCAGTTAACTGGCGGGTGAGGCTGGGGAGGCTGGTCCTGCGGCAGGGGCGGGGTCCCTGGCTCTGTTCTCCGCCGGGAACCCACAAGGAGGAGGGCTGACCAGAGCGGGTAGGTAGGCCCGGAAACTTCTGGGCCAGGCTGGGACCTTGAGAGCCTCGTCTGGACCGCACCGAGCTGTGGGTGTTTCTGGACACTGAAGTGCGTGCACGCGGACCTGGGCATGGACCGTGAGCTCCAGGCCAGGCAGCCGGACCCTTCCTCTCCGAGTTGGTGACAGAAGGAGATGTGGTCCTGCAGAAGTTTGTCACCGTCCTTCTGATAAGCATCTGCATACGGTTGGGGTCATACGACACGGGCAGCAAAGCAACAGCCCGTCCTCATCCAACCCCCGAACCGGCGATGATGTGAGCTCACGAGGCACTGGCGGGCGTGGTTAGGGACCTGCAGATGAGAGACGATCCTGGACCCCCGGTCGCCTGACATGACCACAGGGCCCTTGCAAGAGAAAGGGGGCAGGAAAGCCCCAGATAAGCCAAGGGAGCAGAGGTCGGTGCAAAGTGAGGGAGGGGCCGCACAGGGACTGTGGTCTCCAGAAGCTGGGAAAGGCCAGGCACAGTCTCCACTGGGGCTGCACATCTCCCTGCATGTGAGCCCACACACACACAGTGATGTCTGCACATATGTGCACGCCTGTGCGTGTCCGTTGAGGCCCCGAAGTGCACAGAGCCAGCTGGCCCCCTTCAGTACGAGTCCCCACGGAGGGTTGTAGCCAAACGAACATCCCATGTTCAACAGCCTAGGCCTGGACGGCGCCCCCAGCACCACGAAATACCCGGCCAGGGCTCGACCCCTGCAAACCCGCCCCCTGTGAGCGAGGGTGCTCTCCAAGGCTGGGGGACCCCATCGTGACCAGGAAGGCAGCGTGGCCTCCCTGCAATGGGGGCATTCGTCTGGGCTCTGGGGGGAGAAAGGGTCCAGATCCCTGGGGTCATCACCTGCTACCGGCTTGGGGAGGCACGATCACGGGGTGACGGGCGCACTCATGAGCGCTATGGGGGCCCAGAAATGACGCCCCGGCCGCCCCCGAGACCCCCACTGGCATCCCTCAGTGCCCACAGGCCCACGTCAGCCTTCACATGTGGTCTCAGGAATGGCAGGTAGGGCTGCTTTTCTCTAAACAATAGGACCCCCCCCAACCCCGTGCCACGTAGCGCCAGGGCCCAGCAGCCCCTCACGCATGGCGTGTGAACATACGTGTGTATGTGTGTGTGCACATGTGTCAACCTTTTATCCGAAGGAGAGCTTCCCGAACGCAGCCCAGAACACCGGCCAACGCCCCTGAACCGTAGCAGCGGTTGACCGCTGGCACCAGGGCAGAGCGCGGCCGCCCCGCAGCGAGCAGAGCGCCCCATCCTCCCCACGATGTGCGGGCTCAGCCTGTGTCTGTAGACACAAAGGTCGGGTCCCCTCAGAGTCAGGGTGGGCTCTGGTCTCAGGGAGAAGGGGTGGCCCCTGGGCTGCCAGGTGGCGGTCTGCACCCGGTGACCTGGCCCAGAGGGCCCACGGGCCTGTGTGTTGCCCCCACCCTTTGTGGACCCCGTGGGGCCCCAACCAGGGCATGGGGGGGAGCCTTTGTGCAGCGTGGCCCGCACCTCCCCGCCTGGTCCTGCCATGGCTGTGGGGGGCCCACAGCGTGGCCAGCTCCCTCTCCACAGCCCCTGCCCCCGCCTGCTCAAGGTGCCAGTGGCACCCGGTCGGACTCAGGCCTCCACCCCAAATGGGCGCGTTTCAGGCACTGGGGATGGGGAGACCACCGGTGGGTGGGGGGCAGTTTCCTGGGGTCTCTCTCTCTCTCTTTTCGTTTTAAAGTTTATTTATAATCTCTACGCCCAACGTGGGGCTCACACTCACCACCGTGAGATCAAGAGTCGCAGGCTCCCCGACTGAGCCAGCTGGGCGCCCCTCCTGGGGTCTCTTACAGGAAACAGCTGACGAGTCCCCTGACACCCCCACAGAAGAGCCTCAGGAAAGCCGGCTGCAACGTGTTCCGAGGGCCTCGCCCAGGGCTACTGGGGACTGAGAGGGCAGGGCCGTTGCCCCACGACCTGGTGTCCCTGAGAGCTGGGGGGGGCCTTAGGAAAGAGGACAGCCCCTCCCAGGACAGAGGCTCAAGGGAGACATCCCCCCGATGGCCTGGTCATCCCCGCGGCTGTGTGGCAAGGACTCCAGTGACCTGCAGGGCAGGTGGAGGAGAAGGGGCTGCAGGAGTCGGGGTGGGTGCCGTGTGGGTCCTCCTGCAGTCCTGGCAGGGCCCAAGCTATGGGTGCAGAGGCGGAAAGTAGCTTCTCCAGGGTTGGGGTTTGCAGTGAGCACAACAAAATCCAGGCCGGGAAAGCGCATGTCTGAAGGAGCAGCCTGACCACGTGCCCCAGACTCTGAGCCGGGGGAGGACAGGTGACCAGGCACAGGGTCTGGTGGGATGGGAGGTGGGCTAAGGCAGGACGCGGGACGGGGATGGTGGACGGTGGGGCTGGTGGGCCCTTCTGATCTCAGTGCCACGACGTGCAAGCCAGCGCCTGGAGAGTCCCAGCGAGGCGCAGGCCCTCAGGGTCAGGGAAAGGCCAGGGCGAGAGTCATGCAGGGCCTCCTGCACCGGACGAGGCGGCCTGTGTGGGGGTCTCCCCAGCCAGCCCCCTGCAGGGTGGGCACTAAGCTGGCACCCTGCTGTCAGCCAGGGTGCAAGGGCATTTGCCGAGTCTGGCTTGAATCCTGCTGAGGCGGTGGGGCTGGCTCCAGTCTCATCCGTGGAGGAGGAAGGGGAGGTTGGCAGGTGAGAGGGTGCCGAGGGCCCCTGAGTTGCCACACGGCCAGGCTGGGCCCCGGGCGCTGGCCTCTGCTGCTGGCACCCGGCTCCCATCCTGGTGGAGGAGGAGCTGTGCCACCGACACCCTCCCCCGCGGCTTTCCTCCTCCAACAGCTGACCCAGGGCCGCAGCCTAGGATGGCTGTGGACAAGGTGGCCTTTCAGGCTGGTGACCGAGGGGCTGGCACGGAGGGCCTCGCTCTCTCTGGAGCGCCCGTTTCTCACTGTCGCTGGGGTCTGTGGGCGGTCAGGCCAGCTCTGCAGGCTGCTCGAGCGCTCCCTGCATCCGTGACCTGTGAGCTGTGGGAAATCAAGGCCACTGGGGCCCACCGGGCGGGGCAGGGGAGTCCCCCTGGCCCCCCCGACACCCACCAAGCATTGCAGTCCTGTGCTGAGTGTCCCGGGGAGGCTCCAAGGGCTGCCCTGCGCCCGGGGAGCTGCCTCGCCCGGCACAGAGGCCTCAGAGCCACGGCACATCCAGGACCCGCTGCAAACGTAACCGCGTGTGCAGGAGGGGCCGCCGGAGAGCAGAGCCACTAATGAGGTTGGTGGGAGGGTGGCCTCGTCTCATTAGCTCCGGCGGGCTGAGTCTGCCAGGGAGGAGCGATGAAGGAGATTGCTTTTTTTTTAATTACTCTGTTAATTGATATAAAACAAAAAGGACTCAGATTAGTTGCATGCAATTAGCAAATTAATTCTCGGCAATTACAGACTTAATAATGGAGCGGCTTGGTGGTCACATGTTGGGCTCTGTGGCTTATCGATCGTGTTTCTCTGAGAGAGAGATTTATGGAGAAGGCATTACAGGCAGAGGCGGAGTGCGCCTGCAGAGGGCCCCTCGGTGAGGCGTTGCCCCCGCCCCCGCGGCTGGCAGCTCCAGCCGACCCGGGACGTTCCAGGGCTCCTGTGTGGGGCCGGGTAGAGGCAAGGCCCGTGCGTGTGCCTGCGGGTTGGGGGTGGGGGATGCTGCGGCCGTGGTTGTCTTCGGGGTCCTGCCTCTGCCCACATCTACCACACACAGCTTCGCTTGAACGCAAAAGGGCTGGAGGCCTCAGACCGGATGGCGGCTGGGCACGCGGTACATGCCCGTGTGCGCGTGTGCGTGTGTGCCTGCGTGTGTGTGTGTGTGTGCCCGTGTGTGTGCCCGTGTGTGTGCGTGTGCACGTGTGGTCAGGGCCGGAGCCGCTCAGCCCCCGGAAGCGCTGCTGGCCCAGCACACCCCGTGCCCGGGTGACCACCTGCCAGGTGTAACGTGCTGGGTCAGCTGTCCCCAGAGTACAGGCGACAAAGGGATATTGCCTGCAGAGGTCATGGTGCTGGGGGTGGACCCAGACTGAAATTTGGACCCTGCAACCGCCCGGCAGTAACCTCCAGGCCTCCACCTCGCTGTCTGTGAATGGGACGATGCCCCCGTGTCTGGCCGTGTGAGTGCTGACATGTGGGATGGGGTCTGCTCGGCAGGGACGGCGTCCCCTCTGCCTCCTCATTGCTGTTGCAAATCATGGGCAACAAAGGGTAGGCACTCCCATCCCTTCCTGCCATAGCAGCTGTGGGCCTGACCCGGCCACTCCCCGGTCAGTAGAGGCCCTCCTGCCGTCCCCAGGCCATGCCCCCTCCCGCAGAAATGGCCACCCTCCCGCCACCCCGTCTTCCAAGGTCTGTTCTGCTCCCCAAGCATCCGGCCAGAGCTCCAAGAAGAATCCCCGCATTCTTCCAGGTTCCTTGCTGTCCATGGGCTGTTGGGCTCTCAGCTTAGGTGTTCCCTCTTCTGGGAAGCCCTCCCTGACTGCGTTCCCCTGCCAGGCTGAGTGGGCATGTGACCCTCCACGAGGCTGCCCATGTCCAGGGTGGGGGTCAGTCAGCGGCTCGGCTGGCCCTGTGCCGCTGCCCTGCACAGATCCGCCATGGCCGGGAGCCCCCTGCTCTCCATATGCACTGGGTGAGCAGGTGGGATCCCAGCACCAGCCGGATTTCCCCCAAACCCCCAAAGCAGGAAGCACCCCGCACCCAAGGAGAGCCCAGCGGCCTGTTCCAGGCCCCCGGCCATGGTGGGCACTGGCTGTCCTATAGACCGAAAACTGAGAATAGCAGGAAAGTGTCCCAGGGGCACAGCCCCCAGGTGGGGGTCACTACAGCAGCCTGGAGGGGGGCCTGGGCCCCAGACACCCTTTTCCCTGCGGGAGCCACGCTGGACCCAGTGTGAGGGGTGGCGCCCACTCCCCCACGTCTGGAGGAATGCGGCCCCGTCTATACCCGTGTGTGTGACTGCACGGCCTCACCGGTGACTTTCCCAGGACACCTGTCGTTACGGAGAATGACGCGCTAACTGCTTCCAGATGCCGAGCCTGTCTGGCAAGCGCGGTAATCCCACAAGTTGTGGGCTATTACGTGGCGGAAGGTCGACGGCTGCTGCGGGATGAGAGCGCGTATGCCACGGAGGCAGAGCTTCCTAACGGCCAGGCGTTCGGCATTAACTCAGTCCCAGAGACCCATAGTTTGCGTCCCTCAGGCTGTGGGGACGTCGCTGCCGCCATCTGTGATGAGAGCTGCGTGTGGGAGCCCAGGGCAGATCCGGCCGCATCGTTGGGGCTGCTGCGGATGCGGGGAGTGTCCCTCTCCGTCAGGACACTGTTCCATGCGGTGGCTTTCTCTCTGGGCTGCTGTCCCTGCCTGGCCACCCCCGCGTCTGTGGTGTCCCCTGACACAGGCTCCCTCGGGCTGTAGGTGCTCAGACAGTTGTCGGCCTGCAGCCCTGGCACCAGGTGGACGGCGAGCTCAGCCCCGGGCAGGCAGGTGACACCAGTGCCAAGCCAGTGCCCACCGCCCAGGCCCAAAGCCTCCCGGAGGAGCGGTGCCCGGACAGGAGCCGGGTGGCCTCTGCTCTCCTCCTTTGTCCTCTCCCTCCATGAGGCAGGAGTCAGGCTGACCGTGCAGCTTCTGTTTCTGCAGCGTTGACCAGGTCCCAGGCGAGGGGGCTTGGTGTCCCTCTTTGCTGGGCAGACCACCCCCCTCAGAACTCCCTCTCTGCTCCTTTCTTGGAAGCACCGGCTGGATTGCGTGGACGCTGGCATTTCCCCTGCAGCCCGTGAGAATGGGCGAGGGGTTCGTCCTCCTCCCAGGATACTGCCTTTACCTCAGCTGCACACACACATTTAACTAACTGACCTTCGGTGAACAGCATCGTCCACTCCGAGGGCCCGTTTGGTCTCCATCTGCCCGTCGGGGAGACCACACGCAGAGATGCTTGCCCCGCGTGTGGTCGGGAGGTCACCGCGTAGGCGCACTCCATGCCCTCGGCCCGCGCACCACGCAGGTACCCGAGTCTGCTGTCACCAGGAGGGAGTGTCCTCTCCTGAATTATCCACATGGGGGTCGTGATCAGCTCTGATCGGACTCCTTGCCTGTGGGTCACGGGAAAGGCGGTGGCGGCCCAGGAAGGAGGGAGGTGTCTGCCTGAGGCTCTGGGCCTCTTCTCCTGGAGGCTGGGGGGTTCAGGGGGGCATCTGCTGTGGCCACCCAGCCACAGACAGTCCCTGGGAGTGGCCAGAAGCCAGGAAGAGAGGACGAGGGGCTGTCTGCACCACGGGAGGCTCTCCATGGAGAACATGGCCCCATGTCCAGGTCTTGCTGACCCACTTCCCCTGTCTGTGGGTGTTCAAGTTTAAAAAGTTCCCTGAGACAGGGGCACTTGGCCCAAATGAGCAGATGCCGGTGGAGGCCAGTGTCTGCGAGGGGCCTGGAAGCCAGAAGATGACCCTCCCCAGAAACCCTGTGAAAGGGACTTTATTTGAAAAAAAGGTCTTTGCAAATGTAATTAAGTGAAGGATCTCTACGGGGACAGCCTGGATTTAGGGTGGATCCCAAACCCAGTGACTGATGTTGTCTTTAGAGATCAGCAGAGGGAGATCTGAGACACACAGACTCCATGTGAAGGTGAATCAGAGGTGAGATGATTGTCTACAAGCCAAGGATGCCAAGCACGGCAGCAGCCTGGAGCAGAGCGTCCATCAGAGCCCGAAGGAACCTGTGACACTGGATTTCTGACTTCTGGTCTGGCAGAGCTGAGAAGAGATTTCAGGAGGCTTTAAGCCTCTTGCTCTGTGTCCTTTGTTACTGCAGCCTCGGGAAGCTAACTCAGGGGCTAGGTGAGCAGGGGTGGAGATCCCGTCTGTGCCCCTTTCCCCAGCCTGCTCCCCGTCTGTGTGCATCCCGGCTGGCTGCTCACAGAGGTTGGGTCCTGGGCGATATCACACATTCCCTAAGAACGCAGGTGGACCTGTGGTTAGATGTCACTTCTCCACCTCAAAGTCATCTCCCTTTGAGAATTATCAGCCATCGTGGGCCGTTCACAAAATGCTGCAAATACCGTCTACGACTTGCAAGCAAACACATCATTAGCCTGTCAGCCAAAGGCAAGGCTGCTTACCCAGCTAGTTTACTCCAGCCTGTGCAGGGGAACATGTAGGAAACAAAGCACCATTTCCCTGTAATGACACCTGTATTTGGCAAAGTGCCCAACTCTGTGGAGATCCAAACAATTTACAGGTTTGTTTACTTTCCTCTTTGCACATTTAAATTGAATTCTTGGGGCACCCATGTGAGCTGGAGCACAGGAAGGAAATCGGAAAGCCATCCTTTTTATTCCATCAATGATTATTTATCAGCCCCTACCATGTGCCCACACTGCATCAGCTTGGAGAGAACGTGAGAGAACCTGGCTGTGGGAATGGCAGGAACAGGTCTCTGACCGGGGGGTGGGGAAGGATGCCAGCGGGTGAGCCAATAATGCAGAGCAGATAACACCCAAAGGCCCTCAATGAGGTCTCAGCTGGGACGTGATGCCCTTCCTTCCAAGAGGGGACCGAGACATACAGGAGTGATGAGTGCACCCCAGTCTGGTGGGGAGTCACAGCTAGAGCCCTGGTTTCCTGCTGAGTCAGGGGATGCTTTGAGGGGGTACTCTGGCCTTAGAAAAATTATGTCACCCCCCTTCATCCACAACCCTGGGGGCGCCCAAAGAAACAGCAAACTCAGCACCATGGTGTAGGGATCCTCTGTCCGAGGTGCTGAACACGCCTCCCAGCATCCCCACCCTTTGTGCACCAGACCCTTGGCCGCCCCTGACAGTGGTCTCCTGGGGACTCACCCCTGCAATTATGATACCTGCACAGCCACCAAGCTCCTCACAGGTGTGCTCACCTGGGCGTGGATTCCATTGCAATGATCTCCAAGGATGTTCTCAAACGTCCTTGAAATGTCCCCTGGCATTTCATTGTGTTTAATGAAATGAGAGATGAACGGCTAACAGACTGTGCCTGGCTCTGGGCTACATGGGTGCAAGCAGAAAAGCCCCGGCTGGGCCCCCAGGGTGTGCGTGTTCACCTCTGTGTGTGTGCGTGTGTGTGCGTTTGTCTCTGTGTGTGCATGTGTGCACGACGGGCATGTGTGAATGTGTGTGTGTGTGCGAGCATATGTGTAAGGGGAGGAGGCTCTATCCACGTGGTGCTGCTGAGATGTTGAGCAAGCCATTCCTATGATTGTGGGTAGTTTCACCCTTGGCTCTCTGACCAGAGCTTGCGGAGTCTCGCTGGGAGACCATGATGCTGTTCGAGACCGAGGAGATCATTTTCTTCCCGGCCAGTCTCTGTCAGTGTGCTCAGAATTGCTCCAGTTTCCAAGCCCCAGCCACCCTCAACAAAAATATCTCAAAGGTGATCATGACACCTTGCTTTATCTGCTAAATAGGAAAGAAAGAAAAGGAAAATCCCACTGGAAAGACATATGGAAATTCACCTTGAGATTGTCAGCTCATCAATTACATAAAAATTATTTAACTGCATCTCTCTCGGTTACTTTTTAATTTTTTTAATTTCTATATTTTTAAGATTTTATTTTTAAGTCATCTCTACACCCAAAGTAGGGCTCAAACTCACAACCCCGAGACTGAGAGTCTCCTGCTCTACTGACTGAACCAGCCAGGCGTCCCTCAATCACTTTTTTTTAATAAAAAAGATTTCATTTTTTGAGAAAAAACTTTTTCAGTTAAAAAATAAAAAACATTTAAATAAAAAAGACAATTTTTTTACAGCAGCTTTACATTCACAGTTAATTACTTTTTAAAGGATCTTTGAAGATGGGTGCAGGTGAACCGAGTCCAGGGCATCTGACTGGGTATGCCAAGGCAGAGAGTGTGTGGTGGGGTCACAGGGCCAGAAGGGCACAGCCTGTCTGCCTGTAAGGGGAATCAGAGATTTGGGGCAATTATTCTGACAGTTTGTGAGGCCTCCCTAAAGCCCCCAGTCTGCTGGAAACTCCAGTGAATTCCTGGTCAGTCTGTGGTCTGCAGAGTGGCGCCCGTGCGGGATCACCTGGATTGGAGGGCACCTGGCTCCGGGTCTCTCCACTCCCTCTCGAGCCTGGTTCCCCTGGAGGAGGGCTGCCTCAGAGACCCCAGCTCTTCCTGGCCAGTAGGGCCCCAGGCACAAGGGCAGAGCAGGACAGGAGCCGGAGCCAGGGGCCAGAGTTTGAGCTCTGGTGCAGTCTGGCATTGGACGCCCTTCTGACCTCCAGCCGTGGTCCTTCCATCAGGGGAATAGGTCATCAGGTCACTGCCCAGGATGCTGATGAGAGCTGAGGACAGGCTGCAGTGTGCATGGGATGCTAATGAACAATGGGGGTGAACAGTTGTCACTCCTAGCTACAAAAGCCCCCCAGGCCCTTCTGCAGCCCCCAACTTGTCTCCCTTCCAGCCCTCCAGCTCATCCCCTCTGGCCCTGCCCCCTGCTTGCACACATTTGAAGCTTCCTTGCATTGGGAACCCCTTGCAGTCTTTCCTCCCCCTTGCTGAGTTCCAAATGACCTGCAGGCTGCCCTGAGCCTGGTCTGTATGTCTCCATGGCCCCATCCTGTCTTTAGTCTGCACCCCCACCCCCACCAGGCCTGGACCCCCACCTGAGATCTACAGGGAAGAGGGAGCATGTGCACCCCGAGGGGCTGGTGGAAAGAAGAGCCACTCGGGGAGGCACCCAATGAACTCAGTCAAACGACTTAGGCCTGGTCTCTGCAGGAGGCTGGCAGAGGGCTAGGGCAGGAGGTGAAATCGAGAGATTAAGGATGCTGAAATTGGACTTGGCTCCTCACATGTGTTTGAGCCCCAAACAATTCCTTTTAGAATTTCAGCCTCTTTGGAGTTGAAACCTTGGCCCACAATATCCCTGTATTGCTCATTGCTCTGAAACTTGTAAAACACTTTGATGTGAGAGGCTTCTGTGGGTTTTTCCATCAGCTGCAGAATTAGGGGAATAATTATTAGTGGTGTGTTATGTGTGGGTCCACTAGGGCCTGTCCTGAGGAGGGTCTGCAGCCTGAGACTGTGACCCACCAACACTGAGGAGCACTGCCTGAGGGAGGCTCCTGACTGGGCAGTGAGTTGGAGACACATCTGGGCAGGTGGGGGGCACAGCTCCCCCACCCCTGGTCTCTGCCTGGCCCACTGCGAGGCCAAGATGTCTTTAGTGCAAAAATGTCCAAACCTGGGGCGCCTGGGTGGCACAGCAGTTAAGCGTCTGCCTTTGGCTCAGGGCGTGATCCCGGAGTTATGGGATCGAGCCCCACATCCGGTTCCTCCGCTATGAGCCTGCTTCTTCCTCTCCCACTCCCCCTGCTTGTGTTCCCTCTCTCGCTGGCTGTCTCTATCTCTGTCGAATAAATAAATAAAATCTTTAAAAAAAATGTCCAAACCTGCCTCCCCCACCTGGTGTCTGTACCCAGGTCCCGAGGTGACGAGCTATTTGGTGTGCTTGTCTCTGTGACATGGGGTTGGTGGGGCCACCGTGGGACCTACTTACAGACGTGCAAGGTTCTGAGGTCACTTTCATTACAGTGAAATCTCACTAATACAGTTCCTTCTGATCTGCAGTGTGTGGTAATTCGGGCAGGAGCCGGGGAGGTTTGCCTGCATGCCTTCTCTCCATCGAGGAGATGCTGTGCAAACTGTGGGGAACAAGATGCAAGGGGAGAGCCCGCTGCTTCCAGGCACTCTGGATGCCCCCACTTACCTGCAACCAACAGCTCAACTCAGTACACTAACCGGCCCATAAGGGTTTTATTAGCCTGGTCTCATGGATCACATCGATTTGAAAATAACAAGCATTGTTTTAAAATGTAAACAGTGGTGTTGGTTGTTGGCTCACTGGGTGGTGAGCCACCCCCAGCCCATCTTTGAAGGTACTCAGAGTCATGAATCCCTGTGAGCATGGAGTGTCCTTGCTCAAGGCCTGGGTGCCGGGAGGGGGACAGAGACCTTGTGTTTCAAAATCCTCCCGTGAGGGAGTCAACAGTCAAATTAGAAACCAGCCAAATTGGAAATCAGCAGCAAAGATCCTCAGGAATTCAATAACGTACTTCTGAATTACACGAGTTTTGGAGGAAATCATAGCAGACAATTAAAGCGTTTATCACCTTAAAACAGCGATGCTCCTGTCATTCTTGACTGTGGGGTGCAGCCAAGTTGGCCGCCAAACAAAGTCTGAGCCTTAAATTAATGTATCAAAAGACATACAGGCTAGAAACAAATGGGTCGAGTGCTGAACTCAAGAAGCCGAAAGCAGAACCAGAGAACACACCCACAGAAGGTAGCAGGAAGAAAATAAGAGCAAAAGTAATTGTGCTAAAAGCAAAACAGCACTGGAAAGACCAACAAATCCCAGAACTGGCTCCTCCAGTGAAATCGGTCAGATAGAAAAAATGGGAGGGGAGAGAGGGAGACTTTTTAAAATAGGATAGAAAAATTGTGACAGTGAGTGTATGTCTGAAGATACAGCAGAAATTTTCTGAACCATAAATCACACTGAGCACTTTTATGCCCATACTTGTGAAAATGTGGTTGAAATAAAGTGGATAGAAAACCCATGGCAAAATTGACTAAAATACAAAAGAGATGAGCAAACCTATTACCATTGAAGAAATCACATCAGCAATTGAGCCTTTCCTCCCCCTGTGCCCCCTGCTGCCACCCACCCCTGTAGACCCAAGATTATAGGCAAGTTTTGCTGACCGTTCTAGGAATAAGAACCATCTTTAGAAGTATTTCATAGAAGAAGAGTGAGATGATCCAAACAAGTTCATGGGGCTGATACAGTCTTGATATCAAAACAGGACAAGAACGAAAAGAAAATGCTAGCAAATTATAAAAATCAATACATCATGGCTAGGAGTGCAAAGCTGGTTTAATCTCAGAAATCCTTTGTTGTCAAGCACATTAACCACAGAAAGGAGAAGAACTATGTTATCATCTGAACAGAGGCGAGAAAGTGAGTCCACAAGATTCAGCACACTTGTCAATGCTCAGCAAGCTAGGAATACAATGGGGGAAAATGTGCAGCAAACATCATAAATTAATAATGGAACTTCAGAAAATTCATCACACAAGTCAGAAACACCTGCTATCACACCTCTGTTCACTTTGCATTAACAGTCCCAGACAATGTAACAAGACCAAAAAAAAAAAAAAAAAAGGTAGCTAGGGATTAAGGAAAAAACAAACGGCCCTTATTTGCCCAGAAGCTCAGGGAAATATGCAGATAAACTATGAGAACTAATCTGAACATTCAGCAATTTGCTAAGTGTAGGATTGGGTAATAAAATAATACCCAAAGAGAAAATGAAACAGAAAAGAAACTCCACTTGCAGCAGTATTAAAAGCTATGAACAATTTGCCTTCAAGGGACATATCACGACCTTGGTGAAGTCGCTGATAAAGACCTGGTTAAATGGAGAGACTTATTGTGTAAATAAATGGGAAAACTCAACAGCATGAAGGTGTCCATACTCCACAGATTGCCTATAAATATATGATGTTCCCAGTCAAAACCCCAGGAGCCACTGAAAGTGGGTAAATTATTGCCCCCAGTTCTGTTGAGATGGCGTTGCCTCATTCCTTCCCCTATAGCTAAAAGGCCCTGGATGCCATACAGCCAACAGGTGGGAAGACTCTGAAAGAAGGCACTGCATGGAGACCTCGGGAGGAGGAAGGACATGGCGGTCACATCCCTGGTTTCCTTGTTGCCTCCCATACAGTGTAGAGGGAACAACGTAGAAGCCCCCAACCCAGAGCTGCCAACAGGCATGGATTTAAAAGCTCCAGGAGAAGCCTGTTCCCCCAGCCAGAGGGTCAAGAAAAGGATGGTCCAAAAACAAAACACCTGTTTGGGAATACTTGTCCCACTCTGCCCAAACACTGATGGAAAACCACACGCCCAGGCCCTGCGATGTAGAAGTCGGAGTCCGGAGATAAGCCCATGCGTCTACAGCCAACTGATTTTCAGCAAGAGCGCCAAGACCACTCAGTGGGAAGTATAGTCTTTACGCCACATGGTGCTGGAACAACTGGAAGTCCACATGCAGAAGCCCGAAGTTAGCAGCACCTACTGCCTCCATATGCAAAGCTGACTCAAAATGGGTCGAAGACCCAAATGTAGGAGTTAAAACTGTAAAACTCTTAGAATAAAACATAGGCATTAATTTTTATGACCTTGGATGTACAATGGATTCTTAGGTAGGACATCAAAAGCAGGAGCAAAAAAGGAGAAATTAAATAGGCCTTCATCAAACCTAAATACTTTTGTTCATGAAGGAACACCATCAACAAAGAGAAAAGACAGCCTACAGAATGGAAGAAAACATTTGTAAATCTCGTGTCTGAAAAAGGACTTGTGTCCACATAAAGAGCTCTTATCGTTCAGCAACAAAAAGACAACCCAATTAAAATTCCCACCTCAAGAAACTGGAAAAAGAGGAGAAAAAAAGCCCAAAGCAAGAAAAATGAAGGAAATAATTAATGAAGACAGGAGCAGGAATCAATGAAACTGAAAACTGGAAAACAATGAAGAAGATCAACAAAAAGCTAGTTCCTCAAAGGAAGAGGAAGGAAGGAAGGAAGGAAGGAAGGAAGGAAGGAAGGAAGGAAGGAAGGAAGGAAGGGAGGGAGGGAGGGAGGAAGGAAGGGAGGGGGAGGAAGGAAGGAAGGGAAAGAAAGAAAGAAAGAAAGAAAGAAAGAAAGAAAGAAAGAAAGAAAGAAAGAAAGAAAATCAATAAACGTGACAAACCTCTGAGAGGACTGACAAAAACAAAAAGAAAGAGGACCCAAAGCACAGTATCAGGAATGGAACGTGGATCTCGGCACAGACAAGAAAGGAAAGCTACAGAACTCTGTGCTCGCAGACCAGACCACCAGCCTGCCCAAGCTCAACCAGGATGAAAGAGAGAGCGTGAACAGTCCCACCACCATCAAAGATGAATTGGTAATTTATAAGCCATTTAAAAAAAAGAAATCTCTAGAATTTTCTAATGAAAATTAACTTAAAGAGAATGAACACCAATGTAACACAATCTCTTTCAGAAAATAGAAGAGGAAGAAATATTTCTCATTTTATGAGCCAATGTCCCTCTGATATGAAAACTAGAAAAAGACAATCCCTAACAAATGAAACAAGAGAAAATTACAAATCAATAGTTCTCAATAACTTAGATACAAAAACCATCAAGAAAATATTACTAACTTGACTCCAGCAAAATGTGTAAGAAAAACTATACACCACGACCAGGTGTGATTTAGTCCAAACATGCAAAGCCGTTCTAACGTTTGAAATCAGTCACTATAATCTGCCATATAACAGCCCAAAGAAAAAAAATCCTATGATAATATCGGCTGATAGAGAAAAAGCATTTGATTCCACCTACATTCATGATAAAAACTCTCGGCAAAGTAGGAGTGAGGGCAGTTCCCCCATGGTGGTGAAGAGCACGGACGCAAGACCGACAAGTAATACCACACTTAACGGTGAGCACTGAAGTCTCCCCTGTAGGACCAGGAACAAGGCAAGGATGCCCGGCCTCGCCACGCTTACTCGACGGCTTTCCCCAGGGTCACGGTGGTGGCTCTGTTTCCATGTCCCCGGGGAGTACCAGGGGGTGGTGTTCGGGAAATTTGGGAAATGGGGTTTTCCCAGGGATCGTCACTCCCTCCTCCTCACTTCTCTGCCCCCTGCCCCTGTGAAGGTTCCAGCGGGCATCAGCGATGACCATGAGTACTCATCCTCCAGCCCCCTCGGCCGCCCCCTGGACAGGTGGGGTCTAGCAAAGAGGACAATGAGCTCCCAGGGGAATGCAGCCCCCCACCCTCCTCCTGAAAGGACCGTTCTCTCCGGTGAGGAAATGTGGTGGTTCACCACAAGGCGGCCCTCCCACAGGCCCAGAGCAAGGAAGCTCAGCGCTGGCTCCCTGCAGCCGCCCTCTCCCTCAGCTGCCAGAGGGGTCTGCCCCTGGCCCCCCACACTCGAATGTCTCTGCAGCCGCACCTGTGCAGTGTGCCTTCCAAAAGGCGGAGGGAAGCAACCCCTACGGCAGGTGCCGGCTGGTGGGAACGCGGGCACGGCAGACGCTGGTAGGTGAGCAGTCTGGATTTTCTTAGGGCGAGGTTTCCTACAAGGGGACGCACCTTCATCGGCCCGGCCCCCATTCTGAGGGTGTCTGTCACGCCTTCCCGGAAGCTGCACCTGAGCAGCCAAGACCACTGGAACCCCCTAAGGTGTGGTGACTGGGCTGTCCGGTTCAGCATCCGCAACCCAGGTGATTTCTAAGGTCAAAGGTCTCGGACCAGGTGGAGACCGCAAGAGCACATGAGCCCATCAGCTCCTCTCTCCTGGGATCCCCTGCCCCCCTCACCCCAGAGCTTAGGATCATCTATTCTAGAGGGTTTGGAGGCCACAGCAAGATGCTCAGGGCTGAGACCCGGGAGCAGTAGTGGGGGCAGGGCTATGCTTCCCCACCTGAGGCCAGGCCCCCAGACCTGCCTGCAAAGCCCCTGGGCTGGGGAGCCATCCTTCCCCACCCCCACTCTTTCTCCCACTTCCTGGAAACCTGCTCCCCAGCTCTCTGCTGGCGGGTTCAGCAGGGACACAGCTTCATTACATGGTCTGTGGTTGGGGGCTAAGAGGCTGGGGCTGGTGCTGGTGCCCAGCCAAGACTCTGCTCCCTGCCCCCCCCGCTTCTGCAGGTGGCCCTGGCCCGCTTAACTTTCCTCAGGAGCGGCGGCTTTGATTGGCCGCTGTCCTGGGCTTAGAATACCATTAATCACGGCAAATTCATTAGGCATTTCACAGGGGGCCTACGTACCCAATTCGACATCAATTACTCTGAAATTAAGTGAGTGCCCATGGCGTGGGGACAGAGCTCTGAGCCGTGTCCACCTCCCAGAGTTAATGGCCAGAGGCCCAAACTGCAGGGCCTGGCTCCAGGTAGGAGTGACCTGAGAGCAGGACTCAGGGCCAAGGTCAGTCCTGGCCCGCCCTCCACGGGGGGCAGCTGGCTGGGTCCCGGGCATCAGTCTGTGCTGGGTACAGCGGTGCCTGGTTCCTGTGGGTCCTGGGCAGGGGAAGGCCCAGGACTGAGGCCCATTCCTCAGAGCTCCTGCTACACCTGGGAGCTTGTTAGAAATGCAGAATACGACCTCCTGCCTGAGAATCTGCATTCAACATGGGCTCCAGGGATGTTGGGCTGGGCAAGACCTCCTCTAAGGGACCTGGCTGTCAGCAAGAGGCCGCCCTGCCCAAAGCCGCCCCTGACACGCACAGCCACGGCGTGGGGAGGTGGCTGGTGCCCCACAATCGACACTGTCAGGGACCGGTGTGACCTCTTTGTGCATCTCTACTCATCTCTGCATGGTGAGGGGCCCCTCCTGGGGATGGGCCTGACCGGTTCCCAGACCCGAGCTCTGATGCCCGCGAGCTGGGCGGCTGAGGGAGCAGCCGGGGCGGGAGGTGGGAGAGCCCCTGCATCAGGACTGCACCGTGCGCGGCTGCTGGGTAATCCTGCAATTAAAACCGCAGAGCTGCAGCTTCCCGGAAAATGGGATTTGCATAATTTGAAATCTGAGGAAAATCTCTAAATACTTTAATTTTGATAGAAACTGTTTCCACTGCTGACATGTGTCTACACCTATAATTTCAGTTGATAAATTGCTGTAATTTCTCCTCCATTTCATGTTCTTTCGAACATTAATTGTCAGTTGCAGGGTAAGACACTATAGAAAAGAGAGAGAGAGAGAGGATAATGTCACGGGCCAGGCGCAGGCGCTCTTTGCGGGGCGATTATGTGGCTCGCAGATGCGCGTGGAAGTCTGGGCTCACACAAAGATGCTCTGGAAGGAGCCCCTCTCCCCAGCCCGCCGTCCTAGCTGAGAGGCTGAGGTCTGAGCCCCAGCAGCTGCCACCCTGACACACGTGTGCACTCACGCACACACGCACACACACTGGGCATGCGTGTGCCACGGGAACTGTGTACATGCAGCCTGAGACACCCTGGTTGGCCCACACTGGGGACATCCATGGGATCGGTGGACAAGGGGTTACAACCCTGCCTTCCACCCACATGCCCTGTGGGAGCCACACCTGATTCCTGCTCATTTAGTGGGTCCTGCCCACCTGAGACCCTGCTTCGCAGACCTGCAGGCCCAAGCTCTCCCCGTGAGTCTCCAGGACGCCCCCCAGGAAGCCACGGACCAGAGGCCTCTGTCTTCAGGCCAAACTTGCAGGCAAGCCCCTGCTAGGGTACACACACCAAAACCTCCCCAGAGGTCCCACTATCCTCACTCAGGCCTCTGCGTTGGCTAAGAGGCTGACAAGAATCTGCTGGATACTCCAAGTGCAGGTGGTCCCTCCACCCTCAAGGTCAACCCCACACCTGCACCTCCACCTTCAAGGTCAACCCCACACCTGCACCTCCATCTTCAAGGTCAACCCCACAGGTGCACCTCCATTTTCAAGGTCAACCCCACACCTGCACCTCCACCTTCAAGGTCAACCCCACACCTGCACATCCACCTTCAAGGTCAACCCCACACCTGCACCTCCATCTTCAAGGTCAACCCCACACCTGCACCTCCATCTTCAAGGTCAACCCCACACCTGCACCTCCATCTTCAAGGTCAACCCCACACCTGCACCTCCACCTTCAAAGTCAATCCCACACCGACGTGGTGTCTTACTGGGACACCAAACACTTTTCAGCGTTTCTTAGGGAAATAAAGAGCTGGTCAGGGCTGATCTCGAATCTAGGCCTCATCTGTTCATCCTGAAACGCTCCTCAGGATTTGAGTCCCGGCCCCGTCCACCACCCTAGATGTGTTTTGGAGTCATCCGTCCCTGTGGACCCCTAACCTGGTTAACGCCTACCCTGCTCTCAGCCCCAGGAGCTCTGTGCTGCCCACGTCACAAATCCCCTTCCCCACTCTGTTAAAACAAAGCCCACCCTTACCCGGGTGTCACATGGCACTACCAAATTATTCTATTAATTTATTATTCATGATGAAAAATTATTCTAATAACATTTTCCATGCTATTAATATTCCAACGATGAGCCGTTTAAAGCCCCTTCCTGCGGCCCTGCTCTTGGTGAGAGCCAATCTATTTTTAACAAAGTGTATTGAAATTAAAATCTAATCACGTGCAATATGCCGCGTCGAACAGATACGCTTTCAGGGAGTCTGAGTGCCACAGCCCCCAAGAGGAGGCAGGAGGGTGGGCGCCTCCCTCTGCTGCGGGGTGTTGGAGGCGACCCTGCCCTGTCCATGGAGAGCCACTAAGGTCCCAGGGCCCCTCTCCTCACTGGGGCTGGGCCCAGCCCACCACTCCTCCCTCCCTCCCTGCGTCCAGTGACCCTCAGTGTTTAGCTCTGGACAGGGTATGTGCAGACCTCTGGAGTAGATGTGGACATCTGAGGGTGGTACCTGGATCAGGAGAGAAGGGGGGGGTCTCTCTCTGTTGAGACAACCATGGAGGGCCCTCTCCCCCCCAGACTGCCTTCTCAGCGTGGGGGTCCTCGGCCTCACCCTAACAAGTACAGCAGCCCACGCCGGCTGGGGTCCAGCAGCCCAGGGAGGGCACCTGGGCAGCCATCCTATTCTGTTCCCTCTGCAGGTCCCTTCAGCGACGTCTCTGTCCATCAAATAGCCAGGGATGTGCACAAAGGCAGCGTCCACCCCTCTGTCCGGCCTCGACGACTGCTCCGACCACCTGGGAAGAATGAGATTCGAGACCACAGTGTCATGGGAGGGAAAAAGGGAAGCTGCCTGGAAAGTATCAGTTTGGTGAGAAGGGTGCCGGCTAACCTGCCAGCAAGGGGCAGGGGTCTCCCTGGGGGAAGGGGAGGGGCCGGGGTCTCCACAAGGGAGGGGAGTGGGTGCTGTCTGAGCCCAACGGGCAGAAAGCACAAGAGCCCCTCTAGGCCAGGGAGGGGGATGCGCTGCTCCGAGGGCCACCCCCGAGCCCCACGTGCTGCGGCGAGCCCCTCTGGTGTCCAGCATGTGGCCCCTTGGCTACCCCATAGAAGGAAGCTCCCCCCTCCCAGCCACTGGGCAGCCCCACAGTCGCCTAGGTTATCGTTCATTGTTTTAAAAAGATGGCTGAGTTCTGTCTGACAGCTTTGCTGAGGTATCAGCTGCGCGATCAGCGGTTTCTGGTCCGTTCGCAGAGCTGCGAAACCGTCTCATGGCCAACCTGAGAGCAGTTCCACCGCACAAAGGAGGCCCAGCGCCCCCCGCCCCCCTCGCCAGCCCTTCACCTGCTTTCTGCCTCTATGGATCTCTGTGGATTTGCTCTTCTGGGCTTTTCCTTTCGATGGCGTCAGACGACACCTTGTCCTTCGTGTCCGGCTCTCTCAGAGCGGGTCATCGTGGTCTCGGTCCTCATCCACATGGTAGCAGGTGTCCATCCGCACGTCACTCCTTTTCGCGGCCCAACAAGAGGGCCCTGCGAGGATGGACCCACCTTGTTTGCCTGCCATCCGCTGACAGACGTTGGGGTTGTTTGCATGTTTGATTATAGAGGGTAAGACGCCAGGACCCTCGTCAGGTTCCTGCTCTGTCACACCGGTCGCGGCCCCCAAGACAGACGTCCACAGGGCTTGCCCAGGCCTGGCCCCTGGAGCACCGCACGTGCCCCTGCAAGCAAGCCCCTGTGCGTCCGCACCGGGAGGACATCCCAGGGACCTTGAACGGACGTGCCGGGATCCCCTCCCACTGACCCACAGCGCTCACCTCAGGGCCGCCCTCGACTGTCAGAGCTGTGTCCCCCTGCCCTCCACGGCCGCGCGCCGGCCCCCAGACAACCTTCCTAACCCACCCTTGGGACCTGCTGGGCCGACCGGCTTTGGACTGTGATGTGTAGGGAGCCCTTTTCTGGGACCACGCGGTCCCAAATTTTCTCCCCAGTGCTGGATTCGGTAAGAAATTCTAATTAATTTCCTTTTCAGTAAACGGCAAAGCTATTTTTAAATTGCACACCTGATTGAATTAACAAAATGTGAGACAATTGACATCCCTCCTTTTTTGTATTTTCATGTCCTTTAAAATGCATACTGAATTTCATTTTCTCTTTCTCATCCTTCCTGTGGGTCGTAGTTGTGAGGCGTGCGCAGCTCGGCCCAGGCCGCCGTGGTCATGGGAGGCGCGTCCCTGCCTCTCTGCGGCCCCGAGGTCAGTCCTGCTCACCCGCTCGCACAGCGGTACATTTTCGAGGGAAGCCCTGTTTGCCTTCCCATAATCCTCTCCCCCCGCAGCCTGCAGCTTGCTCCCAAAATCTTGTCCTGGAGGGCGCGGGTAGGGTCCTAGGGCGGCTGCCAGCTCCCCCGGGGATGGAGGAAGTGGCAAATGGGAGGTTGGAAAGGTCAGAACTGGGGGAGTGCCTGACCCAGCGGTTGGCCCAGTCTGCAGCCACAAGGCCCTGCTGGGCGGGGGACCTGATCCTCTGACCACAGCTGAGGCTGTGACCACAAAGCCCAGGCTGGGGCAGCTTAGGAGGTGATCAGAGCAGAATGTCACCTTGGCCGCTGCCCCCCAGCTGCTCTGTGAGGGCGCCCTCGTGAACCAGCAGTCCGCTGTGTCTCTGTCTGTCTCTCTGTCTCTGTGTCTCTATCTGCCTCTCTGTTTCTGTCTCTCTCTGTCTCTGTCTGTCTCTGTCTCTGTCTCTCGCTGTCTCTGTGTCTATATCTCTTTGCCTCTCCGTTTCTGTCTCTCACTGTCTCTGTCTCTCTGTGTCTCTGTCTCAGTATGTCTGTCTCTGTGTCTCTCTCTCTCTGCCTCTCTGTCTCTGTGTCTCTGTGTCTCTGTCTCGGGCTCTGTGAGGGCGCCCTCGTGAACCAGCAGTCCGCTGTGTCTCTGTCTGTCTCTCTGTCTCTGTGTCTCTATCTGCCTCTCTGTTTCTGTCTCTCTCTGTCTCTGTCTGTCTCTGTCTCTGTCTCTCGCCGTCTCTGTGTCTATATCTCTTTGCCTCTCCGTTTCTGTCTCTCACTGTCTCTGTCTCTCTGTGTCTCTGTCTCAGTATGTCTGTCTCTGTGTCTCTCTCTCTCTGCCTCTCTGTCTCTGTGTCTCTGTGTCTCTGTCTCGGGCCTCTTTCTCTCACCAGGACACCTGTCATTGGACTTAGGTCCCACCCAGATCCAGAGTGGTCTCATCTCAGGGTCCTTCATTACATCTGCAAAGACCCTTTTACCAAACAAGGTCCCCTCACAGGTTCCAGGTGGACGTGTCTTTTGGGGTCACCATTCAACCCGCAGCAGGCACAGATTTGGCGGCCCTTGCAAACACCACTACCGACCAGAAATGGTGCCGAATCGGCCCGGCTCACGGAGGCAAGAGCAAGAAGTAACCCCACAGGATTCCATGCGAGAGCTGGTTCGGGGGGCAGACGTGTGAGCCTCCCAGTGGCTGGCAGGCTTCTCCCTGGAGACCCTGAGCCCACCTGCCAGCGGGCAGGGGTCCCCAGGGCCCCACGGAAGCTAGCTCGCCGGCTAGGATGCTGCCCGGCTCGCCAGCCCAGGAGAGGCCTGTTCTCAGGCAGGTATTCCAGCAGACGGTGGATGGAGAGGCAGGAAAGCGGGCGGAGCTCGGGAATGGCGGTGAGGCTGGAAGGGCGCTGTGATGGGGGCTGGGCCTCGGACGCAGGGACACACTCTGCCAGCCATCCTCTCATGCTCTGGGCCCTGCGCCTGACTGAGGGGCCCTGCAGGTGGCCGGGGCCTCGAGGGGCTTCTGAGGGGTGGTGCTGACCTTTAAAAGCTCAGGGATTTTCTGAGATGAAACTCCAGTAACATGAAATGAGCTGCTTTGAAGCGAACAACTCCGTGGCATGTAGCACATTTGTGAGCTCGTGCAAACCACCCGTCCAGTTCCAGGGAGTTTCAGGCATTTCTCCGTCCCTGGAGTGAAGCCCCAGCCCCGTCAGCGGTCCCCCGACCGCCCGCGGCCGCACTGGCGCCTCTCTGTCCCCGTGACCAGACGGCAGCGGCCGCATCCGAGTGGAGTGGCCCAGCATTTGCCCTTGCGTGACGGGCTCACGTCACTGCGCGTGCGGCCCCTCCCCGTAGCAGGTGTCGGTCTCCTTTCTCTCCAGACTGAAGGATAGTCCCGTGTTTGGACAAACCCCATTTTGTTTTCTGTGCGTTTGTTGTGGGGGGCTGGTGTTTCTGCGTCTCGGCCGTCATGAAAAATGCGGTTGTGAACCAGGCTGTGCAGACGCCTCTCTGAGACCCCGCGTGCCAGTCTGCGGAGCTGCCGTATGAATACCAGTGCGTGCGCGGCCTAAACCACAGACGTTCATGGCCTCGCGCTCTGGAGCCTGGGCGTCCCAGATCCAGGCATGGCCGGGATGACTTCCTCTGAGGCCTCCCTCCTGGGCGCGTAGACGGTGCCCCTCCCGGGTCCTCACCCCTCGGTGTGAGTGTGTGTCCTCATCTCTCACAGGCACACACACCGTTTGGCTTAGGGCCACCCTTACGAGCACGTTTTAAAGTAATCTCCTCTGTAAAGGCCCTTTCTCCACCGGGACGTCTCGCTCTGAAGTCCTGGGGGTTAAGACCTCACACTTGAATTTGGGGGAACGCAATTCAGTCCATACACGCCTGCTTTCCGTTCTTTGGGCTGTGTATGCAGGAATGGAACTTCTGGGTCCCGCAGTATTTCTAGGAGGACATCGCTGAGGCCAGCTAGACTGTTCCCCCGGCAGCCACCCGGGTTACAACCCTCCAGCCAAGACAAGGCACCAACTTCTCCACAGCCTCCTTAGCCCGACTGAGCGGCCCGTTAGCCCAACGAGGGAGGGACCACCCTGGACCACGGCTCAACAGGTGACACTCTGGCCAGGCTGCTGCTCCTTTCCTCCCAAGCCGGGAGCGGGCGAAGGGCCAGGGCCCCTGGGGACCATTTGGGACCGTCCGGGCCCTGATGCAGGATGGGTCCTGGGCTGTGCCCTCAGGAATGTCATCTTGGAACGTGTTTAAGTGAGGAACGGAATACACGTGAGTGAACACCCTGCCGCACAGCGGCCACGTGGGTGCGCGTCTCCAGCTGTCCATTGGCCCTCCCGGTGTGCGCTGTCCCCACAGGGAGAGCCCCTGCACCCAGCTCCCCAGTGTCCTTGCTCTGCTTGCCCCTTCCCTGCCCGGCTCTGCCTCCCACTCCCTTCGAGGCCTTGCTCACCTGTCCTGAAGCCCCGCAGTAATGCCATCCGGCCCCGGCCATCAGCACCAGCCACCTGCAAGAGCCATTTCCAGAAATCCCTGCCCGTTTTTATTACGCACCCTGGTGGAGAAACCTGACTCGCCAGCACCCTGGAGCCATCCACGCCCGACAGAAGAGAAGCAGTTAGTCTAATTTAGGACAATATTGACCTTCTCTTCATGTCCTTCTCCGTCGTGACTGAATTACAGGGCACTGCTCTGGAATGGGCCTCTCACCAAGTGCCCGAGAGTCTCGTTGCTCGGAACTCAGGCGAGAGCCCCACAGAAGCCCCCAGGCGGCTCCTCTCTGCGTCTCCCTGGGGTCTCTGGTGGGGGCTGGAGGCTGCGTGGGGAGAAGAGCTGGCGGGGCCGCGGCCGGTGGAAAGGGGGCTGCGGGGGGTTGTGCGGCCCCCAGGGTCAGTCCCCGAGCCCAGGCTCTTGCTCCAGGTCCCCTCGTGTGTGTTGGGGGACAGGTGTTCCTTTCCTCGGGACCACCGTGTCCTCTCCTGGAGGACCCACAGAGAATCCACCCCACACCAGATTCCCAAACACGCCCAGGGGTGACGTGGGGCCAGCTGCACATGGTCCTCACATGTCATCGGATCCCAGGCTGGTACGGAGAACAGTGTGTGTCCAGAGAGAACAGACCCCGAGCAGGCTCAGCGGCAGACCCCGTCCTGGAGGCAGGAGCGAGTTTCAGGAGCCGTCGGGACCTCTAGGGACCACACAGGCAGGACTTCCATCCCCCAGGTGGTGCTGGAGGAGAGCCACAAGAAGGGCCTTCTGGGCGGAGGAAACAGTGCAATCAGCCAAGGGCTGGAAGGAGTCGCCCCTGATGGCAAGGCCCCGGCCGAACTCCGTGCCCAGAGCCCAGTGAAAACCCAGACTGCCGGCCGGTCTCTCCGAACCCCGGGCCTTCGGGCTGCTGTGGGGCTGTCAGTCCACAGTGGCCTCCGCAGAGAGACAGGGGGTTCATGCGTCCGTCTGGGAGAAGCCAGCCCCCACCTCGCAGGCGGAGCACGACGCCGGGGGCTCCCAGGGTGGTCTGTGCTGCCCTGTCAGCTCACAGATGGTTTATGAGCACTTCCTCTCCTGGCATTTAATACATTTAATGAATTTAAAGCATCAGTGTATATTAGAAATAACTTAATTAGCTTATCAAACCCCTGGGTCACTCACAATCCATTTTCCAATTCCCCAAAGCTATTGGTTTCAGCTAATAACACCCCAGTCTGGAGCAGAGTCTCAACCATTTCCTGCCAGACGGTAAGTGTTTCTCATGGTCCCTGTGTCAGCGACCCAGCCCCACGGCGGTAGGATGAAAACCGCTGTAGTCACCTCACCAAGGATGGGGGGGCCGGGGGGCCAGTGAAACTTTATTTATAAAAGCAGGCGGTGGGCCGGGGGTGGCCTGAGAGACGAATTCAACGTTTCTCACCTGAACCACGTTTGTCAGGGACACGTGGCGACGTCTGTGGTACTTTTTGTGATTACAACGAAGCCGACTGTGGAAGGAAGATGCTGCCGTGTGGCAGGCAGAGGCAGCAGTCACCAAACACCCAGCACTGTGACCTGGACGGCCTCTCACCGCGGGGGCCCCACCGCCCGACCCCACCACCCTCGGGCTCCAACGTTGGAGTTCGGGGACGCACACATACCCTGTCTGCAAGCGTCTGGTGGCCAGGGCACACGGGGAGGTGCACGGTGCACCCCACCGGGCGTGGGGGCGGGGAGGAGGGTGTGCGTGAGTGGGCGAAGGGTGAGCCCGTCTCTTTGCAGGCACCCGGGTGCAGCGCTGAACACACCCACGGTGACCTGCTGGGCCGCCATCAAGCGGCCACCACGGCTGAGGTGAACAGCCCGGGGCAGAGACAGATGCCTTCGTGTCCACGTCCTCCAGCTGGCAGCCAGCTCTGCCGTAATCCCAGGGTATTAGGAGGACAGCAACCTTCTTGGAAATTGGCCCCATCAGCTGGGTCGCCGTGTGAGGTCTCCTGGCGCCTCCCCCTGGGGACGCAGTGCTGCTCTCAGGGCTGGTTGTGCACGGGGAAGCTGGGAATTGAGAGGACAGGACGCCACGGGAAGTACACCCGTGTGCAAGGCCAACCACCTCCCATTAATGTATAATTACATGCTAATAACGACTCCCTATTTGTACAGTAACCGTGCATGCTATGGATTACCTGATTATTTACGCGGAGTTAGCATGCGAACCGGGGTCTAATTACCCGGCGTAATTGTTCAACCTCATGGTAACACTTTAATTTGCAAAGCAGAGATAACCATGTGATCACCCTGCAATTACAATGATAGGCACTAATCAATTACTTGTACAGAGTCGGGGCGTGCTGACAGACTGCCCCACGCCCACGTTCCAAGGCGCTGCTCTGGGGTGCCGGCCGGCAATCACCCGCCCCGCCGCAGCCCGTCCCCAACAGCCTCCCTCGCTCCCCACGTGTGGAGAGCGCTGGCCTTCCGTCTCCCCCACCTGCTCATCTGCCACCTGCAGCACTGGAACACGGGTTACTCTGTAGCAGGACCAGTGGGGGCCCCTGCTTGGAGCCTGCGACGTGCCAGTCTCAGGCCAAAAGCTTCACCTGGCCAGGGGTTTGTCCTCACCTGAGCGCGTGAGCCAGGGGCCAGGACCACTTTGATTTGCAGGTGCGGAAGCTGAAGTCCAGGCGGGGCTCCTTGATGACCGGTTCCCGGCCTCGGCTGTCAGCAGAAGTGAATCCAGCACTGTCCGCAGAGAAACGGCCATGGCTCTGGCGTGGGAGGGAGCCTGGATTCGAGGGTTGTTTGTGTGCTTGCTTCTTCCCAGCCCCCAAGTGTGCAGCCCGGACCCACCCTGGAGCCACACTGCTGTCACCTCCCCAGCACGTCCAGATACGTCTGTGCAAACCGTTTTTGATTCCAGAGTTGAGGCCCCCAGCAAGGGGATGTGGCACGGGGAATGTGCCATGTTTTCCCACCGAGCGGGCCTGGACACTGCAGACAGGGCCGTCCCCGTGGAGCGTGTGGAGCGCGGCTCGCCTGGGCCATCGCGCCACCCCTGGGAACTCACCGCAAGGAGTCAACGACCCTCAGCCTGTCCTGCTCCCTCGTTCTCCACGTGCAGCTGGGGTGCCCTGAGTGTGCACGGACGGGGAGATGGAGGGGCAGGGCGTTGGCCCAGGCCTCCGCCAGGAAGCTGCACCTCGCCAACCCGGGGCTCTCCAGAAAGACCCCATGCCCGCTGTGGGGCACGTTGTAGAGCAGACTGGGCACGTGCACACGCAGGACAACATCTGCCGTGGACACAGGCCGGCCACCGAACAGCCAGCCCCCCAGCTGGAGGCCAGTGTGGCCGCCTCGTGCGGGGATTGCCTGGGCTACGGAACCTCAGGCCGCTCCCTGTGCAGAGCGGGCAACGGGCCTGTTCCTGCCACACCCAGCCCCCCAGATCTCAGCAATGTCACGCCTTCGATCCATCCCTGAGATGACATCATGCTGAGTTTTACCCGAGAAAGCCAGTCCACAGCCACCCTCCCAGGCATCGCACACCTCGCCGTCCCCTGCAGGGTCACCCACTCCCTGTCTGCGTGAGCGTCAACCCCCTTGGCTGCCTGCTCCCCCAGCCTGGAGGACAGCCTACAGCTTCCCGAGGCTCATGGGGCCAGACGGGTCTGGTCTGAGAGAAATAAAATCAGGACACTGTGCTTGGTCCGTCCGCCTTCTAGGGCAGGTGAGCCCAGGTGACCCGGTGCCCTGGGCTGGCCACCACACAAGGGGACACACCACAGCTCAAAGCAAGGCCCCTACAAGACAACAGGTGGAGGACACGGCTCCTGCCCCCATTAGCCCTAAAGACCTGGTCCCCACATCCGCCCACTCGGACTTCCCTCCCCAGCACCCCACTCTCGTTCTTTTCAGACAAAGGCAGTGACGGGTGTTCTCTTGATTTCCAAGTCCTGCAGGCTGCACACCCTTGCTTTTCAAACAGTCTGAAACCCAAGATGAGAAATAATGATCTATCCGTAGCAGACTCAAAATAAACCCCAGGATGAAACGCCACGAGCCACGTCGAGAAGTTCTGTCGGGTCATTCCTGCCTTTGTTCGGGGCGAGGCGCAGTGCGGGGCCTGCTCTAGCCCTCCTTCCACGAGCACCGAATGCTCACACGGGCCCTACAGGTGTTTCTTCTGGTTTGAAAAGGCAGATGTTCTGTGCAGGTGGGAAAACACACACACACACAAGTGTGCACACACACAGGTGCAGGCACACGGACAGGCACACACAGGTGCACACAGACACACGGTGGAGGGCCTGAGATTCTAGGGGAAGCCACATCCTTAATGATACATATGATAATAAAGGAGACAATAAACACAATTAGCATATGTTTTAAATAGTTTATTAGTGAGGCTTACCATAAAATCAGAATAGAGAGCGCTCCAGGGTGGGTTGGAATAACAGCTTCTAATCCTCTGAGTTGTAAAATCTCTGGCTCGGAAGAAATGGGCGTCCTCGGCTGACGGAATCGGCAGGCCAGGCACAGCCAGCTCCGCCCGAGAGCTGCACTGTGGAGGCCAAGTCAGCGGGCCTGCAGAGCCTGCAGGGGGAGGGGGCGAGGCGCTGCTGCTGCGGGGCTTCTCCTCTTCGGGCCCCGGGGCGTTTGCAGCATGGGGGGCACACCCCGGTGGCAGGAGAGCCACACACCCATGCGGGAACAGGCTCCCTTTGCTGAGGGCCGTGAGGGTCTTCGCCAGGTTCAGCTGAGAGCAAGTGCTGGAAGCAGGGGACGTTTTGCCAGGTGGGGGAGAGACACAGACCCCAGATCCTCCACCCACCCCGGGGGCACCAGAGGTCAGTCGGTGGACATTGGCCACAGCTGATCGGGTCTGACGTCCATTCCCCAGCCTGCTGGCCTCCCCCAGCTCCCGCCTTGGGCTGCCCGCTGTCCGCACCAGGGGTTGGCGGCTCAGGTGGCCGAGCTTGTGAACGCGCGGGGCGCCGTGTGCAGGCCCACCAGGACTGGTCACAGGACTTGCCCCCAGCCCAGCCCAGGTCGGGTGTAATCTCATCAGACGTGCTGAGCTGGTGTTTGAATGCATTTCCACGGGGAAGGGGGACCCCAGACACGAAGGATCCTTTCCATAAAAATGTGCATGTTTGCAGCCTGGGCTCTTCACACACTCACCTCAGGATCTCTTGGAATTTCAGGGCTGGGGGCTGGGGGGGCGCTGCCACCTCAGCCTCAGGGCTCCCTCGGTGGGGGGTGGCCCTGGGAAAGCCACCAGCCTCCTGAACCTGTGTCCTTGGCAGAGGGCCCCCCGAGAGCGGGTTTGGTGAGCTGGGGCACGCAGCCTGCGGGACAGGGGAGGGACGCAAGAGCAACGTGCCCCTCTGTGCCTTGGGGCCTCCCTCTCTCGCCTCACAGGTCTGTCTCCTTCTACCCAGTAGAGCAGAGGCCTCCTGGAGGAGCGGAGGGCTTCTGACCTGGGGGAGAAGCCTGAACGTCAAGGACACGCCTGTCTCCCGCCCGCCCCGCCCCCGCACCGCAACCTCTGCTGCCCCGCCCTCCGCCCTCCTGCCCTGGGCACACCCGTGCTCAGAGCCTGCCTGGGGCTGTTTGTGCTCGAGGGGGCGGCCACGCTGCCACACTCGGCTGACATGCTGCCACACTCGGCTGACACGCTGCCACACTCGGCTGCCCCGCAAGGATGCAGGTGAGCTTGGCACCCCCACCTCGAACCATACCCCTCATCCTCATCCTTGCTCCGGCTGCTGCTGGAGAGTGCGTCAGGCTCCTGGGCCACGTAACTAAGGGCCACAGCCTGGGGGCTCACACAACAGGACTTTATGCTCTCATGTCTGGGGGCCAGAGCCTGAGGTCAAGGTGCTGCCGAGGTGGTCCCTGCGGGGGACGCCAAGGGAGGGTCTGCTGCAGGTGTCCCTTCAGCTTCTGATGAGGTGGACATGCGTGGTGGCCCCCGGCTTGTAGACGGGTCCTCCCACGTCAGCCTCCGTCTTCACGTGGCTGCTCCCTGTGTGCCTCTGTCCGAGCGTCCCTCTTCTGGTGGGGATGCCAGTCGCAGGGATAATGGTCCACCCACTGCCGGCAACGTCCTCTTAACTAATTATTCTGCAAAGACATTATTTCAAAAAGGTTACTTTCCAAAATTCCAGGAGGGACTCTGTCCAGTCCGGTTCAGAGGGGGTCTCAGCACCACCCTTGAGGGCAGAATAGGGCAGGGGAGAAGCTGGGGTCCACTAGAGGTCTCCAAACCCCACGAGGAGCTCTGGAGCCACAATGACCTTCGGGGTCGTCCCAGTTGAGGGTGGGGGTAGGTCCTTTGTCCCCCATGCCGACAACTCATCAGATGCAGGTTAACCCTGGAAGGTCAACCCTGGGAAGGGGACTTGGGTGTGAGCTGCCAACAGACACCCGGGTCCCCTCCTCTCTGTGCCCCTCCCCCACCCTTCCTGGGATCCTGAGCCCATTCCTCCCCTTTTCCCCAACCCGCAAACGCTGGAGGGCCCTGGGCTTGGTCCCCAAGACTCCCTCCTCCAGTGTCAGGCCTGCAGACCACCCAGGTTGAATGGGGCCCCTGGAGCCATCTGCAGGGGGACTCCAAGGGAAGCCAAGCGAGTACCCCAGTGTTCAGTAGAGCCTCTAACACCACCCCTCAAAGCCAAACTCCCAGTTTCCCTCTGAACCTGCTCTCCTTACAGCCCTCCATCCCAGAACCTCCTTGTTGCTCAAGCCTAGTACCCAACCCAGGCCATGTCACTGCTCTGCTCAGAGGCATTCCACGGGTTCCATCAATTCAGATCAAATTCTACAAGCTTCCTTGGCTCTGGTCCCACTGCCTCTCCTTGTCCTGGGACAGACCAAGCACACTCCTGCCTCAGGACCTTTGCACCTACTGCTCCCTCTTCTTGGGACACTCTGTCCACCAGGTCTCTGTGTGATCCATCCCTTCTCTGCCTTTGTGTCTCAGCTCGGCTGTCTCTGGTCGTGGGCCTTCCTGTCTCCCCAGCTCAGAGGGTGCCTCTGCTGTCTTTGCTCTGTCCTCCTACCTGGCTTCACCGTTCCTCTAGCACCTGGTGCCAGTTGGCTTTGTGTCTGTTTGCTTATCTTCCTAGTATAATGTGAGCTCCCTGGAGGCAGCGGCTGGTTTGCTTTGTGCCCAGAAGGGGAGGATTCTTCACTCTGGGGTCCACGTGGTAGAGGGCAGCTTCCCCCAGCACCACACCTGCCCCTGCGGTGTGAGGGCCTGGGAAGAGGACCTGCCTGTGAGCCACTCAGAACAGCTCACACCTGCTGTGGGCCAGTGTGCGGCTTGTGGGCTATCATGCACATCTCCTGAACAACCAGCCTGGGGTGGCTGGGTGTGGTGCCCCCTCCCTGTGCCCCCCCCATCACTGGGGAAGGCCCAGTCAGCCAGCAGAACACAGTTGGTGTCCAACAGCCCGGCTGCTGGGCAGAACTCACACTTAGAAAAATCTTGTTCAGACTTGCAAATTGGGAAAATTTGGCAGGGATGCTGTGCGCGGCCACGAATATGGAAAAGACATCTCTGTGCTCTGCCGAGTGGCCTGGCCAGTCCATCCCTGGCTCTGGATGTGTGGTGGTGAGGACCTTCTTAATCAAGCCACTGATTGGATTCCATGTTTTTCATATCAATCAGTCTCCTCCATCATCTGCAAGACAAAACTTTTGAAAAAAGGATCTGCCCAGGCAGGTGCAGGCGGGGGCAGTGCCACGGTTAACTGAACATCCCCAAAGATGGGACAGGTCCTGGATGTCAGCAGGACACACGTGCAAAGACCTACAGAATAAGATCGAATTTCAGGACCCAGCAAATGCACAGTTTACACCTTTAATCAGGAAGATTCCTCTTCCGTCCTCTGGTGAAATAGCAGGCACTGGACGACGACCCAGGGAAAGTGGCAGGAGTCCTCACACTTCTTCGTCCAAAGACCCTGGGGAGCAGCTCTCACACGTCTCCTCACACGGATGTGTTGTCTGGGGACAGTGTGTACAGCGAGTCTCAGCGGCTCCAGGAAATGGAGCAGCTCATGAGATGTGTGGGCAGCAGAGGGCTCCTTCCCCACCCCCTGGAGAACCCATGAATGCGGCCAGTCAGTATCCCAGCGGGCCCTGGAGGCATCGGGCTTTCCCCACTTGTGTTGCCTGGGGAGGAACAGCGCTCACCTGAGAACATTCATTTCTGTTGTCCCCAGAGCCTCCTCCGCCTGCATGTGCACGGGCTTCTCCTTTGCACCCTTCGGCCCCGGGGAAGGGGGACCCCTGCTGCACACGGCCCTTCCTTCGTGGATGTGTGCTGGGCAGGGAGGGTGAGCACTGGAGGTGAGCTGATGCAGAAGCGTCTGCCTGATGACACGGGAGAGGCGGCAGTGGACCGGGAAGGGCTGAAACTCACAGAGGAGAACCCTAGAGCCTCTACCTTGGGGCACAGGCTGGCCAACCAGAGCCCCTGGCTTTGTCCCACCAAGTGAGTGAAAATACACAAGGCCCTAATCTCTCTGGGCTTTGGTTCCTGAAATGAGCAGTGAAGGGCAACAGCAATGCCTGCTTTGGGCAGGACCCAGGGGACTTTCCCAGCCGCCCCCGAAGGAGATAAAAGAAGTGTGCTTCAGTCATAAAACACCCTTCATGTGTGCATCTCCATCACCAAGTGCAGAGTGAGCGCCTGCTGAACGGGCCAGTGGTGCAGGCATTTGCTGGGCTCACAGGAGCCACAGAGCCGCAGGTACAGAGGGACCCAGCCGGTCACTCCTCCCCCAGCAACGTCCTGCATTGGGGGAGGTCACCCTCTCAACCCTATCATTTCCAAAGAGCAGACACCGGCATGCCCCACCCCACATGATGTCTCTCTTGCAAAAGGAAATTATTGGAAGTCTGGATTTTATTGACGATGGCTTATAGAATACAGATGTCAGAGATGGTGGTATAAAAAAATACATGGATACCCCGAGAGCTGCTGGGGGGCCTGTCCCCCTTTCTGTGTGTCCATGGAGAAAGCCAGACAGGCAGAGGGAATAGCCCATGCAAAGGCCCTGAGGCAAGAACAGGGCTGCCCTGCTAAAGTACCTCTAACACCCCTTTGGGCTCTGATTGGAAGCCACTCCACGGGGTCATGTTGGCAGACATCACTCTTCCCTATTCCTGTAGCCCTCCTGGAAAACAAGGCCGTCCCCTGCAGGGCACAGCATGTGCAGAGAAGCTGCCCTTTCTAAGGACGGACAAGATTAAGAGCCACAGAAGCCAGGGCAGCCACGGCAGCCACAGCCAGGCCAACGCCCCTCTCCCCGAGGGAACATCCAGCCCGCAGATGTCCAGCCCAACAAGGCAGCTCTTGCAGCAGCTGAGAGCTCGGCCACCTGTACAGATCCATCAGAGGCTGGCTGTGCACTGGCCAAGGAAGAGGTGTCCCTGGAGGCCTGGCTGGCTCTTCCCCAGGGAAGCACCTGGGCCAGGTGGGGGACATGGGCGTGGCTCCAGCTGGGGTCCCTCCACCCCAACACTGGGGAGGGAGGGAGGCCCTCAGTGGGAGGCACTTCCTCTGCTCTGCCCCACCTGTCCCTTTTGGACGGTGTTTGCTCAGCAGTTGGTCTACACCTGTCCCACCATGCTGTGTGGACACTCAAGCAGACTGAAGAGAGACCTGCACGGAGAGGACCCCAGAGCCAGCCCTGCCTCTCCAGCCCTGTGGGTGCGCCATCTTGGAAGTGGGTCCTCCAGATGGAGTCCACCTGCCCCAGCTAACACCGTGGAGCAGAGACAAACTGACCCCTCCAAGCCCAGCCCAAATTACAGATTCCTAATCAGGATGATCATTTTTTAAGTCATTATGTCTTAGGACGGTTCGTGACACAGCAGTGGAAAACTGAGGCACGTATAGGACAGTTCCTGGCACATGGCGCGTATTCGACCAATATTAGCTGCAATTTTCATTCTTCTTCTTCTTACTACCCTCAGCAACAGTAACATCAGAGAAGCTGGTCTGGCAGAAACGATCGACTTCCAGAGAGCCAAGGGCCCAACAATATTCTAACCAGCTGGGCTCCAGAACTGGACACGTGGACATCAGGAACGAAGGACGCAAATCGTCTCCTGCTCGGCTTTGTGGTTTGTGTTGAGACAGCGAACTTCACTCTTAAAAAGAACAGGAATAGTGTTGTGTTCTGGGTTATCATAGGCTTCCTGCAGCCGTTTTTATCCTTGTCCATAATTTCTTTGCCTAAAATGTAGAAGATGGTGAACACGTTTGACGCTCTCAGTTCCTCTGACTTCAAACTGCCTGACTTTGCTTTTGCAAGTAGTGGAAATGCACCGCACTCATTTCTGCTTGGGTTTGACGAGGTGTTCACAAACGCCCGCCACAACCCCACGGATCGGCAAGTGGGATTGATGTGGGCAATTTCAGGGCTGCCCTGCAGGGGACTTCCCCTCAGATTTTACACTCAGGTAGGGTCATTTGGGGCCCTCAGACTCCTCCCAGGTCAGGCAGGGACTGCACACCACCAGGCACCACAGTCGCGTGGGACCTGGAGCTGCCGGGGCCTCTCCACTCACAGATCCCCCTGGAGCAGGACAGCCCCCTGTGGGGGTGCCCCTAGCCTTTTGCCTGGGCCACCCTAGAGCCAGGCCCCCTCTGCACTTTCCAGTCCGGCTGCCTTGGTGCCAGCCTCGGGGTGGGGTGGGGGGCTTCCCCAACATCCCTCAAGCCCCATGCCCCATGCTACTTCAGGATTTCATCCCCCATCCCTGTGGCCCCCAGTGGAAGTGGCCCCTAGACAGGGACCCCTGAGCAGCCAAGGAGAACAGGCCCATCTCCCCTAGATCTCATGGGCCTGACCCCAGGAGGCCCCCATGCCCCAGTCTGCAGCAGCCTCTCCTTCGCTTTCAGGGCGCCAAGGGGCCATCCAGTGGTCCCCACGTGGAACCTCTTGCAAAGGAAAAGCTCAGCTGCCGGGGAGCCCCGTAGCGGGGAGAGCCGTGTGGCCGTGAGGTAATCAGCCCGCAACGTTATTATCATTATGCTGCTAATTAATTCCCAGCTCATTACATTTCCTGTGGCTAATTTGTACTCGGGCTGATTTGATTAAACTCATCTCTATGCTAATAAATGTGTTTTCCATTTGTTTTAGTGGCTGAAGGAAAAGGGTTCGATATTTACATATTTTGACGTTTATCAGAGAAATTGCAGCATCAGAATTAATGAATCTCTGCTTTACAGTTTGTAGGCAGCGTTGTAGGGTCAGGCACTTCCTGCAGGTTGCCCAGTGTGGGGTCTCATCCTTGGTCGCAGCCCTCCTGGGCAGGACGTCCCCATCCTTCCCTCTGTGGGGTGTTGTGGTCACACCCCTCTCTGCTACTAAGGAGGTGCATTTAAGCAGACAGCACAAAACCCCAGCTTTCTCCTCCCTCCACGCCTGAGCAGCAGGGTGATGGGAACCTTGCTATTTCCCTTAAGCCAATGGCATCTTACCTACAGATGAGGTCCCAGCCCCTTCCCCCCCAGCTCCCTCCAGCCACTGTGTGAGCCCCAACCCCCTGCACAGGCCCCACTGGCTCCCTAGCAGGTCACTGTTCCATGCAGTCCCTCCCCGGTACTGACCCATACTGCAGTGTCCCTGGGCCCCTCTGGCCTCTAGGCCTCGAGGAAAGCGGAGTGAAAGGACCACTTGAAATTTATCCATCTGCTTCCTGCTGCTGGCCCCTGTCTGCACCCCAGCAGGTCCTGCTCGCGCCCAGCTCCCTCACCTCCTCCAGTCCAGTCCCCTACCTCCCACCATGGCTTCTGCTCCACTACTGACCACAGTCGCCCTGGCTGCTCCCTGTGGGGTCCTGGGCTGGGACAGACAGAGGAGATCCATAGGGAGAACCCACCCTGCTTGGTCAGGGCTTTCCATGCCGAGCCATCCAAGATTGTATCTGGTTCAGTCGCCCAGCAGGGTCAGTGGATGTGGTGGCCCTGCTCCAAGGTGCAAGACCAGCTTTCAACCTGGGCCTCCCTGGAGAAGTGCCCTCGACCCTTTGCTGCTCCCATCAAATGCTCTAGTGACAAATGCTGCCCAGGACTGAACGGATGGCTCAGTGCAGGAGAGCAGACACACCAGGCAGCAGGCGTGGAGGGCCCCGGGGGTCTGCGCTGACCAGTGGCTGTGAGGTCTACGCAGTCCCACGCCACTGCTGGGGCTGCGTCTGCCCGGGAGCAGGTCCTGCAGCAAAACCGATAAATAGAGGGTGTGGGGGGCGCCTGGGTGGCTCAGTCGGTGAAGCGTCTGCCTTTGGCTCAGGTCATGATCTCGGGGTCCTGGGATCCAGCCCCACATTGGGCTCCCTGCTCAGCGGGGAGTCTGCTTCTCTCTCTCCCTGCTTCTCCCTCTGCTTGTGCGCTCACTCTCTGACAAATAAATAAATAAAATCTTGAAAAAAACATAGAGGTTGTGGGTACCCCAAGGTCAGGGCCTGGGGCGGGGCTTCGGCCGAGGTGAGCGTGGGTTCCTGGGCGCAGTGTCTGCCTCGCCTGCTCGGGACTGCCTGCGTGGAGCCCGTCCCGCGGCGGAGCCAGCACTTTCTTGGGATTTTTCCACAGGGGACACTTAGGGATGAATGGCTGTTTCCTCAGGCTCTGCTCTTTCCTGGGCGGTGGCCTCTGAGCCCAGATGGCTGTCCGGTGGCCGGACAGAGGCAGCATGTGCAGAAGGTCAGCGTGGAGGGGAGAGGAGCTTGGGAACCAGCAAGTTTGCAGGTATGGAAGCAGGAGTGCCCCCTGTGCCCCTGCAGCCAAGGCGGGGGAGACCTGGGAAGGAGAGCCGGAGAGGGACAGGCTTGGGGGCAGGACAAGGAGTGGGGGAGGGGCGGGGAGCAGGCTGCCCAGGCCACACGGAAGTAATCTCCCAGAGCCTCCTAGGAATCCTCCCTGGGGCCCAATCCCAGGCTAGGTGCCTATTTACTACATGCTCCCGAAACACCATTACCTGAACGTCTGATTAATGCATTTGCTCGCTCAGCTCAGTGCATCCCCTTGTTTCAGGACACCTGCTTGCAGCAGGGCAGTGGGCGTCATTTCCAGATTCTAGAACCCCAGAATCTGCCCTGCTGACATTCCAGCTCCTACCCCCGGCCCCGTCCTCCACTCCAAGGAAGGGAACACGTGGCTTGTCTTGTCTTCTCTCATTGTTGCTATAACAGGTCTGACATGCGAGCCTTGCCCAAAGTCTGGGGGCTTGTCTGTGGTGTTCTGACCCAGGGACAAGCCAAAGACTCCCAGAGGCCATGCTCCCCCTCAGGAAATGCCACCAGGCCTCTTCATCCCCATTCCTCTTCCTCATCCCCTAGCTTCCCCACCCAGCCCTGGAAAGAGGACAGAGAAGCCGGCCCCTTATTCCTGATGGAACATTGACCCCTCCTCCAAGAAGGACGCTGTGGCTGCCACGTCCCCTTCTCCCCACAGTAGAACTCTGCCGAGGGGAGGGACAGAGAGGGGCCCTTTGGAGATGTTGGCTAAGATTCATGGTGGGAATTCACGGACTGAGCTGCAGAGAAGGGAGGGCAGTGTCACGGTCACTGTCCTGGAAGAGTGGGACGCCAGGCTCAGTGTCTCCCACTGGCCCCAAGTGCTGCTTGATGTACGCTACCCACTGAGGGGGCCATGAACTCTGGCCCAGGGACCAGAATGTACAACAAAGGGTCCCTGATAATGTAGACGCTTGACAGATGGGGAAACTGAGAAATGAATAGTTTTTCAAAAACAAGGGTGTGTGTCTTCTCAGTTCTTCGAGGTCGCTTCCTCAGTGGCGGGGCCAGCATCCCACTGCAGGCAGGAGGAGTGCAGGCCCACACACTTGCCGGCCGTGCTGGGCTCTGTCCCTTCACCCAGCCACCCCACCTGGGTTGGCAGCTCCCAGGAGCATGCCCCCCTTCGGGCTGCCTCCATCCCCAGCCCACACTCAGATGTAGGCAGCCAGATCCCACCAACCCCACCCTGCACGGGCTCCCCCTTAATGACAAGGCCTGGGAAAGAATACACTGACAGCTAGGCTAGGTGCCAGCACGTGCTCGTCAGACGTGGCACCAAACACCAGGTAATAGAACTACTCTCACCAACACATCTTTGCTTCCTGGTGAAGGGTCCAGGAAATGCAAATGGCTTGTGCTGGGGTCCGAGTATGCGCAAACAGTCATTCCGCTGGGTATTCAGTTTCACTAAATGCAATGCGGGACTCTGTATTTCTGCATGAACTGTGTCAGGACCTATCTAGAGGCCAAAGAACACAGGCCTCCTCCTCCTTGGTGTGCAGGGTGCGGGATTGCACCGAGAGTTTCCCCGGGGAACATCTCTCCGGCCACCTGCCTGAATCCAGACCCTCAGGATGGGCAGACAATGGACATTGCCAAATCACTCTCGAGGGAGCAGGCAGAGGAAGGCGCCCTCTGTCCCTTTGGGAGATTGCCACAGGAGGGAGAAAGGAAGGGGAGGGATGACGGAGGGAGGGAGCAGTCAAGGAATGCAGCGGGAAGGCTCAAGGTCTGACTGAGGCTAGCAAAAACACTCGTGTTCCCAAAGACACGCAGGCAGAACCATAATGCGAGATGTGTTCAAGTGAGGCCTGGCGGAGCCGGCATTTGTCGGAGCCGCTGGAGGTTCTCGGAGGCCAGCCGGTTGTGTTCAGCACCGCGGACAGCGCCCCGGGCCCCAGCCGTCCTGACTGCATCCCAGCACCGCGGACAGCACTCCGGGCCAGCTCAGCCACCCCGAGGGACTGGTAGGCGCAGGGCTGGGCCCTGTCCAGGCAGGAGGTGAGGCGGGGCGGCTGCAGTCAGCTGTCTCCTATGGCTGGCTGTCCTCCATGGGGCTTCAGACACATGCCCCTGATGAGTGATGACAGCTCAGCTCCCTTGTGGGGAGCAGCAGCCTCTCAGGGCCAGGCATTGCAGTTGGCCTCTAACCAGCAGTTTTTAAAAGCCTGGAGCTGCTGAACGGGAGCAGATCAGCTGCCCTTAGAAGTGGAGTGTGGGGGCGCCTGGGTGGCTCAGTCATTAAGCGTCTGCCTTCAGCCCAGGTTGTGATCCCAGGGTTCTGGGATCGAGCCCCGCATCAGGCTCCTCTGCTGGAAGCCTGCTTCTTCCTCTCCCACTCCCCCTGCTTGTGTTCCCTCTCTCTCTCTGGCTGTCTCTCTCTGTCATATAAATACATAAAATCTTAAAAAAGAAAAAAAAGAAGTGGAGTGTAGATGCAGGGGAAGGGCCCCTGGGCAGCCCAGGGCTGCACCCCCCGTGAGGGGCAGCTCCCCTGGCTGGCAGGGGCCCTGGCCATCCGTCTCAATCCCACACCAGCCTCCTTGGATGACGCTGACTGTCTGCCCTGTGGGCCAAGGGAGGTGACACCCACGGGCTTGTGGCTGAGCACAGGTTTCCTCCTTGTTCTACTGCTATGGTTTCTGTGTCCCACAGGACAGTTAAGGTCCCAACCTTCATGTTTGATGAACCCCAACAGCGACACCCACACGTGGCTTGGTCACCTCCAGGCCCTGTGCCCAGAGACCTGGGAACAAAGCTTGCCTGCTCCTCCCCTCAGAGGCTCCCGTGGAGAGCCTCTCTTTCCCCTGGGGACCCCATCAGTGCTCCACGTGCATGATCTAGGAGGGGTAGGGGGTGCTTGGTTTTCCATTCCTGTGTCAGGGCAAAGGTAGGCACTTGGGCCCAAGAGGTTTAGTTCGGGGGAACAGCCCACAGGAGCACTGGTCCAGGAGTCGGGGGCTTCTCCCTGGAGTGGCCTTCCCTCCCTTGTTCACCTCAGAAAGAAATCAGTCAATGGCACATCTCCCCAGAAAGAAAGCAACTGTGTCGTGCACACACCTGTGTCCGCTCCGAGCTGCCCTGGGGCCTCCTCCTTCCTCCCTCCCGCGGGTGCTGTGGGCCATCGCAGGCAATCCATTCGCGGCTCAGGACCCCACCTCTCCCCACTTCAGGATGTTTATCTACTTCCCGACCTCGGAAAAAAGCTCGCTCTTCCCTGGGAAAATCCCTAATGACTTCCCGGGAGGGAGGAAGCGTGCAGATCCTTGGGGGGCAGGAAAGAGCTAAGGCTCCTGACACCCCGGCAGCCTGCGCCCCGGCCTGCTGCTTCTGTGGAAATGTTCATTCTGCCGTTCGTCCCACGCTTCTGCCCAGGAGGCCCAGGTGTGTCTGGGCTTCAGGAAGCAGAGGGTTTCAACGGTGCAGGAAGCGGGTCTCAGGTCCTGGGAGCCGGGCACGTGCCCCCCGTCTGGCCACGGCAGACCACCCGCATGGGCCCAGGACGGGGCAGAGAGCTGGAGAGAAGGGGGAGCTGGGCTGATCCGCGTTTGCACCACTGGCTCCACACGCACCCCTGGCAAACATCTCCCAGTTGACCAAGGGTGCTGACCGATGCTGCACAAGTGACTGGGGGGCCCTCTCCTCCTTCCCACCCACCTGAAGAGTCAGGCCAGTTTGTTCAAGGAATGAGTGAGTGAATGAGTGGACGTCAGGGCAGCATGCAGCCCTGGGGTCAGTGTGAGTGTGGAGCTGTCTGCCCCTCCACCAGGCTGCAGGGTCTTTCTAGACTGGAGCCCCAGGACCAGGAGCAGGCAGCGGCCAGACACCCACGGTCCTCTGCGGTCCCAGCTGCCGTGCTCCCCCGTGTCTATCTCATCTGGGGGCCCCTCAGTTCTGTGCTGGAGCCCTTGCTCCTTCCTGCCCAGAGTGGCAGTCCTCCACCCGGCAGCCCCAAGCGTCCCCACTTCCCACCACTGTCAGCCACCTGACAGTGCCCCCCTTCCCCTAACCCTCCTTCAGTGCCACAAGGAGGGAGGGTCTCTGCCCAGGCCTCCCACTGCCCCTCCGCCACTGACACATCCCTGCGGGGCAGGTAACTCTGTCCCTTGTGTGTGACGGGCCACAGGAGTCCTGCGTTTCCTGAACTGGGCAGGTTCAGGAAATGAGAATGCTGGTGCTGGCAGGGGTCCCCCTGAGACAGGGGCCAGCACAGCACGTCCTTCTTACTCACGGACTGTCTGACAGGGCAGTGGGGCTCAGGGCAAGTGGGCAAACTGCCCACTCCAAGCATGAGGAGAGGGTGTCTTCCTGCTGCCTCCGCATGGCCCTGCCCCCCACCAGCTCTGCAGGCCCTTCCAGGGCAGTGAAAGCTGAAGTGCTACTCATTTGCACCTTAAACAAACTCAGGAAACCCTAAATCCCACACCTCTTGGTCCTGCTTTGCCCACAAGGTCATGGTGCCTTTGGGTCAAAGCCGTCCTGTACCCGAGGGACATCTAGGGCCCTGGAGATCCAGAAGCAGGACAAAAAAAGCTTCGGTCTGCACCGGAATAGAAGGTCCCAGCCTGGGTGGTACCAGGCAGATGAGTGAGAGAGATGGTGCTGTGACCTTGGGGCACAGAACACGTCAGGTGAGAGGCTTTTTGCAAAGAGGGTTTGGAGTTATCTGACCTGAGTAAAGGCCTTTCATCACGAACGTCCTTGAGGCTGGAGCGGCCGATCCAGCCCCCATGCCACAGTGTTCTGTGGCCAGTGTGGCCGGTGTGGCCCACCACATGCGGACCCCCACAGGGCTCCTTCTGCACACGGCTGTGACCGAGAGGCTGGAGAGCCCTACAGCTTCGGGGATGGGGGGCTCTTGGGCCCCGGCAGGGTCTGGGCTGGCACCCCTTTCCCTGAGAACCATCTGCTCACCAGAAAACCGGTCCCCGGGTCAGACTCATGCGCCAGTGCCCATGAGGTCCAAGGTCCGAGACAAGCTGTGTCCAGAGGCTGCCCGACCGGCCACCTCAGGGGACAGCAGGAGGCAGCACTGTGAATGCGGACCGTCCCTGGAGGGTTCTGGCCTCCTGCCCTTTCTCCTTGGGGCTCCACCTCTCCCCAGCCCAGAACCAGGCCTGTGGGAGCAAAGCCGCTTCAATCTGGCAAGCAGCAATTCCCCGCAAATACGTTACCAAGAGAGGGAGGGAAGGGAAAAGTAAAATCAGTCTCAGGCGTCCGTCACAGGGATGCAGAGAACGTGGCCCGGCAGTGGAGCACGTGTCCGTCAGCGGGTGGCCTGTGGTCTGGGGGAGCCCACCCCACCCTGACCCCAGAGACACACAGCACAGACCACTCCCCAGACAAAACCCCAGCCAGGAAGAGAAGCTCTTGGAGGCGGAGGACCGGGAGCCAGGAAGCAGCCATGCACGTCCTGCGGGGAAAGGACCAAGGAGGACGGGCATCCTCACAGGAGCAGCAGCTGGGGCCTGTGTCCCACGTGCCCACGGGACGTAAAGAGGAGCCCAGTGGGTCTGTAAGCGTTCCCTCCTCTCCAAGCACAAAGAAAGCCTGGAACAAACGCAAAGGCCGTGCGGACAGGTTGCAGGGGCTGCTGGGCTGGGAGGAGCGTGGCTGCCACCTTTGCCCACGCTGCCACGAGAACGTGCGTCACGGGGTTCAGCCCGACACCCCACGTCTGTCCGGTTCTCTGGCCGGCCTCCCGGTGGGCAGTGTCGCGGTAGCACCCTTCTCCTTCTCCTCCTCCTCCTCCGACAACAACGGTTCGGACTTTCACCAACCATGAAAAACAGAACCCGCGAGGCACAATAGCTCCTAAAATTATTTCCATTATGACAGTCTGGAGAAGAATTAACGCTTTGGCAGAAGCTATGAAGACTCCCCGTCTTGAAGCAGCGTCACCTCCGCCGATCCGGGACGACGGGGAGAATCGGACCGTGCCCCAGGGACACCGGCGGTCTGTGCCCCGACCAGCCCTGCAAATGCAGAGGTGATGGACTGCGGGACGTGGGCAGACATGCCTGCTGACGGCGGGAAGCGGCCTCCTGGATGAGAAAGACCAAAATGTGGGTCAGGATGCAAAGCCGCTTGTTTCCTTCCACCGGCCCCAGAGTGAGGGGACCGTCCTGCTGGAACAAATCCCTGATGCCTGGGAGCTCAAATGGACCCATATTCCTCCTGCCTGCAGGTTATTTTTCCATGGAATTAGCTGCGTTGGGCACCCTTGAAATGTTCTTTGTAAAGGCCTGTTTTGATTCTCACGAATTTCTGTGCCTCGCTTGTGACTGATGAACCCGGTAGACGCCACAAACACGCGGAGTGGAGAGGAAGGCTATGGGTTCAGTCTTGAAAAAACTGAATCTGACCCTGAGACTGTTTCTGGATAGATCCTGATGGGGGAACGCCCTACATTCCACGTTAGAAAAAAACCACGTGAAAGTAAGTATTTTAAACCAGTTCTCATAATTGTTGTTGACGAGGCCAAAACAGGGCCGCCGTCCCACGGGAGGGGTTTCCACGAGGAGAACAAGTAGGTTGTGTCGGCAGCCTGGCCCTGACGGCTGGGCCCCGTGGCAGTGGGCAGTCGGCGTGGAAAAGAGGCAGGCATGCCTCGTCATCGGGCACTCCGGGACCGCTCAGGTTGTCTGTGTCCTTGTAGGAAACCGCCCGGGGGAGGCGGGCACAGCAGCGAGTGCAAGTAGCCCCCTCCAGCTTGACAGGGTGTCCCAGCCCCACCACCCAGCGTGTGGCCACAGGGACCTCCGGCCCTCGGCAGGGCTGCTGGCCGCCACAGAAGGGGATTCCCCAGCCCCACTGCAGAAGGCTGTGGCTTCCTCGAGGTCTGAGGCCCCTCCCTTGGCATGCTTGACCCCCAGGTGAACGCTGGCCCCATCTCTGCGCAAACCACATTTGCTCTGACGCAGAGGGTCCATGTTCCTCATGGGACCCTGACCCCCGCCGGTCAGGACACCAAATCCACAGGCTAGCTAAAGCCAACCAGCCAACGCGAGTGGCAGGCGTGGGGGGCTCTGTGCCCCCTTCCTGGATCCTGCAGGCACAGGAGTAGTGCGCATGGCAGGTCCCACTGAGTCTGAGCCGAATCTCTGCCCAGAGCCGGCCGATGAGGAGCCAGACCAAGTGCCTTCCCCAGGAGGGGCTGAGCACCAGGAGGAGCACAGCCCTCAGCAACCGCCATCGTCCTCGGCTGCTCCCGGTTGCTACGGCTGCCATGGAGTCAAGGATGCTGGAGGCTCTGCCGAGAAGGCCCACAGCAGCCTGAAAACCGGGTCAGGGTGGGACCACCAACATTGACTCTGCTTAGAGCGAGGACCCCGGTGAGGGAAGAAAGACCCGGAACAGGGAGGCTCCAGGGGCATGTGTCTGCCCACGTGTGTACGCGCCCGCCCTGCCGCCTGCTGGGAGGAGCCTGGTGGAGATCAGGGTCATCCTCTGAGGGGACGAGCTCCCCTCCCTGTGGCCCTTCCCTGGCACCCAGCCCACCTGTGCCAGCTGCCGCTGGCCTCCGTCCTGCCCCGGCCGACCCTCCCCGCCTCCTTGATGGCAAGGCCAGCTCCATACCGGAGAGAAGCAGAACACGGCCGACAGCAAGTGCAGCCTCCACACCTCGTCTCTGCTCTGTCGCGGGAGCAGGTCGGGGCACGGAGGCATCTGGCATCAGACACCCAGGGGAGGTGCCACCAGCCGGCCACGATGAACAGTGCAGATGCCTGGCTCGGAGAGAGGGGTCCACGCTGAGGAGCGGAGCTGCCAGGCCCCAGACGGTCCTCCCACACCCACACACCCGCACCTGCACGTGTGCACACGCGTGCACGAACAGAACACAGGTGTGTGTGCACACATTCCCATGCATGCGACCACTCGTGCAGAGCATACCCCTGACCACACGCACCTGTGTGCTCGTGTGTGCACACTCACGGACTCGTACACGCACACACACAGCCGTGCACATGTGTGCGTCCACACACACGAGCACACGCAAGCACTTGCAGGGCGGGTGGTCAGACGGCGGCCACCTCCTCAGTGGTGCAGACCCTTCTCTCCTCTGGCAGAGCACCTCTTTCTGAAGCAGGGCTTGGGGGCGTCTCCCAAACCCTTTGTCCCCAGCCTGTGCCTCCGCTGGGTTTCCAAGTCTGCATAAAGCTTTATGAGCCCTTCCCCCCGAACCTCAGTGCAGCCGGAGCTGGAGGCCTCAGCCCCACGCTCGCACCTCAGAGACCAGGCTCCCTGAGCATGGCTGACGTCCCCTCCTTCCTCCCTGCAATGTTCTCTTTCTTCTCCGATGAGTCCCTGGTGCTGGAAGAAGGTCGCAGGAACATCCTGTCTTACTTGCAGTCAGGTTGTCAGATCACCTGCCCCCAGCCCGCCGCAGGGCTGAGTCTGGCTGAGACCCACAGGCCAGAGGCAAGACTCCTCATCATCCCCTGTGAGCACGAGTGAGCCGGTGCCAGGCCTGGCTGGCCTCAGCAGCAGCAGGGGGCGAAGCAACACCCCTGTGCAGGGCTGGGAATGGCCCACAGGCTCCGGTCCTCCAATTCCACCAAAGACAAATGCCCCAACGGGCCAAGGGCCACGTGGGCCGTAAAGATACACAGAAGGGCTAATAGCTGTCACCCCATGCTGCTCTCTGCAGGGAGCTGGCCTCTGGACTTTGGGGGATATATGGAGACCCAAGACCCCAAAATGTAGGGCCTGCTTCCAGTGGGTCCCCCTGCCCCAGCCCCACCCAGTGGCCGACCTGACACTGCCCTCTGCTGGCCATGCCGGCCCACCACACTCCTGGCCCTGGAGGCTGAGGGAGGGGACCACAGGAGAACTTGGCCAGTGTCAGCTCCAGTCAGCGTCAACCGAGCAGGTTGCCATGGCAACAGGAGGGTGGGGGTGGAGGGGCTGAGTCCTTCTGGAAAGCAGGGAATGTGCATCCTCCTTCCGTGGAGCCAAATTCTTTGCGCTCTGCCTCCCCCTGCCAAACCCATGTGACCAGCCGGGCCCAGGGAGGGGGCTAAGACCTGCTGTCCTGGGTGGCCCCACCCCAGGGCCCTGGCACCCTGCGCACCAGGAGCCTGGTTCTGCTTGAGGTGTTGTCAGCAGGAGGGACAGTCCTTCCTCCTTGCAACCAGGACCCCAACGCCCTCACAGGCCACAGCCCATCCAGACAGACTGGAGGATGCCCAAGGCGGTCACCTGGGGGCAGTCACCTAGGGGCGCTCACTGGAGCTCCCCTGCCCCAGTTTCAGAGGAATCAGGGAGCTCAGCCAAAAGCAGAGGCTGGGTAGGCCTGACGTGAACAGGGACCCCAAGGCCTCAGCCCCCCCAGGCACAGAGGCCTTTCCCTGAGGCCGCTGTGCACAGGCCATGTGCAGGGCAGCTGACCCGCCTCGGCAGGAGCTGGCCGCGCTGTTGGAAGCCGGGACCCCAGCCGGAACCCCAGCCCTGTTGGCCCCAGTGGTGTGCAGCTCACAGCCCCGGGGAGGAGTGCCGCCAGCTTCCCCGGGCCCAGCCTTGGGGGCGGCGCTGGCTGTCTTCCCTGCCCTATCACCCAGCAAGGAAGGGGCGGCCGAGCTCGGAGCCTGCATCCAGGAGGACCGAGGAAGTCCTGTCCTCGGGGTGCCACCCAGTGAGAGGCTCGGGGGACCCAGATGTTTCTTCAACGGAGGGTGGTTCCTGGCTCTCCGGTTATTACTTCGTGTAAACAAACAAGAGAGTCACTAGCTCTAAAGTTATCTGTCTGTGTGAATTAATATATCGTATTCTGTCCTGAAATAGTTATTTGTCTCTGGAGGAATCATGTTAAAGACTGACAGAGGGTATAACTGTATTCATTTGCATATGCAGATATGTTTAATTATTCAACTCGCAATTAAAGGCTTGTGTGTCAGCAAATGAGACTAATTAGATACATTTATCTGTGATAATCAGCTTTTTACAAACAAAATAGACCCCCCTTCACTTTGCAGGGGTGAGGTGCATGGGGAGGGCTGCCGGACCAGAGCAGGGCCTGCTTGGGGGTGGAGCCTGAAGGGAGGGGCCGTGGCAGTCCACGCCCCATTCGTCTGGACTGGTGCAGCAGACCCATCTGGTGACCAGCAGACCCACCCACAGGGGGTCGGGCAACCTCCAAGCCCTGCAGAAGGGCCAGAGAAGGTCCAGGGGAAGCGTCCAGAGACGAGCAGAGTCCAGGGAGGGGGTTCTGTCCCCTGGAAAGAAAGGGCAGATATGTTTCTCGTGAGGAAAAGAGGGCCTGCAGGGTCACTGGGAGACAGGGATCCCGGGGTCTGGAGCGTCATGCGGGCTGGTGTCGCAAACCCTGGCGTTCACCTCTGAGACCTGTCTGGACCTCAGGGCGCAGTCCTTTCCAAGAGAGCAACAGATCAGGCTCCCCAACACACCCCAAATCTTGGGAGGGGCTACTAATCCAGCCCCCAGCATCGTGATGGGGTGTGAGAGTGAGCGTGGCTGGCCTGCCCACGATCTCGGGAACTGCACACTCGCAGCCCCACCACCTGGCGCATTGGGTGAGCCCACTGCGGGCACGTTCCACGCTGTCTGCCCCTGGCAGTGACCCGTTCGCAATGCCCACACCGCTCACCAGCCTCCCGTCTCACTGACCCTCTGCGCCTCCTGGGGCCACCCAGTGCTCCCCACAGGGCATACCCAGTGTATCTCGAGTGAGGGTCTTCAAAGGCACAATTAAAGTAAGGCTCTCAAGGGGAGAGCATCCTGGATTCGGGCTCTAGGTCCAGGGGTGCCTGTGCTTCCAGGACAGAGGAATGCAGACACCGGGAACAGGCGACGATGGGGATCCAAACCCTTTGTGGCAAACTACCCAGTCTGAAGTCCTTCGTTAGAGGGGCCCTAACGCCTCTCCCACCCTGCTTTGGGGTCGGCTTCTGGGGGAGCCCAGCCTGACAGGCGCGGAGTTTTGGCGGCTTAATGAATGGATTGATTTCATTACATCTTCTAGCCTTTGGCCTGAGCAGAAACATCTGCAAAGTCAGGGTTTGATGTACTGGTTTGGAGTTTCCAAACGCACACTGAAAATAAACGCTGTGGTATCGACATCGTCAGTTGAAGCTCTGGCCGCCTGGAATCCCTCCACGCCACCAATGCGGCCACAGCCCCTCAGGAAGACTGGCTCCTTCTGCTCTCCCCAGAAGGCCGGGAGGGGGTTCCAGTGCCAGGGGGACCCACCAGAGAATCCCTTTCAACAGCGGGTCTCTCTAAAGAATCCAAAACACGACTAGTTCCTAAAGGAGCATTTTTTTATACAACTTTGCAGGACTTGACCTGCTGCTCAAACCGGAGGATGTCGTGGCCACTGCAACGTGGACGAGTGGAGCAGGCAGGCCAGGGCAGAACCACAGCTACGGGAAGGGACAAGGTCGTTAAGGCCAAGGGGGTGCTGGTCCCAGAAGTGAGGTCCCCCAAATCCCCCTGGCCTGGCCTAGAGGCAGGTGGGGGTGGAAGGTGTGGCTCCACTCCGTGGCTGGAGAAGAAGAGGACTTGTACTTTGGGCGCCCAGCAAAGCACCCCAAAGTGGCCATTTCTGGGTGCCGGGGGTCGGGAGGCCTTGCAGGGGGAACATGGACCACCATGTTGGGGTGCTGCCGGCTGCCAGCATTGCCCTGGCTGAAGGGGCACCAGCCTGGACACTCATGGAGTTTTCCCCCATGCTTCACGCAGCAGTGGCCGTCTGGAATGGGGATGCGAAGCCCCCCACCCCAAGGCAGGACCACCTGGTGCAGCCCCCAGCCCTCCCCACCAGGGCCCCTGTCTGGGTCTGTCTCCTTCCCCTGGGCCCCCTGGGAAGCCTGGTGCCCATGAACACAGGAGCGCTGCCCTGGTAGCCTGCGTCCAGGGGTGAGGAGAGCCCGGGGAGCTGGGGCTCCACACGGCCCCCAGTCAGGGCGCGGCATCCAGCGGGAGTGGGGCCATCGCCACCTGCAGGGATCCAGAGGGTGGAGAGGACCTGCCTCTCCTGCCAGAGTCCTCTTCACTGTCATCCATTTGGGGCAATTAAAGCCTTTATTTGGAAGACATAACACCCAATTTCCTCAGCCGAGCAGCTTTCCAAGCAGCATATTATTATCTCGAGTTGTGAGAGCAAGTTGTCCCTCAGAATCACCCTGCCCGCATCCTGAGGGCTCGCCTGCCTCCCCTCTGCCCCTTGGGTGGATGCAGGAGGGAGCCACGGCAGGGAGCGAATGGCTCGCAGGCAGACGGACAGGCAGGCAGGGCCTCGGGACCCCGGAGCCACGCACAGGGACGGCCCCACACCGTCCTGCGTCTTTGCAAAGCGCCCGGGCTGGAGCGTGGCAAGGCTGCATCAGATTAGCTGCTGCCTCAGCAGGTCCCCCAGACTTGATGGAGATCTAATCAGGCAGGCAGGCTGGCACCACATGTCCTCATTTCCCCAGCGCTCAAGGGACACGAGTGTCTCTTCGCTGCTGTGGTCCCAGGCACACCTGGCCTTCGCCTCACGCTCGTTTCGCGGGCCGACCTGCAGCTGGGTGGAAGGCGAGGCCCATCAGAAACCCTGGCTGTTCTCAGAACCTCTACATCCATTAGGCCCTGGTGGCAAAAGCCACGTAAAGGATTGCTGACATGTTCCAGAAGTGTGGGCACATGAGCATGAGAGCCGACGGCCCGAGCCTCCGTGTGCAGCTGTGGCTCTAAGGGTCTGGGCCCAGGAAAGGAGCCGTGCTGGCAGACGCCCTGCCGGCAGGACCTGGGCCCCGAAGAGGGGCTGCAGCAGGACTTGGGGGGCCTGGCACAATGATCTGAGCAAGCCCCTGGCAGTGTCTGCTGGGGGAGCGGGGCTCAAGGTCAGTGAGGATTTGCATCACTGGCAAGGGTGCTCCTGGTGGGGGCACAGCATGGGCATGGGTGCGGAGGGTCAGCGCCTGCCCGGCCCTGCCCTGGATGGACTCCCTGGAGGGGGAGGCTCCGGAGAGGCCCCAGTGCACCTTGACCCCGGACCTGCTCCTGCCAGCCCAGGTGCCTGGCGTGTCCTTGAGGACTCCTACACTTCAGCTGGCGTTTCTGTGCCTGGCACAGAGTGGGCTCTCCACAGAGACCCGGTGAGCGGGCAGGAACGTGGGGGTGAAGTTTCCAGCCCTGGTGCCCACGTGGGCCCTGGGCTCTGGTTGCCGGGCTTGGGAAAGGCCACCGGGCCAAGAGGGCTGTGCAGAGGACAGCACCGGCGGTCAGTCCACCTTGCAGCCAGGGCAGGTGGGGAGCCTCCTCTCAAAGGTCAGGCCCATCATGTGCAAAGGCATCCAAAGCCCAGAGGACTCTTGTCCCACTGATGACCATTCAGGAAAAGTTGTGGTTTCACGACCACCACGGATGCGCCAGAGCCCGGGTTCCCCTGTGCCTGCGAATCCCCGTGTGGGACGGGCACCGCTGTGATCCCTGCCCCACCTGCAGGTCTGCTTCCCTGGCTCTTGTCTGTTTGGGGCTGGAGTCGGGGGAGCCAGAGCCCGCGAGCATCCCCTGAGCGCAGCTGCCAGTGAGAGGCCCGGCCTGCAGGCTTCCGGTCCCTTCAAGCTGATCCCCCCCGACGGGCCGGCCACATGTGTCATTTTCCTGCAGCTTCTGGGCCCTGCCCTCTTCGGCAGGGGGTCCCTCTCAACCAAGGGTGGTAGAGCTCGTGCATAAGCTCCCCGGGCAGACAATTCTGGAGACTGATCCGTGTGTTTCTCAAGGGGTCCTGGCAAATCCCTGCCCCACGGCCCTAGCTGACCTCACTGACCATCATTTCCACCTTTTTCCTGTTTCTTGCCTCCTTCCCCCTGGTCTCCTCCCAGATGAGCACACACGACAGCCCTTGCTCAGAGCCCAACTCATGTGTCGAGTCCCAGCACGTTTCTCTGGGGACAAACACCCCCCGGCCGGCAGGGAGGGGCCACCACTCGGGAGAGCAGGGGGAGCGTCCTGCAGCGCTGAGGTCAGGACACTTGCTGGTGAGGCCTCTAGTCCCACCAGCTCCAGGACCACCATGCAGTCCAGACGGCAGGGTCCAGGCGTCCGCTCGGAGCTGAGGCTGGCCCTGAGCCGGCTCCTGGGAGAGAGCTCTGTGGAGCGTCCTGATGAGGGTGTCTCTGTCGCCTGCGGCCTTGGCCTGAGCTGGACAGTCCACACCAACAGCACACCAGCCCCAACAGAACCCTGGACGCTCCCTGACGGCTACACTCCATGAGTGTTCACACGTGGCTGCTGGAAGAAATCAGCACTGTCCACACAGCTCCTTGGTGGGAGGGCTCCTGGAGGCACATGGGGGAGGAGGAAGAAGGGCAGAGAGAGAGCGACTCGTGCAGCAGAGGGGAGAGACAGAATGGGGTTTGACAACTAACTTTACAAGTGAAATTGGAATCAAATCCTGGAGTTCTGACAAGAGCTTACAGTTTAGAGAAACATCACCCTAAACTCTGTTCCTGGAAAGCGAGGTGCAGGCAGAGCCCTGGTGCAGCGTCTGCTCGGCTCAGCCCTTGTGGCCGAGTGTGGTCACAGCCAAGGCCACCGGGTGGGGGAGCCGCCTGCATGCAGCCCCAGGGAGCTGGGGGCTGCCCGCCCACCGCCAGGCCCCTGGGACCCCTCGCGTGCCCACACATCTCGAGCACAGCTTCTCTCCAGGACCCCCTTGCAATCAACTGAGTTAATATGTTACCCCTAAATAAGTTAATTATATTATTACTTTCTGACACCGCAATCACAGATTTTTATGTTTTGCTGCTAAATTTGGTAAAAGTTTAAATTAGGGTAATTAAATAATTAGCTTTAAGATGACAAGCTAGCAAACAGCTTCCCTCTCCCTGACATGCCCAGTCAGCACTGCCTGCTTGGAAAACGCCAGAGGGAGAGCCTCTGCCACACGGAAGACCCCGCACCACGAGACGGGTTGTCCCCAGCGCTCCTGGCCCTGGCCCGCCGCCCTTCCGGCTGGGCCGAGCATCCCTGGAGTGGCTCTTGTCGGGGAGTGGGGCCTGGCCGTCTCTCCATGCTCAGCAGGAAGAGCGGAGCTGGAATCTGCTGGGAATGGTGGGGCTGCTGGTGTTCGTGGCAGACAGGCCCCCACAGATCTGTCCCGGCAGTAAAGCAAGCGCATTGGCCCCCACGGTGGCTCAGAGCTCAACAGGACCCAAGGGCAGCTTAGGTGTGAGATGCCTTCCCCTGGGATCTGATTCTTATCCCTCCTCCCCATCCTCTTGTCCCCCAAAGTCCAACGGCTCTGAGCACCACGTCACAGATGCGCGTGACGATGGTTCTGGAATTTGCGGCTGTTTGAGGAGGTGCTCGGTTTCTGGGTTAATGAGGCACAAAGAAACATTTAGGACCCGAGTGTTCAAGAAAGCAATATTTATAGAGCGTGTGCACCATCTGTGGCCTCATTTCTCTCCAGGTGAATTCCCTGTTCAGGTTGGATGTCAGCAAGAAAAGGCAGAGTGGCTTCGAGCATGCCACTTTCCCTTTCATTTCTAGACGTGTGTCACGTATACACTCACTTCTGCATCGCCTGCAGCTGTGGGCGCCGCCCTGCTAGGCCTGGGGGCCTCTACACCTGAGATTTGCTTTCAGTGGGGGCTGCTTGCTTGGGTGTGCGCATCTTACCTGAGATGTGTCCTGCCTGTGCATGGGAGAGGCCAGAGCCCACAGCTCCTCTGGGGGCGGCGACAGGTGCACCCCACCCTACTGAGCAGCTGTCAGCACCACGGACAGCACCACGAGCCTTGCAAGGTGCACTCTTGCACTCTTCGCAAACCTCTATCCCACCTGAGCACGGAGGCTCCAGAGGTCGGAGCTGACTCTGAATCAGGAGGAGCCACCCTGATTTCTGGGGCCAGAGGGTCCCTGGGCTTGGCCCACAGCAAGTGGGAGGCCCCCACCACACGGGGTCAGCACTGGGCGTCCGGCCAGCCAATCACTCAGGCGCATCAGGCTGGCCAGCCTTCGTGAGCCAGGACCTGCCCTGCATCCTGGCTGTGGCCTGTCCTCCGCCCTTGGAGTGGGGGAGGCTGCACCATTATTCCCTAAACGCAGTGAAATGCTACCCCCGCAGGTACCGTCAGAACAGACAGCGCGGCGAGGAAGTTACCCGAGACCCAAGGCTGATGAGCTCCTTGCTGGCACCACCGCTGGGCCAGCCCCAGAAGCCAGCTCACCAAAGGCGTGCTTCCCTCCACCTGAGAGGGGCCAGTGGCCGAGAGCGCACCCGAGCTTTCACACATCACGGTCACAAGCCACCGAAAGCTCGAGGATAACACAGGCCCCCAGATTAGCCGCGTGGGGCCCGGCAGGAAACACTACCACGGTCATTTCCATTTCTCAGTGATCCCTCAACCTACAACAGCCCCCCTCCCTTCTCCTCCCTCCTTCCCTCCCTCTCCCTGCACAGAAAACCTCTGTGGTTCCTTCTGTATCCTGTTCGTGAACTTTTAGAAATGAAAACCCGCCAGGAAAATCCACAAAGAAAGAAAGGAGGCGGAACAGGAAAAACCCAGAAGGAGAAGACCCCTCCCCGGGAATGCTCAGATGACCAAGACCTCTTACTACGTCCCAAACAGAAGCCACATGGGCCCCTTAAACATGAGAGGGGCAGGTGAGGGCTGTGGGCCAAGTCCCATTGACTGCAGTGATGAACGAGCCTCCTTCCAGGAGATCTCGGGGCCCAGCCGGAGCTCCCGCTTGGGGACAGCCCTGGGCTCATCTGTCGGCTCAGGAGAGGCTGCCGTGGGCTGGGGTTCAGAGAGCTGTGGGGGGAGAAGGGGGCGCACCATGGCTTCCATCTCAACCTTTCCCACTGTGTCCTCGTCCTCCTCTGGGTGTCTGGCCCTCCTACTCTCCTTTGACCACGGAGGGCAGTGAAGGGAGCCCCCACAGCTGAGGTGGGCTCTGGAGGACATGCTATCGTTTGGGAGTCCCTTGGAAGTCATAAACATGAAGGCGAGGGGTGGGCAGACAGGGGGAGACGTCCTCGCGGCCCCTCCCAGGTCCAGAGTGAGCGAGAGGGACGGCCCTCCTGGCAGAGCGGCTGCCCGGCTGGGACAGTCACTGCCGTGGGGTATGGATCGGACCTTCCACTTGTCCACAGGCAAAGCCATGGGCCCAGAGCAGGGAAACACCCCCAGCTCCGCAGCCCTGCATCCCAGCTGCTTCTCCCCCAGCCCAGGACGGGCTGACGCCTCAGTGGGTCTGGGTCCAGCAAGCCGCCATGTGCATGTAACGTGTCCTGCTCATGGTGACCCGAGACCTCACACGCGCGTCCCACTGGAGAACATACTGTGTCTGTCCACTCCCGAGGGGCTTACTCTGGGGCTGGGGGCTGCTGGCCTTTTCCCAGCATCTCTGTGCTTTGTTTCTTTGCTCTCATCTCTATCTGTGGAACTCTACTCTCAAACTAAAAGAGGTTCAAAATAATGCTGGACAGACTCGCATAAAATCCAGTACTTTGCCCCACATCTCACCCCCACATTCCTTGTTTCAGATTTCTCTTCGGAGGTTAGTTGACACCCCCCTGAGTTGACCCGAGTTTGCTGTGTTCACACACGGCACGTCATCTGTCCTGACAGCGCGCTGCTGCCTTCTGGGTCTGAAAGGAGCATCGCCTGCATCCCGTGCCCATGAGGGGGACCAGCCATGCCCAGGGCGCCCCAGCTGCAGGACCATCTCACCTGGCCAGCCTCCCTGCTCCCACTGGGGGGTGTGGGGGTGGGGAAGAAAGCATTCCACCTTTCTGGCCAATGACCAAATTCAAATGTACAATTTAAAAACTACATTTGCACTTTCCACCCCACTGCCTACAATGATTGTGCCGTGATTATTAAACCCGTCATAAATAATAATGTGACATTTTCTGATTGGGCATCTGATTAAGTAGCCGATCTTTGCAGCCTGAGACTGGACAGCTGAGATTGCTGAAGACAGGACAGTTTCACGGGGTCCCCAGCTCCCTGCCAGCCCCAGTTAAGTCTACACAGATGCAGCCTCCCCAGTCCCAGGGTGGGGGTGAGGGGGTGTCCCGGGCGTTGTCATTTCCGTGAGCCTGCAGCCGCCCCAGACAGGGCTGCAACCCCACCTGCCTGAGTCTGAGAGCCGGGTTCGGCCTGTCTGTCGCCCGAGGTCTGAGCCCGGTGCCCCCTTTCCCAGCCCGAAGTCACTGTCCAGCCACAACCTGATGCCAGGCTCCCGGCTCTGTTGTTGCTAGCCAGACCACGGCCTCCCTGCCCCTCAGCCCCAGCCCATCCAGCAATGGGTTCCTCAGTGGAGAGGAGGGGAGCAGGCACACCTGAGCAGAATTCATCTCATCAAGATGGACCAGCCCTCAAGACACCGAAGAACACTCCAGAGTCCACGAGGCCTGACTGTGCTGTCCCACCCCATCCCGCTGGCTTGGCAGGGAGGTGGAAAGGCTGCGTCAAGTGGGATGGGGGCTACTGCCGTCCCCAGGGAGAGCCCTGCCACAGACTCCTGACACTGTCACCACCGATCGATGCCAGCTCACCTGGACACCAGGACGGTCGCAGGGCCAGGTGGGAAGGGGCTTGGGGAGGGGCTGGAAGTGAAGCTCCGGGTACCAGGAGGCTGCGCTGTGATGTCCTGTGCAGGGCAGGCCAGTGTGCGGGTGGGAGCATGCCCCGAGAGCCACTCAGAGCACAGCTGCTCCTTCCTCTTGCAGCCCTCCCTCTCCCCTGCCCGGGTGCTCTTATTTGCTATTTAGTATGGTTTTAAGTAAAGCAAAGTTAAAATTCCAAGTTATTAGCGTGAATTTTACTGTTTATCCTCGTGTGCACAATACCAGCTGTAAAAGCAAATATAAGAGCCTTAACTTGGGGCAGAAACACCGACATCACACAAGTGTGCTTCCAGCACCGATGCGCCCGTGGTTTCGTTCTCAGGTGCAGAAACCTGCCCCCTGGTTTTGTCTCACTTCCTGGTGCATGGACAGCCCCCCCAGAGTCCCCCTCTCCCACGGGAGGTGCAGGAGGAGACAGGAAAGGAGGCCGGGTCTCCCATTCTGCTGATGCCCCTGAGGCTCATGGCGCTGACACAGGAAGCAGCAGAAACCTGAGCAAGGGGACAGTACTGCTCCGTGGCCTCGTCTCCACGTCCACTGCAGGTTCTGTTCAAAGGGACGTGTGGCGCCTGCCGCTGTCCCTGACCGGACACACTCGCTCTGGTCCCTGGAATTCTGGGTCCAGGGGCCTCCTGAATGCTCCGTGTGAATGCAAGAAACAAGGCAGAAAAGAGAGACACACGTGGCTTCTCTGCTCACACTTGCTCCATTGGCCCCTCAAACGTCACGTATGAAGCACAAGTTCAAACATAAAATGATTAAGAATGTCAAGAGTGCTGCAGCAGAGCATTAAATCAAGCACAGGCCCCTCTGAGCGTGGCCCCTGTGCCTGCCCAGCTCACAGCTCATGGCCTGGACCCCAAGAACAGATGTCACCCCATGCTGGGGAGGGAGTCAGGATCTAAAGCCTGGGCACATCCACACCCAGAGGCCAGCAGTGCAGGAAGGTGGGGCTCCCAGGATGTGAGAAACCACTACATGTGCGCACACACACACACACACACACAGGTGCCACAGGCACACACAGGTGCACAGACACACATGTGAACACAGACACACACAGGTTGTACAGACACATGCACACAGGCACACACAGGTGCATAGACACACACGTGCACACACAGGTGCACAGACGCATGCACATGGGCACACACAGGTGCACGCAGGCACGTGCACACGGGCACACACAGGGGCACAGACACGTGCACGCAGGTGCGGGTCATGCACTTGCACACGAACGCAGCGTCAGAGTCCCATCGTAGTGCTCCCTTCTGTGGGTTAACTGCTGCCTCACCTGGATCATCTTACAAATTTCAAATGTCCCCAAGAAGACACTGAGGTCCCTGCTCCCCAAACTCCAGCCAGGCCCGCTGAGTCCTCTCCCTGCCCATCTCCTCCCAAGTCCATATCCCAAAAGGATGACCCTGGGCTCTTCCATGTAGGGTAGAGGGAAAGAGGCTGATCAGGAAAGCCCCCCCCACCCCGTGGATGAATGAATGTTCCAGAGACGCACCGACAGGCATTTTCGATGGAACAGGGGTTTCTTCACCCCCCACGGCAGCCCCGTGCTGGGTGCACCTGGCTCCTTTCCCTGAATGAGGACAGTGCCACTCAGGCACGGGAGGCTCCCCAGTCACTGTGTGAGCCCCTAAGCCCCCACCACGACCACACTGGGACCCTCCTCCACGCAAGCGTGCCCCCTACCTGCTCCTTGTAGGAGCCACTGCAGGGGCTGGGAGGGGCCACCATGTCCTGCCTGCTGCCCTCAGCTGCTCCGCTGTCACAGGACCAGCACTTCTTTACACCTCCCACCCCCAGGAGATGGCAGGACCCTCCATGAAAGACAGAGGATCCCCCAAACCTGGCTGGGTGGGCTCGGGAGGCCTCAGCTCTAGGACTTCCTCTTGTGCTCAAGTACATGCGGGTGGTCCTGGGTCCCCCGGGCCAGGTGCCCCAGAAGTAAACTTGGACCCTTCAACGGTCCTTGCCCCCCACCCCACCTGGACCCGCCTGGGCTGTCACTTGCCCCGCTGAGCACAGAGCTGAAGGGGCCCAGGCTCAGCTCTGGGCACCTGGAAGGGGTGAGCCTTCCTTCCCTCAAGGTGTGTTCCCTCTCACTGACCCTTCACATCCAGGTCAAGGGTCACCTGCAGTGGGAGCCCCCCACCTCCCTGAGCGGTCAGGCCCCACCTGACCCGCCCCCGGATGCTCAGCTTCCTCCCAGCACAGGACACATGGGCAGCGTGCTGCTGGTCAAAGGAAGAGTCTGCCTGATCTTTAGGGAACAGGGGGGATAGGGTGGTGGGTGCCAGGTGGCCTTAATACCGGGACAGAGAGCAGTAGCCATGCCTGAACCTTCCGGAAGGGCTCAAACAGGATCACGGGACTCAGTCAGCAAGCAGGTATGCCCCACGAGCTCAGCAGGCTGAGGAGAGCCTCCACTGACACATGGGGAGCGGGGGCTCACCTGCGGGGGGCTCTGTGTGTGCTGACCGGAGCATCGCCGCCCGAGCATGAGACGTCACCAGATATCCTGCAGCTTCGGGGAGCCAGGCCCGTGGGCAGCGCTGCCCGCAGACCTCACACCGGCCTGGGTCTTCCCCGGCCCCGGGACCCGAGAGCGGATCAGGGATGACAGCCCGGACTCCCAGCTCCGGTCCAGCGCCCCCTCCACCTGCCACACAGCCCCCAAACCTCCCGGAGGCCCCTGGCACGCGCCCGGCTTTCCTGCTCCCAGGCTGAGTACTTGGCAGCCTGTGATTTCGCGTGAAAGGATGAAGAAAACCAGCCATGCGGAGGCAGGACGCACTCTCTTTGGTGGGAAGCCCACACTTAATTGAGGACGTAGCTATTCATTTTCTTCCCTCACTGGTCCAGACCATGAAATATTTATTTTTCCTCATTGAGCCTCTGTGCTCAAACAGCCTCCGACCAGCTCCCTGTGGGACCCAAGAGAGAATTGTTAGTCGATAACCTCAAACAAGGGAGCAGAGACACAGGCCGGCATCTCCAGCAGAGTCCCGGGGAGGCTCGCCCACCCGCAGAGCCCCACGTCCCCAGCCCTGGGCCACTGCACACAAAGAGCTCACGGCCACGGCCCTCCCAGTGCTGTGTGCAGTGCAGGTGCGCGGGGCGGGGGGGTGATTAACGGCGTCCTGCAGCCGCTGGTCCTTCCAGCCGCTGCCACTGGGATGCGCGGGGGCGGGGTAGCAGGCGTGGGGGCTCATCATCGGGGGCTGGGGTCCGCACAACCAGAGGCAAGGCCTGTGGGGGGGGGGTTGGAAGTGTTTGGAGCCCTCACGGGAAATGAATGAAATCATCACAAGTAGAGACGACCCGTGCGTCCGTGTGGGGCTCTGCCCAGTGTCTCCCTGTATTTGTAAGTAGGGCAGCTTCTTCTGCCGAACCCACTTCCCACGTATTCTGAGAATCAAGCATCTTAAAAATGCAGAGAGAGGGATGCCTGGGTGTCCGACTCTTGGTTTTGGCTCAGGTCTGATCTCAGGGTCGTGAGATCGAGCCCCGTGTCGGGGTCCGTGCTCCACGGGAAGTCTGCTTGAGGTTCCCTCTCCCTCTGCTCCTCCCCGCCCCCCACTCTCATGCACGCATACTCCCTCTCTCTCTAAAAGAAAGAAATAAAATCTTCGGAAACGATGCTGAGGGAGCGTCCCACTCCCTGAGACAGCCCCTTCCCTGAAGCTGCATACAGCAGGTTCTCTGGAAGCCGGGGCGCTTGTCGTCTCTCCTGAAACCATCACACGTCACACCTGTCAGGGCGGACCCCACCCCACTCCCGCTGCCCAGGACAAGGCTGGAAGGAGCCAGCTCAGGCCTGGCCAGCCCTGCCAGGCCCCTGCATCTGCAGGTGTCCCCACACCCACACCTGGCAGGTGTCCAAAGCCCTTGGGGAAGGGGGTGCCCCCAAGCAGAGCAGCCGGGGGACAAGCTGCAGGAGGTGTGGGGGCGCCCCATCCCAACACCCCACACTCCAGACCAGGCTAGCGGAGGGCGGTGCGGGCTTTCCAGAGTGCAGGGAGGACGGGACGGAGGGAGGAGGGAAGACTGCCCAAACCTCTCCCCACACAGGACTTCATCAGGAGGAAAGAGGAAGGGGAGGAGAATGGAGATTCTGCTTCCCGCTCTAATTTCATGCCACATTAGGGCTGTCTGGCGGGCAGAGCCCCCCGGAGAGTGGGTGCGTGTGCCACCCCCCAGGCCGCCAGCGCCCTCACGGATTGTGAACCCGATTGAAGAGCGCTGGATTAACTCCGTCTATCCCCCGGCCAGTCCCGCAACCACACGTGGCCCTGCCTGGCTCTTTGTTCATCCCTCTCGAGAGGGAAGGGGGTGAACGCCCCACACACCACCGCTCACCCTGAGATCAGGGAAACCAAAGGAGCAGGACGTTTCTCCTCACAGAAATGACCCTCTGCAGACGGAGTCAGCCAGCTTCCCGGCAGCAGTGGTGAATTTGAGTAGTACTGAGCCGCTGTCTCGGGGAGGGGGCTGGAGCCTGGCGTTCCCGTCCGGCCTGCCTCACTGCAGTCGTCAGATCGGGGTGAAGGTGCTGAGTCTGGCCTGCGATTCCTTTACCGCAGGCAGACCCAGGGGCAGGAAGTGGACCCGTGGGGGCCGGGGCAGGAGAGGGGCTGCCAGTGGGGACGGGTTTCCTTGCGCGGTGATGGAAGGGATGTCTGGAAGCCGATGGAGGTGCCGCACGATGTTGTGAATGAACTAAAGGCCAAGAAATTATGCGCTTTAGAGGGGCTCGCGTGCACAGCACCGGAGCTGTTTCAGTAACACCGTCACTACCACTTTACAGGGGCCGGCGTGCACAGCACCGGGGCTGTTTCAGTAACACTGTCACCACCACTTTAGAGAGGCTGGCGTGCACAGCACCGGGGCTGTTTCAGTAACACCGTCACCACCACTTTAGAGGGGCCGGCGTGCACAGCACCGGAGCTGTTTCAGTAACACCGTCACCACCACTTTAGAGGGGCCGGCGTGCACAGCACCGGAGCTGTTTCAGTAACACCGTCACCAGCACTTTAGAGAGGCTGGCGTGCACAGCACCGGAGCTGTTTCAGTAACACCGTCACCACCGCTTTAGAGGGGCTGGCGTGCACAGCACCGGGGCTGTTTCAGTAACACCGTCACCAGCACTTTAGAGAGGCTGGCGTGCACAGCACCGGGGCTGTTTCAGTAACACCGTCACCACCACTTTACAGGGGCTGGCGTGCACAGCACCGGGGCTGTTTCAGTAACACCGTCACCACCACTTTAGAGGGGCCGGCGTGCACAGCACCGGAGCTGTTTCAGTAACACCGTCACCAGCACTTTAGAGAGGCTGGCGTGCACAGCACCGGAGCTGTTTCAGTAACACCGTCACCACCACTTTAGAGGGGCTGGCGTGCACAGCACCGGGGCTGTTTCAGTAACACCGTCACCAGCACTTTAGAAAGGCTGGCGTGCACAGCACCGGGGCTGTTTCAGTAACACCGTCACCACCACTTTACAGGGGCTGGCGTGCACAGCACCGGGGCTGTTTCAGTAACACCGTCACCAGCACTTTAGAGAGGCTGGTGTGCACAGCACCGGAGCTGTTTCAGTAACACCGTCACCACCGCTTCAGAGGGGCTGGCGTGCACAGCACCGGAGCTGTTTCAGTAACACCGTCACACCACTTTAGAGGGGCTGGCGTGCACAGCACCGGAGCTGTTTCAGTAACACCGTCACACCACTTTAGAGGGGCTGACGTGCACAGCACCGGAGCTGTTTCAGTAACACCGTCACCACCACTTTACAGGGGCTGGCGTGCACAGCACCGGAGCTGTTTCAGTAACACCGTCACCACCGCTTTAGAGGGGCTGACGTGCACAGCCCCGGAGCTGTTTCAGTAACACCGTCACCACAACAGGTGCCACGGCGGCCGGTGGGAGGGGGAGGAACATGCCAAACTCCCTCACGGGCATCGTCCTCCATCGTCCGAGCGCCACGTGGGATGAGGCCTTGTGGTCACACTGCCCGCTGCTGAAGAAGGGGTCTGACAAAGTCCCCTCCTGGACAAGGTCCTCCGTGTCCCCTTTCGGACCAGGCCTGTGGGTCCTTCCTTGTGCTGTGGAGTCCAGCAAGAACCCCCCACCCCAGGCTCCTGGGCAGCGGGCCAGGCAGCCGCTCCTTGCTGTGTCACCCCGAGCTCGGAAGGTTGAACGGCTAGCGGCTCTGCAATCATGGTCAATGAGGTTCTTCATCAGCTCTGAACAAACGGTCCTGCATTTTCAGTTTGCACCGGGCCCAGCAAATTTGGGCTGGTCCCGCCTCCATGGGGGCAGATAAAGTCTGACCATTCTCCCGGCTTTCTGGTGGGCCTGGCAGCAAAGCCCAGTGGGTTCCTGGCCCCACCAGCCTCCAGTAAGGCTCAACTGCCAGGAGGGGAGGCTCTGAGGACTGGTCAGGTCAAGGCCAGCTACCCTGCAGGAGCAGGACCCCAAATTTCCCGGGCCTTGCCTGCCAGGCCCTGCTACCTCAGCTGTCTGAGACCCAACACCCAGCAAGGGCCAGCACAGGCTGGGCAAGGGGAGTGGTGTGTGTGCAACATGAATGAATAAGCAATAAGGGGGACATGTGCTGAGGAATGAAAGAATGAATAAATGGAACTGCACATGCGGGCAGAATGAATGAATGTGAATGAATGAATGGGGACCGCGCATGCGGGAGGAATGCAGACAAGAAGCTGTATGGAGAGTGGGGGCGGGAGGTGGCAGGGTAACCCCAGCAGCAAGGGGACCCGTCTCCACCCCATCGCAGGGCAGGCCTCAGGAGCGGGATTGTGTCCCCTAAATTCACCTGTTGAAGTCCTGAGCCCCAGGACCTCAGAATGTGAGCTTTCTGGAACTCGGGTCCTTGCAGAGGGAATTAGGCCAATGCGGTCTCACTGCCCCAATGCGGCCGTCCTGGTAGGAAGGGGACATGGGACACACCGTGCCCAGGGAGAAGGCTGGGTGAGGACAGAGGTCCAGAGTGGGAGAAGCTTCCAGGAGCCCAAGCAGAGACTGCCAGCAGCAAGCGTTGGACACGACCTCCCTTGGAGGAGCCGGGAGATGACCCGCCTCCTGCCCAAGCCCAGGGCCACTGTGACCCCCGCCGGGGGTCCTGGGGATACCCGCATGCAGGCAGCAAGCCTCTGCATTGACAGACCACGCGGGGCCCCACCTGGCCCTGTATCCAGGTGCTTCCTTCCTCCAGCGGCTGATGCACCGCGTGTCAGCAGCCGGAACCCCGGCCGGGCCAAGAGCAAGATGAAGTGACCATAGCATCACAACCCACCTGAGGACATGGTGCCAGACGGCCCAGGGTCTCCCTCGAGGCCAGCTCCTCGCACACGCGCTCCGCTAGCGGTCCCCCCCTCGGCCCCACGGGAAGCCGATGCCATGGCCTGGTTCTCCCTGCTCTCTGGGTCCCCTCAGCCCCGGAACATTCCTTCCAGGGCCACGGAGTGCTGATGTGAGCGCACTGTGACAAAGGCAGAGAACATTTTCTCTTGTACACGGAAAACCGGAAAACCGACAGCTTTAGAGGGAGGCCTGAGTCCCAGCAAGGAGTGCTTGCCCAGGGAGGGGGAGCAGGGGGAGGGGGAGGAGGGAGAGGAGCCAGCTTTGCTAACAGCCTAGGGAGGCTGCTTTCTGTGTGCTCACCTCCACTCTGTAAGCAGCTGTCCTGACCTCTGCCCCGAGGGGCTGAGAGCGCTGGGCGTGGGCAGGGCTGCTGGCACCAGGGGGAGGCCGCTCCTCCGGGTCCCAAGAGCATGAGGAAGTGAGATCTACCCGACACGGGGGTCTGCGGGCATTTAGGAACCTCCCACCCTACCCGACACGGACTGCGATCGTGGCCAAAATACTTCAGTTGGTTACTCCAGTTTTTATTCATCTAAATAAATAAAAATTCCTCCAAGGCCCTTGGTGTTGTGCTCGTCCTCAGTGGGAAAGAAAACTGGGGTGCATGAGAATGCAAGTCAAATACGCCGTGGACCACCCCACCCCCTCCCATCCACAGCCCTACCTGGGAAACCACGGCTCCCCTCTCGCAGCACAGAAACTGCAGGGAAACGAGGGGCCTTTGAAAGGAAACTGAACCGAGTTGAGAATGTTTCCGGCAACATCCACCGACCGCAGGCAGCACACACACCCTCCAGGCGCGACCCCTCAGTCGCCCGCCCCAGGGGCCCCTGCCCAGGGTGGTGGTGGGATTCGGCCACCGTGGAAGTCACGGCAACCACAGGCAGGAGTCACTCACCCAGGGGGCAGTCAGGTGGGCCCACGGAGAGCCAGGCCGCAAACACGCCACCAGGGTCGTGGGCGCAGAGGGCCTCGGTTCACAGGGCCGCCCGGAGAGGAGCAAGGGGCAGGGGGGCGCCAAGGAGGACATCTCAGCCACAGGCGGCTCACGATGACAGTGTTCAACTGAACAATGTTAGCACAGCAGCCGCGAGGCCTGGCTGAGCGCCTGGACCCAGACCCAGGCTTACATCAGCCACGTAGCGTGGCCTCGGCGCACAGAAGGAACCCTGTTCACAACCCCCGCAAATGTCTTCTTTGCTGAATTTCCAGCTCTGGGCAGACGGGGGTTTGCTGCCCTGCTGGCCGATGACACCGCGGTGACACTGTGGCCAGCACTGGCCGGGGCCCCAGCGGCAGGGCACCCAAGAGCCACGGCCTGGCGACCAGCAACCCCACCGCAAGGGACTGCGTGGGGACATGGCACACGTGTGCTTATGGGCGTGCAGTCTGGCGGCGTTTCCAGCTCATTAGCATCTCTGTGCTGCACCATGATTTTCACATCCTTCTGGAGTCTCACCTTATGCCGAAAACGTGAAACGATGCTGATCTCCCACCAGTTTCGCCTACTCTGGAAACCCGCAGGAAGGCGGCTGTGACCGTCCATCCCCACCAGGTGGCGCCACTGCAAGAAGCAGCCCCCACCTCCTTGGGGCCTCCGAGGCGGGTGGGCGGCCCAGAACCACGCTGGTCCAGGGTCAGTGGCCTCATCCCCTCCGGCGGGGCTCCTGGGACTGGGGCAGTCTGCTGTTCTGTGCTGAAAGGTTTGCGCGGTTCGCGCACAGCCCTCCTCCCTCGCTGCTGCCCTTCCGGGTGAATGAAGCAGGACTTGGGTTGACAGTAAAAACATTTGTCTGGTTGATGCTGTCCCTTTCACTAGGATGGACGGGAGGGGGAGGGATGTAGAGCACAGGGAAGGGAGGCTGGTGGCTCCCGGCATCAATGTGGGCCAGTCCCCAGCAAGACAGCAGCCCTCTGCTCAAGTAGGGTGCCACCCAATGCAGCCTCCTCCAGGAAGCCTTCCTGGGACTAGCCCAGCTAAGTGACTCTCCAATCTCCCCCAGCCCTCCCCTGGGCCAGGGCCAGCCACCTTCCAGACTGGGTGGAGGGCATGAAGGAGAGGAAGGGGACCCACCGGGGGATGATCAATCGAGATTGGGGTCGTTCTAGGGACCAGCCTTTGTGGGCAGCCTCAGCACAGCCCCAGGTGCTGGACTAGATTGAGCTGGGTCTCGTGTGTGGGAGGTGGGTGTCCAGCTCTCGGGTGGGGGTGTGGTGTCCGCCAAGCACACCCCTAGGACCAAGAGTAGGGAATGACACTCGGGACAGAATTTCCAGGCCAAGAGAAGCAGACGCAGGTAGGGAAACGACGTGCCTGCTTCCCGCCGGGGGAACTCAGTTGGGAAGAGGTCAGGCTGCGGCTCCTGTCGCTCGGAGGCTTGTCTGCCCGAAAGTAAAGTCAGCACAGAGCAAGGCAAAGCTGAGAGACGGGGGACAGTGAGTCTCAGGCCACCGTCCGGACATCCAGGTCCAGCAGTACCTGAAGCCATCCTTGGTTCACGTAACTGCAAACCCAGAGACCCCTTTGCTTCTTAAACCAGTGTGAGTGAGTCGAGAGCCCTTCGACTGCAGTGGTCCGGTCCCAGTTCCAAGGAAGGTCAAAGAGACACCAGACAAGTGTGTGCATTTGGCTCTGAGCAGCTGAGGCCGCCCCTGAATCTCGGCCCTGCACGCAGGTCTCTGGGCCCCAGACCCCCAGCCTGCTCACTCTCTGCTGCTGAGACCCCCTCCCTGCCCCACGGAAATGGAGGAGGGGCTGTGGGTCACGTTCCTCGAGTTTGTGGGTCTGGCAGGAGCGGAGACCCCCTCCCCCACCAATCAACCTCATCTGATACACAGCGAACACCCACTTAAGGGACACGCGGGCTGGACCGTGCCGCCCACATACCCCGACCGGGGGCACCTCCCGTCCTGACCCCGAGACTCCAGCCAACACCCTTGCTCTCACATATCCTTCAACTGCTTTTTAACTGTGCCATAAGTAATTGTTTAGGGGCCTGGAATATCTCTTTTTCTAATTTTCTGTGTATTAATATTTAATCTCAACCAAGTGCGAAATCATTTGAGCAGTAACATGGGAGCCGTGGGAATAAGGATCAGTAACAGACACGTTCAGTCTGCTCTCGGTGAGTCTCAAGAGTCCCTGCCTGCTCCAGGCGTTCACGCCTTCTCAGACACGCAGGCCACCTGGGACACCGCAGCCAGGAAGGGCGGCCAGGGAGGGACACGGCCAGGGGCAGCTTCGTGGGATGTTTATGACATGCAGGAGGGGAAGCTGAGGGAAGCCCGGCTCCTCTCCTCCACGGTCCTCCCAAAGGTCCAGACAGCCCCCATGTCCAGGCCCCCCGTGCCTCCACAACCCTCATGTCCAATGGGGGCCCCTCCCACCTGGAGGCCCTGACAGAAAGCTACAGCCACACGCTTCCAGAAAGAGACCCTAAACACAGGAATGGGGGGATGGGCAGAGCCAAGTGACCTCAGCTTCCCCAGGTCCCAAGCCTGGGGCTGCACTTTGTCCCCGTCTGCATCCAGACAGAAGACAGCCCAAGCCCCAGCTCTGTCTCGAGGGCCATGTGACGCTGGGGAACTGACCCCCCCGTAGAGGAGGGGAATGAGGTCACCCAGTGCCTGGCAAAGAGCTCAGTGTCCGCAGAGTTTCTGCCTCCCTTGTTCCATAAATACCATGGACTCAGAAGCCCCCAGCTCCCAGGTCGTGGGCCAGTGGAAGGAAACATGGCAAAAGCACAGCCAGACTCCAACCTGCATTGGGTGGGGGGTGAGGGGGACCCCCCTTTCGCCACAAATGAGCAGCCCTGGTACAGCAGCTTTCCCACACCGGACCTTGGACCAGGCAGGACTGTGCTCTTCGATGGAGAGAAGTCAGTTGGGCCCCTTGGTTAGCAGCTCACCGGCTGGGGACAGTCCCCACACTGCAGCTCAAGAAGGGTCATGGGCCCAGAGGCCTCTCTGAGCAGAGGAGACAGAGGCCAGAATCCGGGAGTCAGGGGCCGGGGGAAGCCCCAGGACCAAGGACCCGAGGGCTGTCCGGAGGGAGCCCCAGAGACCTGCAGGGGGCCCCGAGCTTGAGGCAGATGCTGGTCTGCTGAGTCACGTGGGGCTGAGGCAACCTGCATCCCTAGCAAGGGGCATTGGGCGTGGCCCCAGAGGGACTCTTTGGGAGTAGAGGAGCCCCATGGGGTGCTCCAGGGCACCCTGTCAACGTAAAGGGAAGCCTGGGCAGGGTCAGCCCGATTCTCCTGCTTCAGCAGTACAGCACGGCAAGGCTCCTGACGGCTCGCACACCGTCTAGCGCTGGGACCCCAGAAGTCAGCTGCGGGGGAGATCTGAGCCGCAGCCCAGAAACATGAGCCAGCAGGGGGCAGATGTTGGGGGGGGGGGCTCTGGCGGAGATCCCACCCGTCAGAAGGAGCATAAAGGCGGTGGGAACAGGAGGAGCAAGGTCAGAAGGCCCATTCCAGGCCAAAAACTGCAGCCTGTGAAGCGAAAAGCACAAGAGAGAAAATTAACAGCAGATCGCACATCGGGAAGGTGAGGACACAGCGACGAACCATCCAAAATGAAGCCCACGGTGGGGAAAATGCACTGAAGGAAACAACCTCCATGATGTTTGGAGGTACAGAAAAAATATGCCCTAAAAATAATGATCAAGTTTTCCAAATCTGTTGCAAATCCAGAGATTGAAGGAGACCCCCCCCAGCAGAATAAACATAAAGAGACACGGCACAGCAATCCCGATAAAACCGTTGAAAACCGGCAGTAAAGAAAACCTCAAGCCACCGAGGAAACAGACGAGTTGCACACAGCGGGACGAGGTCGGAATACAGCGACTTCTCAGGGACCATCCAGGCCAGACACAGCAAGGCCGCACCTTTCAAGTTCCCAAAGGGAAAGAAGATCCGTCCAGCTGAAAGCCTACATCGCCCAAAAATATCTTCACAGATAAAACTTCTTTAAGCAAACAAAAAAAGTCAGACAATTTATCACCAGCAGGCTCTCAGGAAAAAAATCAACGTTCTCTGTGCACCAGGGAAAGGACACCAGACCGGTCCACGCAGACAGACAAGGCGGGGGGCACAGAAAACACGCAGTCACATTAAAATGTTTTTGGAAGATAATCAAGTATTTGAAGCCGACTTATTGATGATGCGGTGAGCCCACCCATCTGCACACACGCCGCGGGCTGAGTCACCGTGGCGCAAAGGCCGGGGACGAGAGCGTGGGGCGAGAGCGCAGGCTCTTGGGGTGTGCAAAGCACGCGCTGAGCTGGAGGACAGGCTCGAACCCCGGACACAGCCGCCGCCCGAATGCGAAACTCGGAGCCACGTCCGATATGCCCATAGTGAAGGGAAAATGGGATCATTGTAAACAGTCCAGAGTGATTCAGGGGAAGAGGAAAGGAGGGAACCGGAGGGCGAGGGACCAAGAGGAGGGGCTGCCGTGCGTGGAAGGGGCGTGTCCTGAAAACCGCCCGGCGCTGGGGCGGGGGCAGCCGCGGGTGAAGGCCAAGCGCCTCGTCGGGGCGGGAGGGTTCCATCACACGGAGGCGATAAGGTGACAATTCCCAGGTGGATCTGTGTTTCCTCCGGGAGGAAGGCCCGCTCGTGGAGGACGGCAAAGGCACGCCTGCCCAACTCCACGGACCAGGGCCGGATGAACGTCGCCGGGGACCAAGGAGCCACCTGCAGGCGTCCACACAAGCACCGGTGCAGGTGTTGGTGACGGCTCGGCCCGGACGTGGCCCCTCGTCCAGCACAGCTCTGCAGAGGGAGATCAGACCGGCCTGCAAGCCGGCACCGTGTCTTGCTGGCCGTGGGGGTGCCAGCAGAGGACAGGCTCCGGCCTGCTGTCCAGGGTGGGCACTCCGATGCCAGGACAGCGCCCACCCTGCTGTGTGCCGCCAAGGCGTGAAACGGCCACATCCAGTGACCCAGTGTCGGTCTCTGCGTCTAGACAGCCTGCCGCAGTGACAGGGCTCAGACCGAGGCCCAAGTGGTGTGGCTAGGGCTGAGGGACCCAAGAGAGGGGACACCAGGTGGGAGGCTGACCTGCCACCATCTCTCCAGGCAACCCTCAGCCTTACAACCCCATTTTACAGACAGGGAAGAGTGAGGCCTTCCTGGATGGTTGGGCAGGGCGCCTGGGTCCACACTGTGGTCATCCCAGTAAGAGTGACCCACCAAAGTGCATGAGCGCATGGTGCACACCGGTCCTCTCCCCGCTCACCTGAGGGCACAGCACATGGGAGGCAGGTGCCATGGCTGGCCCTGGTTTACCCATTTGCACGTGAGGAGAAGAGTTGAGGGTCCAGTGTGGGCTGCCAGTGGCCTGACCCCAGGTTCCTGGGCCCTGACGACTGTCCTTGGAGGTCCATTCCTTCTACGCCTCAGCCTCCAGGGCCTAGATCCCCCTGCAGCCAGACCCCCTCCGCCCGGACCCGCAGCCAGATCCTTGGGCACCGGGCTCTGTCCCCTCAAGCACGGCAGAGATGCCCCTGCCCCTCCCCACAGCCCTTCCCCCTCCGTGGTGCCCCCTCCCAGGCCCAGAACCGCTGTTGGTGCCTACAGTACCCCCAACACACACACACACACACTGGACCTCACCTTGACACAGAGCTGTAGGAGGCAGGGGAGGGGCTGCTGCAACAGAGCAGGGTGGGGGGACCAGGGGCTGCAAGCAAGGGGCCCTCCCGGCTGTGTCCTGGTTACTCCAGAGGGTCCAGGGTCTGAGGTGTGGTCCAAGAGCGTCCAAGGACATACTCAGACTCGATGCTTCTGCGGCCCCCAAAACTCCTCCGGAACCGCCTGCCGGACACACAAACCCAGGGGCTTGCTGCCCCCCAGAGGCCAGAAGGAGAACTGCCCCTAATGGGCGACCCCCTCAGCCTGGCCAGCAGCAGGAGCCCTGGGGGAGGGGCGGGAAGTGTGGGGTTGTGGGGGGGACTGGGGACGTCCTACCCTCCGCCTAGGGCCCTGGACACCCAGGCTATCCTCTGATCAGCCCCACAAGGTGCTGTGGCAGAGCCCCTCCCACCCCCACGGAGCCCCCCACTCACACCAACACCTGTGAAGTTTTCAACAGGGGCTCAGGGCACTGTGACCTCCGGTGACCTCTGGTGACCTCAGCAAGTGCTGGGCAGTCACTGCCTGATCTCCAAGTGCCTGCAGAGAACACGGGCAAGGAGGCAGGTGGCGAGCCAGGACCAGCACAGCTCAGCTGGTTAACGGGGTAGGAGCAGACGGGGGACACAGAGGAGAGAACTTTGAGTGGGATGGGGGGTGGCAGGAGCGGCATGGGCCTTGCAGGGAAAGCCCTGCTACAGGTAGGTGTCCAGGGCTGAGGGGCCACCTGGGCAAAGGTGGGAGTGGGCCGGGTGTGATGAGGCTGCTGTTCTCCCCAGCTCAGAGAGGGAGCCGGGGGCCATTGCAAAGGGCCAGGTGGGCCACAGTTTTATTCTGAGGGAGGGGAGCACGGCAGGGACTCGCCCAATGTGCTTAGCCGGGATCCCCCTCATCACCTGGGGGAGAGTAGACGTGGGGACTCCACACAGCAGCAGGAGACTGGCTGGGGGGCTATCTCGGTTACCTACTGCTGTGTGACAGGCTCCAGGGGAAGCTGGCCCCTCACAGGTGGGCCAGGGCACACCCCTCCCCAAAGAAAAGGTGAGAAATTGGGAGAAATCTCAGGACGCCACTTCCTAGCGCTCCCTGAAGAAAGGAAGGTGTCAGGGAGCCCGAGTGGCATTTCCACGTCGTCCCACATCAGCAACAGGGACACCTGCCGAGGGAAGCCTGGGGCCCACCGGCCTCTGACCTTGTTTCCAGCCTCTCCCGCCTCTGCCTCCAGGCCTCGCACACCAGCTCTGTCGTCAGGGTGCTCACCACCCTCCCCTGCTGCCTTCCCTGCCAACTCCAGGCAGCTTGAGGGTGGCTGATCAAGCCAGGAACTGGACAGCCGGACCCACCACCCTCCTCGGGCCCCGGAGCAGACAGTGTGCCAGCAGCAGTGGGAACACAGGCCACCTTCCACTTCCTCCAGAGTCTGAGGCCAGGGCTCTGTCCATCTTTTAATCAGATCGTGTTTTCTGCTATTGAGTTGTAGGGGCTCTTTATATCCTTTGGATAGTCTCCCCTTATCACACATACGACGTGCAAACATTTCCCCTCTCCCATTCTGTAGGTGGCCTTTTCATCTTGTTGATGGTCTCCTTTGCTATGCAGAAGCTTTTTAGTTTGATGTAGTCCCAGTAGTTTATTTTTGCCTTTGTTTTGGGCATCAAATCCAAAAAAAAATCATCATCACCAAGACCAATGTCAGGGAGCTTGCTGTCTGTGTTTTCCTCTAGGAAGGTTTGTGTTTTCAGGTCTTTTAATCTATTTTGGGTTGATTTTTGTGGATGGTGGAGGATAGGGGAACAGTTTCATTCTCTTGCATGAGGCTGTCCAGATTTTTCAACACCAGTTATTGAAGGACTGTCCTTTCCTCATTGAATATTCTTGGCTCCTTTGTCATAAATCAGTTCGCCATAGATGTGCGGGTTTATTTCTGGGGTCTCTATTCTGTTCCTCTGGTCCATGTGTCTGTTTTTATGCCAGAACCACACTGTTTTGATTACTACAGCTTTGTAACATAGTTTAAAAGAGGAAGCATGATGCCTTCAGCTTTGTCCTTCTTTCTCAATACTGCCTTGGCTATTCAGAGTATTTTGTGGTTCCATACAGATTTTAGGATATTTTTTTTACTATTTCTGTAAAAAATGCCATTGGAATCTTGATAAGGCCTGCATTGACTCTATAGATGGCCTCGGACAGTATGGACATTTTAACAATATTAACTTCCAATCCACGAGCACAGAATGTCTTTCCATTTATTTGTGTCTTCTTCAATATCTTTTCATCAGTGTCACAGTTTTCAGAGTACAAGCCTGTCACCTCCTTGGTTAAATTTATTCCTAGGTATTTTATTCTTCTTGATGTAATTGTAAATGGGATTCTTTTCTTAATTCCTCTTTCTGATGGTTTGTTGTTAGTGTTAGAAACACAAGGAATTTTGAGGTGTGTGGGTGGCTCAGTTGGTTAAATGTCCTATTGTTGTTTGCAGCTCAGGTTATGATCTTAGGGTCATGATCTCAGGGTCATGAGATCGAGCCCCGAGTTGGGCTCCGTGCTCAGCACAGAGTCTGCTTGAGATTCTCTCTCTCCCCCTCCCCTTTGCCCCTCCCTGCTTGCATGCTCGCTCTCTCTCGCCAAAATAAATAAATCTTTTAAAAAAAGAAACACAACTGACTTTTGTGTATTAATTTCGTATCCTGCCATTTTCCTGAATTATTTTATTAGTTGTGACAGTTTTTTAGTGGAGTGTTTAGGATTTTCTATACAGACAGTCCCCTACTTATGATGGTTTGACTTATAATTATTTAACTTTACAATGGCGTGAGCGCAACACACACTCAGTAGAAACCGCACTTTGAGTTTTGATCCTTCCCCAGCTAACAACCCGCGATCCGATCCGGCCGTGTGATGCCGGACAGCGACAGCTCCCGGGCAGCCGCGTGATCAGGGAGGTCAGCCACAGATACGCTTACAGCCACTCTGCACCCAGGCAACCATTCTGTTCTTCACTTTCCATACAGTATTCAATAAATGAGATATTCAGCACTTTATCATAAAACAGTCTTTGTGTGAGACGGTCCTGCCCAACTGCAGGCTCATGTCAGTGTTCGGGGCACGTTAAAGGTCAGCTAAGCTGAGACGGGATGTTTGGTAGGTGAAGTGTATTAAATGCATTTTCTACATATGATACTTTGAATTCATGGTGGGTTTATCAGGATGTGACCCCGTCGTAAGTCGTGGAAGGTCTGTATGTAATACCACGTTATCTTCTAGAGACCATTTTACTTCTCCCTTTCTTTTTTTTTTTTAAGATTTTATTTATTTATTTGACAGAGATAGAGACAGCCAGCGAGAGAGGGAACACAAGCAGGGGGAGTGGGAGAGGAAGAAGCAGGCTCATAGCAGAGGAGCCTGACGTGGGACTCGATCCCATAACGCCGGGATCACGCCCTGAGCCGAAGGCAGACGCCTAACCGCTGTGCCACCCAGGCGCCCCTACTTCTCCCTTTCTGACTTAAATGTTTTTTATTTCTTTTTCATCAGGGACATTGGCCTCTAATTTTCTTCTCCCGGGGTGTCCTTGCCTGGTGTCCGGGTAATGCTGGATTTGCAAAATGCGTTTGGAAGTATTCCCTCCTCTTCAGTTTTTTGGAAGATTTTGAGAAGGATTGGTGTTCATTCTTCTTTAAATGTCTGATAGAATCTACCCCTGAAGCCATCTGGTCCTGGGCTTTTCTTTGTTGGGAGGTTCATAATTACTGAATCAATCTCCTTATTAGTGATTCGTCTCTTCAGACTTTCTATTTCTTTATGACTCAATCTTGGTAGGTCCTATGTTTCTGGGAATTGACCCATTTCTTCAGGCTGTCCAACTTGGTGTACGATGGCTCACAGCAGTCTCATGATCCTTAGCATTTCTGTGCCATCAGTTACAAGCACGTGGATGTTTATAGCAACCTCATTCATAATTGCCAACAAGTAACAGAAAAAACAGACAGGGATATTTGTAACTATGTAGACATCTTTAGTGATACAATCAGTGAATTTGACCAAATTCACTTATATAAAACACTACGCCCAACAACTAAGAAATGTGCATGCTTTCACCAAAAGAAATTTTACAAATTTTACAAAAATTAACCATAGGAAATAGTTACAGAAATTGGGGGAGGGGGAGAGGGAGGGACAAATACGAATAGGTGGGCACAGGGGAGGGGATGTTTGAGGTTCTGTAACTGTTCCGTGTGGTGCAGACATGTTATGCGTCTGTCGAGACCCACAGAATGCCCAGCACAAGGAGTGAAGGCTAGTGGAAACTATGGACTTCAGTTATCATAGCGTATCACCAGTTCATCAGCTGGAGTACGGGTAGCCTCCATGCGCCATGTTATTAACAGGGGAGGGGGCTGGGAGGGGTAAGAGGAAACTATACCTTCTTATCGATTTTTATATACACTTTGAAACTGCTCTTTTTAAAAGAGTGTATTTTTTTAATTGACCATATGCTGAGCCTAAAGCAAGCTTCAAAGGAGAAAATAAGTAATCACGGTAATGTCTTTAGGGAGCAAAGTTCTCAGAGCAATCTTGACCCCCCCAGCAGACTGGCTTTTCCGGCAGTTGTCACCGTCCGATGTAGTCAGGTACACAGTAAGACTGTCACAGCTCGGCAGCTACTAAATACACAAAAAACAAGAATATGAAGGGTTTGAACAACACCATACATACACTTGATTGAATTGAGGTAAATATAGGTTATATATATACATATATACAATTGCAACTTGTCCAATAAAATTCTCACCATATACATGAGCCACATTCTGACCACAATGTACTAAAATTAAGAAATCAGCAAGAAAGGGAAAACTAAAAAGGTAGATCTGAATATTTCGCCTGAGATTTATTTACAAAATTGAGAACGGCTTCCCTGTGAAGGAATCTGGCATTGCTTCAAAGACATTTAAAGGCTCTGTTTCTAAATGTGCAGGGTGTGAATTGTGTTCTCAGAGGGGAGGGAGGAGCCTTGATTGAATGTCAGGAGTCTCTTGGCGAAGCACATCGCTCCTAATAAAGCACAACAGAGGAGGATCTTGTCCAACTGGGGGCTGGGGGGAGGGTGTCAGGAAGGCTTCCTGGAGGAGGAGGTGCATTCAGTCATATGGGATGGACAGGGGTGTCCCAAGAGGGCAGATGTCTAAAGCCAAAGCACTAAAACCAGAAACATCCCCCATCACAAATCACGGGCACCAGTGAACAACCCCCCCCACACACACACACCGGTGATGGGGGCAATGTCAAGATGAGGCTCCCAGCAGGGGGTGGGCAGATGGGAAAGACCTGGAGTGCCCCCAAGCAGCAGGGTCTCTATCCTGCAGGTGAGTGACAGCCTCTGGGCATTTTAAGTGGAAAGAGATCAGATCACCATCATCATCTGTCTGGTGATGGAGAAGAGGGAGCAAGGCAGAAGAAAGTCACCCGGGCCAAAACCCTCCCCCAGCTTCCACGCTGACTTGTTCTCTTGCTATTACTCCAGGCCAACGGCCGGGCCGCCAACCAAGGAGACGGCTTGGGGAAGTAAGTTCATGTGGATGCGCGCTGCACCCACCTCCAAGACCCTTCCTGACTAGCCAGCAGGTGCCGCCCCTGCGGGGATCTGAAGGCTCCTCCTGGAGGGACAGAATCTGAGAGTCACGAGCAACACTCGGGAGGTGGTCGGAACCAGGGACTGTGCTACACGTACCCCATCAAGAGGCCCCAACCAGTAGCTCTATGTGCACCGCCCCATGTCCCTGTACCAGCCAATGCAGCTTCTCACGTGAAATACGCTATTGGTTAGTGATGTTTGAAAAGAAACAGCTGAAGTGTCCTGAGTGATACAAAGCGTGAGAAACAGTCCTGTGCTATGAGACGGGAACTGTAGCACGAAGGCTGGTTTTCAACATGGAGAGGTGGGGTCTTCCAATCCTGAGGCTGCGAATGCCCCAGAAGAGCCACTCTGTGTGTCCACGGCGTCCGTGGCCTCCCCTGTCCTTCTTGTCCTGTCTCAACGCCCCTCCGTTTTGCAGACGAGGAAGGCTACACAGCAGCCAGCTCTGTCGACCCCAGAGCTGTGCTCCTTCCTGCTCCCCCTGACCCCCAAGCCTGCTCCCCTGGCTCCCCGGGGACTGTGCTCCACGTGGGCCCCCACCCACCCCACTGCCCCCTTCCCAAGACCCAGCAGCAGGGGTGGCTGGTGCCATCGTCTGGCCAGCTGGGGCATCCAATCGGCCCAGGCCAGAGTGCTGCAGGGGCCATGTGCCAGGACCACGGCTGCGTGACCCAGCGTGGCTACTAGAGGGCGGAGGCACCACTGGCTCGGAACAGCCTTGAGGTACAAACACCGTCCCCCTTCACTGATGCAGAAACAGGCCCCGGGAGGCCCAGCAGCTCCCCACTGGACCCCACAGTCCGTGCAGAGTGGCCTCACCTGGCTCTGCCCCTGCAGGCGGGAGTGAAGGTCTGCCGCTGGGAACGCTGGACCAAGGGACCCATCTGCTCACCAGGCTGAGTAGGCCAGGGGCAGTGTGGACCCGCAGGACCGCGAATTCAGGGAGCAGGACGACAGGTTTCTCGGCTGCATGCAGACCGCAAGAACCAGCCTCCAGCCGCCCTGATCCGGGGCCCAGCGGCCAGACAGCGATTCCACCTGCAGAGCTCCAGGCGGCAGCGCCCCTCGGGTAGAGCGCAGTCTCCCGTGTGGCCAGCAGGTGGCGACCCCTGACCAAAAACGGCGCATCTCCCTGCACTTTGCGGGGACTGGTGGCTGGTTTTCCACCATCTGCAGGGTGGGCTTTCGTGAAGGCTGTTTTGCGGTCCTGCCCACCGCACGTAGGCCCACCCCTGCCTCCAGCCCTCCTCTGAGCTGCTGAAGGGGCTTGGTTGCCTGGCCACTCAGAAAACGGCCTGGGCCTGCGGAGTAGACATCCCAACCGCCATGCCCAGCCCCAGACCAAGGCCGGCCCCAGGCTGCAACAGTGGCCGGCTACACCCTGAGCTCCCAGGTGAGGCCACCTGACTGAGGCCGGGACGCCGCCCCAGGCCAGCTTTTTTCAGGGTTCGATCTTTCACATGTTGTTACGTTCTTGTTTTAATTGCCCAGTGCTCATCACAGGTGCAGGCCCTCGTCCCCATCACCTCCTCCCCACCCCACGCCCCTCCCCTGCGGTGGCCAGCAGTGTGTTTGCTGGAGCTAAGGGTCTGTTTCTTGGTTTGCATCTCTCTCTCTTTTCCCCTTTCTTGTTTGTTTCTTAAATTCCACACGGAGTGAAATCACACGGTATTTGTCTTTCTCTGGCTCGTTCCTGTTTAGCATAATACCGTCTGGTTCGATCCGTGTCGTGGCAAATGGCAAGACTGCATTCTTTTCGTGGCTGAGTCATATTCCTTCGTGTGTTTGTATCCAGGCCAGCCTTTGAAAGCCATCTCATCCACACCTGTGCTCGGTTCCTACCTATCTGCTGATACACGCCTGGGTGTTTCAAATGCCCCCACGCTCGGTGTGTCCGCAGCTTACTGCCCCCTCAACCCCATCATTGCCATCCAAGCCTGAGTCCCAGAGGCAGGACATCATCCAATGCACTGCTCCTGTTCGCCTCAGGGTGCCTGTGGAGTAGCCCACTTCTCTCCGTGTCCCCTTTCACCCCCTGGTCGCAATGCCGGGCTGGGGGGACACCCGGGAGGAAGTGCCCCAAGACTCTGACTGCAGCGGTCTATTGGGAATGCTCCCCTGAGCACATTCAACGACTGCTTGTTCTATCCAAGACCAAACTCCCCAGCGTGACTGGTCCCCTCGACCCCAGATGCACTGGCCCCACGCTGGCCCCCTGCCACTGTCCTCCAATGCCCCATGCTCCTTCTGACAGCCTGTATGCCCCCACCCCAGCCCCTTGGCCTAATTAACACCCACTCACCCTTCAGACCATGGCCCCCTGTCCACACCAGGCTGTCCCCAGAGCCTGCCTGTGCCTGGCCTCAGCCCAGACCCTTCTCATCCTTGCCACCCGTTTGTTCTGCGCCAGGACACATGGTAGGTGAGACCTGCCCTCCAGAGCAGACACGGGCATTAGCCTGCATGCAGCTCCTCTCCGCTCATGTCTCTGCAACGCCCGGAGCAAGGGGGCTCTGGGGTTTTCCGTGACGGCTTACCTCTGTGTTTGTGTCCTCCGACACCTGCACACAGCACAGAAGCCCCTGAGAGCAAGGATCCGAGTCATTGCTGGATTTCCAGAGCCTTGTGGCTCTTGGCCATTCACTCCACAACAGCACACAGCACTACTCACCGTCCGTGAGCACGCAACAAAGCACGGACCATCTCTGTTCTCTCCTTGAAGGAACCTGGAGGGCAGAGACATGAAGCCACCTTGCCAGGGTCTCGTGCTGGAGGCAGGGTGACCCTTGTCTTTCGACTGAGTGGCAACCAAGCATCCTCCCCAGCTCCTGGGCCTCCAGGCATCTTCCCACCTAGGAGAAAGTCTGGGGTCCTGGCCTTCACCCCAGCAGCACCCCTGGATACACCAGGAGAAGGCTTGCAAGCCGCTGTGGGCACACAGCTTTTGTAGTTTTCGGTCCAAGAACATGGAGGAAAGTTAGCTAGCGGGGCCCTGGTAGCGCGTGGAGGCAGGCGTTAAGCCATTCCCTCTGTATTCTCCAAGCCTACCCAGGGTTGGAGGACAGAACCATGCCCTCAGCTCCTCGCCCGCCCCCGTTTGCACTGTTCCTGGGGTCTTTGAACCTGTGTTAGGAACTCCAGGGCTGCTCCACCCGCTCAAACCTTCAGAGAGGTCTGGCGTTAGTCCCCAACCCCTCTCCTCAGCCACTGGAACTCTCCCTGGCCGCCAGCTCCTCCCACTGAGGAAGCTGTGCCCGGTGACCACACAGCCCCCACCCCTTGTAGGCTGATGGAAGAACTGCAGAATCCCACACCACACATTCCACCTGGTGCCTCCACAGATGCTCGGCAGCACGTGGTCTGGGGATGCCACTGTGGGGGGGGGCACAGGACAGACTTAGGACCCACCCCCGCCCCCAGTCTCTCACTGGCCATCCTCCCCAACTCCGCCCCGGAGCAACAGCCTAACAGCCTAGCAAGTAGAAAACCGGAGACTCCCCTTCTGCCCTTGGACAAGTGTGAGAAACCCTGGTGCCTGAAGCACCACAAAATTGAAACAAGAAGTTTATCCGAAACAAGAAGTTTTGTCCTCAAACTCCAATCCCTGCCTTAAATCACTACGACCTGGGGGAGCGTGGAAACCACTGCAGGACGCAGGTACCCTGGGAAAGTGGATGGCGGGGACGGGAGGCCCAGGGGGGTCCCCAATGGCGCCTCTGAGCCTGGCGGCCACAAGGCTGGCAGCCACAAGGCTGGCGGCCAGAGTGAGCGCTTTGTGGATTGGGTTGCCAACTGTGCTTCGGCTCCGCGAGGGCCCCCACTCGGGGCTGCACACCCAAGACCCCCGCAGAGCACCCCAGGCGTGCGCCGCACACATCCCCAGTCTGGCTGCGCACTCCCTGCTCCGACCCCTGCGCGTCGCCGGCTCCAGCTCCTGCCAGAGGAACGAAAGACAAGACGCACGAGGCAGGTGCCCACGTAAGGCGCGAGCATTCGGTGGTGGCAACCCACAGCCGGTAACACCGCCGCCACCCCATCTCCACCCAGACCTCCAGCTCCCTCCATCCCAGCGTTCCCGCCACCCCGGCCGTCGGTCTGCGCCCCCTGTGGAGACAGGCTCCGAGAAGAGGCGGTCACCAAGTCCCTTCTGATTGGATGGCTGCAAAGTCCCAGCGGGCGCCCCCGCACCTTAAAACTGGAGCGGAGCGAGTGGGAGCTCGAGCCCGCCCCGGGGCCCAGCCCTGCACGCGGCAGCCAGGGGTGGGGGAGGAGAGGAGGAGGGAGAGAAGGGGGACGAGAAGGACGAGAAGGACGAGGACCCGGAGAAGAGGAGGAGGAAGCGCAGTCGGAGGAGGAGGAGGAGGCGACCCGGAGGCGTGGCCGAGGAGGCCGGAGAGGCCCGGCGCGCAGAGGCTCGGGACCGACCGACAGCCGGACCGACGCGCGAGCCCGGAGCTGCACGGCGGCGGCCGCGCGGCCATGGCCGAGCTCAAGTCGCTGTCGGGGGACGCGTACCTGGCGCTGAGCCACGGCTACGCGGCGGCGACGGCGGGCCTGGCCTACGGGGCGGCGCGGGGGCCCGAGGCGGCTCGCGGCTACGGCGCGCCGGGTCCGGGCGGCGACCTGCCCGCGGCGCCCGCGCCCCACGCCGCGGCCGTGGCGGAGAGCAGCGGCGAGCAGAGCGGCGACGAGGACGACGCCTTCGAGCAGCGGCGGCGGCGGCGGCGGGGGCCCGGGGGCGCGGCGGACGCGCGGCGGCGGCCCCGGGAGCAGCGCTCGCTGCGGCTGAGCATAAACGCGCGCGAGCGGCGGCGGATGCACGACCTGAACGACGCGCTGGACGGGCTGCGCGCCGTCATCCCTTACGCGCACAGCCCGTCGGTGCGCAAGCTCTCCAAGATCGCCACGCTGCTGCTCGCCAAGAACTACATCCTCATGCAGGCGCAGGCCCTGGACGAGATGCGGCGCCTCGTGGCCTACCTCAACCAGGGCCAGGGCCTGGCGGCGCCTGTGGCCGCTGCGCCCCTGACGCCCTTTGGCCAGGCCGCTGTATACCCCTTCTCCGCGGGCGCCCCGCTGCCCTGCCCTGACAAGTGCACCGCCTTCTCCGGGACGCCCTCGGCGCTTTGCAAACACTGTAACGAGAAGCCATGAGGGCCCCGGGCCGCCCCTCCTCCCGCACGCGTCCCGCATTTCACCTTGCCCCCAGGACTGTGTCACCCGTCCCGACTGAACCCCGCCCACCGGGAGAAGGCGGCGGGACGTCGCTTCCAGATCCTGCGAGCTGAACCGCGCGGGTAGGGCCGCGAGAAGCTCAGCGTGTCTGTGCACAGGATTGAGCCGGAGAGCGGGGGCACTGGCATCGGCGCCCCGGAGCCCGCGGAGCGCCCGATGGGCAAACTTCCGACGGATGACAAACCCTGGCTCGTCCGGACACCGCCACTCACCCTGAAAAAAAAAAAAAAAAACCAGGACTACAGCCCGAGCGGGGACCGGCGTGACTCCAGGGGAGTGGTCCTGCTGGGTGCCAGCCGGGTTCTCTCCGATTGCAGGGAGAGCACTTAGCTCGGTTTGGCCGCTCGGGACCCTCGCATTGGGCTCTCCCCAACCGCAGGGCCGGCTCCTGTGGGGACGTTCCCGACCACGCCGGTGCCCGCGCCGGGTACCTCCAGTCTCTGAGGCTCCACGACCTCGACGCCCCTGCAGCCCAGTGGCTCCCTGCGCCCTGAACTAGCCCGCAGCTGTCGTTTGCAAAGGAGCTGGACAGCCCATGACGCCGGAAAACCCCGGGCAGTAGCTTTTCGGCTCTCTCAAGTCAGAGTGTTATGTTTATTTTCTTGCCTGCCTAGAGGCACGAACCTCTAGAGGTGAGTGGACGCCAACACTGGCTGCCTCCAAGTCTGCGGAATTTGTCCCCTAAACAGTCCCTGGACTCCCCAGCCACCACCGCTCACGCCAGAAGGTCCTGCCAGGGTGTGGCCCCTGTGGAGTTGGATGGAAACCTGCCGGCTGCCCTCTGCTTACAGGCGGTTGTCCGAGGAGGGTCCCGCTTGACCTGGGGTGTCAGGGAAGGGCCCGGTGTAGCCCCGCTGACCTCCACACCAACCCCCCACGCGTTTCCAGGGGAGGAGGCAGGGCCATGGGTGAGTAGGCTGGTGGGAGGGGCTGCTTCCTGACCTGTGGAAAGGCGATGGGTTTGTCTCTTGGTGTTGGGGTCTGTCTCTTGGATGTGGGTGCCTGGCGCAGAATTCTGCCACCATAGGGGTCCACACACTCTGCACAGCCGGCCAGCCACCCTGGGGACCAGGCTGTGCACGCCCGTTTGCACCCCAGCGGGTCTGCTGCAATATCCAGCTTTATTAACCCAATTTCCTCGGCTGTCGTTAACGCTATGCTAATGAGGAGAGAACCTCCGCCCTACAAAGCGGCCTGTCTAAAGCATTTAACTTTAATTAATACATTTCAAAAGGCCCTTTTGTATTTGCAAAATGAAGTGTGTGATTAAGTCTTATTCATAAAGACATATGCTTAATACTGGGTTTTGCCAATTTCCATATTTATTTCTTCCCTGTCTTTTTCTCCCTAACACACTACTTTTATCAGTTTCGCATATTCAGAAAGCTGAGTGCGAGCGGCTCTGTTTCGAATCCCCTTCAGGTAAGGGAAGGCAGGACAGCCGGGAATTCCAACGTCCTTTGCTTCCAGGGTCATTGCAAAGTGATCCTGGATCAACTTTATAAATTCCTGGTCATCGTCTGAGGCAGAGCCGCTCTTTCTGGTTGAAACCAGACGCATCCAGTACATCATTGCTATTCAGAATGAAGTTATGATTCTGACTTATTTTTTAAAATAATATGATTAAATTTTAATATCAAATTAAACATGTTCATTTGTGACTGAACTCAGTTTCAATTTTCAGAGAGTTGTGTCAGCTTGGACCACATGCTTCTAAATCACGGAGTCTAGAAAGTCTGTGAGGCGCAGACCGCCGGTGTGTAAGAACCACTCAGCAAATGTATGAAATACTAAGAAAAAGGTGAAGGAAAAAAATCTCTCTGCCCCTTCTTAGATGAAAAACAACATTTTTTTTAAAGGACCATTTAACTAATCTTATGTTCTTCCAATTACTTGGTTTCAAAAAAATTAAATGTGTGGTTTTTTGGTTTTTGGTTTTGGTTTTGGTTTTTTTTATATTTTAGTTGTTCAGCTGTATGTCCCCACATGATCGACTGTTCAGGACCTCAGCCCACCTCTCGCTGGGGTGTGGTGGAGTCATTTCTTAACGTGAAATTAGGCTGGCTTTTCCACAAGGCTGACGCAGCAATCTGCTCTATCGGTACAAGTCATTTGGCCTCCCCGTTCTGAGAACTCCCAGCACAAAAGGTCTGATCCTCCACGGCCCCTGTGCCCAAAATACAGTGAAGCAGGCTCCCCGTTAGCAAGCCCTCCACTCTCTGGAAACATCCGACGGGGGCTCTGGTCATGGACTCCCAGAACTCCTGGTGCTTCTAGCCCCCGGAGCCGGCACTTCTCCAGCGCTGGGGACGAGTGAGATAGGAAAGGGCTTTGCTTACAACTGGTGTTGAAACAGCCTTTTTCCCAGATGCTTGTTTTCATTTAGAACCTGTCTCCGGGCGGGAAACCTGTACCTGCTGGTACATCTAGACGACGTGTGAGGGAGGGTCCCTTTAAACCCGGCTGGCCACACAAAGAGACCGGGCCACACGTGAAATGGTAGCTTTCCTAGTAGCCACGTAAAAGAATAAACAGATGAAATTAATTGTAATGACTTTCGTTTATCCCAATGTATGCAAAATAGTATCATTTCAACATGCAGTCAGTATTTTTTAATTATCAGGGGGATATTTCACGTGTCTTTTTTTTGTACTGGGTCTTTGCACTTACAGCCCCTCTCCATTTGGACCAGCCCTGTTGCGAGTATCAGTGGCCACACGTGGCTCGTGACAGCCACAGCGGACCCTGCGGCTCGAGGCTGTGCCGAGGCAAAGGTGTGGGTGCCTTTGTTTCTTTCACCTTTGTCATAAGCAGGAAATGTACACCGATTCAAGGAATAAATTCTAGAGCTAGACACAGAGGACATGCCCCGTCCTTGTTCCTCTTTCCAGCCTGGCTCTCCAGGTCTAGCTGAGGCCAGGGCAGGGGGCAAGAAACGCCGTGGTCCATTTTCTACCATGAAATGGTGGCACTTTTTCTGTAGAGTCAGCAGTTCCAACTGCAGCCCAGCACTGGCCAGCCACGCCCAAGCCTGGGGAGCCAGCAGCACACGGACGCCCCAGCCGAGGGGATGTCTTGAAGCCAACACTGCCTTTCTCCTGTACTAACCACAGAGCTGGGGGTCTCTGCCACGCTGGCCGCTGCTTGAGCCGCTCGCAGACCGAGGCTCATTAAACTCAGGTTATGAGCCGGTGGAGCCCGGCTCGTGGGCGCCTGGGGCAGGCTTCCCTGGGCTCAGTGGCTCCCCAGGGGTCCCTTGCTGGGGTCAGGAGAGGCAGGTTGCTGGGCTGGGGTCCTGTATCCTTGTCTGCATTCACAGACCTGTGCATCTGTGGCCGGTGTGGGTGTGAACACCCCCAGCTTGCCGAGTGGAGACAGAAAGCACACGGGTTGGAAAACAAAAGTGGGGGCGTCCTCACGGTTAAGCTAACGATTGAGCATTCCTGGACATACACCGCCTCCTTTTCCTTCCTTTCTTTCAAATGACCAACTGCATCCGTAGTTCTCCTTCTTTGGGTATTTTGATGGGAGCATTTTTACCTACTCAGTGAGACAGTGTGGCCCCAGCACTTTCTGTTCTCATGGTGCCCAGGATATTGGACACCCAAAGATCTTTGTTTTCCTCCAGGTAGGAAATTCACTTACCTAAAACAGCACCCCTGGTTTTCAGTCATAGGTACCAGCATCGGCACTCGGAGAGCAGCACTGCACCCTAACCTAGCTCTGCCCCCAGGGACCCACAGCGTGGACCAGCCCGGGCCGACCCGCCCACACGAGCTCATCCACAAGCCCTCGTGACCCAGGCACACTGGCTTCTGACTGTTTCATTTGCTCGATTTCATCCCAAACATGGGATTTTCTCTTCATTTGTGCAGATGTCCTTGAATCCTCAGGGAACTTTGTTTTACCGCACAAGTAAGCTAACGAGCGTCCCGGTGCAGACACCTGCTTTGCCAAAGATGCCTGTCTATTTCCCTTGCAGGTTGGGACGTGAAAGGAAGAGGCACGTCCTCCCAAAGGACTGTTTTCCTGAAAGGATGCGTGAAACGCACAAACCGCCATTCCGAGACCAGCACAGCCTGCCTCGCCTCGCCCTGGGCCATCTGAGTGGAGTCCGATTAGAACCACCGAGCAGAGGCCCCAGAGCCCGGGTTAATCCAGCGGACGGTGATTACAGCAATTTTATCCTGTGAATTTGCCTGCGATATGTCCTGAGTCTTTAATCGCTCTTCGCATCCCATTCTAAGGGATGGAAATAGAGGGATTTACAATGTATTAAATCATTTCTCCAACAATTAATTACCTCTTTGGATCATAACCCTGGATGTTATGTTCCATACCCCAACGAAAGTCAGTTCCATAAAATTAGAAAATTAATACACATTTGCAGATTTAACTCCAAAGGAGCAATACCCACGTTACCGTAAATGCAAAAATCCTCCAGTAGTTACCAAAACCTTCTTTGACGCCAGTGTTTTCCCTGTGTTACAAAATGACTTATGCTGGGTTTTCCCAGTCTGAAGCGCCGGAAGCATATGTATTGATACAAATGTATACAAGCTGTTTTTAAGGAGGCTTTCTGAGCAGGAAGGCAGCCAGGTTATTCTGAAAGTCAGCGTGGAGGGGTAACTTGTAAACTGACGTTTCTGTCCCTCTGTGGCTGGCTCTGTGGGCTCTATGGGCTGTTGCCTGGTCAGGATGCAGAGGGACGTCGCTCCGTGGCTCCCGTGGCCGCTGTGGTCTGCGTTCCCGGGGGCACGGCCATCTGGAAGCAGAGCGGAGCTGTACGTGGGCCTGGCCGGTGGCCTCTGCCCCCATGGTGCTCAGGCCCTCAGGCCCTGACAGGGGCCGGGGTGCCACCTGGGACAGGATCCTAGCTCAAGGGTTTCTTAGGAGCGGCTCTAGCGCCTGCGTGCTGACGGGGAGAGCCTTCCCAACCAGCCTGGTTTCGCCTCCAAGCCCGTTTTGTCTAAAGTGATGAGGCCACTGTCGGTTGCCCTCCCGGGGGCCCTGATCCAGCCTGACAGGAGCCCAGCCTCCAGCTCCCAGTGGACAGCACTTGCTATGCTAATGAGGCCGCAGCCACGCTGGGAACTGGCCACAAACCCCAGACGCACATGGGACCTGCAGCGCTCTCTGATGGCCACAGGCATCTGACAGGACGCATTTCACTCTGCAACAGGCTGGCTTTGGCCTGGAACCTGTGTCCGAGGCCCTCCCAGCGTGTCCCTGCTTTTTGGCCACAGAGGCACCGAAGTTACAAAATCCCTGGGAACAGTATCTAAGTCTCACGCACGGGCAAACACCCGGGGCAGAGTCCAGGCTCCGTCCCAGCCCACAGCTGCCCAGGGGGTTCCGGAGCCGGCCGGACAGAGCCGGGGCTCGTGGGACCCGGCCCGGCAGCTCATCGCAGTGCTGGCGGAAGCCAGGTGTGCCGAGGCCCCCGGAGGGCTCTGTGTGGCGCAGCCTGGATGCTGTCCACTGAATGCAATCTGGGGAGGGAGCCACTCATCACTCAGGGGTGCGTACACCCACGATTCTTGGTAACTGAGATTCAGAACCCCCACATCTGTGAGTCTGTTGATGCCAACGGGCCCCTGGCAGCCAGACGACTGTTGGAAAAAAGCGTCTGAACAAGATGATTCAGGTATAAAGATCCCTGTCCTTCTGAGCGTAGCACTAAGCAGCCTGACTGCCGGCAGCCTTCTGCGCGCAGGGGATCGCGAGATCCGTGCGGGCGGCACCTGCACTGCAGACATCACAGACAACTGGGAGGATGATCGTTTTATACTCGGGAATCTGGGATTCTAGAATAAACCAAAGCTTTCTCACTACAGAACACTGCTCTCTATGTACCCTCGAGTCTCCCCTCCGGGCTGTGGGGTCGACAGTGACGTTCAGAAGAGCACGCTCCTCCAGACTTCCTGTCCACTCCCTGCCCACCTTAGTGACATCGGGGCACCAGATGGCGTGAGAACTTCGCCCCAGAACGCCCAGGGGCTGCTTCCCGAAATGCCTGTGTTCAGGGAACAGAGCATGTCCCCAGGCCCCTGTCCTGGCACGCGCATCCTCACTCATTCTGTCTGTCTCTGGCCTGTTCTCTCCTGCAGCCGCTTCTCTGGGCAGCCCTGTTCTCCTAATGAGACACATGTTCCTTAAAATATTCCAAATGTAGTTTGGTGTCTCAAGACCCTGGTCACTACCTCGGGCGGCGCCGACTGCGTCTGGCTTAGGGAAAGCCCGGCCGGTCTGGAAGGTAAAGGCTGACACAGAAGAGCCGCTGGCCGCCCTCAGCCTGGTGGACGCTGGGTAAGAACAGGCTGGGGCCACCCCGTTATCCTCTGCCCGGGAGTGTGTCCTGAACTCACTTGTGCATGTGTCATACTACGTACAGTTTCACCTCCCGTGTGGGTCCCCGGGTCCTCGGCTGCTGTCAGGATACGAACAGCGGCAGCACCGCGAGCCCCCACTCACAGCCCGTTTCTCCCGACGCCCCACCGCGCCCTGAGAGGTCTTTGCAACTCCCTGACTTTCCGCAGACGGTCTGGCCTTGAGTGTGCTTGACTGAGGTTAGCAGGGTGACCCCCTTGCCTGCTTGTCGGGACTGGGGTTTCCCTACACACGGTGAGCCGTTTTAAGCCCTGCAAGGTCCTGGGCCAAAGGCTGAGTTGGGCACCCAGGGCTTAGGTCCTCAGACCCTTTCTGAAAACAGAAGAGAGGGTCAGCCGCATAACTAAAAACACGGGCACGAGCCCCTGCTCTCCGCTCTCACACCTCCTGCTGCATCCTCAGTCTCCCCAGGGACACCCTTCCCTGCAGCCAACGCCAAACCATGCCCATGACCATGGCCTGGAGCAGACAGGGGTCAGCTCAGGTGGGGGGCCCACTGCTGCCCACGGGGCTGTTCAGGAAGTGGGGCGAGGCTGCTCGACGCAGACCATGGACAGCGCCCAAGGGAGAAGTGGTTTCCGTTTGGTGAGGGGACATCCTCACAGCAAGAGCTAGAGGGAGCAAGGTGAATGTGGTCACGGTCAGGCGCAACCCTGCAGAGAGGGCCGAGAACAGGACTGGGGAGGGGGCCCATTCCCCGGGCTGTGGCCATGTCCCGGAGCCCTGTTTCTCCCCCCAGGATGCCTGCACCCAGCCTGGCTGGCCCATCGGGCTTTAGGAGAAGGGGCGGGGCGGGGGTGCGGGCGCAGGAGCTGGCCAGGGAGGGGGGACAGCCAGTGGCCGCTGAGTGAAGCTGTCGGAACAGGGGAGCGGCCAGGCATCAGCGTCTCCTAATGAGCACGTCGTTGGGATGATTTTGCACTAATTTTTTGCTTAATAAGGCTGGTTTAAAACGCAATTTTGAGGAGCCGTGCCTCCCCCTCCCCTAAACCGGGTCGTTGCGGTGCGGGCCTCTCTCCGGCACTGCAGGGGACGTGGTGGTCCATTAATAGCACGTCGGAAGGTGTCTTTGCTGACAGATGAGGGACATGGACGGACTTTCAAGGATACGGACTTCATTAAGCAGCCTCATTACACTGCAGAGCGCTAAATATGTCATTTTAAAGGGAATGCTCGGCTTTCAGCAGCTCCCCCTCCTCGCCAACCACCGCCTAAGTGAACGACAAAATTTTCCAAAATAATTACAAATGAACAATCAAGGTCAGAGGCCCCTCCAGGCAGATTCCGGCAGGTGTTCACCCAGCGCCCGGGGCCAGAATGGCGGAGGGCTGCACCGAGCACCGCGGGCCGCCAGCCGGGGTGGGGGGTGGGGGCACTGGCTCGGCCCCCGTCTCCTCCTCTGTCGAGGGACAGTGCTGATGGAGCCACGGGCTCTGAGGACCAGGTAGGGGACCTGCACCAGGGGCTTCACTCTCCCCAGGCCCGCGTCGGGCCTCATCGCCAGCCGCCTGGCCCCACGAGGTCCGCAGGCTGCGCTCCGCACCAGCAGCCTCGGGGGTACTTAACACCAAACGTAGGGTTAACCGTGCTGACGTGTCCGGTTCGACGACAGGAAGGACGTTCCCAACGCTGTGTCACGGTCACCCCCGACTACTTCCATAACTCCGTCACCACCTGTACTTTGATTTGTTTCAAGTCAGGCTTACTAAGGTAGAATGAACACCCAGCACCTGCTTAGACGCACCCTCCGGAATGTGGGAAACACACGCGGCTGTGTAAACACTACCACGGTCAAGATGGAGAATTCCACCATCACCCCAAAAAGCCTTCCTGTGCTTGCTCACCCCTGACCACTGACGGGCTTTCTGGGCCTATAGCCTTGCCTTTCCCAAAACATCTCCTAGGGTGGAGTGAGGGATTGCTCACATGCGGCCTCTTTCACTCGGAATAGTGCACGTGAGGTTCACTGGGGTCCCTCTCTGTGCCTCAGTCTTACCATCTGTAGAGTGGGGTGATAATCTCAGTAGCACATGGGGTTTTGAGAGAGCTGTATGAGGTGTTTCCATAAATCTTAGCACCACACCTGCCCCACCTTGATTTTTGCAGAAGAAGCCCCGTGTAAGCCTCTGTGATATAAGAGACTTTTGGGGGGTGAAAGGAGCAGGCCAACCTTACTCTTCATGGGAAGGCCTGACTGGTGTGCGTTGAGATTTCCAAAGATGGTTGCTGTCTGCGATTCCAGCAAGCAACACAGCGAGACCGGGTCCACGGCACCGTCAATGCTGACCGCTCTCGAAGGCATCCCGCCTGTCCCCCCTGTTTCTTCCCCTTCCCAAAGACACGTCTTCTGGGTTAAAACTCACATGGCACGCCTGGCTGCCAGTGGTGGTCTCTGTGACAGGGAAGAGTGGCCGAGAGCTCGGGCAAGGAGCTGCCAAGGTGGCCTGTGCTCAGGACGGGGAGACACAGCACGGCCGCCCCTGCCATATGCTCCTGCTTGTGAAGGGCCTGGGACAGGGGCCTGCAGTACCCACCCTTTAAGCACTGATGAAATAGGAAATGACCGTCGTGACCGGGAGGGAACCCTGGGGGGCACTGGGCAGGGAGTCCCCCCATGATATCACTTCCCACAAGCCCGCACCTCAAACCTGTCAGCTGGCGTTAGCCGGGGACATCCTGACCCTCCGGGAGCTCAGGAAGTAGTCGTGCAAAACCTCGTCATGAGGCAGGACACGCTTGCAGCGAATGAGCAGTTACAGAAACAGCCCGGACAGCGGACGCAATGGGGCAGCGCTGGGGAGATGCCCTGCCAAGCCCATGCGAGGGCCTTCCTCCTCCCCAGACCTCATGCCAACCTCCTCTGTTGGACTTTTTTGACAGAGAAAAACATGGAAAGGTCTTTAATGAGCAAAGTACGGGTCGTCAGAGTGAGTCACCGATGTCACGTGGGGACTGGCCACGCATGACCCGAGCGTGGGTGGCTGCCCCCAGCAGGACTGCGTGCCACGCTTCCGGCCGGACCGCCGCATGAGCGGCCACAGACGTCAGCGGGGAGCTATCCTCACGGACAGGAGGCTTTCATAATCCCCCACGCGGCAGCTCAGTTATCTGTCCAGTGGCGAGTGAATGTCAGGCGTGAGGCTGTCATTACATTTCCGCATGTGGCGACCCTAAGTAAATCTTTGCAATTTTCATTTCACGGAGATTTAATATAGATCGGTGCCCTGTTGTTGCCTCCCACTTTAATCCAAAGTCACTCATTAGATGGAGACTGGCAGACGTCGGTGGGCCAGGCCTGTGGGCTGAGCTGCGGGCTGGACACACCAGTGCCCGCTCCAGATGGACGGCTGCTGCCCTCGTTCCGTGATGGGCACTAATCTGAAGCCTTGACCTGCTTCTCTGCACATTACACATATTAAATGCAACCTGGACACCCAGGGACGGAAGGCTGTGTGGCCACCGCCAGGAACCAGGGACAGGCACATTCACGGACACGGATGGATAGTTTCCAAGATTTACCAAGTAAAACAGTGACCAGAAGCACTGTTTGCAACAGGCTATGATTCCTGTTTTCAAGGAAGGAAAACTTACACAGCTATGAATGTCTCTGGAAGGAGACGCGACGCGACCCACTGGGGGCTTCTGGGGAAAAGGCTCGGGGTCCGGCAGGCAAGACGAGAGGGAGCAAGGCCCCCAGCAGCAGCTCTGCACTGAGTCGTCTCCCCACACCATGAATATTTTCTATTAAGACCAGAAAGTAGGGCGCCTGGGTGGCTCTGGATTTCGGCTCAGGTCACGATCCCATGGGTCATGGGCTCGAGTCCTGCGATGTCCTGCTCAGCAAAGTCTGCTAGAGAGTCTCCCTCTCCCTCTGCTCCTCCCCCCACTCGAGCTCTCTCTCTCTTTCTAAAATAAATAAATAAATCTTAAAAGAAAAAAAACAAACAGAAAAACAAAACCAAAAGCAGGAAGCAGCAGCTGTGGGCTGAGCGGTGGCTCCAGTCCTGACCCCTGGACCTTGTGGTAAAACTGCGTGATTAAGTAAAGGATCTTGAGAAGAGGTGCTTCTCCTGGATTCGCCGGCTGGGCCCCCAGTGCCCTTCCCTGCGTCCATGTGCGCAGGGGCAGAGGGAGTCCAGGGAAGCGGACCGGGGAGGCCGTAAGCCTGGATGGCCGGCCAGCCCCAGGGAGGAGGAGGCCCGAGGGTCCTGCCGCAGCCTCAGGAGGGAGCACGGCTCTGCCGACGCGCGCTCTCAGCTTCAGCCCCACAGCGGCGAGAGAACACGTTTGTGCTGTTCAAGCTCCCAGTCTGTGGGGCTCAGTGGGGTGGAGAGGTCTACACTCGGTGGATACTAAGTGTCCAAGTGCGCCCACCTGAGCCTCCATGGCAGATTCCCGTTCCTCCCGTGACTTTCTCCGGGACGCCGCCTGGCTGCTCCAGGCCCCTTGCCACGTGCGCGCACCCAACCCCCTGCACACACGCGGCACAAATGCCCCGTTTTACAGACAAGCCAGCGGGATCCCCGGACACTGAGCAGCGGAGGCACTTAGACTCATCCTGCCCAGGAGCCCTCATCGGGGGGCCGTTGGAGGGTGAGGCGGACTCAGGTACCGACAACTGAGCGCAGTGGGGGCTCTCACGCGACACACTTGGCGGACATCACGGTGTGACCTCGCGTGGTGTTGTCAGTCCCGACTGGCAGGTGGTGTGAGCGATGGAGAGGACGGAGGGGCCGGTCTCAGTCACTCAAGGAGGGGGGTGGGGGGGGGTGGAGGAGCCAGAACGGGGGTGGGGTCTCGGGCTCATTTCTGCCCTGCCTTCAGCAAGCACCGCCGGTCCTGGGACGCAGGTGACATCCCTCTGCAGGGACTCGGCAGGGGTCCCGAGCCCTCCAAAGGGCAGGTGGGACCAGCCTGAGCCCCTGACCAGTGGGGCACAGGAGACCGCGCTCCAGCCGGTGGTGAAGATACTTCACAATAAAGGAGCCGGCTGGCGACATGGGGCGAGGAGCTCACCCACCTACCGTGTTCCTCCCACCTGGATACCTGACTCCGTCCTTCCCGGGGGCATTAAGGGTCTATTGCCGTGTCACAAACTAGTCCCAAACACTGCAGCCTAAAACAGCAAATACTTCGCAGTTCTGAGGGTCAGAACTCAGGAGTGGCTCAGCTGGGTGGTTCCGGTCAGGGACTCTGCTGAGGCTGCAGGAGGGCCATGGGCCGAGGCTCTGGTCACTTGAAGGGGCTGGAGGGTCCGCTTCCAGGGAGGCACCCTCACGTGGCCCGTGGCACCAGGCCTCAGGTCCTCGCCGTGTGGACACTCCCCGGGGCTGTGTGGGCGTCCTCAGCACGTGTCGGCTGGTCCCGCAGGGCGAGCTGTGACTCAGACCCTCGTCTGGGGACTCACTGCTCCGTCCCCCCACACTGTTCAGAGGAGCACACCCCTGAGTCCGGCTCGCACTCAAGAAGACGGAATTAAAGCCTCCTTCTGAGGGGATGGTCTTCCCAGAACGCGGCCGCACGTTAGACCACACACGCGGATAGTTCACTCAGAGGGACCTGAAGAAAAGACTCCTTCCTACATATAAAAATGTCCCCCCGAATGAGCACAGGGCCTGAATTCCACCTTCGGACGTCCACTTCTCTGAGTTAGGCTTGATAAGCTCCGGGGTGGGGGTGTGTCCCCAGGGGCCACAGGTGAGGAAGCTCTTTTCTGGACCCTTTCCCAGAGCACGTCGCTATCCGCTGTCGAGGGGTCCTTGCTGACCGTCCTGGCAGACGGTGACCTGTGTCCCCTGGGCCCCAACTTCAGCGCCCGAGTCATGCTCGGGTGTAGGGCACCGGATAAGCGGATGGGCCGCTCTTCTGGCATTCCGCAGGAAGCCTCCCCTCTGACCCCACTGGGTCCCCCAGTCTCCCCGAGTCCCTCTGTCCCCCAACGTGGCACCTCAGTGATGGCCGGCCGGGGGGAGACACGCACATACACAGGCTCTATCAATCCCCTGATATTATCTTTTATTGGCAATAATAAATGCCCGTGCTAATTAACAGAACGGGTTTAACAGCAGTAACGACTGTCTCACAGGAGTGGTCCTTCTGGGCCTTACATAAAACCCTCAATGATAAAATTTCCTCTGCGGCATTTTCATCAAGTTTCCATTGTTCTGAAATGAAGCAGAGTTATGCTAGAACATTCTCAAGGGGCTCCTGGAGCCCCACACCTGTGCTCCGCTGGGGAAATAGGGGGTGGGGGCGGGTGTTGCACACGGATCCTGGGAGCTGGAATGTGCCCTCAGCACCATCCCTCCCCTCCCCGCCGCGGCGGCTGGCTGGAAGTGGGGGAGGGCTACGAATGGACGTTGGCACCCCTGACAGGGCCTGAGGCCTGGACAACCCGCTGGTTCAACCAGGACAACCTGCGCCTCAGTGTCCTGGTCTGTGGGGGGACATGAAGACTCTCCAGGCTTGGGGGGAGGTGCGTGCCTGTCCCCCTTGGGCCCAGCAGACAGACCGGCAGACGCCCAGGCATGGTGCCCTCTTACAAACGACCGGCTTGGGGTCCTTGCGCAGCACGTGGGGAATGGGGTCCCCGGAAACCAACTTGTGCAGCTGACACATTTTCTTTCCCGTGTGGATCATCTGGGACCTTCGCTTGGTCACCAGCGCCCAGGCTAACTGCCCGCTGACCCCTCGCAGCCAGCAGGGAGGAGCCATGGGCAGCCACGTTTCCCAGATGTAGGGACAGGGATCCTTCCACCCAAGGAGAGTGTGAGGAAGCCCTAAACTAGAGCCCATCCCGAGCGCAGGCTGGGCCCTCTCTCTGCAGGGGGAGGTGCTCCTGACCTGGAGGTCGACAGGGTTGAAAGCTGACCGGGGCACGGACAGGGACACAGGGGATACTGGTTTCCACCATCGCTGCAACCACAGACCAGAAGAGGACAGACAGGTACCTTGTCAGCAAATCCAAGTGTCCCAAGGACCGTCACCGCCTCCGTCCCCCAGACCCACACACACGGCACCACTGGGAGACCGGGGTTGGCAATCAAGCCCCTGGATTGACAGAAAATGAGTTCAGGCTTCCTGATAATTCTGACAGTTCTGCCTGGTTGTTCTCAGTTGATATACCTCTCCCTGGGCCTCCCACCCCCACCCCAGCCTTCTGTCCCCCATTCAGCCTCTCATCCCCACCCATCCCCCACCCCAGTCTCCCATCCCCCACTCCCAGAGTCCCATCCCCCCCGGCCTGTCCTCTCCCTTCTTCTCAGTATGGGGAGAAATCTGTCCTCACGTGAGGTCTGGCCCAATCTGTCCCTCCACCCCGGAGCGGACTGTGACCTCTGTGGGTCCCCGTCTGTCCCTTGGATGCTTGCACAGACTTGGGAGGCAGAGTTCGCCAGAAAGCAGTTACTCTGTGTCACCCAGAGCCAAGAGCCGGGCCACAGAGCAACGTCCGCCCCATGCCACCGCTGTCCTTTCTGTAAACCGCCAGGCCCAGCCCCAGCTCTGGTGCTCCCAGGGCCACCAGCAGGCCCAGCCATGAATATTGATGGCACTGCCTTTGTGACGAGGGTCCCGCTCGGACCACTGCAGAGCGGCCGCAGCCGCGATCTACCCGGCTTTGTTGTGTGTCAGGACATGCGGCGGAGACAGATGGACACTCTCCTCCAAACCTCAGTGCGCCCAGGCACTGCACAAAGGAGCCCAGGATGTTTTCAATATCACACACTTGCCTCGGGGCCTGTTTTCAATCCCATTTACCAAGGGCTGGGGCTTTTTTTTTATCAGTCAAATGCCTTAAGCACTTTGTCAACTTGGACATCTGGCCGCACGTCTAAATTTTTTTATTTGCTAAAATATTTAATAGTGTGATAGTGTGGCAGGGGTTTTGCTGGAGACCTGGGCTGCCGTGGCACGAACCCACAGTCAAGAGCAGGCATGGACAGCAACCAGAGAAGTCAGCCTGATATGAAGGAAGGCTTCCTGGAGGAGGTGGTGTTGGGCTGAGCTCAGGACAATGGGGAGGGGGTCCAGGCAAGGGACCAGCAAGTATGGGGAGGACCTGAGGCGAGGAGATGAGAGGATGATGGGGTGGGGAACAAAGAGGTTGGGAGGGTGGTGCCAGGTACCCTTTCCTGTCCCAGAACAGGGGGTCACCCATGTAGAAAGAAGGTGGAGACCAGGGCAGTCTGCATGCCCCCATGGGCCCTTGCCTGAGCCCCTCCCACATGCTGGGCCTGGTGAAGCTCTTCTCTCATGGCCCCCACACTTCCCAGTGAAGGTCCTGGGCACAGAGAGGGTGGTCACTGTGAACCCCATGCACCTTCCAGGCAAGGCCTCAAGCCTGAGCCTGGGTCTGCAATGAGCCCCCTCCAAGTGCCAGCTCCAATGAGCACCCCAAGGGATAAAGACTCCTGAGAAGTCCCAAGAAACCAGCCTGAAGTCTACAGCCCGACCCCCGGGGAAGCCGAGGTCTCCAGTGTCATGCGGAGCTCTCAGCACTGGTGAGGACCCTTCTCCACCCCACACCCTCCCCTGGGCCATGTGAAGGGGCCACCACCAGTACACAAGGGCACCACGGCCTCGCAGGAGCAACCAAACGACCTGTGTGTGCTTCTGCCTCAGACTGGCCTCCTCTTGCTCGCCAGCAGAGAAGGGCCCCCGCCCCCCAGGGCCACACACAGTCTGAGGACGCTGTCCCCGAATGCCTGAGCATGGGGGCTGGCTCAGAGCAGAGAGTGGTGTCATCTGTACATGCCCATAGCTTTGAAAGTCCACACCCAGGGCCAGGCTAACAGAGACTCCACAAAGAGCGTGGTGTGGAGGGCCAGATCCTGGACGCCCAGGGGAAACAGCCCTCTCCAGCCTGGAGTGTCTGCCTGGCCTCAGAGGTGGGGGGAGGGGGCACAGTAGGGCACCTTCTGGGAAGATGGTCTGGGCCACTGAGGGTCACCAGCCCATCCCCAGAGAGCCTGGCAGTCAGCGAGCAACGTTCCTGTACCAAGGGCCGCCCCCAGCTGGCCACGGATGGGCCTATCCCACCGTCTTCAGTCCCATTGCCCCTTCTCTAGGCCTGTCCCTCCCACTGTGCTCACTGCCCACTCCCCCATCTCCTGCCTGCCGGCACTATCTGCAGGCACTTGGTGAGAGGACAGATAGACCCAATTGACCCCACAGCTGTTTGGCCAAGGCAGACTTTCTGGGAAGCTGGAGGAATGAGGAAGATTCCAGAGGCTTCCACACAGCCAAAATGCCCAACAACCACTCCCAGACCAGTTCCCTGAAATCACCCAGAGGGGTGTTGGCCTGCAGCCCTCTGCACCCTCCTGGCCTCTGCACCTTGTTCTCAGAGCCCTTAGTATCCTCCCTTCTCTTCCCCATCACCGTCCGGGGAACCCGCTCAGACTTCCCAGCCCAGGCCAGTGTGTGTCCCCATCCCTCCCTTCCCACAGGATGCTGGGCAGGACCCCACCGTGGATGCCTGGCGTCAGCACCTCGGACAGGGCCAGGCCTGGGGAGCCCAGCCCGGACCCTGGAAAGCGTTCCACCCCAACTCCAGAGGGCACAGCACCCAGGCAAGACTTCTCCGCGGAGAAGGGTGGCAGCAGGGGCTGCACCCACTCGACTGGCCCCGCGGGGAGGGGCCATCGCAGCCTGCACGCCCACGCCGCAGCCCACTCTAGATGCTGTGTCTTCCGCCAACTTCTTCAAACGGAGACATCGTTCTCCTCTCAAGGAGACCAGCTCCTTGGGACGAGCTTTCATGTCCCCACAAAGGCACCAGTAGACATGAAATGTGCCCGCCGAGCCCACCCTCATGTGGCTGAGTGTCTCAGGCTGATGCTGGGTCACCTGCACTCCCCCCGCCCCGTCTGTCCCCCCCAGCTCTGTGGCTGCGTCCTCACGGGTCTGGGCCCCACAGCCCCCTCCGCCAGCAACACCAGGACCCCAGCCGGCTGGTTTGGGTTCTGCTGCTCCTCTTACCTTTAGATGTTCAGCGGCATGAATATTCTGATTTTTTATTTAAAACTAATTTGGAGTTCTCGCTCTCTAAGGGGCTTCTAATCACCCAAAATCGCCTACGGCAAGAGCTGACTGACAGGCCGACGCGGCTACTTCTGAAGAACAAAGTGGCCATTGGCAGAGCCACAGACAAAGGGAAGCGCCACGGGCCCCTTATTTATGAGCTATTAGGGAGAATGCGATTAGCATCTGCTTCCCACATGGGCAAAAACACCTGTCAGACATCAGGAGACCATAAAACAGCACACGTTTAATAGTTACTTTGTTTAAAAAGTCATTAAAATTGAATGTCAGCTAAAACTTAGGAAAACATTTATTCTTCAAACCCCTTTGAATCTTGCCAGTGAGCACAAGACGGGGCTCTTTCTGCCCAGGACAGAGACACGAGTTTGTCCACAGGCAGGCGAGTCCCCCAACGCGGCATCGGTGGCGGAGCAAGCAGGGCCCCTGATGAAGTCCCAGGGCCCGGCGGGCGGGGTGCCCACCCCCACTGCCTCGGGGCACAGCTGGCTGGACAGGACTGCCCTTCGTCAGGGCCCTCCGCTACATCTGGAGAGCAGCCCACCCTGCAGGCCTGCCGCCCTGGCTGGTCCCACTCGCCCTCCTCCCCAGGCAGAGTCCTCGCTCCAGGCAGACCACAGATGAGGCAGGCTCTCGGGCCACAAGAAGGCAGGTGCAGGGTCCTCGCTGTCACCTCCACAAGAGCTGCCGAGAAGCCCCCAATTAGGGCCGATTCTGGAGATGGCTCCGGATGGGAGCTCATGGGCCCAAGCCCAGGATCGGGTCAGAGTGGCGCATGGGCTGGAGCGGTGCTCCTCAGGCGGCCAGAGCAGGCCCAGGCCAGCGCCGAGGGCGTCCCCGCACCGGAAGCCTGAGACAACTGCCCACTTCCCGAGTCTCACCGCTCGCAAACGATGGATGGTTCCTGGGACAGAAATTGGCCTGAGGCCCTTGCTGTCCACATTCACTACTCAATGTGGGTCAAATATTGAAGGTGAGCAAGAGGTTTGCATTGGGGGCGGCAGGGGCAGGAAACCCTATTCCAGGCGAAGCCCACCATCATCTCGACCCCAGGGGACAGAGGGGAAGGGAGACCAGGCTGGCTGGGGTCACGTCCCTGACTGTCACCGGACGGAGGGGAAGAATGAGGCCAGGGTATCAAACTCAGATCAGGCACAAGCGGCTGAAGCAAGTGACCAGCTGGACTGCGGACTTTGGTCCAACTGTTTGGGCCCCAAGAAAGTTGTTCTTGCTCAGATTGTTGGCCCATCTTTCCCTGGAGCCTGCATGGTGCTCTTGGGCTTGGCTCAGGCCTTCAGCCTGCCCTGGACAATTGGACAAGGTGAACATAGAGACTGCAAGAGAGACCAGACGTTCTAGTTGGCCAGCTTTGTCCACATGGCCAATGCGGCAATGGACCAAGTAGCGAAGGCTTGTACGTTCTTCACCTACGTGAATTACCCTGGCGAAAGTCCTGTCAGCGGAAGAGACGTGGAAGTGCGCATGGTCACGGGGAACGATGACCAAGGACTTTGGCTGGCTCCCTGAGGAAACTTCAGGGAAGCCCGTCACATGATGGACACCATCCTGGGGTCAAGGGGGTTGGGGTCCTCTCGCGTGGCACCTTTGGATCCGTCTACACTCAGGCCACCCACTGGGGGCAAAAGTCCTGGGGGTAGGACAGGAATCTGAAGGGCGGAACGGCTCTCCTTCCCTGCAAAGCCATCATCCTGGGAGAAAAGAGCAGGATGATGATGTGGTGGGTCCATGGAGAACACACAGGAACCCCAAGGGCCCCGCCTGCCAAGCAGACCAGGGTTGCCCAGGGCTTGTCCCCAACCCCCTCACCCCAGCTCAGCCGCGGGGACTCGGGGACACAATGAGTGGTGAGCAGCATGGAGGGCCGGGTCTTCCTGTCTCTGTCCCTGTGCTAGGGGGGCCCAGCGAGGGGCTCCCCAGCCTCAAATTCCCAAATGACTTTCAGAAAAGCTTTTGGACCTTATACTGTTGAACAACACTCTAATCCCTGTAGGACAGGGCTGCTGTCCCACGGGGACAGAGGAAGGAGCACCGAGGGTTGGACGCCAGGGTGTGGCCAGCTGCAGCTGCCTGTTGGTGACCGTCCAGGGGCCAGGGACGGAGGTGTCGGTGAGGGACGCCAGCAACACAGTCACTGCCCTAGACAGGGGACCACATGGCCCCGCTGGGGGCAAAGTGTCCTCACAGAGGGCACAGAGGGTCCCACGCTGGACAGAGACTTGCACAGACTGTGGCTTGAAGCATTGTCAGCACGTGTTAGCGGCTTCTCTTGGGGTCCTTATCCCCATACGCTTGTATGGCCACTTTCCCAGCAAAGAGTATATCACTGCGTGAAGTCCGTCAGGGAAATATCCTCGAACTATGGAAGGGGAAGCAAGTGCGGCGTGGGGGGGCAATGGTGTTGCGCACACGGCTGTGCTGCCCGGGAGCTGAGTGACGGCAGGGCCTGCCTCCCTCGAAGGGGCTGGGCCCTCTCTCCCCACTTTCCAAGGAGGTTTGGCTGTTCTCAGATGCCAGGCAGGCCCTGTGACCGTCCACAGCCTCTGTCCGTCCAGACCCGAGGAGGGAGGCTTGCGTGGGACACCCGCCCGGCCACGTGCCCAGGTGTGGGGGGCAGGAGGGACAGAGCACACCTGTGCCCCCGACATTTGTAGCTGAGGGAAAATTCTGGGACATTGAATCAGCCAGTGAACAGCCCAGGGGCAGCGAGCACATTCACACTGCTGAGTAGCCACCACCTCTCTCGCTCCAGAACATTCCATTACCCCAAAGGATTACCCCGTAATACGTAGCAGTCACTCCCTGCCCACCCCGACCCCTGGCAACCACTGATCCGTTTCCTGTCTCTGTGGATTTCCCCATAAATGGGCTCGTACGATACATGTCCTCTCATGTCCGGTGTCTCTCACTCCGCGTCGTGTTTCCAAGGCTCATCCACGCGGTAGCGAGCACCCGTCCTTCACCCCTTGCTGAGACCTAGTGATACCGCGTAGCAGGGAGTTGCTGGGTCATTATGGTAACTCCACGTGTAGCCTTCGGAGGGGCAGCCAGGCGGCTCTTCCCACGCACCGCACCATTTAATGCCCCCGTGGCGCGTACGGTCTCCCACTCCCCCATGTGCTCGCCAACACTTCCCACGCGGCCTGGCGGGCGTGCGCGGGGCCCCACCCAGGTGGATTTGTGTGTCGGCGTTCAATGATGATGTGCGTCTTTCCACGGGCTGTTGTGTGCGCCAGGATTCATGGTCCACGGCAGCTTTTTGGTGAGCAGCACGGAGCTGTTCGTTTTCACTGGACGCGGGTCGCTGGGTCCTTGTCTCTGCCGGGTCTCCCAAGCCTGCTCCGGCCTCTCTCTTTCAGACAGTCTCCGACGTGGAGGACGTGGGTCTCTCCTGAGCCAGGAGAGGCTGCCTCAGAGACCCCTTGGGCTGGGCCCCCACAGACAAGGCCGGGATGGAGATGTGCTGCAGGAGGTCATGGGGGTCTAGGCACCACCCTGTGGGGAGGGACGGAGCAGGGGAGAATTTGGGGAGCATTGCACCCATGGCAGAGGTCTCCCTGACACCATGGGAAGCTCTGGGACCACAATGAGCCTCAAAGGGTCCAGCTGAGGCCGGGAGTGGGGCCTGTGCCCCTCATGCTGACAAGTCTTGGGAAGCAGGCTGACCCTGCGAAAGGGGCTCGGCCGTCAGCTGCCATCAGCTGCCCCCATCCTGAGTGGGGTCCGGATGACCCACGGCATTTACTACGGCCTTCAGGGCAGCCTCAGCTGGCCTCTACGGCCCCGGGTTCCAGGCAGGTCCAAGCAGAGAAGCCACGGTGTTGTGGGCTCATTTGTGTCCCCCCAATCCTATGGGGCCACTCTAACCCCCAGGATCTGGGAAATAGGGTCTTCACAGAGGTGATAAAGTCAAAACGAGGCCATCAGGCTGTGCCCTACTCCAGTCTGACTGTGTGTTTGGAAGAAGACATCAGGACACAGAGGCAGAGGGAGGAGGAGAGAGGCCTCAGGAGGAGCCAATGGTGGACACCTTGTCCTCGCGCCTGCAGCCTCCAGAGCCGCGGGAGAGGCCCGTCTGCAGCACTCTGTCCCCGAGCGAGCGCTGGGACTCGTATACACCAGCATCAGACCCTCCTGAGGGCACGGGGCTGGGGGTGTCTGATCCTGGGGACAAGAATCTTGCGAACAGGCAGGAGGAGGGACCAATAAAATACAAGTGTCCCGGCTGGAGCAGCAGGGGTTGGGGGGACGGTGCCGCACAGGCAGCGTGAAGTTTCCACCTGCTTGTATGTGGGGGGCCTGTCCCCCAGGCCTCCTCTTCAAGGGGGACAGGAGGACATAGGAAAACCCACTCCCAGCAAGAGCGCTGGCTGAAGGCTCTCCGAGTCGGAGGGAGAGGGAGGCGCAAACCGCTTGCAGGGCTCCAGGACGCAGTTAGCGCTAATGTGTTAAATAATTCAATCGGACAGGCTGTATTTCATGTCGCACGTCGCTGGCATTTTTAGTGGCGTCTCCGTTGGTCTGTCCTTGGCACGGACGCTTTCCTGGTTCTTTCCTAAAGCGGCTCCGGGGTCCTCTGCCCACCTGAGCAAAGGCAGGCGTTGCTTCTGTGAGGGGAGGGAAGTGAGCATGGGTCAAATTCTCTCTGAACAACCATCATGAGTGAAGAGCCGCTGGGGACCCTCCAAACGCGGCTGCTGACCAGAGCTGGGCGTTCCGCTGAGGGGCCCTCCTGCGGTCTCCCCAAGAGGACAAGCCCTCCTTCTCACACAAGCCCGTCCCAGGCCCAGCTCAAACGCATGTGGACACTCCAGCGCCCACCTGGACGGGCTCGCCCCCTCCTCCCTCCCGAGGGAATCCTAACCAATCACCCCAAACCCAGGCTACTTTCTGTCCACTGTTGTATTCTCCCCGGTGGCCTCTGTGCTTGGGCATTTGCGGGGGTCAGCTGGGCCATTCTGTCGGGTTTCCTCAGGCACTTAGCCAGAAGGCCTCCCCCATGCCGCCCTCGAGGCCTGACTGGACTTCTCCCAGCACGGCGGGGCTCCGAAGACCCAGTGTCCCAGGGGAGCCTTTCCTGACCTAATCCAGAAATCACCTTCTGGTCTTAGAGCCCACCTAGATTCAAGGTGCTCAAGGGGCCTGCATTTGAGATAGCAGACGGGGTTCTCGGGGCAGAGGGGTCTCCCTGCCCGGTGCCCACTTCCCCAAGGTGGGCACAAAGCTGCCGGATAGATGGGAAGGCAGCAGCCCCCAGGATTTCTGCCGCAGGGGTCCCAGCTCCTCCTGATGCCGGGTATTTCTGCCCGGCTGGACAGAGGGGAGGGCAGAGCACTCTGCACCTGGACCAGGCCCCCTGTGCCCCGCTTACACGGTGCCCTCCACCAAGGACGCCCCGGGCCAGGCCCCAGGCGGGGGCACGAAGGGGCATTGTTCATGAGCCCTGCTCCCCGAGCCCCTGTCTAGTGGAGACTCCCTGCCACACCGTGCTGTGTGTGTGCTTGTGTGTACACGTGTGTGTGTGTGTGTGTGTGTGTGTGTGTGTGTGTGTGCGCACGTCTGCTGGATGATGGCATGGGGGTGATCTAGGCAGGACAGAGGCCAGGCCAAGATCTCGAGGTGGGCAATACCGGCAGGCAAAGAATAGGTACATCTGAGCAACCCCAGGTGCCAGGTATGAAGGCTGGGGGGACACGCGGGGCCTGGAGCCTCGGGGACTGAAGCAGGAGCCTCCCCACCCCACCCCCGGCCACCTGGCCCAGACCCAGCATATGAGCTGTCTCTGTGACCTCGGCAAGAGTCATTCAGGAGGTGGTCAGGGTGACGGGCACAGGACAGTCTGAGGGACAGAGGCAGAGACAGAGAGAGCAGGACAGGGGTGTGGGTCCCAAGGTGGCCGTTTCCATCTTTGTTGGCAGGAGGGGACCCTGAGGTCTCTGCAGGTGACAGCTGCTGGTGGGCTTGGGATCTGCCTGCTGGGCTCCGTCAGGTGAGAGGAAATGCCCTCCTGGTGCACAGGGTGTTAGGAGCAGGCCAAGCGCCGCCCCCCCCCACCCCGTGCCAGGCACAGTTGTGGGTGGGCGTCGGCCTGAGCCTTCCCGCGGCCCGCTCAGGACAGGCAGACTGCAGAGCCCGGCGACAGTGGACGGCGCAGGGTTAGCACCGGCCTGAGGCGTCTCCACCCAGCTTCCAGCCACCTCGGGCTCAGGAAGGGTGCCAGCTGGACTCCGAGGAAGATCAGCCGGGGCCACTGCCCCAGGAGGGGCTGGATGGCAAAGGGATCCAACACAGGAGGAGGCGGCACCCCTGCCCCCTGCACCTGCTTCCCCAACGGCTTCTTCCAAAGTTGGGAGTGTCTTTTGTATTCCAAAGGCCGGAAGGGCCACGCTTGCTTTTAATTAAAATGCACGTCCTCTAATTAAAGGCCCCATAACACATGAAGGGCATCCACTGAAATAGGACGTGTGACACAGTCATTTCCCTGCTGTTAATTACTAATTAATGAAGCTATTTCAATTAATAGCTTCCCCACCTCTCTCCCCCTTTGACAGGCCCCGTGCTGGGGCGCGTCCCGGAGTCAGACACCAGCTCCTGCTCCCGCAGCCACGGTGCTGAATATTCATGCCACGACCTCAAAGCTTTTCAGTTAAACATAATAAAATAAATCCCAGTCAAAGTGCACCCCAACATGTAGCTCATGTCTCCTTCCTCGGGCGCGGGAAGAGGGTGACAGGATGGCCCACCGCAGATGGTCGGGACAGAACGCCGCCCGGGGAGGCCGCGGCATATCCCACTGGTTCTGAGGGACGACCCGCTGGGGGGATGCCTGTCCAGGGGTCCCTGCAGGTCAAGTGGGGACCCCCAGGGCACTGTAGTCCTATCACCGAAGGACAAAGCCAGAGATGGAGGTCAGAGGAGGGCAGCCCAGAGGGTGGGGGGCTGTTCACATGTTAATTACGAATCTGAAGTGGCCATTCAAGGTCCTGCTTTAAAGATGTGAGGGAGGGGCGCCCGGGAGCCCGGGGGTTGAGCATCAGACTCTTGATTGTGGCTCAGGTCCGGATCTTAGGGCCACGCCTCGGGCTCGCTCTGGGCATGGAGCCTGCTTGGGGTTCTCCCTCTTCCTCTGCCTCTCCCCCTACACCCCCTCCAACTCGTACTCTCTTTCCCTGTCTAAAAAAAAAGCGGGGGGGGGGAGTGCCTGGGTGGCTCAGATGGTTAAGCATCTGCCTTAGGCTTGGGTCGTGATCTCAGGGTCCTGGAATCGAGCCCCATGTCAGCTCCCAGCTCAGCAAGGAGTCTGCTTCTCCCTCTGCCCCTCCCCCCTGCTCCTGCGTTCTCTCTCTCTCACAAATGAATAAAAAAAATCTTTAAAAAAATAAATAAGTAAAAATAAAAAAAGAAAGAAATGAGGGGAAAGTGTCCCTTACGGTGATCAGGAGAGGACCGTCCTGCACGTGAATGGGAGATGAAGGGAGGGCGCCGGCAAGCTGGTCCAGGCTGCGTGGACATCAGGTAGGGGCCACTGTTCCCACAGTCCCTGCTGCCTACTTGCTCAGGTGGGAGGACAGCCCCACCTCAAGGAGCCCTGCGTCCCTGAGGACCCAGGATCTCCCGGCCTGGGGAAGGGGTGAAGGGGACGAGCCCTGGAGCTGCACTCTGTGGCCAGTTAACGGCGCTGGCGAAAATCCGTGTGCAAGAGTCGCCTGGCCCCTTCCCGGACCCCAGCCCCCAGCCCTCTTCCCCCCACCCCCACCCCCACCCCCCCGCCGCTGAGGTGGCCAGCTTCCGCCCTCGCGGCAAGGTCCCTACACCCGGAACATCCTTTCGACAGTTCCCGCCAACGGATCCGAGAGCTAGGAGCACTGCCTGACTCGGGCACTGAGCAGCCAGAGCGGAGGGTCCTGACCCGGCGCGTTAGGACCACTGCGCTGGACCGGCCGGCTGGATGCAGCCCTGTCGGATGGCGCCCTCTGTTGGCCAGCAGCGGGCGGCAGCAGCCTGGGCCTCCCGAGGCGCCTCCAGGTGCACAGATGCCCGCGCGCTCCCGCACCACGGTGGCCGGAGCCCCTCCTTTGGGCAGTGGCCGGTGAGCTCGGGTTGGTGTGGGCTGAAGGAGGCAGGTGGAGCCCTACGCTCTTGGCCCTGCTGCTTCTGCCCGTATGGCCGCCAGACCCCGTCCCCGTCCACCAGTGAGACCTGCTGGAGCTGTTCACAGGGCAGGGACGTGTCCGAGCCCGCGTGCTGCAGCTAACACACCGCCCGCCTAGGGCTGCCCTGCCTGAGCACCCTGCCTGCGACCAGCACCCTCCCTGCCAGCAGCCATGTCCCCCAGACTCTGTGGAGCCCTGACCAAGGCCCAACACTGGCCTTGGGCAGGGGTAGGGGGAGTGCACCCAACCCCAGGATGGCATTCCAGACCAGGAACGCAGTGATGAGAGGAGGCTGGGCCCCTCTGCTTGGCACCAAGCCCATGTCCCCCAAATCCCACGGGTCAGCCTCCCTCCACCGACTTTGAGGAAATGACCGAAAGGGGATGCAATGTGGCATCCCGGAGGCCTGGGGCCTTGGTTTACACACGTGTGTCTTAGGCTCCCCTTCTGAGCAGACCCACCATCACCACCTGGGTCCCACATTCTTTCAGGGGCTCAGGGTCCGAGACCCTGGAAGGCTGAGTCACCACGGAAAGGGCCATCTCCTCGCTTGTGCTCTCAGAGAGCTTACGGCTCGCGGGTTAGAGGCACCCGTGTTCGCAGCAGCATTATTCCCGACAGCCGAGGTGGAAACAACACAAGTGTCCATCCACGGAGGAACGGATGCACAAAGTGTGGCCCATCCACCCAGTGGAGTTCGGCTCAGCCAGAAGGAGGGGAATTCTGATACCTGCTACCACGCGGACACCCTTGGAGGACATGACGCTCGTGAAACAGGCCAGTCACTGAAGGACGAAGACTGCATGAGTCCAGCTCTGTGATGGTCCCAGAGCCGTCGCATCCACAGAGCGTGGATGGTGGGCGCTGGCGGCTGCGGGCGGCGCAGGGGAATGTCGCAGCATGGATGCGCCAGCCTGGACACACGCAGGCAGCGGCCACAAGGGCGGAGCTCAGCTCGTGTGTCCCAGGACCTGACCGTGCTTGGTGCCGCGGGATGTCAGCCGCGGGGAGTCTCCTGGGCTGGGCTCCTCCGCCATCGCCAGGGTCGCTCAGGGAAACCACCAGCCCAGCGGATACGAGGGCCTCCGCGGTAAAGTAACACTCCTGGCATGCCTACGTGAACGATTGGGCCAAATCCGCGGAGGCCAGACCCAAGATCAGTGATGAGGAATCTTTCTTCCAGGTTCTTTCTGATCTGAAGTGGGGACACCGGAGAGAGAGACAGGGAAAGCTGCCCACCGTCCTTGCAGAGTGCACCCGGGGTCCCTGAGGGCGAAGCAGCACGCCTGCCCCGCCCCCACGCCCCCTGCCCCGTCGCCTCCACCATCTGCAACCCCTGCCAGCTTCCTAGGCAGCGAGCCCAACAAATCTTTGCTACATGTTATTCTTTTTAAAAAAGAAAGTAATAAAGTAATAGTCTTCCTTTTCCAGTTTAATAGCCATCATTTAAATAAGTCTGGGGTGGTTTTACCACATTCTTATTTTCTTTTTTCTACATATACATCTTGCAAGATCTGTTACTAATTCCCGAGATGACCAGCTCCTCTGTTAGGAGAGAGAGGGACGATGCAGGAGGGCTCCCTGGTCCCGGGAGCACGCTGGGCAGGAGAGGGACCCACAGTCCCCTTACTGCTGGCATCCGCGGGCGCCAGGGAGGCAGAACACGTCGCCAGTGCCAAGGGACCCACAGGGGATGCCAGGGGGTCCCCAAAGACGGGCGAGGGCATCTAGCGCACAGCCCACTGAGCTAGGGTCTCAGCCCGGCTTCTTGGAGAAGCAGAAATGCCACAGGCCCCTAACAGCCTTCATGAGAGCTGTGGTTCCCACCCAGGGGCAGTTCCCCTGGGGACACATGGTGATGCCGGAGCCAATGTTGGTTGCCATGACTGGGGGCGGTCACCTAGTAGGTGGGGGCCAGGGATTCAGCCACAGTGCAGAGGACAGCCCCCCTCACCCCACGAAGAATGATCTGGCCCCACGGGCCAAGAATCAAAGCAGAGCAGGTCTCAGGGGAAATCCAGCCCGGCAGTGCCCCAGCCCCTGCAGTGACGGGCAATGCTCCCAGCGTGGTGACCACAGGGGTACGTGGATCTACGTGGAACAGACTGTGTGTGTGTAATGATGCAGCCGCGACTAGAAATACTAACTCCACTCACCCCTGACAGTCCACGAACCCTGAGGGGAGGGCACGATCACCTCACTGGAGAAACTGAGGCCCACCCAGGGCTGCCCGGCTCGGCTAGGGCTCGCCCTCCCTCTGTTCACACATCTGGAGTCAGGAGTGGGAGGCTCTCCAACAGAGCCCATCACCCCAAGGCAGACAGCACTGAAGGAACGGTCAGGCTGGGGCAGCTAGAGGTCCTCGTGGGTGGGGCTCAGGTCCACTCGCTGGGCCTCTCCAAACAGCAGGAAGGTGCACAGCCCCAGGCTGCTGACGGCAGCCACCAGGTTGAACATGGATGTCCAGGAGCCTGTGGTCTCGATGAGGTAGCCGCCCAGGCACACGCCCACGACACCTGCAGCAGATGGGGCAGGCGGGCCGAGCGCTCCAGGGCAGTCTAAGGACAGTGCCGAGGAGGGGAGCTGGCAGTGGGGTTCCAGGAGGGGAGGCCAGGGATGGCCTAAGGGACAGAAGCTGAACTCAGGGGTCCAAACCGCCGGGCCAAGGGAGGGCTGACATCAGAGGGTCTCAGAGGGCCAGAGACCTCATGGGCTGCCCAGGAAATTGCCCCTCACAGGTCCCTCTGCACCCCTCACAGGGAATGAGCCCCATCATTGTCATCCAGGCACTCAACCCCAGGAACCCTGGACCTCGAGGATTTGACTCACATCTGTGGGTCAAGTGGGGGCTGGGGTACCCACCATCAGAAAAGTGAACACCGTGGAAAGTGGTTGGGTTCTTGCCCTGGGCCAGCTCCGCGAGCTGCACTCCCCCCTCCCCACTGGTCTGTCACTGTGGGACCTTCGATACACTTCCATGCCCCGCCCTGCAGGTGGGGGTGCACGAGGGCGGGGGAAGACTCAGGGGCGGGGCCACCAGGAGGCACCCCCACTCGCATCTCACCTGCCAAGGCCCCAGCTGTGTTGGCCACACCTGTGAACAGGACAGAGGAAGAGAACAAGGACCGGTCACAGGAGGCCCCCCCCTACCCGGGGGCAGCCCCTCGGCCCCAAGGAGGGGGCGAGGCTGGGTGAGCAATGCCTGGGGGGGGGAACAGCCACTTCCTATTCGAGCAGAAGCCAGTGGTCTCACCAAACAGAAAGCCGGCACAGGATGGGGCCAGGTCCTGGATGTTGACTGAAATGCCGCTGTGGGAAAGAGGAAAGAGTGACCCCCAGGTGGCTGCCACCCCCCTGAGCCCAAGGCTGGTCCTCTGAGCGCCTGGATCCTAGAAACTGCCAAGTGGGTTCTCAGAACCCAGCCCAGCCAAGGCCTGCCCATCACGCCAGGGCACCCGCCACGCCGGGGCTTGAGACCACACCAGGGTGCACAGCCCCAACAGGCCACCTGCACCCACCCGGCTGTCCCATCCGCACCACGACGCAGTGCAGGAACCCACTCCCAGGATGAAACAAACAGGAAGTCAAGCTTGTTCAAATGCACACTCAGGGCGCCTGGGGGGCTCAGTTAGGCGTCTGACGCTTGGTTTCCGCTCAGGGCATGATCTCAGGGTCAGGGGATGGAGCTCCGCGTCGGGCTCCGCACTGAGCTTGAAGTCAGCTTGATGTCCTCTCTCCCTCTCCCTCTGCCCGCCCCAAATGCACCCACGCCACACTCTCTCTCTCAAATAAATAAATAAATCCTTTAAAAAAATGCACACTCATTTGCTGTCTACTAACTTGAAAAACATTAAGCGACCGATTCCTAAAACAATTTCCAGTGGTTTTCTTCGTCGAATGCTAGTGCTGCTGAGCAGCTCAGGGTGACCACTGAACAAGAGGAAAGAGGCCAGAGCGCGCTCCTCGGCGGAGCTCAGCATCTCCCCCCAGCCCTTCCCCAGGCACAAATTCAGTTTTACAAATGTCGCAGGTCCACGCCAGCTTGATACCTGGAGAAACTTCGGCCCCCGTGGCTTGCTCGCGGGTGAGCCCTGAGCCAAGTGGCTTCTCCCACGCACCCAGGATGCAGGGTGCTGAGGGCGCCCGTGGGCAGCATGGGGCAGCCCAGTGGGAGGGGCGCCGCCCTTACCTGTGGTTGAAGGTCTGCAGGCCAATGGACGCTGATGCAAAGACCACAGACTTGCAGAAGCTCGAGGTGTGGCCCAAACACAGGGCAAAAACGCTGGACAGCCCGAGGCCCATCACCTGTGGGAGAAAGGGTGGGTGGCAGGGCACGGGCTGTGGTGCCCCCCTGGGGTGCCCGAGCAAAGTCAGGGGAGAAGCCCCTCCCAGGCCTGCCCCGGGGATGCGGGACACGAGCTTCATGAAAGCCGGCCCCACTGGTCGTACTGAGAGGGGAATGGGAGCAACCCAGGCCCAGACACATGTGCCAGGGCTCACGGGCACAGAGAACCCACAAACACAGCCGGGAGAAGTGCCTCAGGTCAGCCAGGCCGGCTCCCAGCACTGACCCAAAGCACCCTCCAAATGCTTTCTAGGTTGGGTGACTGGAGGTCACGCCTCTTGGGTCCCAGGAACCAAACAGGGGTGTCCAGAGAGGCCCATCCCACCACCTCCCTACCTGCATGAACTTCCGCACAGCGATGGTCCTGTAACCTGGACAGAGGGAGACGGGGAGACGGTCCCATTGGCCCATTTGTGCTGAGCCCCTGGTGGGGTCAGCCGGCAGGGCTGCAGAGAGGGAACACGGAGGGGAGGGACAGGCCCTGGGCTCAAGGTGGTGTGTCCTGTGTCACGCAAGAGGCGTGTGTACACGCATGTGAACATGAGCGTGTGTGTGTGAGAGTATGTACACGTGTGAGCACGTACCTGCCCCTGGTGTCCTGTGTCCTGGGTGCGTGTGAGCGTGTGTGAGTGCCACGTGCATGCATGTGCACACATGTGAGCGTGTGTGTGAGCGTGTCTATCCCGCACCGGGCATGCACCTAGAGGACCCTCTAGGACACGGTCAAGCAGACACGCAGAAGGAAGGCTGCTGGGATGGTTACAAATGTGCTTTCTTCACGTTTCTCCAAATCCTCTCCTTCTCCCCCCTCGAGTGGGTAGCACCTTTGTAACTAGAAAGGACTAACGTCTAAGTGTGCGTGGCTGTGAGCTCCTCGTCCTCGGCGTGTTCACTGGGTCCTGGGCTCACACACTCAGCCCACCCGGACCTATGACCTCTGACCCCACCAAATGCCCTTTCCTCCTCCAAAGACGGTTCAGCCCCCGGGGAGGAACTCCACGGTCACAGGACTCGGATCCTCTCATGGTACCCAAACCCCTCAGGGAAACAGGCTGGGGGAGGCCAGCTCTGAAGGGATGGGGTCCCACGCTGACAGGAGGTCCTCAGGGGGCAAGGCCCCTTCCCATCCCTGTAGAATCGCCCAGGAGGGGTGCCTCCCACCCCCCGAGGGTGGCCAAGCCGGGCTGGTTCCCAGCGGTCCCTCCCCTGGGGCTCACCCTGATTGATAAGATGGTCAGAGAGAAACCCGCTGAACAGACTGGCGGGAATCGCCACCAGCCAGGGCACCACGTTGAAGACCCAACCCTGCAGGGAGGAGGGAGGCCTCAGAGGGGACAGTTTGCACAGGCCCAGTGGCTGCCCAAGGCCGCCGATGCCCAGGAAGGCTCTCCTCGCCCACAGGCTGGGTTCCCGGGCTCAGGGGCCTACCTGGCCCTAACTGTCCCCCACCCCGGATGAGCTCCAGGTCCACCAGCGCTGTCTCCCTGCAGGCCGAGTCTCCCTCGTGGCTCCCCACACCGTGACCGGGCTGAGCTGGGGGTGCAGGCCCACCCTGGGGATTTGCTGCTTAGGGGGTCCTGGTCACCAGACGGGGAGGGTGGCCAGGCATCTGGGGTGGCATGAGCCAAGCTGATGGGCAGGGGACACCCCTGCCCATGTCATGACCCCCACCTGGCCCATGCTCAGAAACGACCATCCACAGACTGGCCCCGGAGCTATAGGGGCAGCCGCACGCGGTCCATCCAGGGAGCGAATGTCGCGGCGGCGGTAGGAAGCTGCCCTGTCCTTTGCCAGCACATGCCAGGCCAGAGGTGCCAACCGTGAGCTTGGGTGGGGTCCTCTCAGGGCCATGAGCCCGTGTGGCCGGAACTCACACACGATCCAGGTGGAACCAACGGCCCCCGTGCATGCCAGGCACTGGCTCGCTGGCCCTCCCTCACCCCGTGAGTGCCAGGGCGGCCCACCCACCTTGGAGCTGGGGAATGTCTCCTTAAAGAAGGTGGGCAGCCAGGAGAGGAGGATGAAGAAGGAGCACGCGGACGACAGCTGGGAGGAGATGGCCGCCCTGCGGGACAGGCGCCAGGCTCGGGGTCTGCATGCCCTGGGCTGCACACGGGGCCCCTGTGAACACTGCCCCCCCCCGCCCCCAGGGCCCGAGGGCGTGGAGCTCAGGAGCCAAGGGTGGACCCACGCCCGTGTAGGCTCTGGGGGCATCTACGCCAGGGAACACCCGAGATCCGCCAGACTTCACCCCATCCTGCCGCACCCCTCACCCGCCATCACACCGTGGTCCCAAGACACCGGCTCACCAGACGGAGGGCTTTCGGAAAAGCTGTCTCCAGGGAACTTTGGTGTGCCTGGACACCGGCAGGCCTTGCGCCAAGACGCCCAAGGCCAGGATGAGATCTGAGGGGAGCAAGGTGTTTCTACGTGAAAGCTACTCAGAACCGGGGACAGCATTGCTTGTAGCCGACCGGCTGGGGCGGGGGGAGGCAGCTCCTGGGGGGCCGGCGCCCTGACAACCCTGTGGCCCTGCCTGGCTGTGTGTGGGTCCCATCGTGTCATCCTCCCGGCGAGCATCTTGGGTTATCGGGATTTACCTTTGAGGGTCAACGCCTGTGTTGAGTCTGAACAACATTTCTCAGTCCTTCCCCTGCCCTTGGATCCCCCAAGCCCTTCTGCCTGCCCTCCTCAGACCAGCTGGCCCCCCAGGCGGCCAGTGCCCGGCAGGCAGCTGTCCCTGCGTGCCTGCGTCTGCCCAGGCACAGCTCTCAGGCCAGAACCTGGCCAGAACCTGGCCAGAGCTGGCACTTTCCTCAGCCTCCAGACGGAGCAAAGCCACAGCTCAGGGTCCTGCGTTCGGCGGCTGATGGGCGGCTGCTGGAGGGGACGGGCGCCAGGCCCTGGCCCCTCCCTGGGCAGCTGCGTTTGCCGGCAGTCGCCCACCGGGCCACGGTTACCTTTTTCACTCAGCAGGTACCTGTACACGTAACACACCCACAGCAGGGTGAGCCCGCCGGAGAAGTAGAAGACGCTCGGCCAGCCGTACCAGTCCAGGAGCAGGGAGCCCATGGCCCCTGTCACCAGTGTCCTGGAGGACAGACAGCAGCGTGGCCGTGACCCCGGGCTGCCCCCAGGCAAGGCGACGCCTCTGAGAACCCCCACCCCCCGAGGGCACAGCCACACGGCTGCCATGTGGCATGAGGGCCGTGTTGCTTTAAATTCTTGCTTCCAGGCCTTCAGTCGGCCTCCCATTGTTGTGTGGCTCCTGCGAAACTAAAAAAGGTGGCAAACAAGCAGGGATGGTGTTGGGAACTCAGACAAAACCTCCACGCTGCCCAGCCGCACGGGGCGGACAGGCTGAAAGTCTCAGACTTCTACAAGCACAACGCCAGGACGCCCGGACGCCCGGTGGCTCCCGGGGTCCCAGACACCCCCGTGGGGCCTCCCTTCCCGCACGCCCGGCCGTCTGCGGAGCTCCAGCCAGGACGGAGGAAGGAGAGCGGGGCCAGCAGCCCCGGGGGCGCCTTCCCCTCAGAGCCTCTGTGGGCAGAGTCTCTCCCTGTGTGTCCCAGGCCCAGGGCACCGGCCGAGGCAGGATTTCAGGAAAACAGCACATCTTTCTTTGTGCAAGTTTGCCCCACGAAGCTTATCCAGAATTCCCATTCCACAGGGTGCCCCCGGTTTTCATTTGGGCTGCTCCTGGCCCTCCCCAGGCACCCCGACCCTCCGACTTCTTGCCCACATGCTGGTGGCAGTGACGCCCAGGGCCTGAGCCCAGGGGCAGCGAGGCCCCTTCAGCACAGCAACATGGCCCTTGTCCCCACGACAGGCCTCCATGCGGGAGCACGGGAATCACGTCTGGACCATGCCCAGTGCCCCCCAGAGCAGCACAGTCGCCTCCCCCAGGGGACGGCACCCCCTCGGGCTCCCCCAGTGCAGATAAAAGGGGACTTGGTGGAACGGCCACTGCCCCGGCCCACGTTCTGCACCCCAAAGCCACACCAGCTGCCCAGGGCCCGGGGACGGCTCAGGGGCAGAGAAGCACTTCGCCCAGGGACGGCGGGTCTCCCGCAGCACAGAACCAGCCGCTCCCCATCATCCCGAGCCGCAAATGCGCCCACGTGGCCTGTCCCGGCCCAGACCCCACGGGCGCACCCTCTATGCCCTGGGCCCCCTGGGCCGGGACTTACCCGAACTGGGAGCCAGCCCCCACAGCACTGTAGGTGAAGGCTCGCTCGCTCTCTCGTACCTTCTGGGACAGCAGGCTGGTCAGCGCCGGGAAGTACACGCCTGAAACAAGCGGAGAGCTGTGTGTCCCCACCAGTCACCCAGGCCCAGCGAGGGAGGCCCGCTAGGGCTGGGAGCCAGGCTGGGAAGCTCCCCCGGGGTCCCTCCATGATGACTCAAGTGTGGGGTGTCCTTCTTGCTCACCTGACCCCCACGGGACCAGCAGGACTCAGCTAAACACTCTCCGTGGGGGGGACAGCTATGCTCACGGTCAGGCCACCAGCGTGAGCTGTGGGAACAACTTTGGGTCCCAGCTGGCGGTCCTACCGCCATCACCCTGACGCTGGCCTCGGGGACCCCCGGCTCCAGTGTCCTGGCGCTGACACCCACACTCCGCCCATGCTCACCCATGCTCGCCCACGCTCCTACCACCGCGCACCTACGGCCCTGTGCAGCCGCAGGGCTCCATGTGACCGCGCTCTGCGCGCCCCCAGCGGTTGCCGTGGGGGGCAGGGAAGGGAGCTTGGCCCCTCCCTGCAGGTTTCCTTACAACTTCCTATGAGCCTACAATGATATCAAAATCTGATTGTGATTTTGATTTTCAAAATCTGATTTTGTGGCTCCCTTTTCTATGCTTTTCTCTAAAAGCACCAGGAAACACTAAGAGGCCATGGCAGTGAGACGGGGCTTGGCTTTCTCATTAGGGCCCTGTCCCCCAGCCCACGCCAAGTGCCACCAGTCACCCAGAGTGATGGCTGCCCCTCGAGCCCCGTACTGGGCCACAGACTGGCCTCCCAGGAAGATGGGGATGTGGCCTGAGCTGAGGGCCACCTGGCTGGGCGCCCAGAGAGCCGGCTTCTGCCCAGAAAACCCCTCCGGCATCTGACAGCCCAGCCACAGGACCGGCCACAGGCCACATGTGCAGTGCGTGGAGTGAACTTGCAGGAGCCAACTGCGCATGAGCCAGACTGCTAGGGCCGGTCAGCGACCGGGGGCCTTGGCCCGGGGACAGCTCTGCCCAGCAACACGCAGACACAGCACATCCCCGCCGCGCCGGGGGCCAGTGGTGCTAACAGCTGCCACAGGCCAAGCTGGATGCCACCAAGTCTCTGGGGCAGACTCTTTGGCAGAGGAGGGCGTCCAACATCAGAACGTGCCAGACTGGGAAGTGTTTCTAGAGAAGGCACAGTGCTCCAGCGTCCAACCAGCCCACGAGAGCAGCGGAGAGCAGGCAGCCGCCAGCCGGCTCTGTGCTCCTACCGCCCCGCCCAGGGCCGCACTGCCAGGCCTGACGTCCGCGACCTTATCAGCGGCCACACAGAGAGGCTGATAGGCCTTCTCTGATCTAAGGCACACCATATGCGGGAGCACACGCGAGGACATGTATGTGCCCGCACGTGCGTACACGCGTGTGTGGACAACACGTGTGCACCCGCCTTGCTCTCCCACGGCTGAGACCGGGGAGGGAAGCTACGAGGCAGCCCTACCTTGGAGCAAGCCCGTGAGGATGCGAGAGAAGGTCATGAAGACCAGGTGGGCGCTGCTGAGGTGCGCGAGCAGCGGGGTGGCGGCCGTGATGAAGCCCCAGGCGGAGGCGGACAGCACGATGACCTTCTCACCACCGATCCTGGACAGGACAGGGGGACAGCAGGACAGTGACGGGAGCTGTGCAGCCAGGCGGACCGGCAGGCCGCGAAGATCTGCTCAGAGCAGCCCCGGGGTGGGCGCTGCTGCGCCGTCCTCCTCTGCAGAAGAGGCGACGGTAGGAGTGCAGGTGCAGCCTGTCTGTCCCAATGAGCACCCCCTGGGCTGCCGGGGGCTCCTCCAGGGGGAGCTGTGCACCTGTGCCTGCCCCCGACCACCTCCTTGCGGAGCTCCGCTCTCCCAGGGATGTCTTGCTCTGGGCGGGGCCCTTCTCGCACTCCTCCTGCCCGAGGGCAGCCCCAGCCCTGCGCGGGGAGCAGCGCGGCTCACCGGTCCCCTAGGTGGCCGCCCACCACCTGCGTCAGGCAGTAGCCCCAGAAGAAGCTGCTGAGCACGATGCCGGCCTCCTTCTTGTTCCAGCCGAAGTCCTGGCTCATGGAGACGGTGCACACGGGCATGCTGACGCGGGCACAGTACAGCAGGCACGTGCCCAGCAGCAGCGTCCCTGTCCATGCCTGGCACTCGGGCCTGCAGGAGAGAAGGGGCTGCGTCAGGCCCGGGGGCAGCGTGGCCGCCGTGAAACCCCTCCATCCTCCCGTCTGTGGCTCCGAGAGCACAGGCCGGTACCGGAAACGAGCCACTCACAGCAGCAGAGGCTGGGAACAGCGGGCCGGCCGGCAGAAGGGCTGGTGAAACCAACCGCAGCTGGAGGGTTGTACCCTCTGGGACCGGCCGTCAGGATCCAAGCGTCCAGGTCCCACGTGGCCGACAGCTCTGTAACCCGCCCAGGGGGCCCCGAGGCTGAGGCCAAAAGGGAGGGCCTCCCACAGGGTGGGAGCAGGACACTGGGTCCCCAGAGGGTCCCAGGAAGCGGTGTCTGCCCAGCAGAGGACTTCAGGGCAGGCGGTGCCGGGTGGCCAACAGGGGGACACAGCACCGCTGGGACGGTCAGCTCTGGGAGAACCTGGGCAGGAGTGAAGCTGCGTGGGGAGGTGGCCAGGCAGGTGTCCATAGAGGGACGGTCCTCGAAACTCCTGGCTAGTGCTCCGTGACTGTCCGTGAGACCAGGGAAGTCAGAAACTGCCCGGGGAGGGGATGACAACCCCATGCATGTGGGACCCTGAATGGGGTCCGGGGCATCAAAACAAACGGCAGAAAGCTCAACAAACGACGGGCTTCGGCTCCGAGTGCCTCGTGGACATTCGCGGACGGGACAAAGGCAGGACACGGACAGCTGTGGCGGGAGGTGCGTGGGGCACAGGGGACCCTGGACCCCTCAGGGTGACTCTGGAAATCAAGGCTATCCTCAGAGACAAAGCTGACTTTTCAACGATGAGAGAGGGAGGAGCTGTGGGCGCCATTCGTGTGGGTGGGGATGGGGGGGCGCCGCGGGGGGCTTGCGATATCTCAGGCAGTGGGCGTGGCGCCGAGGGGCGGGTGGGGAGGACAGCGGAGAGGTCCCGAAGCAGACTGGCAGGGAGCTCAGGGGTCCCACCCGCCCTGGACATGCCCAGTGGGCACAGGAGCAGGCAGCTGGCCCCTCCCTGGGGAAGGATGATCTCCAAGGCCTGAGGGCACCTTCTGGCCAGCGGGTGGTGCCCACGGCCGGATCAATGGGCCTGATAAGATGTGCCTGTTACCCCACAGACAGGCCCCAGACTGGCACAGGGCCCGCCTCGCTGGGGGGAGAACTGGCCAGCATCATGTCAGCAGGGTGGACGGCTGACCGTAAGAGCCGTCCTGGGGACTCATCATGGGAGCACGGGTTTGCACCTGCCATCCGTGGCCCACTGCCACCCTGGGGCAGCCGGAGCAGCCACGGCTAGCCCGTGCGCGGCTCTGGTTGGGGCTGTGGACCAGCCTCTTCAAGCCTGTCTCCTCATCAAGGAAGGTCTCAGGCCCTATGACATCTGCCTCTTCATGGGTCAGTAAACAGCAGAGTGACCATCAGTTCCCGATATCCCAACAAGGAGCCATTGTGACGGCCCAGGAAGGAGGCAAGGCAACCGTGTCCACGTCCTCCGGCCGGCATGGCCACGTGGGTCCACGTCCCCTTGCAAACCACCGTGTACTTTTCCATAGTCAGGGAGGAGGAGGCACTCTGTCTGGCCAGGCCTGTGATGGGGCCATCCCTCCTTGGCTGCTGCCCTCTGAAGCCAAGGAGCCACTGCCCTTGAAGAGGCCGCAGTCCCCCCAGCAGACACAGCTGATGCGAGGTTCGACACCATCACTCGGGGGTTTTGGGGTGAATGACCAAGTTCCAACAGCCCAGCCTTCTGTCCCCCAGCAGACCTGTATCCGTAGGCCAGGCCCCATCTGGGGTTTGGGAATTCCGGGTCCAGCGTGCCAGCCAGCTCTCAATGGGGACCGTGGCGTGGCGCAGTAGAGAGCTCTGCAGGCGGAGAGGCTGGGGCGCTGTCTGGGTGCACCCCTGGGCCACCATTCCTCCACCTGCACGGTGAAGAGGTGGGACCACGGATTTCAAGCCTGGTCTCTGAGTGTCTGAGGGGTGCCATGGGTGGGATTCCGGGGCACCCTCTGCTGCTCTCTGCGCTTACCTATGAGTCCAGTGGGAAATAGGGTCCTGTGCTAAAAATACACCCAGTCCTGTAATTCCAGAAACCGGACACCAGACCCTGCTTTGGCTGAGGCTGGGGGAGGGCGCTCCACTAGGAAACTGCCCGGTGACCCCTCGTCATCATGCCCCCCCCCACTTCCTGGTTCTTAAAATGTTCCCGGAATGATTCAGAAGCCCAGACAATGGGGCAGACCCGACAGGTCTCAGTGGCCTCCCCAGCTGAAGACGCCAGCATGGAGGGGCGGACCCACAGGGCAGCTCACCAGCTCTCCCTCTGGGCTAGTTTTCCATCCAGAACCAAAGACCACAAGGCGGTGGCAGGGCAGGGACGTGGGGGGTGGGCATCTGCACTTGCTCAGTGCCCATCGGACATGGACGCGGGACCCCTGGGCGTTGAGACCACTGCAGGTTCCGGGATTCCAAACCTGAAGATGACCAAAGCTGCCCCGTGAGCACCTCACCCCGGGTGTCCCTCCCGAGGGCAGCAGTCCTGTCGGAGATGTTGCTCCTTCAAGCAAACGCCCCTGCGGGCCTTACCAGGGAAGGACAGACCAACACAGTCAGGCCAGCTGCCGGCCTGAACCCAGCTGGCTGCAGCCCGTGGAGCCCCTGGGGGTGTGCCTGCCCTGCAGCATTGCCATGGCCCCCAGATGCCCCATCCCGGGACACCCACACGGGCCCACAGTGCTCCTGTGCCCCTTGCTGGGGTCCCCTGCAAGCGTCACTGTGCCCTGCCTGAGGGCGCTAGAATGGCAGGGCGTGGGAGCAAAGACAGCCACAGCCCAAAGGTGCCTTGCAAAGGAGCTTTATTCCTTTCTGTGCTCGGAGCCGTGGAGGGTCACCTGCACCCAGCAAGCCCACCTGGCCCTCAGGAGCCTCTCACTGGTGACCCCGAGAGCCTGGCTGTGTTTGCTCTCTGGGTGGTACGTCCAGTTAGAAACACCGGAAGGCCAGCTGAGGCTGACCTGTTCTGGAAGGTTGGCCGGTACCTAGAATACAGTGCTGCCCCTTGGCCTCCTTATGACCACAGGACGCCAAGAAAGGCCCCTCAGCATGCAGGCAAGCAGTGTGCTCCGAGCCTGTGTGGGGCCAGGTGCTGTGTGCTTCCTCCCTGGGCCCCAGAGGCCCCCCAGGCCCTGAGCTGGCGGGCAGTGCCAGCTAGGCAACAAAGTGACTTCCTCTATAGCTGGTGGGAACACAGAACAAGGAAGTCTGGCTGGAGGCGGCGACCCGCCACGGACAGCTGCCCGAGGGCTGGTTAGCACACCAGACCCAGACTCTTGAGCCTGCGGAGGGCTGTTTGGGAACAAGAGGCTACGGCAGGATGGGCCAGGAAAGCTTCATCCTGCTCACTTTGACCGGTCCTGAGCCTCAGGTCCGTGCCTCCAGCTCATCGGAATGCTTCCTGTGAACCTTCTAGAACCTTCTGCTTCCTGCCAACAGCCCCTGTGCCTGAGAAGCATCCATGGCTGAGTAAATGCGTGGTCACGTGGCACCTCGATTCAGAAAAGGGCAATGTGCCGGCGCCGCAGGCCAGGAGAGAACACACAGGCCCAAGGCTGCCCCCACCCCAGGGATGTGGCTGAGGAGTGGCGGCCCTGCCTCCCGGAGCCACGAGAGCAGACGTGTGGTTGTCGATGCAGAGGCCATGCCGTGCTGGCTGCAATAAACAGCCACGCTTACTGTGACTGATGGGATTGTCCACTCGGGTGGGGACCGCCTTGTCCCAGCTGAGCCCGGCTCCACCCAGGACCCCACAGACCCCTCCAGAACTTGCCAGGTGCCTCGCCTGCCAAGGGCCTGGGGAGCTGCAGCTGCTCCTTCCTGAGCCAGGCACAGAGGGAAGACGTTAAGGCAGGGCCAGCCAGAGCCACTGAAACAGAACCTGAGAGGGAAGTTTGCAGAACATTCTACAGCCCTGGGCCACAACCCTCTCTGCCCACAAGGCCGTGAAGCCCGGCCTGCCACCTGCATCAGCACCTCAATAACCGGGACGGCAGGGAGGGAAGACGAGAGCGAGGCAGGCCTCAGGGCGCTCCTGGACCCGGCCGTACCCCAGGGCGCAGCCCCCTGTCCCAGTGGATGCCTGGCGGGGTGACTGGGCCCTTCTCCGCCCCGCTGTCCACACCCTTTCCTACAGGAAACTTCCGGCTTCACAATGTCAGCCTTTCTCCATCGTCCCCACTAGCTTTGCCCTCATCTTGCCCCAGCATCAGTGGGGCGGGGGTGGCTGCCCCTTAGAGGCTTCCTGCAAGCCTGTCCCGGGGACGCAGGGGCAGGAACCAGCCATCGCCCTACAGGGAACAGGCTCCCTGGGCACTCGGAGCTGGAGGTGGACTGGCATTGGGATCCCAGGGCCCGACTTTGGACCCAGGGTCCAGCTGGCTTGTCTGAGGGGCCATGGACCACAGAACCAGAGCAAGGGCTGAGGCACGGTGGTCTGGGACTCCTCAGAGAGTCCCCACCTCATTCTTGGTTGCTGTGTGTCCCTGGGGACTCCTGAACCTGGCAGTGGTGTGGACACAGATATAGAAAGGAGTGGGCCCAGGCCCATGGAGATCTGTCCACAGCACACAGCTGCCGGGTGGGGCAGGACTCAGCCACCCCCCCTGACAGGCTCCCCGGCTGCCTGTGAGTGACCCTCTATTGCTCTTCCTTGCCCTCAGGCCTGGAAATGCCTGTGGTCCTTCCTGGCAAGGTCAGTTCCAGGACTCAGCTATGCCTGTGAGCTCCCTCTCCACCATCCGGGATGATGCCTCCTGCCCCCAGGCAGGCCTCCTGGGATACCTCCTGCCTGCACAACCACCGGGACCCTGGAGGGCCTCGAGGGGGCTCAAGGGGCACTCGCAGGGAGGAGGGTCCTGGGTTGGGTCTGGGTACTGGTATGCGGACAGCCAGGAAGTGCGCGACCCCAGGTGGAAGGAGAGTGGCCTTGCCCCCTCCCCAACCCGCGCCCGCCCCGCTCCCACACCTTGACCCCACCTGGACCACTGGGCGTCCTCGGCCCCGTCCCTGCGGGCCTCCTCTGGTGGCAACGGCTGCATGGGGGGGCGGCCGTCCGCGGGCGCAGCGCGTCCAGGTCCGGCTCCGGCCTGGCTGACCCACACGGGGCAGCACCGCCCAAGGCCACGTGTCAGTCCCAGCGGCGCTTCCGTCTGGCGCTCCTAGGACGTGTCGCCCCCAGATGGCTACCGCGGAGGGCGGGTGGGGCGGGGCACACCACTTGGTCCCCGCCCCCGCGCTCCGCAGGCGGCTGTCAGGGTCCACCTCCCTGCTGCTCCTGGGGGCACCCGCGCAGGCAGGGAGGGCGCCGGGTTACCTGCCGCGGGCTGCACAGATTGGGCTGTGGAGGGGTTGTGGAGGGGCCTAGCTGGGTGGTCCTGGCCCCGGGGCGTTTGGACTTTGACCTTGGACACATGCCTGCGAATTGGGGGATGGTAGTGGTCCTCTTCCCCACCCCAGCCCCGCCCGTCACAAGGCTGTGCACACTGGCACTGGGGACAAATTCACAGAGTGCAAGAACAGTAAGAGTCAAGGGTAGCCAATTCTTAAGATGGCTCTTTGGAGGTGGGCTCCAGCTGTCACCCTGAGCCAGCCTGCAGTGGGCAGCTGACTGGGCAGTGTTCACGCAACAGGCCGCTGCAGAAGGGATCAGAGTTCCCCACAAAGGTGTACCGAACATGCAGGCTCTGCCAGGCCCCAAGCCGGCCCCTGGGGTCTTCACTCTTGGGGGGCTTCACATGTCCACGTGAAGGACACAGCCAGCACTGAGAGCAGTGTGCATGCTGGGACTCAATGGCAAGGAGTGGCCTCCTGGACACACTGTGCTTCCCTGCGCTGCAGCCTCCTCGCCCCCCCCCCCCGCCCCCGCCTCAGTCCACCAATCTCGCAGTAGCCTGGCCAACGTTCCCAAGGCTTCGCACTGCCCTTACAACAACGAGACCAGACTGGGAACACCCCCACAGCACAGGGCCCGCCTTCCCCACTGCCAGCCTGCAGAGCCAGCCCCACTGCATGGAGCGGTCGGGCTGGGTCTCCCCGGTGCCCCCTCCCCCATGTGCGCAGGATGGAGAGAGGCACGGATCCATCTTTTGAGCATCTAATGGTAGAAGGAAACAAGGTCACTGTATGATTTCACTGGGAACCAGAAAGATGAACTTTACGATAATAAATGAATTTAATGCAATATAAGTTCTACGTGTGGAATTGAGGGTCCTGAACAGTTCGTCCTTTTCAAAGTGCTGGTGAGTCTTGAAAACACTGCTGTCCAACATCTGTTTCACACAAAACACCCTGAACGCCCAGAGATGAAGGGCTCCCTGGGCCGGAGTCTGGAGCCGAGCAGGGACCAGCACTGCCCCCTCACCCTGGGTCTGTGTGCTCCTGCAGCCCGCCCCCACCCCCAGTCCCCGGGGCGCCTGCCGCCCAGCCGGGAGTCCTCGTGATCCTCAGGCTTGCTTCACTTTCAAAAGCCAGTAGGAGAATCCCAGTCGTGTGACTCCGCAGTCTGGGGGTCTGCGGCAGAGGACGCCCCGCCGGCACGAGCAGTCTGTCGCCGCACGGCAGGGAGAGAAGTCACAGCCAGGCAGCGCTCCGACACCTGAGTCCAGCAGTCCCTGCAGCGGTGGACAGCGGCAGCCTCGCCTCCCCATCCCCAGATGGGAGGCAGAGGTCCACACCACGCAGCAGAGCACACACGCCGGCCTGCGTCGCGTCCACAGCTGGGCAGGGGGCTTGCAACGTGACTTGCTTCCAAGTGCAGCCAGGGGGGAAGGTATGTGCAGATAAATCCACTGCCCCCGTTCTCACTCCTTCTGCCAATGATTCTGGCTGGAATCAGCATAGAGGAGTCTGACAGATGGTCTTCCGGGCCACGGTCAAACTGGCCTTCCAGCTGGGAGACTTCCCAACTGTGCAGATGAGTCCTGGCCCCACCACGTGCTCCCTGCAACGAGAAAGACTTCTACCCCGCAGGTGCGGGGGACGATGACCAGTTCACCCAGACTGCCCCTCCCTGCCCCCGGCGAGGACCTCAGGCCCCTAAAGAGGTAGACAGCTCAGGACAACCCCCACTGCAGAGCCTGCACAGCCACAGACGCCAAAGGCCCACTCAAGCCCTGTCTTTACATCCACGAAGTAAATCACGACGGGGACGGAAAAGCCCCTCAATGGCATCTCGGAATTAAGGCACAACATCCAAGACAGGCAGACCTCACGCCAGGGACTGCAGTCCAAGCTAAACACCTCAGATGGTGTTGAGTGCAAACCCACGTGCCCAGGGCTCTGCGTGGAGCCATCACCAGGAACCAGTGCACTGCCCCTTACAAGGAGGGACACGATGGCAGGAAGAGGGCTTAGATTTCATCGCCACCTGGGGCAGAGTGACAGGGGAGGCCTCCTTTCCCCTCTCCAATGTCCATAAGCCCATGGGGCCTACAGCTGGAGATGTCGCTGCTCCAGCATGACGCACCCTCACTTCTGCACTCACGAGAAGGCACTGGAAAGCTGTCACTCCAAGTTTCTGTCAAGTGTCCCACAAGTGCCTTTGACACGAGGCGCTAACAGCCCCAGCTGGCCGTGGCACAAGCCCTACGGGGAGAAGGGCCCCAGGCGCTCACTGCAGCAGCCCCTCTACTTTGAATGTCTGGAAATATTCATAAGTATTAAAAAACATAACTTTTCAGGTTAAAATCATGCGGTAGGTGGCCCCAATCTATTTCCTTCACAAAAATGAAAGTTCAGGGCCGCAGCTCCAGAGAAGAGATGGCAGATCTCAGACGGCGCTGGTGAGAGGGAACGAACAGCCAGCAGAGCATAAAGATGCACGAGACCAAAGTTTCCTTCCACCAGTTCTCACAGACGGACTTCCAACGGAATGTGTATTGTATTGAATTCTTTATTCTTATTAAAATATCTTTACGGGGAAAAATACAGAAGACCTTCCAGATAAGCCCTCTGAGAAAAACTAAAGTTTTACTACGAAATTAAAAACAGGCAGCAAAAGCAACCTACTCCGCGTTTTCCAGAAGATGCTGTGGCGGGCACACACGCCCTCAGGAGCAAAATGGACTCGGAACTGGGGTACACAGAGGCTCGTGGCGGGCTGCAGCTGGGCACGAAAATCACATGACCGACGCGGACAATACCATTTACTCTTAAGTTTGAAAAGGCAACACATTTCTGAAATGGAAACATACCCGCTGTAAAAACGAAGTGCAAGTGCGTGGTGTTAGAGTAACAACATATCAAAGTGCCGCCCCATAGGGCTTCTGTCCTACGTGCATGGCTCGGAGTCTCTGGCTGGCAGGCAAGCCGGCCTGATGGTTTTGGGCTGGCTTCCTGTTCATGCTGGGACTCCACGGTAACTCCCAGAAGTGGGTCCTGCCCCATTACCCCAAAGACACCATTGTCTTTAACACAAAATGTGTACGGTTCTTTCTGAACCCCCGGCTCCACCCCTCCCCCAAACTAACACTGTCCAAGGAGACACACTTCACACTGCCTAACAGAGACTGTCCTCGGGAGGCATCCTGACTGCAGGGAAGGGCCACCTCCTTGTCCCCGAGGCCTCACACACACAGTCTTCAGTCTGTCTCAAAAACCAGTCCCAAAACACATTTGCCTTTTCTAGAATCTGGAAACTTTAATTCAAATGGCAAAATATATTAGCTCTCACTGGATTTGCAATAATCCCTATGCCTCATAAAGATTCCAAACTAGAAGTTATTCCTCACACAACTTCATGATATCAGGAACATAGAGTACCAGAATATTCTCAAATTTTATTTATTTCAAGGCACTTTCCACAAGAAAACGTAAAAAGAATAAACTATGTAAAACATTACGTTTTAATAAACACAACGGCAAGATCCAAAGGAAACCAAAAATATCAAATTATACTTAATGTTCATTATCTCAAATGGCTTAATTTAGTTTGCCTGCTGAAGACACGGGGACTGCAAAACGGTGGCGACCAGGAGAAGTCCGTAAAAGCACTCCTGTCGGAGGTCCCCAATGAGGGACAGTGCAGGAGCAAACCCGGGCCGCAGACAGGAGCGAGGACAACAGGAGCACAGCTGAGGGTCCCCATCGCACCACAACTGGCTCGCACTGGCGGCAGCGCCCACTCGTGACGTCGCTCACGGACGTCGCTCACGGCCCCAACAGGTGAACACACACCAGCACTCCGTCCGACAGCTGCTCCCTAGCACTTCCTGCGCATGACAAACCCCGCCTGGGCCCTGATGGTTCACGGGTGGCTCCCGCATACAGAACTTCCCATCACTACGCATCTCACACCCTCTAAGGTGAAGAACGTGTCAGGGTGATTATATATTAATTATGCACGTAAATGATCTTACATACACGACTGATAAAAGCTGATTAGAAACATGCTGAACTTGGGTGCTTTCCAAGTGTGTAGGTTTACCCACACCTCTCTGCTGCTATTTCTCCTCCAGTTTCTACTTTGCGTGACAATTAATTACCCGAAGATTAAAACCTTCTGCTCTAACTTATTACCCTCAAGCCTCAGAGGAAATGGCCCCAAAGAAAGGTCACACTTGGCGAGGACTGCTGAGACGGCCAGTGCAGAAACACGTCCGCTCTCGGGCGTCAAGAAGAAGACCCCCCCCCTTCACCCTCACAAAACCTCAAGGGCAGCAGAAGGGCAGTCAGAGGCCAGGACAGCGCCCAGAACCCATGCCGCTTTGCCTCCGCATCGGTGAGCACCCAGGGCAGCCGACCCTGCCCAAGGCTCCTGCCCGCTGGAGAAAACCCTGCTCTCAGAGTGCAGGTGGAAAGCAGACAGGGAGCAGAACTGACACGACAGCACTTCACGACGACACCCAGGTCTGCAGGCATGCGGGGGACCGGGCCCCAGCAAGCAGACGCACACCACCTGACCTACGGGAGTAGCCACAAGCCTGCCTAACCTCGCCTGACACGGGAACATGCTCCCTGCAATTCACCTGCCGTTGGCATCTCCCTCCACGAAGCCCCAGTGCCGGACCCTGTCCCGGCACCGGGATCCACCAGGGAGGACAGAGTGTTAGCCGCCGCAGGAGCTGCAAGCTCCCACCAGAGGACGTGCGCTCGTGGGCACCGTCCCCACCACCTCCACGAGACTCGGCTCTGTAACGATCGCCCTACGGAACCCGCACCCAGAGCCCCTGCAATGAGTCCACACACGTCTTCGCACTCCAAGTCACAAGGGCACCGCTGTCCCAGCACCTGCACTGGTGGCGGAACTTGGGAGAGCGCAGAATCGGGTGGGAGAGCGCAGAATCGGGACGTCTGGAAACTCACAAACACCACGAGACAGTGAGCACACACCGACCTGCTCCGGAGGCAAGCACGTGCTCCCAGCCAGGGAAGCCTGAGGCCAAGGCACACCGGGCAGCACGGGCGCTCCCTCCCTGCCGCGTCTGCTCCCAAGCACACGGACCACACCGGGCAAAGTGGCCCTCCGGCCGCAGGGACGAGCTGATGCCACGGCCACATCACCACCAGGACGTAAGCCCCAAAAGCAAAAGGCTTGTTTGAGATGATTGAAACTTTTTAGAGGCCATTTTGGTCATTCTTGAGATCAAAGAGAAACCTTTATTTTCAACAAAACTGCCTAGAAGAGAAGGTTCATTGATCCACTCGGAAAGTCTCTCACCACAACCAGCACCAAAATATATATTTAAAAAATTAAAAAACACACAGCCCCACCCCTCACGCACACATCTCCCCAAAAGCCACACAACCCAGACCAAAAGGAAAAACAAATCAAACTCAATGCCTTCACATAAGTCTTCGAATTAGGATTTACAAATTTATATAGTCTTTCCTATGAAAAAACAAAAACAAAAACCAACAGGTAAGAAAAAAACTTTTGCACAAAGGCCTGACGAGTCTTAGGAGATCTGAGAAAACATACGTTCTGCCTACAAGCTAACAGCAAAATAATGATCAGTGCTTTTCGTAGATTTGAGTGGGGAAGGCCTCAGTTTAACAATATTCCCTCGTAACCGAGCACTCCGTGACGGGTGCGATCCTCCAGGAGCCAAACAGCAGGAGCGCTGCAGGAGCGCCCCGTGGCCCGTCCACACCTTCAGAACGCGCCCCGCGAGCAGAGTCTGCACCATACTTCCAAAGAGACAGCGTCATTCACTGCAAGTTTTCCAGCGCTTAAAAGGGCCATTTTTCCCTTTAAAAAAGATGCCAGGTAAAAAACAAAAAACAAAAAACAAACGGGGGAGGAGAGAGTTCTCTACTGCAGTAACAATCTCTCAGTCACAGACAGCTGCTCTGAGGAGTCGGTGCCGGGGAAGTGCGGGGCGGCACAGACTCTACTTGGGCTCCTCGATCACACCTTTGCTGAGGTCTGTCATTTTGGGATATTTTACTTTCTTCTGGTCCAGCTCATTCTGAGCCCAAAGGAGGAGTTTCAGTAATTTTGCCAGCTTGGGTGTTGACTCACGATTTTCATAATCTAGGACAGCCTGGTTCACCTCGCTCCACACCTAGAAAATAAACACATCGATAAAAACCACCACGCGCCGCACCAGCAAGAGGTCTGTTATCACGTGCTCCTTATACTTCTCGGAAGCCGTTTTTACGTGACAAGCTTCGTATTGATTTAAACGAACGTGAAGCCCGTCACCAGCACTCCTCGCCCAGAAGGAGCACGTAGTTTGGTCAGCAATGATTACATCTGGCCTGGAGAGCAGTGAAATGCCACGAGCCAGGCTCAGGGGGCTGAAGAGAGAGAAGACCAGGGTGGGGGTGACCCGAGTTCCATCGGAACCAGCCTCGAGGGACACCTGCAGCAGGCCTGCAGAGCGACATTTCCTCAGTAGGAAAGGGCACTGCCTCTGGGGGAGTCACGGGCTGTCACAGGGACTACAGCGCACAAGTACCAGCAAGGATGTGAACAGGTTCATATGCAAATATGGGATTTGAAATAAAAATGTTTAGGACACCTGTTTCTAAGAGTCTCCAAACAAAGAGAAAGATCAAGATACAGAAGAAGCTGACAAAGAGGTCTGAATATCATATAAGTCACAACGCTCCGTTCCAGGCTTCACACAGTGAAAGATTACACATCAGGGAAGAATCGATGCTGTTGTGACCGAGTGTCACACGCCCACAGAGGGGAAGGAGGACCCCCTCAGCGGTCGTACCTTCTGCCTCTGCATCATATGAAGAAGGTCTCCGAAAGGTGACTCCTCGGGGTTATCAAAGGCCAGCAGGGCTAGGGTGCGCTCCATCTCCGTCAGGCACTCCCTGCTCTCCTCGCCTTGCTCCGCCAGCTGGGTCTGCGCGAACTCCAGTGCCGCCTCGGTCTCACGCTGACGGATCAGCTCTATGAGGTGCTGTTGCTGGTCACCGGCAAAGGCAGACAGGCTTACACACCATGCCCAGGCACGCAAAGCCCGGTGGCACGGCACTAGCTTCTACTCAAAGGACAACCTCCTAGCATCCGTGAATTACTAAAATAGCATTTTTTTTTTAAATTTATTTGAGAGAGAGACAGAAAACACACAAACGAGGAGAGGGGCAGAGGAAGAGAGAAGCAAGCAGAGCCCAACCTCACAACCCCGAGGTCGTGTCCTGAGCTGAAATCAAGGGTCGGGTGCCTAACCGACTGAGCAACCCAGGTGCCCCTAAATTAGCATTTTTAAAACAAAAAACAGCTTCTGAACTATGAAAGACAGCAGCTAACTGAAACCCCTCCCCCATGCAAACTAAACCAAAACTCTATTAATGCAAATCAGCCTTGTGACTCCTAAAATCACCACGTGTAACCATACGAAGCATCCACAAAGCAGCGGCCTCTCCACAGAAACTCACTTGCAGGTGGAAGTAAAGATACCGGTTTGTGTCCAGGAGCTCGGGGTGGAGACTGTTGATCAGCGCAATCGCTTCCTGGATCTGGCCCTTTAGGATCATCTCACGGATCTTGATCCGCTCATCAAGTGTTTCTAGATCCACACTCGGTTCAATCCCAGATTCCATCCGAAACTTCTCTGCTGCTTCCTTAAAGCCCTCTGAAAATGACAGCCAGCTTCAGTGCTCGGAAGCTCGCAAGACACGAACGGAAAGCACTTTTATCACTAGAAAGCCCATTCACCTCAGATAAATAACCTTCGACACGACCTGCACTTTCTTAGGGGTTTGGTATTAACGTCTCTGTGACTTACTAGTTACACCCCACGAAGAAAACGAAAAGAATGTATTTCACTCTTTCCCATCCCATCCAAAAAAGTGCTCACCTACCAGCTAGGGATGAAAATGAATGCCATGAAGCCCAGTACATCACGGGCTCCTTGAAGAGGGCTGCGCCCCAGGCCCAGATGCGGGGAAGCTGCAGGTGTGCTCCAGGCACATCTGGACACACTGGCTATGCCTTCACAGCCCGCAGGGGCCTGACCGCTCCTGCCTCGTAGTGAGCCCACAGTTTCCTCAACATCCAAGCAGCAGGTGTACATGGTAATCCACGAATTTATTAAATTAGCATGGTGTTTTTTACAATGCCCAACACAACAACTTCACTGAGGAACTCTGACGGTAGAATTGTGATTGCGTGTACAAAGAGGCCACGTCACGTTCAACAAGCAGCACCCTTGCTGCGAGCCTTACCCGTGACCAGGTAGTTCATGATGAGGCGGTTCATGTCCGCCCGCTGCACATGCAGGTTATTAAGTTTCTCCATCCACTCATCTTTCGTGATTTCATCGGGTTTCTCTGCATAACTCATTCTGACTTATTTCTACAAGAAAAAAATATTTCACAGATTAGTGAAGATCATGGGAATGAAAGGTACAGGGTAGGAAATACACTCTGGCACTGCAACAGGGCTGGACGGTGACAGAGGGCAGCTACGCTTGTGAGCACAGCGCCACCCAGACAGTTGTCAAATCCTGACACTGCACACAAGAAACTCACTGAACACTGGGTTTTGACGCTACCTCAGTTAAAAAGAAGAAAGAACTTTTAAGAATTCTGTGACAACTATGATCGTTTCAGAGGAAAACACAGCGACGCGGGACGAAGAGAGAGTGGGAAGATCCTTTAAATCTGGAGAACAGCGAGTGCAAAAGGCCTGACGCCAAAGGCAGCTTAGTGACCAGAAAGAAAGCTTGGATGTTAGGAGACAGGACGTGTGCAAGGAAGAGCCAAGAGCCTCCGAACTGCAGGTCAAGAGGTGGGGCGTGTCATAGTGAGTAAGGCCTTCCAGGGAGGGAGGAGTTTAGATCAATTCTCTTCTAGGCACAAAGGGCAGCCGCGAGGGGCAGGAGCTAAGGAGCACGCCCTCTGACACAATGCCACGAGAAGTCTGACGCCAGACGCTCACCAGACCGAGCAACACTAAGGTCTGACAATACCGAGTGTCAACGAAGACGGGGAGCCCCGCTGAAGTCTCCCACGCGGCTGTCAGGGCAGACTGGAACTGCACCTGTCATTCGGCCCTCTCTGCAGAGCTGACACGTGCTCCTCATAGCACAGCAATCCTACCACAAGACCGAGACTCTCAACACTCACCCCTGAGCACCAGACATGCACAAGCCCACTCACAGAGACACTGCTCAAAACGGCAAAAACGTGGGAGCCCCCCAACCCAGATGTTCATTCAATAGCAGCATGGACAGACTGGGGTTCACAGAACCACAATCCCAGGCCCAAAACCCTTGGGCAGGTATGTTTCAGAATTAAAAATTTTGCAGACTATATAAAGCCTTCATGGCACAGCTTACCTACATCACATGACATCCTCACGTTAAACATTACTTCTTTGGGGAAAACTCTGAGTACCCACACTGAGTGAAATAGAACTTAAAAGCTTTTACCACATCAGATTTTTGCTATCAAATAGTTTAAAAAAACCCACAAAATAAAACACAAACTTTTGGTTTTCAGAGCTATTTGGATTTTAGAATTGCTGAGAAAGAATTAAGATCATGCAGTCACATAAGAGAATTTACTGAAACAGTTAAAATACGAGCACGGCCGCACGGACGACTCTTACGAACCAGCGGGATGAATAAAGTGAGTTGCAGCAGAGGCCCGAGTGTGGCAGAGTTTTGTAAAGAACAGAAGTAGCAGCAATAAATTAGAACGTGCAGCGTGCTTTTGTTTTAAGTAAAGACATAATCCTCAGGAGGTGGTTACCATGGGAAGGCAGGGCGGACAGGTGCAGCCCCTGTGAGCACCAGTTGGGCTCTCAAGATACGGTGGTGAGTCCCCCACTACCCACTACTTCCCATTCTTCACAAGTAAGCTCTACGCTGCGGATAGTACTTCATGCCAGGAAAGTACAAGTGAAATTGCTTCTCTAAATTAGAAACTTCAACGGTGGAAGTGGGGTGGCGAGCGCCGAGCAGGAAAGCCAGCAAGGAGTCACCCAACGAGAGCAGTGCCAGGAAAGTCAGAGACACAGCAGGTGAAGTTCTGTGGATGTTAAGTCAACAGCCTCGGTGCTGGAATGAACGTAGAGGGATAAAAACAAAAACAAACAAGCAAAACGGGAGCCCTTGAGGCCAACCAAAGCTTTCAAGCTTGAGACCTCGGAGGATGGGCCCACCGTCGAAGAGGAAAGATCCAACAGAGGAACAGGTTTGAGGAGTAGGGCAAGTTTGGGCTGACTCTCAGACACGCAGCTGGAGAAGTCAAGGAGGCACCTGGATTACAGGTCCCCAGCTCAGCGCTGGAAACATTAATTAGGGAGACATCCACCAAACAGGGATACTGAAGGCCCAGAGTTGGGCCAAGATCGCCCAGAAGAGAGAGCATGGGTAGGGAAGCAAGGACACAAGACAAAGCCCTCAACTGCTCGAAGGGAGACAACAGACACCCAGCAGCAAAAGAGGAAGCAGGTGACAGACCGAGAGATGTTATTCTTCCCACAAATGCCCATGTCTTGTTGCTTCAGGCAAGTGCAGACTTCACTCAGACCACACTCCTGTTCCTAGACAAGTCAAGCTAACCTAGGGTAAACAAGGCACGTCTCCCTCGGTTTCCCCACAGCAATCCACCATCACAACAGGTCCACTGCCGGCAGCGAGAGCGACTTTTGAAAGCAACGACCCGTTCTACTTCGTGCAGGAACAACTCAGCACTTAAATACTCAACAGACATAAGCAAACCTCCCAAATCTGGCGGCGAGCATCACTTGCTTTCCCAGCAGCGGTGTAGGTCCTCACCAGTTCAGCGTCCGCTCCGACGCGGTTGTCATAAAAATGTTCTCTTCACAGGAGCACAAGTGCCGTGTTTCACGGAATTATCACTGCTCCGGTGGGCGACCACTTCTGAACGTCGGAGCCTTCGCTTCAAACCCTCTCCCTTGAAGAACACCGGATTACAACGCCCAGGCGCTCTGGGCTCAGGAGTCGACCCTGGCCAGGAGGAAACGGGCGGTCTGACGCGCAAACCCAGAAGGCCCCGGTTCTGCCACCTGCTCAGACCCCGCACCGCGTCAGACCCCCAGCGCCAGCCCCCTCCCGGGCCCCTCCGCGGCCCCCTCCTCGCGCTCCTTCCCGGGCTCCTCCCCGGCCTCCACCGGGCCCCCGCCCAGCCCCACCCCGGCTCGCCGCGCTCCCGCGGGGAAGCTCGGCCCGGCCGCCTGGGTCCGCCGCGGCCATCTTACCGTGCGGATCCCGCCTCCCGCGCTGCGCGGGATCCGCAGTCGCTCGGGGGGGCCGGGCGGAGCGGGGAGGGCGGTGAGGCGCGGGGGACGGGAGGCGGAGGCGAGAGCCGCGGCGGAGGCGGGGGCGGGGGCGGGGAACGGGAGGGCACACGCACCGACGGCCGCCCCTTCAGGCACCTCCCGCGAGATCGCGAGAGCGCAGGCTCAGGAGCCGGTAGCCAATCAAGAGCTCCCGCGAGGGGGCGGGGCGCGGCGGCCTCCCGGAAGCGCGGGACTCCAGCTTCCGTCCTTGCGCAGAACTCCACTCGCGGCGCCCTCGCTCTACGGGTTGGCGCGAGAGTCAAAAGCCGTCGGCCGACCCTGGGCAAGATGGCCGCCGTCGAGGTGTCGTTGTGGGGGAACTTCGCGCCGCGATGGCGACATCTAGACTGAGTCGGGGGCGAAGGTCCCAGCTTCCTTTCCGTCATTTGTGTGAGCTCGGAGGGCGGGGGGGGGGGCAGGCGCCGGTGCTGCGCGCCGCCCCGAGGCGGGGGGGAGTCCCTCCCCACCCGGCTCCTGCCTTCGCGCGGGCCTGGGAGGAGGCGTCCGGGCGCGCCCCGGCGGGAGCCCTCCGTGCCGTCGTTTGAGGCGGGCTGCGAGGAGTGCTCGCCGCCTGATGAGTCAACAGAAACGGGCCTGCCCTCGGGGAGCCTGCCGCCCGGCGTGCGGTAGTCCGCCGGCCGCTCCAGGTCGGGCCGGGGCTGCGGGCGCGCGTGCGACGGCGGCCGGGCGGACGCGGGGGCAGGAGTGCAGCAGAGCGCCGGTCGGCGTTCCCGGGGTGCGGGAGCGAGGCGTCGGGAAGCAAGTCCGACGTCATCCCGAATTAAAAGTCGGGGTTCGGTGGTGTCGTGGGGTTGCTCCCACGTGAACTGAAGACCGCGAGAGTGGGGTCGGACTTCCGCGGAGAGCAGTGAGATTCGGCGGGTGGGTGTGACGACCAGGACTGGTTGTGGCTCTTTCCCAGGCGAGAGCTGAGCCTGCGGGTCCAAAGTTCTGACACAAATCGGCCTCAGACGGGTAGGTACTGCGTGTCCATAATGACACCCTTTGCAACGACTTAATCCTATGTACCGTTCAGCTGTCAGCTCTATAGTGTGTGTGTGGGGGTGAGGATGTTTAAGTCTTTCCAAAGGTACACAAGCCAAAGGTCTAAGGAGATAGAATATTCCGGCCCAAAAAAACTTCCGCGGTGCCTTCTCCGTCCTGTGGGTCACAGGTGCACGGCCCCTCCCCCCAGCGGCCGGCAGATTCCTCGTCCTTATTTCTAGGTAGACGCTGGCTGCTTTTATCGTTCGCACCCCTCCCCCTCCCCCGAACATGGAGGCCACCCTCTCCGGGTCTGGGATTGCCCCTCCCAGGGGTCCTGACAGTGTTCTTCTGAAGCCCACTGAGCGGGCAGGGTGACCTCGCCTTGCGCCTGTCCTCTTCACAGCCTTCGGAGACGTCCTGATGGCCTGTGCGAAGTGAGCACAGCCAGAAAGCCTCCCCACCCCGGCCCCTTCCCTCCCCCACTCCAGCAGTCCTGCGGAGCCCACGAGGTTCCCCGTCTCACCGGGCTCTGCCTGGGCTCACTTCTCCCAGTGGAGGCTTTCCCTCAACAAAGCGGAATGGAGTGCTTCTTGTATCCTAAACGATCCTTTTGGAGCATTTAGCACAGCATTTTTTGTCACTGAGGCCTGATACCACAAACGTGTGGATTTCGCAGAAGCTGAGATCTCTAGTGCGCCGTAGAACTGAGTTGCGTCGGTATCTGTTGAGAATGGGAAGGAGTAAACGAGTGAGCGGTGATGAGGACCTTAATTACGAGCAGTTTCAGCAGAAGTGGACAAAGGAGAGAATATTCGCGGTGATTGAGCTCATGGATTGAATGGTGCTGGGATGTGTAGCCTGGTTGATGAGGTTGATGGTGGTGACACCAGCCGAGGAAGAGCCATTCTGCCGAGCAGTGGGCTGAGGGGGAGGAGAGATGGGGAATTGCTGGTGCCTGTGGGACACGGCGAAAGCTCAAGGGAGTGATGAGGGCTGCAGGTGAAGCTTTTACGGTGACACCGTGTGACATTTGATAAACATATTTAGAGAAAGACTGTAGAGAGGAGGAGCAGAGAGTCCAGAATCCAGAAGGATGCCAATAAATGGCTATTATCCAGAGAGGTTGTTCATTAAGTCAGCAGAGAGGCTTGACAGGGACCAGGGGGTTTAGCAGGCTCGGCGGAAGCCACGGGGTGGGCAGTTTTAGAAGATGTAGACGCGCAGTGTCAAGTGCAGCAGAGCCACCCCATAGTCATACTTGACAGGTGTTGGTGACAGAGCAAGGAGCTCAGGGACACAGCGGGAATGGAAACCGTTAGATGGCAGAGAGTTGAGAGGAGAATAGGGTGAGGGGGACACAGATGTGTGTTTAACACTTTGAGAAGCAGCGGTTGTGGAGAGCAGGCAGCAGGTGAAGTCGGATCTCATTAGACACTAAAGCAACAGGATTTGGTGGCTGTGGGGGAGGGAGAATCTCCAGACTTCCGGCTGGTGTGTTTGGGTTTACAGGGTGGGACCAGCGCCCAATAGGGACACCAGGGAAAGACCTGATTGGAGGAGAGGCTCAGAAGTCAAGAGCTCATTTTGCATACGTTAGGTTTGCGGTGCATTGGAGACACAAGTGGAGATGTTAGGGGTCCATCAAGTGAGTGGATGGACCCAGATCTGGACAGAGGTAAAGGTAAGCACAGCCAGGAGGGCATGAGGTCCCGTGTGGACAGTGTATGGAAGGAAGGTAGAAGGCAGCCTGGGCCAGAGCCCTGAACACCCCATGCTGCTGGGGATGTGGGGGGCATGAAGGATGTGGGCCACTTTGGTCACCGCATGGGGCAGTGACCAGGTTGATAGGAAAGAGGCAGGTCTGTGGAGGGGGAGCTGCCAGGTGGCCAGAGACTCCACTGTTCTCCAAGCCCCGGTGAAGAGTTTTGTTTTAATAGATGAGCAGTTCTTCACAGAGAAGCGTTAAATGTTTACTAGTCTTAAAAGAGCTTTAAAGCATTTTTAAAAAGGGGAAAGTATTTTAGGAATAAAACACACAGTGCTCCCTTTACTCAAATCCTAGACTGCTCAATAAGCAGGCCCCAGGCCATGTTTTACAGAACAGCATTTCGAGATGCTTTTATCTTATTCTCAAAACCCAGAAGCATAAAATCAAGGCCCCATGCACTGGAGCCCCTGCTTCCAAAGAGATTTGCCTAAAACAAGCCTGATTCTTCCGGATAATGCATAAACTGATCGGTTGTTGCTGCTCGGTCATTGGCACACAAGGCGGTCAGCACCAAGAGGTCACCTGCCATAGCTTTAGCTTTTCTCCGTGTGTTCCGTGTCTTCATGAAGATGTTGAGAGCATCAGGAAGAATGTTGTGATTGTTTAGTTCTGCTGCACACATTCAGGTGACATGTGTCTTAGCTGAATTCTGAGACCCAGTCAAGCATGTTTAATGGGGTTTTTGGTGTGGTCCCTCCCTCTCCCTCCTCGCTTGATTGTATTTCTCTTTCAAGACTACCATTAAATCAGAAAGCACTGGTTCTAAATTTCTTTGCGTGGGGAAAAGCAAGAGTAGGTATTTCCTGATTCTGTAACTCCAGTTGTGATGGTATAGACTGTGTGCAGCGTGGTGCTTCCTGAGATGGGTGGGCTGTGGGGGCCACGCAGTCTTGCCTGCTGCACACCAGCAGAGCACAGGCCGCACGCCTGAGGGGCGGTTACATAGTTTGCCCGTCAAGGCGCTGTTCAGGCACCATTTCATACAGAATTTGACTATACTCTTCAGACCTAACTGGTCAAGAAGTTGATATACCCATGTTGGCTTGAGATTTGGCCTTTTTTTTTTATTATTAAAAATGAAAGCATGTAGATAGCACACACACATACGTGCACAAACATATACACTACTTAATGTGCGTAGTTACGTCTGTATACGCTCTGAGGATTCCTGCCCCCTCTGCCACACATGCAGCCATATGACCATGATCAGGTGTCTGATTGTGTGGCAGAAGTGCTGAATGAAGAGATTTTTCCAATTGATATCCACATTTTCTTTTTTTAAAACACGTGTAAAATTTTGTTTTTTGTTTTTTTTACTTTAAAATTCTTATATTCTTCAAATGCCTGCTTTCTGTTGGCACGAGAGGAACTTTTGTATGTCTGACAGACCCCCAAATTCTTAATTTCTCTGTACATCCGTAACAGGCAACACCCTGGCCTCCCACCTCCATAGACAGATTTGGGAGATGTTCCTTCTCTTTGAATCTCTTACATTTTAGCCTCAGCTGGTTGGATTTGGAACTCAAAAATAGTTGTGGTGTTGGAAAGGTAATTTATGTGTATTGATGGGGAAGTTGAGAATAAAACTCTGGGTGTACTTTTGAAATCTCTGATGGCTCAGTCTCTGTGACTCTTGTTGGCTTTTCCTCCGAATGCTCTTGCTCACCGTCAGCACTTTGGTTTCATGAGCCATTTGAGAGGAGGAATTAATTTATACAGTATTTCTGTTCTGCACAAATCCAGAAAGCCACCGTTAGACCTGAGTTTAAGCGGTCTCTTTCGCTTTTTAAGTACTTTTCATTTTGGAAACAAATCTCGTCAATTATAGCCTGTACACCTACAGGCAGAGCCCTGCTCCTGAGGGCCCCCAGGCCAGGGGTGATGCAACAGACTGGAGCCTTGAGCTTGCTGGTGGTGAGGGGAGGCCCCCTTCTCCTCTGTTACACACTGTGTGTGATGATTACCCTATCAGCCTATGTAGGCACAACTGCTTTACTCTTCAACTGCTTTTCTGTCGAAATCTGTGGCAGGCACTGCCTTGTCTGGCTTTTTTATTGGATGGATTCCTTTAGAGACTTACGAGATGAAAGCATCCAGAAAGGAAATACAGTTCTCATGCTTCCCACTGATTAAAACACTGGTTTGTTCTGAAGTTGAGTTTTTTCCCTGAACTCCCAGCGCTGCCTCCGTAGCAGGGTCCGTTCTGGAAGGGAGGCGTAATGAGCACTGTTGTACAGGACTCCCAGCGCTGCGCTCAGTCTCCTGAGGGCAGCAGAGCTAGGACTTCATCATAGCAGAGGAGGTAAAGTACTTGAACTTCTCGGTCTGAGGACCTCTGCACAAGGACAGAAGGACTGAGGAGAGCACGTCTGCACCAACGCCCCGTGTAGCATACACTTCTTTGTACCTGGATTTAGATAATTGACCCAGGTCCCTGTCCTTGTACCCATTATCCCTACACGCACCCACCTGACGCCGGGCCCGGGAGTTCATCTCACCTTGCAGAGACACTGCTGCTGGTTTTTCTTCCTTTAAAGATCCTCATCGGGGTTCTCCCAGTTCAGCTTCTGATCTGGGAGGCCTCCTGTGATCACCCCCCCCCCCCCCATTTTACAGACAGCCTGCCCAGGGTCACACTGCTTGTTCCAGCTGCTTTCCCCTCACAACTGCCCGGCCTCTAAACTCCCCGCTCCGTGTCCGGGGCAAAGTTGCAGACAAAGCCCTCCTGATGGAGGAGTGGAGGCCCCATCCCGCCAGATTCCGGGACGGTGGTTCTAACGGAATCACACCAGCAGAAACAAACGGCGTTGTATTCCTTGGGAGAAAACAGGCTCTGTCCGAAACTAGCAGGTCTTGTGAGCTCTGGAGGTGTTCATTAGAAAGTACCGCTGCCCGCGGGCCCCTGCTTGTCGCGCAGGGCAGCATTGGGGGTGCCCCTGCAGGGTCAGCTGCGCAGCGGTGCTGCACACAGCGCACCTTCCCGCTTTTTGACCAGAGCCAAGGCATTCCTGCTTGTGGGACCCGTTCAAGCAGCGGGCTGTAGAGGCACCTACGTAATGGGGGCTAAGGCCCGCCGCCCGGGAGTTCCTGCCCTCGGGGCAGAGGCGTGCGGTGTGCACAGTGCCCCCGCGGCGGCAGGTGCTTCCCCTCCGCGGTCTGTCTGTGGAGTATCTGGGGACGGGCCGGTGTTAGCGCACCGAGGGAAGAACCTCCAGGTGGAGGGCTGCGCCTCGGCCAGACCCCCTTTTCCCTTTCTGGTCAGTGACCGTCTCCCCTTTCCTCGCAGGCCCCGAGAGGCGGTCGTGCGTGCGGGGAGGAGACTGGGACGGGGGGCGGCGGGCTGCGCTCCGAGTCCAGCAGAAACTCGAGAGCGCGGCTGGCGGCGGAGGAGTGCCGCGCCGGCCGCTTTATCCTCGTCCCCGCCCCCTCGCCACAATGCCGGCGCAGGCCGGCGAGCGCTCCGGGGGAGGGCCGATCCGTCTGCGACTCACGGCGGCCTGGGATCCCCGCGGCGCGGGGCGCGGGGCGCCGGGGCTCGGGGCTCGGGGCACAGGGCGCAGGCGCGCGGGCGGGGCGGGGGCCTCCTCCCTCCGCGCGGGGGCGCTGCTCAGGGCGCGGCCGGCCCTTCTAGCCCCGCGTCTCGGTGGCCGGCGCCGACCCCGCCCTCCCGCCCACTCCGCGGAGCTCCGAGGAAATGGCTGCGGGACCCCAGAGGCCTGCGACCTGCGGTGAGTGGCGTCCCGGCCGCCGGGTAGGAGGGGCTGGCCGCCGCGGGGCCGCACTCGGAGGCGGGCGGGGGTCGGCGGCGGTGGTGCGGGAGCCCGGCCCGCCGAGAGCCGCGGCGTCCGTGCCGGTCCTCGCTGCGCTCCCGCCGAGGAGAGAAGATGGCGGCGGCCGCGGGGATGGCGGGAGGGCGGGGAGGAGAGGGACCGGGCGGTGGGGGAAGGAAAGAGAGGGGGGCGGCGAGGGGACGGGGGAGGGGGGCCGCGCGCGCGGGGGGGGGGGAGGTCACCTCTCCCGGCGACTCCGAGGGCCCGAGCGCGCGTGGGCGCGTGCCTGGGGCTGTATCTGCCCGAGGAGCGTGTTTGCTCGGTGGCCTGGTCACGATTTGAACGGACTGGAGGAATAATAGCAACATTTGTCCGTTGATCCAGATCAGCGGTGCAGGAGGCAGGATAGCCCGAGAGAAGGGAAGCTGCTTTTTCCTAGAAGTTCCGAGTCTGGCTGGCTTACGCACAGAAACGATTCTATTTCAAGAAAGTGTAACTGCTGGGAGTGAATTTTCTGTTGTTTTTTTCTCGGTTAGTTCCTCTAGATGCCCTTTAAGGATGTGAAGTTTCATTCTGGGATCTTTTTTTAGAGTGTGGGTACTGTTGACTTTCATTTAAAGGACGAGTTTGATTTTTAGCCAACTACTCTCAAAAAGGATGACATTAGGATAGATGTGTGATATTTGGTGCTGTAGGAAGCAAGGAAGGATTTCGGAAAATCAGTTTCATTTAAAAAGAGTATTTGCCTAGGTATAAAACACTGATTTTTAGTTTTTTGTTGAGTTGTTTTGTCATTTTGACGTATATTGGCTATATTTGTGTCACATCTGGTCATATTGAAAGTAGAAAGGGTCAACTTTCAGCCTCTAACGGAGGTGTGCCCCTAGTGGTCCCTTTTGTGTCTCTCATGCCTTGGGCACTCAGATCCCCATTTGTTTTCTCCCGTGTTCCGTATCTGCTGTCCCCTGGCCAGACAGCCTACTTAGCAGTAAGCTCCGAGCTCCTGGACAGGTTCTTCCTTGTGCTTCAGTTCCCTGGAGGTTAGAACCGCCGCGGAAGCACCTTATTCAGATGAGTTAACTGCTAGTAAACTGCCCAGAACAGAGTCCGCCTTGGTGCAGTGCACATTACGAACTGTCATTGATGCCAAATGGAGACTCGACTTCCCCAGTACTAACCTACAGGTACTACCGGGGCCCTCCTCATATTTACCCAAAACATCTTAAAGTCCATCTTTTTGCTGCCTCCACAGTACCTGTGAGACAGCGGAGCTCAGGGCCAGGTTTTTGGCTTTGAATCTAGCATCTCAGTAAATGAGCTTGGAGTTGGGGCCATGGGTCACAACACATGTGAGTTAAGTTGAAGATACTCGTGAAGTCATGCCTTGGCTGTAGATCTATATCCGTGTCCTTTGTACACTGAAGGAATGAGGTCTGAGCCTGATGTACTCAGGCATTCTGTGCTGATTCTGACCTCCAGGAAGCTGAAGCACAAGGAAGGGACTTGCCCAGGAGCTCGGAGCTTGTTTCTCAGTGGGCTGTGTGGCCCACCCCAGACCCATGTTCCACAGCTTCCAGAGCCACATGGACCCTGGCCGAAATACGCTTCCAGGAAAGGTGCTTTAGCCATGCATTTTAAGGAAATAAGATCTGTGACCTTTAGAATGATTCCTCGGTTTATTCTGCAAGTATTTATTGCCTCCTGTGCGCTAAGCACCCTGGCTGTGGCAGCGACCTGAAAGGCTTTCCCGGTTCTGGAGACAAGTGCAGCGGAGACTTGAGAGGACATCCCGGCTCCTTCATTGAAATCGGGTCGGTGTGTACACATACACGTCTCTGTGACTAGTCCATGGTATTTCTGATTTAAACACAGCATAGGCATCTCAGAAGTGTTACCTGGGAAGACCCAGCCCGATGCATGTTGTAGGCACTCTGTTTTCCTATTTGTGTTCTTGCAGACTTTAACAAAAAATTTAGGAATAATGCATATCTTCTGATTTTTCCACCAAGAGCTGTCCCTTGTTAGTATCTGATTAAATACAGGTTATTTCAAGCAAAGTAAGTTCTGTACTGATAAGGAAAAAAGGGCACGAATAAAAAGCTGTATAATTGGTTGCTCCTTTCTGCTCCTTACTGTCTGCTGGTGCCCACGGTGACTGATTTCTGTCCTGTCAAACAGTGAGGCTCACAGCGTGTATGCATGTGGGAGCGTCACAATGGCTTGTTGAGGAAATGTGTCGCAGGGGCTTGGAGGTGGGTCCACTCAGGGTTTCAGGTGGGCCTTGTGGTGGAGGGGGCTTGGGGGGGCTGGAGTAGGGACTTCGGCTCCCATTTTCTTACCGCGGTGGAGTTTTCAGGTCCTGCTGTTGACGCTGTAAGTCCTCCTCCCATAGGGTGTCTATCTCACAAGGATTCCGTTCCAAAGCAGTTCAGGGACTGGTTTATTTTCTGGTTTGGTGTCTGTTTGCAAGTGTTCAAGGTTCTGGTTGTTGTCTATTTTTGTTGACATGGTACGTTTTATCTTTCTACACTTGTCTAGTGATACTGGATGATTTCTGTTTAGCTCTTGGAGAGCATAGATGGGACGTATTTACGGGTTAGGCCAGATCACTGCTGTCCTTGGGTCCCTGCGGTGGTGCACGGTTTGTCATACAGGCCTGATTCTTACATACTCGGCAGACTCAGGAAGTCCCATTGAGAAGGGTGTTTTCCTAAATGGAGTTTCTCACCTGTGTTTCTTTGTATTTACATGGTAGGGTCCCTTAGAGTGGATATCTGATATTCCCCTTTTCACGGTTAGTATCAGATAATGGGTGCTAACTCCATTGCAAAGGTTCTGTGGTTTATAGTTGATAGAAACACACTAATTGGGAAAGAGGGGTCAAAATAAGGTCTGATTTGAGCTTACTTGCTCTAGGTGCCCACACTACTGGAAAAGAGTTTCTCTTGCTTAGACTTTATTTTATAGTTTGAGTAGTGATTTTTAGGGCAAGTTGTTACATGAAATTGAATGGGTAATGGTACGTATTTTAGTAAGAATTTTTGTAGCCAAGACTATAGAACATGCTTAATCAGGTGGTGATTATCCTGTTATTTGTAAAGCAGATATATCTTTGCGTATCATTCTTAGATGCTGTGGTTTTGTTTTTCATATGCTGATACAGCCTTTAAATGGGGTTTAATACACTTTTATAAGAACGTGAATGAGCCCCCCCCCCACCGCATAAGATAGCTTTACTGTGTGTTGGGTTACAAATATACATACAGAAAATAAAGGCAATACAAGATAAGCAGCAGACACACCAGAAATGGTCCCATTCAGAAGCCCATGTTACACCTGCTCCCCTGTTCGTGAACATGGGTGTGTGTGTGTGTGGCAGGATGTATTTAGGGAGTGTGGCCACTGTGCAGGGCTGGCTTATGACCCGCGCTCATCACTCATGCGGGGCTCTTTCCATGGCAGTTGCTCTGTGGTTCATCATCCTTTAATTGCGGTCTTAATTCCACCATGTGGATGTTTCTTGATTTTGTTCCCCCAAACCAGTGTCCTGGTGATGGACATTGGTTTGTGTCCCTTTGTTTAAAAAACAGAACAAAAAAACGAAAGTGTGGCTGGGGGCGCCTTTATAAACGCACCTGCCCTTTCCAAGCACTCTCAGCCAGGTCACAGTGAGGCCTGTCACCCCTGGTCCACGGGAACAGGAATGTTGCCTGCTCTGCCCCGTGCCAAGTACATGAGGGGGTCTTGGTAAATACTTGTCAGACTCTCGTAAGAGGGCTTGCTTTCCCCACAGGCTCACCAACATGGATTGTCGTTTTAATAGATGACATCTGCCGCTTGCTGCTTGCTTGCCCTGGGCCAGCGCTGACTGTAGCTTGACACGGTGCAGTCTCACATAGCCTTTTAGCAAGCTGGGAGCTCACGGTTGTCCCCGTCTCGCAGGCAGGAAAGCACAGCCCAAAGGGAGGCGTGCTCGTTCAGCCTGTCTGCCTGTTTGGTTTGTAGCCCAGGGAGTCCTGACATGAAGCCTGTGTTCTCGTCAGTCATCTTCTGTGCTGCTCCTGGAGCCTCCCAACGCGATCTGCTCATCAGAAGAACTACCCCACTTGTACCTGGGGCGGGGGTCACTGCTGGCTGCCGTGGGCAGGACTGGGACACTGCACCAGATGTCCCAGCACCCCATGGAACAACAGGGCTAGTAGACACTGGTTGTAGACTCTCTGGGTTTGTTAGATTGTGCTTTAGACCGTCTTCCTTTTCACAGCATGGGTTCTTTTAGTAGTTAGAGACCCTTCTTCTGCCCTTCTCACACGTGCAGCAGTGAGAGTCTGACATTGCAGGACGTACAGGCTTCACTGTTAAATTCTGCTCTGCGTGAATCTGGAAAATGATACAGAAAGTCCTTTTATTCTATAACTTCTTTATTTAACCTTGGACTTTTTCTACTCCCGCCCAAAACAAAACTAGACATTGGTCTCTGCTAATCTGAGGGAAAGCAAGGAAGACTCCAGGTGAAACACAGTGACTTCTTGACTTGAGGTCATCAGTCATGATTCTTGGGTCTTGGCCAGCCTGTGGCTTGCAGTTCTGACAGCAGCACTCAGGAAGCAGGTGCTTGGAGACAAGGCCTCTGTGTCTTCTCCAAACCATGCTGTCTCTGAATTCAGGTAGCAGTCACTATGCCATGCTATCATTTCGTCATTGGAAATAAGCGCCTTCTCTGTAATCACTTGAAACTGTGGTTCAGGAAGGGCAGGGGCAGGGTGTGAGGTACTGCCCCGTCTTGGTCTTACTGACTGGGAAAGGCCCAGAACCGCTTTTTGCCTTTCGAGAGCAGTCCTGTCAGGTTACCTGGGAACTCAAGATCCTCTTCCACACCTGGGGTTACTGGGGACACCACAGAGCTTTTGTTTATGTCGTTACGTCTGTTGGTATTTACTGGGCTTGGCGTGAGGACGGAGGCATGTAAACTTACTCGTTTTTAAATAATAAAACCTTGTACGTTAACACGAGCAATACCGTACAGAAACTATTTTCTAAGAAACAGTAAGAGAGGTAGCTTGTTTTGTTTTATGGTTGTTGTTTTTTTAATTAATCTCTTTGACTTCTGGCTTAACACATCTGCCCGAAGACTGTGATAACATCACTGTCATTTAGCTTCTGGAAAGCTCTACAGTACACTCCTGCGAGTGCCAGTGAGAGAGGCATACAATGTCTCGTGTGTTTGTGCAGATACTTTGACCTCATGGACCTCCTGAAAGGCCTGTGGACCACATTTTGAGAACTTCTGCTCTAATTATGATTAGAGTTGCTCCTGTTAAGAAATGAGAACTTTAGGGGCGCCTGGGTGGCACAGCTGTTAAGCTTCTGCCTTCGGCTCAGGGCGTGATCCCGGCATTATGGGATCGAGCCCCACATCAGGCTCCTCCGCTATGAGCCTGCTTCTTCCTCTCCCACTCCCCCTGCTTGTGTTCCCTCTCTCGCTGGCTGTCTCTATCTTTGTTGAATAAATAAAATATTTTTAAAAAAAGAAATGAGAACTTTACAAAATAGTTGACTCTAAACTTTAACACTTATGGAAATGGGTTACTTCTAGGAAGATAGACAATGTCTTTGAATTTTTTTATTGGCTCAGTTATGTGTTTGCTTTTTGCCAAGATCGTGGAATAAGGGTGATTTGTCGTTCCAGTGCACACTTCTCCCTCCAGTAGACCACCTGTGAGGAAGCAAGAGGCCCAGAGCATAGCCAGGGTGCTGTCTGGGTGGGAGGGCCCTGAGACCTCTTTTGGCCTTAGGTCATGTGGCCTGACTGCAGTCTGAGCATGTAAGTGGCCCTTTGCATTGATTGTAGGATGTCCTTTCATTATACACAGCCTTTCACTGGATCCTTAATTCCTGCTGCAGGGAAAATGGGGGGTGAGAGTGGCCTATATTGACTGGAATGATCTGGTCTCCCATGGTGTGAACCCAGGAAACCATAGCAGGGTGGGGGGTTTTGCAGCAGTGCTCGCATTGGTGTCGGAAGGGAGTGCCAGTCAGCCACCCACACAGACAGCTGTGGATATAAAAGCAGTAGGGTGGCCAGTTGGGCAGGGGTCTTCCCTGGAAGATCAGGATTCTTAAGTAACAGCTACAAGACCTAGAAACTCACTCTGAGGGGAAATAGCCCCCAAAGTGCTTAGCAGGGATGACTGGCACTTCGATGTCATAGTGAACTGGGAAGTAACTTGGTGCCCTCATCCCATCTGTGAGTGTCCACCTCTCTCTGTTGGGGAAGGAGGGGAGGGGACTCTGTCTGGGAACTCATCCCAGTGTCATTCCTGGCTATTTAGCAGTAGCCAAACTTGTCCCATAGGGCAGATTTTTTAATGAGCCCAAGAACCTGTGCAGTTCAAAGGATCACCAAGTGCCAGGCGGAGCACCAGTCCCCCAAGATGTAGGATTCCTACAGTCCCTTGCAGTGTTTGAAACCATGTTTTTGTTCAGAGACACGAGGGGAGCTGGCTCAGTTTGCTTGGGCTGCTTTAACAAAAAACCATGGCCTGGGGCTGATAGAAAACACATTTATTTCTTACAGCTCTGGGGGCCCAAGATCAGGGTGTAGCATGGTCAGGTCCTAGTGAGATGTCTTCAGGGTTGCAGGGGGCAAGGGAGCTCTCGGGGGCTCTTTTTAAGGGCACTGATCCCATTCAGGAGGGTTCTGACTTAAAGACCTAAGCCCCTCCCAAAGGCCCCATCTCATAATAGTGCCGTCACCTCGGGACTAGGTTTGTTTTTTTTCTTTTCTTTTCTTTTCTTTTCTTTTCTTTCTTTTCGCTTTTCTTTTTGCTTTTCTTTTCTCTTCTTTTTTCTTTTCTTAAGATTTTATTTATTTATTTGACAGAGATAGACAGCCAGCGAGAGAGGGAACACAAGCAGGGGGAGTGGGAGAGGAAGAAGCAGGCTCCCAGCAGAGCAGGGACCCCGATGTGGGACTCGATCCCAGAACCCTGGGATCACCCCCTGAGCCAAAGGTAGACGCTTAACGACTGAGCCACCCAGGCGCCCCCGGGACTAGGTTTCGACATCAGTTTCAGGGGCTGGGGCACACAGTGGAGACCATGGCAGAAGCCAGTCCAAGGTAGCAGGTGAGGAGACCGTCCGCACCATGAAACAGAGAACAGTGCAAGCCTCCTTTCCTGCTCCTTAACCGTGGTAGATGTAATGTGGCTGTTCTGGCTCCTGGCGCCCATGTAGAGTTGCCCACCAAGTCACGAGCCTGTGTTCTGCGACAGAAACTGGACAGAGAGAAACCAGGGCCCGTAGCTCACCCATGCTGAGCTGAAGGCCTCGCTTTACACCAGGGCCTGGCTGGGCCTTAGTCCCCAAGAGGCTTTCAGGTAGCAGCTTTTGCTTTTCGTCTCCACATACGTGTAAAAGCAACGTACTAAGAAATTTTAAACTGGGTTGTTTCTGGATGTCTCTTTATATTCATCTCCTGAGAAACTGTGTTGGGGACACCTTCACTTGATCAGAATGATTTTAATTATGACAGTGGTTTTTGGTAGCAGCAAAACTTTGAATTAGCTATAAAAGATTTAAATGTAATTAACACAGTCAAGTCCGGTTCTGTGTAGATGTTCAAATAAGCAAAAATTGGACTTCTTAGTTTACTTCGTGGGCCCAAACCTCTCTTCTCTCTGTGGTCAGAGCACAGGTGGGGTGTTTGCTGCTGGAGACCTTCAGGGTCCGTGAGGAGAGGGACAGCTCGACCTGGCCGCGGGTGCTGCTGGCGATTGGACAGCTTTGGTGCTCTCAGGGCCTGTTGTGTCGTCCAAAACTGTGGGCAGATGCTCGTTAGGGACGGTTCTGGTAATGAGGAGTGAATTATGAAAGGGTTTTCAGTGCAGAAGTCTTTTTTAGTAGTGTGAAGAGTTTTGCATCTGCTCAGCCTTCATCATCCACAGGGAGGATCAGTTGTGAGACACGCGACCCTCAGTACGAAATACAAACCTTGGCCTGGTCTGTCGGCATTTCAAATTCTCAGGTAAGAGAGGCAGAAATAATGAGGCTGTGTTGTAGCATTTGTATATAATTTCTGGTGGCAGGTTGAAATTGTTCTTTTTGAGTACTGGGGCTGGGGGTTACCGTCTTGAGAAGCAGCCCTGCTGTGGAAACAGGAGCGTCGTCGTGGCTGCGCAGCCTCGCGTCCTAGACAAGCTGCTCTCAAATCTCTAGAACCAGAGATCTTTGGGCACCTCGCCGTCACCTCTGGTGCGCATGCGTCCTGGAAGTTGCGCCTTCAGATTTTCAAGGATTTAGAGTCCTGCATCACTGACACTTACAGCAGGTTTTTGAGGTTTTGTTTTTAAGTAGTGTATTATATTTTGGGAGGGTATTTTGGGCTTTGTTTTTAAGAGACCACATCTGACAGCTTGATAAAGTTGGGAGAATCTGAAGGGAGAATTTAGTAATTTTAGAACAATTTTGTGGAAGGAAATGCTTGGCCCCTTCTCATACTGAAGCACAGAGATGTGTTGTTGCTTTGCACGTATCCAGGGTGTGCTTAACTAATAGCAGCGTAATGAAGTTCTCACAACGTGCTTCCTGGATCCCTGGGGCTGTCACAGCTCTGCGCGGTAACAGTGGTGTTGCCAGCCTTCCCAGGGAGGGGGCATCTGCGGTGGCTCGCAGAAGCCGGTCCAGACAGTGGCATTTCCCTGTACGGTGTGCTGTCCGCTGCTGAGCACCAGTCGGTGGTGTAAAGTGTACCGTTTCCCCCGAGAATGTCCTTGGAGAGACAGCAAAGACTCTTAGTGCCCTTGAACCTCATCACTTCAGCGTCCCGTCCCATCGCTTTAAATTCCCTGTTGCAATGAAATGGCAAGTACCTATAAAGCATTTCTGTACCCAAAGCAGGTGGCTCTCCAGGAGGAGCCCTGTGCCACACCCTCTCATGGAACACCCCTCATGCTGGAAAGAATGGACAGGCTCCAGTTTTCAGACCCAGTATTTGGCAGGCATTTTCTCAGAGATGAGAAAACGTGAGTTTCAAGGAAAGCAACTGACGATGTTTGCTGCTAATGATAAAATTTGAGCTTGTTCAAGTAAAAATTACAGTTTTGAAAAGCTTATATCTGCTGGCATGAGCTTGATGGCTTCCCAGTAATTAAAGACATTTGAGGGGCTCCCCAGTGGCTCCATCGGTTAAGTGTCTACCTTCAGCTCAGGTCGTGATCCCGCTTCTTCCATTCCCTCTGCCCCTCCCCCCACTCGTCTCTCTCACTTGGTCTCTCTCTGAAATAAATAAAATCTTTTAGAAAGGAAAATAAGGACATTTGAGGAGGTGGGTGCCGATATTAACTGCGCATCTTCTGTGTTTGTGGTGAAGTGTGCTGACCTGTGGACCCTGCGTAAGTCGGTAAAGTGGGGTTTTCCACGTGACCACCATGCACAGGGGAAACGGTGCGTCTGGAGCGTGCGCAGGACAGACCGTGGCTTCCCCATCAGAAAGCGCGGGCAGTTTGCTGGCACGGTGTCAGGGCTCAGGCTCCACACTGCGGCTGTCCTTAAGAAACTACTGTTTGTTGAATTTCGGCCTGGTGTCAAAGAACATGCAGAATTACCTGGAAACTTTCTCAGTTTTAATTTTGTAAATACTGATATATGCCACATAAACAGAAGCTTTTTGGAGCCCTCCATTTTTAAGAGCGTAAAGGAGCCCTGAGAGCAGAACATTTGAAAAGCTGCCTGTTCCTAAATTGCTGGCCGGCCATTTGCTTGTGCTGTGAGAGAGCAGCTGGGAGGCTCTGGCTTGTGTACAAGTGCTTCTATGCATGTGAGCTTCCCCAGTGTTCGTCCAGCGTCACGTTAGTGGGAAACGGAGCACTTCGCAGCCGAGAAAAAATACTGCACTGAGAAATGTGGAAAGATAGTTGTACGTTATTTCAGTGCACTCCGTGCCCGTGGATTGTTCTCGTGTTCCCGGTTTCAGGGATGACCACCTTCCTTTTCCTTCCTGAGGAAAGCGCTTCTTACCACAGTGTGATTGCAGCTTCCTGACCGTATCCTTCCTGCCACACACTGTGTGCCGAAACCGCACACCACATCCAAGTTGTACTAGGGACTCAGCATGGCTTTTTGTTCTTTTGTCTTGATACACACGCTTTTGTTTCATGTGCTGAAATTTTTATTAGGATTTCTGTGTTGAAGAAATTATCAAAACATCAGTTTTGCAAAGCTAAAGTTGAGATAAATGAATCAGATGATCTGAAATGATTTGATTATTCTGAATATACTGTATGTCATCCCACTCACAGAAATAACTAGATTTTTCCGTTTTCCTTTTTTAATTGATTATTCAAAACTCAAATCCAGAAATGTGTTTTTCAGGTTAATGTGTATTTAATTTTTCATTTCTAAGTACGTTTTAATTTCCTTGCTTTTATAAATGCTCAGTGTTATGAAATATAAAAGTAAAGTTTATTTTTGCTTTCTTCTGAGAAGTAAAGGCATCTGAACATTGAAGTCTCGATTTGAGATGCGTTTACCACATTTGAGAGATTTGGTGGCCATGGTGGTGGATTTGGCTAATAAGAGTGGAATGAACACTGTCTCTTTAAGAGGAGCCGCCTCAGAATGTTTGTCTTTGTTCTGGGGTCGCTAAGGAGACCACAGCTCTGTACCTACCTGTAGTACCCACCTGGAGGGCAAGGGCAGTGGCGGTGGAGGTGAGGGCTCAGCTTGGGAGGGACTTGGGAGGGGCACTGGGGGCCAGAGTGTGAAATGTGTGAAAAGATCAGTATGGAGGATTTATCCAGGAACAGAGGCCTGTTCCGTGTGCGTTTCAACTTGGAATGGTTTTTTGCGGGACTGTAATCTAGGAGAACTGCTTTTTAAATTCATGTAGATGAAATGTAGCACATGGATGTTAAGTGATTATTAGTCTTCTAAAATTTTGGGGGGGCTTTTAACTAAATGGTGGCATATCTTCAGTATTAAGAATTTTTAAATACTTCTCTTCATGGATGATTTTGTTCAGCCTTTTCATGTTTGGTGTTTCTCTCTGTGTTCGGCTTTATCAAGCTGACCCCATCTCAAAATTTGAGTAGGATCATAATTGGAAAGCAGCTGATAACCAGCGACTGGTTTTGAAACCGCCGGGCTGCTGAGGCCTCTTCACTGTTACCCGCAGCTTTCTCCCTGCCGCCCCTCTGTGGCCCGGCCCAGCCACCTTCTGTCAGAGTGCGGTCACAGTGCCCTCCCTTCTGCAGAAGTCCTTAAAGAAGGGAACTGTGTTTTTCCTTTTCTTCCTCTTCTTTTTCTTCTCTCCCCCCGCCTCCGGACTCTGTGAGTGGGTCACATGATAACTTATGCTCAAATAATAGATTACTTGGAAAGTTTGATGCTTTTTTTATGTGGTTTTAGTTATAGTTACTTGAATCTATAAATGATTTTCTTATTTTCTTTTAGGAGCTTACTCCATGGGAACGGTCTTGAGATGATCTTTATTGTTACCTGTGAGCAGTGACTGACAGCAGCAGTGTTTGAGGCCAGGCCGTGTGTGCGGACCAAGTGATCCTGTCCATCGGGCGTTTGGGCCTCTGGAAAACGTGCCCGAGCTTTTGGTGTCGGGGCAGGTAACGCAGCACCAGTGGCAACATCAGCAACACAATTTTCTCTTAATGGGTTTGAAATTGTGTGTCCTGTTTCTGAAGTGGCATTTTATGTGAGGAAACATGCAGTGTAACATTCATGTTTGTTCATTTGAACTTTAGCCCTAAGGGTTTAGACAGATGTTCAGCCTCGTGCTGAGAATTTGACCCCGGGCACTCTTTTATTTTTCCATTGGCATTTTATTGGTGCACGTACTTGACGTTGTATACTCTCTTTGGTGAGAGATGTGTTTTGTTGAGGAGAGTTCTTCCTGCACGAAGTCTCAGGACCGGAAAAGTGGTGTGGTTCTTGCTGGCACACGTGCCGATGTCACAGCCACTCCCGTAAGGTGCTGGGTGGCCTGGGCACGTGCTGGCCGGGCTCTAGAGTGAAGGGTCTGTAGAGCCAGCAGGAAGATGGGAGCAGTGTGTCATGGGAAGTTTAAAAAAAAAAAAAAATCTGGTTGCTTGTGGTTTTGAATTTTGCGTATTTTGTATTTTGAAGGTTTTCATCCCATTACAGTCCTTCCCCTACGATGGAATGTGGCGTAAGGGCTGAGTCAGCATTAACGTTTCAATGTGATTGAAGCCTGGACAGCTTGGAAAAAAATTTCGAAGGTATATACTGTCTTTTTCAGGTTTTCTCATTTGAAACAAGAGTTGAGTTTTCACAAGCATGATCCTTTAATAGTCTGTCAAAGTGAGCAAGAATAAATGCACATAAAGCTGTTCCCCCATCATTATTTTCTAAAGTGGCCAGGGTACCTGTTGCTGCATAACAGCTAATCCCAGAGTCAGGGCTCAGGAATCTGGGCAAGGCTTAGCCAGGCGGCCCTTACCTGCACGAGGTGTCCATGGGGGACACTCACACTCGGCTTGCAGCAGGGCTGGGGTGCGGGGTGCCCTTTTCTCTAGCAGGGTGGTCAGACCACTTATATAGCAGCCCAGGGCTCCGCAGCCCAGGATGGAAGCAAGCAAGTCCTCTTGCATCCTAGGCCTCGAGCCAGCGTGGTACTTCGTCCTCTGTGCCCAGGGTGTTGGGGGGTGGGGACGGGGCAAGGCGCCTCCCGGCACTGCGGCCCTGCTCTGCTCACGCTCTTGCGCTGCTTACGCTGTTCATCTTTGGATGGGGCTTCCCTGCCACCTGTTGGGTGGAGCCCTGTGCTGAGCAGCTAAGTGTTGGCGGGATGGGTTTGAGTTGCTAGCTGCTGTTGTGTACAGAACGTTAGATGTGTGACTGTTGAGACTTCTGTCTGGAGTCCCCTCAGATCTGCTCCCGTGCTGCCTTCTAGGGAAGTTTGGTCAAGAGACCTCGTTTGAATAGACACCTTCACTTTGTGTAGGTAGAAAATTGTTGTTTCATCCATGGCTGTGCTCCCTTCTTTGTGTGAGTTAAAGGCTGTGTGTACTTGTAGCTCAGGGATTTGTTAGTTATTTGCCAAGAAATGTCGCCTTGTTAACATTGCTCGTGGTTTGGGTCCGTTTCACCGTTAGGTATGGATGAGAAAGGTGACCCAAGCAATGACGAAGTGCCCAAGGCCATCAAACCCACCAGCAAAGAATTCAGGAAAACGTGGGGCTTTCGAAGAACCACCATTGCCAAGCGAGAGGGCGCTGGGGATGCGGAATTAGACTCTCTGGAGCAGCAGCCCCAACAGCAGCAACAGAGCCTTTCCTTGCGACGTAGCGGGAGGCAGCCGAAGCGGACTGAGCGGGTGGAAGAATTTCTTACGACAGTCCGACGCAGAGGAAGGAAGAATGCACCCGTCTCCCTTGAGGATTCCAGTGAACCAGCGTCTTGTCCAGTCACGGATGTGGAGACGGCGTCTGAAGGGAGTGTGGAGAGCACCTCTGAGGGGAAGGGTGGGCCCACGTCAGGCTCCACGGGTGATAAAGAACGACCAGCTGCCTCAGCAAAGGCCAAAGGAGGGGAGGATGAGGACGACACCTCTGACAGTGACAGCGATGGGTTGACTTTGAAAGAACTTCAGAACCGCCTGCGAAGACAGCGGGAACAAGAGGCGGCCGACAGGCCCCCCAAGAGCCTCCAGAGCCGCCTGAGGAAGAAGCGCCGGGAGCAGGATCCCACGCAGACCGTGGACGTAGAGACGGGCAATGCCACGGAGAGCGTGCTGCCCCGCAAGCAGGAACCCGAGGCTGAGCAGGGCACAGTGTCCCAGGCTGAGAAGGATGGTGGAGACAGGGAACTGGAAGGGAAGGCAGCTCAGGGAATCGAAGGTGGAGACCCCGGGGATGTGGGCAGACAGAAGCCCGAGTGTGAGGCCTATGAGCCCAATGCTCTGTACTGCATATGTCGTCAGCCACACAACAACAGGTAGGCCATGGTATTGGGGGGGGGGGGTGCCGGTGACCCCCAGCTTCCAGAGAGATCCAGGACATGAAAACAGCAAGGGAGGTTTCTGTTCATTTTGAGGGGACACATTCCAGAGCTGGGCTGCATGAGTAACTTACTCAGTTGGAAAGGATGAACGGGGGGTTGATTAAAACAAACAAACAAACAAACACAGAAGGGTAGGGGCTTCCTGTAGCCCCACGGGTTTCCCAGTGCCACCTCGGGGGGTGGGGGGCGTGAGAGCGCAGACTGAGGCGCTCCGCCATCCTCCATGTCTCCTGCGCGGCACCACTGGACGCTGTCCTGCAGGAGCGCTCGTGAGCAGGCTGTGATCGGGCTGCAGTTGAAGCATCTAGAGCCTGCTGGGTGCTGGGTGGTGCTGCGGACCTGCCGCCTGCGGTGTCCGGTGGGACAGAGGGGTGTGCTGGTCCGTGGAGACGAGTGCAGGGTCTCCAGGCTGGAATGCTGTGAAGCCTGCAGCTCACTCTCAGAATGCTCCCCTCAGAAAAGAGAAGACACAGACTTCTTTGAATGCTAATGAGGTCAAGAGAAGGGCATAGGAATGTTCTTTATTCTGTTCTCTCCTTTTTTGTATTTTGCTTTATTTCATAATGTGTTAAAACCAATTCAGCTTTGTAATACGCCTAAAAGTGAGTGTTTATTGTTTTTCCATTCCTAATGCTGGTGTTTTACAATTTTAGGTTTATGATTTGCTGTGACCGATGTGAAGAATGGTTTCACGGCGATTGTGTGGGCATCTCTGAGGCCCGGGGACGGCTCCTGGAAAGGAACGGCGAAGATTACATCTGCCCAAACTGCACCATTCTGCAGGTGCAGGATGAGACGAACTCAGAAAGCACAGAGCAGCAGGAGGCCAAGTGCGGGCCCGCAGACGCGGACGGCACAGACTGTACAAGTATAGGAACAGTAGAGCAGAAGTCCAGCGAAGACCAAGGAATAAAGGGTAGAATTGAGAAAGCCGCGAACCCAAGTGGCAAGAAAAAGCTCAAGATATTCCAGCCTGTAAGTACCTGTCTGCGAGGCCAGTGATAGAGGGTGACTTCATAGATATCAGACTCCCATCAGCAGAAACATCAAGACTCGAAGAGTTGGTCTTTCTTTTGGAGCAGGTTAGGTTTTTCCCTCCAGATGGCATTGTGTCTGCTGCACGCTGAGCTCTGGGGTCAGGCAGTCCCTGCACAGTGGTTTCGTGGGCCTGCCACACACCGCACTCCTGCAGGATGCCACAAGGGACCTTTTTTTCTTTAAGTCTTATCTGCCTCCTACACTATTAGTATCGAGTTAATGTTTTCCTTAAACAGATTCATTTTTAAAAGTTAGTTTTTCTTTAAATATTTTTCTTGGAATGTCGATCTTCACATACACATATTAAAATTATTTTGAGTTCCTGAAGGAAATGTGCACCGGTTTGACCTGACCCCATCATCCTGAGAGAGGTGGTGGTCTTGCACCTGCCTCACTGTGAGACACCCAAGAGTGGTGCTGGTGATCTGAGCCCCCCGGGGCGGCGGGGACACACACACACACACACACACACACACACCACTTTTCCCTGGCATCCAGGGCATCTCCCACGGCTGCTGCTGGCATCACCCTCTGAAACAGTCTCAGGCAGTCTCTGGTACGGTCATGGTTCTTTGTCACATCTCTCCTGTGTCATCAGCTTCTGATGTTGAAGAATGCTGTCACAGGCTGTCAAGATCATGTTCCTGAGTCCTTAGGCAGCCTCGAATTGGAGGCCTGTCCTTTAGCAGGCATTGGGTGTGCAGAAGCTTTGAGGGCTGTGGGAGCGTCGAGGTGGAAGTGCTGTGAGGTCTGGACCATTTAAACAATCGCGTGGAGTTGTCAGGACGGGCTGAGTTGGGGATATGATGTTAACTGTTTGTATCGCCTTTGGTCATTAAGAAAAATTCATGGAAATGGGACAATGGGAAAAGTCATCTTAATTTCATTTCTTTATTTCTGATGTTTGAGGCTGCATAAGCTTAGATTTTATTCTTGGTCAAACTTGGATTCTATGGAAGAAAAACAGTCTCAGAATACCTAATTGGAGAAGTAAGATTTGGCTGAAGTCCATTTGGGGGCTAGGTTAGGTCTCATTAGATCTCTTGCTGGGTGACTAGTGAGCACAGTCTTAGCAGCCTCACACAACACAGACTTATTAGCTCAGTTTCCGTGGGTGAGAAGCCTGGGCCTGGCTTAGCCAGGCTTCTGCACGGGGCCTTAAGAGATGCACCCCGGTGCCAGTGTAGCTGGGGTCTCATCAGAGGCTCGGTTGGGAAGGACCCACGTCTGAAAGGCTCCAGTGGTTTCATGTCTAAATGTGTCCTGTGCCATGTCTGTGGCTCAGCAGTGCTAAAAGTCACTCATTGGTTGAGATTCGCATTGAATGGGTGTTCCTGGATTTCATTATGGGAGCCTCCCCCTGAGACCCTTGCCACCTGGGCCCCCTCACAAGGCCTTTTGCTTCTTCAAAACCAGCAGTGGAGTCTTGTCTCTACTGCAAGGCCCCGTCCCTCTTGTGACGTTTTCTGTTGATGAAGCAGACTTTCCATTGCTCAGAATCGTCTCATTTGGAACCTTAGTTACATCTGCAAAACTCCCTGTTTGCCTTGCAATGGAACCTAGTTGTGGGTGTGAACGCCCATTGTGTTGAACAGTCCCCAGAGCCAGTATGCCAGGGCAGAGTCCCAGGGCCACCTCCCAGTTCTGCCCGCCGCGGGTTGTGTGAAGTGTAGTTACTGTGAGTGCCATGCCATGGGATAGATCGGGTCAGGCGCTTTGAAGAAACAAAGGTACGTTTTTATTGGCATTCAGAATGCTGTTAGTGTCTCCATTAAAAATAGCGAGCTCAGTAGCGTAAGTAGGAGTTCCACGAAGTACCGTAACTACCAGAGTTGGTAAGTGCATTGTTTGAAGCCATGTGTTTTATCTGCAGGTTGTAGAGGCTCCCGGTGCCTCAAAATGTATTGGCCCCGGGTGCTCTAACGTGGCACAGCCTGACTCGGTTTATTGCAGCAGTGACTGTATTCTGAAACATGCCGCAGCTACGATGAAATTTCTAAGTTCAGGTAAAGAACAAAAACCAAAACCTAAAGAAAAGGCCAAGACGAAGCCAGAAAAGCTCATTCTCCCAAAATGTAGCGTTCAGGTAAGTTGATCAAGACCAGCTGTTCGAACCGTTGAAGTGAGACGTGTCTGCATGTTGGCAGGGCAGGGCAGGCACAGTTGACTGGTTTGTGGCACGTGGGGAACAGCGGGCACAGACGGAGCGCCACTTGTACCTGCTGACTCCTCTTCCAGCCTTCCGCGTGGGCCCTGTCAGTTACCCACCAGCGTCTGTTCTGATGTGCTCTCCCCGCTCTTACGGAGGGAGTCGTTAGCCCTAACCACAGTGAAGCAGGCGTGGGAGCTGAGCCGTCCGTCCGGGAGCTGGCAGTCTTGGGAGAAGAGCTGGGGTTTGTCCGTCTCCGTGACATTTGGATTCACAGGCGGCCGAGGGTGGGAAGTGGGTCTCAGACAGCCGGGCTGTGTGCCTCACCTCAAGTCCTAGCTCTTGGGATTGTGTCTGTCCTGTGCTGCGTGTGACTTGGGAAGAGTCGGGGGTGCTTCAGGAGTCGCTTGCTTGACCCTCGAGGCCCTTGCCCAGAATTTTGCTCAGGTTGGTGTGGCTGTGTTGCAGCCCCCGTTGTATCTGTGAGGAGCAAGGCATAAGTAGTGCTGTTGGGAGTCCTCTCCGGGTTTTCAGTGCTTGCTTGGCCTTTAGGTGGCATAATTTTTAAGGCTGGTGATTCTGAGTCCCAGGACCCCCAGAGCAGCAGTTGCTGCTGTGCAGAGCACTGTGGCGGCCGTGCCGAGCGCCTGCAGACGAGCCAGGGTACCACGCTTCTCCAGTCTCCCAGTGTCCACAAGGCTTGCCTGGCACCCAGGTCCTTGCTTGTGTCCCTCCCTCCACATCGCTTGGATGTGTGAGTGTAGCCCAGCCCTGCTGCTGAGCAGGTGCAGAGCCCAAGGTCGGGGCGGTGAGGGGCTTCAAATGACCCCAACCAAAGAGCGTATCGTGACCTCTGTTGCAAAGCGGTATGAGTGAAGGCTGCTCTCTCTGACCTCCTTAATGATTGGGGTTTTGTTGGTTATCCAGGCAGGCTTTAGAATCGCTGCTGTGCACAAGAGACCGGCTCCAGATAAGAAAGAGAACACTGTGAAGAAAGCAATGGTGGCCCCGTCGAGGAGTGAGGTCCTCGTGAAGGAAGCGACTAGTGAAGGCACGCCGTCCTGGGCAAGCGACCACAATTACAATGCAGTAAAGCCAGAACAGACTGCTGCCCTCTGGCCGCCACTGTTGTATAAATGTATGTATCACCTAGGGGTAGCGTCTGGACCCTTCCTGGTCTTTCTGGACAGCCGTCACTCGGGTCTGTCCAGGATCACAAGCTCTAGCTATGTTTAATGCTGCACCTGCAAAGATGGAAGCAGATGCCTGAGCCCCACATGCCTCGAGCCCCATGCACCTTCTCGGTCTGTTGGCCCTTCCTGTCGGTACAAACCTCAAAAAGCTGTACCAACCTCATTGCTAATTGTCTCACCTGGCAACCGATGTCTTTAATCTCCTTAATTGTCGTTGTCGGGCTCTGGTAAGTATCTGTGTGGTCTTCGGCGAGGTCACACTGGGTAGACATGCTCCTGGCATCCAGACTCTGGCCGCGAGGCCCTTGCAGGCTTGTTGCGGCCGCACTGGCTTAGGAGTCTCTCCACCTGTCTGCTCTCTGCACAGGGAGGCCTCACTTTCCTCTTGTGGGAATCCACTTCTACAGATAGTGTCACAGCTGATACTCAACTCAAGTGTGATTTTTCAGGAGTTAAATTATTTTTGATCCAACGGAATTTTTTGTGTGTGCAACTCAGATGCTACGTGCACACACGCGCGCACACATGCGCACACACGCGCACACGCACACACGCATGTTCACGTTCTGAAGGCTCTTTGCTGCTCCATGTGTTCTAAGGTAAGTGAGTGTGATGTGCTGGCCCTTGGAGCAGGGCCCTTACTGAACGGAGAGTGCCAGCAGTAACCGGGATCTGACGCTGCCTGGGGCCCTGCTCTCTAGATCGTGCAGCTGGGTCTCTCCTCTCTGTTCTGGCTTCTCAGCCAAGCCCTCCAAAATTACATTTTGGAAATTTAAATAGTTCCATAAGATACATCTTATTCTATTATTAAGATTATTTTCACTGTTTTAATTTATGTTCTTTTATGTTCTGTGCCTTTTACAAGAGTACCAAAAACCTGCATAGCTTTAAATTCCAAGACCGTAGGCGTGGGCTGCACTGTCCTGCGGGAGGTGGGTGGGGGGGAGTTAAGAGGGAGCTATTCCATTACAGGATTAACTGCCTGATGTATTAAATGAGTCCCTGAGACACCTTAGGTGGTTTGAGGTACTTCATGCTAACAGCACGTCTCAGATCTTCCACAGAGCACTTTGACAGAGTCTCGCACATACCTGAAAGTGAGCGTTGCGGACCAGTGACCACGGGTGGGGAGCAGTGGCTTTGGGATACTGTGCTCTGGGGCTCTGAGTTGGTCATAGCCACATAACAGAATGAAACGGTTGGGGGAACCCAGAAGCCCCGGGTGGCTGGCTTCAGTACAGCTCCGTCTCTACCAGCCGGACTTGGAAAGCTGCCGTGAGGCTCCCAGTGTGCACGGGGAGGGTGGGAAATGAGGGTGGCTCCCGTCCCTGGGTTCTTCCCCCTCACTCCATCTTTGAGGGGAAGGGAGGCCAGGAGGAGGCCTGCTTCTCTGCTCCTTTTCACCCCTGCCTGCTCTCTCCGCACGTCAGCTCCTCACTGAAGCTCGTCCTGCTTCAGTTGACAGAAAGCTGGGACAGATCGATGACTGACGGCCTTTCTCAGCATGTTTACATCTCAAAATTAAAGCTGATGGATACCCAAAATGTGTAGCATGCATAAGGGACGTATTTATGAGCTAGTTGCTTCTGATCCTTTTTTGTTATCCCAGAAATGTCATCTTCCGGTCATTGATAAAATACCCAACTTCTGCCTCGGTGAGTAGCAGTTGTGTGTCTGCCTCTCCCCCATCACTTCACAGTTGGGGTATCAGGCAGCGTACACACACACACAGCAGAACCCTACCTCCCCACAAGGACTCCCACCTGCCTTTCTGGCTGGCTGCAGAGCATGTGTTTCTGGGTTGGGGTGGCTAGATTTGGGGTACAGCTGCTATTGGGGCCATTGTTAGAAGGAAGTGTTCCCACATTGACCTGCGTACATGTCAAGTCTGTGGGTATAGCCCCCATTCCGCCCATAGTGCCCTCTTTTGAGGGAGTGAGACACTGCCGAGGACGTGCCCTGGGCTTCCCTCTCCTTCCCAGGCCACTGCTGCTGCCCTTGGGTCGTGGGGTAGGGACAGCTGTCCATGAACAGGGTTTGAGGGGACCTCCCGTTAAACAGGGACTTGGAAGCTCTTTCTGCTTCTCCCCACAAAGGGGGATCGGCAGATGCTTTGTGTTCTCCAGGTGTTGCAATTCACAGATCGTGGTTTTTCTCACTAGTTTCTGTATGGCTATTTCACGTATGGAAGCCACTGCCGCTTTATTTACTACTTCCTTAAATCGTGATGTTTCTGTTCTTTTTCAATGTCGAGTCAGCCTCCCATTTTCAAGGCATGAAGAGGGCTGAAAACTTTTTTTCTAAAATGTCCCTAATTTAGTAGTGTTTGGAAGTGGAACTCTGATACTCGTAAGCACAATTCCTGGTATCTGCGACCCCCTGAGTGGCTCATTAGGGGACTTAAAACACTGGGATTCTGAATTTTGACTGGAAAATGAGATTTCTACAGTTTCATCTAGCTATGAGAATTAGAATGGAAAACCCTAACAACCTATACACCCATACTCAGATGATTTGGTAAAGCAATTTCACGCAGATAGAAACATTTCTCCTATAAGTTCATGGGCACGCCACACAGACGGTCCACCTGCTTGTGAAATGGAACAAGGAGAACACGGATTGTCGCAAGGAGAACTAGAGGCGTGGGCTCCAGAGGCACGCCTCCGAAGTCTTAAGTGGAAACCAGTTTCCTATAATAAATATGTGGGGGATACTAGGACCCAGGAATTTTTTGTAGAAATGTAAATCCTTGGGTGTGGGCAGTTAATGGGTTTTATCAGTTACGTGAGCCATTTTTAATGTATTCCAGAATTGTCATTGGCAATAAAACGTGGTTGGAGACAAATCAGACCTGGTACATGTGAACCAAGGTTCTACCCCCAGTTAGAGGGAAATCCAAAACTTGTACTGATAAGGATGTAGCTTGACAACTCTTGATGCTATCCATACAGCTGGAATTCCCTTGGCCCTCAGTGATACTCCTTTGGTATTTCAGACTTTTACTTTTTATAAGCTTAAAAAAAAAAAACTGGTTAACTGCAGAAAATTAGGTCAGGGAAAGGTTTCACATCTACGTGGGCTTGAACGTTGGAGAGGAAACCGCCAGTAGTGCCAGTGCTGTCCCCTTAGTTGTGCTGCAGCCACTGGAAGTTCCCAGCAGGATTGGCCTCCCTCCACCTGTCCTCCAGTGAACTTCGTGTGACCTTGGGGAGCTGTGGATCTACTCTGATGTCTAAAGACGGATGCCTTAGGGAAGTCCCTTTGGTGGCATCTGTGTTCTAGAGTCCACAGTACCCTCCGACAATGCCACCGTAACCCCTCCAACATGGCACATGCCTTTCAGGGGCATTTGCATAAAGTCGTGGCGTTCCTGTTTTGAAGTGTGATGATGCACCCCGTGCACGTAGCTATATTCTTTGTTTCCGCAAACCAAAGAAGTGTTGCCGAAACGAAGGCTGGGCCCTCTCCTAGTGCCAAGAACCTGGACAAGTTCGGCCAGAAGCACGCAGAGGTAACTGCTGCAGAGCCCTGACTCTGGTCTGCACGGGGCCGGCGGCCTTGGGTTCTCTGTGGAGGGGGGTCCTTTGGGACAAGGGACGGATGGAAGGGTCAGTGGGCTCCCCTAACATGCCGCTAGCCCCCTAGGTGTGTGGGGTGAACTAGTAGATAATCTGGGTACGAGTGATACTGGTTAAAATCTCATTAAAACTACGGTCATGCCTCTTAACCAGTTTGAGAGAGCTCAGGAAAGCAGCAGCTCCACTCCCCAGTGAGTCGCAGGCCCGGCATCCAGTCCTGCACCGACAGGGCCACTCACGCGATCCCAGTCACGTAGTCGAGAGAGTGAGGCACCCGTCTCCCCACACGACCTCAATCCCATTTTGTCCGAGTGGTTCACGTGGAAGGACAATCTGACCCATTCTGTTACAGATTACCCGTCCAACCTGAATCAGGCTTTGGGTTCATTTTCAAAATACAGTGTGTGAAACTATTACAGTGGGGGAGGGTGACTTGCTTTCAGGTATATACTTGGTTTTATTTTGTTTTTTGCAAGTGGAGAGTTCTGTGCATCTCTCCATTAAGGTGCAAGTCACTCGAATATTGGACATCAGGAAGGAAAAAGCCTAGAAAAGCTTTGTGGAGCCCAAGCCATGACAGTTTGCCTGGGGAGCTACACAAAGACACCCTTAAGATGATGTCTGAAGAGTATCAGGAGCATAGCTTATGCTTTCTTGAGTATTAATTTCAGGATTATACATGTTTTCTGATATAAAAGCAAATTGTTACTTTATTATGCCTCCAGGGAAAAAAAATGACCTTAAAATATTTAAGCAAAGGCGCAAAAAGCAAAATGGTTTTCTCTTGTGATTGTTAATTTGACTTTTCACACCAGGAGAAATCTTGACTCTCAGAATTGAAGTGGGAAACTCCGTTGTGCACGCGTCATGCTGAGCTGAGCATGGAAGTGCCGTCCCAGCCAGCGGAGTGCACAGCACAGCGCCCCACTGTGTGCCGTCTGAGCCCTGGCATTGCCGTTGCTGCGGTAGAGCCCGTGGGGCAGTGTCTGCCCTGCTCTCGGCTGCCCAGTGCATTTGGGACCTGGCAGGAGTGGGGGCACGTGGAGGTTCCTGGTGGTGGGAAGCAGGCTGAGTTTCGGAGCCAGTGGGGAGGGAACACGTGTGGCGTCTCAGTTGAGACCTTTGGGGACTCACCTGCACCGTGGAATGCACCCATACCTGAACCTCGTCACACCAGAAGCTCACTCTGTTCTGTTTTTGGCTTTTACAGCCAGCCAGTCACGCAGTGAGTCTGCCTGAGACCAGTGTGACTTTCATTTGGGGATTTTTAGGGTAAACTGGTACTGGTTTGGGCAGGACCAAAGCACAAAAGGTTTAAAGCAGTTTGCTGCTGCTCTGAGGGTTTCTCACCGGTGCCTGTAAAGGGCCGTCCCTACACGTGGGTGTCTGGGACTGCTGGGCTGTGCCAGCCATAGCCTCACCTGGCAGCTGCCACTTCCTCCGGTGGAGACCTGCGCTTCCCGCTCCGCGGAGGCCCGCCACTGCCACCCAGTGGCCAGCGATGCTGCAGCACTGCGACGAGGCCCCAGTCTTTAGGAAGTTTGCCGATGAGAGTGTTGTGTGCACAAAGCTGCTGTGCTCTCGGTGAGGCGTCACCCAAACACTCTCCGTTACAGATGAGCGGCCAGGTCCTGCAGAAACCGCTCCATGTGGGGCAGTGGCCCCACCCACAGGGGCAGCTTTTCCTCCTGCAGCTGCTGAGGTCCCAGCAAGCTAAGTGCTGCCTGGCCTGGTGCTCGGGCAACACTGCCCTTCCCTACAGGCAGGCCCCAGAGCGTGGGAGCTAACAGAGGCTTTGCTGCCGGAGGGGCATCGGCTCGGCAGGCTGTCCCAGCACACTGGGCAGGTGCTGGGGAGATTCAGGCACCTCCCCTCTGCTGACCAGAGCGCCCTGCAGTGCTTGGGGCCGTCGACCGTCTCCCGAAGATACTCTGTGTGCTTTTCTAGACGAAGACTTCTCCGGTTGGTTACACGATTATTCCCTTGCCCTTCTGTAAATGGATAACATGGCATGATAGGTTTAGTGAATTTAGGTGAAGGATTTGTAAACTTGGTTTTAGCTCTACTCAGAAATACTCGTGTTTCTCTCACTGTGTGGACATTGCAGCACTCTGCAGGTCAGGCACTCTGGCAGTGGGTAACGCATCTCTAGCTTGCAATGGGACCAAATGCAGCTGTGTCCACGGCACTTGACGTATCAGGCCTTTGGCACGTTTGAAACGTTCCAAAGTAGAAGAGGGTCATGTCCAACTTGCTGGTGGAGTCCATCAGTTTGAGAACATTGTACTAATTTGTTTACCTGATTATACCTAGTTAACATATTTCCCAAAGCACAGGTAAGGGATAACGAAAGTTGTAACTAATAACAACTAGCTGTATGAAATAGCAATGTGATGGTTAAGGAAGGCCATCTTGTACTTTCTAAATAGTTTATTTACCATTAAATCATTTTAATCACATGTATTGGGAATGTCCTAAAGATAACCTTGACTTGGCTTTTTGCTGCACGAGTGGGGAAATGCTGGTTAGACCAGGGGCAATATTGATCTTAGGTTCTGACTGGGATATCTTGCAATAAGCGTTTTTAAAGTTAAGTTTTTCATCTGCAGCCACTTAAATGTCAGGTGTCCTGTGCATGACCAGCCTTACTGGGGTTTCTGGAAGTGCCTTAGGCCGGCTTTTTAAGTGTGCTCTTAAAACACACTCAGCAGAGTTGGTCTTCGGGAAGGGCAGGGACCGCACTTTTCACGGTGGCTGCTCCTTTTGTTCACGGCTGCTGGCGGGCAGCTGCCTCCCTCTGCTCGAGATCCATGTGCCGTGGGCCTTGCCATCCGGGCCCCTTGTCCTTGCTGTGCCACCCATCTCTCACCCCGGCTTCCTGCAAGAAAAGGGACCTCCGTCCGTTTGATTTAACCCCAAACTAGCAGTCCCCCGGGCAAGGTGGACCTTGCAGCCAAATCTGAGCTGGTAAAAATTGGTTTCTAAATGCTGGGCTACGGAACCGCCCGCAGTCTTAAGACACCTGATGTGGTGAGGTACTTCGCGGAGAAACCTGTTTACCGCTGTCCTTGCCTCGTGCCTGTTGTTTACTTTGGGAGACGCCATCGTTGCTTCATCACATGCTTTTTTTAAAACTCCAGTTCCCAGTGGCATAAGGCCTTTCGAGGTGTGGCTTCTGGTGACCATGGGCACAGGTGGTAGCGAGCAGGGTGGATGTGGCGTGGGAACCGGCTGCTTGGCGGGGAATGGCTGGACGGCTGAGGCCTGAGGCTGCTGGCAAGCCCCGGGTTCTGGTGGGCAGGCCATCTTGGGAGGGGGCAGGCAGGAAGCGTGAAGTTGGAGGGCTTTGGGAGGTGAAGATGCAGGATCGAGAGTCCAGATTGAAACCTGGTAGCCAGGTACTCAGAACACTGCCCTAGCTTTGGGTCCGTGTAGTAGTGCTGCTGTTGGCAGCTGTAGAATGAGGAAGTTGTTTCTCCTGCAGAGTGGGGAGAACTTGGGGTGCCAGGGCTTTTAGCTCCCATCGCAGCCCTGGCTCATCGTTTGTTGGAGGAAGGAAGTCCTTGACAGCAGTAGTTTCGGCCCCCTGCCAAGATGGCCAAGGATCCTTGGCGGCCTCGGGAGTGCTGTTCATTGGGTCAGGCTTCTCTGGGGGTAGGGTCACCTCTTTTCCCTCAGATTTAAGACTTTCTCCCTTGTTCGTTAGAACAGTGACTGGGGACTGAATCATTTTTAATCACTGGGTGAAACCGAGAGATGGCTGGAGCAGACGTTGAAGCCCCCTATCTTGGTGTTCGGGAGGCTTGCTGCGCACACAGCATTTGAGAGAAGCCCATACCTGGGGAGGCAGCTCGTCCGGGGGTCCCTCCAGGGACTTGACTACTGCCCTAGACAGCGTCCCCACGTGGTGTCCTAGCTTGCTTACTGGGCCCACTGTTGCGGCCATTCGGCTCCTCCAGACCCAGCCGTCTGTGGCGTGCAGAGCAGCGGCCGTCTGTGGCCTTGCTGCACGTGCTGGAGCCACAGCTCCCTGACCGGCTCCGTCCCTGGAGGCCCGGCCGACCCTGGGACCGAGGGGCTGCAGCACTGGCTCAGAACCGTGGTCTTGTTCACGGGAGACCTTGATTGTGATGGTCTGATAACGTGTGGCTGGAATCAGTCATTTACATCCTCCCTCTATGGAGAAAAAGTACCGGCGTTGTAGAAAGGTCTTTGTGCAGCTTGAGGGGTTTTGACTTTTTTTGCTTCCAGCTGCAGTCCTTGTTTAGACCAAAAGCGCTAATTTATTTTCCTACCCAAAACGGGGTCCAAGCAGAGGGCTGTCTTTGTGGGCGGCGGTCACACAGTGTCACTTGGTTTGTGTGTCAGGTGACTGACCTTCCCCATGCTGCAGACCCCCATCCACTGTCCCTCTTTGTCCGTGTCCTCATTTCCACTTGACTTTGATCCGGACGGTGAGCAGCTGCCTGCGGCCCCAGGCCCCACGGTCCGCCCTCCCGAAGCCCTGGGAGTGGACGGGAGGCAGCAGAACGTCCTTTGAATGGGAATGTGTGTGTCTGATTGTCTGACCTGCCCTGAGATGTCCTTAATTCATGTTCACAAACACTGACACTTGAGCTTCTTAAGCTGCTCTTCTACATTTGTCTTTATTAACACAGTTTGCCTTTCAGGTTTTAATTTCTGTTCATGATTTAAATTAAGCCTGTGGTAACTAGTCTTTGTTGCTTGAAGTAAAAGTAAAAGGTTTAACATAATAATACATAGCAAAGCATATTTTTCTGAAATAAGGTGTGGTCAAGGTCATCCATATTGCTGACAGCCCTTTATTGTAACACTTCTTTCCTGGATTTAATAGTTAATCATTTTAAGTTCCTCTCCCACAGTAACAGGGCCTTGCTAAGCATGCGGGTGTCTCTCTTGCAGCTGCGAAGGAGGACAGGCGGGTGGAGGAGAGGACCACAGCACCGAAGAAAATGGCTCCTGCGGGCCCCTCGGCCAGCGGCAGACAGCCTCCGCCCAGAAATCTCCTTTCAAAGAAGTCTCCGCCCTTCGCAAACGCAGCGGCAGCCAAAGTGGCCATCAAAAAGTCACCCTCGGGTTTCAAGGGCCCTGGACCCAAGCGGCCCTGGCTGTCAGCCACCCCCTCAGCCGGTGGTCCCGCCGCCAAGCAGGCAGCACTGGCGCCTGGGGCTGCCGCGGCTGCTTCAAAAAAGCTACCCAGCTCGGCCGCATTGGTGGGGGCCGTCAGGAAGCCAGCGGCGGCCTCTGTGTCCTTGACTTCTCCAGCCCCAGGACGCCTGGGGACCTCAAACCCTGCCCTGTCACAGCCAAATTCGCAAATTCGGCAAAATATAAGACGCTCCTTGAAGGAGATTTTGTGGAAAAGGTGGGTTGTTGTTGATTTCTTACTGTCAAAGTGGTTGGGTGCGGTCATTTTGTGACTGCCGCTCTTTAAGGACCCCGCGGGCACGGTGATCCATGCAGTCTGTTCTTGTTCCTTCTAGAGTCAACGACAGTGACGACTTGATCATGACAGAAAGCGAAGTAGGAAAAATCGCCCTGCACATTGAGAAGGAGATGTTTAACCTGTTCCAAGTCACAGATAACCGCTACAAGAGCAAGTACCGCAGCATCATGTTCAACCTCAAGGACCCCAAAAACCAGGTGTGTGCAGGCAGCCCAGAGCGGGGCGCGCCGGCGCTCGGGGTCTCCCAGCCGCACCTCACAGCGCTCATCTGGATGAGGCATCTGGAAGCGCTCGTCCTCGCAGCGCAAGCCAGAAGGCCACCGTCACACCTTCCCTGGACTCTGGGTGGCAGTTCGCACATGCCCTCTCAGGCCCGGCCTGGTCTCACCAGCTGCTTCTCTTCTAAACATGGCTGTGAAGTTACCTTCTTAACATTTCACTGGCTCCAAAGTAGCGTTCAGATTCTTAATCTTAAGTGTATGGGTATCTTCATATTTGGGCTCCAGACCACCGTTTCAGCCTTATTATCATCCCCTCAGTCGAGCGAGTCTGCTGATCCGGGCTTCCTTAGAGCAACGATGAGCGGTCCTGAGCACGCCCTGCAGTGCTCCCCACTTGGGCAGGTGCTGTGCTTGGATGGGGAGGGGACCCCGAGTCGTCCTAGTAGCCATGGGTGGGCAGTGTTCTTCCAGTGGGGTTGAAATGGGAGTTACTGGGAAAGCATTAGCCGCTTGCCTGGTGTGGTTCCCCGCGTCCTGCCCTCCAGGGCTTGCCGTCTTCAGGCCTCCTCTCCGATGGCCTCTTGAACTCTTACACATGCTGAGAAGCAGAGTCTGACTTCCCATCTCACCTTAGCAACCTCGTGGCAGAAGTGATTTCTTGCTACCTTTATTCCTAACTCAGTACCTTTTTGAGTTGATTTTGTTCTCTCTGAGGTCTTTTTAGCAGAGTCGGTGTAGTGTGGTGCATGAGGGCAACTAGCCGATTCTTGCCTGTGTTGTCTGGTCCCTGCTGGGCTCGGTCCTGTGCTTCAGGCCTCCGTCCTGCTGCTGTTGGGCCTCTGGCGGGGGCCTCTGGCGGCGGCTTCTCATGCTGCTGTGTTTTTCTTGTATTCTCTCTAGTGTCTTAGAAGCAGAAATGGTTTTGAAAAAGTGAATGAAAGATGTTTGTTTATAGGGGCTTTTCCATCGTGTTCTGCGTGAGGAAATTTCTTTGGCAAAACTTGTGAGAATGAAACCAGAAGAACTTGTGTCTAAAGAGCTGTCCACATGGAGGGAGCGGCCGACCAGACCCGTAAGTCCCATGTGGGGGGCCCGGGTGCCGGTGCTGGGCCTTCCTGAGGTCTGCAGGGGACTGGTTGATGAGCGAGTCCCCCTAGACCAGGTTTCAGGCTCTGTGTCCTTTTCATCTCAGGTGATGGAGTCCAGAAACAAGCTGCACAGTGAGAATAAGAAGACTGCCGCTAAGCAGGAGCCTGTGCCCGACATGGAGGACTCTCCACCTGTGTCCGACTCAGACGTAAGCCTTGGGGATTTCGGGAGCAAACGAGACTGGAGTGAATGTAATCTGTTCCCAGTGTGCTTAGGTCTCTCAGTCCTCGGGCAAGACCCTGAGCTTGTAACAAGCACTGTATGCAGTGGCTCTCCTCCTCGCCTTTGTGCCACTGGCTCTTGCTAGGACGAGTGGTTTCTGTGCTGTTGCCGTGGAGATGGAGGGAGCGTGACCTGCTCAGCTGTCCCCTCTTCACCCTGCAGGAGCAGCAGGAGTCGGTGCGGGCCGTGCCAGAGAAGAGCGCCGCACCCCTCCTGGACGTCTTCAGCAGCATGCTGAAGGACACCACGGGTCAGCACCGGGCTCACCTGTTTGACCTCAACTGTAAAATCTGCACAGGTGAGCCCAGTCGGCATGGGCCTTTGGAGCGGAGACTTCCTTTCCTTTTGCTTAAGTCACTGATCCTCCTAATTGTGATTATACTTTCTGAAGTTTATGGAATTAGCCTCTTGTCTTTATAATGTTGCTTTTTGGGACGCCTGGGTGGCTGTTGGTGAAGCGTCTGCCTTCGGCTCAGGTCATAATCCCAGGGTCCTGGGATCGAGTCCCACATCGGGCTCCCTGCTCAGTGGGGAGCCTGCTTCTCCCTCTGCTGCCCCCCCTGCCTATGTTCTCTCTCTGTCTCTCAAGTAAATAAAAATCTTAAAATGTTGCTTTTTTTACTTCTAAAAAGAAATTATCTACTTGGGGGCAAGCTGTGCTCTTGAATGTGGGGGATTTCTCAGGAGGGCCTTCCTCATGTTCTTCAGGTCAGGTTCCCTCATCAGAAGATGAGCCGGCTCCAAAGAAACAGAAGCTGTCAGCCTCTAAGAAGGAAGAGTCAAAACCCAAGTGCGAGACCTCTCCCTCCGAGCCAGTTCTCAGCTCAGCTGATGAAGCTGTACCAGAAGCTCTGCCCGAGAATGCCTCTGAGCCAGACCTGGAAAGTGCTTCTCACGCACACTTGGAGAGAAAGTATTTCCCTGTGCCTCCAGGAGACAGCCGCCCGGAACCCTCTGCCCTGGAAGGCCCCTCCTGCCCGGCCACCTGTGGGGGAACAGTGCTCACCACGGTCACAGTGTCCGGCCGAGACCCCAGGACTGCTTCCAGCGGGTCGTGTACAGTCACAGCCCCTGCAGCAGCCCGCCCGGATGGTGCCCATCCAGTGGAACCCCGGCAAGACGTCCTGAAGCCCGCTGTGACCTCGGTGACTGCGCCCAAGTCCATACTAGCTAAGCCGTCCTCGTCCCCGGAGCCCAGATACCTCCTGCCGGTACCACCGCCTCCACGCGTCAGGTACCCTCTACACATAGCGTGAGCAAGCCGGGGCCCACTTCCCTTGGGTTAGCGGACGGAGCGAGGGGGAGTGGGCGTGATCCTGCAGTCCAGCTCAGATCCACCCAGAATCCAGCTTCACTCTGATAATCTGCACGGCCTTGAGAAAGCCTGGTTTTAGCATGTCTGGACCTTATTGTAAACATACAGATCGTGAAAACCGAAGTGTGGCCTTTTGGTCATTCGGGTTTGTTGCCTATTCAGTTTATTTTTTCTTGACCAGAAAGTCTATGGCATTATGGTTAAAGTAGCTGATTTTAAAAAGCTACCAAAACTTGCAGGGACTTACTCTTGCGTTTATAATTCCTTAAAATTTCTATACTTTGGAAATCTTTTGAGCATAGAGAAGGATTGACCTGTTTTCTCTGTTTTTGTTTTACAGCCTCTCCGAGTCAAGGTCCCCTCCAGAAGGAGATACAACCCTCTTTTTGTCTCGACTCAGCACCATTTGGAAAGGATTTATTAACATGCAGAGTGTA